>NC_082649.1:46801143-48052000 GCF_028023285.1 Balaenoptera ricei | reverse complement strand
TGATTTTCCTCATTGGCATTTAGAGAGTTGTGGGCTCAGTTCTTCCTGAGAAACTCTTTACTTGCACATGTTCTCTTCATAGCACAATTAGCTTAGTGATGACAGATGAGTTGCTAGGAAAGAAACTTGGAGGTTGCCATTCTTTGGTAGCTGCTCATCCTTCAGTAATCTGTCGTGAATTGGCGAGCCCATTGAACACTAGCCTCAAGCTAACGTTCCTCTTGTATCGTGCCACAAGTTGGCATGCAGCAGAATCCATGTAGAGTTATGCAGTGTGGTTCTTGAGCTCTAGGAAGCATTCCAGGTCTCTTAGTACTGGCGGGTCGGCGCTAGGATGAGAAACGTACCAGGAGGACGGCCTGTGTGTTTGGGCCTTTGTCAGCAAAGCAGCGTTGGCAACAGCTAGATGCCGAGCCAGGGGCAGTGAAGGGCTTATTTGGTTAAAGGCCTAGATTGTAGCAAGTTGAAAAAACGGAAGTATCTCCCTTTTAAGCACCTTTAAGGTACAAAATAGAGAAAGAACGAGCAGGGTTAAGGCTCTGAGGACCCTTTTGAAATAAGGCTTGAAGGGAAACTTTATTTTCCTCTTTGGGATTTAGAGAGTTGTGGGCTCAATTCCCCCTGAGAAACTCTTTAGTTGCACATGTTCTCTTCATAGCACAATTGCCTTTGTGATGACAAGTGAGTTGGTAGGAAAGAAATATGGAGGTTGCCATTCTTCAGTAGCTGCTCATCCTTCCGTATTCTGTAGTGTATGGGCGACCCCATTGAACACTAGCCTCAAGCTAACGTTCCTCTTGTATCAGGCCGCTGGTTGCAGGCAGCAGAATCCATGTAGCGTTATTCATTGTGGTTCTTGAGCTCTAGGTAGCATTCCAGGTCTCTGAGTACTGGCGGGTCAACACGAGGATGAGCAACGTACTAGAAAGACGGCCTGTGTGTTTGGGCCTTTGTGAGCAATGCAGCGTTGGGAAGAGCTAGATGCCGAGTCAGAGGCTGTGAAGGGCTTCTTTGGTTAAACCTCTACATTTTTGCAAGTTGAAAGAACTCATGTATCTTCCTTCTAAAGCATCTTGGAGGTACAAAGTAGTAAAGAATCAGCAAGGTCAATGCTCTGCTGGCCCCTTTGAAAATAAGTCTTGAAGGGAAACTTCATTTTCCTCATTGGGATTGAGAGAGTTGGGGGCTCAATTCTCCCTGAGAAAGACTGTAGTTGCACGAGTTCCCTTCATAGCACAATTGCCTTTGGGACGACAAGTGAGTTTCTAGGAAAGAAACTCGGGGTGTGCCATTCTTTGCTGGTGCTCGTCCTTTGGTAATCTTCAGTGAATTGGCGATCCCGTTTGACCACTAGCCTCAAGCTAACGTTCCTCTTGTATCATGCCACTTGTTGGCATGCAGCAGAATCCTTGCAGCCTTTTTCAGTGTGGTTCTGGAGCTCTAGGAAGCATTCCTGGTCTCGTAGTACTGCCGGATCTGCTCTAGGATGAGAAACGTACAAGAAGGAGGGCCTGTGTGTTGGGGAGTTGTGAGCAGTGCACCCTTGGGAACAGCTAGATGCCGAGACATGGGAGGAGAAGGGCTTCTTTTGTGAAACCTGTAGAATGTGGCAACTTGAAACAACTCAAGTCTCTCCCTTCTAAAGCACGTTGGAGGTACTAAATAGAGAAAGAAACATCAGAGTCAGGGCTCTGCGGGCCATTTTGAATATAAGGCTGAAGGGAATCTTGATTTTCCTCATTGGCATTTAGAGAGTTGTGGGCTCAGTTCTGCCTGAGAAACTCTTTCCTTGCACATGTTCTCTTCATAGCACAATTGGCTTAGTGATGACAGGTGAGTTGCTAGGAAAGAAACTTGGAGGTTGCCATTCTTTGGTAGCTGCTCATCCTTCAGTAATCTGTCGTGAATTGGCGAGCCCATTGAACACTAGCCTCAAGCTAACGTTCCTCTTGTATCGTGCCACAAGTTGGCATGCAGCAGAATCCATGTAGAGTTATGCAGTGTGGTTCTTGAGCTCTAGGAAGCATTCCAGGTCTCTTAGTACTGGCGGGTCGGCGCTAGGATGAGAAACGTACCAGGAGGATGGCCTGTGTGTTTGGGCCTTTGTCAGCAAAGCAGCGTTGGCAACAGCTAGATGCCGAGCCAGGGGCAGTGAAGGGCTTATGTGGTTAAAGGCCTAGATTGTAGCAAGTTGAAAAAACGGAAGTATCTCCCTTTTAAGCACCTTTAAGGTACAAAATAGAGAAAGAACGAGCAGGGTTAAGGCTCTGAGGACCCTTTTGAAATAAGGCTTGAAGGGAAACTTTATTTTCCTCTTTGGGATTTAGAGAGTTGTGGGCTCAATTCCCCCTGAGAAACTCTTTTGTTGCACATGTTCTCTTCATAGCACAATTGCCTTTGTGATGACAAGTGAGTTGCTAGGAAAGAAATATGGAGGTTGCCATTCTTCAGTAGCTGCTCATCCTTCCGTATTCTGTAGTGTATGGGCGACCCCATTGAACAGTAGCCTCAAGTTAACGTTCCTCTTGTATCAGGCCGCTGGTTGCAGGCAGCAGAATCCATGTAGCGTTATTCATTGTGGTTCTTGAGCTCTAGGTAGCATTCCAGGTCTCTGAGTACTGGCGGGTCAACACGAGGATGAGCAACGTACTAGAAAGACGGCCTGTGTGTTTGGGCCTTTGTGAGCAATGCAGCGTTGGGCAGAGCTAGATGCCGAGTCAGAGGCTGTGAAGGGCTTCTTTGGTTAAACCTCTACATTTTTGCAAGTTGAAAGAACTCATGTATCTACCTTCTAAAGCACCTTGGAGGTACAAAGTAGA
Source organism: Balaenoptera ricei (assembly GCF_028023285.1). Classification (NCBI taxonomy): domain Eukaryota; kingdom Metazoa; phylum Chordata; class Mammalia; order Artiodactyla; family Balaenopteridae; genus Balaenoptera; species Balaenoptera ricei. The sequence goes on along the minus strand of NC_082649.1, from coordinate 48,049,181 downwards.
GAAAGAATCAGCAAGGTCAATGCTCTGCTGGCCCCTTTGAAAATAAGTCTTGAAGGGAAACTTCATTTTCCTCATTGGGATTGAGAGAGTTGGGGGCTCAATTCTCCCTGAGAAAGACTGTAGTTGCACGAGTTCCCTTCATAGCACAATTGCCTTTGGGACGACAAGTGAGTTTCTAGGAAAGAAACTCGGGGTGTGCCATTCTTTGCTGGTGCTCGTCCTTTGGTAATCTTCAGTGAATTGGCGATCCCGTTTGACCACTAGCCTCAAGCTAACGTTCCTCTTGTATCATGCCACTTGTTGGCATGCAGCAGAATCCTTGCAGCCTTTTTCAGTGTGGTTCTGGAGCTCTAGGAAGCATTCCAGGTCTCGTAGTACTGGCGGATCTGCTCTAGGATGAGAAACGTACAAGAAGGAGGGCCTGTGTGTTAGGGAGTTGTGAGCAGTGCACCCTTGGGAACAGCTAGATGCCGAGACATGGGAGGAGAAGGGCTTCTTTTGTGAAACCTGTAGAATGTGGCAACTTGAAACAACTCAAGTCTCTCCCTTCTAAAGCACGTTGGAGGTACTAAATAGAGAAAGAAACATCAGAGTCAGGGTTCTGCGGGCCATTTTGAATATAAGGCTGAAGGGAATCTTGATTTTCCTCATTGGCATTTAGAGAGTTGTGGGCTCAGTTCTGCCTGAGAAACTCTTTCCTTGCACATGTTCTCTTCATAGCACAATTGGCTTAGTGATGACAGGTGAGTTGCTAGGAAAGAAACTTGGAGGTTGCCATTCTTTGGTAGCTGCTCATCCTTCAGTAATCTGTCGTGAATTGGCGAGCCCATTGAACACTAGCCTCAAGCTAACGTTCCTCTTGTATCGTGCCACAAGTTGGCATGCAGCAGAATCCATGTAGAGTTATGCAGTGTGGTTCTTGAGCTCTAGGAAGCATTCCAGGTCTCTTAGTACTGGCGGGTCGGCGCTAGGATGAGAAACGTACCAGGAGGACGGCCTGTGTGTTTGGGCCTTTGTCAGCAAAGCAGCGTTGGCAACAGCTAGATGCCGAGCCAGGGGCAGTGAAGGGCTTATTTGGTTAAAGGCCTAGATTGTAGCAAGTTGAAAAAACGGAAGTATCTCCCTTTTAAGCACCTTTAAGGTACAAAATAGAGAAAGAACGAGCAGGGTTAAGGCTCTGAGGACCCTTTTGAAATAAGGCTTGAAGGGAAACTTTATTTTCCTCTTTGGGATTTAGAGAGTTGTGGGCTCAATTCCCCCTGAGAAACTCTTTAGTTGCACATGTTCTCTTCATAGCACAATTGCCTTTGTGATGACAAGTGAGTTGCTAGGAAAGAAATATGGAGGTTGCCATTCTTCAGTAGCTGCTCATCCTTCCGTATTCTGTAGTGTATGGGCGACCCCATTGAACACTAGCCTCAAGCTAACGTTCCACTTGTATCAGGCCGCTGGTTGCAGGCAGCAGAATCCATGTAGCGTTATTCATTGTGGTTCTTGAGCTCTAGGTAGCATTCCAGGTCTCTGAGTACTGGCGGGTCAACACGAGGATGAGCAACGTACTAGAAAGACGGCCTGTGTGTTTGGGCCTTTGTGAGCAATGCAGCGTTGGGCAGAGCTAGATGCCGAGTCAGAGGCTGTGAAGGGCTTCTTTGGTTAAACCTCTACATTTTTGCAAGTTGAAAGAACTCATGTATCTCCCTTCTAAAGCACCTTGGAGGTACAAAGTAGAGAAAGAATCAGCAAGGTCAATGCTCTGCTGGCCCCTTTGAAAATAAGTCTTGAAGGGAAACTTCATTTTCCTCATTGGGATTGAGAGAGTTGGGGGCTCAATTCTCCCTGAGAAAGACTGTAGTTGCACGAGTTCCCTTCATAGCACAATTGCCTTTGGGACGACAAGTGAGTTTCTAGGAAAGAAACTCGGGGTGTGCCATTCTTTGCTGGTGCTCGTCCTTTGGTAATCTTCAGTGAATTGGCGATCCCGTTTGACCACTAGCCTCAAGCTAACGTTCCTCTTGTATCATGCCACTTGTTGGCATGCAGCAGAATCCTTGCAGCCTTTTTCAGTGTGGTTCTGGAGCTCTAGGAAGCATTCCAGGTCTCGTAGTACTGGCGGATCTGCTCTAGGATGAGAAACGTACAAGAAGGAGGGCCTGTGTGTTGGGGAGTTGTGAGCAGTGCACCCTTGGGAACAGCTAGATGCCGAGACATGGGAGGAGAAGGGCTTCTTTTGTGAAACCTGTAGAATGTGGCAACTTGAAACAACTCAAGTCTCTCCCTTCTAAAGCACGTTGGAGGTACTAAATAGAGAAAGAAACATCAGAGTCAGGGCTCTGTGGGCCATTTTGAATATAAGGCTGAAGGGAATCCTGATTTTCCTCATTGGCATTTAGAGAGTTGTGGGCTCAGTTCTGCCTGAGAAACTCTTTCCTTGCACATGTTCTCTTCATAGCACAATTGGCTTAGTGATGACAGGTGAGTTGCTAGGAAAGAAACTTGGAGGTTGCCATTCTTTGGTAGCTGCTCATCCTTCAGTAATCTGTCGTGAATTGGCGAGCCCATTGAACACTAGCCTCAAGCTAACGTTCCTCTTGTATCGTGCCACAAGTTGGCATGCAGCAGAATCCATGTAGAGTTATGCAGTGTGGTTCTTGAGCTCTAGGAAGCATTCCAGGTCTCTTAGTACTGGCGGGTCGGCGCTAGGATGAGAAACGTACCAGGAGGACGGCCTGTGTGTTTGGGCCTTTGTCAGCAAAGCAGCGTTGGCAACAGCTAGATGCCGAGCCAGGGGCAGTGAAGGGCTTATTTGGTTAAAGGCCTAGATTGTAGCAAGTTGAAAAAACGGAAGTATCTCCCTTTTAAGCACCTTTAAGGTACAAAATAGAGAAAGAACGAGCAGGGTTAAGGCTCTGAGGACCCTTTTGAAATAAGGCTTGAAGGGAAACTTTATTTTCCTCTTTGGGATTTAGAGAGTTGTGGGCTCAATTCCCCCTGAGAAACTCTTTAGTTGCACATGTTCTCTTCATAGCACAATTGCCTTTGTGATGACATGTGAGTTGCTAGGAAAGAAATATGGAGGTTGCCATTCTTCAGTAGCTGCTCATCCTTCCGTATTCTGTAGTGTATGGGCGACCCCATTGAACACTAGCCTCAAGCTAACGTTCCTCTTGTATCAGGCCGCTGGTTGCAGGCAGCAGAATCCATGTAGTGTTATTCATTGTGGTTCTTGAGCTCTAGGTAGCATTCCAGGTCTCTGAGTACTGGCGGGTCAACACTAGGATGAGCAACGTACTAGAAGGACGGCCTGTGTGTTTGGGCCTTTGTGAGCAATGCAGCGTTGGGCAGAGCTAGATGCCGAGTCAGAGGCTGTGAAGGGCTTCTTTGGTTAAACCTCTACATTTTTGCAAGTTGAAAGAACTCATGTATCTCCCTTCTAAAGCACCTTGGAGGTACAAAGTAGAGAAAGAATCAGCAAGGTCAATGCTCTGCTGGCCCCTTTGAAAATAAGTCTTGAAGGGAAACTTCATTTTCCTCATTGGGATTGAGAGAGTTGGGGGCTCAATTCTCCCTGAGAAAGACTGTAGTTGCACGAGTTCCCTTCATAGCACAATTGCCTATGGGACGACAAGTGAGTTTCTAGGGAAGAAACTCGGGGTGTGCCATTCTTTGCTGGTGCTCGTCCTTTGGTAATGTTCAGTGAATTGCCGATCCCGTTTGACCACTAGCCTGAAGCTAACGTTCCTCTTGTATCATGCCACTTGTTGGCATGCAGCAGAATCCTTGCAGCCTTTTTCAGTGTGGTTCTGGAGCTCTAGGAAGCATTCCAGGTCTCGTAGTACTGGCGGATCTGCTCTAGGATGAGAAACGTACAAGAAGGACGGCCTGTGTGTTGGGGAGTTGTGAGCAGTGCACCCTTGGGAACAGCTAGATGCCGAGACATGGGAGGAGAAGGGCTTCTTTTGTGAAACCTGTAGAATGTGGCAACTTGAAACAACTCAAGTCTCTCCCTTCTAAAGCACGTTGGAGGTACTAAATAGAGAAAGAAACATCAGAGTCAGGGCTCTGCGGGCCATTTTGAATATAAGGCTGAAGGGAATCTTGATTTTCCTCATTGGCATTTAGAGAGTTGTGGGCTCAGTTCTGCCTGAGAAACTCTTTCCTTGCACATGTTCTCTTCATAGCACAATTGGCTTAGTGATGACAGGTGAGTTGCTAGGAAAGAAACTTGGAGGTTGCCATTCTTTGGTAGCTGCTCATCCTTCAGTAATCTGTCGTGAATTGGCGAGCCCATTGAACACTAGCCTCAAGCTAACGTTCCTCTTGTATCGTGCCACAAGTTGGCATGCAGCAGAATCCATGTAGAGTTATGCAGTGTGGTTCTTGAGCTCTAGGAAGCATTCCAGGTCTCTTAGTACTGGCGGGTCGGCGCGAGGATGAGAAACGTACCAGAAGGACGGCCTGTGTGTTTGGGCCTTTGTCAGCAAAGCAGCGTTGGCAACAGCTAGATGCCGAGCCAGGGGCAGTGAAGGGCTTATTTGGTTAAAGGCCTAGATTGTAGCAAGTTGAAAAAACGGAAGTATCTCCCTTTTAAGCACCTTTAAGGTACAAAATAGAGAAAGAACGAGCAGGGTTAAGGCTCTGAGGACCCTTTTGAAATAAGGCTTGAAGGGAAACTTTATTTTCCTCTTTGGGATTTAGAGAGTTGTGGGCTCAATTCCCCCTGAGAAACTCTTTAGTTGCACATGTTCTCTTCATAGCACAATTGCCTTTGTGATGACAAGTGAGTTGGTAGGAAAGAAATATGGAGGTTGCCATTCTTCAGTAGCTGCTCATCCTTCCGTATTCTGTAGTGTATGGGCGACCCCATTGAACACTAGCCTCAAGCTAACGTTCCTCTTGTATCAGGCCGCTGGTTGCAGGCAGCAGAATCCATGTAGCGTTATTCATTGTGGTTCTTGAGCTCTAGGTAGCATTCCAGGTCTCTGAGTACTGGCGGGTCAACACTAGGATGAGCAACGTCCTAGAAGGACGGCCTGTGTGTTTGGGCCTTTGTGAGCAATGCAGCGTTGGGCAGAGCTAGATGCCGAGTCAGAGGCTGTGAAGGGCTTCTTTGGTTAAACCTCTACATTTTTGCAAGTTGAAAGAACTCATGTATCTCCCTTCTAAAGCACCTTGGAGGTACAAAGTAGAGAAAGAATCAGCAAGGTCAATGCTCTGCTGGCCCCTTTGAAAATAAGTCTTGAAGGGAAACTTCATTTTCCTCATTGGGATTGAGAGAGTTGGGGGCTCAATTCTCCCTGAGAAAGACTGTAGTTGCACGAGTTCCCTTCATAGCACAATTGCCTTTGGGACGACAAGTGAGTTTCTTGGAAAGAAACTCGGGGTGTGCCATTCTTTGCTGGTGCTCGTCCTTTGGTAATCTTCAGTGAATTGGCGATCCCGTTTGACCACTAGCCTCAAGCTAACGTTCCTCTTGTATCATGCCACTTGTTGGCATGCAGCAGAATACTTGCAGCCTTTTTCAGTGTGGTTCTGGAGCTCTAGGAAGCATTCCAGGTCTCAGTACCGGCGGATCTGCTCTAGGATGAGAAACGTACAAGAAGTACTGCCTGTGTGTTGGGGAGTTGTGAGCAGTGCACCCTTGAGAACAGCTAGATGCCGAGACATGGGAGGAGAAGGGCTTCTTTTGTGAAACCTGTAGAATGTGGCAACTTGAAACAACTCAAGTCTCTCCCTTCTAAAGCACGTTGGAGGTACTAAATAGAGAAAGAAACATCAGAGTCAGGGCTCTGCGGGCCATTTTGAATATAAGGCTGAAGGGAATCTTGATTTTCCTCATTGGCATTTAGAGAGTTGTGGGCTCAGTTCTGCCTGAGAAACTCTTTCCTTGCACATGTTCTCTTCATAGCACAATTGGCTTAGTGATGACAGGTGAGTTGCTAGGAAAGAAACTTGGAGGTTGCCATTCTTTGGTAGCTGCTCATCCTTCAGTAATCTGTCGTGAATTGGCGAGCCCATTGAACACTAGCCTCAAGCTAACGTTCCTCTTGTATCGTGCCACAAGTTGGCATGCAGCAGAATCCATGTAGAGTTATGCAGTGTGGTTCTTGAGCTCTAGGAAGCATTCCAGGTCTCTTAGTACTGGCGGGTCGGCGCTAGGATGAGAAACGTACCAGGAGGACGGCCTGTGTGTTTGGGCCTTTGTCAGCAAAGCAGCGTTGGCAACAGCTAGATGCCGAGCCAGGGGCAGTGAAGGGCTTATTTGGTTAAAGGCCTAGATTGTAGCAAGTTGAAAAAACGGAAGTATCTCCCTTTTAAGCACCTTTAAGGTACAAAATAGAGAAAGAACGAGCAGGGTTAAGGCTCTGAGGACCCTTTTGAAATAAGGCTTGAAGGGAAACTTTATTTTCCTCTTTGGGATTTAGAGAGTTGTGGGCTCAATTCCCCCTGAGAAACTCTTTAGTTGCACATGTTCTCTTCATAGCACAATTGCCTTTGTGATGACAAGTGAGTTGCTAGGAAAGAAATATGGAGGTTGCCATTCTTCAGTAGCTGCTCATCCTTCCGTATTCTGTAGTGTATGGGCGACCCCATTGAACACTAGCCTCAAGCTAACGTTCCTCTTGTATCAGGCCGCTGGTTGCAGGCAGCAGAATCCATGTAGCGTTATTCATTGTGGTTCTTGAGCTCTAGGTAGCATTCCAGGTCTCTGAGTACTGGCGGGTCAACACGAGGATGAGCAACGTACTAGAAAGACGGCCTGTGTGTTTGGGCCTTTGTGAGCAATGCAGCGTTGGGCAGAGCTAGATGCCGAGTCAGAGGCTGTGAAGGGCTTCTTTGGTTAAACCTCTACATTTTTGCAAGTTGAAAGAACTCATGTATCTCCCTTCTAAAGCACCTTGGAGGTACAAAGTAGAGAAAGAATCAGCAAGGTCAATGCTCTGCTGGCCCCTTTGAAAATAAATCTTGAAGGGAAACTTCATTTTCCTCATTGGGATTGAGAGAGTTGGGGGCTCAATTCTCCCTGAGAAAGACTGTAGTTGCACGAGTTCCCTTCATAGCACAATTGCCTTTGGGACGACAAGTGAGTTTCTAGGAAAGAAACTCGGGGTGTGCCATTCTTTGCTGGTGCTCGTCCTTTGGTAATCTTCAGTGAATTGGCGATCCCGTTTGACCACTAGCCTCAAGCTAACGTTCCTCTTGTATCATGCCACTTGTTGGCATGCAGCAGAATCCTTGCAGCCTTTTTCAGTGTGGTTCTGGAGCTCTAGGAAGCATTCCAGGTCTCGTAGTACTGGCGGATCTGCTCTAGGATGAGAAACGTACAAGAAGGAGGGCCTGTGTGTTGGGGAGTTGTGAGCAGTGCACCCTTGGGAACAGCTAGATGCCGAGACATGGGAGGAGAAGGGCTTCTTTTGTGAAACCTGTAGAATGTGGCAACTTGAAACAACTCAAGTCTCTCCCTTCTAAAGCACGTTGGAGGTACTAAATAGAGAAAGAATCATCAGAGTCAGGGCTCTGTGGGCCATTTTGAATATAAGGCTGAAGGGAATCTTGATTTTCCTCATTGGCATTTAGAGAGTTGTGGGCTCAGTTCTGCCTGAGAAACTCTTTCCTTGCACATGTTCTCTTCATAGCACAATTGGCTGAGTGATGACAGGTGAGTTGCTAGGAAAGAAACTTGGAGGTTGCCATTCTTTGGTAGCTGCTCATCCTTCAGTAATCTGTCGTGAATTGGCGAGCCCATTGAACACTAGCCTCAAGCTAACGTTCCTCTTGTATCGTGCCACAAGTTGGCATGCAGCAGAATCCATGTAGAGTTATGCAGTGTGGTTCTTGAGCTCTAGGAAGCATTCCAGGTCTCTTAGTACTGGCGGGTCGGCGCTAGGATGAGAAACGTACCAGAAGGACGGCCTGTGTGTTTGGGCCTTTGTCAGCAAAGCAGCGTTGGCAACAGCTAGATGCCGAGCCAGGGGCAGTGAAGGGCTTATTTGGTTAAAGGCCTAGATTGTAGCAAGTTGAAAAAACGGAAGTATCTCCCTTTTAAGCACCTTTAAGGTACAAAATAGAGAAAGAACGAGCAGGGTTAAGGCTCTGAGGACCCTTTTGAAATAAGGCTTGAAGGGAAACTTTATTTTCCTCTTTGGGATTTAGAGAGTTGTGGGCTCAATTCCCCCTGAGAAACTCTTTAGTTGCACATGTTCTCTTCATAGCACAATTGCCTTTGTGATGACAAGTGAGTTGCTAGGAAAGAAATATGGAGGTTGCCATTCTTCAGTAGCTGCTCATCCTTCCGTATTCTGTAGTGTATGGGCGACCCCATTGAACACTAGCCTCAAGCTAACGTTCCTCTTGTATCAGGCCGCTGGTTGCAGGCAGCAGAATCCATGTAGCGTTATTCATTGTGGTTCTTGAGCTCTAGGTAGCATTCCAGGTCTCTGAGTACTGGCGGGTCAACACTAGGATGAGCAACGTCCTAGAAGGACGGCCTGTGTGTTTGGGCCTTTGTGAGCAATGCAGCGTTGGGCAGAGCTAGATGCCGAGTCAGAGGCTGTGAAGGGCTTCTTTGGTTAAACCTCTACATTTTTGCAAGTTGAAAGAACTCATGTATCTCCCTTCTAAAGCACCTTGGAGGTACAAAGTAGAGAAAGAATCAGCAAGGTCAATGCTCTGCTGGCCCCTTTGAAAATAAGTCTTGAAGGGAAACTTCATTTTCCTCATTGGGATTGAGAGAGTTGGGGGCTCAATTCTCCCTGAGAAAGACTGTAGTTGCACGAGTTCCCTTCATACCACAATTGCCTATGGGACGACAAGTGAGTTTCTAGGGAAGAAACTCGGGGTGTGCCATTCTTTGCTGGTGCTCGTCCTTTGGTAATCTTCAGTGAATTGGCGATCCCGTTTGACCACTAGCCTCAAGCTAACGTTCCTCTTGTATCATGCCACTTGTTGGCATGCAGCAGAATCCTTGCAGCCTTTTTCAGTGTGGTTCTGGAGCTCTAGGAAGCATTCCAGGTCTCAGTACCGGTGGATCTGCTCTAGGATGAGAAACGTACAAGAAGTACGGCCTGTGTGTTGGGGAGTTGTGAGCAGTGCACCCTTGAGAACAGCTAGATGCCGAGACAAGGGAGAAGAAGGGCTTCTTTTGTGAAACCTGTAGAATGTGGCAACTTGAAACAACTCAAGTCTCTCCCTTCTAAAGCACGTTGGAGGTACTAAATAGAGAAAGAAACATCAAAGTCAGGGCTCTGCGGGCCATTTTGAATATAAGGCTGAAGGGAATCTTTATTTTCCTCATTGGCATTTAGAGAGTTGTGGGCTCAGTTCTCCCTGAGAAACTCTTTACTTGCACATGTTCTCTTCACAGCACAATTGCCTTAGTGATGACAAGTGAGTTGCTAGGAAAGAAACTTGGAGGTTGCCCTTCTTTGGTAGCTGCTCATCCTTCAGTAATCTTTCGTGAATTAGCGAGCCCATTGAACACTAGCCTCAAGCTAACGTTCCTCTTTACCGTGCCACAGGGTGGCATGCAGCAGAATCCATGTAGCGTTATGCAGTGTGGTTCTTGAGCTCTAGGAAGCATTCCAGGTCTCTTAGTACCGGCGGGTCTGCACAAGGATGAGAAACGTACCAGAAGGACGGCCTGTGTGTTTGGGTCTTTGTGAGCAATGCAGCGTTGGGAACAGCTAGATGCCGAGCCAGGGGCAGTGAAGGGCTTACTTGTTTAAACCTCTAGATTGTGGCAAGTTGAAACAACGGAAGTATCTCCCTTCTAAAGCACCTTTAAGGTTCAAAATAGAGAAAGAACGAGTAGGGTTAAGGCTCTGAGGACCCTTTTGAAATAAGGCTTGAAGGGAAACTTTATTTTCCTCTTTGGGATTTAGAGAGTTGTGGGCTCAATTCCCCCTGAGAATCTCTTTAGTTGCACATGTTCTCTTCATAGCACAATTGCCTTTGGGATGACAAGTGAGTTGCTAGGAAAGAAATATGGAGGTTGCCATTTTTCAGTAGCTGCTCATCCTTCCGTATTCTGTAGTGTATGGGCGACCCCATTGCACACTAGCCTCAAGCTAACGTTCCTCGTGTATCAGGCCGCTGGTTGCAGGCAGCAGAATCCATGTAGCGTTATTCATTGTGGTTCTTGAGCTCTAGGTAGCATTCCAGGTCTCTGAGTACTGGCGGGTCAACACTAGGATGAGCAACGTACTAGAAGGACGGCCTGTGTGTTTGGGCCTTTGTGAGCAATGCAGCGTTGGGAAGAGCTAGATGCCGAGTCAGAGGCTGTGAAGGGCTTCTTTGGTTAAACCTTTACATTTTTGCAAGTTGAAAGAACTCATGTATCTCCCTTCTAAAGCACCTTGGAGGTACAAAGTAGAGAAAGAATCAGCAAGGTCAATGCTCTGCTGGCCCCTTTGAAAATAAGTCTTGAGGGAAACTTCATTTTCCTCATTGGGATTGAGAGAGTTGGGGGCTCAATTCTCCCTGAGAAAGACTGTAGTTGCACGAGTTCCCTTCATAGCACAATTGCCTTTGGGACGACAAGTGAGTTTCTAGGGAAGAAACTCGGGGTGTGCCATTCTTTGCTGGTGCTCGTCCTTTGGTAATCTTCAGTGAATTGGCGATCCCGTTTGACCACTAGCCTCAAGCTAACGTTCCTCTTGTATCATGCCACTTGTTGGCATGCAGCAGAATCCTTGCAGCCTTTTTCAGTGTGGTTCTGGAGCTCTAGGAAGCATTCCAGGTCTCAGTACCGGCGGATCTGCTCTAGGATGAGAAACGTACAAGAAGTACGGCCTGTGTGTTGGGTAGTTGTGAGCAGTGCATCCTTGAGAACAGCTAGATGCCGAGACATGGGAGGAGAAGGGCTTCTTTTGTGAAACCTGTAGAATGTGGCAACTTGAAACAACTCAAGTCTCTCCCTTCTAAAGCACGTTGGAGGTACTAAATAGAGAAAGAAACATCAGAGTCAGGGCTCTGCGGGCCATTTTGAATATAAGGCTGAAGGGAATCTTGATTTTCCTCATTGGCATTTAGAGAGTTGTGGGCTCAGTTCTGCCTGAGAAACTCTTTCCTTGCACATGTTCTCTTCATAGCACAATTGGCTTAGTGATGACAGGTGAGTTGCTAGGAAAGAAACTTGGAGGTTGCCATTCTTTGGTAGCTGCTCATCCTTCAGTAATCTGTCGTGAATTGGCGAGCCCATTGAACACTAGCCTCAAGCTAACGTTCCTCTTGTATCGTGCCACAAGTTGGCATGCAGCAGAATCCATGTAGAGTTATGCAGTGTGGTTCTTGAGCTCTAGGAAGCATTCCAGGTCTCTTAGTACTGGCGGGTCGGCGCTAGGATGAGAAACGTACCAGGAGGACGGCCTGTGTGTTTGGGCCTTTGTCAGCAAAGCAGCGTTGGCAACAGCTAGATGCCGAGCCAGGGGCAGTGAAGGGCTTATTTGGTTAAAGGCCTAGATTGTAGCAAGTTGAAAAAACGGAAGTATCTCCCTTTTAAGCACCTTTAAGGTACAAAATAGAGAAAGAACGAGCAGGGTTAAGGCTCTGAGGACCCTTTTGAAATAAGGCTTGAAGGGAAACTTTATTTTCCTCTTTGGGATTTAGAGAGTTGTGGGCTCAATTCCCCCTGAGAAACTCTTTAGTTGCACATGTTCTCTTCATAGCACAATTGCCTTTGTGATGACAAGTGAGTTGCTAGGAAAGAAATATGGAGGTTGCCATTCTTCAGTAGCTGCTCATCCTTCCGTATTCTGTAGTGTATGGGCGACCCCATTGAACACTAGCCTCAAGCTAACGTTCCTCTTGTATCAGGCCGCTGGTTGCAGGCAGCAGAATCCATGTAGCGTTATTCATTGTGGTTCTTGAGCTCTAGGTAGCATTCCAGGTCTCTGAGTACTGGCGGGTCAACACGAGGATGAGCAACGTACTAGAAAGACGGCCTGTGTGTTTGGGCCTTTGTGAGCAATGCAGCGTTGGGCAGAGCTAGATGCCGAGTCAGAGGCTGTGAAGGGCTTCTTTGGTTAAACCTCTACATTTTTGCAAGTTGAAAGAACTCATGTATCTCCCTTCTAAAGCACCTTGGAGGTACAAAGTAGAGAAAGAATCAGCAAGGTCAATGCTCTGCTGGCCCCTTTGAAAATAAGTCTTGAAGGGAAACTTCATTTTCCTCATTGGGATTGAGAGAGTTGGGGGCTCAATTCTCCCTGAGAAAGACTGTAGTTGCACGAGTTCCCTTCATAGCACAATTGCCTTTGGGACGACAAGTGAGTTTCTAGGAAAGAAACTCGGGGTGTGCCATTCTTTGCTGGTGCTCGTCCTTTGGTAATCTTCAGTGAATTGGCGATCCCGTTTGACCACTAGCCTCAAGCTAACGTTCCTCTTGTATCATGCCACTTGTTGGCATGCAGCAGAATCCTTGCAGCCTTTTTCAGTGTGGTTCTGGAGCTCTAGGAAGCATTCCAGGTCTCGTAGTACTGGCGGATCTGCTCTAGGATGAGAAACGTACAAGAAGGACGGCCTGTGTGTTGGGGAGTTGTGAGCAGTGCACCCTTGGGAACAGCTAGATGCCGAGACATGGGAGGAGAAGGGCTTCTTTTGTGAAACCTGTAGAATGTGGCAACTTGAAACAACTCAAGTCTCTCCCTTCTAAAGCACGTTGGAGGTACTAAATAGAGAAAGAAACATCAGAGTCAGGGCTCTGTGGGCCATTTTGAATATAAGGCTGAAGGGAATCTTGATTTTCCTCATTGGCATTTAGAGAGTTGTGGGCTCAGTTCTGCCTGAGAAACTCTTTCCTTGCACATGTTCTCTTCATAGCACAATTGGCTGAGTGATGACAGGTGAGTTGCTAGGAAAGAAACTTGGAGGTTGCCATTCTTTGGTAGCTGCTCATCCTTCAGTAATCTGTCGTGAATTGGCGAGCCCATTGAACACTAGCCTCAAGCTAACGTTCCTCTTGTATCGTGCCACAAGTTGGCATGCAGCAGAATCCATGTAGAGTTATGCAGTGTGGTTCTTGAGCTCTAGGAAGCATTCCAGGTCTCTTAGTACTGGCGGGTCGGCGCTAGGATGAGAAACGTACCAGAAGGACGGCCTGTGTGTTTGGGCCTTTGTCAGCAAAGCAGCGTTGGCAACAGCTAGATGCCGAGCCAGGGGCAGTGAAGGGCTTATTTGGTTAAAGGCCTAGATTGTAGCAAGTTGAAAAAACGGAAGTATCTCCCTTTTAAGCACCTTTAAGGTACAAAATAGAGAAAGAACGAGCAGGGTTAAGGCTCTGAGGACCCTTTTGAAATAAGGCTTGAAGGGAAACTTTATTTTCCTCTTTGGGATTTAGAGAGTTGTGGGCTCAATTCCCCCTGAGAAACTCTTTAGTTGCACATGTTCTCTTCATAGCACAATTGCCTTTGTGATGACAAGTGAGTTGCTAGGAAAGAAATATGGAGGTTGCCATTCTTCAGTAGCTGCTCATCCTTCCGTATTCTGTAGTGTATGGGCGACCCCATTGAACACTAGCCTCAAGCTAACGTTCCTCTTGTATCAGGCCGCTGGTTGCAGGCAGCAGAATCCATGTAGCGTTATTCATTGTGGTTCTTGAGCTCTAGGTAGCATTCCAGGTCTCTGAGTACTGGCGGGTCAACACTAGGATGAGCAACGTCCTAGAAGGACGGCCTGTGTGTTTGGGCCTTTGTGAGCAATGCAGCGTTGGGCAGAGCTAGATGCCGAGTCAGAGGCTGTGAAGGGCTTCTTTGGTTAAACCTCTACATTTTTGCAAGTTGAAAGAACTCATGTATCTCCCTTCTAAAGCACCTTGGAGGTACAAAGTAGAGAAAGAATCAGCAAGGTCAATGCTCTGCTGGCCCCTTTGAAAATAAGTCTTGAAGGGAAACTTCATTTTCCTCATTGGGATTGAGAGAGTTGGGGGCTCAATTCTCCCTGAGAAAGACTGTAGTTGCACGAGTTCCCTTCATAGCACAATTGCCTATGGGACGACAAGTGAGTTTCTAGGGAAGAAACTCGGGGTGTGCCATTCTTTGCTGGTGCTCGTCCTTTGGTAATCTTCAGTGAATTGGCGATCCCGTTTGACCACTAGCCTCAAGCTAACGTTCCTCTTGTATCATGCCACTTGTTGGCATGCAGCAGAATCCTTGCAGCCTTTTTCAGTGTGGTTCTGGAGCTCTAGGAAGCATTCCAGGTCTCAGTACCGGTGGATCTGCTCTAGGATGAGAAACGTACAAGAAGTACGGCCTGTGTGTTGGGGAGTTGTGAGCAGTGCACCCTTGAGAACAGCTAGATGCCGAGACAAGGGAGAAGAAGGGCTTCTTTTGTGAAACCTGTAGAATGTGGCAACTTGAAACAACTCAAGTCTCTCCCTTCTAAAGCACGTTGGAGGTACTAAATAGAGAAAGAAACATCAAAGTCAGGGCTCTGCGGGCCATTTTGAATATAAGGCTGAAGGGAATCTTTATTTTCCTCATTGGCATTTAGAGAGTTGTGGGCTCAGTTCTCCCTGAGAAACTCTTTACTTGCACATGTTCTCTTCACAGCACAATTGCCTTAGTGATGACAAGTGAGTTGCTAGGAAAGAAACTTGGAGGTTGCCCTTCTTTGGTAGCTGCTCATCCTTCAGTAATCTTTCGTGAATTAGCGAGCCCATTGAACACTAGCCTCAAGCTAACGTTCCTCTTTACCGTGCCACAGGGTGGCATGCAGCAGAATCCATGTAGTGTTATGCAGTGTGGTTCTTGAGCTCTAGGAAGCATTCCAGGTCTCTTAGTACCGGCGGGTCTGCACAAGGATGAGAAACGTACCAGAAGGACGGCCTGTGTGTTTGGGTCTTTGTGAGCAATGCAGCGTTGGGAACAGCTAGATGCCGAGCCAGGGGCAGTGAAGGGCTTACTTGTTTAAACCTCTAGATTGTGGCAAGTTGAAACAACGGAAGTATCTCCCTTCTAAAGCACCTTTAAGGTTCAAAATAGAGAAAGAACGAGTAGGGTTAAGGCTCTGAGGACCCTTTTGAAATAAGGCTTGAAGGGAAACTTTATTTTCCTCTTTGGGATTTAGAGAGTTGTGGGCTCAATTCCCCCTGAGAATCTCTTTAGTTGCACATGTTCTCTTCATAGCACAATTGCCTTTGGGATGACAAGTGAGTTGCTAGGAAAGAAATATGGAGGTTGCCATTTTTCAGTAGCTGCTCATCCTTCCGTATTCTGTAGTGTATGGGCGACCCCATTGCACACTAGCCTCAAGCTAACGTTCCTCGTGTATCAGGCCGCTGGTTGCAGGCAGCAGAATCCATGTAGCGTTATTCATTGTGGTTCTTGAGCTCTAGGTAGCATTCCAGGTCTCTGAGTACTGGCGGGTCAACACTAGGATGAGCAACGTACTAGAAGGACGGCCTGTGTGTTTGGGCCTTTGTGAGCAATGCAGTGTTGGGAAGAGCTAGATGCCGAGTCAGAGGCTGTGAAGGGCTTCTTTGGTTAAACCTTTACATTTTTGCAAGTTGAAAGAACTCATGTATCTCCCTTCTAAAGCACCTTGGAGGTACAAAGTAGAGAAAGAATCAGCAAGGTCAATGCTCTGCTGGCCCCTTTGAAAATAAGTCTTGAGGGAAACGTCATTTTCCTCATTGGGATTGAGAGAGTTGGGGGCTCAATTCTCCCTGAGAAAGACTGTAGTTGCACGAGTTCCCTTCATAGCACAATTGCCTTTGGGACGACAAGTGAGTTTCTAGGGAAGAAACTCGGGGTGTGCCATTCTTTGCTGGTGCTCGTCCTTTGGTAATCTTCAGTGAATTGGCGATCCCGTTTGACCACTAGCCTCAAGCTAACGTTCCTCTTGTATCATGCCACTTGTTGGCATGCAGCAGAATCCTTGCAGCCTTATTCAGTGTGCTTCTGGAGCTCTAGGAAGCATTCCAGGTCTCGTAGTACCGGCGGATCTGCTCTAGGATGAGAAACGTACAAGAAGGATGGCCTGTGTGTTTGGGGAGTTGTGAGCAGTGCACCCTTGGGAACAGCTAGATGCCGAGACATGGGAGGAGAAGGGCTTCTTTTGTGAAACCTGTAGAATGTGGCAACTTGAAACAACTCAAGTCTCTCCCTTCTAAAGCACGTTGGAGGTACTAAATAGAGAAAGAAACATCAGAGTCAGGGCTCTGCGGGCCATTTTGAATATAAGGCTGAAGGGAATCTTGATTTTCCTCATTGGCATTTAGAGAGTTGTGGGCTCAGTTCTGCCTGAGAAACTCTTTCCTTGCACATGTTCTCTTCATAGCACAATTGGCTTAGTGATGACAGGTGAGTTGCTAGGAAAGAAACTTGGAGGTTGCCATTCTTTGGTAGCTGCTCATCCTTCAGTAATCTGTCGTGAATTGGCGAGCCCATTGAACACTAGCCTCAAGCTAACGTTCCTCTTGTATCGTGCCACAAGTTGGCATGCAGCAGAATTCATGTAGAGTTATGCAGTGTGGTTCTTGAGCTCTAGGAAGCATTCCAGGTCTCTTAGTACTGGCGGGTCGGCGCTAGGATGAGAAACGTACCAGAAGGACGGCCTGTGTGTTTGGGCCTTTGTCAGCAAAGCAGCGTTGGCAACAGCTAGATGCCGAGCCAGGGGCTGTGAAGGGCTTATTTGGTTAAAGGCCTAGATTGTAGCAAGTTGAAAAAACGGAAGTATCTCCCTTTTAAGCACCTTTAAGGTACAAAATAGAGAAAGAACGAGCAGGGTTAAGGCTCTGAGGACCCTTCTGAAATAAGGCTTGAAGGGAAACTTTATTTTCCTCTTTGGGATTTAGAGAGTTGTGGGCTCAATTCCCCCTGAGAAACTCTTTAGTTGCACATGTTCTCTTCATAGCACAATTGCCTTTGTGATGACAAGTGAGTTGGTAGGAAAGAAATATGGAGGTTGCCATTCTTCAGTAGCTGCTCATCCTTCCGTATTCTGTAGTGTATGGGGGACCCCATTGAACACTAGCCTCAAGCTAACGTTCCTCTTGTATCAGGCCGCTGGTTGCAGGCAGCAGAATCCATGTAGCGTTATTCATTGTGGTTCTTGAGCTCTAGGTAGCATTCCAGGTCTCTGAGTACTGGCGGGTCAACACGAGGATGAGCAACGTACTAGAAAGACGGCCTGTGTGTTTGGGCCTTTGTGAGCAATGCAGCGTTGGGCAGAGCTAGATGCCGAGTCAGAGGCTGTGAAGGGCTTCTTTGGTTAAACCTCTACATTTTTGCAAGTTGAAAGAACTCATGTATCTCCCTTCTAAAGCACCTTGGAGGTACAAAGTAGTAAAGAATCAGCAAGGTCAATGCTCTGCTGGCCCCTTTGAAAATAAGTCTTGAAGGGAAACTTCATTTTCCTCATTGGGATTGAGAGAGTTGGGGGCTCAATTCTCCCTGAGAAACACTGTAGTTGCACGAGTTCCCTTCATAGAACAATTGCCTTTGTGATGACAAGTGAGTTTCTAGGAAAGAAACTCGGAGTGTGCCATTCTTTGCTGGTGCTCGTCCTTTGGTAATCTTCAGTGAATTGGCGATCCCGTTTGACCACTAGCCTCAAGCTAACGTTCCTCTTGTATCATGGCACTTGTTGGCATGCAGCAGAATTCTTGCAGCCTTATTCAGTGTGCTTCTGGAGCTCTAGGAAGCATTCCAGGTCTCGTAGTACCGGCGGATCTGCTCTAGGATGAGAAACGTACAAGAAGGATGGCCTGTGTGTTTGGGGAGTGTTGAGCAGTGCACCCTTGGGAACAGCTAGATGCCGAGACATGGGAGGAGAAGGGCTTCTTTGGTGAAACCTGTAGAATGTGGCAACTTGACACAACTCAAGTGTCTCCCTTCTAAAGCACGTTGGAGGTACTAAATAGAGAAAGAAACATCAGAGTCAGGGCTCTGCGGGCCATTTTGAATATAAGGCTGAAGGGAATCTTGATTTTCCTCATTGGCATTTAGAGAGTTGTGGGCTCAGTTCTTCCTGAGAAACTCTTTACTTGCACATGTTCTCTTCATAGCACAATTAGCTTAGTGATGACAGGTGAGTTGCTAGGAAAGAAACTTGGAGGTTGCCATTCTTTGGTAGCTGCTCATCCTTCAGTAATCTGTCGTGAATTGGCGAGCCCATTGAACACTAGCCTCAAGCTAACGTTCCTCTTGTATCGTGCCACAAGTTGGCATGCAGCAGAATCCATGTAGAGTTATGCAGTGTGGTTCTTGAGCTCTAGGAAGCATTCCAGGTCTCTTAGTACTGGCGGGTCGGCGCTAGGATGAGAAACGTACCAGAAGGACGGCCTGTGTGTTTGGGCCTTTGTCAGCAAAGCAGCGTTGGCAACAGCTAGATGCCGAGCCAGGGGCAGTGAAGGGCTTATTTGGTTAAAGGCCTAGATTGTAGCAAGTTGAAAAAACGGAAGTATCTCCCTTTTAAGCACCTTTAAGGTACAAAATAGAGAAAGAACGAGCAGGGTTAAGGCTCTGAGGACCCTTTTGAAATAAGGCTTGAAGGGAAACTTTATTTTCCTGTTTGGGATTTAGAGAGTTGTGGGCTCAATTCCCCCTGAGAAACTCTTTAATTGCACATGTTCTCTTCATAGCACAATTGCCTTTGTGATGACAAGTGAGTTGGTAGGAAAGAAATATGGAGGTTGCCATTCTTCAGTAGCTGCTCATCCTTCCGTATTCTGTAGTGTATGGGCGACCCCATTGAACACTAGCCTCAAGCTAACGTTCCTCTTGTATCAGGCCGCTGGTTGCAGGCAGCAGAATCCATGTAGCGTTATTCATTGTGGTTCTTGAGCTCTAGGTAGCATTCCAGGTCTCTGAGTACTGGCGGGTCAACACTAGGATGAGCAACGTACTAGAAGGACGGCCTGTGTGTTTGGGTCTTTGTGAGCAATGCAGCGTTGGGCAGAGCTAGATGCCGAGTCAGAGGCTGTGAAGGGCTTCTTTGGTTAAACCTCTACATTTTTGCAAGTTGAAAGAACTCATGTATCTCCCTTCTAAAGCACCTTGGAGCTACAAAGTAGAGAAAGAATCAGCAAGGTTAATGCTCTGCTGGCCCCTTTGAAAATAAGTCTTGAAGGGAAACTTCATTTTCCTCATTGGGATTGAGAGAGTTGGGGGCTCAATTCTCCCTGAGAAAGACTGTAGTTGCACTAGTTCCCTTCATAGCACAATTGACTTTGGGACGACAAGTGAGTTTCTAGGAAAGAAACTCGGGGTGTGCCATTCTTTGCTGGTGCTCGTCCTTTGGTAATCTTCAGTGAATTGGCGATCCCGTTTGACCACTAGCCTCAAGCTAACGTTCCTCTTGTATCATGCCACTTGTTGGCATGCAGCAGAATCCTTGCAGCCTTTTTCAGTGTGGTTCTGGAGCTCTAGGAAGCATTCCAGGTCTCGTAGTACTGGCGGATCTGCTCTAGGATGAGAAACGTACAAGAAGGACGGCCTGTGTGTTGGGGAGTTGTGAGCAGTGCACCCTTGGGAACAGCTAGATGCCGAGACATGGGAGGAGAAGGGCTTCTTTTGTGAAACCTGTAGAATGTGGCAACTTGAAACAACTCAAGTCTCTCCCTTCTAAAGCACGTTGGAGGTACTAAATAGAGAAAGAAACATCAGAGTCAGGGCTCTGCGGGCCATTTTGAATATAAGGCTGAAGGGAATCTTGATTTTCCTCATTGGCATTTAGAGAGTTGTGGGCTCAGTTCTCCCTGAGAAACTCTTTACTTGCACATGTTCTCTTCATAGCACAATTGGCTTAGTGATGACAGGTGAGTTGCTAGGAAAGAAACTTGGAGGTTGCCATTCTTTGGTAGCTGCTCATCCTTCAGTAATCTGTCGTGAATTGGCGAGCCCATTGAACACTAGCCTCAAGCTAACGTTCCTCTTGTATCGTGCCACAAGTTGGCATGCAGCAGAATCCATGTAGAGTTATGCAGTGTGGTTCTTGAGCTCTAGGAAGCATTCCAGGTCTCTTAGTACTGGCGGGTCGGCGCGAGGATGAGAAACGTACCAGAAGGACGGCCTGTGTGTTTGGGCCTTTGTCAGCAAAGCAGCGTTGGCAACAGCTAGATGCCGAGCCAGGGGCAGTGAAGGGCTTATTTGGTTAAAGGCCTAGATTGTAGCAAGTTGAAAAAACGGAAGTATCTCCCTTTTAAGCACCTTTAAGGTACAAAATAGAGAAAGAACGAGCAGGGTTAAGGCTCTGAGGACCCTTTTGAAATAAGGCTTGAAGGGAAACTTTATTTTCCTCTTTGGGATTTAGAGAGTTGTGGGCTCAATTCCCCCTGAGAAACTCTTTAGTTGCACATGTTCTCTTCATAGCACAATTGCCTTTGTGATGACAAGTGAGTTGGTAGGAAAGAAATATGGAGGTTGCCATTCTTCAGTAGCTGCTCATCCTTCCGTATTCTGTAGTGTATGGGCGACCCCATTGAACACTAGCCTTAAGCTAACGTTCCTCTTGTATCAGGCCGCTGGTTGCAGGCAGCAGAATCCATGTAGCATTATTCATTGTGGTTCTTGAGCTCTAGGTAGCATTCCAGGTCTCTGAGTACTGGCGGGTCAACACTAGGATGAGCAACGTCCTAGAAGGACGGCCTGTGTGTTTGGGCCTTTGTGAGCAATGCAGCGTTGGGCAGAGCTAGATGCCGAGTCAGAGGCTGTGAAGGGCTTCTTTGGTTAAACCTCTACATTTTTGCAAGTTGAAAGAACTCATGTATCTCCCTTCTAAAGCACCTTGGAGGTACAAAGTAGAGAAAGAATCAGCAAGGTCAATGCTCTGCTGGCCCCTTTGAAAATAAGTCTTGAAGGGAAACTTCATTTTCCTCATTGGGATTGAGAGAGTTGGGGGCTCAATTCTCCCTGAGAAAGACTGTAGTTGCACGAGTTCCCTTCATAGCACAATTGCCTATGGGACGACAAGTGAGTTTCTAGGGAAGAAACTCGGGGTGTGCCATTCTTTGCTGGTGCTCGTCCTTTGGTAATCTTCAGTGAATTGGCGATCCCGTTTGACCACTAGCCTCAAGCTAACGTTCCTCTTGTATCATGCCACTTGTTGGCATGCAGCAGAATCCTTGCAGCCTTTTTCAGTGTGGTTCTGGAGCTCTAGGAAGCATTCCAGGTCTCAGTACCGGTGGATCTGCTCTAGGATGAGAAACGTACAAGAAGTACGGCCTGTGTGTTGGGGAGTTGTGAGCAGTGCACCCTTGAGAACAGCTAGATGCCGAGACAAGGGAGAAGAAGGGCTTCTTTTGTGAAACCTGTAGAATGTGGCAACTTGAAACAACTCAAGTCTCTCCCTTCTAAAGCACGTTGGAGGTACTAAATAGAGAAAGAAACATCAAAGTCAGGGCTCTGCGGGCCATTTTGAATATAAGGCTGAAGGGAATCTTTATTTTCCTCATTGGCATTTAGAGAGTTGTGGGCTCAGTTCTCCCTGAGAAACTCTTTACTTGCACATGTTCTCTTCACAGCACAATTGCCTTAGTGATGACAAGTGAGTTGCTAGGAAAGAAACTTGGAGGTTGCCCTTCTTTGGTAGCTGCTCATCCTTCAGTAATCTTTCGTGAATTAGCGAGCCCATTGAACACTAGCCTCAAGCTAACGTTCCTCTTTACCGTGCCACAGGGTGGCATGCAGCAGAATCCATGTAGTGTTATGCAGTGTGGTTCTTGAGCTCTAGGAAGCATTCCAGGTCTCTTAGTACCGGCGGGTCTGCACAAGGATGAGAAACGTACCAGAAGGACGGCCTGTGTGTTTGGGTCTTTGTGAGCAATGCAGCGTTGGGAACAGCTAGATGCCGAGCCAGGGGCAGTGAAGGGCTTACTTGTTTAAACCTCTAGATTGTGGCAAGTTGAAACAACGGAAGTATCTCCCTTCTAAAGCACCTTTAAGGTTCAAAATAGAGAAAGAACGAGTAGGGTTAAGGCTCTGAGGACCCTTTTGAAATAAGGCTTGAAGGGAAACTTTATTTTCCTCTTTGGGATTTAGAGAGTTGTGGGCTCAATTCCCCCTGAGAATCTCTTTAGTTGCACATGTTCTCTTCATAGCACAATTGCCTTTGGGATGACAAGTGAGTTGCTAGGAAAGAAATATGGAGGTTGCCATTTTTCAGTAGCTGCTCATCCTTCCGTATTCTGTAGTGTATGGGCGACCCCATTGCACACTAGCCTCAAGCTAACGTTCCTCGTGTATCAGGCCGCTGGTTGCAGGCAGCAGAATCCATGTAGCGTTATTCATTGTGGTTCTTGAGCTCTAGGTAGCATTCCAGGTCTCTGAGTACTGGCGGGTCAACACTAGGATGAGCAACGTACTAGAAGGACGGCCTGTGTGTTTGGGCCTTTGTGAGCAATGCAGTGTTGGGAAGAGCTAGATGCCGAGTCAGAGGCTGTGAAGGGCTTCTTTGGTTAAACCTTTACATTTTTGCAAGTTGAAAGAACTCATGTATCTCCCTTCTAAAGCACCTTGGAGGTACAAAGTAGAGAAAGAATCAGCAAGGTCAATGCTCTGCTGGCCCCTTTGAAAATAAGTCTTGAGGGAAACGTCATTTTCCTCATTGGGATTGAGAGAGTTGGGGGCTCAATTCTCCCTGAGAAAGACTGTAGTTGCACGAGTTCCCTTCATAGCACAATTGCCTTTGGGACGACAAGTGAGTTTCTAGGGAAGAAACTCGGGGTGTGCCATTCTTTGCTGGTGCTCGTCCTTTGGTAATCTTCAGTGAATTGGCGATCCCGTTTGACCACTAGCCTCAAGCTAACGTTCCTCTTGTATCATGCCACTTGTTGGCATGCAGCAGAATCCTTGCAGCCTTATTCAGTGTGCTTCTGGAGCTCTAGGAAGCATTCCAGGTCTCGTAGTACTGGCGGATCTGCTCTAGGATGAGAAACGTACAAGAAGGATGGCCTGTGTGTTTGGGGAGTTGTGAGCAGTGCACCCTTGGGAACAGCTAGATGCCGAGACATGGGAGGAGAAGGGCTTCTTTTGTGAAACCTGTAGAATGTGGCAACTTGAAACAACTCAAGTCTCTCCCTTCTAAAGCACGTTGGAGGTACTAAATAGAGAAAGAAACATCAGAGTCAGGGCTCTGCGGGCCATTTTGAATATAAGGCTGAAGGGAATCTTGATTTTCCTCATTGGCATTTAGAGAGTTGTGGGCTCAGTTCTGCCTGAGAAACTCTTTCCTTGCACATGTTCTCTTCATAGCACAATTGGCTTAGTGATGACAGGTGAGTTGCTAGGAAAGAAACTTGGAGGTTGCCATTCTTTGGTAGCTGCTCATCCTTCAGTAATCTGTCGTGAATTGGCGAGCCCATTGAACACTAGCCTCAAGCTAACGTTCCTCTTGTATCGTGCCACAAGTTGGCATGCAGCAGAATTCATGTAGAGTTATGCAGTGTGGTTCTTGAGCTCTAGGAAGCATTCCAGGTCTCTTAGTACTGGCGGGTCGGCGCTAGGATGAGAAACGTACCAGAAGGACGGCCTGTGTGTTTGGGCCTTTGTCAGCAAAGCAGCGTTGGCAACAGCTAGATGCCGAGCCAGGGGCTGTGAAGGGCTTATTTGGTTAAAGGCCTAGATTGTAGCAAGTTGAAAAAACGGAAGTATCTCCCTTTTAAGCACCTTTAAGGTACAAAATAGAGAAAGAACGAGCAGGGTTAAGGCTCTGAGGACCCTTCTGAAATAAGGCTTGAAGGGAAACTTTATTTTCCTCTTTGGGATTTAGAGAGTTGTGGGCTCAATTCCCCCTGAGAAACTCTTTAGTTGCACATGTTCTCTTCATAGCACAATTGCCTTTGTGATGACAAGTGAGTTGGTAGGAAAGAAATATGGAGGTTGCCATTCTTCAGTAGCTGCTCATCCTTCCGTATTCTGTAGTGTATGGGCGACCCCATTGAACACTAGCCTCAAGCTAACGTTCCTCTTCTATCAGGCCGCTGGTTGCAGGCAGCAGAATCCATGTAGCGTTATTCATTGTGGTTCTTGAGCTCTAGGTAGCATTCCAGGTCTCTGAGTACTGGCGGGTCAACACGAGGATGAGCAACGTACTAGAAAGATGGCCTGTGTGTTTGGGCCTTTGTGAGCAATGCAGCGTTGGGCAGAGCTAGATGCCGAGTCAGAGGCTGTGAAGGGCTTCTTTGGTTAAACCTCTACATTTTTGCAAGTTGAAAGAACTCATGTATCTCCCTTCTAAAGCACCTTGGAGGTACAAAGTAGTAAAGAATCAGCAAGGTCAATGCTCTGCTGGCCCCTTTGAAAATAAGTCTTGAAGGGAAACTTCATTTTCCTCATTGGGATTGAGAGAGTTGGGGGCTCAATTCTCCCTGAGAAACACTGTAGTTGCACGAGTTCCCTTCATAGAACAATTGCCTTTGTGATGACAAGTGAGTTTCTAGGAAAGAAACTCGGAGTGTGCCATTCTTTGCTGGTGCTCGTCCTTTGGTAATCTTCAGTGAATTGGCGATCCCGTTTGACCACTAGCCTCAAGCTAACGTTCCTCTTGTATCATGCCACTTGTTGGCATGCAGCAGAATCCTTGCAGCCTTATTCAGTGTGCTTCTGGAGCTCTAGGAAGCATTCCAGGTCTCGTAGTACCGGCGGATCTGCTCTAGGATGAGAAACGTACAAGAAGGATGGCCTGTGTGTTTGGGGAGTTGTGAGCAGTGCACCCTTGGGAACAGCTAGATGCCGAGACATGGGAGGAGAAGGGCTTCTTTTGTGAAACCTGTAGAATGTGGCAACTTGAAACAACTCAAGTCTCTCCCTTCTAAAGCACGTTGGAGGTACTAAATAGAGAAAGAAACATCAGAGTCAGGGCTCTGCGGGCCATTTTGAATATAAGGCTGAAGGGAATCTTGATTTTCCTCATTGGCATTTAGAGAGTTGTGGGCTCAGTTCTGCCTGAGAAACTCTTTCCTTGCACATGTTCTCTTCATAGCACAATTGGCTTAGTGATGACAGGTGAGTTGCTAGGAAAGAAACTTGGAGGTTGCCATTCTTTGGTAGCTGCTCATCCTTCAGTAATCTGTCGTGAATTGGCGAGCCCATTGAACACTAGCCTCAAGCTAACGTTCCTCTTGTATCGTGCCACAAGTTGGCATGCAGCAGAATTCATGTAGAGTTATGCAGTGTGGTTCTTGAGCTCTAGGAAGCATTCCAGGTCTCTTAGTACTGGCGGGTCGGTGCTAGGATGAGAAACGTACCAGAAGGACGGCCTGTGTGTTTGGGCCTTTGTCAGCAAAGCAGCGTTGGCAACAGCTAGATGCCGAGCCAGGGGCTGTGAAGGGCTTATTTGGTTAAAGGCCTAGATTGTAGCAAGTTGAAAAAACGGAAGTATCTCCCTTTTAAGCACCTTTAAGGTACAAAATAGAGAAAGAACGAGCAGGGTTAAGGCTCTGAGGACCCTTCTGAAATAAGGCTTGAAGGGAAACTTTATTTTCCTCTTTGGGATTTAGAGAGTTGTGGGCTCAATTCCCCCTGAGAAACTCTTTAGTTGCACATGTTCTCTTCATAGCACAATTGCCTTTGTGATGACAAGTGAGTTGGTAGGAAAGAAATATGGAGGTTGCCATTCTTCAGTAGCTGCTCATCCTTCCGTATTCTGTAGTGTATGGGCGACCCCATTGAACACTAGCCTCAAGCTAACGTTCCTCTTCTATCAGGCCGCTGGTTGCAGGCAGCAGAATCCATGTAGCGTTATTCATTGTGGTTCTTGAGCTCTAGGTAGCATTCCAGGTCTCTGAGTACTGGCGGGTCAACACGAGGATGAGCAACGTACTAGAAAGACGGCCTGTGTGTTTGGGCCTTTGTGAGCAATGCAGCGTTGGGCAGAGCTAGATGCCGAGTCAGAGGCTGTGAAGGGCTTCTTTGGTTAAACCTCTACATTTTTGCAAGTTGAAAGAACTCATGTATCTCCCTTCTAAAGCACCTTGGAGGTACAAAGTAGTAAAGAATCAGCAAGGTCAATGCTCTGCTGGCCCCTTTGAAAATAAGTCTTGAAGGGAAACTTCATTTTCCTCATTGGGATTGAGAGAGTTGGGGGCTCAATTCTCCCTGAGAAACACTGTAGTTGCACGAGTTCCCTTCATAGAACAATTGCCTTTGTGATGACAAGTGAGTTTCTAGGAAAGAAACTCGGAGTGTGCCATTCTTTGCTGGTGCTCGTCCTTTGGTAATCTTCAGTGAATTGGCGATCCCGTTTGACCACTAGCCTCAAGCTAACGTTCCTCTTGTATCATGGCACTTGTTGGCATGCAGCAGAATTCTTGCAGCCTTATTCAGTGTGCTTCTGGAGCTCTAGGAAGCATTCCAGGTCTCGTAGTACCGGCGGATCTGCTCTAGGATGAGAAACGTACAAGAAGGATGGCCTGTGTGTTTGGGGAGTGTTGAGCAGTGCACCCTTGGGAACAGCTAGATGCCGAGACATGGGAGGAGAAGGGCTTCTTTGGTGAAACCTGTAGAATGTGGCAACTTGACACAACTCAAGTGTCTCCCTTCTAAAGCACGTTGGAGGTACTAAATAGAGAAAGAAACATCAGAGTCAGGGCTCTGCGGGCCATTTTGAATATAAGGCTGAAGGGAATCTTGATTTTCCTCATTGGCATTTAGAGAGTTGTGGGCTCAGTTCTTCCTGAGAAACTCTTTACTTGCACATGTTCTCTTCATAGCACAATTAGCTTAGTGATGACAGGTGAGTTGCTAGGAAAGAAACTTGGAGGTTGCCATTCTTTGGTAGCTGCTCATCCTTCAGTAATCTGTCGTGAATTGGCGAGCCCATTGAACACTAGCCTCAAGCTAACGTTCCTCTTGTATCGTGCCACAAGTTGGCATGCAGCAGAATCCATGTAGAGTTATGCAGTGTGGTTCTTGAGCTCTAGGAAGCATTCCAGGTCTCTTAGTACTGGCGGGTCGGCGCTAGGATGAGAAACGTACCAGAAGGACGGCCTGTGTGTTTGGGCCTTTGTCAGCAAAGCAGCGTTGGCAACAGCTAGATGCCGAGCCAGGGGCAGTGAAGGGCTTATTTGGTTAAAGGCCTAGATTGTAGCAAGTTGAAAAAACGGAAGTATCTCCCTTTTAAGCACCTTTAAGGTACAAAATAGAGAAAGAACGAGCAGGGTTAAGGCTCTGAGGACCCTTTTGAAATAAGGCTTGAAGGGAAACTTTATTTTCCTGTTTGGGATTTAGAGAGTTGTGGGCTCAATTCCCCCTGAGAAACTCTTTAATTGCACATGTTCTCTTCATAGCACAATTGCCTTTGTGATGACAAGTGAGTTGGTAGGAAAGAAATATGGAGGTTGCCATTCTTCAGTAGCTGCTCATCCTTCCGTATTCTGTAGTGTATGGGCGACCCCATTGAACACTAGCCTCAAGCTAACGTTCCTCTTGTATCAGGCCGCTGGTTGCAGGCAGCAGAATCCATGTAGCGTTATTCATTGTGGTTCTTGAGCTCTAGGTAGCATTCCAGGTCTCTGAGTACTGGCGGGTCAACACTAGGATGAGCAACGTACTAGAAGGACGGCCTGTGTGTTTGGGTCTTTGTGAGCAATGCAGCGTTGGGCAGAGCTAGATGCCGAGTCAGAGGCTGTGAAGGGCTTCTTTGGTTAAACCTCTACATTTTTGCAAGTTGAAAGAACTCATGTATCTCCCTTCTAAAGCACCTTGGAGCTACAAAGTAGAGAAAGAATCAGCAAGGTTAATGCTCTGCTGGCCCCTTTGAAAATAAGTCTTGAAGGGAAACTTCATTTTCCTCATTGGGATTGAGAGAGTTGGGGGCTCAATTCTCCCTGAGAAAGACTGTAGTTGCACTAGTTCCCTTCATAGCACAATTGACTTTGGGACGACAAGTGAGTTTCTAGGAAAGAAACTCGGGGTGTGCCATTCTTTGCTGGTGCTCGTCCTTTGGTAATCTTCAGTGAATTGGCGATCCCGTTTGACCACTAGCCTCAAGCTAACGTTCCTCTTGTATCATGCCACTTGTTGGCATGCAGCAGAATCCTTGCAGCCTTTTTCAGTGTGGTTCTGGAGCTCTAGGAAGCATTCCAGGTCTCGTAGTACTGGCGGATCTGCTCTAGGATGAGAAACGTACAAGAAGGACGGCCTGTGTGTTGGGGAGTTGTGAGCAGTGCACCCTTGGGAACAGCTAGATGCCGAGACATGGGAGGAGAAGGGCTTCTTTTGTGAAACCTGTAGAATGTGGCAACTTGAAACAACTCAAGTCTCTCCCTTCTAAAGCACGTTGGAGGTACTAAATAGAGAAAGAAACATCAGAGTCAGGGCTCTGCGGGCCATTTTGAATATAAGGCTGAAGGGAATCTTGATTTTCCTCATTGGCATTTAGAGAGTTGTGGGCTCAGTTCTCCGTGAGAAACTCTTTACTTGCACATGTTCTCTTCATAGCACAATTGGCTTAGTGATGACAGGTGAGTTGCTAGGAAAGAAACTTGGAGGTTGCCATTCTTTGGTAGCTGCTCATCCTTCAGTAATCTGTCGTGAATTGGCGAGCCCATTGAACACTAGCCTCAAGCTAACGTTCCTCTTGTATCGTGCCACAAGTTGGCATGCAGCAGAATCCATGTAGAGTTATGCAGTGTGGTTCTTGAGCTCTAGGAAGCATTCCAGGTCTCTTAGTACTGGCGGGTCGGCGCGAGGATGAGAAACGTACCAGAAGGACGGCCTGTGTGTTTGGGCCTTTGTCAGCAAAGCAGCGTTGGCAACAGCTAGATGCCGAGCCAGGGGCAGTGAAGGGCTTATTTGGTTAAAGGCCTAGATTGTAGCAAGTTGAAAAAACGGAAGTATCTCCCTTTTAAGCACCTTTAAGGTACAAAATAGAGAAAGAACGAGCAGGGTTAAGGCTCTGAGGACCCTTTTGAAATAAGGCTTGAAGGGAAACTTTATTTTCCTCTTTGGGATTTAGAGAGTTGTGGGCTCAATTCCCCCTGAGAAACTCTTTAGTTGCACATGTTCTCTTCATAGCACAATTGCCTTTGTGATGACAAGTGAGTTGGTAGGAAAGAAATATGGAGGTTGCCATTCTTCAGTAGCTGCTCATCCTTCCGTATTCTGTAGTGTATGGGCGACCCCATTGAACACTAGCCTCAAGCTAACGTTCCTCTTGTATCAGGCCGCTGGTTGCAGGCAGCAGAATCCATGTAGCATTATTCATTGTGGTTCTTGAGCTCTAGGTAGCATTCCAGGTCTCTGAGTACTGGCGGGTCAACACTAGGATGAGCAACGTAGTAGAAGGACGGCCTGTGTGTTTGGGCCTTTGTGAGCAATGCAGCGTTGGGCAGAGCTAGATGCCGAGTCAGAGGCTGTGAAGGGCTTCTTTGGTTAAACCTCTACATTTTTGCAAGTTGAAAGAACTCATGTATCTCCCTTGTAAAACACCTTGGAGGTACAAAGTAGAGAAAGAATCAGCAAGGTCAATGCTCTGCTGGCCCCTTTGAAAATAAGTCTTGAAGGGAAACTTCATTTTCCTCATTGGGATTGAGAGAGTTGGGGGCTCAATTCTCCCTGAGAAAGACTGTAGTTGCACGAGTTCCCTTCATAGCACAATTGCCTTTGTGACGACAAGTGAGTTTCTTGGAAAGAAACTCGGGGTGTGCCATTCTTTGCTGGTGCTCGTCCTTTGGTAATCTTCAGTGAATTGGCGATCCCGTTTGACCACTAGCCTCAAGCTAACGTTCCTCTTGTATCATGCCACTTGTTGGCATGCAGCAGAATCCTTGCAGCCTTATTCAGTGTGGTTCTGGAGCTCTAGGAAGCATTCCAGGTCTCTTAGTACCGGCGGATCTGCTCTAGGATGAGAAACGTACAAGAAGGATGGCCTGTGTGTTTGGGGAGTGTTGAGCAGTGCACCCTTGGGAACAGCTAGATGCCGAGACATGGGAGGAGAAGGGCTTCTTTTGTGAAACCTGTAGAATGTGGCAACTTGAAACAACTCAAGTCTCTCCCTTCTAAAGCACGTTGGAGGTACTAAATAGAGAAAGAAACATCAGAGTCAGGGCTCTGCGGGCCATTTTGAATATAAGGCTGAAGGGAATCTTGATTTTCCTCATTGGCATTTAGAGAGTTGTGGGCTCAGTTCTGCCTGAGAAACTCTTTCCTTGCACATGTTCTCTTCATAGCACAATTGGCTTAGTGATGACAAGTGAGTTGCTAGGAAAGAAACTTGGAGGTTGCCATTCTTTGGTAGCTGCTCATCCTTCAGTAATCTGTCGTGAATTGGCGAGCCCATTGAACACTAGCCTCAAGCTAACGTTCCTCTTGTATCGTGCCACAAGTTGGCATGCAGCAGAATCCATGTAGAGTTATGCAGTGTGGTTCTTGAGCTCTAGGAAGCATTCCAGGTCTCTTAGTACTGGCGGGTCGGCGCGAGGATGAGAAACGTACCAGAAGGACGGCCTGTGTGTTTGGGCCTTTGTCAGCAAAGCAGCGTTGGCAACAGCTAGATGCCGAGCCAGGGGCAGTGAAGGGCTTATTTGGTTAAAGGCCTAGATTGTAGCAAGTTGAAAAAACGGAAGTATCTCCCTTTTAAGCACCTTTAAGGTACAAAATAGAGAAAGAACGAGCAGGGTTAAGGCTCTGAGGACCCTTTTGAAATAAGGCTTGAAGGGAAACTTTATTTTCCTCTTTGGGATTTAGAGAGTTGTGGGCTCAATTCCCCCTGAGAAACTCTTTAGTTGCACATGTTCTGTTCATAGCACAATTGCCTTTGTGATGACAAGTGAGTTGGTAGGAAAGAAATATGGAGGTTGCCATTCTTCAGTAGCTGCTCATCCTTCCGTATTCTGTAGTGTATGGGCGACCCCATTGAACACTAGCCTCAAGCTAACGTTCCTCTTGTATCAGGCCGCTGGTTGCAGGCAGCAGAATCCATGTAGCGTTATTCATTGTGGTTCTTGAGCTCTAGGTAGCATTCCAGGTCTCTGAGTACTGGCGGGTCAACACTAGGATGAGCAACGTACTAGAAGGACGGCCTGTGTGTTTGGGCCTTTGTGAGCAATGCAGCGTTGGGCAGAGCTAGATGCCGAGTCAGAGGCTGTGAAGGGCTTCTTTGGTTAAACCTCTACATTTTTGCAAGTTGAAAGAACTCATGTATCTCCCTTGTAAAACACCTTGGAGGTACAAAGTAGAGAAAGAATCAGCAAGGTTAATGCTCTGCTGGCCCCTTTGAAAATAAGTCTTGAAGGGAAACTTCATTTTCCTCATTGGGATTGAGAGAGTTGGGGGCTCAATTCTCCCTGAGAAAGACTGTAGTTGCACTAGTTCCCTTCATAGCACAATTGACTTTGGGACGACAAGTGAGTTTCTAGGAAAGAAACTCGGGGTGTGCCATTCTTTGCTGGTGCTCGTCCTTTGGTAATCTTCAGTGAATTGGCGATCCCGTTTGACCACTAGCCTCAAGCTAACGTTCCTCTTGTATCATGCCACTTGTTGGCATGCAGCAGAATCCTTGCAGCCTTATTCAGTGTGGTTCTGGAGCTCTAGGAAGCATTCCAGGTCTCTTAGTACCGGCGGATCTGCTCTAGGATGAGAAACGTACAAGAAGGATGGCCTGTGTGTTTGGGGAGTGTTGAGCAGTGCACCCTTGGGAACAGCTAGATGCCGAGACATGGGAGGAGAAGGGCTTCTTTTGTGAAACCTGTAGAATGTGGCAACTTGAAACAACTCAAGTCTCTCCCTTCTAAAGCACGTTGGAGGTACTAAATAGAGAAAGAAACATCAGAGTCAGGGCTCTGCGGGCCATTTTGAATATAAGGCTGAAGGGAATCTTGATTTTCCTCATTGGCATTTAGAGAGTTGTGGGCTCAGTTCTGCCTGAGAAACTCTTTCCTTGCACATGTTCTCTTCATAGCACAATTGGCTTAGTGATGACAAGTGAGTTGCTAGGAAAGAAACTTGGAGGTTGCCATTCTTTGGTAGCTGCTCATCCTTCAGTAATCTGTCGTGAATTGGCGAGCCCATTGAACACTAGCCTCAAGCTAACGTTCCTCTTGTATCGTGCCACAAGTTGGCATGCAGCAGAATCCATGTAGAGTTATGCAGTGTGGTTCTTGAGCTCTAGGAAGCATTCCAGGTCTCTTAGTACTGGCGGGTCGGCGCGAGGATGAGAAACGTACCAGAAGGACGGCCTGTGTGTTTGGGCCTTTGTCAGCAAAGCAGCGTTGGCAACAGCTAGATGCCGAGCCAGGGGCAGTGAAGGGCTTATTTGGTTAAAGGCCTAGATTGTAGCAAGTTGAAAAAACGGAAGTATCTCCCTTTTAAGCACCTTTAAGGTACAAAATAGAGAAAGAACGAGCAGGGTTAAGGCTCTGAGGACCCTTTTGAAATAAGGCTTGAAGGGAAACTTTATTTTCCTCTTTGGGATTTAGAGAGTTGTGGGCTCAATTCCCCCTGAGAAACTCTTTAGTTGCACATGTTCTCTTCATAGCACAATTGCCTTTGTGATGACAAGTGAGTTGGTAGGAAAGAAATATGGAGGTTGCCATTCTTCAGTAGCTGCTCATCCTTCCGTATTCTGTAGTGTATGGGCGACCCCATTGAACACTAGCCTCAAGCTAACGTTCCTCTTGTATCAGGCCGCTGGTTGCAGGCAGCAGAATCCATGTAGCGTTATTCATTGTGGTTCTTGAGCTCTAGGTAGCATTCCAGGTCTCTGAGTACTGGCGGGTCAACACTAGGATGAGCAACGTACTAGAAGGACGGCCTGTGTGTTTGGGCCTTTGTGAGCAATGCAGCGTTGGGCAGAGCTAGATGCCGAGTCAGAGGCTGTGAAGGGCTTCTTTGGTTAAACCTCTACATTTTTGCAAGTTGAAAGAACTCATGTATCTCCCTTCTAAAGCACCTTGGAGGTACAAAGTAGAGAAAGAATCAGCAAGGTTAATGCTCTGCTGGCCCCTTTGAAAATAAGTCTTGAAGGGAAACTTCATTTTCCTCATTGGGATTGAGAGAGTTGGGGGCTCAATTCTCCCTGAGAAAGACTGTAGTTGCACTAGTTCCCTTCATAGCACAATTGACTTTGGGACGACAAGTGAGTTTCTAGGAAAGAAACTCGGGGTGTGCCATTCTTTGCTGGTGCTCGTCCTTTGGTAATGTTCAGTGAATTGCCGATCCCGTTTGACCACTAGCCTCAAGCTAACGTTCCTCTTGTATCATGCCACTTGTTGGCATGCAGCAGAATCCTTGCAGCCTTTTTCAGTGTGGTTCTGGAGCTCTAGGAAGCATTCCAGGTCTCGTAGTACTGGCGGATCTGCTCTAGGATGAGAAACGTACAAGAAGGACGGCCTGTGTGTTGGGGAGTTGTGAGCAGTGCACCCTTGGGAACAGCTAGATGCCGAGACATGGGAGGAGAAGGGCTTCTTTTGTGAAACCTGTAGAATGTGGCAACTTGAAACAACTCAAGTCTCTCCCTTCTAAAGCACGTTGGAGGTACTAAATAGAGAAAGAAACATCAGAGTCAGGGCTCTGCGGGCCATTTTGAATATAAGGCTGAAGGGAATCTTGATTTTCCTCATTGGCATTTAGAGAGTTGTGGGCTCAGTTCTGCCTGAGAAACTCTTTCCTTGCACATGTTCTCTTCATAGCACAATTGGCTTAGTGATGACAGGTGAGTTGCTAGGAAAGAAACTTGGAGGTTGCCATTCTTTGGTAGCTGCTCATCCTTCAGTAATCTGTCGTGAATTGGCGAGCCCATTGAACACTAGCCTCAAGCTAACGTTCCTCTTGTATCGTGCCACAAGTTGGCATGCAGCAGAATCCATGTAGAGTTATGCAGTGTGGTTCTTGAGCTCTAGGAAGCATTCCAGGTCTCTTAGTACTGGCGGGTCGGCGCGAGGATGAGAAACGTACCAGAAGGACGGCCTGTGTGTTTGGGCCTTTGTCAGCAAAGCAGCGTTGGCAACAGCTAGATGCCGAGCCAGGGGCAGTGAAGGGCTTATTTGGTTAAAGGCCTAGATTGTAGCAAGTTGAAAAAACGGAAGTATCTCCCTTTTAAGCACCTTTAAGGTACAAAATAGAGAAAGAACGAGCAGGGTTAAGGCTCTGAGGACCCTTTTGAAATAAGGCTTGAAGGGAAACTTTATTTTCCTCTTTGGGATTTAGAGAGTTGTGGGCTCAATTCCCCCTGAGAAACTCTTTAGTTGCACATGTTCTCTTCATAGCACAATTGCCTTTGTGATGACAAGTGAGTTGCTAGGAAAGAAATATGGAGGTTGCCATTCTTCAGTAGCTGCTCATCCTTCCGTATTCTGTAGTGTATGGGCGACCCCATTGAACACTAGCCTCAAGCTAACGTTCCTCTTGTATCAGGCCGCTGGTTGCAGGCAGCAGAATCCATGTAGCGTTATTCATTGTGGTTCTTGAGCTCTAGGTAGCATTCCAGGTCTCTGAGTACTGGCGGGTCAACACTAGGATGAGCAACGTACTAGAAGGACGGCCTGTGTGTTTGGGCCTTTGTGAGCAATGCAGCGTTGGGCAGAGCTAGATGCCGAGTCAGAGGCTGTGAAGGGCTTCTTTGGTTAAACCTCTACATTTTTGCAAGTTGAAAGAACTCATGTATCTCCCTTCTAAAGCACCTTGGAGGTACAAAGTAGAGAAAGAATCAGCAAGGTCAATGCTCTGCTGGCCCCTTTGAAAATAAGTCTTGAAGGGAAACTTCATTTTCCTCATTGGGATTGAGAGAGTTGGGGGCTCAATTCTCCCTGAGAAAGACTGTAGTTGCACGAGTTCCCTTCATAGCACAATTGCCTTTGGGACGACAAGTGAGTTTCTTGGAAAGAAACTCGGGGTGTGCCATTCTTTGCTGGTGCTCGTCCTTTGGTAATCTTCAGTGAATTGGCGATCCCGTTTGACCACTAGCCTCAAGCTAACGTTCCTCTTGTATCATGCCACTTGTTGGCATGCAGCAGAATACTTGCAGCCTTTTTCAGTGTGGTTCTGGAGCTCTAGGAAGCATTCCAGGTCTCGTAGTACTGGCGGATCTGCTCTAGGATGAGAAACGTATAAGAAGGACGGCCTGTGTGTTGGGGAGTTGTGAGCAGTGCACCCTTGGGAACAGCTAGATGCCGAGACATGGGAGGAGAAGGGCTTCTT
Source organism: Balaenoptera ricei (assembly GCF_028023285.1). Classification (NCBI taxonomy): domain Eukaryota; kingdom Metazoa; phylum Chordata; class Mammalia; order Artiodactyla; family Balaenopteridae; genus Balaenoptera; species Balaenoptera ricei. The sequence continues at coordinate 48,014,112 of NC_082649.1, read as the reverse complement.
TTGTGAAACCTGTAGAATGTGGCAACTTGAAACAACTCAAGTCTCTCCCTTCTAAAGCACGTTGGAGGTACTAAATAGAGAAAGAAACATCAGAGTCAGGGCTCTGTGGGCCATTTTGAATATAAGGCTGAAGGGAATCTTGATTTTCCTCATTGGCATTTAGAGAGTTGTGGGCTCAGTTCTGCCTGAGAAACTCTTTCCTTGCACATGTTCTCTTCATAGCACAATTGGCTTAGTGATGACAGGTGAGTTGCTAGGAAAGAAACTTGGAGGTTGCCATTCTTTGGTAGCTGCTCATCCTTCAGTAATCTGTCGTGAATTGGCGAGCCCATTGAACACTAGCCTCAAGCTAACGTTCCTCTTGTATCGTGCCACAAGTTGGCATGCAGCAGAATCCATGTAGAGTTATGCAGTGTGGTTCTTGAGCTCTAGGAAGCATTCCAGGTCTCTTAGTACTGGCGGGTCGGCGCTAGGATGAGAAACGTACCAGAAGGACGGCCTGTGTGTTTGGGCCTTTGTCAGCAAAGCAGCGTTGGCAACAGCTAGATGCCGAGCCAGGGGCAGTGAAGGGCTTATTTGGTTAAAGGCCTAGATTGTAGCAAGTTGAAAAAACGGAAGTATCTCCCTTTTAAGCACCTTTAAGGTACAAAATAGAGAAAGAACGAGCAGGGTTAAGGCTCTGAGGACCCTTTTGAAATAAGGCTTGAAGGGAAACTTTATTTTCCTCTTTGGGATTTAGAGAGTTGTGGGCTCAATTCCCCCTGAGAAACTCTTTAGTTGCACATGTTCTCTTCATAGCACAATTGCCTTTGTGATGACAAGTGAGTTGCTAGGAAAGAAATATGGAGGTTGCCATTCTTCAGTAGCTGCTCATCCTTCCGTATTCTGTAGTGTATGGGCGACCCCATTGAACACTAGCCTCAAGCTAACGTTCCTCTTGTATCAGGCCGCTGGTTGCAGGCAGCAGAATCCATGTAGCGTTATTCATTGTGGTTCTTGAGCTCTAGGTAGCATTCCAGGTCTCTGAGTACTGGCGGGTCAACACTAGGATGAGCAACGTACTAGAAGGACGGCCTGTGTGTTTGGGCCTTTGTGAGCAATGCAGCGTTGGGCAGAGCTAGATGCCGAGTCAGAGGCTGTGAAGGGCTTCTTTGGTTAAACCTCTACATTTTTGCAAGTTGAAAGAACTCATGTATCTCCCTTGTAAAGCGCCTTGGAGGTACAAAGTAGAGAAAGAATCAGCAAGGTCAATGCTCTGCTGGCCCCTTTGAAAATAAGTCTTGAAGGGAAACTTCATTTTCCTCATTGGGATTGAGAGAGTTGGGGGCTCAATTCTCCCTGAGAAAGACTGTAGTTGCACGAGTTCCCTTCATAGCACAATTGCCTATGGGACGACAAGTGAGTTTCTAGGGAAGAAACTCGGGGTGTGCCATTCTTTGCTGGTGCTCGTCCTTTGGTAATCTTCAGTGAATTGGCGATCCCGTTTGACCACTAGCCTCAAGCTAACGTTCCTCTTGTATCATGCCACTTGTTGGCATGCAGCAGAATCCTTGCAGCCTTATTCAGTGTGGTTCTGGAGCTCTAGGAAGCATTCCAGGTCTCTTAGTACCGGCGGATCTGCTCTAGGATGAGAAACGTACAAGAAGGATGGCCTGTGTGTTTGGGGAGTGTTGAGCAGTGCACCCTTGGGAACAGCTAGATGCCGAGACATGGGAGGAGAAGGGCTTCTTTTGTGAAACCTGTAGAATGTGGCAACTTGAAACAACTCAAGTCTCTCCCTTCTAAAGCACGTTGGAGGTACTAAATAGAGAAAGAAACATCAGAGTCAGGGCTCTGCGGGCCATTTTGAATATAAGGCTGAAGGGAATCTTGATTTTCCTCATTGGCATTTAGAGAGTTGTGGGCTCAGTTCTGCCTGAGAAACTCTTTCCTTGCACATGTTCTCTTCATAGCACAATTGGCTTAGTGATGACAAGTGAGTTGCTAGGAAAGAAACTTGGAGGTTGCCATTCTTTGGTAGCTGCTCATCCTTCAGTAATCTGTCGTGAATTGGCGAGCCCATTGAACACTAGCCTCAAGCTAACGTTCCTCTTGTATCGTGCCACAAGTTGGCATGCAGCAGAATCCATGTAGAGTTATGCAGTGTGGTTCTTGAGCTCTAGGAAGCATTCCAGGTCTCTTAGTACTGGCGGGTCGGCGCGAGGATGAGAAACGTACCAGAAGGACGGCCTGTGTGTTTGGGCCTTTGTCAGCAAAGCAGCGTTGGCAACAGCTAGATGCCGAGCCAGGGGCAGTGAAGGGCTTATTTGGTTAAAGGCCTAGATTGTAGCAAGTTGAAAAAACGGAAGTATCTCCCTTTTAAGCACCTTTAAGGTACAAAATAGAGAAAGAACGAGCAGGGTTAAGGCTCTGAGGACCCTTTTGAAATAAGGCTTGAAGGGAAACTTTATTTTCCTCTTTGGGATTTAGAGAGTTGTGGGCTCAATTCCCCCTGAGAAACTCTTTAGTTGCACATGTTCTCTTCATAGCACAATTGCCTTTGTGATGACAAGTGAGTTGGTAGGAAAGAAATATGGAGGTTGCCATTCTTCAGTAGCTGCTCATCCTTCCGTATTCTGTAGTGTATGGGCGACCCCATTGAACACTAGCCTCAAGCTAACGTTCCTCTTGTATCAGGCCGCTGGTTGCAGGCAGCAGAATCCATGTAGCGTTATTCATTGTGGTTCTTGAGCTCTAGGTAGCATTCCAGGTCTCTGAGTACTGGCGGGTCAACACTAGGATGAGCAACGTACTAGAAGGACGGCCTGTGTGTTTGGGCCTTTGTGAGCAATGCAGCGTTGGGCAGAGCTAGATGCCGAGTCAGAGGCTGTGAAGGGCTTCTTTGGTTAAACCTCTACATTTTTGCAAGTTGAAAGAACTCATGTATCTCCCTTCTAAAGCACCTTGGAGGTACAAAGTAGAGAAAGAATCAGCAAGGTCAATGCTCTGCTGGCCCCTTTGAAAATAAGTCTTGAAGGGAAACTTCATTTTCCTCATTGGGATTGAGAGAGTTGGGGGCTCAATTCTCCCTGAGAAAGACTGTAGTTGCACGAGTTCCCTTCATAGCACAATTGCCTTTGGGACGACAAGTGAGTTTCTTGGAAAGAAACTCGGGGTGTGCCATTCTTTGCTGGTGCTCGTCCTTTGGTAATCTTCAGTGAATTGGCGATCCCGTTTGACCACTAGCCTCAAGCTAACGTTCCTCTTGTATCATGCCACTTGTTGGCATGCAGCAGAATACTTGCAGCCTTTTTCAGTGTGGTTCTGGAGCTCTAGGAAGCATTCCAGGTCTCGTAGTACTGGCGGATCTGCTCTAGGATGAGAAACGTATAAGAAGGACGGCCTGTGTGTTGGGGAGTTGTGAGCAGTGCACCCTTGGGAACAGCTAGATGCCGAGACATGGGAGGAGAAGGGCTTCTTTTGTGAAACCTGTAGAATGTGGCAACTTGAAACAACTCAAGTCTCTCCCTTCTAAAGCACGTTGGAGGTACTAAATAGAGAAAGAAACATCAGAGTCAGGGCTCTGTGGGCCATTTTGAATATAAGGCTGAAGGGAATCTTGATTTTCCTCATTGGCATTTAGAGAGTTGTGGGCTCAGTTCTGCCTGAGAAACTCTTTCCTTGCACATGTTCTCTTCATAGCACAATTGGCTTAGTGATGACAGGTGAGTTGCTAGGAAAGAAACTTGGAGGTTGCCATTCTTTGGTAGCTGCTCATCCTTCAGTAATCTGTCGTGAATTGGCGAGCCCATTGAACACTAGCCTCAAGCTAACGTTCCTCTTGTATCGTGCCACAAGTTGGCATGCAGCAGAATCCATGTAGAGTTATGCAGTGTGGTTCTTGAGCTCTAGGAAGCATTCCAGGTCTCTTAGTACTGGCGGGTCGGCGCTAGGATGAGAAACGTACCAGAAGGACGGCCTGTGTGTTTGGGCCTTTGTCAGCAAAGCAGCGTTGGCAACAGCTAGATGCCGAGCCAGGGGCAGTGAAGGGCTTATTTGGTTAAAGGCCTAGATTGTAGCAAGTTGAAAAAACGGAAGTATCTCCCTTTTAAGCACCTTTAAGGTACAAAATAGAGAAAGAACGAGCAGGGTTAAGGCTCTGAGGACCCTTTTGAAATAAGGCTTGAAGGGAAACTTTATTTTCCTCTTTGGGATTTAGAGAGTTGTGGGCTCAATTCCCCCTGAGAAACTCTTTAGTTGCACATGTTCTCTTCATAGCACAATTGCCTTTGTGATGACAAGTGAGTTGCTAGGAAAGAAATATGGAGGTTGCCATTCTTCAGTAGCTGCTCATCCTTCCGTATTCTGTAGTGTATGGGCGACCCCATTGAACACTAGCCTCAAGCTAACGTTCCTCTTGTATCAGGCCGCTGGTTGCAGGCAGCAGAATCCATGTAGCGTTATTCATTGTGGTTCTTGAGCTCTAGGTAGCATTCCAGGTCTCTGAGTACTGGCGGGTCAACACTAGGATGAGCAACGTACTAGAAGGACGGCCTGTGTGTTTGGGCCTTTGTGAGCAATGCAGCGTTGGGCAGAGCTAGATGCCGAGTCAGAGGCTGTGAAGGGCTTCTTTGGTTAAACCTCTACATTTTTGCAAGTTGAAAGAACTCATGTATCTCCCTTGTAAAGCGCCTTGGAGGTACAAAGTAGAGAAAGAATCAGCAAGGTCAATGCTCTGCTGGCCCCTTTGAAAATAAGTCTTGAAGGGAAACTTCATTTTCCTCATTGGGATTGAGAGAGTTGGGGGCTCAATTCTCCCTGAGAAAGACTGTAGTTGCACGAGTTCCCTTCATAGCACAATTGCCTATGGGACGACAAGTGAGTTTCTAGGGAAGAAACTCGGGGTGTGCCATTCTTTGCTGGTGCTCGTCCTTTGGTAATCTTCAGTGAATTGGCGATCCCGTTTGACCACTAGCCTCAAGCTAACGTTCCTCTTGTATCATGCCACTTGTTGGCATGCAGCAGAATCCTTGCAGCCTTATTCAGTGTGGTTCTGGAGCTCTAGGAAGCATTCCAGGTCTCTTAGTACCGGCGGATCTGCTCTAGGATGAGAAACGTACAAGAAGGATGGCCTGTGTGTTTGGGGAGTGTTGAGCAGTGCACCCTTGGGAACAGCTAGATGCCGAGACATGGGAGGAGAAGGGCTTCTTTTGTGAAACCTGTAGAATGTGGCAACTTGAAACAACTCAAGTCTCTCCCTTCTAAAGCACGTTGGAGGTACTAAATAGAGAAAGAAACATCAGAGTCAGGGCTCTGCGGGCCATTTTGAATATAAGGCTGAAGGGAATCTTGATTTTCCTCATTGGCATTTAGAGAGTTGTGGGCTCAGTTCTGCCTGAGAAACTCTTTCCTTGCACATGTTCTCTTCATAGCACAATTGGCTTAGTGATGACAAGTGAGTTGCTAGGAAAGAAACTTGGAGGTTGCCATTCTTTGGTAGCTGCTCATCCTTCAGTAATCTGTCGTGAATTGGCGAGCCCATTGAACACTAGCCTCAAGCTAACGTTCCTCTTGTATCGTGCCACAAGTTGGCATGCAGCAGAATCCATGTAGAGTTATGCAGTGTGGTTCTTGAGCTCTAGGAAGCATTCCAGGTCTCTTAGTACTGGCGGGTCGGCGCGAGGATGAGAAACGTACCAGAAGGACGGCCTGTGTGTTTGGGCCTTTGTCAGCAAAGCAGCGTTGGCAACAGCTAGATGCCGAGCCAGGGGCAGTGAAGGGCTTATTTGGTTAAAGGCCTAGATTGTAGCAAGTTGAAAAAACGGAAGTATCTCCCTTTTAAGCACCTTTAAGGTACAAAATAGAGAAAGAACGAGCAGGGTTAAGGCTCTGAGGACCCTTTTGAAATAAGGCTTGAAGGGAAACTTTATTTTCCTCTTTGGGATTTAGAGAGTTGTGGGCTCAATTCCCCCTGAGAAACTCTTTAGTTGCACATGTTCTCTTCATAGCACAATTGCCTTTGTGATGACAAGTGAGTTGGTAGGAAAGAAATATGGAGGTTGCCATTCTTCAGTAGCTGCTCATCCTTCCGTATTCTGTAGTGTATGGGCGACCCCATTGAACACTAGCCTCAAGCTAACGTTCCTCTTGTATCAGGCCGCTGGTTGCAGGCAGCAGAATCCATGTAGCGTTATTCATTGTGGTTCTTGAGCTCTAGGTAGCATTCCAGGTCTCTGAGTACTGGCGGGTCAACACTAGGATGAGCAACGTACTAGAAGGACGGCCTGTGTGTTTGGGCCTTTGTGAGCAATGCAGCGTTGGGCAGAGCTAGATGCCGAGTCAGAGGCTGTGAAGGGCTTCTTTGGTTAAACCTCTACATTTTTGCAAGTTGAAAGAACTCATGTATCTCCCTTCTAAAGCACCTTGGAGGTACAAAGTAGAGAAAGAATCAGCAAGGTCAATGCTCTGCTGGCCCCTTTGAAAATAAGTCTTGAAGGGAAACTTCATTTTCCTCATTGGGATTGAGAGAGTTGGGGGCTCAATTCTCCCTGAGAAAGACTGTAGTTGCACGAGTTCCCTTCATAGCACAATTGCCTTTGGGACGACAAGTGAGTTTCTTGGAAAGAAACTCGGGGTGTGCCATTCTTTGCTGGTGCTCGTCCTTTGGTAATCTTCAGTGAATTGGCGATCCCGTTTGACCACTAGCCTCAAGCTAACGTTCCTCTTGTATCATGCCACTTGTTGGCATGCAGCAGAATACTTGCAGCCTTTTTCAGTGTGGTTCTGGAGCTCTAGGAAGCATTCCAGGTCTCGTAGTACTGGCGGATCTGCTCTAGGATGAGAAACGTATAAGAAGGACGGCCTGTGTGTTGGGGAGTTGTGAGCAGTGCACCCTTGGGAACAGCTAGATGCCGAGACATGGGAGGAGAAGGGCTTCTTTTGTGAAACCTGTAGAATGTGGCAACTTGAAACAACTCAAGTCTCTCCCTTCTAAAGCACGTTGGAGGTACTAAATAGAGAAAGAAACATCAGAGTCAGGGCTCTGTGGGCCATTTTGAATATAAGGCTGAAGGGAATCTTGATTTTCCTCATTGGCATTTAGAGAGTTGTGGGCTCAGTTCTGCCTGAGAAACTCTTTCCTTGCACATGTTCTCTTCATAGCACAATTGGCTTAGTGATGACAGGTGAGTTGCTAGGAAAGAAACTTGGAGGTTGCCATTCTTTGGTAGCTGCTCATCCTTCAGTAATCTGTCGTGAATTGGCGAGCCCATTGAACACTAGCCTCAAGCTAACGTTCCTCTTGTATCGTGCCACAAGTTGGCATGCAGCAGAATCCATGTAGAGTTATGCAGTGTGGTTCTTGAGCTCTAGGAAGCATTCCAGGTCTCTTAGTACTGGCGGGTCGGCGCTAGGATGAGAAACGTACCAGAAGGACGGCCTGTGTGTTTGGGCCTTTGTCAGCAAAGCAGCGTTGGCAACAGCTAGATGCCGAGCCAGGGGCAGTGAAGGGCTTATTTGGTTAAAGGCCTAGATTGTAGCAAGTTGAAAAAACGGAAGTATCTCCCTTTTAAGCACCTTTAAGGTACAAAATAGAGAAAGAACGAGCAGGGTTAAGGCTCTGAGGACCCTTTTGAAATAAGGCTTGAAGGGAAACTTTATTTTCCTCTTTGGGATTTAGAGAGTTGTGGGCTCAATTCCCCCTGAGAAACTCTTTAGTTGCACATGTTCTCTTCATAGCACAATTGCCTTTGTGATGACAAGTGAGTTGCTAGGAAAGAAATATGGAGGTTGCCATTCTTCAGTAGCTGCTCATCCTTCCGTATTCTGTAGTGTATGGGCGACCCCATTGAACACTAGCCTCAAGCTAACGTTCCTCTTGTATCAGGCCGCTGGTTGCAGGCAGCAGAATCCATGTAGCGTTATTCATTGTGGTTCTTGAGCTCTAGGTAGCATTCCAGGTCTCTGAGTACTGGCGGGTCAACACTAGGATGAGCAACGTACTAGAAGGACGGCCTGTGTGTTTGGGCCTTTGTGAGCAATGCAGCGTTGGGCAGAGCTAGATGCCGAGTCAGAGGCTGTGAAGGGCTTCTTTGGTTAAACCTCTACATTTTTGCAAGTTGAAAGAACTCATGTATCTCCCTTGTAAAGCGCCTTGGAGGTACAAAGTAGAGAAAGAATCAGCAAGGTCAATGCTCTGCTGGCCCCTTTGAAAATAAGTCTTGAAGGGAAACTTCATTTTCCTCATTGGGATTGAGAGAGTTGGGGGCTCAATTCTCCCTGAGAAAGACTGTAGTTGCACGAGTTCCCTTCATAGCACAATTGCCTATGGGACGACAAGTGAGTTTCTAGGGAAGAAACTCGGGGTGTGCCATTCTTTGCTGGTGCTCGTCCTTTGGTAATCTTCAGTGAATTGGCGATCCCGTTTGACCACTAGCCTCAAGCTAACGTTCCTCTTGTATCATGCCACTTGTTGGCATGCAGCAGAATCCTTGCAGCCTTATTCAGTGTGGTTCTGGAGCTCTAGGAAGCATTCCAGGTCTCTTAGTACCGGCGGATCTGCTCTAGGATGAGAAACGTACAAGAAGGATGGCCTGTGTGTTTGGGGAGTGTTGAGCAGTGCACCCTTGGGAACAGCTAGATGCCGAGACATGGGAGGAGAAGGGCTTCTTTTGTGAAACCTGTAGAATGTGGCAACTTGAAACAACTCAAGTCTCTCCCTTCTAAAGCACGTTGGAGGTACTAAATAGAGAAAGAAACATCAGAGTCAGGGCTCTGCGGGCCATTTTGAATATAAGGCTGAAGGGAATCTTGATTTTCCTCATTGGCATTTAGAGAGTTGTGGGCTCAGTTCTGCCTGAGAAACTCTTTCCTTGCACATGTTCTCTTCATAGCACAATTGGCTTAGTGATGACAAGTGAGTTGCTAGGAAAGAAACTTGGAGGTTGCCATTCTTTGGTAGCTGCTCATCCTTCAGTAATCTGTCGTGAATTGGCGAGCCCATTGAACACTAGCCTCAAGCTAACGTTCCTCTTGTATCGTGCCACAAGTTGGCATGCAGCAGAATCCATGTAGAGTTATGCAGTGTGGTTCTTGAGGTCTAGGAAGCATTCCAGGTCTCTTAGTACTGGCGGGTCGGCGCGAGGATGAGAAACGTACCAGAAGGACGGCCTGTGTGTTTGGGCCTTTGTCAGCAAAGCAGCGTTGGCAACAGCTAGATGCCGAGCCAGGGGCAGTGAAGGGCTTATTTGGTTAAAGGCCTAGATTGTAGCAAGTTGAAAAAACGGAAGTATCTCCCTTTTAAGCACCTTTAAGGTACAAAATAGAGAAAGAACGAGCAGGGTTAAGGCTCTGAGGACCCTTTTGAAATAAGGCTTGAAGGGAAACTTTATTTTCCTCTTTGGGATTTAGAGAGTTGTGGGCTCAATTCCCCCTGAGAAACTCTTTAGTTGCACATGTTCTCTTCATAGCACAATTGCCTTTGTGATGACAAGTGAGTTGGTAGGAAAGAAATATGGAGGTTGCCATTCTTCAGTAGCTGCTCATCCTTCCGTATTCTGTAGTGTATGGGCGACCCCATTGAACACTAGCCTCAAGCTAACGTTCCTCTTGTATCAGGCCGCTGGTTGCAGGCAGCAGAATCCATGTAGCGTTATTCATTGTGGTTCTTGAGCTCTAGGTAGCATTCCAGGTCTCTGAGTACTGGCGGGTCAACACTAGGATGAGCAACGTACTAGAAGGACGGCCTGTGTGTTTGGGCCTTTGTGAGCAATGCAGCGTTGGGCAGAGCTAGATGCCGAGTCAGAGGCTGTGAAGGGCTTCTTTGGTTAAACCTCTACATTTTTGCAAGTTGAAAGAACTCATGTATCTCCCTTCTAAAGCACCTTGGAGGTACAAAGTAGAGAAAGAATCAGCAAGGTCAATGCTCTGCTGGCCCCTTTGAAAATAAGTCTTGAAGGGAAACTTCATTTTCCTCATTGGGATTGAGAGAGTTGGGGGCTCAATTCTCCCTGAGAAAGACTGTAGTTGCACGAGTTCCCTTCATAGCACAATTGCCTTTGGGACGACAAGTGAGTTTCTTGGAAAGAAACTCGGGGTGTGCCATTCTTTGCTGGTGCTCGTCCTTTGGTAATCTTCAGTGAATTGGCGATCCCGTTTGACCACTAGCCTCAAGCTAACGTTCCTCTTGTATCATGCCACTTGTTGGCATGCAGCAGAATACTTGCAGCCTTTTTCAGTGTGGTTCTGGAGCTCTAGGAAGCATTCCAGGTCTCGTAGTACTGGCGGATCTGCTCTAGGATGAGAAACGTATAAGAAGGACGGCCTGTGTGTTGGGGAGTTGTGAGCAGTGCACCCTTGGGAACAGCTAGATGCCGAGACATGGGAGGAGAAGGGCTTCTTTTGTGAAACCTGTAGAATGTGGCAACTTGAAACAACTCAAGTCTCTCCCTTCTAAAGCACGTTGGAGGTACTAAATAGAGAAAGAAACATCAGAGTCAGGGCTCTGTGGGCCATTTTGAATATAAGGCTGAAGGGAATCTTGATTTTCCTCATTGGCATTTAGAGAGTTGTGGGCTCAGTTCTGCCTGAGAAACTCTTTCCTTGCACATGTTCTCTTCATAGCACAATTGGCTTAGTGATGACAGGTGAGTTGCTAGGAAAGAAACTTGGAGGTTGCCATTCTTTGGTAGCTGCTCATCCTTCAGTAATCTGTCGTGAATTGGCGAGCCCATTGAACACTAGCCTCAAGCTAACGTTCCTCTTGTATCGTGCCACAAGTTGGCATGCAGCAGAATCCATGTAGAGTTATGCAGTGTGGTTCTTGAGCTCTAGGAAGCATTCCAGGTCTCTTAGTACTGGCGGGTCGGCGCTAGGATGAGAAACGTACCAGAAGGACGGCCTGTGTGTTTGGGTCTTTGTGAGCAATGCAGCGTTGGGAACAGCTAGATGCCGAGCCAGGGGCAGTGAAGGGCTTACTTGTTTAAACCTCTAGATTGTGGCAAGTTGAAACAACGGAAGTATCTCCCTTCTAAAGCACCTTTAAGGTTCAAAATAGAGAAAGAACGAGTAGGGTTAAGGCTCTGAGGACCCTTTTGAAATAAGGCTTGAAGGGAAACTTTATTTTCCTCTTTGGGATTTAGAGAGTTGTGGGCTCAATTCCCCCTGAGAATCTCTTTAGTTGCACATGTTCTCTTCATAGCACAATTGCCTTTGGGATGACAAGTGAGTTGCTAGGAAAGAAATATGGAGGTTGCCATTTTTCAGTAGCTGCTCATCCTTCCGTATTCTGTAGTGTATGGGCGACCCCATTGCACACTAGCCTCAAGCTAACGTTCCTCGTGTATCAGGCCGCTGGTTGCAGGCAGCAGAATCCATGTAGCGTTATTCATTGTGGTTCTTGAGCTCTAGGTAGCATTCCAGGTCTCTGAGTACTGGCGGGTCAACACTAGGATGAGCAACGTACTAGAAGGACGGCCTGTGTGTTTGGGCCTTTGTGAGCAATGCAGCGTTGGGAAGAGCTAGATGCCGAGTCAGAGGCTGTGAAGGGCTTCTTTGGTTAAACCTTTACATTTTTGCAAGTTGAAAGAACTCATGTATCTCCCTTCTAAAGCACCTTGGAGGTACAAAGTAGAGAAAGAATCAGCAAGGTCAATGCTCTGCTGGCCCCTTTGAAAATAAGTCTTGAGGGAAACTTCATTTTCCTCATTGGGATTGAGAGAGTTGGGGGCTCAATTCTCCCTGAGAAAGACTGTAGTTGCACGAGTTCCCTTCATAGCACAATTGCCTTTGGGACGACAAGTGAGTTTCTAGGGAAGAAACTCGGGGTGTGCCATTCTTTGCTGGTGCTCGTCCTTTGGTAATCTTCAGTGAATTGGCGATCCCGTTTGACCACTAGCCTCAAGCTAACGTTCCTCTTGTATCATGCCACTTGTTGGCATGCAGCAGAATCCTTGCAGCCTTATTCAGTGTGCTTCTGGAGCTCTAGGAAGCATTCCAGGTCTCGTAGTACCGGCGGATCTGCTCTAGGATGAGAAACGTACAAGAAGGATGGCCTGTGTGTTTGGGGAGTTGTGAGCAGTGCACCCTTGGGAACAGCTAGATGCCAAGACATGGGAGGAGAAGGGCTTCTTTGGTGAAACCTGTAGAATGTGGCAACTTGAAACAACTCAAGTCTCTCCCTTCTAAAGCACGTTGGAGGTACTAAATAGAGAAAGAAACATCAGAGTCAGGGCTCTGCGGGCCATTTTGAATATAAGGCTGAAGGGAATCTTGATTTTCCTCATTGGCATTTAGAGAGTTGTGGGCTCAGTTCTGCCTGAGAAACTCTTTCCTTGCACATGTTCTCTTCATAGCACAATTGGCTTAGTGATGACAGGTGAGTTGCTAGGAAAGAAACTTGGAGGTTGCCATTCTTTGGTAGCTGCTCATCCTTCAGTAATCTGTCGTGAATTGGCGAGCCCATTGAACACTAGCCTCAAGCTAACGTTCCTCTTGTATCGTGCCACAAGTTGGCATGCAGCAGAATCCATGTAGAGTTATGCAGTGTGGTTCTTGAGCTCTAGGAAGCATTCCAGGTCTCTTAGTACTGGCGGGTCGGCGCTAGGATGAGAAACGTACCAGAAGGACGGCCTGTGTGTTTGGGCCTTTGTCAGCAAAGCAGCGTTGGCAACAGCTAGATGCCGAGCCAGGGGCTGTGAAGGGCTTATTTGGTTAAAGGCCTAGATTGTAGCAAGTTGAAAAAACGGAAGTATCTCCCTTTTAAGCACCTTTAAGGTACAAAATAGAGAAAGAACGAGCAGGGTTAAGGCTCTGAGGACCCTTCTGAAATAAGGCTTGAAGGGAAACTTTATTTTCCTCTTTGGGATTTAGAGAGTTGTGGGCTCAATTCCCCCTGAGAAACTCTTTAGTTGCACATGTTCTCTTCATAGCACAATTGCCTTTGTGATGACAAGTGAGTTGGTAGGAAAGAAATATGGAGGTTGCCATTCTTCAGTAGCTGCTCATCCTTCCGTATTCTGTAGTGTATGGGCGACCCCATTGAACACTAGCCTCAAGCTAACGTTCCTCTTGTATCAGGCCGCTGGTTGCAGGCAGCAGAATCCATGTAGCGTTATTCATTGTGGTTCTTGAGCTCTAGGTAGCATTCCAGGTCTCTGAGTACTGGCGGGTCAACACGAGGATGAGCAACGTACTAGAAAGACGGCCTGTGTGTTTGGGCCTTTGTGAGCAATGCAGCGTTGGGCAGAGCTAGATGCCGAGTCAGAGGCTGTGAAGGGCTTCTTTGGTTAAACCTCTACATTTTTGCAAGTTGAAAGAACTCATGTATCTCCCTTCTAAAGCACCTTGGAGGTACAAAGTAGTAAAGAATCAGCAAGGTCAATGCTCTGCTGGCCCCTTTGAAAATAAGTCTTGAAGGGAAACTTCATTTTCCTCATTGGGATTGAGAGAGTTGGGGGCTCAATTCTCCCTGAGAAACACTGTAGTTGCACGAGTTCCCTTCATAGAACAATTGCCTTTGTGATGACAAGTGAGTTTCTAGGAAAGAAACTCGGAGTGTGCCATTCTTTGCTGGTGCTCGTCCTTTGGTAATCTTCAGTGAATTGGCGATCCCGTTTGACCACTAGCCTCAAGCTAACGTTCCTCTTGTATCATGGCACTTGTTGGCATGCAGCAGAATTCTTGCAGCCTTATTCAGTGTGCTTCTGGAGCTCTAGGAAGCATTCCAGGTCTCGTAGTACCGGCGGATCTGCTCTAGGATGAGAAACGTACAAGAAGGATGGCCTGTGTGTTTGGGGAGTGTTGAGCAGTGCACCCTTGGGAACAGCTAGATGCCGAGACATGGGAGGAGAAGGGCTTCTTTGGTGAAACCTGTAGAATGTGGCAACTTGACACAACTCAAGTGTCTCCCTTCTAAAGCACGTTGGAGGTACTAAATAGAGAAAGAAACATCAGAGTCAGGGCTCTGCGGGCCATTTTGAATATAAGGCTGAAGGGAATCTTGATTTTCCTCATTGGCATTTAGAGAGTTGTGGGCTCAGTTCTTCCTGAGAAACTCTTTACTTGCACATGTTCTCTTCATAGCACAATTAGCTTAGTGATGACAGGTGAGTTGCTAGGAAAGAAACTTGGAGGTTGCCATTCTTTGGTAGCTGCTCATCCTTCAGTAATCTGTCGTGAATTGGCGAGCCCATTGAACACTAGCCTGAAGCTAACGTTCCTCTTGTATCGTGCCACAAGTTGGCATGCAGCAGAATCCATGTAGAGTTATGCAGTGTGGTTCTTGAGCTCTAGGAAGCATTCCAGGTCTCTTAGTACTGGCGGGTCGGCGCGAGGATGAGAAACGTACCAGAAGGACGGCCTGTGTGTTTGGGCCTTTGTCAGCAAAGCAGCGTTGGCAACAGCTAGATGCCGAGCCAGGGGCAGTGAAGGGCTTATTTGGTTAAAGGCCTAGATTGTAGCAAGTTGAAAAAACGGAAGTATCTCCCTTTTAAGCACCTTTAAGGTACAAAATAGAGAAAGAACGAGCAGGGTTAAGGCTCTGAGGACCCTTTTGAAATAAGGCTTGAAGGGAAACTTTATTTTCCTCTTTGGGATTTAGAGAGTTGTGGGCTCAATTCCCCCTGAGAAACTCTTTAGTTGCACATGTTCTCTTCATAGCACAATTGCCTTTGTGATGACAAGTGAGTTGCTAGGAAAGAAATATGGAGGTTGCCATTCTTCAGTAGCTGCTCATCCTTCCGTATTCTGTAGTGTATGGGCGACCCCATTGAACACTAGCCTCAAGCTAACGTTCCTCTTGTATCAGGCCGCTGGTTGCAGGCAGCAGAATCCATGTAGCGTTATTCATTGTGGTTCTTGAGCTCTAGGTAGCATTCCAGGTCTCTGAGTACTGGCGGGTCAACACTAGGATGAGCAACGTCCTAGAAGGACGGCCTGTGTGTTTGGGCCTTTGTGAGCAATGCAGCGTTGGGCAGAGCTAGATGCCGAGTCAGAGGCTGTGAAGGGCTTCTTTGGTTAAACCTCTACATTTTTGCAAGTTGAAAGAACTCATGTATCTCCCTTCTAAAGCACCTTGGAGGTACAAAGTAGAGAAAGAATCAGCAAGGTCAATGCTCTGCTGGCCCCTTTGAAAATAAGTCTTGAAGGGAAACTTCATTTTCCTCATTGGGATTGAGAGAGTTGGGGGCTCAATTCTCCCTGAGAAAGACTGTAGTTGCACGAGTTCCCTTCATAGCACAATTGCCTATGGGACGACAAGTGAGTTTCTAGGGAAGAAACTCGGGGTGTGCCATTCTTTGCTGGTGCTCGTCCTTTGGTAATCTTCAGTGAATTGGCGATCCCGTTTGACCACTAGCCTCAAGCTAACGTTCCTCTTGTATCATGCCACTTGTTGGCATGCAGCAGAATCCTTGCAGCCTTTTTCAGTGTGGTTCTGGAGCTCTAGGAAGCATTCCAGGTCTCAGTACCGGTGGATCTGCTCTAGGATGAGAAACGTACAAGAAGTACGGCCTGTGTGTTGGGGAGTTGTGAGCAGTGCACCCTTGAGAACAGCTAGATGCCGAGACAAGGGAGAAGAAGGGCTTCTTTTGTGAAACTTGTAGAATGTGGCAACTTGAAACAACTCAAGTCTCTCCCTTCTAAAGCACGTTGGAGGTACTAAATAGAGAAAGAAACATCAAAGTCAGGGCTCTGCGGGCCATTTTGAATATAAGGCTGAAGGGAATCTTTATTTTCCTCATTGGCATTTAGAGAGTTGTGGGCTCAGTTCTCCCTGAGAAACTCTTTACTTGCACATGTTCTCTTCACAGCACAATTGCCTTAGTGATGACAAGTGAGTTGCTAGGAAAGAAACTTGGAGGTTGCCCTTCTTTGGTAGCTGCTCATCCTTCAGTAATCTTTCGTGAATTAGCGAGCCCATTGAACACTAGCCTCAAGCTAACGTTCCTCTTTACCGTGCCACAGGGTGGCATGCAGCAGAATCCATGTAGCGTTATGCAGTGTGGTTCTTGAGCTCTAGGAAGCATTCCAGGTCTCTTAGTACCGGCGGGTCTGCACAAGGATGAGAAACGTACCAGAAGGACGGCCTGTGTGTTTGGGTCTTTGTGAGCAATGCAGCGTTGGGAACAGCTAGATGCCGAGCCAGGGGCAGTGAAGGGCTTACTTGTTTAAACCTCTAGATTGTGGCAAGTTGAAACAACGGAAGTATCTCCCTTCTAAAGCACCTTTAAGGTTCAAAATAGAGAAAGAACGAGTAGGGTTAAGGCTCTGAGGACCCTTTTGAAATAAGGCTTGAAGGGAAACTTTATTTTCCTCTTTGGGATTTAGAGAGTTGTGGGCTCAATTCCCCCTGAGAATCTCTTTAGTTGCACATGTTCTCTTCATAGCACAATTGCCTTTGGGATGACAAGTGAGTTGCTAGGAAAGAAATATGGAGGTTGCCATTTTTCAGTAGCTGCTCATCCTTCCGTATTCTGTAGTGTATGGGCGACCCCATTGCACACTAGCCTCAAGCTAACGTTCCTCGTGTATCAGGCCGCTGGTTGCAGGCAGCAGAATCCATGTAGCGTTATTCATTGTGGTTCTTGAGCTCTAGGTAGCATTCCAGGTCTCTGAGTACTGGCGGGTCAACACTAGGATGAGCAACGTACTAGAAGGACGGCCTGTGTGTTTGGGCCTTTGTGAGCAATGCAGCGTTGGGAAGAGCTAGATGCCGAGTCAGAGGCTGTGAAGGGCTTCTTTGGTTAAACCTTTACATTTTTGCAAGTTGAAAGAACTCATGTATCTCCCTTCTAAAGCACCTTGGAGGTACAAAGTAGAGAAAGAATCAGCAAGGTCAATGCTCTGCTGGCCCCTTTGAAAATAAGTCTTGAGGGAAACTTCATTTTCCTCATTGGGATTGAGAGAGTTGGGGGCTCAATTCTCCCTGAGAAAGACTGTAGTTGCACGAGTTCCCTTCATAGCACAATTGCCTTTGGGACGACAAGTGAGTTTCTAGGGAAGAAACTCGGGGTGTGCCATTCTTTGCTGGTGCTCGTCCTTTGGTAATCTTCAGTGAATTGGCGATCCCGTTTGACCACTAGCCTCAAGCTAACGTTCCTCTTGTATCATGCCACTTGTTGGCATGCAGCAGAATCCTTGCAGCCTTATTCAGTGTGCTTCTGGAGCTCTAGGAAGCATTCCAGGTCTCGTAGTACCGGCGGATCTGCTCTAGGATGAGAAACGTACAAGAAGGATGGCCTGTGTGTTTGGGGAGTTGTGAGCAGTGCACCCTTGGGAACAGCTAGATGCCAAGACATGGGAGGAGAAGGGCTTCTTTGGTGAAACCTGTAGAATGTGGCAACTTGAAACAACTCAAGTCTCTCCCTTCTAAAGCACGTTGGAGGTACTAAATAGAGAAAGAAACATCAGAGTCAGGGCTCTGCGGGCCATTTTGAATATAAGGCTGAAGGGAATCTTGATTTTCCTCATTGGCATTTAGAGAGTTGTGGGCTCAGTTCTGCCTGAGAAACTCTTTCCTTGCACATGTTCTCTTCATAGCACAATTGGCTTAGTGATGACAGGTGAGTTGCTAGGAAAGAAACTTGGAGGTTGCCATTCTTTGGTAGCTGCTCATCCTTCAGTAATCTGTCGTGAATTGGCGAGCCCATTGAACACTAGCCTCAAGCTAACGTTCCTCTTGTATCGTGCCACAAGTTGGCATGCAGCAGAATCCATGTAGAGTTATGCAGTGTGGTTCTTGAGCTCTAGGAAGCATTCCAGGTCTCTTAGTACTGGCGGGTCGGCGCTAGGATGAGAAACGTACCAGAAGGACGGCCTGTGTGTTTGGGCCTTTGTCAGCAAAGCAGCGTTGGCAACAGCTAGATGCCGAGCCAGGGGCTGTGAAGGGCTTATTTGGTTAAAGGCCTAGATTGTAGCAAGTTGAAAAAACGGAAGTATCTCCCTTTTAAGCACCTTTAAGGTACAAAATAGAGAAAGAACGAGCAGGGTTAAGGCTCTGAGGACCCTTCTGAAATAAGGCTTGAAGGGAAACTTTATTTTCCTCTTTGGGATTTAGAGAGTTGTGGGCTCAATTCCCCCTGAGAAACTCTTTAGTTGCACATGTTCTCTTCATAGCACAATTGCCTTTGTGATGACAAGTGAGTTGGTAGGAAAGAAATATGGAGGTTGCCATTCTTCAGTAGCTGCTCATCCTTCCGTATTCTGTAGTGTATGGGCGACCCCATTGAACACTAGCCTCAAGCTAACGTTCCTCTTGTATCAGGCCGCTGGTTGCAGGCAGCAGAATCCATGTAGCGTTATTCATTGTGGTTCTTGAGCTCTAGGTAGCATTCCAGGTCTCTGAGTACTGGCGGGTCAACACGAGGATGAGCAACGTACTAGAAAGACGGCCTGTGTGTTTGGGCCTTTGTGAGCAATGCAGCGTTGGGCAGAGCTAGATGCCGAGTCAGAGGCTGTGAAGGGCTTCTTTGGTTAAACCTCTACATTTTTGCAAGTTGAAAGAACTCATGTATCTCCCTTCTAAAGCACCTTGGAGGTACAAAGTAGTAAAGAATCAGCAAGGTCAATGCTCTGCTGGCCCCTTTGAAAATAAGTCTTGAAGGGAAACTTCATTTTCCTCATTGGGATTGAGAGAGTTGGGGGCTCAATTCTCCCTGAGAAACACTGTAGTTGCACGAGTTCCCTTCATAGAACAATTGCCTTTGTGATGACAAGTGAGTTTCTAGGAAAGAAACTCGGAGTGTGCCATTCTTTGCTGGTGCTCGTCCTTTGGTAATCTTCAGTGAATTGGCGATCCCGTTTGACCACTAGCCTCAAGCTAACGTTCCTCTTGTATCATGGCACTTGTTGGCATGCAGCAGAATTCTTGCAGCCTTATTCAGTGTGCTTCTGGAGCTCTAGGAAGCATTCCAGGTCTCGTAGTACCGGCGGATCTGCTCTAGGATGAGAAACGTACAAGAAGGATGGCCTGTGTGTTTGGGGAGTGTTGAGCAGTGCACCCTTGGGAACAGCTAGATGCCGAGACATGGGAGGAGAAGGGCTTCTTTGGTGAAACCTGTAGAATGTGGCAACTTGACACAACTCAAGTGTCTCCCTTCTAAAGCACGTTGGAGGTACTAAATAGAGAAAGAAACATCAGAGTCAGGGCTCTGCGGGCCATTTTGAATATAAGGCTGAAGGGAATCTTGATTTTCCTCATTGGCATTTAGAGAGTTGTGGGCTCAGTTCTTCCTGAGAAACTCTTTACTTGCACATGTTCTCTTCATAGCACAATTAGCTTAGTGATGACAGGTGAGTTGCTAGGAAAGAAACTTGGAGGTTGCCATTCTTTGGTAGCTGCTCATCCTTCAGTAATCTGTCGTGAATTGGCGAGCCCATTGAACACTAGCCTGAAGCTAACGTTCCTCTTGTATCGTGCCACAAGTTGGCATGCAGCAGAATCCATGTAGAGTTATGCAGTGTGGTTCTTGAGCTCTAGGAAGCATTCCAGGTCTCTTAGTACTGGCGGGTCGGCGCTAGGATGAGAAACGTACCAGAAGGACGGCCTGTGTGTTTGGGCCTTTGTCAGCAAAGCAGCGTTGGCAACAGCTAGATGCCGAGCCAGGGGCAGTGAAGGGCTTATTTGGTTAAAGGCCTAGATTGTAGCAAGTTGAAAAAACGGAAGTATCTCCCTTTTAAGCACCTTTAAGGTACAAAATAGAGAAAGAACGAGCAGGGTTAAGGCTCTGAGGACCCTTTTGAAATAAGGCTTGAAGGGAAACTTTATTTTCCTGTTTGGGATTTAGAGAGTTGTGGGCTCAATTCCCCCTGAGAAACTCTTTAATTGCACATGTTCTCTTCATAGCACAATTGCCTTTGTGATGACAAGTGAGTTGGTAGGAAAGAAATATGGAGGTTGCCATTCTTCAGTAGCTGCTCATCCTTCCGTATTCTGTAGTGTATGGGCGACCCCATTGAACACTAGCCTCAAGCTAACGTTCCTCTTGTATCAGGCCGCTGGTTGCAGGCAGCAGAATCCATGTAGCGTTATTCATTGTGGTTCTTGAGCTCTAGGTAGCATTCCAGGTCTCTGAGTACTGGCGGGTCAACACGAGGATGAGCAACGTACTAGAAGGACGGCCTGTGTGTTTGGGCCTTTGTGAGCAATGCAGCGTTGGGCAGAGCTAGATGCCGAGTCAGAGGCTGTGAAGGGCTTCTTTGGTTAAACCTCTACATTTTTGCAAGTTGAAAGAACTCATGTATCTCCCTTCTAAAGCACCTTGGAGCTACAAAGTAGAGAAAGAATCAGCAAGGTTAATGCTCTGCTGGCCCCTTTGAAAATAAGTCTTGAAGGGAAACTTCATTTTCCTCATTGGGATTGAGAGAGTTGGGGGCTCAATTCTCCCTGAGAAAGACTGTAGTTGCACGAGTTCCCTTCATAGCACAATTGACTTTGGGACGACAAGTGAGTTTCTAGGAAAGAAACTCGGGGTGTGCCATTCTTTGCTGGTGCTCGTCCTTTGGTAATCTTCAGTGAATTGGCGATCCCGTTTGACCACTAGCCTCAAGCTAACGTTCCT
The DNA here is from genome assembly GCF_028023285.1 of Balaenoptera ricei. NCBI lineage: Eukaryota > Metazoa > Chordata > Mammalia > Artiodactyla > Balaenopteridae > Balaenoptera > Balaenoptera ricei. The sequence continues at coordinate 47,993,578 of NC_082649.1, read as the reverse complement.
CTTGTATCATGCCACTTGTTGGCATGCAGCAGAATCCTTGCAGCCTTTTTCAGTGTGGTTCTGGAGCTCTAGGAAGCATTCCAGGTCTCAGTACCGGTGGATCTGCTCTAGGATGAGAAACGTACAAGAAGTACGGCCTGTGTGTTGGGGAGTTGTGAGCAGTGCACTCTTGAGAACAGCTAGATGCCGAGACAAGGGAGAAGAAGGGCTTCTTTTGTGAAACTTGTAGAATGTGGCAACTTGAAACAACTCAAGTCTCTCCCTTCTAAAGCACGTTGGAGGTACTAAATAGAGAAAGAAACATCAAAGTCAGGGCTCTGCGGGCCATTTTGAATATAAGGCTGAAGGGAATCTTTATTTTCCTCATTGGCATTTAGAGAGTTGTGGGCTCAGTTCTCCCTGAGAAACTCTTTACTTGCACATGTTCTCTTCACAGCACAATTGCCTTAGTGATGACAAGTGAGTTGCTAGGAAAGAAACTTGGAGGTTGCCCTTCTTTGGTAGCTGCTCATCCTTCAGTAATCTTTCGTGAATTAGCGAGCCCATTGAACACTAGCCTCAAGCTAACGTTCCTCTTTACCGTGCCACAGGGTGGCATGCAGCAGAATCCATGTAGCGTTATGCAGTGTGGTTCTTGAGCTCTAGGAAGCATTCCAGGTCTCTTAGTACCGGCGGGTCTGCACAAGGATGAGAAACGTACCAGAAGGACGGCCTGTGTGTTTGGGTCTTTGTGAGCAATGCAGCGTTGGGAACAGCTAGATGCCGAGCCAGGGGCAGTGAAGGGCTTACTTGTTTAAACCTCTAGATTGTGGCAAGTTGAAACAACGGAAGTATCTCCCTTCTAAAGCACCTTTAAGGTTCAAAATAGAGAAAGAACGAGTAGGGTTAAGGCTCTGAGGACCCTTTTGAAATAAGGCTTGAAGGGAAACTTTATTTTCCTCTTTGGGATTTAGAGAGTTGTGGGCTCAATTCCCCCTGAGAATCTCTTTAGTTGCACATGTTCTCTTCATAGCACAATTGCCTTTGGGATGACAAGTGAGTTGCTAGGAAAGAAATATGGAGGTTGCCATTTTTCAGTAGCTGCTCATCCTTCCGTATTCTGTAGTGTATGGGCGACCCCATTGCACACTAGCCTCAAGCTAACGTTCCTCGTGTATCAGGCCGCTGGTTGCAGGCAGCAGAATCCATGTAGCGTTATTCATTGTGGTTCTTGAGCTCTAGGTAGCATTCCAGGTCTCTGAGTACTGGCGGGTCAACACTAGGATGAGCAACGTACTAGAAGGACGGCCTGTGTGTTTGGGCCTTTGTGAGCAATGCAGCGTTGGGAAGAGCTAGATGCCGAGTCAGAGGCTGTGAAGGGCTTCTTTGGTTAAACCTTTACATTTTTGCAAGTTGAAAGAACTCATGTATCTCCCTTCTAAAGCACCTTGGAGGTACAAAGTAGAGAAAGAATCAGCAAGGTCAATGCTCTGCTGGCCCCTTTGAAAATAAGTCTTGAGGGAAACTTCATTTTCCTCATTGGGATTGAGAGAGTTGGGGGCTCAATTCTCCCTGAGAAAGACTGTAGTTGCACGAGTTCCCTTCATAGCACAATTGCCTTTGGGACGACAAGTGAGTTTCTAGGGAAGAAACTCGGGGTGTGCCATTCTTTGCTGGTGCTCGTCCTTTGGTAATCTTCAGTGAATTGGCGATCCCGTTTGACCACTAGCCTCAAGCTAACGTTCCTCTTGTATCATGCCACTTGTTGGCATGCAGCAGAATCCTTGCAGCCTTATTCAGTGTGCTTCTGGAGCTCTAGGAAGCATTCCAGGTCTCGTAGTACCGGCGGATCTGCTCTAGGATGAGAAACGTACAAGAAGGATGGCCTGTGTGTTTGGGGAGTTGTGAGCAGTGCACCCTTGGGAACAGCTAGATGCCGAGACATGGGAGGAGAAGGGCTTCTTTGGTGAAACCTGTAGAATGTGGCAACTTGAAACAACTCAAGTCTCTCCCTTCTAAAGCACGTTGGAGGTACTAAATAGAGAAAGAAACATCAGAGTCAGGGCTCTGCGGGCCATTTTGAATATAAGGCTGAAGGGAATCTTGATTTTCCTCATTGGCATTTAGAGAGTTGTGGGCTCAGTTCTGCCTGAGAAACTCTTTCCTTGCACATGTTCTCTTCATAGCACAATTGGCTTAGTGATGACAGGTGAGTTGCTAGGAAAGAAACTTGGAGGTTGCCATTCTTTGGTAGCTGCTCATCCTTCAGTAATCTGTCGTGAATTGGCGAGCCCATTGAACACTAGCCTCAAGCTAACGTTCCTCTTGTATCGTGCCACAAGTTGGCATGCAGCAGAATCCATGTAGAGTTATGCAGTGTGGTTCTTGAGCTCTAGGAAGCATTCCAGGTCTCTTAGTACTGGCGGGTCGGCGCTAGGATGAGAAACGTACCAGAAGGACGGCCTGTGTGTTTGGGCCTTTGTCAGCAAAGCAGCGTTGGCAACAGCTAGATGCCGAGCCAGGGGCTGTGAAGGGCTTATTTGGTTAAAGGCCTAGATTGTAGCAAGTTGAAAAAACGGAAGTATCTCCCTTTTAAGCACCTTTAAGGTACAAAATAGAGAAAGAACGAGCAGGGTTAAGGCTCTGAGGACCCTTCTGAAATAAGGCTTGAAGGGAAACTTTATTTTCCTCTTTGGGATTTAGAGAGTTGTGGGCTCAATTCCCCCTGAGAAACTCTTTAGTTGCACATGTTCTCTTCATAGCACAATTGCCTTTGTGATGACAAGTGAGTTGGTAGGAAAGAAATATGGAGGTTGCCATTCTTCAGTAGCTGCTCATCCTTCCGTATTCTGTAGTGTATGGGCGACCCCATTGAACACTAGCCTGAAGCTAACGTTCCTCTTCTATCAGGCCGCTGGTTGCAGGCAGCAGAATCCATGTAGCGTTATTCATTGTGGTTCTTGAGCTCTAGGTAGCATTCCAGGTCTCTGAGTACTGGCGGGTCAACACGAGGATGAGCAACGTACTAGAAAGACGGCCTGTGTGTTTGGGCCTTTGTGAGCAATGCAGCGTTGGGCAGAGCTAGATGCCGAGTCAGAGGCTGTGAAGGGCTTCTTTGGTTAAACCTCTACATTTTTGCAAGTTGAAAGAACTCATGTATCTCCCTTCTAAAGCACCTTGGAGGTACAAAGTAGTAAAGAATCAGCAAGGTCAATGCTCTGCTGGCCCCTTTGAAAATAAGTCTTGAAGGGAAACTTCATTTTCCTCATTGGGATTGAGAGAGTTGGGGGCTCAATTCTCCCTGAGAAACACTGTAGTTGCACGAGTTCCCTTCATAGAACAATTGCCTTTGTGATGACAAGTGAGTTTCTAGGAAAGAAACTCGGAGTGTGCCATTCTTTGCTGGTGCTCGTCCTTTGGTAATCTTCAGTGAATTGGCGATCCCGTTTGACCACTAGCCTCAAGCTAACGTTCCTCTTGTATCATGGCACTTGTTGGCATGCAGCAGAATTCTTGCAGCCTTATTCAGTGTGCTTCTGGAGCTCTAGGAAGCATTCCAGGTCTCGTAGTACCGGCGGATCTGCTCTAGGATGAGAAACGTACAAGAAGGATGGCCTGTGTGTTTGGGGAGTGTTGAGCAGTGCACCCTTGGGAACAGCTAGATGCCGAGACATGGGAGGAGAAGGGCTTCTTTGGTGAAACCTGTAGAATGTGGCAACTTGACACAACTCAAGTGTCTCCCTTCTAAAGCACGTTGGAGGTACTAAATAGAGAAAGAAACATCAGAGTCAGGGCTCTGCGGGCCATTTTGAATATAAGGCTGAAGGGAATCTTGATTTTCCTCATTGGCATTTAGAGAGTTGTGGGCTCAGTTCTTCCTGAGAAACTCTTTACTTGCACATGTTCTCTTCATAGCACAATTAGCTTAGTGATGACAGGTGAGTTGCTAGGAAAGAAACTTGGAGGTTGCCATTCTTTGGTAGCTGCTCATCCTTCAGTAATCTGTCGTGAATTGGCGAGCCCATTGAACACTAGCCTCAAGCTAACGTTCCTCTTGTATCGTGCCACAAGTTGGCATGCAGCAGAATCCATGTAGAGTTATGCAGTGTGGTTCTTGAGCTCTAGGAAGCATTCCAGGTCTCTTAGTACTGGCGGGTCGGCGCTAGGATGAGAAACGTACCAGAAGGACGGCCTGTGTGTTTGGGCCTTTGTCAGCAAAGCAGCGTTGGCAACAGCTAGATGCCGAGCCAGGGGCAGTGAAGGGCTTATTTGGTTAAAGGCCTAGATTGTAGCAAGTTGAAAAAACGGAAGTATCTCCCTTTTAAGCACCTTTAAGGTACAAAATAGAGAAAGAACGAGCAGGGTTAAGGCTCTGAGGACCCTTTTGAAATAAGGCTTGAAGGGAAACTTTATTTTCCTGTTTGGGATTTAGAGAGTTGTGGGCTCAATTCCCCCTGAGAAACTCTTTAATTGCACATGTTCTCTTCATAGCACAATTGCCTTTGTGATGACAAGTGAGTTGGTAGGAAAGAAATATGGAGGTTGCCATTCTTCAGTAGCTGCTCATCCTTCCGTATTCTGTAGTGTATGGGCGACCCCATTGAACACTAGCCTCAAGCTAACGTTCCTCTTGTATCAGGCCGCTGGTTGCAGGCAGCAGAATCCATGTAGCGTTATTCATTGTGGTTCTTGAGCTCTAGGTAGCATTCCAGGTCTCTGAGTACTGGCGGGTCAACACTAGGATGAGCAACGTACTAGAAGGACGGCCTGTGTGTTTGGGCCTTTGTGAGCAATGCAGCGTTGGGCAGAGCTAGATGCCGAGTCAGAGGCTGTGAAGGGCTTCTTTGGTTAAACCTCTACATTTTTGCAAGTTGAAAGAACTCATGTATCTCCCTTCTAAAGCACCTTGGAGCTACAAAGTAGAGAAAGAATCAGCAAGGTTAATGCTCTGCTGGCCCCTTTGAAAATAAGTCTTGAAGGGAAACTTCATTTTCCTCATTGGGATTGAGAGAGTTGGGGGCTCAATTCTCCCTGAGAAAGACTGTAGTTGCACTAGTTCCCTTCATAGCACAATTGACTTTGGGACGACAAGTGAGTTTCTAGGAAAGAAACTCGGGGTGTGCCATTCTTTGCTGGTGCTCGTCCTTTGGTAATCTTCAGTGAATTGGCGATCCCGTTTGACCACTAGCCTCAAGCTAACGTTCCTCTTGTATCATGCCACTTGTTGGCATGCAGCAGAATCCTTGCAGCCTTTTTCAGTGTGGTTCTGGAGCTCTAGGAAGCATTCCAGGTCTCGTAGTACTGGCGGATCTGCTCTAGGATGAGAAACGTACAAGAAGGACGGCCTGTGTGTTGGGGAGTTGTGAGCAGTGCACCCTTGGGAACAGCTAGATGCCGAGACATGGGAGGAGAAGGGCTTCTTTTGTGAAACCTGTAGAATGTGGCAACTTGAAACAACTCAAGTCTCTCCCTTCTAAAGCACGTTGGAGGTACTAAATAGAGAAAGAAACATCAGAGTCAGGGCTCTGCGGGCCATTTTGAATATAAGGCTGAAGGGAATCTTGATTTTCCTCATTGGCATTTAGAGAGTTGTGGGCTCAGTTCTCCGTGAGAAACTCTTTACTTGCACATGTTCTCTTCATAGCACAATTGGCTTAGTGATGACAGGTGAGTTGCTAGGAAAGAAACTTGGAGGTTGCCATTCTTTGGTAGCTGCTCATCCTTCAGTAATCTGTCGTGAATTGGCGAGCCCATTGAACACTAGCCTCAAGCTAACGTTCCTCTTGTATCGTGCCACAAGTTGGCATGCAGCAGAATCCATGTAGAGTTATGCAGTGTGGTTCTTGAGCTCTAGGAAGCATTCCAGGTCTCTTAGTACTGGCGGGTCGGCGTGAGGATGAGAAACGTACCAGAAGGACGGCCTGTGTGTTTGGGCCTTTGTCAGCAAAGCAGCGTTGGCAACAGCTAGATGCCGAGCCAGGGGCAGTGAAGGGCTTATTTGGTTAAAGGCCTAGATTGTAGCAAGTTGAAAAAACGGAAGTATCTCCCTTTTAAGCACCTTTAAGGTACAAAATAGAGAAAGAACGAGCAGGGTTAAGGCTCTGAGGACCCTTTTGAAATAAGGCTTGAAGGGAAACTTTATTTTCCTCTTTGGGGTTTAGAGAGTTGTGGGCTCAATTCCCCCTGAGAAACTCTTTAGTTGCACATGTTCTCTTCATAGCACAATTGCCTTTGTGATGACAAGTGAGTTGGTAGGAAAGAAATATGGAGGTTGCCATTCTTCAGTAGCTGCTCATCCTTCCGTATTCTGTAGTGTATGGGCGACCCCATTGAACACTAGCCTCAAGCTAACGTTCCTCTTGTATCAGGCCGCTGGTTGCAGGCAGCAGAATCCATGTAGCGTTATTCATTGTGGTTCTTGAGCTCTAGGTAGCATTCCAGGTCTCTGAGTACTGGCGGGTCAACACGAGGATGAGCAACGTACTAGAAAGACGGCCTGTGTGTTTGGGCCTTTGTGAGCAATGCAGCGTTGGGCAGAGCTAGATGCCGAGTCAGAGGCTGTGAAGGGCTTCTTTGGTTAAACCTCTACATTTTTGCAAGTTGAAAGAACTCATGTATCTCCCTTCTAAAGCACCTTGGAGGTACAAAGTAGTAAAGAATCAGCAAGGTCAATGCTCTGCTGGCCCCTTTGAAAATAAGTCTTGAAGGGAAACTTCATTTTCCTCATTGGGATTGAGAGAGTTGGGGGCTCAATTCTCCCTGAGAAAGACTGTAGTTGCACGAGTTCCCTTCATAGCACAATTGCCTTTGGGACGACAAGTGAGTTTCTAGGGAAGAAACTCGGGGTGTGCCATTCTTTGCTGGTGCTCGTCCTTTGGTAATCTTCAGTGAATTGGCGATCCCGTTTGACCACTAGCCTCAAGCTAACGTTCCTCTTGTATCATGCCACTTGTTGGCATGCAGCAGAATCCTTGCAGCCTTTTTCAGTGTGGTTCTGGAGCTCTAGGAAGCATTCCAGGTCTCGTAGTACTGGCGGATCTGCTCTAGGATGAGAAACGTACAAGAAGGAGGGCCTGTGTGTTGGGGAGTTGTGAGCAGTGCACCCTTGGGAACAGCTAGATGCCGAGACATGGGAGGAGAAGGGCTTCTTTTGTGAAACCTGTAGAATGTGGCAACTTGAAACAACTCAAGTCTCTCCCTTCTAAAGCACGTTGGAGGTACTAAATACAGAAAGAAACATCAGAGTCAGGGCTCTGCGGGCCATTTTGAATATAAGGCTGAAGGGAATCTTGATTTTCCTCATTGGCATTTAGAGAGTTGTGGGCTCAGTTCTGCCTGAGAAACTCTTTCCTTGCACATGTTCTCTTCATAGCACAATTGGCTTAGTGATGACAAGTGAGTTGCTAGGAAAGAAACTTGGAGGTTGCCATTCTTTGGTAGCTGCTCATCCTTCAGTAATCTGTCGTGAATTGGCGAGCCCATTGAACACTAGCCTCAAGCTAACGTTCCTCTTGTATCGTGCCACAAGTTGGCATGCAGCAGAATCCATGTAGAGTTATGCAGTGTGGTTCTTGAGCTCTAGGAAGCATTCCAGGTCTCTTAGTACTGGCGGGTCGGCGCGAGGATGAGAAACGTACCAGAAGGACGGCCTGTGTGTTTGGGCCTTTGTCAGCAAAGCAGCGTTGGCAACAGCTAGATGCCGAGCCAGGGGCAGTGAAGGGCTTATTTGGTTAAAGGCCTAGATTGTAGCAAGTTGAAAAAACGGAAGTATCTCCCTTTTAAGCACCTTTAAGGTACAAAATAGAGAAAGAACGAGCAGGGTTAAGGCTCTGAGGACCCTTCTGAAATAAGGCTTGAAGGGAAACTTTATTTTCCTGTTTGGGATTTAGAGAGTTGTGGGCTCAATTCCCCCTGAGAAACTCTTTAGTTGCACATGTTCTCTTCATAGCACAATTGCCTTTGTGATGACAAGTGAGTTGGTAGGAAAGAAATATGGAGGTTGCCATTCTTCAGTAGCTGCTCATCCTTCCGTATTCTGTAGTGTATGGGCGACCCCATTGAACACTAGCCTCAAGCTAACGTTCCTCTTGTATCAGGCCGCTGGTTGCAGGCAGCAGAATCCATGTAGCGTTATTCATTGTGGTTCTTGAGCTCTAGGTAGCATTCCAGGTCTCTGAGTACTGGCGGGTCAACACGAGGATGAGCAACGTACTAGAAAGACGGCCTGTGTGTTTGGGCCTTTGTGAGCAATGCAGCGTTGGGCAGAGCTAGATGCCGAGTCAGAGGCTGTGAAGGGCTTCTTTGGTTAAACCTCTACATTTTTGCAAGTTGAAAGAACTCATGTATCTCCCTTCTAAAGCACCTTGGAGGTACAAAGTAGTAAAGAATCAGCAAGGTCAATGCTCTGCTGGCCCCTTTGAAAATAAGTCTTGAAGGGAAACTTCATTTTCCTCATTGGGATTGAGAGAGTTGGGGGCTCAATTCTCCCTGAGAAACACTGTAGTTGCACGAGTTCCCTTCATAGAACAATTGCCTTTGTGATGACAAGTGAGTTTCTAGGAAAGAAACTCGGAGTGTGCCATTCTTTGCTGGTGCTCGTCCTTTGGTAATCTTCAGTGAATTGGCGATCCCGTTTGACCACTAGCCTCAAGCTAACGTTCCTCTTGTATCATGCCACTTGTTGGCATGCAGCAGAATCCTTGCAGCCTTTTTCAGTGTGGTTCTGGAGCTCTAGGAAGCATTCCAGGTCTCGTAGTACTGGCGGATCTGCTCTAGGATGAGAAACGTACAAGAAGGAGGGCCTGTGTGTTGGGGAGTTGTGAGCAGTGCACCCTTGGGAACAGCTAGATGCCGAGACATGGGAGGAGAAGGGCTTCTTTGGTGAAACCTGTAGAATGTGGCAACTTGAAACAACTCAAGTCTCTCCCTTCTAAAGCACGTTGGAGGTACTAAATAGAGAAAGAAACATCAGAGTCAGGGCTCTGCGGGCCATTTTGAATATAAGGCTGAAGGGAATCTTGATTTTCCTCATTGGCATTTAGAGAGTTGTGGGCTCAGTTCTTCCTGAGAAACTCTTTACTTGCACATGTTCTCTTCATAGCACAATTAGCTTAGTGATGACAGGTTAGTTGGTAGGAAAGAAACTTGGAGGTTGCCATTCTTTGGTAGCTGCTCATCCTTCAGTAATCTGTCGTGAATTGGCGAGCCCATTGAACACTAGCCTCAAGCTAACGTTCCTCTTGTATCGTGCCACAAGTTGGCATGCAGCAGAATCCATGTAGAGTTATGCAGTGTGGTTCTTGAGCTCTAGGAAGCATTCCAGGTCTCTTAGTACTGGCGGGTCGGCGCTAGGATGAGAAACGTACCAGAAGGACGGCCTGTGTGTTTGGGCCTTTGTCAGCAAAGAAGCGTTGGCAACAGCTAGATGCCGAGCCAGGGGCAGTGAAGGGCTTATTTGGTTAAAGGCCTAGATTGTAGCAAGTTGAAAAAACGGAAGTATCTCCCTTTTAAGCACCTTTAAGGTACAAAATAGAGAAAGAACGAGCAGGGTTAAGGCTCTGAGGACCCTTCTGAAATAAGGCTTGAAGGGAAACTTTATTTTCCTCTTTGGGATTTAGAGAGTTGTGGGCTCAATTCCCTCTGAGAAACTCTTTAGTTGCACATGTTCTCTTCATAGCACAATTGCCTTTGTGATGACAAGTGAGTTGGTAGGAAAGAAATATGGAGGTTGCCATTCTTCAGTAGCTGCTCATCCTTCCGTATTCTGTAGTGTATGGGCGACCCCATTGAACACTAGCCTCAAGCTAACGTTCCTCTTGTATCAGGCCGCTGGTTGCAGGCAGCAGAATCCATGTAGCGTTATTCATTGTGGTTCTTGAGCTCTAGGTAGCATTCCAGGTCTCTGAGTACTGGCGGGTCAACACGAGGATGAGCAACGTACTAGAAAGACGGCCTGTGTGTTTGGGCCTTTGTGAGCAATGCAGCGTTGGGCAGAGCTAGATGCCGAGTCAGAGGCTGTGAAGGGCTTCTTTGGTTAAACCTCTACATTTTTGCAAGTTGAAAGAACTCATGTATCTCCCTTCTAAAGCACCTTGGAGGTACAAAGTAGTAAAGAATCAGCAAGGTCAATGCTCTGCTGGCCCCTTTGAAAATAAGTCTTGAAGGGAAACTTCTTTTTCCTCATTGGGATTGAGAGAGTTGGGGGCTCAATTCTCCCTGAGAAAGACTGTAGTTGCACGAGTTCCCTTCATAGCACAATTGCCTTTGTGACGACAAGTGAGTTTCTTGGAAAGAAACTCGGGGTGTGCCATTCTTTGCTGGTGCTCGTCCTTTGGTAATCTTCAGTGAATTGGCGATCCCGTTTGACCACTAGCCTCAAGCTAACGTTCCTCTTGTATCATGCCACTTGTTGGCATGCAGCAGAATCCTTGCAGCCTTATTCAGTGTGGTTCTGGAGCTCTAGGAAGCATTCCAGGTCTCTTAGTACCGGCGGATCTGCTCTAGGATGAGAAACGTACAAGAAGGATGGCCTGTGTGTTTGGGGAGTGTTGAGCAGTGCACCCTTGGGAACAGCTAGATGCCGAGACATGGGAGGAGAAGGGCTTCTTTTGTGAAACCTGTAGAATGTGGCAACTTGAAACAACTCAAGTCTCTCCCTTCTAAAGCACGTTGGAGGTACTAAATAGAGAAAGAAACATCAGAGTCAGGGCTCTGCGGGCCATTTTGAATATAAGGCTGAAGGGAATCTTGATTTTCCTCATTGGCATTTAGAGAGTTGTGGGCTCAGTTCTGCCTGAGAAACTCTTTCCTTGCACATGTTCTCTTCATAGCACAATTGGCTTAGTGATGACAAGTGAGTTGCTAGGAAAGAAACTTGGAGGTTGCCATTCTTTGGTAGCTGCTCATCCTTCAGTAATCTGTCGTGAATTGGCGAGCCCATTGAACACTAGCCTCAAGCTAACGTTCCTCTTGTATCGTGCCACAAGTTGGCATGCAGCAGAATCCATGTAGAGTTATGCAGTGTGGTTCTTGAGCTCTAGGAAGCATTCCAGGTCTCTTAGTACTGGCGGGTCGGCGCTAGGATGAGAAACGTACCAGAAGGACGGCCTGTGTGTTTGGGCCTTTGTCAGCAAAGCAGCGTTGGCAACAGCTAGATGCCGAGCCAGGGGCAGTGAAGGGCTTATTTGGTTAAAGGCCTAGATTGTAGCAAGTTGAAAAAACGGAAGTATCTCCCTTTTAAGCACCTTTAAGGTACAAAATAGAGAAAGAACGAGCAGGGTTAAGGCTCTGAGGACCCTTCTGAAATAAGGCTTGAAGGGAAACTTTATTTTCCTCTTTGGGATTTAGAGAGTTGTGGGCTCAATTCCCTCTGAGAAACTCTTTAGTTGCACATGTTCTCTTCATAGCACAATTGCCTTTGTGATGACAAGTGAGTTGGTAGGAAAGAAATATGGAGGTTGCCATTCTTCAGTAGCTGCTCATCCTTCCGTATTCTGTAGTGTATGGGCGACCCCATTGAACACTAGCCTCAAGCTAACGTTCCTCTTGTATCAGGCCGCTGGTTGCAGGCAGCAGAATCCATGTAGCGTTATTCATTGTGGTTCTTGAGCTCTAGGTAGCATTCCAGGTCTCTGAGTACTGGCGGGTCAACACGAGGATGAGCAACGTACTAGAAAGACGGCCTGTGTGTTTGGGCCTTTGTGAGCAATGCAGCGTTGGGCAGAGCTAGATGCCGAGTCAGAGGCTGTGAAGGGCTTCTTTGGTTAAACCTCTACATTTTTGCAAGTTGAAAGAACTCATGTATCTCCCTTCTAAAGCACCTTGGAGGTACAAAGTAGTAAAGAATCAGCAAGGTCAATGCTCTGCTGGCCCCTTTGAAAATAAGTCTTGAAGGGAAACTTCTTTTTCCTCATTGGGATTGAGAGAGTTGGGGGCTCAATTCTCCCTGAGAAAGACTGTAGTTGCACGAGTTCCCTTCATAGCACAATTGCCTTTGTGACGACAAGTGAGTTTCTTGGAAAGAAACTCGGGGTGTGCCATTCTTTGCTGGTGCTCGTCCTTTGGTAATCTTCAGTGAATTGGCGATCCCGTTTGACCACTAGCCTCAAGCTAACGTTCCTCTTGTATCATGCCACTTGTTGGCATGCAGCAGAATCCTTGCAGCCTTATTCAGTGTGGTTCTGGAGCTCTAGGAAGCATTCCAGGTCTCTTAGTACCGGCGGATCTGCTCTAGGATGAGAAACGTACAAGAAGGATGGCCTGTGTGTTTGGGGAGTGTTGAGCAGTGCACCCTTGGGAACAGCTAGATGCCGAGACATGGGAGGAGAAGGGCTTCTTTTGTGAAACCTGTAGAATGTGGCAACTTGAAACAACTCAAGTCTCTCCCTTCTAAAGCACGTTGGAGGTACTAAATAGAGAAAGAAACATCAGAGTCAGGGCTCTGCGGGCCATTTTGAATATAAGGCTGAAGGGAATCTTGATTTTCCTCATTGGCATTTAGAGAGTTGTGGGCTCAGTTCTGCCTGAGAAACTCTTTCCTTGCACATGTTCTCTTCATAGCACAATTGGCTTAGTGATGACAAGTGAGTTGCTAGGAAAGAAACTTGGAGGTTGCCATTCTTTGGTAGCTGCTCATCCTTCAGTAATCTGTCGTGAATTGGCGAGCCCATTGAACACTAGCCTCAAGCTAACGTTCCTCTTGTATCGTGCCACAAGTTGGCATGCAGCAGAATCCATGTAGAGTTATGCAGTGTGGTTCTTGAGCTCTAGGAAGCATTCCAGGTCTCTTAGTACTGGCGGGTCGGCGCTAGGATGAGAAACGTACCAGAAGGACGGCCTGTGTGTTTGGGCCTTTGTCAGCAAAGCAGCGTTGGCAACAGCTAGATGCCGAGCCAGGGGCAGTGAAGGGCTTATTTGGTTAAAGGCCTAGATTGTAGCAAGTTGAAAAAACGGAAGTATCTCCCTTTTAAGCACCTTTAAGGTACAAAATAGAGAAAGAACGAGCAGGGTTAAGGCTCTGAGGACCCTTCTGAAATAAGGCTTGAAGGGAAACTTTATTTTCCTCTTTGGGATTTAGAGAGTTGTGGGCTCAATTCCCCCTGAGAAACTCTTTAGTTGCACATGTTCTCTTCATAGCACAATTGCCTTTGTGATGACAAGTGAGTTGGTAGGAAAGAAATATGGAGGTTGCCATTCTTCAGTAGCTGCTCATCCTTCCGTATTCTGTAGTGTATGGGCGACCCCATTGAACACTAGCCTCAAGCTAACGTTCCTCTTGTATCAGGCCGCTGGTTGCAGGCAGCAGAATCCATGTAGCGTTATTCATTGTGTTTCTTGAGCTCTAGGTAGCATTCCAGGTCTCTGAGTACTGGCGGGTCAACACGAGGATGAGCAACGTACTAGAAAGACGGCCTGTGTGTTTGGGCCTTTGTGAGCAATGCAGCGTTGGGCAGAGCTAGATGCCGAGTCAGAGGCTGTGAAGGGCTTCTTTGGTTAAACCTCTACATTTTTGCAAGTTGAAAGAACTCATGTATCTCCCTTCTAAAGCACCTTGGAGGTACAAAGTAGTAAAGAATCAGCAAGGTCAATGCTCTGCTGGCCCCTTTGAAAATAAGTCTTGAAGGGAAACTTCATTTTCCTCATTGGGATTGAGAGAGTTGGGGGCTCAATTCTCCCTGAGAAAGACTGTAGTTGCACGAGTTCCCTTCATAGAACAATTGCCTTTGTGATGACAAGTGAGTTTCTAGGAAAGAAACTCGGAGTGTGCCATTCTTTGCTGGTGCTCGTCCTTTGGTAATCTTCAGTGAATTGGCGATCCCGTTTGACCACTAGCCTCAAGCTAACGTTCCTCTTGTATCATGCCACTTGTTGGCATGCAGCAGAATCCTTGCAGCCTTTTTCAGTGTGGTTCTGGAGCTCTAGGAAGCATTCCAGGTCTCGTAGTACTGGCGGATCTGCTCTAGGATGAGAAACGTACAAGAAGGACGGCCTGTGTGTTGGGGAGTTGTGAGCAGTGCACCCTTGGGAACAGCTAGATGCCGAGACATGGGAGGAGAAGGGCTTCTTTTGTGAAACCTGTAGAATGTGGCAACTTGAAACAACTCAAGTCTCTCCCTTCTAAAGCACGTTGGAGGTACTAAATAGAGAAAGAAACATCAGAGTCAGGGCTCTGCGGGCCATTTTGAATATAAGGCTGAAGGGAATCTTGATTTTCCTCATTGGCATTTAGAGAGTTGTGGGCTCAGTTCTTCCTGAGAAACTCTTTACTTGCACATGTTCTTTTCATAGCACAATTAGCTTAGTGATGACAGGTGAGTTGCTAGGAAAGAAACTTGGAGGTTGCCATTCTTTGGTAGCTGCTCATCCTTCAGTAATCTGTCGTGAATTGGCGAGCCCATTGAACACTAGCCTCAAGCTAACGTTCCTCTTGTATCGTGCCACAAGTTGGCATGCAGCAGAATCCATGTAGAGTTATGCAGTGTGGTTCTTGAGCTCTAGGAAGCATTCCAGGTCTCTTAGTACTGGCGGGTCGGCGCTAGGATGAGAAACGTACCAGAAGGACGGCCTGTGTGTTTGGGCCTATGTCAGCAAAGCAGCGTTGGCAACAGCTAGATGCCGAGCCAGGGGCAGTGAAGGGCTTATTTGGTTAAAGGCCTAGATTGTAGCAAGTTGAAAAAACGGAAGTATCTCCCTTTTAAGCACCTTTAAGGTACAAAATAGAGAAAGAACGAGCAGGGTTAAGGCTCTGAGGACCCTTTTGAAATAAGGCTTGAAGGGAAACTTTATTTTCCTGTTTGGGATTTAGAGAGTTGTGGGCTCAATTCCCCCTGAGAAACTCTTTAATTGCACATGTTCTCTTCATAGCACAATTGCCTTTGTGATGACAAGTGAGTTGGTAGGAAAGAAATATGGAGGTTGCCATTCTTCAGTAGCTGCTCATCCTTCCGTATTCTGTAGTGTATGGGCGACCCCATTGAACACTAGCCTCAAGCTAACGTTCCTCTTGTATCAGGCCGCTGGTTGCAGGCAGCAGAATCCACGTAGCGTTATTCATTGTGGTTCTTGAGCTCTAGGTAGCATTCCAGGTCTCTGAGTACTGGCGGGTCAACACTAGGATGAGCAACGTACTAGAAGGACGGCCTGTGTGTTTGGGCCTTTGTGAGCAATGCAGCGTTGGGCAGAGCTAGATGCCGAGTCAGAGGCTGTGAAGGGCTTCTTTGGTTAAACCTCTACATTTTTGCAAGTTGAAAGAACTCATGTATCTCCCTTCTAAAGCACCTTGAAGGTACAAAGTAGAGAAAGAATCAGCAAGGTTAATGCTCTGCTGGCCCCTTTGAAAATAAGTCTTGAAGGGAAACTTCATTTTCCTCATTGGGATTGAGAGAGTTGGGGGCTCAATTCTCCCTGAGAAAGACTGTAGTTGCACTAGTTCCCTTCATAGCACAATTGACTTTGGGACGACAAGTGAGTTTCTAGGAAAGAAACTCGGGGTGTGCCATTCTTTGCTGGTGCTCGTCCTTTGGTAATCTTCAGTGAATTGGCGATCCCGTTTGACCACTAGCCTGAAGCTAACGTTCCTCTTGTATCATGCCACTTGTTGGCATGCAGCAGAATCCTTGCAGCCTTTTTCAGTGTGGTTCTGGAGCTCTAGGAAGCATTCCAGGTCTCGTAGTACTGGCGGATCTGCTCTAGGATGAGAAACGTACAAGAAGGACGGCCTGTGTGTTGGGGAGTTGTGAGCAGTGCACCCTTGGGAACAGCTAGATGCCGAGACATGGGAGGAGAAGGGCTTCTTTTGTGAAACCTGTAGAATGTGGCAACTTGAAACAACTCAAGTCTCTCCCTTCTAAAGCACGTTGGAGGTACTAAATAGAGAAAGAAACATCAGAGTCAGGGCTCTGCGGGCCATTTTGAATATAAGGCTGAAGGGAATCTTGATTTTCCTCATTGGCATTTAGAGAGATGTGGGCTCAGTTCTCCCTGAGAAACTCTTTACTTGCACATGTTCTCTTCATAGCACAATTGGCTTAGTGATGACAGGTGAGTTGCTAGGAAAGAAACTTGGAGGTTGCCATTCTTTGGTAGCTGCTCATCCTTCAGTAATCTGTCGTGAATTGGCGAGCCCATTGAACACTAGCCTCAAGCTAACGTTCCTCTTGTATCGTGCCACAAGTTGGCATGCAGCAGAATCCATGTAGAGTTATGCAGTGTGGTTCTTGAGCTCTAGGAAGCATTCCAGGTCTCTTAGTACTGGCGGGTCGGCGCGAGGATGAGAAACGTACCAGAAGGACGGCCTGTGTGTTTGGGCCTTTGTCAGCAAAGCAGCGTTGGCAACAGCTAGATGCCGAGCCAGGGGCAGTGAAGGGCTTATTTGGTTAAAGGCCTAGATTGTAGCAAGTTGAAAAAACGGAAGTATCTCCCTTTTAAGCACCTTTAAGGTACAAAATAGAGAAAGAACGAGCAGGGTTAAGGCTCTGAGGACCCTTTTGAAATAAGGCTTGAAGGGAAACTTTATTTTCCTCTTTGGGATTTAGAGAGTTGTGGGCTCAATTCCCCCTGAGAAACTCTTTAGTTGCACATGTTCTCTTCATAGCACAATTGCCTTTGTGATGACAAGTGAGTTGCTAGGAAAGAAATATGGAGGTTGCCATTCTTCAGTAGCTGCTCATCCTTCCGTATTCTGTAGTGTATGGGCGACCCCATTGAACACTAGCCTCAAGCTAACGTTCCTCTTGTATCAGGCCGCTGGTTGCAGGCAGCAGAATCCATGTAGCGTTATTCATTGTGGTTCTTGAGCTCTAGGTAGCATTCCAGGTCTCTGAGTACTGGCGGGTCAACACTAGGATGAGCAACGTAGTAGAAGGACGGCCTGTGTGTTTGGGCCTTTGTGAGCAATGCAGCGTTGGGCAGAGCTAGATGCCGAGTCAGAGGCTGTGAAGGGCTTCTTTGGTTAAACCTCTACATTTTTGCAAGTTGAAAGAACTCATGTATCTCCCTTCTAAAGCACCTTGGAGGTACAAAGTAGAGAAAGAATCAGCAAGGTCAATGCTCTGCTGGCCTCTTTGAAAATAAGTCTTGAAGGGAAACTTCATTTTCCTCATTGGGATTGAGAGAGTTGGGGGCTCAATTCTCCCTGAGAAAGACTGTAGTTGCACGAGTTCCCTTCATAGCACAATTGCCTTTGTGACGACAAGTGAGTTTCTTGGAAAGAAACTCGGGGTGTGCCATTCTTTGCTGGTGCTCGTCCTTTGGTAATCTTCAGTGAATTGGCGATCCCGTTTGACCACTAGCCTCAAGCTAACGTTCCTCTTGTATCATGCCACTTGTTGGCATGCAGCAGAATACTTGCAGCCTTTTTCAGTGTGGTTCTGGAGCTCTAGGAAGCATTCCAGGTCTCGTAGTACTGGCGGATCTGCTCTAGGATGAGAAACGTATAAGAAGGACGGCCTGTGTGTTGGGGAGTTGTGAGCAGTGCACCCTTGGGAACAGCTAGATGCCGAGACATGGGAGGAGAAGGGCTTCTTTTGTGAAACCTGTAGAATGTGGCAACTTGAAACAACTCAAGTCTCTCCCTTCTAAAGCACGTTGGAGGTACTAAATAGAGAAAGAAACATCAGAGTCAGGGCTCTGCGGGCCATTTTGAATATAAGGCTGAAGGGAATCTTGATTTTCCTCATTGGCATTTAGAGAGTTGTGGGCTCAGTTCTGCCTGAGAAACTCTTTCCTTGCACATGTTCTCTTCATAGCACAATTGGCTTAGTGATGACAAGTGAGTTGCTAGGAAAGAAACTTGGAGGTTGCCATTCTTTGGTAGCTGCTCATCCTTCAGTAATCTGTCGTGAATTGGCGAGCCCATTGAACACTAGCCTCAAGCTAACGTTCCTCTTGTATCGTGCCACAAGTTGGCATGCAGCAGAATCCATGTAGAGTTATGCAGTGTGGTTCTTGAGCTCTAGGAAGCATTCCAGGTCTCTTAGTACTGGCGGGTCGGCGCTAGGATGAGAAACGTACCAGAAGGACGGCCTGTGTGTTTGGGCCTTTGTCAGCAAAGCAGCGTTGGCAACAGCTAGATGCCGAGCCAGGGGCAGTGAAGGGCTTATTTGGTTAAAGGCCTAGATTGTAGCAAGTTGAAAAAACGGAAGTATCTCCCTTTTAAGCACCTTTAAGGTACAAAATAGAGAAAGAACGAGCAGGGTTAAGGCTCTGAGGACCCTTTTGAAATAAGGCTTGAAGGGAAACTTTATTTTCCTCTTTGGGATATAGAGAGTTGTGGGCTCAATTCCCCCTGAGAAACTCTTTAGTTGCACATGTTCTCTTCATAGCACAATTGCCTTTGTGATGACAAGTGAGTTGGTAGGAAAGAAATATGGAGGTTGCCATTCTTCAGTAGCTGCTCATCCTCCCGTATTCTGTAGTGTATGGGCGACCCCATTGAACACTAGCCTCAAGCTAACGTTCCTCTTGTATCAGGCCGCTGGTTGCAGGCAGCAGAATCCATGTAGCGTTATTCATTGTGGTTCTTGAGCTCTAGGTAGCATACCAGGTCTCTGAGTACTGGCGGGTCAACACGAGGATGAGCAACGTACTAGAAAGACGGCCTGTGTGTTTGGGCTTTTGTGAGCAATGCAGCGTTGGGCAGAGCTAGATGCCGAGTCAGAGGCTGTGAAGGGCTTCTTTGGTTAAACCTCTACATTTTTGCAAGTTGAAAGAACTCATGTATCTTCCTTCTAAAGCACCTTGGAGGTACAAAGTAGTAAAGAATCAGCAAGGTCAATGCTCTGCTGGCCCCTTTGAAAATAAGTCTTGAAGGGAAACTTCATTTTCCTCATTGGGATTGAGAGAGTTGGGGACTCAATTCTCCCTGAGAAAGACTGTATTGGCACGAGTTCCCTTCATAGCACATTTGCCTTTGTGATGACAAGTGAGTTTCTAGGAAAGAAACTCGGAGTGTGCCATTCTTTGCTGGTGCTCGTCCTTTGGTAATCTTCAGTGAATTGGCGATCCCGTTTGACCACTAGCCTGAAGCTAACGTTCCTCTTGTATCATGCCACTTGTTGGCATGCAGCAGAATCCTTGCAGCCTTATTCAGTGTGGTTCTGGAGCTCTAGGAAGCATTCCAGGTCTCTTAGTACCGGCGGATCTGCTCTAGGATGAGAAACGTACAAGAAGGATGGCCTGTGTGTTTGGGGAGTGTTGAGCAGTGCACCATTGGGAACAGCTAGATGCCGAGACATGGGAGGAGAAGGGCTTCTTTTGTGAAACCTGTAGAATGTGGCAACTTGAAACAACTCAAGTCTCTCCCTTCTAAAGCACGTTGGAGGTACTAAATAGAGAAAGAAACATCAGAGTCAGGGCTCTGCGGGCCATTTTGAATATAAGGCTGAAGGGAATCTTGATTTTCCTCATTGGCATTTAGAGAGTTGTGGGCTCAGTTCTTCCTGAGAAACTCTTTCCTTGCACATGTTCTCTTCATAGCACAATTGGCTTAGTGATGACAAGTGAGTTGCTAGGAAAGAAACTTGGAGGTTGCCATTCTTTGGTAGCTGCTCATCCTTCAGTAATCTGTCGTGAATTGGCGAGCCCATTGAACACTAGCCTCAAGCTAACGTTCCTCTTGTATCGTGCCACAAGTTGGCATGCAGCAGAATCCATGTAGAGTTATGCAGTGTGGTTCTTGAGCTCTAGGAAGCATTCCAGGTCTCTTAGTACTGGCGGGTCGGCGCTAGGATGAGAAACGTACCAGAAGGACGGCCTGTGTGTTTGGGCCTTTGTCAGCAAAGCAGCGTTGGCAACAGCTAGATGCCGAGCCAGGGGCAGTGAAGGGCTTATTTGGTTAAAGGCCTAGATTGTAGCAAGTTGAAAAAACGGAAGTATCTCCCTTTTAAGCACCTTTAAGGTACAAAATAGAGAAAGAACGAGCAGGGTTAAGGCTCTGAGGACCCTTTTGAAATAAGGCTTGAAGGGAAACTTTATTTTCCTCTTTGGGATTTAGAGAGTTGTGGGCTCAATTCCCCCTGAGAAACTCTTTAGTTGCACATGTTCTCTTCATAGCACAATTGCCTTTGTGATGACAAGTGAGTTGCTAGGAAAGAAATATGGAGGTTGCCATTCTTCAGTAGCTGCTCATCCTTCCGTATTCTGTAGTGTATGGGCGACCCCATTGAACACTAGCCTCAAGCTAACGTTCCTCTTGTATCAGGCCGCTGGTTGCAGGCAGCAGAATCCATGTAGCGTTATTCATTGTGGTTCTTGAGCTCTAGGTAGCATTCCAGGTCTCTGAGTACTGGCGGGTCAACACTAGGATGAGCAACGTAGTAGAAGGACGGCCTGTGTGTTTGGGCCTTTGTGAGCAATGCAGCGTTGGGCAGAGCTAGATGCCGAGTCAGAGGCTGTGAAGGGCTTCTTTGGTTAAACCTCTACATTTTTGCAAGTTGAAAGAACTCATGTATCTCCCTTCTAAAGCACCTTGGAGGTACAAAGTATAGAAAGAATCAGCAAGGTTAATGCTCTGCTGGCCCCTTTGAAAATAAGTCTTGAAGGGAAACTTCATTTTCCTCATTGGGATTGAGAGAGTTGGGGGCTCAATTCTCCCTTAGAAAGACTGTAGTTGCACTAGTTCCCTTCATAGCACAATTGACTTTGGGACGACAAGTGAGTTTCTAGGAAAGAAACTCGGGGTGTGCCATTCTTTGCTGGTGCTCGTCCTTTGGTAATGTTCAGTGAATTGGCGATCCCGTTTGACCACTAGCCTGAAGCTAACGTTCCTCTTGTATCATGCCACTTGTTGGCATGCAGCAGAATCCTTGCAGCCTTTTTCAGTGTGGTTCTGGAGCTCTAGGAAGCATTCCAGGTCTCGTAGTACTGGCGGATCTGCTCTAGGATGAGAAACGTACAAGAAGGACGGCCTGTGTGTTGGGGAGTTGTGAGCAGTGCACCCTTGGGAACAGCTAGATGCCGAGACATGGGAGGAGAAGGGCTTCTTTTGTGAAACCTGTAGAATGTGGCAACTTGAAACAACTCAAGTCTCTCCCTTCTAAAGCACGTTGGAGGTACTAAATAGAGAAAGAAACATCAGAGTCAGGGCTCTGCGGGCCATTTTGAATATAAGGCTGAAGGGAATCTTGATTTTCCTCATTGGCATTTAGAGAGTTGTGGGCTCAGTTCTCCCTGAGAAACTCTTTACTTGCACATGTTCTCTTCATAGCACAATTGGCTTAGTGATGACAGGTGAGTTGCTAGGAAAGAAACTTGGAGGTTGCCATTCTTTGGTAGCTGCTCATCCTTCAGTAATCTGTCGTGAATTGGCGAGCCCATTGAACACTAGCCTCAAGCTAACGTTCCTCTTGTATCGTGCCACAAGTTGGCATGCAGCAGAATCCATGTAGAGTTATGCAGTGTGGTTCTTGAGCTCTAGGAAGCACTCCAGGTCTCTTAGTACTGGCGGGTCGGCGCGAGGATGAGAAACGTACCAGAAGGACGGCCTGTGTGTTTGGGCCTTTGTCAGCAAAGCAGCGTTGGCAACAGCTAGATGCCGAGCCAGGGGCAGTGAAGGGCTTATTTGGTTAAAGGCCTAGATTGTAGCAAGTTGAAAAAACGGAAGTATCTCCCTTTTAAGCACCTTTAAGGTACAAAATAGAGAAAGAACGAGCAGGGTTAAGGCTCTGAGGACCCTTTTGAAATAAGGCTTGAAGGGAAACTTTATTTTCCTCTTTGGGATTTAGAGAGTTGTGGGCTCAATTCCCCCTGAGAAACTCTTTAGTTGCACATGTTCTCTTCATAGCACAATTGCCTTTGTGATGACAAGTGAGTTGCTAGGAAAGAAATATGGAGGTTGCCATTCTTCAGTAGCTGCTCATCCTTCCGTATTCTGTAGTGTATGGGCGACCCCATTGAACACTAGCCTCAAGCTAACGTTCCTCTTGTATCAGGCCGCTGGTTGCAGGCAGCAGAATCCATGTAGCGTTATTCATTGTGGTTCTTGAGCTCTAGGTAGCATTCCAGGTCTCTGAGTACTGGCGGGTCAACACTAGGATGAGCAACGTAGTAGAAGGACGGCCTGTGTGTTTGGGCCTTTGTGAGCAATGCAGCGTTGGGCAGAGCTAGATGCCGAGTCAGAGGCTGTGAAGGGCTTCTTTGGTTAAACCTCTACATTTTTGCAAGTTGAAAGAACTCATGTATCTCCCTTCTAAAGCACCTTGGAGGTACAAAGTATAGAAAGAATCAGCAAGGTTAATGCTCTGCTGGCCCCTTTGAAAATAAGTCTTGAAGGGAAACTTCATTTTCCTCATTGGGATTGAGAGAGTTGGGGGCTCAATTCTCCCTTAGAAAGACTGTAGTTGCACTAGTTCCCTTCATAGCACAATTGACTTTGGGACGACAAGTGAGTTTCTAGGAAAGAAACTCGGGGTGTGCCATTCTTTGCTGGTGCTCGTCCTTTGGTAATGTTCAGTGAATTGCCGATCCCGTTTGACCACTAGCCTGAAGCTAACGTTCCTCTTGTATCATGCCACTTGTTGGCATGCAGCAGAATCCTTGCAGCCTTTTTCAGTGTGGTTCTGGAGCTCTAGGAAGCATTCCAGGTCTCGTAGTACTGGCGGATCTGCTCTAGGATGAGAAACGTACAAGAAGGACGGCCTGTGTGTTGGGGAGTTGTGAGCAGTGCACCCTTGGGAACAGCTAGATGCCGAGACATGGGAGGAGAAGGGCTTCTTTTGTGAAACCTGTAGAATGTGGCAACTTGAAACAACTCAAGTCTCTCCCTTCTAAAGCACGTTGGAGGTACTAAATAGAGAAAGAAACATCAGAGTCAGGGCTCTGCGGGCCATTTTGAATATAAGGCTGAAGGGAATCTTGATTTTCCTCATTGGCATTTAGAGAGTTGTGGGCTCAGTTCTCCCTGAGAAACTCTTTACTTGCACATGTTCTCTTCATAGCACAATTGGCTTAGTGATGACAGGTGAGTTGCTAGGAAAGAAACTTGGAGGTTGCCATTCTTTGGTAGCTGCTCATCCTTCAGTAATCTGTCGTGAATTGGCGAGCCCATTGAACACTAGCCTCAAGCTAACGTTCCTCTTGTATCGTGCCACAAGTTGGCATGCAGCAGAATCCATGTAGAGTTATGCAGTGTGGTTCTTGAGCTCTAGGAAGCATTCCAGGTCTCTTAGTACTGGCGGGTCGGCGCGAGGATGAGAAACGTACCAGAAGGACGGCCTGTGTGTTTGGGCCTTTGTCAGCAAAGCAGCGTTGGCAACAGCTAGATGCCGAGCCAGGGGCAGTGAAGGGCTTATTTGGTTAAAGGCCTAGATTGTAGCAAGTTGAAAAAACGGAAGTATCTCCCTTTTAAGCACCTTTAAGGTACAAAATAGAGAAAGAACGAGCAGGGTTAAGGCTCTGAGGACCCTTTTGAAATAAGGCTTGAAGGGAAACTTTATTTTCCTCTTTGGGATTTAGAGAGTTGTGGGCTCAATTCCCCCTGAGAAACTCTTTAGTTGCACATGTTCTCTTCATAGCACAATTGCCTTTGTGATGACAAGTGAGTTGCTAGGAAAGAAATATGGAGGTTGCCATTCTTCAGTAGCTGCTCATCCTTCCGTATTCTGTAGTGTATGGGCGACCCCATTGAACACTAGCCTCAAGCTAACGTTCCTCTTGTATCAGGCCGCTGGTTGCAGGCAGCAGAATCCATGTAGCGTTATTCATTGTGGTTCTTGAGCTCTAGGTAGCATTCCAGGTCTCTGAGTACTGGCGGGTCAACACTAGGATGAGCAACGTACTAGAAGGACGGCCTGTGTGTTTGGGCCTTTGTGAGCAATGCAGCGTTGGGCAGAGCTAGATGCCGAGTCAGAGGCTGTGAAGGGCTTCTTTGGTTAAACCTCTACATTTTTGCAAGTTGAAAGAACTCATGTATCTCCCTTCTAAAGCACCTTGGAGGTACAAAGTAGAGAAAGAATCAGCAAGGTCAATGCTCTGCTGGCCCCTTTGAAAATAAGTCTTGAAGGGAAACTTCATTTTCCTCATTGGGATTGAGAGAGTTGGGGGCTCAATTCTCCCTGAGAAAGACTGTAGTTGCACGAGTTCCCTTCATAGCACAATTGCCTTTGGGACGACAAGTGTGTTTCTTGGAAAGAAACTCGGGGTGTGCCATTCTTTGCTGGTGCTCGTCCTTTGGTAATCTTCAGTGAATTGGCGATCCCGTTTGACCACTAGCCTCAAGCTAACGTTCCTCTTGTATCATGCCACTTGTTGGCATGCAGCAGAATACTTGCAGCCTTTTTCAGTGTGGTTCTGGAGCTCTAGGAAGCATTCCAGGTCTCGTAGTACTGGCGGATCTGCTCTAAGATGAGAAACGTATAAGAAGGACGGCCTGTGTGTTGGGGAGTTGTGAGCAGTGCACCCTTGGGAACAGCTAGATGCCGAGACATGGGAGGAGAAGGGCTTCTTTTGTGAAACCTGTAGAATGTGGCAACTTGAAACAACTCAAGTCTCTCCCTTCTAAAGCACGTTGGAGGTACTAAATAGAGAAAGAAACATCAGAGTCAGGGCTCTGCGGGCCATTTTGAATATAAGGCTGAAGGGAATCTTGATTTTCCTCATTGGCATTTAGAGAGTTGTGGGCTCAGTTCTGCCTGAGAAACTCTTTCCTTGCACATGTTCTCTTCATAGCACAATTGGCTTAGTGATGACAAGTGAGTTGCTAGGAAAGAAACTTGGAGGTTGCCATTCTTTGGTAGCTGCTCATCCTTCAGTAATCTGTCGTGAATTGGCGAGCCCATTGAACACTAGCCTCAAGCTAACGTTCC
This sequence comes from Balaenoptera ricei, assembly GCF_028023285.1. NCBI lineage: Eukaryota > Metazoa > Chordata > Mammalia > Artiodactyla > Balaenopteridae > Balaenoptera > Balaenoptera ricei. Next base: position 47,968,802 of record NC_082649.1, on the reverse strand, counting down.
TCTTGTATCGTGCCACAAGTTGGCATGCAGCAGAATCCATGTAGAGTTATGCAGTGTGGTTCTTGAGCTCTAGGAAGCATTCCAGGTCTCTTAGTACTGGCGGGTCGGCACTAGGATGAGAAACGTACCAGAAGGACGGCCTGTGTGTTTGGGCCTTTGTCAGCAAAGCAGCGTTGGCAACAGCTAGATGCCGAGCCAGGGGCAGTGAAGGGCTTATTTGGTTAAAGGCCTAGATTGTAGCAAGTTGAAAAAACGGAAGTATCTCCCTTTTAAGCACCTTTAAGGTACAAAATAGAGAAAGAACGAGCAGGGTTAAGGCTCTGAGGACCCTTTTGAAATAAGGCTTGAAGGGAAACTTTATTTTCCTCTTTGGGGTTTAGAGAGATGTGGGCTCAATTCCCCCTGAGAAACTCTTTAGTTGCACATGTTCTCTTCATAGCACAATTGCCTTTGTGATGACAAGTGAGTTGCTAGGAAAGAAATATGGAGGTTGCCATTCTTCAGTAGCTGCTCATCCTTCCGTATTCTGTAGTGTATGGGCGACCCCACTGAACACTAGCCTCAAGCTAACGTTCCTCTTGTATCAGGCCGCTGGTTGCAGGCAGCAGAATCCATGTAGCGTTATTCATTGTGGTTCTTGAGCTCTAGGTAGCATTCCAGGTCTCTGAGTACTGGCGGGTCAACACAAGGATGAGCAACGTACTAGAAAGACGGCCTGTGTGTTTGGGCCTTTGTGAGCAATGCAGCGTTGGGCAGAGCTAGATGCCGAGTCAGAGGCTGTGAAGGGCTTCTTTGGTTAAACCTCTACATTTTTGCAAGTTGAAAGAACTCATGTATCTCCCTTCTAAAGCACCTTGGAGGTACAAAGTAGAGAAAGAATCAGCAAGGTCAATGCTCTGCTGGCCCCTTTGAAAATAAGTCTTGAAGGGAAACTTCATTTTCCTCATTGGGATTGAGAGAGTTGGGGGCTCAATTCTCCCTGAGAAAGACTGTAGTTGCACGAGTTCCCTTCATAGCACAATTGCCTTTGGGACGACAAGTGTGTTTCTTGGAAAGAAACTCGGGGTGTGCCATTCTTTGCTGGTGCTCGTCCTTTGGTAATCTTCAGTGAATTGGCGATCCCGTTTGACCACTAGCCTCAAGCTAACGTTCCTCTTGTATCATGCCACTTGTTGGCATGCAGCAGAATACTTGCAGCCTTTTTCAGTGTGGTTCTGGAGCTCTAGGAAGCATTCCAGGTCTCGTAGTACTGGCGGATCTGCTCTAAGATGAGAAACGTATAAGAAGGACGGCCTGTGTGTTGGGGAGTTGTGAGCAGTGCACCCTTGGGAACAGCTAGATGCCGAGACATGGGAGGAGAAGGGCTTCTTTTGTGAAACCTGTAGAATGTGGCAACTTGAAACAACTCAAGTCTCTCCCTTCTAAAGCACGTTGGAGGTACTAAATAGAGAAAGAAACATCAGAGTCAGGGCTCTGCGGGCCATTTTGAATATAAGGCTGAAGGGAATCTTGATTTTCCTCATTGGCATTTAGAGAGTTGTGGGCTCAGTTCTGCCTGAGAAACTCTTTCCTTGCACATGTTCTCTTCATAGCACAATTGGCTTAGTGATGACAAGTGAGTTGCTAGGAAAGAAACTTGGAGGTTGCCATTCTTTGGTAGCTGCTCATCCTTCAGTAATCTGTCGTGAATTGGCGAGCCCATTGAACACTAGCCTCAAGCTAACGTTCCTCTTGTATCGTGCCACAAGTTGGCATGCAGCAGAATCCATGTAGAGTTATGCAGTGTGGTTCTTGAGCTCTAGGAAGCATTCCAGGTCTCTTAGTACTGGCGGGTCGGCACTAGGATGAGAAACGTACCAGAAGGACGGCCTGTGTGTTTGGGCCTTTGTCAGCAAAGCAGCGTTGGCAACAGCTAGATGCCGAGCCAGGGGCAGTGAAGGGCTTATTTGGTTAAAGGCCTAGATTGTAGCAAGTTGAAAAAACGGAAGTATCTCCCTTTTAAGCACCTTTAAGGTACAAAATAGAGAAAGAACGAGCAGGGTTAAGGCTCTGAGGACCCTTTTGAAATAAGGCTTGAAGGGAAACTTTATTTTCCTCTTTGGGGTTTAGAGAGATGTGGGCTCAATTCCCCCTGAGAAACTCTTTAGTTGCACATGTTCTCTTCATAGCACAATTGCCTTTGTGATGACAAGTGAGTTGCTAGGAAAGAAATATGGAGGTTGCCATTCTTCAGTAGCTGCTCATCCTTCCGTATTCTGTAGTGTATGGGCGACCCCACTGAACACTAGCCTCAAGCTAACGTTCCTCTTGTATCAGGCCGCTGGTTGCAGGCAGCAGAATCCATGTAGCGTTATTCATTGTGGTTCTTGAGCTCTAGGTAGCATTCCAGGTCTCTGAGTACTGGCGGGTCAACACAAGGATGAGCAACGTACTAGAAAGACGGCCTGTGTGTTTGGGCCTTTGTGAGCAATGCAGCGTTGGGCAGAGCTAGATGCCGAGTCAGAGGCTGTGAAGGGCTTCTTTGGTTAAACCTCTACATTTTTGCAAGTTGAAAGAACTCATGTATCTCCCTTCTAAAGCACCTTGGAGGTACAAAGTAGTAAAGAATCAGCAAGGTCAGTGCTCTGCTGGCCCCTTTGAAAATAAGTCTTGAAGGGAAACTGGATTTTCCTCATTGGGATTGAGAGAGTTGGGGGCTCAATTCTCCCTGAGAAACACTGTAGTTGCACGAGTTCCCTTCATAGCACAATTGCCTTTGTGATGACAAGTGAGTTTCTAGGAAAGAAACTCGGAGGGTGCCATTCTTTGCTGGTGCTCGTCCTTTGGTAATCTTCAGTGAATTGGCGATCCCGTTTGACCACTAGCCTCAAGCTAACGTTCCTCTTGTATCATGCCACTTGTTGGCATGCAGCAGAATCCTTGCAGCCTTATTCAGTGTGCTTCTGGAGCTCTAGGAAGCATTCCAGGTCTCGTAGTACCGGCGGATCTGCTCTAGGATGAGAAACGTACAAGAAGGATGGCCTGTGTGTTTGGGGAGTGTTGAGCAGTGCACCCTTGGGAACAGCTAGATGCCGAGACATGGGAGGAGAAGGGCTTCTTTTGTGAAACCTGTAGAATGTGGCAACTTGAAACAACTCAAGTCTCTCCCTTCTAAAGCACGTTGGAGGTACTAAATAGAGAAAGAAACATCAGAGTCAGGGCTCTGCGGGCCATTTTGAATATAAGGCTGAAGGGAATCTTGATTTTCCTCATTGGCATTTAGAGAGTTGTGGGCTCAGTTCTCCCTGAGAAACTCTTTACTTGCACATGTTCTCTTCATAGCACAATTGGCTTAGTGATGACAGGTGAGTTGCTAGGAAAGAAACTTGGAGGTTGCCATTCTTTGGTAGCTGCTCATCCTTCAGTAATCTGTCGTGAATTGGCGAGCCCACTGAACACTAGCCTCAAGCTAACGTTCCTCTTGTATCGTGCCACAAGTTGGCATGCAGCAGAATCCATGTAGAGTTATGCAGTGTGGTTCTTGAGCTCTAGGAAGCATTCCAGGTCTCTTAGTACTGGCGGGTCGGCGCTAGGATGAGAAACGTACCAGAAGGACGGCCTGTGTGTTTGGGCCTTTGTCAGCAAAGCAGCGTTGGCAACAGCTAGATGCCGAGCCAGGGGCAGTGAAGGGCTTATTTGGTTAAAGGCCTAGATTGTAGCAAGTTGAAAAACGGAAGTATCTCCCTTTTAAGCACCTTTAAGGTACAAAATAGAGAAAGAACGAGCAGGGTTAAGGCTCTGAGGACCCTTTTGAAATAAGGCTTGAAGGGAAACTTTATTTTCCTCTTTGGGATTTAGAGAGTTGTGGGCTCAATTCCCCCTGAGAAACTCTTTAGTTGCACATGTTCTCTTCATAGCACAATTGCCTTTGTGATGACAAGTGAGTTGCTAGGAAAGAAATATGGAGGTTGCCATTCTTCAGTAGCTGCTCATCCTTCCGTATTCTGTAGTGTATGGGCGACCCCATTGAACACTAGCCTCAAGCTAACGTTCCTCTTGTATCAGGCCGCTGGTTGCAGGCAGCAAAATCCATGTAGCGTTATTCATTGTGGTTCTTGAGCTCTAGATAGCATTCCAGGTCTCTGAGTACTGGCGGGTCAACACTAGGATGAGCAACGTACTAGAAAGACGGCCTGTGTGTTTGGGCCTTTGTGAGCAATGCAGCGTTGGGCAGAGCTAGATGCCGAGTCAGAGGCTGTGAAGGGCTTCTTTGGTTAAACCTCTACATTTTTGCAAGTTGAAAGAACTCATGTATCTCCCTTCTAAAGCACCTTGGAGGTACAAAGTAGAGAAAGAATCAGCAAGGTCAATGCTCTGCTGGCCCCTTTGAAAATAAGTCTTGAAGGGAAACTTCATTTTCCTCATTGGGATTGAGAGAGTTGGGGGCTCAATTCTCCCTGAGAAAGACTGTAGTTGCACGAGTTCCCTTCATAGCACAATTGCCTTTGGGACGACAAGTGAGTTTCTAGGAAAGAAACTCGGGGTGTGCCATTCTTTGCTGGTGCTCGTCCTTTGGTAATCTTCAGTGAATTGGCGATCCCGTTTGACCACTAGCCTCAAGCTAACGTACCTCTTGTATCATGCCACTTGTTGGCATGCAGCAGAATCCTTGCAGCCTTTTTCAGTGTGGTTCTGGAGCTCTAGGAAGCATTCCAGGTCTCGTAGTACTGGCGGATCTGCTCTAGGATGAGAAACGTACAAGAAGGACGGCCTGTGTGTTGGGGAGTTGTGAGCAGTGCACCCTTGGGAACAGCTAGATGCCGAGACATGGGAGGAGAAGGGCTTCTTTTGTGAAACCTGTAGAATGTGGCAACTTGAAACAACTCAAGTCTCTCCCTTCTAAAGCACGTTGGAGGTACTAAATAGAGAAAGAAACATCAGAGTCAGGGCTCTGCGGGCCATTTTGAATATAAGGCTGAAGGGAATCTTGATTTTCCTCATTGGCATTTAGAGAGTTGTGGGCTCAGTTCTGCCTGAGAAACTCTTTCCTTGCACATGTTCTCTTCATAGCACAATTGGCTTAGTGATGACAAGTGAGTTGCTAGGAAAGAAACTTGGAGGTTGCCATTCTTTGGTAGCTGCTCATCCTTCAGTAATCTGTCGTGAATTGGCGAGCCCATTGAACACTAGCCTCAAGCTAACGTTCCTCTTGTATCGTGCCACAAGTTGGCATGCAGCAGAATCCATGTAGAGTTATGCAGTGTGGTTCTTGAGCTCTAGGAAGCATTCCAGGTCTCTTAGTACTGGCGGGTCGGCGCTAGGATGAGAAACGTACCAGAAGGACGGCCTGTGTGTTTGGGCCTTTGTCAGCAAAGCAGCGTTGGCAACAGCTAGATGCCGAGCCAGGGGCAGTGAAGGGCTTATTTGGTTAAAGGCCTAGATTGTAGCAAGTTGAAAAAACGGAAGTATCTCCCTTTTAAGCACCTTTAAGGTACAAAATAGAGAAAGAACGAGCAGGGTTAAGGCTCTGAGGACCCTTTTGAAATAAGGCTTGAAGGGAAACTTTATTTTCCTCTTTGGGGTTTAGAGAGATGTGGGCTCAATTCCCCCTGAGAAACTCTTTAGTTGCACATGTTCTCTTCATAGCACAATTGCCTTTGTGATGACAAGTGAGTTGCTAGGAAAGAAATATGGAGGTTGCCATTCTTCAGTAGCTGCTCATCCTTCCGTATTCTGTAGTGTATGGGCGACCCCACTGAACACTAGCCTCAAGCTAACGTTCCTCTTGTATCAGGCCGCTGGTTGCAGGCAGCAGAATCCATGTAGCGTTATTCATTGTGGTTCTTGAGCTCTAGGTAGCATTCCAGGTCTCTGAGTACTGGCGGGTCAACACGAGGATGAGCAACGTACTAGAAAGACGGCCTGTGTGTTTGGGCCTTTGTGAGCAATGCAGCGTTGGGCAGAGCTAGATGCCGAGTCAGAGGCTGTGAAGGGCTTCTTTGGTTAAACCTCTACATTTTTGCAAGTTGAAAGAACTCATGTATCTCCCTTCTAAAGCACCTTGGAGGTACAAAGTAGTAAAGAATCAGCAAGGTCAATGCTCTGCTGGCCCCTTTGAAAATAAGTCTTGAAGGGAAACTGGATTTTCCTCATTGGGATTGAGAGAGTTGGGGACTCAATTCTCCCTGAGAAACACTGTAGTTGCACGAGTTCCCTTCATAGCACAATTGCCTTTGTGATGACAAGTGAGTTTCTAGGAAAGAAACTCGGAGTGTGCCATTCTTTGCTGGTGCTCGTCCTTTGGTAATCTTCAGTGAATTGGCGATCCCGTTTGACCACTAGCCTCAAGCTAACATTCCTCTTGTATCATGCCACTTGTTGGCATGCAGCAGAATCCTTGCAGCCTTATTCAGTGTGCTTCTGGAGCTCTAGGAAGCATTCCAGGTCTCGTAGTACTGGCGGATCTGCTCTAGGATGAGAAACGTACAAGAAGGACGGCCTGTGTGTTGGGGAGTTGTGAGCAGTGCACCCTTGGGAACAGCTAGATGCCGAGACATGGGAGGAGAAGGGCTTCTTTTGTGAAACCTGTAGAATGTGGCAACTTGAAACAACTCAAGTCTCTCCCTTCTAAAGCACGTTGGAGGTACTAAATAGAGAAAGAAACATCAGAGTCAGGGCTCTGCGGGCCATTTTGAATATAAGGCTGAAGGGAATCTTGATTTTCCTCATTGGCATTTAGAGAGTTGTGGGCTCAGTTCTGCCTGAGAAACTCTTTCCTTGCACATGTTCTCTTCATAGCACAATTGGCTTAGTGATGACAAGTGAGTTGCTAGGAAAGAAACTTGGAGGTTGCCATTCTTTGGTAGCTGCTCATCCTTCAGTAATCTGTCGTGAATTGGCGAGCCCATTGAACACTAGCCTCAAGCTAACGTTCCTCTTGTATCGTGCCACAAGTTGGCATGCAGCAGAATCCATGTAGAGTTATGCAGTGTGGTTCTTGAGCTCTAGGAAGCATTCCAGGTCTCTTAGTACTGGCGGGTCGGCGCTAGGATGAGAAACGTACCAGAAGGACGGCCTGTGTGTTTGGGCCTTTGTCAGCAAAGCAGCGTTGGCAACAGCTAGATGCCGAGCCAGGGGCAGTGAAGGGCTTATTTGGTTAAAGGCCTAGATTGTAGCAAGTTGAAAAAACGGAAGTATCTCCCTTTTAAGCACCTTTAAGGTACAAAATAGAGAAAGAACGAGCAGGGTTAAGGCTCTGAGGACCCTTTTGAAATAAGGCTTGAAGGGAAACTTTATTTTCCTCTTTGGGGTTTAGAGAGATGTGGGCTCAATTCCCCCTGAGAAACTCTTTAGTTGCACATGTTCTCTTCATAGCACAATTGCCTTTGTGATGACAAGTGAGTTGCTAGGAAAGAAATATGGAGGTTGCCATTCTTCAGTAGCTGCTCATCCTTCCGTATTCTGTAGTGTATGGGCGACCCCACTGAACACTAGCCTCAAGCTAACGTTCCTCTTGTATCAGGCCGCTGGTTGCAGGCAGCAGAATCCATGTAGCGTTATTCATTGTGGTTCTTGAGCTCTAGGTAGCATTCCAGGTCTCTGAGTACTGGCGGGTCAACACAAGGATGAGCAACGTACTAGAAAGACGGCCTGTGTGTTTGGGCCTTTGTGAGCAATGCAGCGTTGGGCAGAGCTAGATGCCGAGTCAGAGGCTGTGAAGGGCTTCTTTGGTTAAACCTCTACATTTTTGCAAGTTGAAAGAACTCATGTATCTCCCTTCTAAAGCACCTTGGAGGTACAAAGTAGTAAAGAATCAGCAAGGTCAGTGCTCTGCTGGCCCCTTTGAAAATAATTCTTGAAGGGAAACTGGATTTTCCTCATTGGGATTGAGAGAGTTGGGGACTCAATTCTCCCTGAGAAACACTGTAGTTGCACGAGTTCCCTTCATAGCACAATTGCCTTTGTGATGACAAGTGAGTTTCTAGGAAAGAAACTCGGAGTGTGCCATTCTTTGCTGGTGCTCGTCCTTTGGTAATCTTCAGTGAATTGGCGATCCCGTTTGACCACTAGCCTCAAGCTAACGTTCCTCTTGTATCATGCCACTTGTTGGCATGCAGCAGAATCCTTGCAGCCTTATTCAGTGTGCTTCTGGAGCTCTAGGAAGCATTCCAGGTCTCGTAGTACCGGCGGATCTGCTCTAGGATGAGAAACGTACAAGAAGGATGGCCTGTGTGTTTGGGGAGTGTTGAGCAGTGCACCCTTGGGAACAGCTAGATGCCGAGACATGGGAGGAGAAGGGCTTCTTTTGTGAAACCTGTAGAATGTGGCAACTTGAAACAACTCAAGTCTCTCCCTTCTAAAGCACGTTGGAGGTACTAAATAGAGAAAGAAACATCAGAGTCAGGGCTCTGCGGGCCATTTTGAATATAAGGCTGAAGGGAATCTTGATTTTCCTCATTGGCATTTAGAGAGTTGTGGGCTCAGTTCTCCCTGAGAAACTCTTTACTTGCACATGTTCTCTTCATAGCACAATTGGCTTAGTGATGACAGGTGAGTTGCTAGGAAAGAAACTTGGAGGTTGCCATTCTTTGGTAGCTGCTCATCCTTCAGTAATCTGTCGTGAATTGGCGAGCCCACTGAACACTAGCCTCAAGCTAACGTTCCTCTTGTATCGTGCCACAAGTTGGCATGCAGCAGAATCCATGTAGAGTTATGCAGTGTGGTTCTTGAGCTCTAGGAAGCATTCCAGGTCTCTTAGTACTGGCGGGTCGGCGCTAGGATGAGAAACGTACCAGAAGGACGGCCTGTGTGTTTGGGCCTTTGTCAGCAAAGCAGCGTTGGCAACAGCTAGATGCCGAGCCAGGGGCAGTGAAGGGCTTATTTGGTTAAAGGCCTAGATTGTAGCAAGTTGAAAAAACGGAAGTATCTCCCTTTTAAGCACCTTTAAGGTACAAAATAGAGAAAGAACGAGCAGGGTTAAGGCTCTGAGGACCCTTTTGATATAAGGCTTGAAGGGAAACTTTATTTTCCTCTTTGGGATTTAGAGAGTTGTGGGCTCAATTCCCCCTGAGAAACTCTTTAGTTGCACATGTTCTCTTCATAGCACAATTGCCTTTGTGATGACAAGTGAGTTGCTAGGAAAGAAATATGGAGGTTGCCATTCTTCAGTAGCTGCTCATCCTTCCGTATTCTGTAGTGTATGGGCGACCCCATTGAACACTAGCCTCAAGCTAACGTTCCTCTTGTATCAGGCCGCTGGTTGCAGGCAGCAGAATCCATGTAGCGTTATTCATTGTGGTTCTTGAGCTCTAGATAGCATTCCAGGTCTCTGAGTACTGGCGGGTCAACACTAGGATGAGCAACGTACTAGAAGGACGGCCTGTGTGTTTGGGCCTTTGTGAGCAATGCAGCGTTGGGCAGAGCTAGATGCCGAGTCAGAGGCTGTGAAGGGCTTCTTTGGTTAAACCTCTACATTTTTGCAAGTTGAAAGAACTCATGTATCTCCCTTCTAAAGCACCTTGGAGGTACAAAGTAGAGAAAGAATCAGCAAGGTCAATGCTCTGCTGGCCCCTTTGAAAATAAGTCTTGAAGGGAAACTTCATTTTCCTCATTGGGATTGAGAGAGTTGGGGGCTCAATTCTCCCTGAGAAAGACTGTAGTTGCACGAGTTCCCTTCATAGCACAATTGCCTTTGGGACGACAAGTGAGTTTCTAGGAAAGAAACTCGGGGTGTGCCATTCTTTGCTGGTGCTCGTCCTTTGGTAATCTTCAGTGAATTGGCGATCCCGTTTGACCACTAGCCTCAAGCTAACGTACCTCTTGTATCATGCCACTTGTTGGCATGCAGCAGAATCCTTGCAGCCTTTTTCAGTGTGGTTCTGGAGCTCTAGGAAGCATTCCAGGTCTCGTAGTACCGGCGGATCTGCTCTAGGATGAGAACCGTACAAGAAGGATGGCCTGTGTGTTGGGGAGTTGTGAGCAGTGCACCCTTGGGAACAGCTAGATGCCGAGACATGGGAGGAGAAGGGCTTCTTTTGTGAAACCTGTAGAATGTGGCAACTTGAAACAACTCAAGTCTCTCCCTTCTAAAGCACGTTGGAGGTACTAAATAGAGAAAGAAACATCAGAGTCAGGGCTCTGCGGGCCATTTTGAATATAAGGCTGAAGGGAATCTTGATTTTCCTCTTTGGCATTTAGAGAGTTGTGGGCTCAGTTCTGCCTGAGAAACTCTTTCCTTGCACATGTTCTCTTCATAGCACAATTGGCTTAGTGATGACAAGTGAGTTGCTAGGAAAGAAACTTGGAGGTTGCCATTCTTTGGTAGCTGCTCATCCTTCAGTAATCTGTCGTGAATTGGCGAGCCCATTGAACACTAGCCTCAAGCTAACGTTCCTCTTGTTTCGTGCCACAAGTTGGCATGCAGCAGAATCCATGTAGAGTTATGCAGTGTGGTTCTTGAGCTCTAGGAAGCATTCCAGGTCTCTTAGTACTGGCGGGTCGGCGCTAGGATGAGAAACGTACCAGAAGGACGGCCTGTGTGTTTGGGCCTTTGTCAGCAAAGCAGCGTTGGCAACAGCTAGATGCCGAGCCAGGGGCAGTGAAGGGCTTATTTGGTTAAAGGCCTAGATTGTAGCAAGTTGAAAAAACGGAAGTATCTCCCTTTTAAGCACCTTTAAGGTACAAAATAGAGAAAGAACGAGCAGGGTTAAGGCTCTGAGGACCCTTTTGAAATAAGGCTTGAAGGGAAACTTTATTTTCCTCTTTGGGGTTTAGAGAGATGTGGGCTCAATTCCCCCTGAGAAACTCTTTAGTTGCACATGTTCTCTTCATAGCACAATTGCCTTTGTGATGACAAGTGAGTTGCTAGGAAAGAAATATGGAGGTTGCCATTCTTCAGTAGCTGCTCATCCTTCCGTATTCTGTAGTGTATGGGCGACCCCACTGAACACTAGCCTCAAGCTAACGTTCCTCTTGTATCAGGCCGCTGGTTGCAGGCAGCAGAATCCATGTAGCGTTATTCATTGTGGTTCTTGAGCTCTAGGTAGCATTCCAGGTCTCTGAGTACTGGCGGGTCAACACAAGGATGAGCAACGTACTAGAAGGACGGCCTGTGTGTTTGGGCCTTTGTGAGCAATGCAGCATTGGGCAGAGCTAGATGCCGAGTCAGAGGCTGTGAAGGGCTTCTTTGGTTAAACCTCTACATTTTTGCAAGTTGAAAGAACTCATGTATCTCCCTTCTAAAGCACCTTGGAGGTACAAAGTAGTAAAGAATCAGCAAGGTCAATGCTCTGCTGGCCCCTTTGAAAATAAGTCTTGAAGGGAAACTGGATTTTCCTCATTGGGATTGAGAGAGTTGGGGACTCAATTCTCCCTGAGAAACACTGTAGTTGCACGAGTTCCCTTCATAGCACAATTGCCTTTGTGATGACAAGTGAGTTTCTAGGAAAGAAACTCGGAGTGTGCCATTCTTTGCTGGTGCTCGTCCTTTGGTAATCTTCAGTGAATTGGCGATCCCGTTTGACCACTAGCCTCAAGCTAACATTCCTCTTGTATCATGCCACTTGTTGGCATGCAGCAGAATCCTTGCAGCCTTATTCAGTGTGCTTCTGGAGCTCTAGGAAGCATTCCAGGTCTCGTAGTACTGGCGGATCTGCTCTAGGATGAGAAACGTACAAGAAGGACGGCCTGTGTGTTGGGGAGTTGTGAGCAGTGCACCCTTGGGAACAGCTAGATGCCGAGACATGGGAGGAGAAGGGCTTCTTTTGTGAAACCTGTAGAATGTGGCAACTTGAAACAACTCAAGTCTCTCCCTTCTAAAGCACGTTGGAGGTACTAAATAGAGAAAGAAACATCAGAGTCAGGGCTCTGCGGGCCATTTTGAATATAAGGCTGAAGGGAATCTTGATTTTCCTCATTGGCATTTAGAGAGTTGTGGGCTCAGTTCTGCCTGAGAAACTCTTTCCTTGCACATGTTCTCTTCATAGCACAATTGGCTTAGTGATGACAAGTGAGTTGCTAGGAAAGAAACTTGGAGGTTGCCATTCTTTGGTAGCTGCTCATCCTTCAGTAATCTGTCGTGAATTGGCGAGCCCATTGAACACTAGCCTCAAGCTAACGTTCCTCTTGTATCGTGCCACAAGTTGGCATGCAGCAGAATCCATGTAGAGTTATGCAGTGTGGTTCTTGAGCTCTAGGAAGCATTCCAGGTCTCTTAGTACTGGCGGGTCGGCGCTAGGATGAGAAACGTACCAGAAGGACGGCCTGTGTGTTTGGGCCTTTGTCAGCAAAGCAGCGTTGGCAACAGCTAGATGCCGAGCCAGGGGCAGTGAAGGGCTTATTTGGTTAAAGGCCTAGATTGTAGCAAGTTGAAAAAACGGAAGTATCTCCCTTTTAAGCACCTTTAAGGTACAAAATAGAGAAAGAACGAGCAGGGTTAAGGCTCTGAGGACCCTTTTGATATAAGGCTTGAAGGGAAACTTTATTTTCCTCTTTGGGGTTTAGAGAGTTGTGGGCTCAATTCCCCCTGAGAAACTCTTTAGTTGCACATGTTCTCTTCATAGCACAATTGCCTTTGTGATGACAAGTGAGTTGCTAGGAAAGAAATATGGAGGTTGCCATTCTTCAGTAGCTGCTCATCCTTCCGTATTCTGTAGTGTATGGGCGACCCCACTGAACACTAGCCTCAAGCTAACGTTCCTCTTGTATCAGGCCGCTGGTTGCAGGCAGCAGAATCCATGTAGCGTTATTCATTGTGGTTCTTGAGCTCTAGGTAGCATTCCAGGTCTCTGAGTACTGGCGGGTCAACACGAGGATGAGCAACGTACTAGAAAGACGGCCTGTGTGTTTGGGCCTTTGTGAGCAATGCAGCATTGGGCAGAGCTAGATGCCGAGTCAGAGGCTGTGAAGGGCTTCTTTGGTTAAACCTCTACATTTTTGCAAGTTGAAAGAACTCATGTATCTCCCTTCTAAAGCACCTTGGAGGTACAAAGTAGTAAAGAATCAGCAAGGTCAATGCTCTGCTGGCCCCTTTGAAAATAAGTCTTGAAGGGAAACTGGATTTTCCTCATTGGAATTGAGAGAGTTGGGGACTCAATTCTCCCTGAGAAACACTGTAGTTGCACGAGTTCCCTTCATAGCACAATTGCCTTTGTGATGACAAGTGAGTTTCTAGGAAAGAAACTCGGAGTGTGCCATTCTTTGCTGGTGCTCGTCCTTTGGTAATCTTCAGTGAATTGGCGATCCCGTTTGACCACTAGCCTCAAGCTAACATTCCTCTTGTATCATGCCACTTGTTGGCATGCAGCAGAATCCTTGCAGCCTTATTCAGTGTGCTTCTGGAGCTCTAGGAAGCATTCCAGGTCTCGTAGTACTGGCGGATCTGCTCTAGGATGAGAAACGTACAAGAAGGACGGCCTGTGTGTTGGGGAGTTGTGAGCAGTGCACCCTTGGGAACAGCTAGATGCCGAGACATGGGAGGAGAAGGGCTTCTTTTGTGAAACCTGTAGAATGTGGCAACTTGAAACAACTCAAGTCTCTCCCTTCTAAAGCACGTTGGAGGTACTAAATAGAGAAAGAAACATCAGAGTCAGGGCTCTGCGGGCCATTTTGAATATAAGGCTGAAGGGAATCTTGATTTTCCTCATTGGCATTTAGAGAGTTGTGGGCTCAGTTCTGCCTGAGAAACTCTTTCCTTGCACATGTTCTCTTCATAGCACAATTGGCTTAGTGATGACAAGTGAGTTGCTAGGAAAGAAACTTGGAGGTTGCCATTCTTTGGTAGCTGCTCATCCTTCAGTAATCTGTCGTGAATTGGCGAGCCCATTGAACACTAGCCTCAAGCTAACGTTCCTCTTGTATCGTGCCACAAGTTGGCATGCAGCAGAATCCATGTAGAGTTATGCAGTGTGGTTCTTGAGCTCTAGGAAGCATTCCAGGTCTCTTAGTACTGGCGGGTCGGCGCTAGGATGAGAAACGTACCAGAAGGACGGCCTGTGTGTTTGGGCCTTTGTCAGCAAAGCAGCGTTGGCAACAGCTAGATGCCGAGCCAGGGGCAGTGAAGGGCTTATTTGGTTAAAGGCCTAGATTGTAGCAAGTTGAAAAAACGGAAGTATCTCCCTTTTAAGCACCTTTAAGGTACAAAATAGAGAAAGAACGAGCAGGGTTAAGGCTCTGAGGACCCTTTTGAAATAAGGCTTGAAGGGAAACTTTATTTTCCTCTTTGGGGTTTAGAGAGATGTGGGCTCAATTCCCCCTGAGAAACTCTTTAGTTGCACATGTTCTCTTCATAGCACAATTGCTTTTGTGATGACAAGTGAGTTGCTAGGAAAGAAATATGGAGGTTGCCATTCTTCAGTAGCTGCTCATCCTTCCGTATTCTGTAGTGTATGGGCGACCCCACTGAACACTAGCCTCAAGCTAACGTTCCTCTTGTATCAGGCCGCTGGTTGCAGGCAGCAGAATCCATGTAGCGTTATTCATTGTGGTTCTTGAGCTCTAGGTAGCATTCCAGGTCTCTGAGTACTGGCGGGTCAACACGAGGATGAGCAACGTACTAGAAAGACGGCCTGTGTGTTTGGGCCTTTGTGAGCAATGCAGCGTTGGGCAGAGCTAGATGCCGAGTCAGAGGCTGTGAAGGGCTTCTTTGGTTAAACCTCTACATTTTTGCAAGTTGAAAGAACTCATGTATCTCCCTTCTAAAGCACCTTGGAGGTACAAAGTAGTAAAGAATCAGCAAGGTCAATGCTCTGCTGGCCCCTTTGAAAATAAGTCTTGAAGGGAAACTTCTTTTTCCTCATTGGGATTGAGAGAGTTGGGGGCTCAATTCTCCCTGAGAAAGACTGTAGTTGCACGAGTTCCCTTCATAGCACAATTGCCTTTGTGATGACAAGTGAGTTTCTAGGAAAGAAACTTGGAGTGTGCCATTCTTTGCTGGTGCTCGTCCTTTGGTAATCTTCAGTGAATTGGCGATCCCGTTTGACCACTAGCCTCAAGCTAACATTCCTCTTGTATCATGCCACTTGTTGGCATGCAGCAGAATCCTTGCAGCCTTATTCAGTGTGCTTCTGGAGCTCTAGGAAGCATTCCAGGTCTCGTAGTACTGGCGGATCTGCTCTAGGATGAGAAACGTACAAGAAGGACGGCCTGTGTGTTGGGGAGTTGTGAGCAGTGCACCCTTGGGAACAGCTAGATGCCGAGACATGGGAGGAGAAGGGCTTCTTTTGTGAAACCTGTAGAATGTGGCAACTTGAAACAACTCAAGTCTCTCCCTTCTAAAGCACGTTGGAGGTACTAAATAGAGAAAGAAACATCAGAGTCAGGGCTCTGCGGGCCATTTTGAATATAAGGCTGAAGGGAATCTTGATTTTCCTCATTGGCATTTAGAGAGTTGTGGGCTCAGTTCTGCCTGAGAAACTCTTTCCTTGCACATGTTCTCTTCATAGCACAATTGGCTTAGTGATAACAAGTGAGTTGCTAGGAAAGAAACTTGGAGGTTGCCATTCTTTGGTAGCTGCTCATCCTTCAGTAATCTGTCGTGAATTGGCGAGCCCATTGAACACTAGCCTCAAGCTAACGTTCCTCTTGTATCGTGCCACAAGTTGGCATGCAGCAGAATCCATGTAGAGTTATGCAGTGTGGTTCTTGAGCTCTAGGAAGCATTCCAGGTCTCTTAGTACTGGCGGGTCTGCGCGAGGATGAGAAACGTACCAGAAGGACGGCCTGTGTGTTTGGGCCTTTGTCAGCAAAGCAGCGTTGGCAACAGCTAGATGCCGAGCCAGGGGCAGTGAAGGGCTTATTTGGTTAAAGGCCTAGATTGTAGCAAGTTGAAAAAACGGAAGTATCTCCCTTTTAAGCACCTTTAAGGTACAAAATAGAGAAAGAACGAGCAGGGTTAAGGCTCTGAGGACCCTTTTGAAATAAGGCTTGAAGGGAAACTTTATTTTCCTCTTTGGGGTTTAGAGAGTTGTGGGCTCAATTCCCCCTGAGAAACTCTTTAGTTGCACATGTTCTCTTCATAGCACAATTGCCTTTGTGATGACAAGTGAGTTGGTAGGAAAGAAATATGGAGGTTGCCATTCTTCAGTAGCTGCTCATCCTTCCGTATTCTGTAGTGTATGGGCGACCCCATTGAACACTAGCCTCAAGCTAACGTTCCTCTTGTATCAGGCCGCTGGTTGCAGGCAGCAGAATCCATGTAGCGTTATTCATTGTGGTTCTTGGGCTCTAGATAGCATTCCAGGTCTCTGAGTACTGGCGGGTCAACACTAGGATGAGCAACGTAGTAGAAGGACGGCCTGTGTGTTTGGGCCTTTGTGAGCAATGCAGCGTTGGGCAGAGCTAGATGCCGAGTCAGAGGCTGTGAAGGGCTTCTTTGGTTAAACCTCTACATTTTTGCAAGTTGAAAGAACTCATGTATCTCCCTTCTAAAGCACCTTGGAGGTACAAATTAGAGAAAGAATCAGCAAGGTCAATGCTCTGCTGGCCCCTTTGAAAATAAGTCTTGAAGGGAAACTTCATTTTCCTCATTGGGATTGAGAGAGTTGGGGGCTCAATTCTCCCTGAGAAAGACTGTAGTTGCACGAGTTCCCTTCATAGCACAATTGCCTTTGGGACGACAAGTGAGTTTCTAGGAAAGAAACTCGGGGTGTGCCATTCTTTGCTGGTGCTCGTCCTTTGGTAATCTTCAGTGAATTGGCGATCCCGTTTGACCACTAGCCTCAAGCTAACGTTCCTCTTGTATCATGCCACTTGTTGGCATGCAGCAGAATCCTTGCAGCCTTTTTCAGTGTGGTTCTGGAGCTCTAGGAAGCATTCCAGGTCTCGTAGTACTGGCGGATCTGCTCTAGGATGAGAAACGTACAAGAAGGATGGCCTGTGTGTTTGGGGAGTGTTGAGCAGTGCACCCTTGGGAACAGCTAGATGCCGAGACATGGGAGGAGAAGGGCTTCTTTTGTGAAACCTGTAGAATGTGGCAACTTGAAACAACTCAAGTCTCTCCCTTCTAAAGCACGTTGGAGGTACTAAATAGAGAAAGAAACATCAGAGTCAGGGCTCTGCGGGCCATTTTGAATATAAGGCTGAAGGGAATCTTGATTTTCCTCATTGGCATTTAGAGAGTTGTGGGCTCAGTTCTCCCTGAGAAACTCTTTACTTGCACATATTGTCTTCATAGCACAATTGGCTTAGTGATGACAAGTGAGTTGCTAGGAAAGAAACTTGGAGGTTGCCATTCTTTGGTAGCTGCTCATCCTTCAGTAATCTGTCGTGAATTGGCAAGCGCATTGAACACTAGCCTCAAGCTAAAGTTCCTCTTGTATCGTGCCACAAGTTGGCATGCAGCAGAATCCATGTAGCGTTATGCAGTGTGGTTCTTGAGCTCTAGGAAGCATTCCAGGTCTCTTAGTACTGGCGGGTCTGCGCGAGGATGAGAAACGTACCAGAAGGACGGCCTGTGTTTTTGGGCCTTTGTGAGCAAAGCAGCGTTGGCAACAGCTAGATGCCGAGCCAGGGGCAGTGAAGGGCTTATTTGGTTAAAAGCCTAGATTGTAGCAAGTTGAAAAAACGGAAGTATCTCCCTTTTAAGCACCTTTAAGGTACAAAATAGAGAAAGAACGAGCAGGGTTAAGGCTCTGAGGACCCTTTTGAAATAAGGCTTGAAGGGAAACTTTATTTTCCTCTTTGGGATTTAGAGAGTTGTGGGCTCAATTCCCCCTGAGAAACTCTTTAGTTGCACATGTTCTCTTCATAGCACAATTGCCTTTGTGATGACAAGTGAGTTGGTAGGAAAGAAATATGGAGGTTGCCATTCTTCAGTAGCTGCTCATCCTTCCGTATTCTGTAGTGTATGGGTGACCCCATTGAACACTAGCTTCAAGCTAACGTTCCTCTTGTATCAGGCCGCTGGTTGCAGGCAGCAGAATCCATGTAGCGTTATTCATTGTGGTTCTTGAGCTCTAGGTAGCATTCCAGGTCTCTGAGTACTGGCGGGTCAACACTAGGATGAGCAACGTACTAGAAGGACGGCCTGTGTGTTTGGGCCTTTGTGAGCAATGCAGCGTTGGGCAGAGCTAGATGCCGAGTCAGAGGCTGTGAAGGGCTTCTTTGGTTAAACCTCTACATTTTTGCAAGTTGAAAGAACTCATGTATCTCCCTTCTAAAGCACCTTGGAGGTACAAAGTAGAGAAAGAATCAGCAAGGTCAATGCTCTGCTGGCCCCTTTGAAAATAAGTCTTGAAGGGAAACTTCATTTTCCTCATTGGGATTGAGAGAGTTGGGGGCTCAATTCTCCCTGAGAAAGACTGTAGTTGCACGAGTTCCCTTCATAGCACAATTGCTTTTGTGACGACAAGTGAGTTTCTTGGAAAGAAACTCGGGGTGTGCCATTCTTTGCTGGTGCTCGTCCTTTGGTAATCTTCAGTGAATTGGCGATCCCGTTTGACCACTAGCCTCAAGCTAACGTACCTCTTGTATCATGCCACTTGTTGGCATGCAGCAGAATCCTTGCAGCCTTTTTCAGTGTGGTTCTGGAGCTCTAGGAAGCATTCCAGGTCTCGTAGTACTGGCGGATCTGCTCTAGGATGAGAAACGTACAAGAAGGACGGCCTGTGTGTTGGGGAGTTGTGAGCAGTGCACCCTTGGGAACAGCTAGATGCCGAGACATGGGAGGAGAAGGGCTTCTTTTGTGAAACCTGTAGAATGTGGCAACTTGAAACAACTCAAGTCTCTCCCTTCTAAAGCACGTTGGAGGTACTAAATAGAGAAAGAAACATCAGAGTCAGGGCTCTGCGGGCCATTTTGAATATAAGGCTGAAGGGAATCTTGATTTTCCTCATTGGCATTTAGAGAGTTGTGGGCTCAGTTCTGCCTGAGAAACTCTTTCCTTGCACATGTTCTCTTCATAGCACAATTGGCTTAGTGATAACAAGTGAGTTGCTAGGAAAGAAACTTGGAGGTTGCCATTCTTTGGTAGCTGCTCATCCTTCAGTAATCTGTCGTGAATTGGCGAGCCCATTGAACACTAGCCTCAAGCTAACGTTCCTCTTGTATCGTGCCACAAGTTGGCATGCAGCAGAATCCATGTAGAGTTATGCAGTGTGGTTCTTGAGCTCTAGGAAGCATTCCAGGTCTCTTAGTACTGGCGGGTCTGCGCGAGGATGAGAAACGTACCAGAAGGACGGCCTGTGTGTTTGGGCCTTTGTCAGCAAAGCAGCGTTGGCAACAGCTAGATGCCGAGCCAGGGGCAGTGAAGGGCTTATTTGGTTAAAGGCCTAGATTGTAGCAAGTTGAAAAAACGGAAGTATCTCCCTTTTAAGCACCTTTAAGGTACAAAATAGAGAAAGAACGAGCAGGGTTAAGGCTCTGAGGACCCTTTTGAAATAAGGCTTGAAGGGAAACTTTATTTTCCTCTTTGGGGTTTAGAGAGTTGTGGGCTCAATTCCCCCTGAGAAACTCTTTAGTTGCACATGTTCTCTTCATAGCACAATTGCCTTTGTGATGACAAGTGAGTTGGTAGGAAAGAAATATGGAGGTTGCCATTCTTCAGTAGCTGCTCATCCTTCCGTATTCTGTAGTGTATGGGTGACCCCATTGAACACTAGCCTCAAGCTAACGTTCCTCTTGTATCAGGCCGCTGGTTGCAGGCAGCAGAATCCATGTAGCGTTATTCATTGTGGTTCTTGAGCTCTAGATAGCATTCCAGGTCTCTGAGTACTGGCGGGTCAACACTAGGATGAGCAACGTACTAGAAGGACGGCCTGTGTGTTTGGGCCTTTGTGAGCAATGCAGCGTTGGGCAGAGCTAGATGCCGAGTCAGAGGCTGTGAAGGGCTTCTTTGGTTAAACCTCTACATTTTTGCAAGTTGAAAGAACTCATGTATCTCCCTTCTAAAGCACCTTGGAGGTACAAAGTAGAGAAAGAATCAGCAAGGTCAATGCTCTGCTGGCCCCTTTGAAAATAAGTCTTGAAGGGAAACTTCATTTTCCTCATTGGGATTGAGAGAGTTGGGGGCTCAATTCTCCCTGAGAAAGACTGTAGTTGCACGAGTTCCCTTCATAGCACAATTGCCTTTGGGACGACAAGTGAGTTTCTAGGAAAGAAACTCGGAGTGTGCCATTCTTTGCTGGTGCTCGTCCTTTGGTAATCTTCAGTGAATTGGCGATCCCGTTTGACCACTAGCCTCAAGCTAACATTCCTCTTGTATCATGCCACTTGTTGGCATGCAGCAGAATCCTTGCAGCCTTATTCAGTGTGCTTCTGGAGCTCTAGGAAGCATTCCAGGTCTCGTAGTACTGGCGGATCTGCTCTAGGATGAGAAACGTACAAGAAGGACGGCCTGTGTGTTGGGGAGTTGTGAGCAGTGCACCCTTGGGAACAGCTAGATGCCGAGACATGGGAGGAGAAGGGCTTCTTTTGTGAAACCTGTAGAATGTGGCAACTTGAAACAACTCAAGTCTCTCCCTTCTAAAGCACGTTGGAGGTACTAAATAGAGAAAGAAACATCAGAGTCAGGGCTCTGTGGGCCATTTTGAATATAAGGCTGAAGGGAATCTTGATTTTCCTCATTGGCATTTAGAGAGTTGTGGGCTCAGTTCTGCCTGAGAAACTCTTTCCTTGCACATGTTCTCTTCATAGCACAATTGGCTTAGTGATGACAAGTGAGTTGCTAGGAAAGAAACTTGGAGGTTGCCATTCTTTGGTAGCTGCTCATCCTTCAGTAATCTGTCGTGAATTGGCGAGCCCATTGAACACTAGCCTCAAGCTAACGTTCCTCTTGTATCGTGCCACAAGTTGACATGCAGCAGAATCCATGTAGAGTTATGCAGTGTGGTTCTTGAGCTCTAGGAAGCATTCCAGGTCTCTTAGTACTGGCGGGTCTGCGCGAGGATGAGAAACGTACCAGAAGGACGGCCTGTGTGTTTGGGCCTTTGTCAGCAAAGCAGCGTTGGCAACAGCTAGATGCCGAGCCAGGGGCAGTGAAGGGCTTATTTGGTTAAAGGCCTAGATTGTAGCAAGTTGAAAAAACGGAAGTATCTCCCTTTTAAGCACCTTTAAGGTACAAAATAGAGAAAGAACGAGCAGGGTTAAGGCTCTGAGGACCCTTTTGAAATAAGGCTTGAAGGGAAACTTTATTTTCCTCTTTGGGATTTAGAGAGTTGTGGGCTCAATTCCCCCTGAGAAACTCTTTAGTTGCACATGTTCTCTTCATAGCACAATTGCCTTTGTGATGACAAGTGAGTTGGTAGGAAAGAAATATGGAGGTTGCCATTCTTCAGTAGCTGCTCATCCTTCCGTATTCTGTAGTGTATGGGCGACCCCATTGAACACTAGCCTCAAGCTAACGTTCCTCTTGTATCAGGCCGCTGGTTGCAGGCAGCAGAATCCATGTAGCGTTATTCATTGTGGTTCTTGAGCTCTAGATAGCATTCCAGGTCTCTGAGTACTGGCGGGTCAACACTAGGATGAGCAACGTACTAGAAGGACGGCCTGTGTGTTTGGGCCTTTGTGAGCAATGCAGCGTTGGGCAGAGCTAGATGCCGAGTCAGAGGCTGTGAAGGGCTTCTTTGGTTAAACCTCTACATTTTTGCAAGTTGAAAGAACTCATGTATCTCCCTTCTAAAGCACCTTGGAGGTACAAAGTAGAGAAAGAATCAGCAAGGTCAATGCTCTGCTGGCCCCTTTGAAAATAAGTCTTGAAGGGAAACTTCATTTTCCTCATTGGGATTGAGAGAGTTGGGGGCTCAATTCTCCCTGAGAAAGACTGTAGTTGCACGAGTTCCCTTCATAGCACAATTGCCTTTGGGACGACAAGTGAGTTTCTAGGAAAGAAACTCGGGGTGTGCCATTCTTTGCTGGTGCTCGTCCTTTGGTAATCTTCAGTGAATTGGCGATCCCGTTTGACCACTAGCCTCAAGCTAACGTTCCTCTTGTATCATGCCACTTGTTGGCATGCAGCAGAATCCTTGCAGCCTTTTTCAGTGTGGTTCTGGAGCTCTAGGAAGCATTCCAGGTCTCGTAGTACTGGCGGATCTGCTCTAGGATGAGAAACGTACAAGAAGGATGGCCTGTGTGTTTGGGGAGTGTTGAGCAGTGCACCCTTGGGAACAGCTAGATGCCGAGACATGGGAGGAGAAGGGCTTCTTTTGTGAAACCTGTAGAATGTGGCAACTTGAAACAACTCAAGTCTCTCCCTTCTAAAGCACGTTGGAGGTACTAAATAGAGAAAGAAACATCAGAGTCAGGGCTCTGCGGGCCATTTTGAATATAAGGCTGAAGGGAATCTTGATTTTCCTCATTGGCATTTAGAGAGTTGTGGGCTCAGTTCTCCCTGAGAAACTCTTTACTTGCACATGTTCTCTTCATAGCACAATTGGCTTAGTGATGACAAGTGAGTTGCTAGGAAAGAAACTTGGAGGTTGCCATTCTTTGGTAGCTGCTCATCCTTCAGGAATCTGTCGTGAATTGGCAAGCGCATTGAACACTAGCCTCAAGCTAAAGTTCCTCTTGTATCGTGCCACAAGTTGGCATGCAGCAGAATCCATGTAGCGTTATGCAGTGTGGTTCTTGAGCTCTAGGAAGCATTCCAGGTCTCTTAGTACTGGCGGGTCTGCGCGAGGATGAGAAACGTACCAGAAGGACGGCCTGTGTTTTTGGGCTTTTGTGAGCAAAGCAGCGTTGGCAACAGCTAGATGCCGAGCCAGGGGCAGTGAAGGGCTTATTTGGTTAAAAGCCTAGATTGTAGCAAGTTGAAAAAACGGAAGTATCTCCCTTTTAAGCACCTTTAAGGTACAAAATAGAGAAAGAACGAGCAGGGTTAAGGCTCTGAGGACCCTTTTGAAATAAGGCTTGAAGGGAAACTTTATTTTCCTCTTTGGGATTTAGAGAGTTGTGGGCTCAATTCCCCCTGAGAAACTCTTTAGTTGCACATATTCTCTTCATAGCACAATTGCCTTTGTGATGACAAGTGAGTTGCTAGGAAAGAAATATGGAGGTTGCCATTCTTCAGTAGCTGCTCATCCTTCCGTATTCTGTAGTGTATGGGCGACCCCATTGAACACTAGCCTCAAGCTAACGTTCCTCTTGTATCAGGCCGCTGGTTGCAGGCAGCAGAATCCATGTAGCGTTATTCATTGTGGTTCTTGAGCTCTAGGTAGCATTCCAGGTCTCTGAGTACTGGCGGGTCAACACTAGGATGAGCAACGTACTAGAAGGACGGCCTGTGTGTTTGGGCCTTTGTGAGCAATGCAGCGTTGGGCAGAGCTAGATGCCGAGTCAGAGGCTGTGAAGGGCTTCTTTGGTTAAACCTCTACATTTTTGCAAGTTGAAAGAACTCATGTATCTCCCTTCTAAAGCACCTTGGAGGTACAAAGTAGAGAAAGAATCAGCAAGGTCAATGCTCTGCTGGCCCCTTTGAAAATAAGTCTTGAAGGGAAACTTCATTTTCCTCATTGGGATTGAGAGAGTTGGGGGCTCAATTCTCCCTGAGAAAGACTGTAGTTGCACGAGTTCCCTTCATAGCACAATTGCCTTTGTGACGACAAGTGAGTTTCTTGGAAAGAAACTCGGGGTGTGCCATTCTTTGCTGGTGCTCGTCCTTTGGTAATCTTCAGTGAATTGGCGATCCCGTTTGACCACTAGCCTCAAGCTAACGTTCCTCTTGTATCATGCCACTTGTTGGCATGCAGCAGAATCCTTGCAGCCTTTTTCAGTGTGGTTCTGGAGCTCTAGGAAGCATTCCAGGTCTCGTAGTACTGGCGGATCTGCTCTAGGATGAGAAACGTACAAGAAGGACGGCCTGTGTGTTGGGGAGTTGTGAGCAGTGCACCCTTGGGAACAGCTAGATGCCGAGACATGGGAGGAGAAGGGCTTCTTTTGTGAAACCTGTAGAATGTGGCAACTTGAAACAACTCAAGTCTCTCCCTTCTAAAGCACGTTGGAGGTACTAAATAGAGAAAGAAACATCAGAGTCAGGGCTCTGCGGGCCATTTTGAATATAAGGCTGAAGGGAATCTTGATTTTCCTCATTGGCATTTAGAGAGTTGTGGGCTCAGTTCTGCCTGAGAAACTCTTTCCTTGCACATGTTCTCTTCATAGCACAATTGGCTTAGTGATGACAGGTGAGTTGCTAGGAAAGAAACTTGGAGGTTGCCATTCTTTGGTAGCTGCTCATCCTTTAGTAATCTGTCGTGAATTGGCGAGCCCATTGAACACTAGCCTCAAGCTAACGTTCCTCTTGTATCGTGCCACAAGTTGGCATGCAGCAGAATCCATGTAGAGTTATGCAGTGTGGTTCTTGAGCTCTAGGAAGCATTCCAGGTCTCTTAGTACTGGCGGGTCGGCGCTAGGATGAGAAACGTACCAGAAGGACGGCCTGTGTGTTTGGGCCTTTGTCAGCAAAGCAGCGTTGGCAACAGCTAGATGCCGTGCCAGGGGCAGTGAAGGGCTTATTTGGTTAAAGGCCTAGATTGTAGCAAGTTGAAAAAACGGAAGTATCTCCCTTTTAAGCACCTTTAAGGTACAAAATAGAGAAAGAACGAGCAGGGTTAAGGCTCTGAGGACCCTTTTGAAATAAGGCTTGAAGGGAAACTTTATTTTCCTCTTTGGGATTTAGAGAGTTGTGGGCTCAATTCCCCCTGAGAAACTCTTTAGTTGCACATGTTCTCTTCATAGCACAATTGCCTTTGTGATGACAAGTGAGTTGGTAGGAAAGAAATATGGAGGTTGCCATTCTTCAGTAGCTGCTCATCCTTCCGTATTCTGTAGTGTATGGGCGACCCCATTGAACACTAGCCTCAAGCTAACGTTCCTCTTGTATCAGGCCGCTGGTTGCAGGCAGCAGAATCCATGTAGCGTTATTCATTGTGGTTCTTGAGCTCTAGATAGCATTCCAGGTCTCTGAGTACTGGCGGGTCAACACTAGGATGAGCAACGTACTAGAAGGACGGCCTGTGTGTTTGGGCCTTTGTGAGCAATGCAGCGTTGGGCAGAGCTAGATGCCGAGTCAGAGGCTGTGAAGGGCTTCTTTGGTTAAACCTCTACATTTTTGCAAGTTGAAAGAACTCATGTATCTCCCTTCTAAAGCACCTTGGAGGTACAAAGTAGAGAAAGAATCAGCAAGGTCAATGCTCTGCTGGCCCCTTTGAAAATAAGTCTTGAAGGGAAACTTCATTTTCCTCATTGGGATTGAGAGAGTTGGGGGCTCAATTCTCCCTGAGAAAGGCTGTAGTTGCACGAGTTCCCTTCATAGCACAATTGCCTTTGGGACGACAAGTGAATTTCTAGGAAAGAAACTCGGGGTGTGCCATTCTTTGCTGGTGCTCGTCCTTTGGTAATCTTCAGTGAATTGGCGATCCCGTTTGACCACTAGCCTGAAGCTAACGTTCCTCTTGTATCATGCCACTTGTTGGCATGCAGCAGAATCCTTGCAGCCTTTTTCAGTGTGGTTCTGGAGCTCTAGGAAGCATTCCAGTTCTCGTAGTACTGGCGGATCTGCTCTAGGATGAGAAACGTAGAAGAAGGACGGCCTGTGTGTTGCGGAGTTGTGAGCAGTGCACCCTTGGGAACAGCTAGATGCCGAGACATGGGAGGAGAAGGGCTTCTTTTGTGAAACCTGTAGAATGTGGCAACTTGAAACAACTCAAGTCTCTCCCTTCTAAAGCACGTTGGAGGTACTAAATAGAGAAAGAAACATCAGAGTCAGGGCTCTGCGGGCCCTTTTGAATATAAGGCTGAAGGGAATCTTGATTTTCCTCATTGGCATTTAGAGAGTTGTGGGCTCAGTTCTGCCTGAGAAACTCTTTCCTTGCACATGTTCTCTTCATAGCACAATTGGCTTAGTGATGACAAGTGAGTTGCTAGGAAAGAAACTTGGAGGTTGCCATTCTTTGGTAGCTGCTCATCCTTCAGTAATCTGTCGTGAATTGGCGAGCCCATTGAACACTAGCCTCAAGCTAACGTTCCTCTTGTATCGTGCCACAAGTTGGCATGCAGCAGAATCCATGTAGAGTTATGCAGTGTGGTTCTTGAGCTCTAGGAAGCATTCCAGGTCTCTTAGTACTGGCGGGTCGGCGCTAGGATGAGAAACGTTCCAGAAGGACGGCCTGTGTGTTTGGGCCTTTGTCAGCAAAGCAGCGTTGGCAACAGCTAGATGCCGAGCCAGGGGCAGTGAAGGGCTTATTTGATTAAAGGCCTAGATTGTAGCAAGTTGAAAAAACGGAGGTATCTCCCTTTTAAGCACCTTTAAGGTACAAAATAGAGAAAGAACGAGCAGGGTTAAGGCTCTGAGGACCCTTTTGAAATAAGGCTTGAAGGGAAACTTTATTTTCCTCTTTGGGGTTTAGAGAGTTGTGGGCTCAATTCCCCCTGAGAAACTCTTTAGTTGCACATGTTCTCTTCATAGCACAATTGCCTTTGTGATGACAAGTGAGTTGCTAGGAAAGAAATATGGAGGTTGCCATTCTTCAGTAGCTGCTCATCCTTCCGTATTCTGTAGTGTATGGGCGACCCCATTGAACACTAGCCTCAAGCTAACGTTCCTCTTGTATCAGGCCGCTGGTTGCAGGCAGCAGAATCCATGTAGCGTTATTCATTGTGGTTCTTGAGCTCTAGGTAGCATTCCAGGTCTCTGAGTACTGGCGGGTCAACACGAGGATGAGCAACGTACTAGAAAGACGGCCTGTGTGTTTGGGCCTTTGTGAGCAATGCAGCGTTGGGCAGAGCTAGATGCCGAGTCAGAGGCTGTGAAGGGCTTCTTTGGTTAAACCTCTACATTTTTGCAAGTTGAAAGAACTCATGTATCTCCCTTCTAAAGCACCTTGGAGGTACAAAGTAGTAAAGAATCAGCAAGGTCAATGCTCTGCTGGCCCCTTTGAAAATAAGTCTTGAAGGGAAACTTCATTTTCCTCATTGGGATTGAGAGAGTTGGGGACTCAATTCTCCCTGAGAAACACTGTAGTTGCACGAGTTCCCTTCATAGCACAATTGCCTTTGTGATGACAAGTGAATTTCTAGGAAAGAAACTCGGGGTGTGCCATTCCTTGCTGGTGCTCGTCCTTTGGTAATCTTCAGTGAATTGGCGATCCCGTTTGACCACTAGCCTCAAGCTAACGTTCCTCTTGTATCATGCCACTTGTTGGCATGCAGCAGAATCCTTGCAGCCTTATTCAGTGTGGTTCTGGAGCTCTAGGAAGCATTCCAGGTCTCGTAGTACCGGCGGATCTGCTCTAGGATGAGAAACGTACAAGAAGGATGGCCTGTGGGTTTGGGGAGTGTTGAGCAGTGCACCCTTGGGAACAGCTAGATGCCGAGACATGGGAGGAGAAGGGCTTCTTTTGTGAAACCTGTAGAATGTGGCAACTTGAAACAACTCAAGTCTCTCCCTTCTAAAGCACGTTGGAGGTACTAAATAGAGAAAGAAACATCAGAGTCAGGGCTCTGCGGGCCATTTTGAATATAAGGCTGAAGGGAATCTTGATTTTCCTCATTGGCATTTAGAGAGTTGTGGGCTCAGTTCTCCCTGAGAAACTCTTTCCTTGCACATGTTCTCTTCATAGCACAATTGGCTTAGTGATGACAGGTGAGTTGCTAGGAAAGAAACTTGGAGGTTGCCATTCTTTGGTAGCTGCTCATCCTTCAGTAATCTGTCGTGAATTGGCGAGCCCATTGAACACTAGCCTCAAGCTAACATTCCTCTTGTATCGTGCCACAAGTTGGCATGCAGCAGAATCCATGTAGAGTTATGCAGTGTGGTTCTTGAGCTCTAGGAAGCATTCCAGGTCTCTTAGTACTGGCGGGTCGGCGCGAGGATGAGAAACGTACCAGAAGGACGGCCTGTGTGTTTGGGCCTTTGTCAGCAAAGCAGCGTTGGCAACAGCTAGATGCCGTGCCAGGGGCAGTGAAGGGCTTATTTGGTTAAAGGCCTAGATTGTAGCAAGTTGAAAAAACGGAAGTATCTCCCTTTTAAGCACCTTTGAGGTACAAAATAGAGAAAGAACGAGCAGGGTTAAGGCTCTGAGGACCCTTTTGAAATAAGGCTTGAAGGGAAACTTTATTTTCCTCTTTGGGATTTAGAGAGTTGTGGGCTCAATTCCCCCTGAGAAACTCTTTAGTTGCACATGTTCTCTTCATAGCACAGTTGCCTTTGTGATGACAAGTGAGTTGGTAGGAAAGAAATATGGAGGTTGCCATTCTTCAGTAGCTGCTCATCCTTCCGTATTCTGTAGTGTATGGGCGACCCCATTGAACACTAGCCTCAAGCTAACGTTCCTCTTGTATCAGGCCGCTGGTTGCAGGCAGCAGAATCCATGTAGCGTTATTCATTGTGGTTCTTGAGCTCTAGGTAGCATTCCAGGTCTCTGAGTACTGGCGGGTCAACACTATGATGAGCAACGTAGTAGAAGGACGGCCTGTGTGTTTGGGCCTTTGTGAGCAATGCAGCGTTGGGCAGAGCTAGATGCCGAGTCAGAGGCTGTGAAGGGCTTCTTTGGTTAAACCTCTACATTTTTGCAAGTTGAAAGAACTCATGTATCTCCCTTCTAAAGCACCTTGGAGGTACAAAGTAGAGAAAGAATCAGCAAGGTCAATGCTCTGCTGGCCCCTTTGAAAATAAGTCTTGAAGGGAAACTTCATTTTCCTCATTGGGATTGAGAGAGTTGGGGGCTCAATTCTCCCTGAGAAAGGCTGTAGTTGCACGAGTTCCCTTCATAGCACAATTGCCTTTGGGACGACAAGTGAGTTTCTAGGAAAGAAACTCGGGGTGTGCCATTCTTTGCTGGTGCTCGTCCTTTGGTAATCTTCAGTGAATTGGCGATCCCGTTTGACCACTAGCCTCAAGCTAACGTTCCTCTTGTATCATGCCACTTGTTGGCATGCAGCAGAATCCTTGCAGCCTTTTTCAGTGTGGTTCTGGAGCTCTAGGAAGCATTCCAGTTCTCGTAGTACTGTTGGATCTGCTCTAGGATGAGAAACGTACAAGAAGGACGGCCTGTGTGTTGGGGAGTTGTGAGCAGTGCACCCTTGGGAACAGCTAGATGCCGAGACATGGGAGGAGAAGGGCTTCTTTTGTGAAACCTGTAGAATGTGGCAGCTTGAAACAACTCAAGTCTCTCCCTTCTAAAGCACGTTGGAGGTACTAAATAGAGAAAGAAACATCAGAGTCAGGGCTCTGCGGGCCATTTTGAATATAAGGCTGAAGGGAATCTTGATTTTCCTCATTGGCATTTAGAGAGTTGTGGGCTCAGTTCTGCCTGAGAAACTCTTTCCTTGCACATGTTCTCTTCATAGCACAATTGGCTTAGTGATGACAGGTGAGTTGCTAGGAAAGAAACTTGGAGGTTGCCATTCTTTGGTAGCTGCTCATCCTTCAGTAATCTGTCGTGAATTGGCGAGCCCATTGAACACTAGCCTCAAGCTAACGTTCCTCTTGTATCGTGCCACAAGTTGGCATGCAGCAGAATCCATGTAGAGTTATGCAGTGTGGTTCTTGAGCTCTAGGAAGCATTCCAGGTCTCTTACTACTGGCGGGTCGGCGCGAGGATGAGAAACGTACCAGAAGGACGGCCTGTGTGTTTGGGCCTTTGTCAGCAAAGCAGCGTTGGCAACAGCTAGATGCCGTGCCAGGGGCAGTGAAGGGCTTATTTGGTTAAAGGCCTAGATTGTAGCAAGTTGAAAAAACGGAAGTATCTCCCTTTTAAGCACCTTTAAGGTACAAAATAGAGAAAGAACGAGCAGGGTTAAGGCTCTGAGGACCCTTTTGAAAAAAGGCTTGAAGGGAAACTTTATTTTCCTCTTTGGGATTTAGAGAGTTGTGGGCTCAATTCCCCCTGAGAAACTCTTTAGTTGCACATGTTCTCTTCATAGCACAATTGCCTTTGTGATGACAAGTGAGTTGGTAGGAAAGAAATATGGAGGTTGCCATTCTTCAGTAGCTGCTCATCCTTCCGTATTCTGTAGTGTATGGGCGACCCCATTGAACACTAGCCTCAAGCTAACGTTCCTCTTGTATCAGGCCGCTGGTTGCAGGCAGCAGAATCCATGTAGCGTTATTCATTGTGGTTCTTGAGCTCTAGGTAGCATTCCAGGTCTCTGAGTACTGGCGGGTCAACACTAGGATGAGCAACGTACTAGAAGGACGGCCTGTGTGTTTGGGCCTTTGTGAGCAATGCAGCGTTGGGCAGAGCTAGATGCCGAGTCAGAGGCTGTGAAGGGCTTCTTTGGTTAAACCTCTACATTTTTGCAAGTTGAAAGAACTCATGTATCTCCCTTCTAAAGCACCTTGGAGGTACAAAGTAGAGAAAGAATCAGCAAGGTCAATGCTCTGCTGGCCCCTTTGAAAATAAGTCTTGAAGGGAAACTTCATTTTCCTCATTGGGATTGAGAGAGTTGGGGGCTCAATTCTCCCTGAGAAAGGCTGTAGTTGCACGAGTTCCCTTCATAGCACAATTGCCTTTGGGACGACAAGTGAATTTCTAGGAAAGAAACTCGGGGTGTGCCATTCTTTGCTGGTGCTCGTCCTTTGGTAATCTTCAGTGAATTGGCGATCCCGTTTGACCACTAGCCTCAAGCTAACGTTCCTCTTGTATCATGCCACTTGTTGGCATGCAGCAGAATCCTTGCAGCCTTTTTCAGTGTGGTTCTGGAGCTCTAGGAAGCATTCCAGTTCTCGTAGTACTGGCGGATCTGCTCTAGGATGAGAAACGTACAAGAAGGACGGCCTGTGTGTTGGGGAGTTGTGAGCAGTGCACCCTTGGGAACAGCTAGATGCCGAGACATGGGAGGAGAAGGGCTTCTTTTGTGAAACCTGTAGAATGTGGCAACTTGAAACAACTCAAGTCTCTCCCTTCTAAAGCACGTTGGAGGTACTAAATAGAGAAAGAAACATCAGAGTCAGGGCTCTGCGGGCCATTTTGAATATAAGGCTGAAGGGAATCTTGATTTTCCTCATTGGCATTTAGAGAGTTGTGGGCTCAGTTCTGCCTGAGAAACTCTTTCCTTGCACATGTTCTCTTCATAGCACAATTGGCTTAGTGATGACAAGTGAGTTGCTAGGAAAGAAACTTGGAGGGTGCCATTCTTTGGTAGCTGCTCATCCTTCAGTAATCTGTCGTGAATTGGCGAGCCCATTGAACACTAGCCTCAAGCTAACGTTCCTCTTGTATCGTGCCACAAGTTGGCATGCAGCACAATCCATGTAGAGTTATGCAGTGTGGTTCTTGAGCTCTAGGAAGCATTCCAGGTCTCTTAGTACTGGCGGGTCGGCGCTAGGATGAGAAACGTACCAGAAGGACGGCCTGTGTGTTTGGGCCTTTGTCAGCAAAGCAGCGTTGGCAACAGCTAGATGCCGAGCCAGGGGCAGTGAAGGGCTTATTTGATTAAAGGCCTAGATTGTAGCAAGTTGAAAAAACGGAGGTATCTCCCTTTTAAGCACCTTTAAGGTACAAAATAGAGAAAGAACGAGCAGGGTTAAGGCTCTGAGGACCCTTTTGAAATAAGGCTTGAAGGGAAACTTTATTTTCCTCTTTGGGGTTTAGAGAGTTGTGGGATCAATTCCCCCTGAGAAACTCTTTAGTTGCACATGTTCTCTTCATAGCACAATTGCCTTTGTGATGACAAGTGAGTTGCTAGGAAAGAAATATGGAGGTTGCCATTCTTCAGTAGCTGCTCATCCTTCCGTATTCTGTAGTGTATGGGCGACCCCATTGAACACTAGCCTCAAGCTAACGTTCCTCTTGTATCAGGCCGCTGGTTGCAGGCAGCAGAATCCATGTAGCGTTATTCATTGTGGTTCTTGAGCTCTAGGTAGCATTCCAGGTCTCTGAGTACTGGCGGGTCAACACGAGGATGAGCAACGTACTAGAAAGACGGCCTGTGTGTTTGGGCCTTTGTGAGCAATGCAGCGTTGGGCAGAGCTAGATGCCGAGTCAGAGGCTGTGAAGGGCTTCTTTGGTTAAACCTCTACATTTTTGCAAGTTGAAAGAACTCATGTATCTCCCTTCTAAAGCACCTTGGAGGTACAAAGTAGTAAAGAATCAGCAAGGTCAATGCTCTGCTGGCCCCTTTGAAAATAAGTCTTGAAGGGAAACTGGATTTTCCTCATTGGGATTGAGAGAGTTGGGGACTCAATTCTCCCTGAGAAACACTGTAGTTGCACGAGTTCCCTTCATAGCACAATTGCCTTTGTGATGACAAGTGAGTTTCTAGGAAAGAAACTCGGAGTGTGCCATTCTTTGCTGGTGCTCGTCCTTTGGTAATCTTCAGTGAATTGGCGATCCCGTTTGACCACTAGCCTCAAGCTAACATTCCTCTTGTATCATGCCACTTGTTGGCATGCAGCAGAATCATTGCAGCCTTATTCAGTGTGGTTCTGGAGCTCTAGGAAGCATTCCAGGTCTCGTAGTACCGGCGGATCTGCTCTAGGATGAGAAACGTACAAGAAGGATGGCCTGTGGGTTTGGGGAGTGTTGAGCAGTGCACCCTTGGGAACAGCTAGATGCCGAGACATGGGAGGAGAAGGGCTTCTTTTGTGAAACCTGTAGAATGTGGCAACTTGAAACAACTCAAGTCTCTCCCTTCTAAAGCACGTTGGAGGTACTAAATAGAGAAAGAAACATCAGAGTCAGGGCTCTGCGGGCCATTTTGAATATAAGGCTGAAGGGAATCTTGATTTTCCTCATTGGCATTTAGAGAGTTGTGGGCTCAGTTCTGCCTGAGAAACTCTTTCCTTGCACATGTTCTCTTCATAGCACAATTGGCTTAGTGATGACAGGTGAGTTGCTAGGAAAGAAACTTGGAGGTTGCCATTCTTTGGTAGCTGCTCATCCTTTAGTAATCTGTCGTGAATTGGCGAGCCCATTGAACACTAGCCTCAAGCTAACGTTCCTCTTGTATCGTGCCACAAGTTGGCATGCAGCAGAATCCATGTAGAGTTATGCAGTGTGGTTCTTGAGCTCTAGGAAGCATTCCAGGTCTCTTAGTACTGGCGGGTCGGCGCTAGGATGAGAAACGTACCAGAAGGACGGCCTGTGTGTTTGGGCCTTTGTCAGCAAAGCAGCGTTGGCAACAGCTAGATGCCGTGCCAGGGGCAGTGAAGGGCTTATTTGGTTAAAGGCCTAGATTGTAGCAAGTTGAAAAAACGGAAGTATCTCCCTTTTAAGCACCTTTAAGGTACAAAATAGAGAAAGAACGAGCAGGGTTAAGGCTCTGAGGACCCTTTTGAAATAAGGCTTGAAGGGAAACTTTATTTTCCTCTTTGGGATTTAGAGAGTTGTGGGCTCAATTCCCCCTGAGAAACTCTTTAGTTGCACATGTTCTCTTCATAGCACAATTGCCTTTGTGATGACAAGTGAGTTGGTAGGAAAGAAATATGGAGGTTGCCATTCTTCAGTAGCTGCTCAACCTTCCGTATTCTGTAGTGTATGGGCGACCCCATTGAACACTAGCCTCAAGCTAACGTTCCTCTTGTATCAGGCCGCTGGTTGCAGGCAGCAGAATCCATGTAGCGTTATTCATTGTGGTTCTTGAGCTCTAGATAGCATTCCAGGTCTCTGAGTACTGGCGGGTCAACACTAGGATGAGCAACGTAGTAGAAGGACGGCCTGTGTGTTTGGGCCTTTGTGAGCAATGCAGCGTTGGGCAGAGCTAGATGCCGAGTCAGAGGCTGTGAAGGGCTTCTTTGGTTAAACCTCTACATTTTTGCAAGTTGAAAGAACTCATGTATCTCCCTTCTAAAGCACCTTGGAGGTACAAAGTAGAGAAAGAATCAGCAAGGTCAATGCTCTGCTGGCCCCTTTGAAAATAAGTCTTGAAGGGAAACTTCATTTTCCTCATTGGGATTGAGAGAGTTGGGGGCTCAATTCTCCCTGAGAAAGGCTGTAGTTGCACGAGTTCCCTTCATAGCACAATTGCCTTTGGGACGACAAGTGAATTTCTAGGAAAGAAACTCGGGGTGTGCCATTCTTTGCTGGTGCTCGTCCTTTGGTAATCTTCAGTGAATTGGCGATCCCGTTTGACCACTAGCCTGAAGCTAACGTTCCTCTTTTATCATGCCACTTGTTGGCATGCAGCAGAATCCTTGCAGCCTTTTTCAGTGTGGTTCTGGAGCTCTAGGAAGCATTCCAGTTCTCGTAGTACTGGCGGATCTGCTCTAGGATGAGAAACGTACAAGAAGGACGGCCTGTGTGTTGCGGAGTTGTGAGCAGTGCACCCTTGGGAACAGCTAGATGCCGAGACATGGGAGGAGAAGGGCTTCTTTTGTGAAACCTGTAGAATGTGGCAACTTGAAACAACTCAAGTCTCTCCCTTCTAAAGCACGTTGGAGGTACTAAATAGAGAAAGAAACATCAGAGTCAGGGCTCTGCGGGCCATTTTGAATATAAGGCTGAAGGGAATCTTGATTTTCCTCATTGGCATTTAGAGAGTTGTGGGCTCAGTTCTGCCTGAGAAACTCTTTCCTTGCACATGTTCTCTTCATAGCACAATTGGCTTAGTGATGACAAGTGAGTTGCTAGGAAAGAAACTTGGAGGTTGCCATTCTTTGGTAGCTGCTCATCCTTCAGTAATCTGTCGTGAATTGGCGAGCCCATTGAACACTAGCCTCAAGCTAACGTTCCTCTTGTATCGTGCCACAAGTTGGCATGCAGCAGAATCCATGTAGAGTTATGCAGTGTGGTTCTTGAGCTCTAGGAAGCATTCCAGGTCTCTTAGTACTGGCGGGTCGGCGCTAGGATGAGAAACGTTCCAGAAGGACGGCCTGTGTGTTTGGGCCTTTGTCAGCAAAGCAGCGTTGGCAACAGCTAGATGCCGAGCCAGGGGCAGTGAAGGGCTTATTTGATTAAAGGCCTAGATTGTAGCAAGTTGAAAAAACGGAGGTATCTCCCTTTTAAGCACCTTTAAGGTACAAAATAGAGAAAGAACGAGCAGGGTTAAGGCTCTGAGGACCCTTTTGAAATAAGGCTTGAAGGGAAACTTTATTTTCCTCTTTGGGGTTTAGAGAGTTGTGGGCTCAATTCCCCCTGAGAAACTCTTTAGTTGCACATGTTCTCTTCATAGCACAATTGCCTTTGTGATGACAAGTGAGTTGCTAGGAAAGAAATATGGAGGTTGCCATTCTTCAGTAGCTGCTCATCCTTCCGTATTCTGTAGTGTATGGGCGACCCCATTGAACACTAGCCTCAAGCTAACGTTCCTCTTGTATCAGGCCGCTGGTTGCAGGCAGCAGAATCCATGTAGCGTTATTCATTGTGGTTCTTGAGCTCTAGGTAGCATTCCAGGTCTCTGAGTACTGGCGGGTCAACACGAGGATGAGCAACGTACTAGAAAGACGGCCTGTGTGTTTGGGCCTTTGTGAGCAATGCAGCGTTGGGCAGAGCTAGATGCCGAGTCAGAGGCTGTGAAGGGCTTCTTTGGTTAAACCTCTACATTTTTGCAAGTTGAAAGAACTCATGTATCTCCCTTCTAAAGCACCTTGGAGGTACAAAGTAGTAAAGAATCAGCAAGGTCAATGCTCTGCTGGCCCCTTTGAAAATAAGTCTTGAAGGGAAACTTCATTTTCCTCATTGGGATTGAGAGAGTTGGGGACTCAATTCTCCCTGAGAAACACTGTAGTTGCACGAGTTCCCTTCATAGCACAATTGCCTTTGTGATGACAAGTGAATTTCTAGGAAAGAAACTCGGGGTGTGCCATTCCTTGCTGGTGCTCGTCCTTTGGTAATCTTCAGTGAATTGGCGATCCCGTTTGACCACTAGCCTCAAGCTAACGTTCCTCTTGTATCATGCCACTTGTTGGCATGCAGCAGAATCCTTGCAGCCTTATTCAGTGTGGTTCTGGAGCTCTAGGAAGCATTCCAGGTCTCATAGTACCGGCGGATCTGCTCTAGGATGAGAAACGTACAAGAAGGATGGCCTTTGGGTTTGGGGAGTGTTGAGCAGTGCACCCTTGGGAACAGCTAGATGCCGAGACATGGGAGGAGAAGGGCTTCTTTTGTGAAACCTGTAGAATGTGGCAACTTGAAACAACTCAAGTCTCTCCCTTCTAAAGCACGTTGGAGGTACTAAATAGAGAAAGAAACATCAGAGTCAGGGCTCTGCGGGCCATTTTGAATATAAGGCT
The DNA here is from genome assembly GCF_028023285.1 of Balaenoptera ricei. Lineage (NCBI taxonomy): Eukaryota > Metazoa > Chordata > Mammalia > Artiodactyla > Balaenopteridae > Balaenoptera > Balaenoptera ricei. Next base: position 47,932,726 of record NC_082649.1, on the reverse strand, counting down.
GAAGGGAATCTTGATTTTCCTCATTGGCATTTAGAGAGTTGTGGGCTCAGTTCTCCCTGAGAAACTCTTTCCTTGCACATGTTCTCTTCATAGCACAATTGGCTTAGTGATGACAGGTGAGTTGCTAGGAAAGAAACTTGGAGGTTGCCATTCTTTGGTAGCTGCTCATCCTTCAGTAATCTGTCGTGAATTGGCGAGCCCATTGAACACTAGCCTCAAGCTAACATTCCTCTTGTATCGTGCCACAAGTTGGCATGCAGCAGAATCCATGTAGAGTTATGCAGTGTGGTTCTTGAGCTCTAGGAAGCATTCCAGGTCTCTTAGTACTGGCGGGTCGGCGCGAGGATGAGAAACGTACCAGAAGGACGGCCTGTGTGTTTGGGCCTTTGTCAGCAAAGCAGCGTTGGCAACAGCTAGATGCCGTGCCAGGGGCAGTGAAGGGCTTATTTGGTTAAAGGCCTAGATTGTAGCAAGTTGAAAAAACGGAAGTATCTCCCTTTTAAGCACCTTTGAGGTACAAAATAGAGAAAGAACGAGCAGGGTTAAGGCTCTGAGGACCCTTTTGAAATAAGGCTTGAAGGGAAACTTTATTTTCCTCTTTGGGATTTAGAGAGTTGTGGGCTCAATTCCCCCTGAGAAACTCTTTAGTTGCACATGTTCTCTTCATAGCACAGTTGCCTTTGTGATGACAAGTGAGTTGGTAGGAAAGAAATATGGAGGTTGCCATTCTTCAGTAGCTGCTCATCCTTCCGTATTCTGTAGTGTATGGGCGACCCCATTGAACACTAGCCTCAAGCTAACGTTCCTCTTGTATCAGGCCGCTGGTTGCAGGCAGCAGAATCCATGTAGCGTTATTCATTGTGGTTCTTGAGCTCTAGGTAGCATTCCAGGTCTCTGAGTACTGGCGGGTCAACACTATGATGAGCAACGTAGTAGAAGGACGGCCTGTGTGTTTGGGCCTTTGTGAGCAATGCAGCGTTGGGCAGAGCTAGATGCCGAGTCAGAGGCTGTGAAGGGCTTCTTTGGTTAAACCTCTACATTTTTGCAAGTTGAAAGAACTCATGTATCTCCCTTCTAAAGCACCTTGGAGGTACAAAGTAGAGAAAGAATCAGCAAGGTCAATGCTCTGCTGGCCCCTTTGAAAATAAGTCTTGAAGGGAAACTTCATTTTCCTCATTGGGATTGAGAGAGTTGGGGGCTCAATTCTCCCTGAGAAAGGCTGTAGTTGCACGAGTTCCCTTCATAGCACAATTGCCTTTGGGACGACAAGTGAATTTCTAGGAAAGAAACTCGGGGTGTGCCATTCTTTGCTGGTGCTCGTCCTTTGGTAATCTTCAGTGAATTGGCGATCCCGTTTGACCACTAGCCTCAAGCTAACGTTCCTCTTGTATCATGCCACTTGTTGGCATGCAGCAGAATCCTTGCAGCCTTTTTCAGTGTGGTTCTGGAGCTCTAGGAAGCATTCCAGTTCTCGTAGTACTGGCGGATCTGCTCTAGGATGAGAAACGTACAAGAAGGACGGCCTGTGTGTTGGGGAGTTGTGAGCAGTGCACCCTTGGGAACAGCTAGATGCCGAGACATGGGAGGAGAAGGGCTTCTTTTGTGAAACCTGTAGAATGTGGCAACTTGAAACAACTCAAGTCTCTCCCTTCTAAAGCACGTTGGAGGTACTAAATAGAGAAAGAAACATCAGAGTCAGGGCTCTGCGGGCCATTTTGAATATAAGGCTGAAGGGAATCTTGATTTTCCTCATTGGCATTTAGAGAGTTGTGGGCTCAGTTCTGCCTGAGAAACTCTTTCCTTGCACATGTTCTCTTCATAGCACAATTGGCTTAGTGATGACAGGTGAGTTGCTAGGAAAGAAACTTGGAGGTTGCCATTCTTTGGTAGCTGCTCATCCTTCAGTAATCTGTCGTGAATTGGCGAGCCCATTGAACACTAGCCTCAAGCTAACGTTCCTCTTGTATCGTGCCACAAGTTGGCATGCAGCAGAATCCATGTAGAGTTATGCAGTGTGGTTCTTGAGCTCTAGGAAGCATTCCAGGTCTCTTAGTACTGGCGGGTCGGCGCGAGGATGAGAAACGTACCAGAAGGACGGCCTGTGTGTTTGGGCCTTTGTCAGCAAAGCAGCGTTGGCAACAGCTAGATGCCGTGCCAGGGGCAGTGAAGGGCTTATTTGGTTAAAGGCCTAGATTGTAGCAAGTTGAAAAAACGGAAGTATCTCCCTTTTAAGCACCTTTAAGGTACAAAATAGAGAAAGAACGAGCAGGGTTAAGGCTCTGAGGACCCTTTTGAAAAAAGGCTTGAAGGGAAACTTTATTTTCCTCTTTGGGATTTAGAGAGTTGTGGGCTCAATTCCCCCTGAGAAACTCTTTAGTTGCACATGTTCTCTTCATAGCACAATTGCCTTTGTGATGACAAGTGAGTTGGTAGGAAAGAAATATGGAGGTTGCCATTCTTCAGTAGCTGCTCATCCTTCCGTATTCTGTAGTGTATGGGCGACCCCATTGAACACTAGCCTCAAGCTAACGTTCCTCTTGTATCAGGCCGCTGGTTGCAGGCAGCAGAATCCATGTAGCGTTATTCATTGTGGTTCTTGAGCTCTAGGTAGCATTCCAGGTCTCTGAGTACTGGCGGGTCAACACTATGATGAGCAACGTAGTAGAAGGACGGCCTGTGTGTTTGGGCCTTTGTGAGCAATGCAGCGTTGGGCAGAGCTAGATGCCGAGTCAGAGGCTGTGAAGGGCTTCTTTGGTTAAACCTCTACATTTTTGCAAGTTGAAAGAACTCATGTATCTCCCTTCTAAAGCACCTTGGAGGTACAAAGTAGAGAAAGAATCAGCAAGGTCAATGCTCTGCTGGCCCCTTTGAAAATAAGTCTTGAAGGGAAACTTCATTTTCCTCATTGGGATTGAGAGAGTTGGGGGCTCAATTCTCCCTGAGAAAGGCTGTAGTTGCACGAGTTCCCTTCATAGCACAATTGCCTTTGGGACGACAAGTGAATTTCTAGGAAAGAAACTCGGGGTGTGCCATTCTTTGCTGGTGCTCGTCCTTTGGTAATCTTCAGTGAATTGGCGATCCCGTTTGACCACTAGCCTCAAGCTAACGTTCCTCTTGTATCATGCCACTTGTTGGCATGCAGCAGAATCCTTGCAGCCTTTTTCAGTGTGGTTCTGGAGCTCTAGGAAGCATTCCAGTTCTCGTAGTACTGGCGGATCTGCTCTAGGATGAGAAACGTACAAGAAGGACGGCCTGTGTGTTGGGGAGTTGTGAGCAGTGCACCCTTGGGAACAGCTAGATGCCGAGACATGGGAGGAGAAGGGCTTCTTTTGTGAAACCTGTAGAATGTGGCAACTTGAAACAACTCAAGTCTCTCCCTTCTAAAGCACGTTGGAGGTACTAAATAGAGAAAGAAACATCAGAGTCAGGGCTCTGCGGGCCATTTTGAATATAAGGCTGAAGGGAATCTTGATTTTCCTCATTGGCATTTAGAGAGTTGTGGGCTCAGTTCTGCCTGAGAAACTCTTTCCTTGCACATGTTCTCTTCATAGCACAATTGGCTTAGTGATGACAAGTGAGTTGCTAGGAAAGAAACTTGGAGGGTGCCATTCTTTGGTAGCTGCTCATCCTTCAGTAATCTGTCGTGAATTGGCGAGCCCATTGAACACTAGCCTCAAGCTAACGTTCCTCTTGTATCGTGCCACAAGTTGGCATGCAGCAGAATCCATGTAGAGTTATGCAGTGTGGTTCTTGAGCTCTAGGAAGCATTCCAGGTCTCTTAGTACTGGCGGGTCGGCGCTAGGATGAGAAACGTACCAGAAGGACGGCCTGTGTGTTTGGGCCTTTGTCAGCAAAGCAGCGTTGGCAACAGCTAGATGCCGAGCCAGGGGCAGTGAAGGGCTTATTTGATTAAAGGCCTAGATTGTAGCAAGTTGAAAAAACGGAGGTATCTCCCTTTTAAGCACCTTTAAGGTACAAAATAGAGAAAGAACGAGCAGGGTTAAGGCTCTGAGGACCCTTTTGAAATAAGGCTTGAAGGGAAACTTTATTTTCCTCTTTGGGGTTTAGAGAGTTGTGGGCTCAATTCCCCCTGAGAAACTCTTTAGTTGCACATGTTCTCTTCATAGCACAATTGCCTTTGTGATGACAAGTGAGTTGCTAGGAAAGAAATATGGAGGTTGCCATTCTTCAGTAGCTGCTCATCCTTCCGTATTCTGTAGTGTATGGGCGACCCCATTGAACACTAGCCTCAAGCTAACGTTCCTCTTGTATCAGGCCGCTGGTTGCAGGCAGCAGAATCCATGTAGCGTTATTCATTGTGGTTCTTGAGCTCTAGGTAGCATTCCAGGTCTCTGAGTACTGGCGGGTCAACACGAGGATGAGCAACGTACTAGAAAGACGGCCTGTGTGTTTGGGCCTTTGTGAGCAATGCAGCGTTGGGCAGAGCTAGATGCCGAGTCAGAGGCTGTGAAGGGCTTCTTTGGTTAAACCTCTACATTTTTGCAAGTTGAAAGAACTCATGTATCTCCCTTCTAAAGCACCTTGGAGGTACAAAGTAGTAAAGAATCAGCAAGGTCAATGCTCTGCTGGCCCCTTTGAAAATAAGTCTTGAAGGGAAACTTCATTTTCCTCATTGGGATTGAGAGAGTTGGGGACTCAATTCTCCCTGAGAAACACTGTAGTTGCACGAGTTCCCTTCATAGCACAATTGCCTTTGTGATGACAAGTGAATTTCTTGGAAAGAAACTCGGGGTGTGCCATTCTTTGCTGGTGCTCGTCCTTTGGTAATCTTCAGTGAATTGGCGATCCCGTTTGACCACTAGCCTCAAGCTAACGTTCCTCTTGTATCATGCCACTTGTTGGCATGCAGCAGAATCCTTGCAGCCTTATTCAGTGTGGTTCTGGAGCTCTAGGAAGCATTCCAGGTCTCGTAGTACCGGCGGATCTGCTCTAGGATGAGAAACGTACAAGAAGGATGGCCTGTGGGTTTGGGGAGTGTTGAGCAGTGCACCCTTGGGAACAGCTAGATGCCGAGACATGGGAGGAGAAGGGCTTCTTTTGTGAAACTTGTAGAATGTGGCAACTTGAAACAACTCAAGTCTCTCCCTTCTAAAGCACGTTGGAGGTACTAAATAGAGAAAGAAACATCAGAGTCAGGGCTCTGCGGGCCATTTTGAATATAAGGCTGAAGGGAATCTTGATTTTCCTCATTGGCATTTAGAGAGTTGTGGGCTCAGTTCTCCCTGAGAAACTCTTTCCTTGCACATGTTCTCTTCATAGCACAATTGGCTTAGTGATGACAGGTGAGTTGCTAGGAAAGAAACTTGGAGGTTGCCATTCTTTGGTAGCTGCTCATCCTTCAGTAATCTGTCGTGAATTGGCGAGCCCATTGAACACTAGCCTCAAGCTAACGTTCCTCTTGTATCGTGCCACAAGTTGGCATGCAGCAGAATCCATGTAGAGTTATGCAGTGTGGTTCTTGAGCTCTAGGAAGCATTCCAGGTCTCTTAGTACTGGCGGGTCGGCGCGAGGATGAGAAACGTACCAGAAGGACGGCCTGTGTGTTTGGGCCTTTGTCAGCAAAGCAGCGTTGGCAACAGCTAGATGCCGTGCCAGGGGCAGTGAAGGGCTTATTTGGTTAAAGGCCTAGATTGTAGCAAGTTGAAAAAACGGAAGTATCTCCCTTTTAAGCACCTTTAAGGTACAAAATAGAGAAAGAACGAGCAGGGTTAAGGCTCTGAGGACCCTTTTGAAATAAGGCTTGAAGGGAAACTTTATTTTCCTCTTTGGGATTTAGAGAGTTGTGGGCTCAATTCCCCCTGAGAAACTCTTTAGTTGCACATGTTCTCTTCATAGCACAATTGCCTTTGTGATGACAAGTGAGTTGGTAGGAAAGAAATATGGAGGTTGCCATTCTTCAGTAGCTGCTCATCCTTCCGTATTCTGTAGTGTATGGGCGACCCCATTGAACACTAGCCTCAAGCTAACGTTCCTCTTGTATCAGGCCGCTGGTTGCAGGCAGCAGAATCCATGTAGCGTTATTCATTGTGGTTCTTGAGCTCTAGGTAGCATTCCAGGTCTCTGAGTACTGGCGGGTCAACACTAGGATGAGCAACGTAGTAGAAGGACGGCCTGTGTGTTTGGGCCTTTGTGAGCAATGCAGCGTTGGGCAGAGCTAGATGCCGAGTCAGAGGCTGTGAAGGGCTTCTTTGGTTAAACCTCTACATTTTTGCAAGTTGAAAGAACTCATGTATCTCCCTTCTAAAGCACCTTGGAGGTACAAAGTAGAGAAAGAATCAGCAAGGTCAATGCTCTGCTGGCCCCTTTGAAAATAAGTCTTGAAGGGAAACTTCATTTTCCTCATTGGGATTGAGAGAGTTGGGGGCTCAATTCTCCCTGAGAAAGGCTGTAGTTGCACGAGTTCCCTTCATAGCACAATTGCCTTTGGGACGACAAGTGAATTTCTAGGAAAGAAACTCGGGGTGTGCCATTCTTTGCTGGTGCTCGTCCTTTGGTAATCTTCAGTGAATTGGCGATCCCGTTTGACCACTAGCCTCAAGCTAACGTTCCTCTTGTATCATGCCACTTGTTGGCATGCAGCAGAATCCTTGCAGCCTTTTTCAGTGTGGTTCTGGAGCTCTAGGAAGCATTCCAGTTCTCGTAGTACTGGCGGATCTGCTCTAGGATGAGAAACGTACAAGAAGGACGGCCTGTGTGTTGCGGAGTTGTGAGCAGTGCACCCTTGGGAACAGCTAGATGCCGAGACATGGGAGGAGAAGGGCTTCTTTTGTGAAACCTGTAGAATGTGGCAACTTGAAACAACTCAAGTCTCTCCCTTCTAAAGCACGTTGGAGGTACTAAATAGAGAAAGAAACATCAGAGTCAGGGCTCTGCGGGCCATTTTGAATATAAGGCTGAAGGGAATCTTGATTTTCCTCATTGGCATTTAGAGAGTTGTGGGCTCAGTTCTGCCTGAGAAACTCTTTCCTTGCACATGTTCTCTTCATAGCACAATTGGCTTAGTGATGACAAGTGAGTTGCTAGGAAAGAAACTTGGAGGTTGCCATTCTTTGGTAGCTGCTCATCCTTCAGTAATCTGTCGTGAATTGGCGAGCCCATTGAACACTAGCCTCAAGCTAACGTTCCTCTTGTATCGTGCCACAAGTTGGCATGCAGCAGAATCCATGTAGAGTTATGCAGTGTGGTTCTTGAGCTCTAGGAAGCATTCCAGGTCTCTTAGTACTGGCGGGTCGGCGCTAGGATGAGAAACGTACCAGAAGGACGGCCTGTGTGTTTGGGCCTTTGTCAGCAAAGCAGCGTTGGCAACAGCTAGATGCCGAGCCAGGGGCAGTGAAGGGCTTATTTGGTTAAAGGCCTAGATTGTAGCAAGTTGAAAAAACGGAAGTATCTCCCTTTTAAGCACCTTTAAGGTACAAAATAGAGAAAGAACGAGCAGGGTTAAGGCTCTGAGGACCCTTTTGAAATAAGGCTTGAAGGGAAACTTTATTTTCCTCTTTGGGATTTAGAGAGTTGTGGGCTCAATTCCCCCTGAGAAACTCTTTAGTTGCACATGTTCTCTTCATAGCACAATTGCCTTTGTGATGACAAGTGAGTTGGTAGGAAAGAAATATGGAGGTTGCCATTCTTCAGTAGCTGCTCATCCTTCTGTATTCTGTAGTGTATGGGCGACCCCATTGAACACTAGCCTCAAGCTAACGTTCCTCTTGTATCAGGCCGCTGGTTGCAGGCAGCAGAATCCATGTAGCGTTATTCATTGTGGTTCTTGAGCTCTAGGTAGCATTCCAGGTCTCTGAGTACTGGCGGGTCAACACTAGGATGAGCAACGTACTAGAAGGACGGCCTGTGTGTTTGGGCCTTTGTGAGCAATGCAGCGTTGGGCAGAGCTAGATGCCGAGTCAGAGGCTGTGAAGGGCTTCTTTGGTTAAACCTCTACATTTTTGCAAGTTGAAAGAACTCATGTATCTCCCTTCTAAAGCACCTTGGAGGTACAAAGTAGAGAAAGAATCAGCAAGGTCAATGCTCTGCTGGCCCCTTTGAAAATAAGTCTTGAAGGGAAACTTCATTTTCCTCATTGGGATTGAGAGAGTTGGGGGCTCAATTCTCCCTGAGAAAGGCTGTAGTTGCACGAGTTCCCTTCATAGCACAATTGCCTTTGGGACGACAAGTGAGTTTCTAGGAAAGAAACTCGGGGTGTGCCATTCTTTGCTGGTGCTCGTCCTTTGGTAATCTTCAGTGAATTGGCGATCCCGTTTGACCACTAGCCTCAAGCTAACGTTCCTCTTGTATCATGCCACTTGTTGGCATGCAGCAGAATCCTTGCAGCCTTTTTCAGTGTGGTTCTGGAGCTCTAGGAAGCATTCCAGTTCTCGTAGTACTGGCGGATCTGCTCTAGGATGAGAAACGTACAAGAAAGAGGGCCTGTGTGTTGGGGAGTTGTGAGCAGTGCACCCTTGGGAACAGCTAGATGCCGAGACATGGGAGGAGAAGGGCTTCTTTTGTGAAACCTGTAGAATGTGGCAACTTGAAACAACTCAAGTCTCTCCCTTCTAAAGCACGTTGGAGGTACTAAATAGAGAAAGAAACATCAGAGTCAGGGCTCTGCGGGCCATTTTGAATATAAGGCTGAAGGGAATCTTGATTTTCCTCATTGGCATTTAGAGAGTTGTGGGCTCAGTTCTGCCTGAGAAACTCTTTCCTTGCACATGTTCTCTTCATAGCACAATTGGCTTAGTGATGACAGGTGAGTTGCTAGGAAAGAAACTTGGAGGTTGCCATTCTTTGGTAGCTGCTCATCCTTCAGTAATCTGTCGTGAATTGGCGAGCCCATTGAACACTAGCCTCAAGCTAACGTTCCTCTTGTATCGTGCCACAAGTTGGCATGCAGCAGAATCCATGTAGAGTTATGCAGTGTGGTTCTTGAGCTCTAGGAAGCATTCCAGGTCTCTTAGTACTGGCGGGTCTGCGCGAGGATGAGAAACGTACCAGAAGGACGGCCTGTGTGTTTGGGCCTTTGTCAGCAAAGCAGCGTTGGCAACAGCTAGATGCCGAGCCAGGGGCAGTGAAGGGCTTATTTGGTTAAAGGCCTAGATTGTAGCAAGTTGAAAAAACGGAAGTATCTCCCTTTTAAGCACCTTTAAGGTACAAAATAGAGAAAGAACGAGCAGGGTTAAGGCTCTGAGGACCCTTTTGAAATAAGGCTTGAAGGGAAACTTTATTTTCCTCTTTGGGATTTAGAGAGTTGTGGGCTCAATTCCCCCTGAGAAACTCTTTAGTTGCACATGTTCTCTTCATAGCACAATTGCCTTTGTGATGACAAGTGAGTTGGTAGGAAAGAAATATGGAGGTTGCCATTCTTCAGTAGCTGCTCATCCTTCCGTATTCTGTAGTGTATGGGCGACCCCATTGAACACTAGCCTCAAGCTAACGTTCCTCTTGTATCAGGCCGCTGGTTGCAGGCAGCAGAATCCATGTAGCGTTATTCATTGTGGTTCTTGAGCTCTAGGTAGCATTCCAGGTCTCTGAGTACTGGCGGGTCAACACTAGGATGAGCAACGTACTAGAAGGACGGCCTGTGTGTTTGGGCCTTTGTGAGCAATGCAGCGTTGGGCAGAGCTAGATGCCGAGTCAGAGGCTGTGAAGGGCTTCTTTGGTTAAACCTCTACATTTTTGCAAGTTGAAAGAACTCATGTATCTCCCTTCTAAAGCACCTTGGAGGTACAAAGTAGAGAAAGAATCAGCAAGGTCAATGCTCTGCTGGCCCCTTTGAAAATAAGTCTTGAAGGGAAACTTCATTTTCCTCATTGGGATTGAGAGAGTTGGGGGCTCAATTCTCCCTGAGAAAGACTGTAGTTGCACGAGTTCCCTTCATAGCACAATTGCCTTTGGGACGACAAGTGAGTTTCTAGGGAAGAAACTCGGGGTGTGCCATTCTTTGCTGGTGCTCGTCCTTTGGTAATCTTCAGTGAATTGGCGATCCCGTTTGACCACTAGCCTCAAGCTAACGTACCTCTTGTATCATGCCACTTGTTGGCATGCAGCAGAATCCTTGCAGCCTTTTTCAGTGTGGTTCTGGAGCTCTAGGAAGCATTCCAGGTCTCGTAGTACTGGCGGATCTGCTCTAGGATGAGAAACGTACAAGAAGGACGGCCTGTGTGTTGGGGAGTTGTGAGCAGTGCACCCTTGGGAACAGCTAGATGCCGAGACATGGGAGGAGAAGGGCTTCTTTTGTGAAACCTGTAGAATGTGGCAACTTGAAACAACTCAAGTCTCTCCCTTCTAAAGCACGTTGGAGGTACTAAATAGAGAAAGAAACATCAGAGTCAGGGCTCTGCGGGCCATTTTGAATATAAGGCTGAAGGGAATCTTGATTTTCCTCATTGGCATTTAGAGAGTTGTGGGCTCAGTTCTGCCTGAGAAACTCTTTCCTTGCACATGTTCTCTTCATAGCACAATTGGCTTAGTGATGACAAGTGAGTTGCTAGGAAAGAAACTTGGAGGTTGCCATTCTTTGGTAGCTGCTCATCCTTCAGTAATCTGTCGTGAATTGGCGAGCCCATTGAACACTAGCCTCAAGCTAACGTTCCTCTTGTATCGTGCCACAAGTTGGCATGCAGCAGAATCCATGTAGAGTTATGCAGTGTGGTTCTTGAGCTCTAGGAAGCATTCCAGGTCTCTTAGTACTGGCGGGTCGGCGCTAGGATGAGAAACGTACCAGAAGGACGGCCTGTGTGTTTGGGCCTTTGTCAGCAAAGCAGCGTTGGCAACAGCTAGATGCCGAGCCAGGGGCAGTGAAGGGCTTATTTGGTTAAAGGCCTAGATTGTAGCAAGTTGAAAAAACGGAAGTATCTCCCTTTTAAGCACCTTTAAGGTACAAAATAGAGAAAGAACGAGCAGGGTTAAGGCTCTGAGGACCCTTTTGAAATAAGGCTTGAAGGGAAACTTTATTTTCCTCTTTGGGGTTTAGAGAGTTGTGGGCTCAATTCCCCCTGAGAAACTCTTTAGTTGCACATGTTCTCTTCATAGCACAATTGCCTTTGTGATGACAAGTGAGTTGCTAGGAAAGAAATATGGAGGTTGCCATTCTTCAGTAGCTGCTCATCCTTCCGTATTCTGTAGTGTATGGGCGACCCCATTGAACACTAGCCTCAAGCTAACGTTCCTCTTGTATCAGGCCGCTGGTTGCAGGCAGCAGAATCCATGTAGCGTTATTCATTGTGGTTCTTGAGCTCTAGGTAGCATTCCAGGTCTCTGAGTACTGGCGGGTCAACACGAGGATGAGCAACGTACTAGAAAGACGGCCTGTGTGTTTGGGCCTTTGTGAGCAATGCAGCGTTGGGCAGAGCTAGATGCCGAGTCAGAGGCTGTGAAGGGCTTCTTTGGTTAAACCTCTACATTTTTGCAAGTTGAAAGAACTCATGTATCTCCCTTCTAAAGCACCTTGGAGGTACAAAGTAGAGAAAGAATCAGCAAGGTCAATGCTCTGCTGGCCCCTTTGAAAATAAGTCTTGAAGGGAAACTTCATTTTCCTCATTGGGATTGAGAGAGTTGGGGGCTCAATTCTCCCTGAGAAAGGCTGTAGTTGCACGAGTTCCCTTCATAGCACAATTGCCTTTGGGACGACAAGTGAGTTTCTAGGAAAGAAACTCGGGGTGTGCCATTCTTTGCTGGTGCTCGTCCTTTGGTAATCTTCAGTGAATTGGCGATCCCGTTTGACCACTAGCCTCAAGCTAACGTTCCTCTTGTATCATGCCACTTGTTGGCATGCAGCAGAATCCTTGCAGCCTTTTTCAGTGTGGTTCTGGAGCTCTAGGAAGCATTCCAGGTCTCGTAGTACTGGCGGCTCTGCTCTAGGATGAGAAACGTACAAGAAGGACGGCCTGTGTGTTGGGGAGTTGTGAGCAGTGCACCCTTGGGAACAGCTAGATGCCGAGACATGGGAGGAGAAGGGCTTCTTTTGTGAAACCTGTAGAATGTGGCAACTTGAAACAACTCAAGTCTCTCCCTTCTAAAGCACGTTGGAGGTACTAAATAGAGAAAGAAACATCAGAGTCAGGGCTCTGCGGGCCATTTTGAATATAAGGCTGAAGGGAATCTTGATTTTCCTCATTGGCATTTAGAGAGTTGTGGGCTCAGTTCTGCCTGAGAAACTCTTTCCTTGCACATGTTCTCTTCATAGCACAATTGGCTTAGTGATGACAAGTGAGTTGCTAGGAAAGAAACTTGGAGGTTGCCATTCTTTGGTAGCTGCTCATCCTTCAGTAATCTGTCGTGAATTGGCGAGCCCATTGAACACTAGCCTCAAGCTAACGTTCCTCTTGTATCGTGCCACAAGTTGGCATGCAGCAGAATCCATGTAGAGTTATGCAGTGTGGTTCTTGAGCTCTAGGAAGCATTCCAGGTCTCTTAGTACTGGCGGGTCGGCGCTAGGATGAGAAACGTACCAGAAGGACGGCCTGTGTGTTTGGGCCTTTGTCAGCAAAGCAGCGTTGGCAACAGCTAGATGCCGAGCCAGGGGCAGTGAAGGGCTTATTTGGTTAAAGGCCTAGATTGTAGCAAGTTGAAAAAACGGAAGTATCTCCCTTTTAAGCACCTTTAAGGTACAAAATAGAGAAAGAACGAGCAGGGTTAAGGCTCTGAGGACCCTTTTGAAATAAGGCTTGAAGGGAAACTTTATTTTCCTCTTTGGGGTTTAGAGAGTTGTGGGCTCAATTCCCCCTGAGAAACTCTTTAGTTGCACATGTTCTCTTCATAGCACAATTGCCTTTGTGATGACAAGTGAGTTGCTAGGAAAGAAATATGGAGGTTGCCATTCTTCAGTAGCTGCTCATCCTTCCGTATTCTGTAGTGTATGGGCGACCCCATTGAACACTAGCCTCAAGCTAACGTTCCTCTTGTATCAGGCCGCTGGTTGCAGGCAGCAGAATCCATGTAGCGTTATTCATTGTGGTTCTTGAGCTCTAGGTAGCATTCCAGGTCTCTGAGTACTGGCGGGTCAACACTAGGATGAGCAACGTACTAGAAGGACGGCCTGTGTGTTTGGGCCTTTGTGAGCAATGCAGCGTTGGGCAGAGCTAGATGCCGAGTCAGAGGCTGTGAAGGGCTTTTTGGTTAAACCTCTACATTTTTGCAAGTTGAAAGAACTCATGTATCTCCCTTCTAAAGCACCTTGGAGGTACAAAGTAGAGAAAGAATCAGCAAGGTCAATGCTCTGCTGGCCCCTTTGAAAATAAGTCTTGAAGGGAAACTTCATTTTCCTCATTGGGATTGAGAGAGTTGGGGGCTCAATTCTCCCTGAGAAAGGCTGTAGTTGCACGAGTTCCCTTCATAGCACAATTGCCTTTGGGACGACAAGTGAGTTTCTAGGAAAGAAACTCGGGGTGTGCCATTCTTTGCTGGTGCTCGTCCTTTGGTAATCTTCAGTGAATTGGCGATCCCGTTTGACCACTAGCCTCAAGCTAACGTTCCTCTTGTATCATGCCACTTGTTGGCATGCAGCAGAATCCTTGCAGCCTTTTTCAGTGTGGTTCTGGAGCTCTAGGAAGCATTCCAGTTCTCGTAGTACTGGCGGATCTGCTCTAGGATGAGAAACGTACAAGAAAGAGGGCCTGTGTGTTGGGGAGTTGTGAGCAGTGCACCCTTGGGAACAGCTAGATGCCGAGACATGGGAGGAGAAGGGCTTCTTTTGTGAAACCTGTAGAATGTGGCAACTTGAAACAACTCAAGTCTCTCCCTTCTAAAGCACGTTGGAGGTACTAAATAGAGAAAGAAACATCAGAGTCAGGGCTCTGCGGGCCATTTTGAATATAAGGCTGAAGGGAATCTTGATTTTCCTCATTGGCATTTAGAGAGTTGTGGGCTCAGTTCTGCCTGAGAAACTCTTTCCTTGCACATGTTCTCTTCATAGCACAATTGGCTTAGTGATGACAGGTGAGTTGCTAGGAAAGAAACTTGGAGGTTGCCATTCTTTGGTAGCTGCTCATCCTTCAGTAATCTGTCGTGAATTGGCGAGCCCATTGAACACTAGCCTCAAGCTAACGTTCCTCTTGTATCGTGCCACAAGTTGGCATGCAGCAGAATCCATGTAGAGTTATGCAGTGTGGTTCTTGAGCTCTAGGAAGCATTCCAGGTCTCTTAGTACTGGCGGGTCTGCGCGAGGATGAGAAACGTACCAGAAGGACGGCCTGTGTGTTTGGGCCTTTGTCAGCAAAGCAGCGTTGGCAACAGCTAGATGCCGAGCCAGGGGCAGTGAAGGGCTTATTTGGTTAAAGGCCTAGATTGTAGCAAGTTGAAAAAACGGAAGTATCTCCCTTTTAAGCACCTTTAAGGTACAAAATAGAGAAAGAACGAGCAGGGTTAAGGCTCTGAGGACCCTTTTGAAATAAGGCTTGAAGGGAAACTTTATTTTCCTCTTTGGGATTTAGAGAGTTGTGGGCTCAATTCCCCCTGAGAAACTCTTTAGTTGCACATGTTCTCTTCATAGCACAATTGCCTTTGTGATGACAAGTGAGTTGGTAGGAAAGAAATATGGAGGTTGCCATTCTTCAGTAGCTGCTCATCCTTCCGTATTCTGTAGTGTATGGGCGACCCCATTGAACACTAGCCTCAAGCTAACGTTCCTCTTGTATCAGGCCGCTGGTTGCAGGCAGCAGAATCCATGTAGCGTTATTCATTGTGGTTCTTGAGCTCTAGGTAGCATTCCAGGTCTCTGAGTACTGGCGGGTCAACACTAGGATGAGCAACGTACTAGAAGGACGGCCTGTGTGTTTGGGCCTTTGTGAGCAATGCAGCGTTGGGCAGAGCTAGATGCCGAGTCAGAGGCTGTGAAGGGCTTCTTTGGTTAAACCTCTACATTTTTGCAAGTTGAAAGAACTCATGTATCTCCCTTCTAAAGCACCTTGGAGGTACAAAGTAGAGAAAGAATCAGCAAGGTCAATGCTCTGCTGGCCCCTTTGAAAATAAGTCTTGAAGGGAAACTTCATTTTCCTCATTGGGATTGAGAGAGTTGGGGGCTCAATTCTCCCTGAGAAAGACTGTAGTTGCACGAGTTCCCTTCATAGCACAATTGCCTTTGGGACGACAAGTGAGTTTCTAGGGAAGAAACTCGGGGTGTGCCATTCTTTGCTGGTGCTCGTCCTTTGGTAATCTTCAGTGAATTGGCGATCCCGTTTGACCACTAGCCTCAAGCTAACGTACCTCTTGTATCATGCCACTTGTTGGCATGTAGCAGAATCCTTGCAGCCTTTTTCAGTGTGGTTCTGGAGCTCTAGGAAGCATTCCAGGTCTCGTAGTACTGGCGGATCTGCTCTAGGATGAGAAACGTACAAGAAGGACGGCCTGTGTGTTGGGGAGTTGTGAGCAGTGCACCCTTGGGAACAGCTAGATGCCGAGACATGGGAGGAGAAGGGCTTCTTTTGTGAAACCTGTAGAATGTGGCAACTTGAAACAACTCAAGTCTCTCCCTTCTAAAGCACGTTGGAGGTACTAAATAGAGAAAGAAACATCAGAGTCAGGGCTCTGCGGGCCATTTTGAATATAAGGCTGAAGGGAATCTTGATTTTCCTCATTGGCATTTAGAGAGTTGTGGGCTCAGTTCTGCCTGAGAAACTCTTTCCTTGCACATGTTCTCTTCATAGCACAATTGGCTTAGTGATGACAGGTGAGTTGCTAGGAAAGAAACTTGGAGGTTGCCATTCTTTGGTAGCTGCTCATCCTTCAGTAATCTGTCGTGAATTGGCGAGCCCATTGAACACTAGCCTCAAGCTAACGTTCCTCTTGTATCGTGCCACAAGTTGGCATGCAGCAGAATCCATGTAGAGTTATGCAGTGTGGTTCTTGAGCTCTAGGAAGCATTCCAGGTCTCTTAGTACTGGCGGGTCGGCGCTAGGATGAGAAACGTACCAGAAGGACGGCCTGTGTGTTTGGGCCTTTGTCAGCAAAGCAGCGTTGGCAACAGCTAGATGCCGAGCCAGGGGCAGTGAAGGGCTTATTTGGTTAAAGGCCTAGATTGTAGCAAGTTGAAAAAACGGAAGTATCTCCCTTTTAAGCACCTTTAAGGTACAAAATAGAGAAAGAACGAGCAGGGTTAAGGCTCTGAGGACCCTTTTGAAATAAGGCTTGAAGGGAAACTTTATTTTCCTCTTTGGGGTTTAGAGAGTTGTGGGCTCAATTCCCCCTGAGAAACTCTTTAGTTGCACATGTTCTCTTCATAGCACAATTGCCTTTGTGATGACAAGTGAGTTGCTAGGAAAGAAATATGGAGGTTGCCATTCTTCAGTAGCTGCTCATCCTTCCGTATTCTGTAGTGTATGGGCGACCCCATTGAACACTAGCCTCAAGCTAACGTTCCTCTTGTATCAGGCCGCTGGTTGCAGGCAGCAGAATCCATGTAGCGTTATTCATTGTGGTTCTTGAGCTCTAGGTAGCATTCCAGGTCTCTGAGTACTGGCGGGTCAACACGAGGATGAGCAACGTACTAGAAAGACGGCCTGTGTGTTTGGGCCTTTGTGAGCAATGCAGCGTTGGGCAGAGCTAGATGCCGAGTCAGAGGCTGTGAAGGGCTTCTTTGGTTAAACCTCTACATTTTTGCAAGTTGAAAGAACTCATGTATCTCCCTTCTAAAGCACCTTGGAGGTACAAAGTAGAGAAAGAATCAGCAAGGTCAATGCTCTGCTGGCCCCTTTGAAAATAAGTCTTGAAGGGAAACTTCATTTTCCTCATTGGGATTGAGAGAGTTGGGGGCTCAATTCTCCCTGAGAAAGGCTGTAGTTGCACGAGTTCCCTTCATAGCACAATTGCCTTTGGGACGACAAGTGAATTTCTAGGAAAGAAACTCGGGGTGTGCCATTCTTTGCTGGTGCTCGTCCTTTGGTAATCTTCAGTGAATTGGCGATCCCGTTTGACCACTAGCCTCAAGCTAACGTTCCTCTTGTATCATGCCACTTGTTGGCATGCAGCAGAATCCTTGCAGCCTTTTTCAGTGTGGTTCTGGAGCTCTAGGAAGCATTCCAGTTCTCGTAGTACTGGCGGATCTGCTCTAGGATGAGAAACGTACAAGAAGGACGGCCTGTGTGTTGGGGAGTTGTGAGCAGTGCACCCTTGGGAACAGCTAGATGCCGAGACATGGGAGGAGAAGGGCTTCTTTTGTGAAACCTGTAGAATGTGGCAACTTGAAACAACTCAAGTCTCTCCCTTCTAAAGCACGTTGGAGGTACTAAATAGAGAAAGAAACATCAGAGTCAGGGCTCTGCGGGCCATTTTGAATATAAGGCTGAAGGGAATCTTGATTTTCCTCATTGGCATTTAGAGAGTTGTGGGCTCAGTTCTGCCTGAGAAACTCTTTCCTTGCACATGTTCTCTTCATAGCACAATTGGCTTAGTGATGACAAGTGAGTTGCTAGGAAAGAAACTTGGAGGTTGCCATTCTTTGGTAGCTGCTCATCCTTCAGTAATCTGTCGTGAATTGGCGAGCCCATTGAACACTAGCCTCAAGCTAACGTTCCTCTTGTATCGTGCCACAAGTTGGCATGCAGCAGAATCCATGTAGAGTTATGCAGTGTGGTTCTTGAGCTCTAGGAAGCATTCCAGGTCTCTTAGTACTGGCGGGTCGGCGCTAGGATGAGAAACGTACCAGAAGGACGGCCTGTGTGTTTGGGCCTTTGTCAGCAAAGCAGCGTTGGCAACAGCTAGATGCCGAGCCAGGGGCAGTGAAGGGCTTATTTGGTTAAAGGCCTAGATTGTAGCAAGTTGAAAAAACGGAAGTATCTCCCTTTTAAGCACCTTTAAGGTACAAAATAGAGAAAGAACGAGCAGGGTTAAGGCTCTGAGGACCCTTTTGAAATAAGGCTTGAAGGGAAACTTTATTTTCCTCTTTGGGGTTTAGAGAGTTGTGGGCTCAATTCCCCCTGAGAAACTCTTTAGTTGCACATGTTCTCTTCATAGCACAATTGCCTTTGTGATGACAAGTGAGTTGCTAGGAAAGAAATATGGAGGTTGCCATTCTTCAGTAGCTGCTCATCCTTCCGTATTCTGTAGTGTATGGGCGACCCCATTGAACACTAGCCTCAAGCTAACGTTCCTCTTGTATCAGGCCGCTGGTTGCAGGCAGCAGAATCCATGTAGCGTTATTCATTGTGGTTCTTGAGCTCTAGGTAGCATTCCAGGTCTCTGAGTACTGGCGGGTCAACACGAGGATGAGCAACGTACTAGAAAGACGGCCTGTGTGTTTGGGCCTTTGTGAGCAATGCAGCGTTGGGCAGAGCTAGATGCCGAGTCAGAGGCTGTGAAGGGCTTCTTTGGTTAAACCTCTACATTTTTGCAAGTTGAAAGAACTCATGTATCTCCCTTCTAAAGCACCTTGGAGGTACAAAGTAGAGAAAGAATCAGCAAGGTCAATGCTCTGCTGGCCCCTTTGAAAATAAGTCTTGAAGGGAAACTTCATTTTCCTCATTGGGATTGAGAGAGTTGGGGGCTCAATTCTCCCTGAGAAAGGCTGTAGTTGCACGAGTTCCCTTCATAGCACAAATGCCTTTGGGACGACAAGTGAGTTTCTAGGAAAGAAACTCGGGGTGTGCCATTCTTTGCTGGTGCTCGTCCTTTGGTAATCTTCAGTGAATTGGCGATCCCGTTTGACCACTAGCCTCAAGCTAACGTTCCTCTTGTATCATGCCACTTGTTGGCATGCAGCAGAATCCTTGCAGCCTTTTTCAGTGTGGTTCTGGAGCTCTAGGAATCATTCCAGGTCTCGTAGTACTGGCGGATCTGCTCTAGGATGAGAAACGTACAAGAAGGACGGCCTGTGTGTTGGGGAGTTGTGAGCAGTGCACCCTTGGGAACAGCTAGATGCCGAGACATGGGAGGAGAAGGGCTTCTTTTGTGAAACCTGTAGAATGTGGCAACTTGAAACAACTCAAGTCTCTCCCTTCTAAAGCACGTTGGAGGTACTAAATAGAGAAAGAAACATCAGAGTCAGGGCTCTGCGGGCCATTTTGAATATAAGGCTGAAGGGAATCTTGATTTTCCTCATTGGCATTTAGAGAGTTGTGGGCTCAGTTCTGCCTGAGAAACTCTTTCCTTGCACATGTTCTCTTCATAGCACAATTGGCTTAGTGATGACAAGTGAGTTGCTAGGAAAGAAACTTGGAGGTTGCCATTCTTTGGTAGCTGCTCATCCTTCAGTAATCTGTCGTGAATTGGCGAGCCCATTGAACACTAGCCTCAAGCTAACGTTCCTCTTGTATCGTGCCACAAGTTGGCATGCAGCAGAATCCATGTAGAGTTATGCAGTGTGGTTCTTGAGCTCTAGGAAGCATTCCAGGTCTCTTAGTACTGGCGGGTCGGCGCTAGGATGAGAAACGTACCAGAAGGACGGCCTGTGTGTTTGGGCCTTTGTCAGCAAAGCAGCGTTGGCAACAGCTAGATGCCGAGCCAGGGGCAGTGAAGGGCTTATTTGGTTAAAGGCCTAGATTGTAGCAAGTTGAAAAAACGGAAGTATCTCCCTTTTAAGCACCTTTAAGGTACAAAATAGAGAAAGAACGAGCAGGGTTAAGGCTCTGAGGACCCTTTTGAAATAAGGCTTGAAGGGAAACTTTATTTTCCTCTTTGGGGTTTAGAGAGTTGTGGGCTCAATTCCCCCTGAGAAACTCTTTAGTTGCACATGTTCTCTTCATAGCACAATTGCCTTTGTGATGACAAGTGAGTTGCTAGGAAAGAAATATGGAGGTTGCCATTCTTCAGTAGCTGCTCATCCTTCCGTATTCTGTAGTGTATGGGCGACCCCATTGAACACTAGCCTCAAGCTAACGTTCCTCTTGTATCAGGCCGCTGGTTGCAGGCAGCAGAATCCATGTAGCGTTATTCATTGTGGTTCTTGAGCTCTAGGTAGCATTCCAGGTCTCTGAGTACTGGCGGGTCAACACGAGGATGAGCAACGTACTAGAAAGACGGCCTGTGTGTTTGGGCCTTTGTGAGCAATGCAGCGTTGGGCAGAGCTAGATGCCGAGTCAGAGGCTGTGAAGGGCTTCTTTGGTTAAACCTCTACATTTTTGCAAGTTGAAAGAACTCATGTATCTCCCTTCTAAAGCACCTTGGAGGTACAAAGTAGAGAAAGAATCAGCAAGGTCAATGCTCTGCTGGCCCCTTTGAAAATAAGTCTTGAAGGGAAACTTCATTTTCCTCATTGGGATTGAGAGAGTTGGGGGCTCAATTCTCCCTGAGAAAGGCTGTAGTTGCACGAGTTCCCTTCATAGCACAATTGCCTTTGGGACGACAAGTGAATTTCTAGGAAAGAAACTCGGGGTGTGCCATTCTTTGCTGGTGCTCGTCCTTTGGTAATCTTCAGTGAATTGGCGATCCCGTTTGACCACTAGCCTCAAGCTAACGTTCCTCTTGTATCATGCCACTTGTTGGCATGCAGCAGAATCCTTGCAGCCTTTTTCAGTGTGGTTCTGGAGCTCTAGGAAGCATTCCAGTTCTCGTAGTACTGGCGGATCTGCTCTAGGATGAGAAACGTACAAGAAGGACGGCCTGTGTGTTGGGGAGTTGTGAGCAGTGCACCCTTGGGAACAGCTAGATGCCGAGACATGGGAGGAGAAGGGCTTCTTTTGTGAAACCTGTAGAATGTGGCAACTTGAAACAACTCAAGTCTCTCCCTTCTAAAGCACGTTGGAGGTACTAAATAGAGAAAGAAACATCAGAGTCAGGGCTCTGCGGGCCATTTTGAATATAAGGCTGAAGGGAATCTTGATTTTCCTCATTGGCATTTAGAGAGTTGTGGGCTCAGTTCTGCCTGAGAAACTCTTTCCTTGCACATGTTCTCTTCATAGCACAATTGGCTTAGTGATGACAAGTGAGTTGCTAGGAAAGAAACTTGGAGGTTGCCATTCTTTGGTAGCTGCTCATCCTTCAGTAATCTGTCGTGAATTGGCGAGCCCATTGAACACTAGCCTCAAGCTAACGTTCCTCTTGTATCGTGCCACAAGTTGGCATGCAGCAGAATCCATGTAGAGTTATGCAGTGTGGTTCTTGAGCTCTAGGAAGCATTCCAGGTCTCTTAGTACTGGCGGGTCGGCGCTAGGATGAGAAACGTACCAGAAGGACGGCCTGTGTGTTTGGGCCTTTGTCAGCAAAGCAGCGTTGGCAACAGCTAGATGCCGAGCCAGGGGCAGTGAAGGGCTTATTTGGTTAAAGGCCTAGATTGTAGCAAGTTGAAAAAACGGAAGTATCTCCCTTTTAAGCACCTTTAAGGTACAAAATAGAGAAAGAACGAGCAGGGTTAAGGCTCTGAGGACCCTTTTGAAATAAGGCTTGAAGGGAAACTTTATTTTCCTCTTTGGGGTTTAGAGAGTTGTGGGCTCAATTCCCCCTGAGAAACTCTTTAGTTGCACATGTTCTCTTCATAGCACAATTGCCTTTGTGATGACAAGTGAGTTGCTAGGAAAGAAATATGGAGGTTGCCATTCTTCAGTAGCTGCTCATCCTTCCGTATTCTGTAGTGTATGGGCGACCCCATTGAACACTAGCCTCAAGCTAACGTTCCTCTTGTATCAGGCCGCTGGTTGCAGGCAGCAGAATCCATGTAGCGTTATTCATTGTGGTTCTTGAGCTCTAGGTAGCATTCCAGGTCTCTGAGTACTGGCGGGTCAACACTAGGATGAGCAACGTACTAGAAGGACGGCCTGTGTGTTTGGGCCTTTGTGAGCAATGCAGCGTTGGGCAGAGCTAGATGCCGAGTCAGAGGCTGTGAAGGGCTTCTTTGGTTAAACCTCTACATTTTTGCAAGTAGAAAGAACTCATGTATCTCCCTTCTAAAGCACCTTGGAGGTACAAAGTAGAGAAAGAATCAGCAAGGTCAATGCTCTGCTGGCCCCTTTGAAAATAAGTCTTGAAGGGAAACTTCATTTTCCTCATTGGGATTGAGAGAGTTGGGGGCTCAATTCTCCCTGAGAAAGACTGTAGTTGCACGAGTTCCCTTCATAGCACAATTGCCTTTGGGACGACAAGTGAGTTTCTAGGAAAGAAACTCGGGGTGTGCCATTCTTTGCTGGTGCTCGTCCTTTGGTAATCTTCAGTGAATTGGCGATCCCGTTTGACCACTAGCCTCAAGCTAACGTTCCTCTTGTATCATGCCACTTGTTGGCATGCAGCAGAATCCTTGCAGCCTTTTTCAGTGTGGTTCTGGAGCTCTAGGAAGCATTCCAGGTCTCGTAGTACTGGCGGATCTGCTCTAGGATGAGAAACGTACAAGAAGGACGGCCTGTGTGTTGGGGAGTTGTGAGCAGTGCACCCTTGGGAACAGCTAGATGCCGAGACATGGGAGGAGAAGGGCTTCTTTTGTGAAACCTGTAGAATGTGGCAACTTGAAACAACTCAAGTCTCTCCCTTCTAAAGCACGTTGGAGGTACTAAATAGAGAAAGAAACATCAGAGTCAGGGCTCTGCGGGCCATTTTGAATATAAGGCTGAAGGGAATCTTGATTTTCCTCATTGGCATTTAGAGAGTTGTGGGCTCAGTTCTGCCTGAGAAACTCTTTCCTTGCACATGTTCTCTTCATAGCACAATTGGCTTAGTGATGACAAGTGAGTTGCTAGGAAAGAAACTTGGAGGTTGCCATTCTTTGGTAGCTGCTCATCCTTCAGTAATCTGTCGTGAATTGGCGAGCCCATTGAACACTAGCCTCAAGCTAACGTTCCTCTTGTATCGTGCCACAAGTTGGCATGCAGCAGAATCCATGTAGAGTTATGCAGTGTGGTTCTTGAGCTCTAGGAAGCATTCCAGGTCTCTTAGTACTGGCGGGTCGGCGCTAGGATGAGAAACGTACCAGAAGGACGGCCTGTGTGTTTGGGCCTTTGTCAGCAAAGCAGCGTTGGCAACAGCTAGATGCCGAGCCAGGGGCAGTGAAGGGCTTATTTGGTTAAAGGCCTAGATTGTAGCAAGTTGAAAAAACGGAAGTATCTCCCTTTTAAGCACCTTTAAGGTACAAAATAGAGAAAGAACGAGCAGGGTTAAGGCTCTGAGGACCCTTTTGAAATAAGGCTTGAAGGGAAACTTTATTTTCCTCTTTGGGGTTTAGAGAGTTGTGGGCTCAATTCCCCCTGAGAAACTCTTTAGTTGCACATGTTCTCTTCATAGCACAATTGCCTTTGTGATGACAAGTGAGTTGCTAGGAAAGAAATATGGAGGTTGCCATTCTTCAGTAGCTGCTCATCCTTCCGTATTCTGTAGTGTATGGGCGACCCCATTGAACACTAGCCTCAAGCTAACGTTCCTCTTGTATCAGGCCGCTGGTTGCAGGCAGCAGAATCCATGTAGCGTTATTCATTGTGGTTCTTGAGCTCTAGGTAGCATTCCAGGTCTCTGAGTACTGGCGGGTCAACACGAGGATGAGCAACGTACTAGAAAGACGGCCTGTGTGTTTGGGCCTTTGTGAGCAATGCAGCGTTGGGCAGAGCTAGATGCCGAGTCAGAGGCTGTGAAGGGCTTCTTTGGTTAAACCTCTACATTTTTGCAAGTTGAAAGAACTCATGTATCTCCCTTCTAAAGCACCTTGGAGGTACAAAGTAGAGAAAGAATCAGCAAGGTCAATGCTCTGCTGGCCCCTTTGAAAATAAGTCTTGAAGGGAAACTTCATTTTCCTCATTGGGATTGAGAGAGTTGGGGGCTCAATTCTCCCTGAGAAAGGCTGTAGTTGCACGAGTTCCCTTCATAGCACAATTGCCTTTGGGACGACAAGTGAATTTCTAGGAAAGAAACTCGGGGTGTGCCATTCTTTGCTGGTGCTCGTCCTTTGGTAATCTTCAGTGAATTGGCGATCCCGTTTGACCACTAGCCTCAAGCTAACGTTCCTCTTGTATCATGCCACTTGTTGGCATGCAGCAGAATCCTTGCAGCCTTTTTCAGTGTGGTTCTGGAGCTCTAGGAAGCATTCCAGTTCTCGTAGTACTGGCGGATCTGCTCTAGGATGAGAAACGTACAAGAAGGACGGCCTGTGTGTTGGGGAGTTGTGAGCAGTGCACCCTTGGGAACAGCTAGATGCCGAGACATGGGAGGAGAAGGGCTTCTTTTGTGAAACCTGTAGAATGTGGCAACTTGAAACAACTCAAGTCTCTCCCTTCTAAAGCACGTTGGAGGTACTAAATAGAGAAAGAAACATCAGAGTCAGGGCTCTGCGGGCCATTTTGAATATAAGGCTGAAGGGAATCTTGATTTTCCTCATTGGCATTTAGAGAGTTGTGGGCTCAGTTCTGCCTGAGAAACTCTTTCCTTGCACATGTTCTCTTCATAGCACAATTGGCTTAGTGATGACAAGTGAGTTGCTAGGAAAGAAACTTGGAGGTTGCCATTCTTTGGTAGCTGCTCATCCTTCAGTAATCTGTCGTGAATTGGCGAGCCCATTGAACACTAGCCTCAAGCTAACGTTCCTCTTGTATCGTGCCACAAGTTGGCATGCAGCAGAATCCATGTAGAGTTATGCAGTGTGGTTCTTGAGCTCTAGGAAGCATTCCAGGTCTCTTAGTACTGGCGGGTCGGCGCGAGGATGAGAAACGTACCAGAAGGACGGCCTGTGTGTTTGGGCCTTTGTCAGCAAAGCAGCGTTGGCAACAGCTAGATGCCGAGCCAGGGGCAGTGAAGGGCTTATTTGGTTAAAGGCCTAGATTGTAGCAAGTTGAAAAAACGGAAGTATCTCCCTTTTAAGCACCTTTAAGGTACAAAATAGAGAAAGAACGAGCAGGGTTAAGGCTCTGAGGACCCTTTTGAAATAAGGCTTGAAGGGAAACTTTATTTTCCTCTTTGGGATTTAGAGAGTTGTGGGCTCAATTCCCCCTGAGAAACTCTTTAGTTGCACATGTTCTCTTCATAGCACAATTGCCCTTGTGATGACAAGTGAGTTGGTAGGAAAGAAATATGGAGGTTGCCATTCTTCAGTAGCTGCTCATCCTTCCGTATTCTGTAGTGTATGGGCGACCCCATTGAACACTAGCCTCAAGCTAACGTTCCTCTTGTATCAGGCCGCTGGTTGCAGGCAGCAGAATCCATGTAGCGTTATTCATTGTGGTTCTTGAGCTCTAGATAGCATTCCAGGTCTCTGAGTACTGGCGGGTCAACACTAGGATGAGCAACGTACTAGAAGGACGGCCTGTGTGTTTGGGCCTTTGTGAGCAATGCAGCGTTGGGCAGAGCTAGATGCCGAGTCAGAGGCTGTGAAGGGCTTCTTTGGTTAAATCTCTACATTTTTGCAAGTTGAAAGAACTCATGTATCTCCCTTCTAAAGCACCTTGGAGGTACAAAGTAGAGAAAGAATCAGCAAGGTCAATGCTCTGCTGGCCCCTTTGAAAATAAGTCTTGAAGGGAAACTTCATTTTCCTCATTGGGATTGAGAGAGTTGGGGCCTCAATTCTCCCTGAGAAAGGCTGTAGTTGCACGAGTTCCCTTCATAGCACAATTGCCTTTGGGACGACAAGTGAGTTTCTAGGAAAGAAACTCGGGGTGTGCCATTCTTTGCTGGTGCTCGTCCTTTGGTAATCTTCAGTGAATTGGCGATCCCGTTTGACCACTAGCCTCAAGCTAACGTTCCTCTTGTATCATGCCACTTGTTGGCATGCAGCAGAATCCTTGCAGCCTTTTTCAGTGTGGTTCTGGAGCTCTAGGAAGCATTCCAGTTCTCGTAGTACTGGCGGATCTGCTCTAGGATGAGAAACGTACAAGAAGGAGGGCCTGTGTGTTGGGGAGTTGTGAGCAGTGCACCCTTGGGAACAGCTAGATGCCGAGACATGGGAGGAGAAGGGCTTCTTTTGTGAAACCTGTAGAATGTGGCAACTTGAAACAACTCAAGTCTCTCCCTTCTAAAGCACGTTGGAGGTACTAAATAGAGAAAGAAACATCAGAGTCAGGGCTCTGCGGGCCATTTTGAATATAAGGCTGAAGGGAATCTTGATTTTCCTCATTGGCATTTAGAGAGTTGTGGGCTCAGTTCTCCCTGAGAAGCTCTTTACTTGCACATGTTCTCTTCATAGCACAATTGGCTTAGTGATGACAGGTGAGTTGCTAGGAAAGAAACTTGGAGGTTGCCATTCTTTGGTAGCTGCTCATCCTTCAGTAATCTGTCGTGAATTGGCGAGCCCATTGAACACTAGCCTCAAGCTAACGTTCCTCTTGTATCGTGCCACAAGTTGGCATGCAGCAGAATCCATGTAGAGTCATGCAGTGTGGTTCTTGAGCTCTAGGAAGCATTCCAGGTCTCTTAGTACTGGCGGGTCTGCGCGAGGATGAGAAACGTACCAGAAGGACGGCCTGTGTGTTTGGGCCTTTGTCAGCAAAGCAGCGTTGGCAACAGCTGGATGCCGAGCCAGGGGCAGTGAAGGGCTTATTTGGTTAAAGGCCTAGATTGTAGCAAGTTGAAAAAACGGAAGTATCTCCCTTTTAAGCACCTTTAAGGTACAAAATAGAGAAAGAACGAGCAGGGTTAAGGCTCTGAGGACCCTTTTGAAATAAGGCTTGAAGGGAAACTTTATTTTCCTCTTTGGGATTTAGAGAGTTGTGGGCTCAATTCCCCCTGAGAAACTCTTTAGTTGCACATGTTCTCTTCATAGCACAATTGCCTTTGTGATGACAAGTGAGTTGGTAGGAAAGAAATATGGAGGTTGCCATTCTTCAGTAGCTGCTCATCCTTCCGTATTCTGTAGTGTATGGGCGACCCCATTGAACACTAGCCTCAAGCTAACGTTCCTCTTGTATCAGGCCGCTGGTTGCAGGCAGCAGAATCCATGTAGCGTTATTCATTGTGGTTCTTGAGCTCTAGGTAGCATTCCAGGTCTCTGAGTACTGGCGGGTCAACACTATGATGAGCAACGTAGTAGAAGGACGGCCTGTGTGTTTGGGCCTTTGTGAGCAATGCAGCGTTGGGCAGAGCTAGATGCCGAGTCAGAGGCTGTGAAGGGCTTCTTTGGTTAAACCTCTACATTTTTGCAAGTTGAAAGAACTCATGTATCTCCCTTCTAAAGCACCTTGGAGGTACAAAGTAGAGAAAGAATCAGCAAGGTCAATGCTCTGCTGGCCCCTTTGAAAATAAGTCTTGAAGGGAAACTTCATTTTCCTCATTGGGATTGAGAGAGTTGGGGGCTCAATTCTCCCTGAGAAAGACTGTAGTTGCACGAGTTCCCTTCATAGCACAACTGCCTTTGGGACGACAAGTGAGTTTCTAGGAAAGAAACTCGGGGTGTGCCATTCTTTGCTGGTGCTCGTCCTTTGGTAATCTTCAGTGAATTGGCGATCCCGTTTGACCACTAGCCTCAAGCTAACGTACCTCTTGTATCATGCCACTTGTTGGCATGCAGCAGAATCCTTGCAGCCTTTTTCAGTGTGGTTCTGGAGCTCTAGGAAGCATTCCAGGTCTCGTAGTAGTGGCGGATCTGCTCTAGGATGAGAAACGTACAAGAAGGACGGCCTGTGTGTTGGGGAGTTGTGAGCAGTGCACCCTTGGGAACAGCTAGATGCCGAGACATGGGAGGAGAAGGGCTTCTTTTGTGAAACCTGTAGAATGTGGCAACTTGAAACAACTCAAGTCTCTCCCTTCTAAAGCACGTTGGAGGTACTAAATAGAGAAAGAAACATCAGAGTCAGGGCTCTGCGGGCCATTTTGAATATAAGGCTGAAGGGAATCTTGATTTTCCTCATTGGCATTTAGAGAGTTGTGGGCTCAGTTCTGCCTGAGAAACTCTTTCCTTGCACATGTTCTCTTCATAGCACAATTGGCTTAGTGATGACAAGTGAGTTGCTAGGAAAGAAACTTGGAGGTTGCCATTCTTTGGTAGCTGCTCATCCTTCAGTAATCTGTCGTGAATTGGCGAGCCCATTGAACACTAGCCTCAAGCTAACGTTCCTCTTGTATCGTGCCACAAGTTGGCATGCAGCAGAATCCATGTAGAGTTATGCAGTGTGGTTCTTGAGCTCTAGGAAGCATTCCAGGTCTCTTAGTACTGGCGGGTCGGCGCTAGGATGAGAAACGTACCAGAAGGACGGCCTGTGTGTTTGGGCCTTTGTCAGCAAAGCAGCGTTGGCAACAGCTAGATGCCGAGCCAGGGGCAGTGAAGGGCTTATTTGGTTAAAGGCCTAGATTGTAGCAAGTTGAAAAAACGGAAGTATCTCCCTTTTAAGCACCTTTAA
Source organism: Balaenoptera ricei (assembly GCF_028023285.1). Lineage (NCBI taxonomy): Eukaryota > Metazoa > Chordata > Mammalia > Artiodactyla > Balaenopteridae > Balaenoptera > Balaenoptera ricei. The sequence goes on along the minus strand of NC_082649.1, from coordinate 47,904,550 downwards.
GGTACAAAATAGAGAAAGAACGAGCAGGGTTAAGGCTCTGAGGACCCTTTTGAAATAAGGCTTGAAGGGAAACTTTATTTTCCTCTTTGGGGTTTAGAGAGTTGTGGGCTCAATTCCCCCTGAGAAACTCTTTAGTTGCACATGTTCTCTTCATAGCACAATTGCCTTTGTGATGACAAGTGAGTTGCTAGGAAAGAAATATGGAGGTTGCCATTCTTCAGTAGCTGCTCATCCTTCCGTATTCTGTAGTGTATGGGCGACCCCATTGAACACTAGCCTCAAGCTAACGTTCCTCTTGTATCAGGCCGCTGGTTGCAGGCAGCAGAATCCATGTAGCGTTATTCATTGTGGTTCTTGAGCTCTAGGTAGCATTCCAGGTCTCTGAGTACTGGCGGGTCAACACTAGGATGAGCAACGTACTAGAAGGACGGCCTGTGTGTTTGGGCCTTTGTGAGCAATGCAGCGTTGGGCAGAGCTAGATGCCGAGTCAGAGGCTGTGAAGGGCTTCTTTGGTTAAACCTCTACATTTTTGCAAGTTGAAAGAACTCATGTATCTCCCTTCTAAAGCACCTTGGAGGTACAAAGTAGTAAAGAATCAGCAAGGTCAATGCTCTGCTGGCCCCTTTGAAAATAAGTCTTGAAGGGAAACTTCATTTTCCTCATTGGGATTGAGAGAGTTGGGGACTCAATTCTCCCTGAGAAACACTGTAGTTGCACGAGTTCCCTTCATAGCACAATTGCCTTTGTGATGACAAGTGAGTTTCTAGGAAAGAAACTCGGGGTGTGCCATTCTTTGCTGGTGCTCGTCCTTTGGTAATCTTCAGTGAATTGGCGATCCCGTTTGACCACTAGCCTCAAGCTAACGTTCCTCTTGTATCATGCCACTTGTTGGCATGCAGCAGAATCCTTGCAGCCTTATTCAGTGTGCTTCTGGAGCTCTAGGAAGCACTCCAGGTCTCGTAGTACCGGCGGATCTGCTCTAGGATGAGAAACGTACAAGAAGGATGGCCTGTGTGTTTGGGGAGTGTTGAGCAGTGCACCCTTGGGAACAGCTAGATGCCGAGACATGGGAGGAGAAGGGCTTCTTTTGTGAAACCTGTAGAATGTGGCAACTTGAAACAACTCAAGTCTCTCCCTTCTAAAGCACGTTGGAGGTACTAAATAGAGAAAGAAACATCAGAGTCAGGGCTCTGCGGGCCATTTTGAATATAAGGCTGAAGGGAATCTTGATTTTCCTCATTGGCATTTAGAGAGTTGTGGGCTCAGTTCTCCCTGAGAAACTCTTTCCTTGCACATGTTCTCTTCATAGCACAATTGGCTTAGTGATGACAGGTGAGTTGCTAGGAAAGAAACTTGGAGGTTGCCATTCTTTGGTAGCTGCTCATCCTTCAGTAATCTGTCGTGAATTGGCGAGCCCATTGAACACTAGCCTCAAGCTAACGTTCCTCTTGTATCGTGCCACAAGTTGGCATGCAGCAGAATCCATGTAGAGTTATGCAGTGTGGTTCTTGAGCTCTAGGAAGCATTCCAGGTCTCTTAGTACTGGCGGGTCGGCGCTAGGATGAGAAACGTACCAGAAGGACGGCCTGTGTGTTTGGGCCTTTGTCAGCAAAGCAGCGTTGGCAACAGCTAGATGCCGAGCCAGGGGCAGTGAAGGGCTTATTTGGTAAAAGGCCTAGATTGTAGCAAGTTGAAAAAACGGAAGTATCTCCCTTTTAAGCACCTTTAAGGTACAAAATAGAGAAAGAACGAGCAGGGTTAAGGCTCTGAGGACCCTTTTGAAATAAGGCTTGAAGGGAAACTTTATTTTCCTCTTTGGGGTTTAGAGAGTTGTGGGCTCAATTCCCCCTGAGAAACTCTTTAGTTGCACATGTTCTCTTCATAGCACAATTGCCTTTGTGATGACAAGTGAGTTGCTAGGAAAGAAATATGGAGGTTGCCATTCTTCAGTAGCTGCTCATCCTTCCGTATTCTGTAGTGTATGGGCGACCCCATTGAACACTAGCCTCAAGCTAACGTTCCTCTTGTATCAGGCCGCTGGTTGCAGGCAGCAGAATCCATGTAGCGTTATTCATTGTGGTTCTTGAGCTCTAGGTAGCATTCCAGGTCTCTGAGTACTGGCGGGTCAACACTAGGATGAGCAACGTACTAGAAGGACGGCCTGTGTGTTTGGGCCTTTGTGAGCAATGCAGCGTTGGGCAGAGCTAGATGCCGAGTCAGAGGCTGTGAAGGGCTTCTTTGGTTAAACCTCTACATTTTTGCAAGTTGAAAGAACTCATGTATCTCCCTTCTAAAGCACCTTGGAGGTACAAAGTAGAGAAAGAATCAGCAAGGTCAATGCTCTGCTGGCCCCTTTGAAAATAAGTCTTGAAGGGAAACTTCATTTTCCTCATTGGGATTGAGAGAGTTGGGGGCTCAATTCTCCCTGAGAAAGACTGTAGTTGCACGAGTTCCCTTCATAGCACAATTGCCTTTGGGACGACAAGTGAGTTTCTAGGAAAGAAACTCGGGGTGTGCCATTCTTTTCTGGTGCTCGTCCTTTGGTAATCTTCAGTGAATTGGCGATCCCGTTTGACCACTAGCCTCAAGCTAACGTACCTCTTGTATCATGCCACTTGTTGGCATGCAGCAGAATCCTTGCAGCCTTTTTCAGTGTGGTTCTGGAGCTCTAGGAAGCATTCCAGGTCTCGTAGTACTGGCGGATCTGCTCTAGGATGAGAAACGTACAAGAAGGACGGCCTGTGTGTTGGGGAGTTGTGAGCAGTGCACCCTTGGGAACAGCTAGATGCCGAGACATGGGAGGAGAAGGGCTTCTTTTGTGAAACCTGTAGAATGTGGCAACTTGAAACAACTCAAGTCTCTCCCTTCTAAAGCACGTTGGAGGTACTAAATAGAGAAAGAAACATCAGAGTCAGGGCTCTGCGGGCCATTTTGAATATAAGGCTGAAGGGAATCTTGATTTTCCTCATTGGCATTTAGAGAGTTGTGGGCTCAGTTCTGCCTGAGAAACTCTTTCCTTGCACATGTTCTCTTCATAGCACAATTGCCTTTGTGATGACAAGTGAGTTGGTAGGAAAGAAATATGGAGGTTGCCATTCTTCAGTAGCTGCTCATCCTTCCGTATTCTGTAGTGTATGGGCGACCCCATTGAACACTAGCCTCAAGCTAACGTTCCTCTTGTATCAGGCCGCTGGTTGCAGGCAGCAGAATCCATGTAGCGTTATTCATTGTGGTTCTTGAGCTCTAGGTAGCATTCCAGGTCTCTGAGTACTGGCGGGTCAACACTAGGATGAGCAACGTACTAGAAGGACGGCCTGTGTGTTTGGGCCTTTGTGAGCAATGCAGCGTTGGGCAGAGCTAGATGCCGAGTCAGAGGCTGTGAAGGGCTTCTTTGGTTAAACCTCTACATTTTTGCAAGTTGAAAGAACTCATGTATCTCCCTTCTAAAGCACCTTGGAGGTACAAAGTAGAGAAAGAATCAGCAAGGTCAATGCTCTGCTGGCCCCTTTGAAAATAAGTCTTGAAGGGAAACTTCATTTTCCTCATTGGGATTGAGAGAGTTGGGGGCTCAATTCTCCCTGAGAAAGACTGTAGTTGCACGAGTTCCCTTCATAGCACAATTGCCTTTGGGACGACAAGTGAGTTTCTAGGAAAGAAACTCGGGGTGTGCCATTCTTTTCTGGTGCTCGTCCTTTGGTAATCTTCAGTGAATTGGCGATCCCGTTTGACCACTAGCCTCAAGCTAACGTACCTCTTGTATCATGCCACTTGTTGGCATGCAGCAGAATCCTTGCAGCCTTTTTCAGTGTGGTTCTGGAGCTCTAGGAAGCATTCCAGGTCTCGTAGTACTGGCGGATCTGCTCTAGGATGAGAAACGTACAAGAAGGACGGCCTGTGTGTTGGGGAGTTGTGAGCAGTGCACCCTTGGGAACAGCTAGATGCCGAGACATGGGAGGAGAAGGGCTTCTTTTGTGAAACCTGTAGAATGTGGCAACTTGAAACAACTCAAGTCTCTCCCTTCTAAAGCACGTTGGAGGTACTAAATAGAGAAAGAAACATCAGAGTCAGGGCTCTGCGGGCCATTTTGAATATAAGGCTGAAGGGAATCTTGATTTTCCTCATTGGCATTTAGAGAGTTGTGGGCTCAGTTCTGCCTGAGAAACTCTTTCCTTGCACATGTTCTCTTCATAGCACAATTGCCTTTGTGATGACAAGTGAGTTGGTAGGAAAGAAATATGGAGGTTGCCATTCTTCAGTAGCTGCTCATCCTTCCGTATTCTGTAGTGTATGGGCGACCCCATTGAACACTAGCCTCAAGCTAACGTTCCTCTTGTATCAGGGCGCTGGTTGCAGGCAGCAGAATCCATGTAGCGTTATTCATTGTGGTTCTTGAGCTCTAGGTAGCATTCCAGGTCTCTGAGTACTGGCGGGTCAACACGAGGATGAGCAACGTACTAGAAAGACGGCCTGTTTGTTTGGGCCTTTGTGAGCAATGCAGCGTTGGGCAGAGCTAGATGCCGAGTCAGAGGCTGTGAAGGGCTTCTTTGGTTAAACCTCTACATTTTTGCAAGTTGAAAGAACTCATGTATCTCCCTTCTAAAGCACCTTGGAGGTACAAAGTAGTAAAGAATCAGCAAGGTCAATGCTCTGCTGGCCCCTTTGAAAATAAGTCTTGAAGGGAAACTTCATTTTCCTCATTGGGATTGAGAGAGTTGGGGACTCAATTCTCCCTGAGAAACACTGTAGTTGCACGAGTTCCCTTCATAGCACAATTGCCTTTGTGATGACAAGTGAGTTTCTAGGAAAGAAACTCGGAGTGTGCCATTATTTGCTGGTGCTCGTCCTTTGGTAATCTTCAGTGAATTGGCGATCCCGTTTGACCACTAGCCTCAAACTAACGTTCCTCTTGTATCATGCCACTTGTTGGCATGCAGCAGAATCCTTGCAGCCTTATTCAGTGTGCTTCTGGAGCTCTAGGAAGCACTCCAGGTCTCGTAGTACCGGCGGATCTGCTCTAGGATGAGAAACGTACAAGAAGGATGGCCTGTGTGTTTGGGGAGTGTTGAGCAGTGCACCCTTGGGAACAGCTAGATGCCGAGACATGGGAGGAGAAGGGCTTCTTTTGTGAAACCTGTAGAATGTGGCAACTTGAAACAACTCAAGTCTCTCCCTTCTAAAGCACGTTGGAGGTACTAAATAGAGAAAGAAACATCAGAGTCAGGGCTCTGCGGGCCATTTTGAATATAAGGCTGAAGGGAATCTTGATTTTCCTCATTGGCATTTAGAGAGTTGTGGGCTCAGTTCTGCCTGAGAAACTCTTTCCTTGCACATGTTCTCTTCATAGCACAATTGGCTTAGTGATGACAGGTGAGTTGCTAGGAAAGAAACTTGGAGGTTGCCATTCTTTGGTAGCTGCTCATCCTTCAGTAATCTGTCGTGAATTGGCGAGCCCATTGAACACTAGCCTCAAGCTAACGTTCCTCTTGTATCGTGCCACAAGTTGGCATGCAGCAGAATCCATGTAGAGTTATGCAGTGTGGTTCTTGAGCTCTAGGAAGCATTCCAGGTCTCTTAGTACTGGCGGGTCGGCGCTAGGATGAGAAACGTACCAGAAGGACGGCCTGTGTGTTTGGGCCTTTGTCAGCAAAGCAGCGTTGGCAACAGCTAGATGCCGAGCCAGGGGCAGTGAAGGGCTTATTTGGTTAAAGGCCTAGATTGTAGCAAGTTGAAAAAACGGAAGTATCTCCCTTTTAAGCACCTTTAAGGTACAAAATAGAGAAAGAACGAGCAGGGTTAAGGCTCTGAGGACCCTTTTGAAATAAGGCTTGAAGGGAAACTTTATTTTCCTCTTTGGGGTTTAGAGAGTTGTGGGCTCAATTCCCCCTGAGAAACTCTTTAGTTGAACATGTTCTCTTCATAGCACAATTGCCTTTGTGATGACAAGTGAGTTGCTAGGAAAGAAATATGGAGGTTGCCATTCTTCAGTAGCTGCTCATCCTTCCGTATTCTGTAGTGCATGGGCGACCCCATTGAACACTAGCCTCAAGCTAACGTTCCTCTTGTATCAGGCCGCTGGTTGCAGGCAGCAGAATCCATGTAGCGTTATTCATTGTGGTTCTTGAGCTCTAGGTAGCATTCCAGGTCTCTGAGTACTGGCGGGTCAACACTAGGATGAGCAACGTACTAGAAGGACGGCCTGTGTGTTTGGGCCTTTGTGAGCAATGCAGCGTTGGGCAGAGCTAGATGCCGAGTCAGAGGCTGTGAAGGGCTTCTTTGGTTAAACCTCTACATTTTTGCAAGTTGAAAGAACTCATGTATCTCCCTTCTAAAGCACCTTGGAGGTACAAAGTAGAGAAAGAATCAGCAAGGTCAATGCTCTGCTGGCCCCTTTGAAAATAAGTCTTGAAGGGAAACTTCATTTTCCTCATTGGGATTGAGAGAGTTGGGGGCTCAATTCTCCCTGAGAAAGACTGTAGTTGCACGAGTTCCCTTCATAGCACAATTGCCTTTGGGACGACAAGTGAGTTTCTAGGAAAGAAACTCGGGGTGTGCCATTCTTTTCTGGTGCTCGTCCTTTGGTAATCTTCAGTGAATTGGCGATCCCGTTTGACCACTAGCCTCAAGCTAACGTACCTCTTGTATCATGCCACTTGTTGGCATGCAGCAGAATCCTTGCAGCCTTTTTCAGTGTGGTTCTGGAGCTCTAGGAAGCATTCCAGGTCTCGTAGTACTGGCGGCTCTGCTCTAGGATGAGAAACGTACAAGAAGGACGGCCTGTGTGTTGGGGAGTTGTGAGCAGTGCACCCTTGGGAACAGCTAGATGCCGAGACATGGAAGGAGAAGGGCTTCTTTTGTGAAACCTGTAGAATGTGGCAACTTGAAACAACTCAAGTCTCTCCCTTCTAAAGCACGTTGGAGGTACTAAATAGAGAAAGAAACATCAGAGTCAGGGCTCTGCGGGCCATTTTGAATATAAGGCTGAAGGGAATCTTGATTTTCCTCATTGGCATTTAGAGAGTTGTGGGCTCAGTTCTGCCTGAGAAACTCTTTCCTTGCACATGTTCTCTTCATAGCACAATTGGCTTAGTGATGACAAGTGAGTTGCTAGGAAAGAAACTTGGAGGTTGCCATTCTTTGCTAGCTGCTCATCCTTCAGTAATCTGTCGTGAATTGGCGAGCCCATTGAACACTAGCCTCAAGCTAACGTTCCTCTTGTATCGTGCCACAAGTTGGCATGCAGCAGAATCCATGTAGAGTTATGCAGTGTGGTTCTTGAGCTCTAGGAAGCATTCCAGGTCTCTTAGTACTGGCGGGTCGGCGCGAGGATGAGAAACGTACCAGAAGGACGGCCTGTGTGTTTGGGCCTTTGTCAGCAAAGCAGCGTTGGCAACAGCTAGATGCCGATCCAGGGGCAGTGAAGGGCTTATTTCGTTAAAGGCCTAGATTGTAGCAAGTTGAAAAAACGGAAGTATCTCCCTTTTAAGCACCTTTAAGGTACAAAATAGAGAAAGAACGAGCAGGGTTAAGGCTCTGAGGACCCTTTTGAAATAAGGCTTGAAGGGAAACTTTATTTTCCTCTTTGGGGTTTAGAGAGATGTGGGCTCAATTCCCCCTGAGAAACTCTTTAGTTGCACATGTTCTCTTCATAGCACAATTGCCTTTGTGATGACAAGTGAGTTGCTAGGAAAGAAATATGGAGGTTGCCATTCTTCAGTAGCTGCTCATCCTTCCGTATTCTGTAGTGTATGGGCGACCCCATTGAACACTAGCCTCAAGCTAACGTTCCTCTTGTATCAGGCCGCTGGTTGCAGGCAGCAGAATCCATGTAGCGTTATTCATTGTGGTTCTTGAGCTCTAGGTAGCATTCCAGGTCTCTGAGTACTGGCGGGTCAACACGAGGATGAGCAACGTACTAGAAAGACGGCCTGTGTGTTTGGGCCTTTGTGAGCAATGTAGCGTTGGGCAGAGCTAGATGCCGAGTCAGAGGCTGTGAAGGGCTTCTTTGGTTAAACCTCTACATTTTTGCAAGTTGAAAGAACTCATGTATCTCCCTTCTAAAGCACCTTGGAGGTACAAAGTAGTAAAGAATCAGCAAGGTCAATGCTCTGCTGGCCCCTTTGAAAATATGTCTTGAAGGGAAACTTCATTTTCCTCATTGGGATTGAGAGAGTTGGGGACTCAATTCTCCCTGAGAAACACTGTAGTTGCACGAGTTCCCTTCATAGCACAATTGCCTTTGTGATGACAAGTGAGTTTCTAGGAAAGAAACTCGGAGTGTGCCATTCTTTGCTGGTGCTCGTCCTTTGGTAATCTTCAGTGAATTGGCGATCCCGTTTGACCACTAGCCTCAAGCTAACGTTCCTCTTGTATCATGCCACTTGTTGGCATGCAGCAGAATCCTTGCAGCCTTATTCAGTGTGCTTCTGGAGCTCTAGGAAGCATTCCAGGTCTCGTAGTACCGGCGGATCTGCTCTAGGATGAGAAACGTACAAGAAGGATGGCCTGTGTGTTTGGGGAGTGTTGAGAAGTGCACCCTTGGGAACAGCTAGATGCCGAGACATGGGAGGAGAAGGGCTTCTTTTGTGAAACCTGTAGAATGTGGCAACTTGAAACAACTCAAGTCTCTCCCTTCTAAAGCACGTTGGAGGTACTAAATAGAGAAAGAAACATCAGAGTCAGGGCTCTGCGGGCCATTTTGAATATAAGGCTGAAGGGAATCTTGATTTTCCTCATTGGCATTTAGAGAGTTGTGGGCTCAGTTCTGCCTGAGAAACTCTTTCCTTGCACATGTTCTCTTCATAGCACAATTGGCTTAGTGATGACAGGTGAGTTGCTAGGAAAGAAACTTGGAGGTTGCCATTCTTTGGTAGCTGCTCATCCTTCAGTAATCTGTCGTGAATTGGCGAGCCCATTGAACACTAGCCTCAAGCTAACGTTCCTCTTGTATCGTGCCACAAGTTGGCATGCAGCAGAATCCATGTAGAGTTATGCAGTGTGGTTCTTGAGCTCTAGGAAGCATTCCAGGTCTCTTAGTACTGGCGGGTCGGCGCTAGGATGAGAAACGTACCAGAAGGACGGCCTGTGTGTTTGGGCCTTTGTCAGCAAAGCAGCGTTGGCAACAGCTAGATGCCGAGCCAGGGGCTGTGAAGGGCTTATTTGGTTAAAGGCCTAGATTGTAGCAAGTTGAAAAAACGGAAGTATCTCCCTTTTAAGCACCTTTAAGGTACAAAATAGAGAAAGAACGAGCAGGGTTAAGGCTCTGAGGACCCTTTTGAAATAAGGCTTGAAGGGAAACTTTATTTTCCTCTTTGGGATTTAGAGAGTTGTGGGCTCAATTCCCCCTGAGAAACTCTTTAGTTGCACATGTTCTCTTCATAGCACAATTGCCTTTGTGATGACAAGTGAGTTGGTAGGAAAGAAATATGGAGGTTGCCATTCTTCAGTAGCTGCTCATCCTTCCGTATTCTGTAGTGTATGGGCGACCCCATTGAACACTAGCCTCAAGCTAACGTTCCTCTTGTATCAGGCCGCTGGTTGCAGGCAGCAGAATCCATGTAGCGTTATTCATTGTGGTTCTTGAGCTCTAGGTAGCATTCCAGGTCTCTGAGTACTGGCGGGTCAACACTAGGATGAGCAACGTACTAGAAGGACGGCCTGTGTGTTTGGGCCTTTGTGAGCAATGCAGCGTTGGGCAGAGCTAGATGCCGAGTCAGAGGCTGTGAAGGGCTTCTTTGGTTAAACCTCTACATTTTTGCAAGTTGAAAGAACTCATGTATCTCCCTTCTAAAGCACCTTGGAGGTACAAAGTAGAGAAAGAATCAGCAAGGTCAATGCTCTGCTGGCCTCTTTGAAAATAAGTCTTGAAGGGAAACTTCATTTTCCTCATTGGGATTGAGAGAGTTGGGGGCTCAATTCTCCCTGAGAAAGACTGTAGTTGCACGAGTTCCCTTCATAGCACAATTGCCTTTGGGACGACAAGTGAGTTTCTAGGAAAGAAACTCGGGGTGTGCCATTCTTTGCTGGTGCTCGTCCTTTGGTAATCTTCAGTGAATTGGCGATCCCGTTTGACCACTAGCCTCAAGCTAACGTTCCTCTTGTATCATGCCACTTGTTGGCATGCAGCAGAATCCTTGCAGCCTTATTCAGTGTGCTTCTGGAGCTCTAGGAAGCATTCCAGGTCTCGTAGTACCGGCGGATCTGCTCTAGGATGAGAAACGTACAAGAAGGATGGCCTGTGTGTTTGGGGAGTTGTGAGCAGTGCACCCTTGGGAACAGCTAGATGCCGAGACATGGGAGGAGAAGGGCTTCTTTTGTGAAACCTGTAGAATGTGGCAACTTGAAACAACTCAAGTCTCTCCCTTCTAAAGCACGTTGGAGGTACTAAATAGAGAAAGAAACATCAGAGTCAGGGCTCTGCGGGCCATTTTGAATATAAGGCTGAAGGGAATCTTGATTTTCCTCATTGGCATTTAGAGAGTTGTGGGCTCAGTTCTCCCTGAGAAACTCTTTCCTTGCACATGTTCTCTTCATAGCACAATTGGCTTAGTGATGACAGGTGAGTTGCTAGGAAAGAAACTTGGAGGTTGCCATTCTTTGGTAGCTGCTCATCCTTCAGTAATCTGTCGTGAATTGGCGAGCCCATTGAACACTAGCCTCAAGCTAACGTTCCTCTTGTATCGTGCCACAAGTTGGCATGCAGCAGAATCCATGTAGAGTTATGCAGTGTGGTTCTTGAGCTCTAGGAAGCATTCCAGGTCTCTTAGTACTGGCGGGTCGGCGCTAGGATGAGAAACGTACCAGAAGGACGGCCTGTGTGTTTGGGCCTTTGTCAGCAAAGCAGCGTTGGCAACAGCTAGATGCCGAGCCAGGGGCTGTGAAGGGCTTATTTGGTTAAAGGCCTAGATTGTAGCAAGTTGAAAAAACGGAAGTATCTCCCTTTTAAGCACCTTTAAGGTACAAAATAGAGAAAGAACGAGCAGGGTTAAGGCTCTGAGGACCCTTTTGAAATAAGGCTTGAAGGGAAACTTTATTTTCCTCTTTGGGGTTTAGAGAGTTGTGGGCTCAATTCCCCCTGAGAAACTCTTTAGTTGCACATGTTCTCTTCATAGCACAATTGCCTTTGTGATGACAAGTGAGTTGCTAGGAAAGAAATATGGAGGTTGCCATTCTTCAGTAGCTGCTCATCCTTCCGTATTCTGTAGTGTATGGGCGACCCCATTGAACACTAGCCTCAAGCTAACGTTCCTCTTGTATCAGGCCGCTGGTTGCAGGCAGCAGAATCCATGTAGCGTTATTCATTGTGGTTCTTGAGCTCTAGGTAGCATTCCAGGTCTCTGAGTACTGGCGGGTCAACACTATGATGAGCAACGTAGTAGAAGGACGGCCTGTGTGTTTGGGCCTTTGTGAGCAATGCAGCGTTGGGCAGAGCTAGATGCCGAGTCAGAGGCTGTGAAGGGCTTCTTTGGTTAAACCTCTACATTTTTGCAAGTTGAAAGAACTCATGTATCTCCCTTCTAAAGCACCTTGGAGGTACAAAGTAGAGAAAGAATCAGCAAGGTCAATGCTCTGCTGGCCCCTTTGAAAATAAGTCTTGAAGGGAAACTTCATTTTCCTCTTTGGGATTGAGAGAGTTGGGGGCTCAATTCTCCCTGAGAAACGCTGTAGTTGCACCAGTTCCCTTCATAGCACAATTGCCTTTGGGACGACAAGTGAGTTTCTAGGAAAGAAACTCGGGGTGTGCCATTCTTTGCTGGTGCTCGTCCTTTGGTAATCTTCAGTGAATTGGCGATCCCGTTTGACCACTAGCCTCAAGCTAACGTACCTCTTCTATCATGCCACTTGTTGGCATGCAGCAGAATCCTTGCAGCCTTTTTCAGTGTGGTTCTGGAGCTCTAGGAAGCATTCCAGGTCTCGTAGTACTGGCGGATCTGCTCTAGGATGAGAAACGTACAAGAAGGACGGCCTGTGTGTTGGGGAGTTGTGAGCAGTGCACCCTTGGGAACAGCTAGATGCCGAGACATGGGAGGAGAAGGGCTTCTTTTGTGAAACCTGTAGAATGTGGCAACTTGAAACAACTCAAGTCTCTCCCTTCTAAAGCACGTTGGAGGTACTAAATAGAGAAAGAAACATCAGAGTCAGGGCTCTGCGGGCCATTTTGAATATAAGGCTGAAGGGAATCTTGATTTTCCTCATTGGCATTTAGAGAGTTGTGGGCTCAGTTCTCCCTGAGAAACTCTTTACTTGCACATGTTCTCTTCATAGCACAATTGGCTTAGTGATGACAGGTGAGTTGCTAGGAAAGAAACTTGGAGGTTGCCATTCTTTGGTAGCTGCTCATCCTTCAGTAATCTGTCGTGAATTGGCGAGCCCATTGAACACTAGCCTCAAGCTAACGTTCCTCTTGTATCGTGCCACAAGTTGGCATGCAGCAGAATCCATGTAGAGTTATGCAGTGTGGTTCTTGAGCTCTAGGAAGCATTCCAGGTCTCTTAGTACTGGCGGGTCGGCGCTAGGATGAGAAACGTACCAGAAGGACGGCCTGTGTGTTTGGGCCTTTGTCAGCAAAGCAGCGTTGGCAACAGCTAGATGCCGAGCCAGGGGCTGTGAAGGGCTTATTTGGTTAAAGGCCTAGATTGTAGCAAGTTGAAAAAACGGAAGTATCTCCCTTTTAAGCACCTTTAAGGTACAAAATAGAGAAAGAACGAGCAGGGTTAAGGCTCTGAGGACCCTTTTGAAATAAGGCTTGAAGGGAAACTTTATTTTCCTCTTTGGGATTTAGAGAGTTGTGGGCTCAATTCCCCCTGAGAAACTCTTTAGTTGCACATGTTCTCTTCATAGCACAATTGCCTTTGTGATGACAAGTGAGTTGGTAGGAAAGAAATATGGAGGTTGCCATTCTTCAGTAGCTGCTCATCCTTCCGTATTCTGTAGTGTATGGGCGACCCCATTGAACACTAGCCTCAAGCTAACGTTCCTCTTGTATCAGGCCGCTGGTTGCAGGCAGCAGAATCCATGTAGCGTTATTCATTGTGGTTCTTGAGCTCTAGGTAGCATTCCAGGTCTCTGAGTACTGGCGGGTCAACACTAGGATGAGCAACGTACTAGAAGGACGGCCTGTGTGTTTGGGCCTTTGTGAGCAATGCAGCGTTGGGCAGAGCTAGATGCCGAGTCAGAGGCTGTGAAGGGCTTCTTTGGTTAAACCTCTACATTTTTGCAAGTTGAAAGAACTCATGTATCTCCCTTCTAAAGCACCTTGGAGGTACAAAGTAGAGAAAGAATCAGCAAGGTCAATGCTCTGCTGGCCTCTTTGAAAATAAGTCTTGAAGGGAAACTTCATTTTCCTCATTGGGATTGAGAGAGTTGGGGGCTCAATTCTCCCTGAGAAAGACTGTAGTTGCACGAGTTCCCTTCATAGCACAATTGCCTTTGGGACGACAAGTGAGTTTCTAGGAAAGAAACTCGGGGTGTGCCATTCTTTGCTGGTGCTCGTCCTTTGGTAATCTTCAGTGAATTGGCGATCCCGTTTGACCACTAGCCTCAAGCTAACGTTCCTCTTGTATCATGCCACTTGTTGGCATGCAGCAGAATCCTTGCAGCTTTTTTCAGTGTGGTTCTGGAGCTCTAGGAAGCATTCCAGGTCTCGTAGTACTAGCGGATCTGCTCTAGGATGAGAAACGTACAAGAAGGAGGGCCTGTGTGTTGGGGAGTTGTGAGCAGTGCACCCTTGGGAACAGCTAGATGCCGAGACATGGGAGGAGAAGGGCTTCTTTTGTGAAACCTGTAGAATGTGGCAACTTGAAACAACTCAAGTCTCTCCCTTCTAAAGCACGTTGGAGGTACTAAATAGAGAAAGAAACATCAGAGTCAGGGCTCTGCGGGCCATTTTGAATATAAGGCTGAAGGGAATCTTGATTTTCCTCATTGGCATTTAGAGAGTTGTGGGCTCAGTTCTGCCTGAGAAACTCTTTCCTTGCACATGTTCTCTTCATAGCACAATTGGCTTAGTGATGACAAGTGAGTTGCTAGGAAAGAAACTTGGAGGTTGCCATTCTTTGGTAGCTGCTCATCCTTCAGTAATCTGTCGTGAATTGGCGAGCCCATTGAACACTAGCCTCAAGCTAACGTTCCTCTTGTATCGTGCCACAAGTTGGCATGCAGCAGAATCCATGTAGAGTTATGCAGTGTGGTTCTTGAGCTCTAGGAAGCATTCCAGGTCTCTTAGTACTGGCGGGTCGGCGCTAGGATGAGAAACGTACCAGAAGGACGGCCTGTGTGTTTGGGCCTTTGTCAGCAAAGCAGCGTTGGCAACAGCTAGATGCCGAGCCAGGGGCAGTGAAGGGCTTATTTGGTTAAAGGCCTAGATTGTAGCAAGTTGAAAAAACGGAAGTATCTCCCTTTTAAGCACCTTTAAGGTACAAAATAGAGAAGGAACGAGCAGGGTTAAGGCTCTGAGGACCCTTTTGAAATAAGGCTTGAAGGGAAACTTTATTTTCCTCTTTGGGGTTTAGAGAGTTGTGGGCTCAATTCCCCCTGAGAAACTCTTTAGTTGCACATGTTCTCTTCATAGCACAATTGCCTTTGTGATGACAAGTGAGTTGGTAGGAAAGAAATATGGAGGTTGCCATTCTTCAGTAGCTGCTCATCCTTCCGTATTCTGTAGTGTATGGGCGACCCCATTGAACACTAGCCTCAAGCTAACGTTCCTCTTGTATCAGGCCGCTGGTTGTAGGCAGCAGAATCCATGTAGCGTTATTCATTGTGGTTCTTGAGCTCTAGGTAGCATTCCAGGTCTCTGAGTACTGGCGGGTCAACACGAGGATGAGCAACGTACTAGAAAGACGGCCTGTGTGTTTGGGCCTTTGTGAGCAATGCAGCGTTGGGCAGAGCTAGATGCCGAGTCAGAGGCTGTGAAGGGCTTCTTTGGTTAAACCTCTACATTTTTGCAAGTTGAAAGAACTCATGTATCTCCCTTCTAAAGCACCTTGGAGGTACAAAGTAGAGAAAGAATCAGCAAGGTCAATGCTCTGCTGGCCTCTTTGAAAATAAGTCTTGAAGGGAAACTTCATTTTCCTCATTGGGATTGAGAGAGTTGGGGGCTCAATTCTCCCTGAGAAAGACTGTAGTTGCACGAGTTCCCTTCATAGCACAATTGCCTTTGGGACGACAAGTGAGTTTCTAGGAAAGAAACTCGGGGTGTGCCATTCTTTGCTGGTGCTCGTCCTTTGGTAATCTTCAGTGAATTGGCGATCCCGTTTGACCACTAGCCTCAAGCTAACGTTCCTCTTGTATCATGCCACTTGTTGGCATGCAGCAGAATCCTTGCAGCCTTTTTCAGTGTGGTTCTGGAGCTCTAGGAAGCATTCCAGGTCTCGTAGTACTGGCGGATCTGCTCTAGGATGAGAAACGTACAAGAAGGACGGCCTGTGTGTTGGGGAGTTGTGAGCAGTGCACCCTTGGGAACAGCTAGATGCCGAGACATGGGAGGAGAAGGGCTTCTTTTGTGAAACCTGTAGAATGTGGCAACTTGAAACAACTCAAGTCTCTCCCTTCTAAAGCACGTTGGAGGTACTAAATAGAGAAAGAAACATCAGAGTCAGGGCTCTGCGGGCCATTTTGAATATAAGGCTGAAGGGAATCTTGATTTTCCTCATTGGCATTTAGAGAGTTGTGGGCTCAGTTCTGCCTGAGAAACTCTTTCCTTGCACATGTTCTCTTCATAGCACAATTGGCTTAGTGATGACAAGTGAGTTGCTAGGAAAGAAACTTGGAGGTTGCCATTCTTTGGTAGCTGCTCATCCTTCAGTAATCTGTCGTGAATTGGCGAGCCCATTGAACACTAGCCTCAAGCTAACGTTCCTCTTGTATCGTGCCACAAGTTGGCATGCAGCAGAATCCATGTAGAGTTATGCAGTGTGGTTCTTGAGCTCTAGGAAGCATTCCAGGTCTCTTAGTACTGGCGGGTTGGCGCTAGGATGAGAAACGTACCAGAAGGACGGCCTGTGTGTTTGGGCCTTTGTCAGCAAAGCAGCGTTGGCAACAGCTAGATGCCGAGCCAGGGGCAGTGAAGGGCTTATTTGGTTAAAGGCCTAGATTGTAGCAAGTTGAAAAAACGGAAGTATCTCCCTTTTAAGCACCTTTAAGGTACAAAATAGAGAAAGAACGAGCAGGGTTAAGGCTCTGAGGACCCTTTTGAAATAAGGCTTGAAGGGAAACTTTATTTTCCTCTTTGGGGTTTAGAGAGTTGTGGGCTCAATTCCCCCTGAGAAACTCTTTAGTTGCACATGTTCTCTTCATAGCACAATTGCCTTTGTGATGACAAGTGAGTTGCTAGGAAAGAAATATGGAGGTTGCCATTCTTCAGTAGCTGCTCATCCTTCCGTATTCTGTAGTGTATGGGCGACCCCATTGAACACTAGCCTCAAGCTAACGTTCCTCTTGTATCAGGCCGCTGGTTGCAGGCAGCAGAATCCATGTAGCGTTATTCATTGTGGTTCTTGAGCTCTAGGTAGCATTCCAGGTCTCTGAGTACTGGCGGGTCAACACTAGGATGAGCAACGTACTAGAAGGACGGCCTGTGTGTTTGGGCCTTTGTGAGCAATGCAGCGTTGGGCAGAGCTAGATGC
The DNA here is from genome assembly GCF_028023285.1 of Balaenoptera ricei. Taxonomy (NCBI): domain Eukaryota; kingdom Metazoa; phylum Chordata; class Mammalia; order Artiodactyla; family Balaenopteridae; genus Balaenoptera; species Balaenoptera ricei. The sequence goes on along the minus strand of NC_082649.1, from coordinate 47,887,928 downwards.
CGAGTCAGAGGCTGTGAAGGGCTTCTTTGGTTAAACCTCTACATTTTTGCAAGTTGAAAGAACTCATGTATCTCCCTTCTAAAGCACCTTGGAGGTACGAAGTAGAGAAAGAATCAGCAAGGTCAATGCTCTGCTGGCCCCTTTGAAAATAAGTCTTGAAGGGAAACTTCATTTTCCTCATTGGGATTGAGAGAGTTGGGGGCTCAATTCTCCCTGAGAAAGACTGTAGTTGCACGAGTTCCCTTCATAGCACAATTGCCTTTGGGACGACAAGTGAGTTTCTAGGAAAGAAACTCGGGGTGTGCCATTCTTTGCTGGTGCTCGTCCTTTGGTAATCTTCAGTGAATTGGCGATCCCGTTTGACCACTAGCCTCAAGCTAACGTTCCTCTTGTATCATGCCACTTGTTGGCATGCAGCAGAATCCTTGCAGCCTTTTTCAGTGTGGTTCTGGAGCTCTAGGAAGCATTCCAGGTCTCGTAGTACTGGCGGCTCTGCTCTAGGATGAGAAACGTACAAGAAGGACGGCCTGTGTGTTGGGGAGTTGTGAGCAGTGCACCCTTGGGAACAGCTAGATGCCGAGACATGGGAGGAGAAGGGCTTCTTTTGTGAAACCTGTAGAATGTGGCAACTTGAAACAACTCAAGTCTCTCCCTTCTAAAGCACGTTGGAGGTACTAAATAGAGAAAGAAACATCAGAGTCAGGGCTCTGCGGGCCATTTTGAATATAAGGCTGAAGGGAATCTTGATTTTCCTCATTGGCATTTAGAGAGTTGTGGGCTCAGTTCTGCCTGAGAAACTCTTTCCTTGCACATGTTCTCTTCATAGCACAATTGGCTTAGTGATGACAAGTGAGTTGCTAGGAAAGAAACTTGGAGGTTGCCATTCTTTGGTAGCTGCTCATCCTTCAGTAATCTGTCGTGAATTGGCGAGCCCATTGAACACTAGCCTCAAGCTAACGTTCCTCTTGTATCGTGCCACAAGTTGGCATGCAGCAGAATCCATGTAGAGTTATGCAGTGTGGTTCTTGAGCTCTAGGAAGCATTCCAGGTCTCTTAGTACTGGCGGGTCGGCGCTAGGATGAGAAACGTACCAGAAGGACGGCCTGTGTGTTTGGGCCTTTGTCAGCAAAGCAGCGTTGGCAACAGCTAGATGCCGAGCCAGGGGCAGTGAAGGGCTTATTTGGTTAAAGGCCTAGATTGTAGCAAGTTGAAAAAACGGAAGTATCTCCCTTTTAAGCACCTTTAAGGTACAAAATAGAGAAAGAACGAGCAGGGTTAAGGCTCTGAGGACCCTTTTGAAATAAGGCTTGAAGGGAAACTTTATTTTCCTCTTTGGGGTTTAGAGAGTTGTGGGCTCAATTCCCCCTGAGAAACTCTTTAGTTGCACATGTTCTCTTCATAGCACAATTGCCTTTGTGATGACAAGTGAGTTGCTAGGAAAGAAATATGGAGGTTGCCATTCTTCAGTAGCTGCTCATCCTTCCGTATTCTGTAGTGTATGGGCGACCCCATTGAACACTAGCCTCAAGCTAACGTTCCTCTTGTATCAGGCCGCTGGTTGCAGGCAGCAGAATCCATGTAGCGTTATTCATTGTGGTTCTTGAGCTCTAGATAGCATTCCAGGTCTCTGAGTACTGGCGGGTCAACACTAGGATGAGCAACGTACTAGAAGGACGGCCTGTGTGTTTGGGCCTTTGTGAGCAATGCAGCGTTGGGCAGAGCTAGATGCCGAGTCAGAGGCTGTGAAGGGCTTCTTTGGTTAAACCTCTACATTTTTGCAAGTAGAAAGAACTCATGTATCTCCCTTCTAAAGCACCTTGGAGGTACAAAGTAGAGAAAGAATCAGCAAGGTCAATGCTCTGCTGGCCCCTTTGAAAATAAGTCTTGAAGGGAAACTTCATTTTCCTCATTGGGATTGAGAGAGTTGGGGGCTCAATTCTCCCTGAGAAAGACTGTAGTTGCACGAGTTCCCTTCATAGCACAATTGCCTTTGGGACGACAAGTGAGTTTCTAGGAAAGAAACTCGGGGTGTGCCATTCTTTGCTGGTGCTCGTCCTTTGGTAATCTTCAGTGAATTGGCGATCCCGTTTGACCACTAGCCTCAAGCTAACGTTCCTCTTGTATCATGCCACTTGTTGGCATGCAGCAGAATCCTTGCAGCCTTTTTCAGTGTGGTTCTGGAGCTCTAGGAAGCATTCCAGGTCTCGTAGTACTGGCGGATCTGCTCTAGGATGAGAAACGTACAAGAAGGAGGACCTGTGTGTTGGGGAGTTGTGAGCAGTGCACCCTTGGGAACAGCTAGATGCCGAGACATGGGAGGAGAAGGGCTTCTTTTGTGAAACCTGTAGAATGTGGCAACTTGAAACAACTCAAGTCTCTCCCTTCTAAAGCACGTTGGAGGTACTAAATAGAGAAAGAAACATCAGAGTCAGGGCTCTGCGGGCCATTTTGAATATAAGGCTGAAGGGAATCTTGATTTTCCTCATTGGCATTTAGAGAGTTGTGGGCTCAGTTCTGCCTGAGAAACTCTTTCCTTGCACATGTTCTCTTCATAGCACAATTGGCTTAGTGATGACAAGTGAGTTGCTAGGAAAGAAACTTGGAGGTTGCCATTCTTTGGTAGCTGCTCATCCTTCAGTAATCTGTCGTGAATTGGCGAGCCCATTGAACACTAGCCTCAAGCTAACGTTCCTCTTGTATCGTGCCACAAGTTGGCATGCAGCAGAATCCATGTAGAGTTATGCAGTGTGGTTCTTGAGCTCTAGGAAGCATTCCAGGTCTCTTAGTACTGGCGGGTCGGCGCTAGGATGAGAAACGTACCAGAAGGACGGCCTGTGTGTTTGGGCCTTTGTCAGCAAAGCAGCGTTGGCAACAGCTAGATGCCGAGCCAGGGGCAGTGAAGGGCTTATTTGGTTAAAGGCCTAGATTGTAGCAAGTTGAAAAAACGGAAGTATCTCCCTTTTAAGCACCTTTAAGGTACAAAATAGAGAAAGAACGAGCAGGGTTAAGGCTCTGAGGACCCTTTTGAAATAAGGCTTGAAGGGAAACTTTATTTTCCTCTTTGGGGTTTAGAGAGTTGTGGGCTCAATTCCCCCTGAGAAACTCTTTAGTTGCACATGTTCTCTTCATAGCACAATTGCCTTTGTGATGACAAGTGAGTTGCTAGGAAAGAAATATGGAGGTTGCCATTCTTCAGTAGCTGCTCATCCTTCCGTATTCTGTAGTGTATGGGCGACCCCATTGAACACTAGCCTCAAGCTAACGTTCCTCTTGTATCAGGCCGCTGGTTGCAGGCAGCAGAATCCATGTAGCGTTATTCATTGTGGTTCTTGAGCTCTAGGTAGCATTCCAGGTCTCTGAGTACTGGCGGGTCAACACTAGGATGAGCAACGTACTAGAAGGACGGCCTGTGTGTTTGGGCCTTTGTGAGCAATGCAGCGTTGGGCAGAGCTAGATGCCGAGTCAGAGGCTGTGAAGGGCTTCTTTGGTTAAACCTCTACATTTTTGCAAGTTGAAAGAACTCATGTATCTCCCTTCTAAAGCACCTTGGAGGTACAAAGTAGAGAAAGAATCAGCAAGGTCAATGCTCTGCTGGCCCCTTTGAAAATAAGTCTTGAAGGGAAACTTCATTTTCCTCATTGGGATTGAGAGAGTTGGGAGCTCAATTCTCCCTGAGAAACACTGTAGTTGCACGAGTTCCCTTCATAGCACAATTGCCTTTGGGACGACAAGTGAGTTTCTAGGAAAGAAACTCGGGGTGTGCCATTCTTTGCTGGTGCTCGTCCTTTGGTAATCTTCAGTGAATTGGCGATCCCGTTTGACCACTAGCCTCAAGCTAACGTTCCTCTTGTATCATGCCACTTGTTGGCATGCAGCAGAATCCTTGCAGCCTTTTTCAGTGTGGTTCTGGAGCTCTAGGAAGCATTCCAGGTCTCGTAGTACTGGCGGCTCTGCTCTAGGATGAGAAACGTACAAGAAGGACGGCCTGTGTGTTGGGGAGTTGTGAGCAGTGCACCCTTGGGAACAGCTAGATGCCGAGACATGGGAGGAGAAGGGCTTCTTTTGTGAAACCTGTAGAATGTGGCAACTTGAAACAACTCAAGTCTCTCCCTTCTAAAGCACGTTGGAGGTACTAAATAGAGAAAGAAACATCAGAGTCAGGGCTCTGCGGGCCATTTTGAATATAAGGCTGAAGGGAATCTTGATTTTCCTCATTGGCATTTAGAGAGTTGTGGGCTCAGTTCTGCCTGAGAAACTCTTTCCTTGCACATGTTCTCTTCATAGCACAATTGGCTTAGTGATGACAAGTGAGTTGCTAGGAAAGAAACTTGGAGGTTGCCATTCTTTGGTAGCTGCTCATCCTTCAGTAATCTGTCGTGAATTGGCGAGCCCATTGAACACTAGCCTCAAGCTAACGTTCCTCTTGTATCGTGCCACAAGTTGGCATGCAGCAGAATCCATGTAGAGTTATGCAGTGTGGTTCTTGAGCTCTAGGAAGCATTCCAGGTCTCTTAGTACTGGCGGGTCGGCGCTAGGATGAGAAACGTACCAGAAGGACGGCCTGTGTGTTTGGGCCTTTGTCAGCAAAGCAGCGTTGGCAACAGCTAGATGCCGAGCCAGGGGCAGTGAAGGGCTTATTTGGTTAAAGGCCTAGATTGTAGCAAGTTGAAAAAACGGAAGTATCTCCCTTTTAAGCACCTTTAAGGTACAAAATAGAGAAAGAACGAGCAGGGTTAAGGCTCTGAGGACCCTTTTGAAATAAGGCTTGAAGGGAAACTTTATTTTCCTCTTTGGGGTTTAGAGAGTTGTGGGCTCAATTCCCCCTGAGAAACTCTTTAGTTGCACATGTTCTCTTCATAGCACAATTGCCTTTGTGATGACAAGTGAGTTGCTAGGAAAGAAATATGGAGGTTGCCATTCTTCAGTAGCTGCTCATCCTTCCGTATTCTGTAGTGTATGGGCGACCCCATTGAACACTAGCCTCAAGCTAACGTTCCTCTTGTATCAGGCCGCTGGTTGCAGGCAGCAGAATCCATGTAGCGTTATTCATTGTGGTTCTTGAGCTCTAGGTAGCATTCCAGGTCTCTGAGTACTGGCGGGTCAACACTAGGATGAGCAACGTACTAGAAGGACGGCCTGTGTGTTTGGGCCTTTGTGAGCAATGCAGCGTTGGGCAGAGCTAGATGCCGAGTCAGAGGCTGTGAAGGGCTTCTTTGGTTAAACCTCTACATTTTTGCAAGTTGAAAGAACTCATGTATCTCCCTTCTAAAGCACCTTGGAGGTACAAAGTAGAGAAAGAATCAGCAAGGTCAATGCTCTGCTGGCCCCTTTGAAAATAAGTCTTGAAGGGAAACTTCATTTTCCTCATTGGGATTGAGAGAGTTGGGGGCTCAATTCTCCCTGAGAAACACTGTAGTTGCACGAGTTCCCTTCATAGCACAATTGCCTTTGGGACGACAAGTGAGTTTCTAGGAAAGAAACTCGGGGTGTGCCATTCTTTGCTGGTGCTCGTCCTTTGGTAATCTTCAGTGAATTGGCGATCCCGTTTGACCACTAGCCTCAAGCTAACGTTCCTCTTGTATCATGCCACTTGTTGGCATGCAGCAGAATCCTTGCAGCCTTTTTCAGTGTGGTTCTGGAGCTCTAGGAAGCATTCCAGGTCTCGTAGTACTGGCGGCTCTGCTCTAGGATGAGAAACGTACAAGAAGGACGGCCTGTGTGTTGGGGAGTTGTGAGCAGTGCACCCTTGGGAACAGCTAGATGCCGAGACATGGGAGGAGAAGGGCTTCTTTTGTGAAACCTGTAGAATGTGGCAACTTGAAACAACTCAAGTCTCTCCCTTCTAAAGCACGTTGGAGGTACTAAATAGAGAAAGAAACATCAGAGTCAGGGCTCTGCGGGCCATTTTGAATATAAGGCTGAAGGGAATCTTGATTTTCCTCATTGGCATTTAGAGAGTTGTGGGCTCAGTTCTGCCTGAGAAACTCTTTCCTTGCACATGTTCTCTTCATAGCACAATTGGCTTAGTGATGACAAGTGAGTTGCTAGGAAAGAAACTTGGAGGTTGCCATTCTTTGGTAGCTGCTCATCCTTCAGTAATCTGTCGTGAATTGGCGAGCCCATTGAACACTAGCCTCAAGCTAACGTTCCTCTTGTATCGTGCCACAAGTTGGCATGCAGCAGAATCCATGTAGAGTTATGCAGTGTGGTTCTTGAGCTCTAGGAAGCATTCCAGGTCTCTTAGTACTGGCGGGTCGGCGCTAGGATGAGAAACGTACCAGAAGGACGGCCTGTGTGTTTGGGCCTTTGTCAGCAAAGCAGCGTTGGCAACAGCTAGATGCCGAGCCAGGGGCAGTGAAGGGCTTATTTGGTTAAAGGCCTAGATTGTAGCAAGTTGAAAAAACGGAAGTATCTCCCTTTTAAGCACCTTTAAGGTACAAAATAGAGAAGGAACGAGCAGGGTTAAGGCTCTGAGGACCCTTTTGAAATAAGGCTTGAAGGGAAACTTTATTTTCCTCTTTGGGGTTTAGAGAGTTGTGGGCTCAATTCCCCCTGAGAAACTCTTTAGTTGCACATGTTCTCTTCATAGCACAATTGCCTTTGTGATGACAAGTGAGTTGCTAGGAAAGAAATATGGAGGTTGCCATTCTTCAGTAGCTGCTCATCCTTCCGTATTCTGTAGTGTATGGGCGACCCCATTGAACACTAGCCTCAAGCTAACGTTCCTCTTGTATCAGGCCGCTGGTTGCAGGCAGCAGAATCCATGTAGCGTTATTCATTGTGGTTCTTGAGCTCTAGGTAGCATTCCAGGTCTCTGAGTACTGGCGGGTCAACACTAGGATGAGCAACGTACTAGAAGGACGGCCTGTGTGTTTGGGCCTTTGTGAGCAATGCAGCGTTGGGCAGAGCTAGATGCCGAGTCAGAGGCTGTGAAGGGCTTCTTTGGTTAAACCTCTACATTTTTGCAAGTAGAAAGAACTCATGTATCTCCCTTCTAAAGCACCTTGGAGGTACAAAGTAGAGAAAGATTCAGCAAGGTCAATGCTCTGCTGGCCCCTTTGAAAATAAGTCTTGAAGGGAAACTTCATTTTCCTCATTGGGATTGAGAGAGTTGGGGGCTCAATTCTCCCTGAGAAAGACTGTAGTTGCACGAGTTCCCTTCATAGCACAATTGCCTTTGGGACGACAAGTGAGTTTCTAGGAAAGAAACTCGGGGTGTGCCATTCTTTGCTGGTGCTCGTCCTTTGGTAATCTTCAGTGAATTGGCGATCCCGTTTGACCACTAGCCTCAAGCTAACGTTCCTCTTGTATCATGCCACTTGTTGGCATGCAGCAGAATCCTTGCAGCCTTTTTCAGTGTGGTTCTGGAGCTCTAGGAAGCATTCCAGGTCTCGTAGTACTGGCGGATCTGTTCTAGGATGAGAAACGTACAAGAAGGAGGGCCTGTGTGTTGGGGAGTTGTGAGCAGTGCACCCTTGGGAACAGCTAGATGCCGAGACATGGGAGGAGAAGGGCTTCTTTTGTGAAACCTGTAGAATGTGGCAACTTGAAACAACTCAAGTCTCTCCCTTCTAAAGCACGTTGGAGGTACTAAATAGAGAAAGAAACATCAGAGTCAGGGCTCTGCGGGCCATTTTGAATATAAGGCTGAAGGGAATCTTGATTTTCCTCATTGGCATTTAGAGAGTTGTGGGCTCAGTTCTGCCTGAGAAACTCTTTCCTTGCACATGTTCTCTTCATAGCACAATTGGCTTAGTGATGACAAGTGAGTTGCTAGGAAAGAAACTTGGAGGTTGCCATTCTTTGGTAGCTGCTCATCCTTCAGTAATCTGTCGTGAATTGGCGAGCCCATTGAACACTAGCCTCAAGCTAACGTTCCTCTTGTATCGTGCCACAAGTTGGCATGCAGCAGAATCCATGTAGAGTTATGCAGTGTGGTTCTTGAGCTCTAGGAAGCATTCCAGGTCTCTTAGTACTGGCGGGTCGGCGCTAGGATGAGAAACGTACCAGAAGGACGGCCTGTGTGTTTGGGCCTTTGTCAGCAAAGCAGCGTTGGCAACAGCTAGATGCCGAGCCAGGGGCAGTGAAGGGCTTATTTGGTTAAAGGCCTAGATTGTAGCAAGTTGAAAAAACGGAAGTATCTCCCTTTTAAGCACCTTTAAGGTACAAAATAGAGAAAGAACGAGCAGGGTTAAGGCTCTGAGGACCCTTTTGAAATAAGGCTTGAAGGGAAACTTTATTTTCCTCTTTGGGGTTTAGAGAGTTGTGGGCTCAATTCCCCCTGAGAAACTCTTTAGTTGCACATGTTCTCTTCATAGCACAATTGCCTTTGTGATGACAAGTGAGTTGCTAGGAAAGAAATATGGAGGTTGCCATTCTTCAGTAGCTGCTCATCCTTCCGTATTCTGTAGTGTATGGGCGACCCCATTGAACACTAGCCTCAAGCTAACGTTCCTCTTGTATCAGGCCGCTGGTTGCAGGCAGCAGAATCCATGTAGCGTTATTCATTGTGGTTCTTGAGCTCTAGGTAGCATTCCAGGTCTCTGAGTACTGGCGGGTCAACACTAGGATGAGCAACGTACTAGAAGGACGGCCTGTGTGTTTGGGCCTTTGTGAGCAATGCAGCGTTGGGCAGAGCTAGATGCCGAGTCAGAGGCTGTGAAGGGCTTCTTTGGTTAAACCTCTACATTTTTGCAAGTAGAAAGAACTCATGTATCTCCCTTCTAAAGCACCTTGGAGGTACAAAGTAGAGAAAGATTCAGCAAGGTCAATGCTCTGCTGGCCCCTTTGAAAATAAGTCTTGAAGGGAAACTTCATTTTCCTCATTGGGATTGAGAGAGTTGGGGGCTCAATTCTCCCTGAGAAAGACTGTAGTTGCACGAGTTCCCTTCATAGCACAATTGCCTTTGGGACGACAAGTGAGTTTCTAGGAAAGAAACTCGGGGTGTGCCATTCTTTGCTGGTGCTCGTCCTTTGGTAATCTTCAGTGAATTGGCGATCCCGTTTGACCACTAGCCTCAAGCTAACGTTCCTCTTGTATCATGCCACTTGTTGGCATGCAGCAGAATCCTTGCAGCCTTTTTCAGTGTGGTTCTGGAGCTCTAGGAAGCATTCCAGGTCTCGTAGTACTGGCGGATCTGTTCTAGGATGAGAAACGTACAAGAAGGAGGGCCTGTGTGTTGGGGAGTTGTGAGCAGTGCACCCTTGGGAACAGCTAGATGCCGAGACATGGGAGGAGAAGGGCTTCTTTTGTGAAACCTGTAGAATGTGGCAACTTGAAACAACTCAAGTCTCTCCCTTCTAAAGCACGTTGGAGGTACTAAATAGAGAAAGAAACATCAGAGTCAGGGCTCTGCGGGCCATTTTGAATATAAGGCTGAAGGGAATCTTGATTTTCCTCATTGGCATTTAGAGAGTTGTGGGCTCAGTTCTGCCTGAGAAACTCTTTCCTTGCACATGTTCTCTTCATAGCACAATTGGCTTAGTGATGACAAGTGAGTTGCTAGGAAAGAAACTTGGAGGTTGCCATTCTTTGGTAGCTGCTCATCCTTCAGTAATCTGTCGTGAATTGGCGAGCCCATTGAACACTAGCCTCAAGCTAACGTTCCTCTTGTATCGTGCCACAAGTTGGCATGCAGCAGAATCCATGTAGAGTTATGCAGTGTGGTTCTTGAGCTCTAGGAAGCATTCCAGGTCTCTTAGTACTGGCGGGTCGGCGCTAGGATGAGAAACGTACCAGAAGGACGGCCTGTGTGTTTGGGCCTTTGTCAGCAAAGCAGCGTTGGCAACAGCTAGATGCCGAGCCAGGGGCAGTGAAGGGCTTATTTGGTTAAAGGCCTAGATTGTAGCAAGTTGAAAAAACGGAAGTATCTCCCTTTTAAGCACCTTTAAGGTACAAAATAGAGAAAGAACGAGCAGGGTTAAGGCTCTGAGGACCCTTTTGAAATAAGGCTTGAAGGGAAACTTTATTTTCCTCTTTGGGGTTTAGAGAGTTGTGGGCTCAATTCCCCCTGAGAAACTCTTTAGTTGCACATGTTCTCTTCATAGCACAATTGCCTTTGTGATGACAAGTGAGTTGCTAGGAAAGAAATATGGAGGTTGCCATTCTTCAGTAGCTGCTCATCCTTCCGTATTCTGTAGTGTATGGGCGACCCCATTGAACACTAGCCTCAAGCTAACGTTCCTCTTGTATCAGGCCGCTGGTTGCAGGCAGCAGAATCCATGTAGCGTTATTCATTGTGGTTCTTGAGCTCTAGGTAGCATTCCAGGTCTCTGAGTACTGGCGGGTCAACACTAGGATGAGCAACGTACTAGAAGGACGGCCTGTGTGTTTGGGCCTTTGTGAGCAATGCAGCGTTGGGCAGAGCTAGATGCCGAGTCAGAGGCTGTGAAGGGCTTCTTTGGTTAAACCTCTACATTTTTGCAAGTTGAAAGAACTCATGTATCTCCCTTCTAAAGCACCTTGGAGGTACAAAGTAGAGAAAGAATCAGCAAGGTCAATGCTCTGCTGGCCCCTTTGAAAATAAGTCTTGAAGGGAAACTTCATTTTCCTCATTGGGATTGAGAGAGTTGGGGGCTCAATTCTCCCTGAGAAACACTGTAGTTGCACGAGTTCCCTTCATAGCACAATTGCCTTTGGGACGACAAGTGAGTTTCTAGGAAAGAAACTCGGGGTGTGCCATTCTTTGCTGGTGCTCGTCCTTTGGTAATCTTCAGTGAATTGGCGATCCCGTTTGACCACTAGCCTCAAGCTAACGTTCCTCTTGTATCATGCCACTTGTTGGCATGCAGCAGAATCCTTGCAGCCTTTTTCAGTGTGGTTCTGGAGCTCTAGGAAGCATTCCAGGTCTCGTAGTACTGGCGGCTCTGCTCTAGGATGAGAAACGTACAAGAAGGACGGCCTGTGTGTTGGGGAGTTGTGAGCAGTGCACCCTTGGGAACAGCTAGATGCCGAGACATGGGAGGAGAAGGGCTTCTTTTGTGAAACCTGTAGAATGTGGCAACTTGAAACAACTCAAGTCTCTCCCTTCTAAAGCACGTTGGAGGTACTAAATAGAGAAAGAAACATCAGAGTCAGGGCTCTGCGGGCCATTTTGAATATAAGGCTGAAGGGAATCTTGATTTTCCTCATTGGCATTTAGAGAGTTGTGGGCTCAGTTCTGCCTGAGAAACTCTTTCCTTGCACATGTTCTCTTCATAGCACAATTGGCTTAGTGATGACAAGTGAGTTGCTAGGAAAGAAACTTGGAGGTTGCCATTCTTTGGTAGCTGCTCATCCTTCAGTAATCTGTCGTGAATTGGCGAGCCCATTGAACACTAGCCTCAAGCTAACGTTCCTCTTGTATCGTGCCACAAGTTGGCATGCAGCAGAATCCATGTAGAGTTATGCAGTGTGGTTCTTGAGCTCTAGGAAGCATTCCAGGTCTCTTAGTACTGGCGGGTCGGCGCTAGGATGAGAAACGTACCAGAAGGACGGCCTGTGTGTTTGGGCCTTTGTCAGCAAAGCAGCGTTGGCAACAGCTAGATGCCGAGCCAGGGGCAGTGAAGGGCTTATTTGGTTAAAGGCCTAGATTGTAGCAAGTTGAAAAAACGGAAGTATCTCCCTTTTAAGCACCTTTAAGGTACAAAATAGAGAAAGAACGAGCAGGGTTAAGGCTCTGAGGACCCTTTTGAAATAAGGCTTGAAGGGAAACTTTATTTTCCTCTTTGGGGTTTAGAGAGTTGTGGGCTCAATTCCCCATGAGAAACTCTTTACTTGCACATGTTCTCTTCATAGCACAATTGGCTTAGTGATGACAAGTGAGTTGCTAGGAAAGAAACTTGGAGGTTGCCATTCTTTGCTAGCTGCTCATCCTTCAGTAATCTGTCGTGAATTGGCGAGCCCATTGAACACTAGGCTCAAGCTAACGTTCCTCTTGTATCGTGCCACAAGTTGGCATGCAGCAGAATCCATGTAGAGTTATGCAGTGTGGTTCTTGAGCTCTAGGAAGCATTCCAGGTCTCTTACTACTGGCGGGTCGATGCTAGGATGAGAAACGTACCAGAAGGACGGCCTGTGTGTTTGGGCCTTTGTCAGCAAAGCAGCGTTGGCAACAGCTAGATGCTGAGCCAGGGGCAGTGAAGGGCTTATTTGGTTAAAGGCCTAGATTGTAGCAAGTTGAAAAAACGGAAGTATCTCCCTTTTAAGCACCTTTAAGGTACAAAATAGAGAAGGAACGAGCAGGGTTAAGGCTCTGAGGCCCCTTTTGAAATAAGGCTTGAAGGGAAACTTTATTTTCCTCTTTGGGATTTAGAGAGTTGTGGGCTCAATTCCCCCTGAGAAACTCTTTAGTTGCACATGTTCTCTTCATAGCACAATTGCCTTTGTGATGACAAGTGAGTTGCTAGGAAAGAAATATGGAGGTTGCCATTCTTCAGTAGCTGCTCATCCTTCCGTATTCTGTAGTGTATGGGCGACCCCATTGAACACTAGCCTCAAGCTAACGTTCCTCTTGTATCAGGCCGCTGGTTGCAGGCAGCAGAATCCATGTAGCGTTATTCATTGTGGTTCTTGAGCTCTAGGTAGCATTCCAGGTCTCTGAGTACTGGCGGGTCAACACGAGGATGAGCAACGTACTAGAAAGACGGCCTGTGTGTTTGGGCCTTTGTGAGCAATGCAGCGTTGGGCAGAGCTAGATGCCGAGTCAGAGGCTGTGAAGGGCTTCTTTGGTTAAACCTCTACATTTTTGCAAGTTGAAAGAACTCATGTATCTCCCTTCTAAAGCACCTTGGAGGTACAAAGTAGTAAAGAATCAGCAAGGTCAATGCTCTGCTGGCCCCTTTGAAAATAAGTCTTGAAGGGAAACTTCATTTTCCTCATTGGGATTGAGAGAGTTGGGGACTCAATTCTCCCTGAGAAACACTGTAGTTGCACGAGTTCCCTTCATAGCACAATTGCCTTTGTGATGACAAGTGAGTTTCTAGGAAAGAAACTCGGAGTGTGCCATTCTTTGCTGGTGCTCGTCCTTTGGTAATCTTCAGTGAATTGGCGATCCCGTTTGACCACTAGCCTCAAGCTAACGTTCCTCTTGTATCATGCCACTTGTTGGCATGCAGCAGAATCCTTGCAGCCTTATTCAGTGTGCTTCTGGAGCTCTAGGAAGCATTCCAGGTCTCGTAGTACCGGCGGATCTGCTCTAGGATGAGAAACGTACAAGAAGGATGGCCTGTGTGTTTGGGGAGTGTTGAGCAGTGCACCCTTGGGAACAGCTAGATGCCGAGACATGGGAGGAGAAGGGCTTCTTTTGTGAAACCTGTAGAATGTGGCAACTTGAAACAACTCAAGTCTCTCCCTTCTAAAGCACGTTGGAGGTACTAAATAGAGAAAGAAACATCAGAGTCAGGGCTCTGCGGGCCATTTTGAATATAAGGCTGAAGGGAATCTTGATTTTCCTCATTGGCATTTAGAGAGTTGTGGGCTCAGTTCTGCCTGAGAAACTCTTTCCTTGCACATGTTCTCTTCATAGCACAATTGGCTTAGTGATGACAAGTGAGTTGCTAGGAAAGAAACTTGGAGGTTGCCATTCTTTGGTAGCTGCTCATCCTTCAGTAATCTGTCGTGAATTGGCGAGCCCATTGAACACTAGCCTCAAGCTAACGTTCCTCTTGTATCGTGCCACAGGTTGGCATGCAGCAGAATCCATGTAGAGTTATGCAGTGTGGTTCTTGAGCTCTAGGAAGCATTCCAGGTCTCTTAGTACTGGCGGGTCGGCGCTAGGATGAGAAACGTACCAGAAGGACGGGCTGTGTGTTTGGGCCTTTGTCAGCAAAGCAGCGTTGGCAACAGCTAGATGCCGAGCCAGGGGCAGTGAAGGGCTTATTTGGTTAAAGGCCTAGATTGTAGCAAGTTGAAAAAACGGAAGTATCTCCCTGTTAAGCACCTTTAAGGTACAAAATAGAGAAAGAACGAGCAGGGTTAAGGCTCTGAGGACCCTTTTGAAATAAGGATTGAAGGGAAACTTTATTTTCCTCTTTGGGGTTTAGAGAGTTGTGGGCTCAATTCCCCCTGAGAAACTCTTTAGTTGCACATGTTCTCTTCATAGCACAATTGCCTTTGTGATGACAAGTGAGTTGGTAGGAAAGAAATATGGAGGTCGCCATTCTTCAGTAGCTGCTCATCCTTCCGTATTCTGTAGTGTATGGGCGACCCCATTGAACACTAGCCTCAAGCTAACGTTCCTCTTGTATCAGGCCGCTGGTTGTAGGCAGCAGAATCCATGTAGCGTTATTCATTGTGGTTCTTGAGCTCTAGGTAGCATTCCAGGTCTCTGAGTACTGGCGGGTCAACACGAGGATGAGCAACGTACTAGAAAGACGGCCTGTGTGTTTGGGCCTTTGTGAGCAATGCAGCGTTGGGCAGAGCTAGATGCCGAGTCAGAGGCTGTGAAGGGCTTCTTTGGTTAAACCTCTACATTTTTGCAAGTTGAAAGAACTCATGTATCTCCCTTCTAAAGCACCTTGGAGGTACAAAGTAGAGAAAGAGTCAGCAAGGTCAATGCTCTGCTGGCCCCTTTGAAAATAAGTCTTGAAGGGAAACTTCATTTTCCTCATTGGGATTGAGAGAGTTGGGGGCTCAATTCTCCCTGAGAAAGACTGTAGTTGCACGAGTTCCCTTCATAGCACAATTGCCTTTGGGACGACAAGTGAGTTTCTAGGAAAGAAACTCGGGGTGTGCCATTCTTTGCTGGTGCTCGTCCTTTGGTAATCTTCAGTGAATTGGCGATCCCGTTTGACCACTAGCCTCAAGCTAACGTTCCTCTTGTATCATGCCACTTGTTGGCATGCAGCAGAATCCTTGCAGCCTTTTTCAGTGTGGTTCTGGAGCTCTAGGAAGCATTCCAGGTCTCGTAGTAGTGGCGGATCTGCTCTAGGATGAGAAACGTACAAGAAGGACGGCCTGTGTGTTGGGGAGTTGTGAGCAGTGCACCCTTGGGAACAGCTAGATGCTGAGACATGGGAGGAGAAGGGCTTCTTTTGTGAAACCTGTAGAATGTGGCAACTTGAAACAACTCAAGTCTCTCCCTTCTAAAGCACGTTGGAGGTACTAAATAGAGAAAGAAACATCAGAGTCAGGGCTCTGCGGGCCATTTTGAATATAAGGCTGAAGGGAATCTTGATTTTCCTCATTGGCATTTAGAGAGTTGTGGGCTCAGTTCTGCCTGAGAAACTCTTTCCTTGCACATGTTCTCTTCATAGCACAATTGGCTTAGTGATGACAAGTGAGTTGCTAGGAAAGAAACTTGGAGGTTGCCATTCTTTGGTAGCTGCTCATCCTTCAGTAATCTGTCGTGAATTGGCGAGCCCATTGAACACTAGCCTCAAGCTAACGTTCCTCTTGTATCGTGCCACAAGTTGGCATGCAGCAGAATCCATGTAGAGTTATGCAGTGTGGTTCTTGAGCTCTAGGAAGCATTCCAGGTCTCTTAGTACTGGCGGGTCGGCGCTAGGATGAGAAACGTACCAGAAGGACGGCCTGTGTGTTTGGGCCTTTGTCAGCAAAGCAGCGTTGGCAACAGCTAGATGCCGAGCCAGGGGCAGTGAAGGGCTTATTTGGTTAAAGGCCTAGATTGTAGCAAGTTGAAAAAACGGAAGTATCTCCCTTTTAAGCACCTTTAAGGTACAAAATAGAGAAGGAACGAGCAGGGTTAAGGCTCTGAGGACCCTTTTGAAATAAGGCTTGAAGGGAAACTTTATTTTCCTCTTTGGGATTTAGAGAGTTGTGGGCTCAATTCCCCCTGAGAAACTCTTTAGTTGCACATGTTCTCTTCATAGCACAATTGCCTTTGTGATGACAAGTGAGTTGCTAGGAAAGAAATATGGAGGTTGCCATTCTTCAGTAGCTGCTCATCCTTCCGTATTCTGTAGTGTATGGGCGACCCCATTGAACACTAGCCTCAAGCTAACGTTCCTCTTGTATCAGGCCGCTGGTTGCAGGCAGCAGAATCCATGTAGCGTTATTCATTGTGGTTCTTGAGCTCTAGGTAGCATTCCAGGTCTCTGAGTACTGGCGGGTCAACACGAGGATGAGCAACGTACTAGAAAGACGGCCTGTGTGTTTGGGCCTTTGTGAGCAATGCAGCGTTGGGCAGAGCTAGATGCCGAGTCAGAGGCTGTGAAGGGCTTCTTTGGTTAAACCTCTACATTTTTGCAAGTTGAAAGAACTCATGTATCTCCCTTCTAAAGCACCTTGGAGGTACAAAGTAGTAAAGAATCAGCAAGGTCAATGCTCTGCTGGCCCCTTTGAAAATAAGTCTTGAAGGGAAACTTCATTTTCCTCATTGGGATTGAGAGAGTTGGGGACTCAATTCTCCCTGAGAAACACTGTAGTTGCACGAGTTCCCTTCATAGCACAATTGCCTTTGTGATGACAAGTGAGTTTCTAGGAAAGAAACTCGGAGTGTGCCATTCTTTGCTGGTGCTCGTCCTTTGGTAACCTTCAGTGAATTGGCGATCCCGTTTGACCACTAGCCTCAAGCTAACGTTCCTCTTGTATCATGCCACTTGTTGGCATGCAGCAGAATCCTTGCAGCCTTATTCAGTGTGGTTCTGGAGCTCTAGGAAGCATTCCAGGTCTCGTAGTACCGGCGGATCTGCTCTAGGATGAGAAACGTACAAGAAGGATGGCCTGTGTGTTTGGGGAGTTGTGAGCAGTGCACCCTTGGGAACAGCTAGATGCCGAGACATGGGAGGAGAAGGGCTTCTTTTGTGAAACCTGTAGAATGTGGCAACTTGAAACAACTCAAGTCTCTCCCTTCTAAAGCACGTTGGAGGTACTAAATAGAGAAAGAAACATCAGAGTCAGGGCTCTGCGGGCCATTTTGAATATAAGGCTGAAGGGAATCTTGATTTTCCTCATTGGCATTTAGAGAGTTGTGGGCTCAGTTCTCCCTGAGAAACTCTTTCCTTGCACATGTTCTCTTCATAGCACAATTGGCTTAGTGATGACAGGTGAGTTGCTAGGAAAGAAACTTGGAGGTTGCCATTCTTTGGTAGCTGCTCATCCTTCAGTAATCTGTCGTGAATTGGCGAGCCCATTGAACACTAGCCTCAAGCTAACGTTCCTCTTGTATCGTGCCACAAGTTGGCATGCAGCAGAATCCATGTAGAGTTATGCAGTGTGGTTCTTGAGCTCTAGGAAGCATTCCAGGTCTCTTACTACTGGCGGGTCGGTGCTAGGATGAGAAACGTACCAGAAGGACGGCCTGTGTGTTTGGGCCTTTGTCAGCAAAGCAGCGTTGGCAACAGCTAGATGCCGAGCCAGGGGCAGTGAAGGGCTTATTTGGTTAAAGGCCTAGATTGTAGCAAGTTGAAAAAACGGAAGTATCTCCCTTTTAAGCACCTTTAAGGTACAAAATAGAGAAAGAACGAGCAGGGTTAAGGCTCTGAGGACCCTTTTGAAATAAGGCTTGAAGGGAAACTTTATTTTCCTCTTTGGGGTTTAGAGAGTTGTGGGCTCAATTCCCCCTGAGAAACTCTTTAGTTGCACATGTTCTCTTCATAGCACAATTGCCTTTGTGATGACAAGTGAGTTGCTAGGAAAGAAATATGGAGGTTGCCATTCTTCAGTAGCTGCTCATCCTTCTGTATTCTGTAGTGTATGGGCGACCCCATTGAACACTAGCCTCAAGCTAACGTTCCTCTTGTATCAGGCCGCTGGTTGCAGGCAGCAGAATCCATGTAGCGTTATTCATTGTGGTTCTTGAGCTCTAGGTAGCATTCCAGGTCTCTGAGTACTGGCGGGTCAACACGAGGATGAGCAACGTACTAGAAAGACGGCCTGTGTGTTTGGGCCTTTGTGAGCAATGCAGCGTTGGGCAGAGCTAGATGCCGAGTCAGAGGCTGTGAAGGGCTTCTTTGGTTAAACCTCTACATTTTTGCAAGTTGAAAGAACTCATGTATCTCCCTTCTAAAGCACCTTGGAGGTACAAAGTAGTAAAGAATCAGCAAGGTCAATGCTCTGCTGGCCCCTTTGAAAATAAGTCTTGAAGGGAAACTTCATTTTCCTCATTGGGATTGAGAGAGTTGGGGACTCAATTCTCCCTGAGAAACACTGTAGTTGCACGAGTTCCCTTCATAGCACAATTGCCTTTGTGATGACAAGTGAGTTTCTAGGAAAGAAACTCGGAGTGTGCCATTCTTTGCTGGTGCTCGTCCTTTGGTAATCTTCAGTGAATTGGCAATCCCGTTTGACCACTAGCCTCAAGCTAACGTTCCTCTTGTATCATGCCACTTGTTGGCATGCAGCAGAATCCTTGCAGCCTTATTCAGTGTGCTTCTGGAGCTCTAGGAAGCATTCCAGGTCTCGTAGTACCGGCGGATCTGCTCTAGGATGAGAAACGTACAAGAAGGATGGCCTGTGTGTTTGGGGAGTTGTGAGCAGTGCACCCTTGGGAACAGCTAGATGCCGAGACATGGGAGGAGAAGGGCTTCTTTTGTGAAACCTGTAGAATGTGGCAACTTGAAACAACTCAAGTCTCTCCCTTCAAAAGCACGTTGGAGGTACTAAATAGAGAAAGAAACATCAGAGTCAGGGCTCTGCGGGCCATTTTGAATATAAGGCTGAAGGGAATCTTGATTTTCCTCATTGGCATTTAGAGAGTTGTGGGCTCAGTTCTCCCTGAGAAACTCTTTACTTGCACATGTTCTCTTCATAGCACAATTGGCTTAGTGATGACAGGTGAGTTGCTAGGAAAGAAACTTGGAGGTTGCCATTCTTTGGTAGCTGCTCATCCTTCAGTAATCTGTCGTGAATTGGCGAGCCCATTGAACACTAGCCTCAAGCTAACGTTCCTCTTGTATCGTGCCACAAGTTGGCATGCAGCAGAATCCATGTAGAGTTATGCAGTGTGGTTCTTGAGCTCTAGGAAGCATTCCAGGTCTCTTACTACTGGCGGGTCGGCGCTAGGATGAGAAACGTACCAGAAGGACGGCCTGTGTGTTTGGGCCTTTGTCAGCAAAGCAGCGTTGGCAACAGCTAGATGCCGAGCCAGGGGCAGTGAAGGGCTTATTTGGTTAAAGGCCTAGATTGTAGCAAGTTGAAAAAACGGAAGTATCTCCCTTTTAAGCACCTTTAAGGTACAAAATAGAGAAAGAACGAGCAGGGTTAAGGCTCTGAGGACCCTTTTGAAATAAGGCTTGAAGGGAAACTTTATTTTCCTCTTTGGGGTTTAGAGAGTTGTGGGCTCAATTCCCCCTGAGAAACTCTTTAGTTGCACATGTTCTCTTCATAGCACAATTGCCTTTGTGATGACAAGTGAGTTGCTAGGAAAGAAATATGGAGGTTGCCATTCTTCAGTAGCTGCTCATCCTTCCGTATTCTGTAGTGTATGGGCGACCCCATTGAACACTAGCCTCAAGCTAACGTTCCTCTTGTATCAGGCCGCTGGTTGCAGGCAGCAGAATCCATGTAGCGTTATTCATTGTGGTTCTTGAGCTCTAGGTAGCATTCCAGGTCTCTGAGTACTGGCGGGTCAACACGAGGATGAGCAACGTACTAGAAAGACGGCCTGTGTGTTTGGGCCTTTGTGAGCAATGCAGCGTTGGGCAGAGCTAGATGCCGAGTCAGAGGCTGTGAAGGGCTTCTTTGGTTAAACCTCTACATTTTTGCAAGTTGAAAGAACTCATGTATCTCCCTTCTAAAGCACCTTGGAGGTACAAAGTAGAGAAAGAATCAGCAAGGTCAATGCTCTGCTGGCCCCTTTGAAAATAAGTCTTGAAGGGAAACTTCATTTTCCTCATTGGGATTGAGAGAGTTGGGGGCTCAATTCTCCCTGAGAAAGACTGTAGTTGCACGAGTTCCCTTCATAGCACAATTGCCTTTGGGACGACAAGTGAGTTTCTAGGAAAGAAACTCGGGGTGTGCCATTCTTTGCTGGTGCTCGTCCTTTGGTAATCTTCAGTGAATTGGCGATCCCGTTTGACCACTAGCCTCAAGCTAACGTTCCTCTTGTATCATGCCACTTGTTGGCATGCAGCAGAATCCTTGCAGCCTTTTTCAGTGTGGTTCTGGAGCTCTAGGAAGCATTCCAGGTCTCGTAGTAGTGGCGGATCTGCTCTAGCATGAGAAACGTACAAGAAGGACGGCCTGTGTGTTGGGGAGTTGTGAGCAGTGCACCCTTGGGAACAGCTAGATGCCGAGACATGGGAGGAGAAGGGCTTCTTTTGTGAAACCTGTAGAATGTGGCAACTTGAAACAACTCAAGTCTCTCCCTTCTAAAGCACGTTGGAGGTACTAAATAGAGAAAGAAACATCAGAGTCAGGGCTCTGCGGGCCATTTTGAATATAAGGCTGAAGGGAATCTTGATTTTCCTCATTGGCATTTAGAGAGTTGTGGGCTCAGTTCTGCCTGAGAAACTCTTTCCTTGCACATGTTCTCTTCATAGCACAATTGGCTTAGTGATGACAAGTGAGTTGCTAGGAAAGAAACTTGGAGGTTGCCATTCTTTGGTAGCTGCTCATCCTTCAGTAATCTGTCGTGAATTGGCGAGCCCATTGAACACTAGCCTCAAGCTAACGTTCCTCTTGTATCGTGCCACAAGTTGGCATGCAGCAGAATCCATGTAGGGTTATGCAGTGTGGTTCTTGAGCTCTAGGAAGCATTCCAGGTCTCTTACTACTGGCGGGTCGATGCTAGGATGAGAAACGTACCAGAAGGACGGCCTGTGTGTTTGGGCCTTTGTCAGCAAAGCAGCGTTGGCAACAGCTAGATGCCGAGCCAGGGGCAGTGAAGGGCTTATTTGGTTAAAGGCCTAGATTGTAGCAAGTTGAAAAAACGGAAGTATCTCCCTTTTAAGCACCTTTAAGGTACAAAATAGAGAAGGAACGAGCAGGGTTAAGGCTCTGAGGACCCTTTTGAAATAAGGCTTGAAGGGAAACTTTATTTTCCTCTTTGGGGTTTAGAGAGTTGTGGGCTCAATTCCCCCTGAGAAACTCTTTAGTTGCACATGTTCTCTTCATAGCACAATTGCCTTTGTGATGACAAGTGAGTTGGTAGGAAAGAAATATGGAGGTTGCCATTCTTCAGTAGCTGCTCATCCTTCCGTATTCTGTAGTGTATGGGCGACCCCATTGAACACTAGCCTCAAGCTAACGTTCCTCTTGTATCAGGCCGCTGGTTGTAGGCAGCAGAATCCATGTAGCGTTATTCATTGTGGTTCTTGAGCTCTAGGTAGCATTCCAGGTCTCTGAGTACTGGCGGGTCAACACGAGGATGAGCAACGTACTAGAAAGACGGCCTGTGTGTTTGGGCCTTTGTGAGCAATGCAGCGTTGGGCAGAGCTAGATGCCGAGTCAGAGGCTGTGAAGGGCTTCTTTGGTTAAACCTCTACATTTTTGCAAGTTGAAAGAACTCATGTATCTCCCTTCTAAAGCACCTTGGAGGTACAAAGTAGAGAAAGAATCAGCAAGGTCAATGCTCTGCTGGCCCCTTTGAAAATAAGTCTTGAAGGGAAACTTCATTTTCCTCATTGGGATTGAGAGAGTTGGGGGCTCAATTCTCCCTGAGAAAGACTGTAGTTGCACGAGTTCCCTTCATAGCACAATTGCCTTTGGGACGACAAGTGAGTTTCTAGGAAAGAAACTCGGGGTGTGCCATTCTTTGCTGGTGCTCGTCCTTTGGTAATCTTCAGTGAATTGGCGATCCCGTTTGACCACTAGCCTCAAGCTAACGTTCCTCTTGTATCATGCCACTTGTTGGCATGCAGCAGAATCCTTGCAGCCTTTTTCAGTGTGGTTCTGGAGCTCTAGGAAGCATTCCAGGTCTCGTAGTAGTGGCGGATCTGCTCTAGCATGAGAAACGTACAAGAAGGACGGCCTGTGTGTTGGGGAGTTGTGAGCAGTGCACCCTTGGGAACAGCTAGATGCCGAGACATGGGAGGAGAAGGGCTTCTTTTGTGAAACCTGTAGAATGTGGCAACTTGAAACAACTCAAGTCTCTCCCTTCTAAAGCACGTTGGAGGTACTAAATAGAGAAAGAAACATCAGAGTCAGGGCTCTGCGGGCCATTTTGAATATAAGGCTGAAGGGAATCTTGATTTTCCTCATTGGCATTTAGAGAGTTGTGGGCTCAGTTCTGCCTGAGAAACTCTTTCCTTGCACATGTTCTCTTCATAGCACAATTGGCTTAGTGATGACAAGTGAGTTGCTAGGAAAGAAACTTGGAGGTTGCCATTCTTTGGTAGCTGCTCATCCTTCAGTAATCTGTCGTGAATTGGCGAGCCCATTGAACACTAGCCTCAAGCTAACGTTCCTCTTGTATCGTGCCACAAGTTGGCATGCAGCAGAATCCATGTAGAGTTATGCAGTGTGGTTCTTGAGCTCTAGGAAGCATTCCAGGTCTCTTAGTACTGGCGGGTCGGCGCTAGGATGAGAAACGTACCAGAAGGACGGCCTGTGTGTTTGGGCCTTTGTCAGCAAAGCAGCGTTGGCAACAGCTAGATGCCGAGCCAGGGGCAGTGAAGGGCTTATTTGGTTAAAGGCCTAGATTGTAGCAAGTTGAAAAAACGGAAGTATCTCCCTTTTAAGCACCTTTAAGGTACAAAATAGAGAAGGAACGAGCAGGGTTAAGGCTCTGAGTACCCTTTTGAAATAAGGCTTGAAGGGAAACTTTATTTTCCTCTTTGGGATTTAGAGAGTTGTGGGCTCAATTCCCCCTGAGAAACTCTTTAGTTGCACATGTTCTCTTCATAGCACAATTGCCTTTGTGATGACAAGTGAGTTGCTAGGAAAGAAATATGGAGGTTGCCATTCTTCAGTAGCTGCTCATCCTTCCGTATTCTGTAGTGTATGGGCGACCCCATTGAACACTAGCCTCAAGCTAACGTTCCTCTTGTATCAGGCCGCTGGTTGCAGGCAGCAGAATCCATGTAGCGTTATTCATTGTGGTTCTTGAGCTCTAGGTAGCATTCCAGGTCTCTGAGTACTGGCGGGTCAACACGAGGATGAGCAACGTACTAGAAAGACGGCCTGTGTGTTTGGGCCTTTGTGAGCAATGCAGCGTTGGGCAGAGCTAGATGCCGAGTCAGAGGCTGTGAAGGGCTTCTTTGGTTAAACCTCTACATTTTTGCAAGTTGAAAGAACTCATGTATCTCCCTTCTAAAGCACCTTGGAGGTACAAAGTAGTAAAGAATCAGCAAGGTCAATGCTCTGCTGGCCCCTTTGAAAATAAGTCTTGAAGGGAAACTTCATTTTCCTCATTGGGATTGAGAGAGTTGGGGACTCAATTCTCCCTGAGAAACACTGTAGTTGCACGAGTTCCCTTCATAGCACAATTGCCTTTGTGATGACAAGTGAGTTTCTAGGAAAGAAACTCGGAGTGTGCCATTCTTTGCTGGTGCTCGTCCTTTGGTAACCTTCAGTGAATTGGCGATCCCGTTTGACCACTAGCCTCAAGCTAACGTTCCTCTTGTATCATGCCACTTGTTGGCATGCAGCAGAATCCTTGCAGCCTTATTCAGTGTGGTTCTGGAGCTCTAGGAAGCATTCCAGGTCTCGTAGTACCGGCGGATCTGCTCTAGGATGAGAAACGTACAAGAAGGATGGCCTGTGTGTTTGGGGAGTTGTGAGCAGTGCACCCTTGGGAACAGCTAGATGCCGAGACATGGGAGGAGAAGGGCTTCTTTTGTGAAACCTGTAGAATGTGGCAACTTGAAACAACTCAAGTCTCTCCCTTCTAAAGCACGTTGGAGGTACTAAATAGAGAAAGAAACATCAGAGTCAGGGCTCTGCGGGCCATTTTGAATATAAGGCTGAAGGGAATCTTGATTTTCCTCATTGGCATTTAGAGAGTTGTGGGCTCAGTTCTCCCTGAGAAACTCTTTCCTTGCACATGTTCTCTTCATAGCACAATTGGCTTAGTGATGACAGGTGAGTTGCTAGGAAAGAAACTTGGAGGTTGCCATTCTTTGGTAGCTGCTCATCCTTCAGTAATCTGTCGTGAATTGGCGAGCCCATTGAACACTAGCCTCAAGCTAACGTTCCTCTTGTATCGTGCCACAAGTTGGCATGCAGCAGAATCCATGTAGAGTTATGCAGTGTGGTTCTTGAGCTCTAGGAAGCATTCCAGGTCTCTTACTACTGGCGGGTCGGTGCTAGGATGAGAAACGTACCAGAAGGACGGCCTGTGTGTTTGGGCCTTTGTCAGCAAAGCAGCGTTGGCAACAGCTAGATGCCGAGCCAGGGGCAGTGAAGGGCTTATTTGGTTAAAGGCCTAGATTGTAGCAAGTTGAAAAAACGGAAGTATCTCCCTTTTAAGCACCTTTAAGGTACAAAATAGAGAAAGAACGAGCAGGGTTAAGGCTCTGAGGACCCTTTTGAAATAAGGCTTGAAGGGAAACTTTATTTTCCTCTTTGGGGTTTAGAGAGTTGTGGGCTCAATTCCCCCTGAGAAACTCTTTAGTTGCACATGTTCTCTTCATAGCACAATTGCCTTTGTGATGACAAGTGAGTTGCTAGGAAAGAAATATGGAGGTTGCCATTCTTCAGTAGCTGCTCATCCTTCCGTATTCTGTAGTGTATGGGCGACCCCATTGAACACTAGCCTCAAGCTAACGTTCCTCTTGTATCAGGCCGCTGGTTGCAGGCAGCAGAATCCATGTAGCGTTATTCATTGTGGTTCTTGAGCTCTAGGTAGCATTCCAGGTCTCTGAGTACTGGCGGGTCAACACGAGGATGAGCAACGTACTAGAAAGACGGCCTGTGTGTTTGGGCCTTTGTGAGCAATGCAGCGTTGGGCAGAGCTAGATGCCGAGTCAGAGGCTGTGAAGGGCTTCTTTGGTTAAACCTCTACATTTTTGCAAGTTGAAAGAACTCATGTATCTCCCTTCTAAAGCACCTTGGAGGTACAAAGTAGTAAAGAATCAGCAAGGTCAATGCTCTGCTGGCCCCTTTGAAAATAAGTCTTGAAGGGAAACTTCATTTTCCTCATTGGGATTGAGAGAGTTGGGGACTCAATTCTCCCTGAGAAACACTGTAGTTGCACGAGTTCCCTTCATAGCACAATTGCCTTTGTGATGACAAGTGAGTTTCTAGGAAAGAAACTCGGAGTGTGCCATTCTTTGCTGGTGCTCGTCCTTTGGTAATCTTCAGTGAATTGGCGATCCCGTTTGACCACTAGCCTCAAGCTAACGTTCCTCTTGTATCATGCCACTTGTTGGCATGCAGCAGAATCCTTGCAGCCTTATTCAGTGTGCTTCTGGAGCTCTAGGAAGCATTCCAGGTCTCGTAGTACCGGCGGATCTGCTCTAGGATGAGAAACGTACAAGAAGGATGGCCTGTGTGTTTGGGGAGTTGTGAGCAGTGCACCCTTGGGAACAGCTAGATGCCGAGACATGGGAGGAGAAGGGCTTCTTTTGTGAAACCTGTAGAATGTGGCAACTTGAAACAACTCAAGTCTCTCCCTTCTAAAGCACGTTGGAGGTACTAAATAGAGAAAGAAACATCAGAGTCAGGGCTCTGCGGGCCATTTTGAATATAAGGCTGAAGGGAATCTTGATTTTCCTCATTGGCATTTAGAGAGTTGTGGGCTCAGTTCTGCCTGAGAAACTCTTTCCTTGCACATGTTCTCTTCATAGCACAATTGGCTTAGTGATGACAAGTGAGTTGCTAGGAAAGAAACTTGGAGGTTGCCATTCTTTGGTAGCTGCTCATCCTTCAGTAATCTGTCGTGAATTGGCGAGCCCATTGAACACTAGCCTCAAGCTAACGTTCCTCTTGTATCGTGCCACAAGTTGGCATGCAGCAGAATCCATGTAGAGTTATGCAGTGTGGTTCTTGAGCTCTAGGAAGCATTCCAGGTCTCTTAGTACTGGCGGGTCGGCGCTAGGATGAGAAACGTACCAGAAGGACGGCCTGTGTGTTTGGGCCTTTGTCAGCAAAGCAGCGTTGGCAACAGCTAGATGCCGAGCCAGGGGCAGTGAAGGGCTTATTTGGTTAAAGGCCTAGATTGTAGCAAGTTGAAAAAACGGAAGTATCTCCCTTTTAAGCACCTTTAAGGTACAAAATAGAGAAGGAACGAGCAGGGTTAAGGCTCTGAGGACCCTTTTGAAATAAGGCTTGAAGGGAAACTTTATTTTCCTCTTTGGGATTTAGAGAGTTGTGGGCTCAATTCCCCCTGAGAAACTCTTTAGTTGCACATGTTCTCTTCATAGCACAATTGCCTTTGTGATGACAAGTGAGTTGCTAGGAAAGAAATATGGAGGTTGCCATTCTTCAGTAGCTGCTCATCCTTCCGTATTCTGTAGTGTATGGGCGACCCCATTGAACACTAGCCTCAAGCTAACGTTCCTCTTGTATCAGGCCGCTGGTTGCAGGCAGCAGAATCCATGTAGCGTTATTCATTGTGGTTCTTGAGCTCTAGGTAGCATTCCAGGTCTCTGAGTACTGGCGGGTCAACACGAGGATGAGCAACGTACTAGAAAGACGGCCTGTGTGTTTGGGCCTTTGTGAGCAATGCAGCGTTGGGCAGAGCTAGATGCCGAGTCAGAGGCTGTGAAGGGCTTCTTTGGTTAAACCTCTACATTTTTGCAAGTTGAAAGAACTCATGTATCTCCCTTCTAAAGCACCTTGGAGGTACAAAGTAGTAAAGAATCAGCAAGGTCAATGCTCTGCTGGCCCCTTTGAAAATAAGTCTTGAAGGGAAACTTCATTTTCCTCATTGGGATTGAGAGAGTTGGGGACTCAATTCTCCCTGAGAAACACTGTAGTTGCACGAGTTCCCTTCATAGCACAATTGCCTTTGTGATGACAAGTGAGTTTCTAGGAAAGAAACTCGGAGTGTGCCATTCTTTGCTGGTGCTCGTCCTTTGGTAACCTTCAGTGAATTGGCGATCCCGTTTGACCACTAGCCTCAAGCTAACGTTCCTCTTGTATCATGCCACTTGTTGGCATGCAGCAGAATCCTTGCAGCCTTATTCAGTGTGGTTCTGGAGCTCTAGGAAGCATTCCAGGTCTCGTAGTACCGGCGGATCTGCTCTAGGATGAGAAACGTACAAGAAGGATGGCCTGTGTGTTTGGGGAGTTGTGAGCAGTGCACCCTTGGGAACAGCTAGATGCCGAGACATGGGAGGAGAAGGGCTTCTTTTGTGAAACCTGTAGAATGTGGCAACTTGAAACAACTCAAGTCTCTCCCTTCTAAAGCACGTTGGAGGTACTAAATAGAGAAAGAAACATCAGAGTCAGGGCTCTGCGGGCCATTTTGAATATAAGGCTGAAGGGAATCTTGATTTTCCTCATTGGCATTTAGAGAGTTGTGGGCTCAGTTCTCCCTGAGAAACTCTTTCCTTGCACATGTTCTCTTCATAGCACAATTGGCTTAGTGATGACAGGTGAGTTGCTAGGAAAGAAACTTGGAGGTTGCCATTCTTTGGTAGCTGCTCATCCTTCAGTAATCTGTCGTGAATTGGCGAGCCCATTGAACACTAGCCTCAAGCTAACGTTCCTCTTGTATCGTGCCACAAGTTGGCATGCAGCAGAATCCATGTAGAGTTATGCAGTGTGGTTCTTGAGCTCTAGGAAGCATTCCAGGTCTCTTACTACTGGCGGGTCGGTGCTAGGATGAGAAACGTACCAGAAGGACGGCCTGTGTGTTTGGGCCTTTGTCAGCAAAGCAGCGTTGGCAACAGCTAGATGCCGAGCCAGGGGCAGTGAAGGGCTTATTTGGTTAAAGGCCTAGATTGTAGCAAGTTGAAAAAACGGAAGTATCTCCCTTTTAAGCACCTTTAAGGTACAAAATA
The DNA here is from genome assembly GCF_028023285.1 of Balaenoptera ricei. Taxonomy (NCBI): domain Eukaryota; kingdom Metazoa; phylum Chordata; class Mammalia; order Artiodactyla; family Balaenopteridae; genus Balaenoptera; species Balaenoptera ricei. Next base: position 47,860,160 of record NC_082649.1, on the reverse strand, counting down.
GAGAAAGAACGAGCAGGGTTAAGGCTCTGAGGACCCTTTTGAAATAAGGCTTGAAGGGAAACTTTATTTTCCTCTTTGGGGTTTAGAGAGTTGTGGGCTCAATTCCCCCTGAGAAACTCTTTAGTTGCACATGTTCTCTTCATAGCACAATTGCCTTTGTGATGACAAGTGAGTTGCTAGGAAAGAAATATGGAGGTTGCCATTCTTCAGTAGCTGCTCATCCTTCCGTATTCTGTAGTGTATGGGCGACCCCATTGAACACTAGCCTCAAGCTAACGTTCCTCTTGTATCAGGCCGCTGGTTGCAGGCAGCAGAATCCATGTAGCGTTATTCATTGTGGTTCTTGAGCTCTAGGTAGCATTCCAGGTCTCTGAGTACTGGCGGGTCAACACGAGGATGAGCAACGTACTAGAAAGACGGCCTGTGTGTTTGGGCCTTTGTGAGCAATGCAGCGTTGGGCAGAGCTAGATGCCGAGTCAGAGGCTGTGAAGGGCTTCTTTGGTTAAACCTCTACATTTTTGCAAGTTGAAAGAACTCATGTATCTCCCTTCTAAAGCACCTTGGAGGTACAAAGTAGTAAAGAATCAGCAAGGTCAATGCTCTGCTGGCCCCTTTGAAAATAAGTCTTGAAGGGAAACTTCATTTTCCTCATTGGGATTGAGAGAGTTGGGGACTCAATTCTCCCTGAGAAACACTGTAGTTGCACGAGTTCCCTTCATAGCACAATTGCCTTTGTGATGACAAGTGAGTTTCTAGGAAAGAAACTCGGAGTGTGCCATTCTTTGCTGGTGCTCGTCCTTTGGTAATCTTCAGTGAATTGGCGATCCCGTTTGACCACTAGCCTCAAGCTAACGTTCCTCTTGTATCATGCCACTTGTTGGCATGCAGCAGAATCCTTGCAGCCTTATTCAGTGTGCTTCTGGAGCTCTAGGAAGCATTCCAGGTCTCGTAGTACCGGCGGATCTGCTCTAGGATGAGAAACGTACAAGAAGGATGGCCTGTGTGTTTGGGGAGTTGTGAGCAGTGCACCCTTGGGAACAGCTAGATGCCGAGACATGGGAGGAGAAGGGCTTCTTTTGTGAAACCTGTAGAATGTGGCAACTTGAAACAACTCAAGTCTCTCCCTTCTAAAGCACGTTGGAGGTACTAAATAGAGAAAGAAACATCAGAGTCAGGGCTCTGCGGGCCATTTTGAATATAAGGCTGAAGGGAATCTTGATTTTCCTCATTGGCATTTAGAGAGTTGTGGGCTCAGTTCTCCCTGAGAAACTCTTTACTTGCACATGTTCTCTTCATAGCACAATTGGCTTAGTGATGACAGGTGAGTTGCTAGGAAAGAAACTTGGAGGTTGCCATTCTTTGGTAGCTGCTCATCCTTCAGTAATCTGTCGTGAATTGGCGAGCCCATTGAACACTAGCCTCAAGCTAACGTTCCTCTTGTATCGTGCCACAAGTTGGCATGCAGCAGAATCCATGTAGAGTTATGCAGTGTGGTTCTTGAGCTCTAGGAAGCATTCCAGGTCTCTTACTACTGGCGGGTCGGCGCTAGGATGAAAAACGTACCAGAAGGACGGCCTGTGTGTTTGGGCCTTTGTCAGCAAAGCAGCGTTGGCAACAGCTAGATGCCGAGCCAGGGGCAGTGAAGGGCTTATTTGGTTAAAGGCCTAGATTGTAGCAAGTTGAAAAAACGGAAGTATCTCCCTTTTAAGCACCTTTAAGGTACAAAATAGAGAAAGAACGAGCAGGGTTAAGGCTCTGAGGACCCTTTTGAAATAAGGCTTGAAGGGAAACTTTATTTTCCTCTTTGGGGTTTAGAGAGTTGTGGGCTCAATTCCCCCTGAGAAACTCTTTAGTTGCACATGTTCTCTTCATAGCACAATTGCCTTTGTGATGACAAGTGAGTTGCTAGGAAAGAAATATGGAGGTTGCCATTCTTCAGTAGCTGCTCATCCTTCCGTATTCTGTAGTGTATGGGCGACCCCATTGAACACTAGCCTCAAGCTAACGTTCCTCTTGTATCAGGCCGCTGGTTGTAGGCAGCAGAATCCATGTAGCGTTATTCATTGTGGTTCTTGAGCTCTAGGTAGCATTCCAGGTCTCTGAGTACTGGCGGGTCAACACGAGGATGAGCAACGTACTAGAAAGACGGCCTGTGTGTTTGGGCCTTTGTGAGCAATGCAGCGTTGGGCAGAGCTAGATGCCGAGTCAGAGGCTGTGAAGGGCTTCTTTGGTTAAACCTCTACATTTTTGCAAGTTGAAAGAACTCATGTATCTCCCTTCTAAAGCACCTTGGAGGTACAAAGTAGAGAAAGAATCAGCAAGGTCAATGCTCTGCTGGCCCCTTTGAAAATAAGTCTTGAAGGGAAACTTCATTTTCCTCATTGGGATTGAGAGAGTTGGGGGCTCAATTCTCCCTGAGAAAGACTGTAGTTGCACGAGTTCCCTTCATAGCACAATTGCCTTTGGGACGACAAGTGAGTTTCTAGGAAAGAAACTCGGGGTGTGCCATTCTTTGCTGGTGCTCGTCCTTTGGTAATCTTCAGTGAATTGGCGATCCCGTTTGACCACTAGCCTCAAGCTAACGTTCCTCTTGCATCATGCCACTTGTTGGCATGCAGCAGAATCCTTGCAGCCTTTTTCAGTGTGGTTCTGGAGCTCTAGGAAGCATTCCAGGTCTCGTAGTAGTGGCGGATCTGCTCTAGCATGAGAAACGTACAAGAAGGACGGCCTGTGTGTTGGGGAGTTGTGAGCAGTGCACCCTTGGGAACAGCTAGATGCCGAGACATGGGAGGAGAAGGGCTTCTTTTGTGAAACCTGTAGAATGTGGCAACTTGAAACAACTCAAGTCTCTCCCTTCTAAAGCACGTTGGAGGTACTAAATAGAGAAAGAAACATCAGAGTCAGGGCTCTGCGGGCCATTTTGAATATAAGGCTGAAGGGAATCTTGATTTTCCTCATTGGCATTTAGAGAGTTGTGGGCTCAGTTCTGCCTGAGAAACTCTTTCCTTGCACATGTTCTCTTCATAGCACAATTGGCTTAGTGATGACAAGTGAGTTGCTAGGAAAGAAACTTGGAGGTTGCCATTCTTTGGTAGCTGCTCATCCTTCAGTAATCTGTCGTGAATTGGCGAGCCCATTGAACACTAGCCTCAAGCTAACGTTCCTCTTGTATCGTGCCACAAGTTGGCATGCAGCAGAATCCATGTAGAGTTATGCAGTGTGGTTCTTGAGCTCTAGGAAGCATTCCAGGTCTCTTACTACTGGCGGGTCGATGCTAGGATGAGAAACGTACCAGAAGGACGGCCTGTGTGTTTGGGCCTTTGTCAGCAAAGCAGCGTTGGCAACAGCTAGATGCCGAGCCAGGGGCAGTGAAGGGCTTATTTGGTTAAAGGCCTAGATTGTAGCAAGTTGAAAAAACGGAAGTATCTCCCTTTTAAGCACCTTTAAGGTACAAAATAGAGAAGGAACGAGCAGGGTTAAGGCTCTGAGGACCCTTTTGAAATAAGGCTTGAAGGGAAACTTTATTTTCCTCTTTGGGGTTTAGAGAGTTGTGGGCTCAATTCCCCCTGAGAAACTCTTTAGTTGCACATGTTCTCTTCATAGCACAATTGCCTTTGTGATGACAAGTGAGTTGGTAGGAAAGAAATATGGAGGTTGCCATTCTTCAGTAGCTGCTCATCCTTCCGTATTCTGTAGTGTATGGGCGACCCCATTGAACACTAGCCTCAAGCTAACGTTCCTCTTGTATCAGGCCGCTGGTTGTAGGCAGCAGAATCCATGTAGCGTTATTCATTGTGGTTCTTGAGCTCTAGGTAGCATTCCAGGTCTCTGAGTACTGGCGGGTCAACACGAGGATGAGCAACGTACTAGAAAGACGGCCTGTGTGTTTGGGCCTTTGTGAGCAATGCAGCGTTGGGCAGAGCTAGATGCCGAGTCAGAGGCTGTGAAGGGCTTCTTTGGTTAAACCTCTACATTTTTGCAAGTTGAAAGAACTCATGTATCTCCCTTCTAAAGCACCTTGGAGGTACAAAGTAGAGAAAGAATCAGCAAGGTCAATGCTCTGCTGGCCCCTTTGAAAATAAGTCTTGAAGGGAAACTTCATTTTCCTCTTTGGGATTGAGAGAGTTGGGGGCTCAATTCTCCCTGAGAAAGACTGTAGTTGCACGAGTTCCCTTCATAGCACAATTGCCTTTGGGACGACAAGTGAGTTTCTAGGAAAGAAACTCGGAGTGTGCCATTCTTTGCTGGTGCTCGTCCTTTGGTAATCTTCAGTGAATTGGCGATCCCGTTTGACCACTAGCCTCAAGCTAACGTTCCTCTTGTATCATGCCACTTGTTGGCATGCAGCAGAATCCTTGCAGCCTTTTTCAGTGTGGTTCTGGAGCTCTAGGAAGCATTCCAGGTCTCGTAGTAGTGGCGGATCTGCTCTAGGATGAGAAACGTACAAGAAGGAGGGCCTGTGTGTTGGGGAGTTGTGAGCAGTGCACCCTTGGGAACAGCTAGATGCCGAGACATGGGAGGAGAAGGGCTTCTTTTGTGAAACCTGTAGAATGTGGCAACTTGAAACAACTCAAGTCTCTCCCTTCTAAAGCACGTTGGAGGTACTAAATAGAGAAAGAAACAGAGTCAGGGCTCTGCGGGCCATTTTGAATATAAGGCTGAAGGGAATCTTGATTTTCCTCATTGGCATTTAGAGAGTTGTGGGCTCAGTTCTGCCTGAGAAACTCTTTCCTTGCACAAGTTCTCTTCATAACACAATTGGCTTAGTGATGACAAGTGAGTTGCTAGGAAAGAAACTTGGAGGTTGCCATTCTTTGGTAGCTGCTCATCCTTCAGTAATCTGTCGTGAATTGGCGAGCCCATTGAACACTAGCCTCAAGCTAACGTTCCTCTTGTATCGTGCCACAAGTTGGCATGCAGCAGAATCCATGTAGAGTTATGCAGTGTGGTTCTTGAGCTCTAGGAAGCATTCCAGGTCTCTTAGTACTGGCGGGTCGGCGCTAGGATGAGAAACGTACCAGAAGGACGGCCTGTGTGTTTGGGCCTTTGTCAGCAAAGCAGCGTTGGCAACAGCTAGATGCCGAGCCAGGGGCAGTGAAGGGCTTATTTGGTTAAAGGCCTAGATTGTAGCAAGTTGAAAAAACGGAAGTATCTCCCTTTTAAGCACCTTTAAGGTACAAAATAGAGAAAGAACGAGCAGGGTTAAGGCTCTGAGGACCCTTTTGAAATAAGGCTTGAAGGGAAACTTTATTTTCCTCTTTGGGGTTTAGAGAGTTGTGGGCTCAATTCCCCATGAGAAACTCTTTAGCTGCACATGTTCTCTTCATAGCACAATTGCCTTTGTGATGACAAGTGAGTTGCTAGGAAAGAAATATGGAGGTTGCCATTCTTCAGTAGCTGCTCATCCTTCCGTATTCTGTAGTGTATGGGCGACCCCATTGAACACTAGCCTCAAGCTAACGTTCCTCTTGTATGAGGCCGCTGGTTGCAGGCAGCAGAATCCATGTAGCGTTATTCATTGTGGTTCTTGAGCTCTAGGTAGCATTCCAGGTCTCTGAGTACTGGCGGGTCAACACTAGGATGAGCAACGTACTAGAAGGACGGCCTGTGTGTTTGGGCCTTTGTGAGCAATGCAGCGTTGGGCAGAGCTAGATGCCGAGTCAGAGGCTGTGAAGGGCTTCTTTGGTTAAACCTCTACATTTTTGCAAGTTGAAAGAACTCATGTATCTCCCTTCTAAAGCACCTTGGAGGTACAAAGTAGTAAAGAATCAGCAAGGTCAATGCTCTGCTGGCCCCTTTGAAAATAAGTCTTGAAGGGAAACTTCATTTTCCTCATTGGGATTGAGAGAGTTGGGGACTCAATTCTCCCTGAGAAACACTGTAGTTGCACGAGTTCCCTTCATAGCACAATTGCCTTTGTGATGACAAGTGAGTTTCTAGGAAAGAAACTCGGAGTGTGCCATTCTTTGCTGGTGCTCGTCCTTTGGTAACCTTCAGTGAATTGGCGATCCCGTTTGACCACTAGCCTCAAGCTAACGTTCCTCTTGTATCATGCCACTTGTTGGCATGCAGCAGAATCCTTGCAGCCTTATTCAGTGTGGTTCTGGAGCTCTAGGAAGCATTCCAGGTCTCGTAGTACCGGCGGATCTGCTCTAGGATGAGAAACGTACAAGAAGGATGGCCTGTGTGTTTGGGGAGTTGTGAGCAGTGCACCCTTGGGAACAGCTAGATGCCGAGACATGGGAGGAGAAGGGCTTCTTTTGTGAAACCTGTAGAATGTGGCAACTTGAAACAACTCAAGTCTCTCCCTTCTAAAGCACGTTGGAGGTACTAAATAGAGAAAGAAACATCAGAGTCAGGGCTCTGCGGGCCATTTTGAATATAAGGCTGAAGGGAATCTTGATTTTCCTCATTGGCATTTAGAGAGTTGTGGGCTCAGTTCTCCCTGAGAAACTCTTTCCTTGCACATGTTCTCTTCATAGCACAATTGGCTTAGTGATGACAGGTGAGTTGCTAGGAAAGAAACTTGGAGGTTGCCATTCTTTGGTAGCTGCTCATCCTTCAGTAATCTGTCGTGAATTGGCGAGCCCATTGAACACTAGCCTCAAGCTAACGTTCCTCTTGTATCGTGCCACAAGTTGGCATGCAGCAGAATCCATGTAGAGTTATGCAGTGTGGTTCTTGAGCTCTAGGAAGCATTCCAGGTCTCTTACTACTGGCGGGTCGGTGCTAGGATGAGAAACGTACCAGAAGGACGGCCTGTGTGTTTGGGCCTTTGTCAGCAAAGCAGCGTTGGCAACAGCTAGATGCCGAGCCAGGGGCAGTGAAGGGCTTATTTGGTTAAAGGCCTAGATTGTAGCAAGTTGAAAAAACGGAAGTATCTCCCTTTTAAGCACCTTTAAGGTACAAAATAGAGAAAGAACGAGCAGGGTTAAGGCTCTGAGGACCCTTTTGAAATAAGGCTTGAAGGGAAACTTTATTTTCCTCTTTGGGGTTTAGAGAGTTGTGGGCTCAATTCCCCCTGAGAAACTCTTTAGTTGCACATGTTCTCTTCATAGCACAATTGCCTTTGTGATGACAAGTGAGTTGCTAGGAAAGAAATATGGAGGTTGCCATTCTTCAGTAGCTGCTCATCCTTCCGTATTCTGTAGTGTATGGGCGACCCCATTGAACACTAGCCTCAAGCTAACGTTCCTCTTGTATCAGGCCGCTGGTTGCAGGCAGCAGAATCCATGTAGCGTTATTCATTGTGGTTCTTGAGCTCTAGGTAGCATTCCAGGTCTCTGAGTACTGGCGGGTCAACACGAGGATGAGCAACGTACTAGAAAGACGGCCTGTGTGTTTGGGCCTTTGTGAGCAATGCAGCGTTGGGCAGAGCTAGATGCCGAGTCAGAGGCTGTGAAGGGCTTCTTTGGTTAAACCTCTACATTTTTGCAAGTTGAAAGAACTCATGTATCTCCCTTCTAAAGCACCTTGGAGGTACAAAGTAGTAAAGAATCAGCAAGGTCAATGCTCTGCTGGCCCCTTTGAAAATAAGTCTTGAAGGGAAACTTCATTTTCCTCATTGGGATTGAGAGAGTTGGGGACTCAATTCTCCCTGAGAAACACTGTAGTTGCACGAGTTCCCTTCATAGCACAATTGCCTTTGTGATGACAAGTGAGTTTCTAGGAAAGAAACTCGGAGTGTGCCATTCTTTGCTGGTGCTCGTCCTTTGGTAATCTTCAGTGAATTGGCGATCCCGTTTGACCACTAGCCTCAAGCTAACGTTCCTCTTGTATCATGCCACTTGTTGGCATGCAGCAGAATCCTTGCAGCCTTATTCAGTGTGCTTCTGGAGCTCTAGGAAGCATTCCAGGTCTCGTAGTACCGGCGGATCTGCTCTAGGATGAGAAACGTACAAGAAGGATGGCCTGTGTGTTTGGGGAGTTGTGAGCAGTGCACCCTTGGGAACAGCTAGATGCCGAGACATGGGAGGAGAAGGGCTTCTTTTGTGAAACCTGTAGAATGTGGCAACTTGAAACAACTCAAGTCTCTCCCTTCTAAAGCACGTTGGAGGTACTAAATAGAGAAAGAAACATCAGAGTCAGGGCTCTGCGGGCCATTTTGAATATAAGGCTGAAGGGAATCTTGATTTTCCTCATTGGCATTTAGAGAGTTGTGGGCTCAGTTCTCCCTGAGAAACTCTTTACTTGCACATGTCCTCTTCATAGCACAATTGGCTTAGTGATGACAGGTGAGTTGCTAGGAAAGAAACTTGGAGGTTGCCATTCTTTGGTAGCTGCTCATCCTTCAGTAATCTGTCGTGAATTGGCGAGCCCATTGAACACTAGCCTCAAGCTAACGTTCCTCTTGTATCGTGCCACAAGTTGGCATGCAGCAGAATCCATGTAGAGTTATGCAGTGTGGTTCTTGAGCTCTAGGAAGCATTCCAGGTCTCTTAGTACTGGCGGGTCTGCGCGAGGATGAGAAACGTACCAGAAGGACGGCCTGTGTGTTTGGGCCTTTGTCAGCAAAGCAGCGTTGGCAACAGCTAGATGCCGAGCCAGGGGCAGTGAAGGGCTTATTTGGTTAAAGGCCTAGATTGTAGCAAGTTGAAAAAACGGAAGTATCTCCCTTTTAAGCACCTTTAAGGTACAAAATAGAGAAAGAACGAGCAGGGTTAAGGCTCTGAGGACCCTTTTGAAATAAGGCTTGAAGGGAAACTTTATTTTCCTCTTTGGGATTTAGAGAGTTGTGGGCTCAATTCCCCCTGAGAAACTCTTTAGTTGCACATGTTCTCTTCATAGCACAATTGCCTTTGTGATGACAAGTGAGTTGCTAGGAAAGAAATATGGAGGTTGCCATTCTTCAGTAGCTGCTCATCCTTCCGTATTCTGTAGTGTATGGGCGACCCCATTGAACACTAGCCTCAAGCTAACGTTCCTCTTGTATCAGGCCGCTGGTTGCAGGCAGCAGAATCCATGTAGCGTTATTCATTGTGGTTCTTGAGCTCTAGGTAGCATTCCAGGTCTCTGAGTACTGGCGGGTCAACACGAGGATGAGCAACGTACTAGAAAGACGGCCTGTGTGTTTGGGCCTTTGTGAGCAATGCAGCGTTGGGCAGAGCTAGATGCCGAGTCAGAGGCTGTGAAGGGCTTCTTTGGTTAAACCTCTACATTTTTGCAAGTTGAAAGAACTCATGTATCTCCCTTCTAAAGCACCTTGGAGGTACAAAGTAGTAAAGAATCAGCAAGGTCAATGCTCTGCTGGCCCCTTTGAAAATAAGTCTTGAAGGGAAACTTCATTTTCCTCATTGGGATTGAGAGAGTTGGGGACTCAATTCTCCCTGAGAAACACTGTAGTTGCACGAGTTCCCTTCATAGCACAATTGCCTTTGTGATGACAAGTGAGTTTCTAGGAAAGAAACTCGGAGTGTGCCATTCTTTGCTGGTGCTCGTCCTTTGGTAATCTTCAGTGAATTGGCGATCCCGTTTGACCACTAGCCTCAAGCTAACGTTCCTCTTGTATCATGCCACTTGTTGGCATGCAGCAGAATCCTTGCAGCCTTATTCAGTGTGCTTCTGGAGCTCTAGGAAGCATTCCAGGTCTCGTAGTACCGGCGGATCTGCTCTAGGATGAGAAACGTACAAGAAGGATGGCCTGTGTGTTTGGGGAGTTGTGAGCAGTGCACCCTTGGGAACAGCTAGATGCCGAGACATGGGAGGAGAAGGGCTTCTTTTGTGAAACCTGTAGAATGTGGCAACTTGAAACAACTCAAGTCTCTCCCTTCTAAAGCACGTTGGAGGTACTAAATAGAGAAAGAAACATCAGAGTCAGGGCTCTGCGGGCCATTTTGAATATAAGGCTGAAGGGAATCTTGATTTTCCTCATTGGCATTTAGAGAGTTGTGGGCTCAGTTCTCCCTGAGAAACTCTTTACTTGCACATGTTCTCTTCATAGCACAATTGGCTTAGTGATGACAGGTGAGTTGCTAGGAAAGAAACTTGGAGGTTGCCATTCTTTGGTAGCTGCTCATCCTTCAGTAATCTGTCGTGAATTGGCGAGCCCATTGAACACTAGCCTCAAGCTAACGTTCCTCTTGTATCGTGCCACAAGTTGGCATGCAGCAGAATCCATGTAGAGTTATGCAGTGTGGTTCTTGAGCTCTAGGAAGCATTCCAGGTCTCTTACTACTGGCGGGTCGGCGCTAGGATGAAAAACGTACCAGAAGGACGGCCTGTGTGTTTGGGCCTTTGTCAGCAAAGCAGCGTTGGCAACAGCTAGATGCCGAGCCAGGGGCAGTGAAGGGCTTATTTGGTTAAAGGCCTAGATTGTAGCAAGTTGAAAAAACGGAAGTATCTCCCTTTTAAGCACCTTTAAGGTACAAAATAGAGAAAGAACGAGCAGGGTTAAGGCTCTGAGGACCCTTTTGAAATAAGGCTTGAAGGGAAACTTTATTTTCCTCTTTGGGGTTTAGAGAGTTGTGGGCTCAATTCCCCCTGAGAAACTCTTTAGTTGCACATGTTCTCTTCATAGCACAATTGCCTTTGTGATGACAAGTGAGTTGCTAGGAAAGAAATATGGAGGTTGCCATTCTTCAGTAGCTGCTCATCCTTCCGTATTCTGTAGTGTATGGGCGACCCCATTGAACACTAGCCTCAAGCTAACGTTCCTCTTGTATCAGGCCGCTGGTTGTAGGCAGCAGAATCCATGTAGCGTTATTCATTGTGGTTCTTGAGCTCTAGGTAGCATTCCAGGTCTCTGAGTACTGGCGGGTCAACACGAGGATGAGCAACGTACTAGAAAGACGGCCTGTGTGTTTGGGCCTTTGTGAGCAATGCAGCGTTGGGCAGAGCTAGATGCCGAGTCAGAGGCTGTGAAGGGCTTCTTTGGTTAAACCTCTACATTTTTGCAAGTTGAAAGAACTCATGTATCTCCCTTCTAAAGCACCTTGGAGGTACAAAGTAGAGAAAGAATCAGCAAGGTCAATGCTCTGCTGGCCCCTTTGAAAATAAGTCTTGAAGGGAAACTTCATTTTCCTCATTGGGATTGAGAGAGTTGGGGGCTCAATTCTCCCTGAGAAAGACTGTAGTTGCACGAGTTCCCTTCATAGCACAATTGCCTTTGGGACGACAAGTGAGTTTCTAGGAAAGAAACTCGGGGTGTGCCATTCTTTGCTGGTGCTCGTCCTTTGGTAATCTTCAGTGAATTGGCGATCCCGTTTGACCACTAGCCTCAAGCTAACGTTCCTCTTGCATCATGCCACTTGTTGGCATGCAGCAGAATCCTTGCAGCCTTTTTCAGTGTGGTTCTGGAGCTCTAGGAAGCATTCCAGGTCTCGTAGTAGTGGCGGATCTGCTCTAGCATGAGAAACGTACAAGAAGGACGGCCTGTGTGTTGGGGAGTTGTGAGCAGTGCACCCTTGGGAACAGCTAGATGCCGAGACATGGGAGGAGAAGGGCTTCTTTTGTGAAACCTGTAGAATGTGGCAACTTGAAACAACTCAAGTCTCTCCCTTCTAAAGCACGTTGGAGGTACTAAATAGAGAAAGAAACATCAGAGTCAGGGCTCTGCGGGCCATTTTGAATATAAGGCTGAAGGGAATCTTGATTTTCCTCATTGGCATTTAGAGAGTTGTGGGCTCAGTTCTGCCTGAGAAACTCTTTCCTTGCACATGTTCTCTTCATAGCACAATTGGCTTAGTGATGACAAGTGAGTTGCTAGGAAAGAAACTTGGAGGTTGCCATTCTTTGGTAGCTGCTCATCCTTCAGTAATCTGTCGTGAATTGGCGAGCCCATTGAACACTAGCCTCAAGCTAACGTTCCTCTTGTATCGTGCCACAAGTTGGCATGCAGCAGAATCCATGTAGAGTTATGCAGTGTGGTTCTTGAGCTCTAGGAAGCATTCCAGGTCTCTTACTACTGGCGGGTCGATGCTAGGATGAGAAACGTACCAGAAGGACGGCCTGTGTGTTTGGGCCTTTGTCAGCAAAGCAGCGTTGGCAACAGCTAGATGCCGAGCCAGGGGCAGTGAAGGGCTTATTTGGTTAAAGGCCTAGATTGTAGCAAGTTGAAAAAACGGAAGTATCTCCCTTTTAAGCACCTTTAAGGTACAAAATAGAGAAGGAACGAGCAGGGTTAAGGCTCTGAGGACCCTTTTGAAATAAGGCTTGAAGGGAAACTTTATTTTCCTCTTTGGGGTTTAGAGAGTTGTGGGCTCAATTCCCCCTGAGAAACTCTTTAGTTGCACATGTTCTCTTCATAGCACAATTGCCTTTGTGATGACAAGTGAGTTGGTAGGAAAGAAATATGGAGGTTGCCATTCTTCAGTAGCTGCTCATCCTTCCGTATTCTGTAGTGTATGGGCGACCCCATTGAACACTAGCCTCAAGCTAACGTTCCTCTTGTATCAGGCCGCTGGTTGTAGGCAGCAGAATCCATGTAGCGTTATTCATTGTGGTTCTTGAGCTCTAGGTAGCATTCCAGGTCTCTGAGTACTGGCGGGTCAACACGAGGATGAGCAACGTACTAGAAAGACGGCCTGTGTGTTTGGGCCTTTGTGAGCAATGCAGCGTTGGGCAGAGCTAGATGCCGAGTCAGAGGCTGTGAAGGGCTTCTTTGGTTAAACCTCTACATTTTTGCAAGTTGAAAGAACTCATGTATCTCCCTTCTAAAGCACCTTGGAGGTACAAAGTAGAGAAAGAATCAGCAAGGTCAATGCTCTGCTGGCCCCTTTGAAAATAAGTCTTGAAGGGAAACTTCATTTTCCTCATTGGGATTGAGAGAGTTGGGGGCTCAATTCTCCCTGAGAAAGACTGTAGTTGCACGAGTTCCCTTCATAGCACAATTGCCTTTGGGACGACAAGTGAGTTTCTAGGAAAGAAACTCGGAGTGTGCCATTCTTTGCTGGTGCTCGTCCTTTGGTAATCTTCAGTGAATTGGCGATCCCGTTTGACCACTAGCCTCAAGCTAACGTTCCTCTTGTATCATGCCACTTGTTGGCATGCAGCAGAATCCTTGCAGCCTTTTTCAGTGTGGTTCTGGAGCTCTAGGAAGCATTCCAGGTCTCGTAGTAGTGGCGGATCTGCTCTAGGATGAGAAACGTACAAGAAGGAGGGCCTGTGTGTTGGGGAGTTGTGAGCAGTGCACCCTTGGGAACAGCTAGATGCCGAGACATGGGAGGAGAAGGGCTTCTTTTGTGAAACCTGTAGAATGTGGCAACTTGAAACAACTCAAGTCTCTCCCTTCTAAAGCACGTTGGAGGTACTAAATAGAGAAAGAAACATCAGAGTCAGGGCTCTGCGGGCCATTTTGAATATAAGGCTGAAGGGAATCTTGATTTTCCTCATTGGCATTTAGAGAGTTGTGGGCTCAGTTCTGCCTGAGAAACTCTTTCCTTGCACAAGTTCTCTTCATAACACAATTGGCTTAGTGATGACAAGTGAGTTGCTAGGAAAGAAACTTGGAGGTTGCCATTCTTTGGTAGCTGCTCATCCTTCAGTAATCTGTCGTGAATTGGCGAGCCCATTGAACACTAGCCTCAAGCTAACGTTCCTCTTGTATCGTGCCACAAGTTGGCATGCAGCAGAATCCATGTAGAGTTATGCAGTGTGGTTCTTGAGCTCTAGGAAGCATTCCAGGTCTCTTAGTACTGGCGGGTCGGCGCTAGGATGAGAAACGTACCAGAAGGACGGCCTGTGTGTTTGGGCCTTTGTCAGCAAAGCAGCGTTGGCAACAGCTAGATGCCGAGCCAGGGGCAGTGAAGGGCTTATTTGGTTAAAGGCCTAGATTGTAGCAAGTTGAAAAAACGGAAGTATCTCCCTTTTAAGCACCTTTAAGGTACAAAATAGAGAAAGAACGAGCAGGGTTAAGGCTCTGAGGACCCTTTTGAAATAAGGCTTGAAGGGAAACTTTATTTTCCTCTTTGGGGTTTAGAGAGTTGTGGGCTCAATTCCCCATGAGAAACTCTTTAGCTGCACATGTTCTCTTCATAGCACAATTGCCTTTGTGATGACAAGTGAGTTGCTAGGAAAGAAATATGGAGGTTGCCATTCTTCAGTAGCTGCTCATCCTTCCGTATTCTGTAGTGTATGGGCGACCCCATTGAACACTAGCCTCAAGCTAACGTTCCTCTTGTATCAGGCCGCTGGTTGCAGGCAGCAGAATCCATGTAGCGTTATTCATTGTGGTTCTTGAGCTCTAGGTAGCATTCCAGGTCTCTGAGTACTGGCGGGTCAACACTAGGATGAGCAACGTACTAGAAGGACGGCCTGTGTGTTTGGGCCTTTGTGAGCAATGCAGCGTTGGGCAGAGCTAGATGCCGAGTCAGAGGCTGTGAAGGGCTTCTTTGGTTAAACCTCTACATTTTTGCAAGTTGAAAGAACTCATGTATCTCCCTTCTAAAGCACCTTGGAGGTACAAAGTAGTAAAGAATCAGCAAGGTCAATGCTCTGCTGGCCCCTTTGAAAATAAGTCTTGAAGGGAAACTTCATTTTCCTCATTGGGATTGAGAGAGTTGGGGACTCAATTCTCCCTGAGAAACACTGTAGTTGCACGAGTTCCCTTCATAGCACAATTGCCTTTGTGATGACAAGTGAGTTTCTAGGAAAGAAACTCGGAGTGTGCCATTCTTTGCTGGTGCTCGTCCTTTGGTAATCTTCAGTGAATTGGCGATCCCGTTTGACCACTAGCCTCAAGCTAACGTTCCTCTTGTATCATGCCACTTGTTGGCATGCAGCAGAATCCTTGCAGCCTTATTCAGTGTGGTTCTGGAGCTCTAGGAAGCATTCCAGGTCTCGTAGTACCGGCGGATCTGCTCTAGGATGAGAAACGTACAAGAAGGATGGCCTGTGTGTTTGGGGAGTTGTGAGCAGTGCACCCTTGGGAACAGCTAGATGCCGAGACATGGGAGGAGAAGGGCTTCTTTTGTGAAACCTGTAGAATGTGGCAACTTGAAACAACTCAAGTCTCTCCCTTCTAAAGCACGTTGGAGGTACTAAATAGAGAAAGAAACATCAGAGTCAGGGCTCTGCGGGCCATTTTGAATATAAGGCTGAAGGGAATCTTGATTTTCCTCATTGGCATTTAGAGAGTTGTGGGCTCAGTTCTCCCTGAGAAACTCTTTCCTTGCACATGTTCTCTTCATAGCACAATTGGCTTAGTGATGACAGGTGAGTTGCTAGGAAAGAAACTTGGAGGTTGCCATTCTTTGGTAGCTGCTCATCCTTCAGTAATCTGTCGTGAATTGGCGAGCCCATTGAACACTAGCCTCAAGCTAACGTTCCTCTTGTATCGTGCCACAAGTTGGCATGCAGCAGAATCCATGTAGAGTTATGCAGTGTGGTTCTTGAGCTCTAGGAAGCATTCCAGGTCTCTTACTACTGGCGGGTCGGTGCTAGGATGAGAAACGTACCAGAAGGACGGCCTGTGTGTTTGGGCCTTTGTCAGCAAAGCAGCGTTGGCAACAGCTAGATGCCGAGCCAGGGGCAGTGAAGGGCTTATTTGGTTAAAGGCCTAGATTGTAGCAAGTTGAAAAAACGGAAGTATCTCCCTTTTAAGCACCTTTAAGGTACAAAATAGAGAAAGAACGAGCAGGGTTAAGGCTCTGAGGACCCTTTTGAAATAAGGCTTGAAGGGAAACTTTATTTTCCTCTTTGGGGTTTAGAGAGTTGTGGGCTCAATTCCCCCTGAGAAACTCTTTAGTTGCACATGTTCTCTTCATAGCACAATTGCCTTTGTGATGACAAGTGAGTTGCTAGGAAAGAAATATGGAGGTTGCCATTCTTCAGTAGCTGCTCATCCTTCCGTATTCTGTAGTGTATGGGCGACCCCATTGAACACTAGCCTCAAGCTAACGTTCCTCTTGTATCAGGCCGCTGGTTGCAGGCAGCAGAATCCATGTAGCGTTATTCATTGTGGTTCTTGAGCTCTAGGTAGCATTCCAGGTCTCTGAGTACTGGCGGGTCAACACGAGGATGAGCAACGTACTAGAAAGACGGCCTGTGTGTTTGGGCCTTTGTGAGCAATGCAGCGTTGGGCAGAGCTAGATGCCGAGTCAGAGGCTGTGAAGGGCTTCTTTGGTTAAACCTCTACATTTTTGCAAGTTGAAAGAACTCATGTATCTCCCTTCTAAAGCACCTTGGAGGTACAAAGTAGTAAAGAATCAGCAAGGTCAATGCTCTGCTGGCCCCTTTGAAAATAAGTCTTGAAGGGAAACTTCATTTTCCTCATTGGGATTGAGAGAGTTGGGGACTCAATTCTCCCTGAGAAACACTGTAGTTGCACGAGTTCCCTTCATAGCACAATTGCCTTTGTGATGACAAGTGAGTTTCTAGGAAAGAAACTCGGAGTGTGCCATTCTTTGCTGGTGCTCGTCCTTTGGTAATCTTCAGTGAATTGGCGATCCCGTTTGACCACTAGCCTCAAGCTAACGTTCCTCTTGTATCATGCCACTTGTTGGCATGCAGCAGAATCCTTGCAGCCTTATTCAGTGTGCTTCTGGAGCTCTAGGAAGCATTCCAGGTCTCGTAGTACCGGCGGATCTGCTCTAGGATGAGAAACGTACAAGAAGGATGGCCTGTGTGTTTGGGGAGTTGTGAGCAGTGCACCCTTGGGAACAGCTAGATGCCGAGACATGGGAGGAGAAGGGCTTCTTTTGTGAAACCTGTAGAATGTGGCAACTTGAAACAACTCAAGTCTCTCCCTTCTAAAGCACGTTGGAGGTACTAAATAGAGAAAGAAACATCAGAGTCAGGGCTCTGCGGGCCATTTTGAATATAAGGCTGAAGGGAATCTTGATTTTCCTCATTGGCATTTAGAGAGTTGTGGGCTCAGTTCTCCCTGAGAAACTCTTTACTTGCACATGTCCTCTTCATAGCACAATTGGCTTAGTGATGACAGGTGAGTTGCTAGGAAAGAAACTTGGAGGTTGCCATTCTTTGGTAGCTGCTCATCCTTCAGTAATCTGTCGTGAATTGGCGAGCCCATTGAACACTAGCCTCAAGCTAACGTTCCTCTTGTATCGTGCCACAAGTTGGCATGCAGCAGAATCCATGTAGAGTTATGCAGTGTGGTTCTTGAGCTCTAGGAAGCATTCCAGGTCTCTTAGTACTGGCGGGTCTGCGCGAGGATGAGAAACGTACCAGAAGGACGGCCTGTGTGTTTGGGCCTTTGTCAGCAAAGCAGCGTTGGCAACAGCTAGATGCCGAGCCAGGGGCAGTGAAGGGCTTATTTGGTTAAAGGCCTAGATTGTAGCAAGTTGAAAAAACGGAAGTATCTCCCTTTTAAGCACCTTTAAGGTACAAAATAGAGAAAGAACGAGCAGGGTTAAGGCTCTGAGGACCCTTTTGAAATAAGGCTTGAAGGGAAACTTTATTTTCCTCTTTGGGATTTAGAGAGTTGTGGGCTCAATTCCCCCTGAGAAACTCTTTAGTTGCACATGTTCTCTTCATAGCACAATTGCCTTTGTGATGACAAGTGAGTTGCTAGGAAAGAAATATGGAGGTTGCCATTCTTCAGTAGCTGCTCATCCTTCCGTATTCTGTAGTGTATGGGCGACCCCATTGAACACTAGCCTCAAGCTAACGTTCCTCTTGTATCAGGCCGCTGGTTGCAGGCAGCAGAATCCATGTAGCGTTATTCATTGTGGTTCTTGAGCTCTAGGTAGCATTCCAGGTCTCTGAGTACTGGCGGGTCAACACTAGGATGAGCAACGTACTAGAAGGACGGCCTGTGTGTTTGGGCCTTTGTGAGCAATGCAGCGTTGGGCAGAGCTAGATGCCGAGTCAGAGGCTGTGAAGGGCTTCTTTGGTTAAACCTCTACATTTTTGCAAGTTGAAAGAACTCATGTATCTCCCTTCTAAAGCACCTTGGAGGTACAAAGTAGAGAAAGAATCAGCAAGGTCAATGCTCTGCTGGCCCCTTTGAAAATAAGTCTTGAAGGGAAACTTCATTTTCCTCATTGGGATTGAGAGAGTTGGGGGCTCAATTCTCCCTGAGAAAGGCTGTAGTTGCACGAGTTCCCTTCATAGCACAATTGCCTTTGGGACGACAAGTGAGTTTCTAGGAAAGAAACTCGGGGTGTGCCATTCTTTGCTGGTGCTCGTCCTTTGGTAATCTTCAGTGAATTGGCGATCCCGTTTGACCACTAGCCTCAAGCTAACGTTCCTCTTGTATCATGCCACTTGTTGGCATGCAGCAGAATCCTTGCAGCCTTTTTCAGTGTGGTTCTGGAGCTCTAGGAAGCATTCCAGGTCTCGTAGTACTGGCGGATCTGCTCTAGGATGAGAAACGTACAAGAAGGACGGCCTGTGTGTTGGGGAGTTGTGAGCAGTGCACCCTTGGGAACAGCTAGATGCCGAGACATGGGAGGAGAAGGGCTTCTTTTGTGAAACCTGTAGAATGTGGCAACTTGAAACAACTCAAGTCTCTCCCTTCTAAAGCACGTTGGAGGTACTAAATAGAGAAAGAAACATCAGAGTCAGGGCTCTGCGGGCCATTTTGAATATAAGGCTGAAGGGAATCTTGATTTTCCTCATTGGCATTTAGAGAGTTGTGGGCTCAGTTCTGCCTGAGAAACTCTTTCCTTGCACATGTTCTCTTCATAGCACAATTGGCTTAGTGATGACAGGTGAGTTGCTAGGAAAGAAACTTGGAGGTTGCCATTCTTTGGTAGCTGCTCATCCTTCAGTAATCTGTCGTGAATTGGCGAGCCCATTGAACACTAGCCTCAAGCTAACGTTCCTCTTGTATCGTGCCACAAGTTGGCATGCAGCAGAATCCATGTAGAGTTATGCAGTGTGGTTCTTGAGCTCTAGGAAGCATTCCAGGTCTCTTAGTACTGGCGGGTCGGCGCTAGGATGAGAAACGTACCAGAAGGACGCCCTGTGTGTTTGGGCCTTTGTCAGCAAAGCAGCGTTGGCAACAGCTAGATGCCGAGCCAGGGGCAGTGAAGGGCTTATTTGGTTAAAGGCCTAGATTGTAGCAAGTTGAAAAAACGGAAGTATCTCCCTTTTAAGCACCTTTAAGGTACAAAATAGAGAAAGAACGAGCAGGGTTAAGGCTCTGAGGACCCTTTTGAAATAAGGCTTGAAGGGAAACTTTATTTTCCTCTTTGGGATTTAGAGAGTTGTGGGCTCAATTCCCCCTGAGAAACTCTTTAGTTGAACATGTTCTCTTCATAGCACAATTGCCTTTGTGATGACAAGTGAGTTGCTAGGAAAGAAATATGGAGGTTGCCATTCTTCAGTAGCTGCTCATCCTTCCGTATTCTGTAGTGTATGGGCGACCCCATTGAACACTAGCCTCAAGCTAACGTTCCTCTTGTATCAGGCCGCTGGTTGCAGGCAGCAGAATCCATGTAGCGTTATTCATTGTGGTTCTTGAGCTCTAGGTAGCATTCCAGGTCTCTGAGTACTGGCGGGTCAACACTAGGATGAGCAACGTACTAGAAGGACGGCCTGTGTGTTTGGGCCTTTGTGAGCAATGCAGCGTTGGGCAGAGCTAGATGCCGAGTCAGAGGCTGTGAAGGGCTTCTTTGGTTAAACCTCTACATTTTTGCAAGTTGAAAGAACTCATGTATCTCCCTTCTAAAGCACCTTGGAGGTACAAAGTAGAGAAAGAATCAGCAAGGTCAATGCTCTGCTGGCCCCTTTGAAAATAAGTCTTGAAGGGAAACTTCATTTTCCTCATTGGGATTGAGAGAGTTGGGGGCTCAATTCTCCCTGAGAAAGACTGTAGTTGCACGAGTTCCCTTCATAGCACAACTGCCTTTGGGACGACAAGTGAGTTTCTAGGAAAGAAACTCGGGGTGTGCCATTCTTTGCTGGTGCTCGTCCTTTGGTAATCTTCAGTGAATTGGCGATCCCGTTTGACCACTAGCCTCAAGCTAACGTACCTCTTGTATCATGCCACTTGTTGGCATGCAGCAGAATCCTTGCAGCCTTTTTCAGTGTGGTTCTGGAGCTCTAGGAAGCATTCCAGGTCTCGTAGTACTGGCGGATCTGCTCTAGGATGAGAAACGTACAAGAAGGACGGCCTGTGTGTTGGGGAGTTGTGAGCAGTGCACCCTTGGGAACAGCTAGATGCCGAGACATGGGAGGAGAAGGGCTTCTTTTGTGAAACCTGTAGAATGTGGCAACTTGAAACAACTCAAGTCTCTCCCTTCTAAAGCACGTTGGAGGTACTAAATAGAGAAAGAAACATCAGAGTCAGGGCTCTGCGGGCCATTTTGAATATAAGGCTGAAGGGAATCTTGATTTTCCTCATTGGCATTTAGAGAGTTGTGGGCTCAGTTCTGCCTGAGAAACTCTTTCCTTGCACATGTTCTCTTCATAGCACAATTGGCTTAGTGATGACAAGTGAGTTGCTAGGAAAGAAACTTGGAGGTTGCCATTCTTTGGTAGCTGCTCATCCTTCAGTAATCTGTCGTGAATTGGCGAGCCCATTGAACACTAGCCTCAAGCTAACGTTCCTCTTGTATCGTGCCACAAGTTGGCATGCAGCAGAATCCATGTAGAGTTATGCAGTGTGGTTCTTGAGCTCTAGGAAGCATTCCAGGTCTCTTAGTACTGGCGGGTCGGCGCTAGGATGAGAAACGTACCAGAAGGACGGCCTGTGTGTTTGGGCCTTTGTCAGCAAAGCAGCGTTGGCAACAGCTAGATGCCGAGCCAGGGGCAGTGAAGGGCTTATTTGGTTAAAGGCCTAGATTGTAGCAAGTTGAAAAAACGGAAGTATCTCCCTTTTAAGCACCTTTAAGGTACAAAATAGAGAAAGAACGAGCAGGGTTAAGGCTCTGAGGACCCTTTTGAAATAAGGCTTGAAGGGAAACTTTATTTTCCTCTTTGGGGTTTAGAGAGTTGTGGGCTCAATTCCCCCTGAGAAACTCTTTAGTTGCACATGTTCTCTTCATAGCACAATTGCCTTTGTGATGACAAGTGAGTTGCTAGGAAAGAAATATGGAGGTTGCCATTCTTCAGTAGCTGCTCATCCTTCCGTATTCTGTAGTGTATGGGCGACCCCATTGAACACTAGCCTCAAGCTAACGTTCCTCTTGTATCAGGCCGCTGGTTGCAGGCAGCAGAATCCATGTAGCGTTATTCATTGTGGTTCTTGAGCTCTAGGTAGCATTCCAGGTCTCTGAGTACTGGCGGGTCAACACGAGGATGAGCAACGTACTAGAAAGACGGCCTGTGTGTTTGGGCCTTTGTGAGCAATGCAGCGTTGGGCAGAGCTAGATGCCGAGTCAGAGGCTGTGAAGGGCTTCTTTGGTTAAACCTCTACATTTTTGCAAGTTGAAAGAACTCATGTATCTCCCTTCTAAAGCACCTTGGAGGTACAAAGTAGTAAAGAATCAGCAAGGTCAATGCTCTGCTGGCCCCTTTGAAAATAAGTCTTGAAGGGAAACTTCATTTTCCTCATTGGGATTGAGAGAGTTGGGGGCTCAATTCTCCCTGAGAAAGGCTGTAGTTGCACGAGTTCCCTTCATAGCACAATTGCCTTTGGGACGACAAGTGAGTTTCTAGGAAAGAAACTCGGGGTGTGCCATTCTTTGCTGGTGCTCGTCCTTTGGTAATCTTCAGTGAATTGGCGATCCCGTTTGACCACTAGCCTCAAGCTAACGTTCCTCTTGTATCATGCCACTTGTTGGCATGCAGCAGAATCCTTGCAGCCTTTTTCAGTGTGCTTCTGGAGCTCTAGGAAGCATTCCAGTTCTCGTAGTACTGGCGGATCTGCTCTAGGATGAGAAACGTACAAGAAGGAGGGCCTGTGTGTTGGGGAGTTGTGAGCAGTGCACCCTTGGGAACAGCTAGATGCCGAGACATGGGAGGAGAAGGGCTTCTTTTGTGAAACCTGTAGAATGTGGCAACTTGAAACAACTCAAGTCTCTCCCTTCTAAAGCACGTTGGAGGTACTAAATAGAGAAAGAAACATCAGAGTCAGGGCTCTGCGGGCCATTTTGAATATAAGGCTGAAGGGAATCTTGATTTTCCTCATTGGCATTTAGAGAGTTGTGGGCTCAGTTCTGCCTGAGAAACTCTTTCCTTGCACATGTTCTCTTCATAGCACAATTGGCTTAGTGATGACAGGTGAGTTGCTAGGAAAGAAACTTGGAGGTTGCCATTCTTTGGTAGCTGCTCATCCTTCAGTAATCTGTCGTGAATTGCCGAGCCCATTGAACACTAGCCTCAAGCTAACGTTCCTCTTGTATCGTGCCACAAGTTGGCATGCAGCAGAATCCATGTAGAGTTATGCAGTGTGGTTCTTGAGCTCTAGGAAGCATTCCAGGTCTCTTAGTACTGGCGGGTCGGCGCTAGGATGAGAAACGTACCAGAAGGACGGCCTGTGTGTTTGGGCCTTTGTCAGCAAAGCAGCGTTGGCAACAGCTAGATGCCGAGCCAGGGGCAGTGAAGGGCTTATTTGGTTAAAGGCCTAGATTGTAGCAAGTTGAAAAAACGGAAGTATCTCCCTTTTAAGCACCTTTAAGGTACAAAATAGAGAAAGAACGAGCAGGGTTAAGGCTCTGAGGACCCTTTTGAAATAAGGCTTGAAGGGAAACTTTATTTTCCTCTTTGGGATTTAGAGAGTTGTGGGCTCAATTCCCCCTGAGAAACTCTTTAGTTGCACATGTTCTCTTCATAGCACAATTGCCTTTGTGATGACAAGTGAGTTGCTAGGAAAGAAATATGGAGGTTGCCATTCTTCAGTAGCTGCTCATCCTTCCGTATTCTGTAGTGTATGGGCGACCCCATTGAACACTAGCCTCAAGCTAACGTTCCTCTTGTATCAGGCCGCTGGTTGCAGGCAGCAGAATCCATGTAGCGTTATTCATTGTGGTTCTTGAGCTCTAGGTAGCATTCCAGGTCTCTGAGTACTGGCGGGTCAACACGAGGATGAGCAACGTACTAGAAAGACGGCCTGTGTGTTTGGGCCTTTGTGAGCAATGCAGCGTTGGGCAGAGCTAGATGCCGAGTCAGAGGCTGTGAAGGGCTTCTTTGGTTAAACCTCTACATTTTTGCAAGTTGAAAGAACTCATGTATCTCCCTTCTAAAGCACCTTGGAGGTACAAAGTAGTAAAGAATCAGCAAGGTCAATGCTCTGCTGGCCCCTTTGAAAATAAGTCTTGAAGGGAAACTTCATTTTCCTCATTGGGATTGAGAGAGTTGGGGACTCAATTCTCCCTGAGAAACACTGTAGTTGCACGAGTTCCCTTCATAGCACAATTGCCTTTGTGATGACAAGTGAGTTTCTAGGAAAGAAACTCGGAGTGTGCCATTCTTTGCTGGTGCTCGTCCTTTGGTAATCTTCAGTGAATTGGCGATCCCGTTTGACCACTAGCCTCAAGCTAACGTTCCTCTTGTATCATGCCACTTGTTGGCATGCAGCAGAATCCTTGCAGCCTTATTCAGTGTGCTTCTGGAGCTCTAGGAAGCATTCCAGGTCTCGTAGTACCGGCGGATCTGCTCTAGGATGAGAAACGTACAAGAAGGATGGCCTGTGTGTTTGGGGAGTTGTGAGCAGTGCACCCTTGGGAACAGCTAGATGCCGAGACATGGGAGGAGAAGGGCTTCTTTTGTGAAACCTGTAGAATGTGGCAACTTGAAACAACTCAAGTCTCTCCCTTCTAAAGCACGTTGGAGGTACTAAATAGAGAAAGAAACATCAGAGTCAGGGCTCTGCGGGCCATTTTGAATATAAGGCTGAAGGGAATCTTGATTTTCCTCATTGGCATTTAGAGAGTTGTGGGCTCAGTTCTGCCTGAGAAACTCTTTCCTTGCACATGTTCTCTTCATAGCACAATTGGCTTAGTGATGACAGGTGAGTTGCTAGGAAAGAAACTTGGAGGTTGCCATTCTTTGGTAGCTGCTCATCCTTCAGTAATCTGTCGTGAATTGGCGAGCCCATTGAACACTAGCCTCAAGCTAACGTTCCTCTTGTATCGTGCCACAAGTTGGCATGCAGCAGAATCCATGTAGAGTTATGCAGTGTGGTTCTTGAGCTCTAGGAAGCATTCCAGGTCTCTTAGTACTGGCGGGTCGGCGCTAGGATGAGAAACGTACCAGAAGGACGGCCTGTGTGTTTGGGCCTTTGTCAGCAAAGCAGCGTTGGCAACAGCTAGATGCCGAGCCAGGGGCAGTGAAGGGCTTATTTGGTTAAAGGCCTAGATTGTAGCAAGTTGAAAAAACGGAAGTATCTCCCTTTTAAGCACCTTTAAGGTACAAAATAGAGAAAGAACGAGCAGGGTTAAGGCTCTGAGGACCCTTTTGAAATAAGGCTTGAAGGGAAACTTTATTTTCCTCTTTGGGGTTTAGAGAGTTGTGGGCTCAATTCCCCCTGAGAAACTCTTTAGTTGCACATGTTCTCTTCATAGCACAATTGCCTTTGTGATGACAAGTGAGTTGCTAGGAAAGAAATATGGAGGTTGCCATTCTTCAGTAGCTGCTCATCCTTCCGTATTCTGTAGTGTATGGGCGACCCCATTGAACACTAGCCTCAAGCTAACGTTCCTCTTGTATCAGGCCGCTGGTTGCAGGCAGCAGAATCCATGTAGCGTTATTCATTGTGGTTCTTGAGCTCTAGGTAGCATTCCAGGTCTCTGAGTACTGGCGGGTCAACACGAGGATGAGCAACGTACTAGAAAGACGGCCTGTGTGTTTGGGCCTTTGTGAGCAATGCAGCGTTGGGCAGAGCTAGATGCCGAGTCAGAGGCTGTGAAGGGCTTCTTTGGTTAAACCTCTACATTTTTGCAAGTTGAAAGAACTCATGTATCTCCCTTCTAAAGCACCTTGGAGGTACAAAGTAGAGAAAGAATCAGCAAGGTCAATGCTCTGCTGGCCCCTTTGAAAATAAGTCTTGAAGGGAAACTTCATTTTCCTCATTGGGATTGAGAGAGTTGGGGGCTCAATTCTCCCTGAGAAAGGCTGTAGTTGCACGAGTTCCCTTCATAGCACAATTGCCTTTGGGACGACAAGTGAGTTTCTAGGAAAGAAACTCGGGGTGTGCCATTCTTTGCTGGTGCTCGTCCTTTGGTAATCTTCAGTGAATTGGCGATCCCGTTTGACCACTAGCCTCAAGCTAACGTTCCTCTTGTATCATGCCACTTGTTGGCATGCAGCAGAATCCTTGCAGCCTTTTTCAGTGTGGTTCTGGAGCTCTAGGAAGCATTCCAGTTCTCGTAGTACTGGCGGATCTGCTCTAGGATGAGAAACGTACAAGAAGGAGGGCCTGTGTGTTGGGGAGTTGTGAGCAGTGCACCCTTGGGAACAGCTAGATGCCGAGACATGGGAGGAGAAGGGCTTCTTTTGTGAAACCTGTAGAATGTGGCAACTTGAAACAACTCAAGTCTCTCCCTTCTAAAGCACGTTGGAGGTACTAAATAGAGAAAGAAACATCAGAGTCAGGGCTCTGCGGGCCATTTTGAATATAAGGCTGAAGGGAATCTTGATTTTCCTCATTGGCATTTAGAGAGTTGTGGGCTCAGTTCTGCCTGAGAAACTCTTTCCTTGCACATGTTCTCTTCATAGCACAATTGGCTTAGTGATGACAAGTGAGTTGCTAGGAAAGAAACTTGGAGGTTGCCATTCTTTGGTAGCTGCTCATCCTTCAGTAATCTGTCGTGAATTGGCGAGCCCATTGAACACTAGCCTCAAGCTAACGTTCCTCTTGTATCGTGCCACAAGTTGGCATGCAGCAGAATCCATGTAGAGTTATGCAGTGTGGTTCTTGAGCTCTAGGAAGCATTCCAGGTCTCTTAGTACTGGCGGGTCGGCGCTAGGATGAGAAACGTACCAGAAGGACGGCCTGTGTGTTTGGGCCTTTGTCAGCAAAGCAGCGTTGGCAACAGCTAGATGCCGAGCCAGGGGCAGTGAAGGGCTTATTTGGTTAAAGGCCTAGATTGTAGCAAGTTGAAAAAACGGAAGTATCTCCCTTTTAAGCACCTTTAAGGTACAAAATAGAGAAAGAACGAGCAGGGTTAAGGCTCTGAGGACCCTTTTGAAATAAGGCTTGAAGGGAAACTTTATTTTCCTCTTTGGGGTTTAGAGAGTTGTGGGCTCAATTCCCCCTGAGAAACTCTTTAGTTGAACATGTTCTCTTCATAGCACAATTGCCTTTGTGATGACAAGTGAGTTGCTAGGAAAGAAATATGGAGGTTGCCATTCTTCAGTAGCTGCTCATCCTTCCGTATTCTGTAGTGTATGGGCGACCCCATTGAACACTAGCCTCAAGCTAACGTTCCTCTTGTATCAGGCCGCTGGTTGCAGGCAGCAGAATCCATGTAGCGTTATTCATTGTGGTTCTTGAGCTCTAGGTAGCATTCCAGGTCTCTGAGTACTGGCGGGTCAACACTAGGATGAGCAACGTACTAGAAGGACGGCCTGTGTGTTTGGGCCTTTGTGAGCAATGCAGCGTTGGGCAGAGCTAGATGCCGAGTCAGAGGCTGTGAAGGGCTTCTTTGGTTAAACCTCTACATTTTTGCAAGTTGAAAGAACTCATGTATCTCCCTTCTAAAGCACCTTGGAGGTACAAAGTAGAGAAAGAATCAGCAAGGTCAATGCTCTGCTGGCCCCTTTGAAAATAAGTCTTGAAGGGAAACTTCATTTTCCTCATTGGGATTGAGAGAGTTGGGGGCTCAATTCTCCCTGAGAAAGACTGTAGTTGCACGAGTTCCCTTCATAGCACAACTGCCTTTGGGACGACAAGTGAGTTTCTAGGAAAGAAACTCGGGGTGTGCCATTCTTTGCTGGTGCTCGTCCTTTGGTAATCTTCAGTGAATTGGCGATCCCGTTTGACCACTAGCCTCAAGCTAACGTTCCTCTTGTATCATGCCACTTGTTGGCATGCAGCAGAATCCTTGCAGCCTTTTTCAGTGTGGTTCTGGAGCTCTAGGAAGCATTCCAGGTCTCGTAGTACTGGCGGATCTGCTCTAGGATGAGAAACGTACAAGAAGGACGGCCTGTGTGTTGGGGAGTTGTGAGCAGTGCACCCTTGGGAACAGCTAGATGCCGAGACATGGGAGGAGAAGGGCTTCTTTTGTGAAACCTGTAGAATGTGGCAACTTGAAACAACTCAAGTCTCTCCCTTCTAAAGCACGTTGGAGGTACTAAATAGAGAAAGAAACATCAGAGTCAGGGCTCTGCGGGCCATTTTGAATATAAGGCTGAAGGGAATCTTGATTTTCCTCATTGGCATTTAGAGAGTTGTGGGCTCAGTTCTGCCTGAGAAACTCTTTCCTTGCACATGTTCTCTTCATAGCACAATTGGCTTAGTGATGACAAGTGAGTTGCTAGGAAAGAAACTTGGAGGTTGCCATTCTTTGGTAGCTGCTCATCCTTCAGTAATCTGTCGTGAATTGGCGAGCCCATTGAACACTAGCCTCAAGCTAACGTTCCTCTTGTATCGTGCCACAAGTTGGCATGCAGCAGAATCCATGTAGAGTTATGCAGTGTGGTTCTTGAGCTCTAGGAAGCATTCCAGGTCTCTTAGTACTGGCGGGTCGGCGCTAGGATGAGAAACGTACCAGAAGGACGGCCTGTGTGTTTGGGCCTTTGTCAGCAAAGCAGCGTTGGCAACAGCTAGATGCCGAGCCAGGGGCAGTGAAGGGCTTATTTGGTTAAAGGCCTAGATTGTAGCAAGTTGAAAAAACGGAAGTATCTCCCTTTTAAGCACCTTTAAGGTACAAAATAGAGAAAGAACGAGCAGGGTTAAGGCTCTGAGGACCCTTTTGAAATAAGGCTTGAAGGGAAACTTTATTTTCCTCTTTGGGGTTTAGAGAGTTGTGGGCTCAATTCCCCCTGAGAAACTCTTTAGTTGCACATGTTCTCTTCATAGCACAATTGCCTTTGTGATGACAAGTGAGTTGCTAGGAAAGAAATATGGAGGTTGCCATTCTTCAGTAGCTGCTCATCCTTCCGTATTCTGTAGTGTATGGGCGACCCCATTGAACACTAGCCTCAAGCTAACGTTCCTCTTGTATCAGGCCGCTGGTTGCAGGCAGCAGAATCCATGTAGCGTTATTCATTGTGGTTCTTGAGCTCTAGGTAGCATTCCAGGTCTCTGAGTACTGGCGGGTCAACACTAGGATGAGCAACGTACTAGAAGGACGGCCTGTGTGTTTGGGCCTTTGTGAGCAATGCAGCGTTGGGCAGAGCTAGATGCCGAGTCAGAGGCTGTGAAGGGCTTCTTTGGTTAAACCTCTACATTTTTGCAAGTTGAAAGAACTCATGTATCTCCCTTCTAAAGCACCTTGGAGGTACAAAGTAGAGAAAGAATCAGCAAGGTCAATGCTCTGCTGGCCCCTTTGAAAATAAGTCTTGAAGGGAAACTTCATTTTCCTCATTGGGATTGAGAGAGTTGGGGGCTCAATTCTCCCTGAGAAAGGCTGTAGTTGCACGAGTTCCCTTCATAGCACAACTGCCTTTGGGACGACAAGTGAGTTTCTAGGAAAGAAACTCGGGGTGTGCCATTCTTTGCTGGTGCTCGTCCTTTGGTAATCTTCAGTGAATTGGCGATCCCGTTTGACCACTAGCCTCAAGCTAACGTTCCTCTTGTATCATGCCACTTGTTGGCATGCAGCAGAATCCTTGCAGCCTTTTTCAGTGTGGTTCTGGAGCTCTAGGAAGCATTCCAGGTCTCGTAGTACTGGCGGATCTGCTCTAGGATGAGAAACGTACAAGAAGGACGGCCTGTGTGTTGGGGAGTTGTGAGCAGTGCACCCTTGGGAACAGCTAGATGCCGAGACATGGGAGGAGAAGGGCTTCTTTTGTGAAACCTGTAGAATGTGGCAACTTGAAACA
Source organism: Balaenoptera ricei (assembly GCF_028023285.1). NCBI lineage: Eukaryota > Metazoa > Chordata > Mammalia > Artiodactyla > Balaenopteridae > Balaenoptera > Balaenoptera ricei. The sequence goes on along the minus strand of NC_082649.1, from coordinate 47,831,390 downwards.
ACTCAAGTCTCTCCCTTCTAAAGCACGTTGGAGGTACTAAATAGAGAAAGAAACATCAGAGTCAGGGCTCTGCGGGCCATTTTGAATATAAGGCTGAAGGGAATCTTGATTTTCCTCATTGGCATTTAGAGAGTTGTGGGCTCAGTTCTGCCTGAGAAACTCTTTCCTTGCACATGTTCTCTTCATAGCACAATTGGCATAGTGATGACAAGTGAGTTGCTAGGAAAGAAACTTGGAGGTTGCCATTCTTTGGTAGCTGCTCATCCTTCAGTAATCTGTCGTGAATTGGCGAGCCCATTGAACACTAGCCTCAAGCTAACGTTCCTCTTGTATCGTGCCACAAGTTGGCATGCAGCAGAATCCATGTAGAGTTATGCAGTGTGGTTCTTGAGCTCTAGGAAGCATTCCAGGTCTCTTAGTACTGGCGGGTCGGCGCTAGGATGAGAAACGTACCAGAAGGACGGCCTGTGTGTTTGGGCCTTTGTCAGCAAAGCAGCGTTGGCAACAGCTAGATGCCGAGCCAGGGGCAGTGAAGGGCTTATTTGGTTAAAGGCCTAGATTGTAGCAAGTTGAAAAAACGGAAGTATCTCCCTTTTAAGCACCTTTAAGGTACAAAATAGAGAAAGAACGAGCAGGGTTAAGGCTCTGAGGACCCTTTTGAAATAAGGCTTGAAGGGAAACTTTATTTTCCTCTTTGGGGTTTAGAGAGTTGTGGGCTCAATTCCCCCTGAGAAACTCTTTAGTTGCACATGTTCTCTTCATAGCACAATTGCCTTTGTGATGACAAGTGAGTTGCTAGGAAAGAAATATGGAGGTTGCCATTCTTCAGTAGCTGCTCATCCTTCCGTATTCTGTAGTGTATGGGCGACCCCATTGAACACTAGCCTCAAGCTAACGTTCCTCTTGTATCAGGCCGCTGGTTGCAGGCAGCAGAATCCATGTAGCGTTATTCATTGTGGTTCTTGAGCTCTAGGTAGCATTCCAGGTCTCTGAGTACTGGCGGGTCAACACTAGGATGAGCAACGTACTAGAAGGACGGCCTGTGTGTTTGGGCCTTTGTGAGCAATGCAGCGTTGGGCAGAGCTAGATGCCGAGTCAGAGGCTGTGAAGGGCTTCTTTGGTTAAACCTCTACATTTTTGCAAGTTGAAAGAACTCATGTATCTCCCTTCTAAAGCACCTTGGAGGTACAAAGTAGAGAAAGAATCAGCAAGGTCAATGCTCTGCTGGCCCCTTTGAAAATAAGTCTTGAAGGGAAACTTCATTTTCCTCATTGGGATTGAGAGAGTTGGGGGCTCAATTCTCCCTGAGAAAGACTGTAGTTGCACGAGTTCCCTTCATAGCACAACTGCCTTTGGGACGACAAGTGAGTTTCTAGGAAAGAAACTCGGGGTGTGCCATTCTTTGCTGGTGCTCGTCCTTTGGTAATCTTCAGTGAATTGGCGATCCCGTTTGACCACTAGCCTCAAGCTAACGTACCTCTTGTATCATGCCACTTGTTGGCATGCAGCAGAATCCTTGCAGCCTTTTTCAGTGTGGTTCTGGAGCTCTAGGAAGCATTCCAGGTCTCGTAGTACTGGCGGATCTGCTCTAGGATGAGAAACGTACAAGAAGGACGGCCTGTGTGTTGGGGAGTTGTGAGCAGTGCACCCTTGGGAACAGCTAGATGCCGAGACATGGGAGGAGAAGGGCTTCTTTTGTGAAACCTGTAGAATGTGGCAACTTGAAACAACTCAAGTCTCTCCCTTCTAAAGCACGTTGGAGGTACTAAATAGAGAAAGAAACATCAGAGTCAGGGCTCTGCGGGCCATTTTGAATATAAGGCTGAAGGGAATCTTGATTTTCCTCATTGGCATTTAGAGAGTTGTGGGCTCAGTTCTGCCTGAGAAACTCTTTCCTTGCACATGTTCTCTTCATAGCACAATTGGCTTAGTGATGACAAGTGAGTTGCTAGGAAAGAAACTTGGAGGTTGCCATTCTTTGGTAGCTGCTCATCCTTCAGTAATCTGTCGTGAATTGGCGAGCCCATTGAACACTAGCCTCAAGCTAACGTTCCTCTTGTATCGTGCCACAAGTTGGCATGCAGCAGAATCCATGTAGAGTTATGCAGTGTGGTTCTTGAGCTCTAGGAAGCATTCCAGGTCTCTTAGTACTGGCGGGTCGGCGCTAGGATGAGAAACGTACCAGAAGGACGGCCTGTGTGTTTGGGCCTTTGTCAGCAAAGCAGCGTTGGCAACAGCTAGATGCCGAGCCAGGGGCAGTGAAGGGCTTATTTGGTTAAAGGCCTAGATTGTAGCAAGTTGAAAAAACGGAAGTATCTCCCTTTTAAGCACCTTTAAGGTACAAAATAGAGAAAGAACGAGCAGGGTTAAGGCTCTGAGGACCCTTTTGAAATAAGGCTTGAAGGGAAACTTTATTTTCCTCTTTGGGGTTTAGAGAGTTGTGGGCTCAATTCCCCCTGAGAAACTCTTTAGTTGCACATGTTCTCTTCATAGCACAATTGCCTTTGTGATGACAAGTGAGTTGCTAGGAAAGAAATATGGAGGTTGCCATTCTTCAGTAGCTGCTCATCCTTCCGTATTCTGTAGTGTATGGGCGACCCCATTGAACACTAGCCTCAAGCTAACGTTCCTCTTGTATCAGGCCGCTGGTTGCAGGCAGCAGAATCCATGTAGCGTTATTCATTGTGGTTCTTGAGCTCTAGGTAGCATTCCAGGTCTCTGAGTACTGGCGGGTCAACACTAGGATGAGCAACGTACTAGAAGGACGGCCTGTGTGTTTGGGCCTTTGTGAGCAATGCAGCGTTGGGCAGAGCTAGATGCCGAGTCAGAGGCTGTGAAGGGCTTCTTTGGTTAAACCTCTACATTTTTGCAAGTTGAAAGAACTCATGTATCTCCCTTCTAAAGCACCTTGGAGGTACAAAGTAGAGAAAGAATCAGCAAGGTCAATGCTCTGCTGGCCCCTTTGAAAATAAGTCTTGAAGGGAAACTTCATTTTCCTCATTGGGATTGAGAGAGTTGGGGGCTCAATTCTCCCTGAGAAAGGCTGTAGTTGCACGAGTTCCCTTCATAGCACAATTGCCTTTGGGACGACAAGTGAGTTTCTAGGAAAGAAACTCGGGGTGTGCCATTCTTTGCTGGTGCTCGTCCTTTGGTAATCTTCAGTGAATTGGCGATCCCGTTTGACCACTAGCCTCAAGCTAACGTTCCTCTTGTATCATGCCACTTGTTGGCATGCAGCAGAATCCTTGCAGCCTTTTTCAGTGTGGTTCTGGAGCTCTAGGAAGCATTCCAGTTCTCGTAGTACTGGCGGATCTGCTCTAGGATGAGAAACGTACAAGAAGGAGGGCCTGTGTGTTGGGGAGTTGTGAGCAGTGCACCCTTGGGAACAGCTAGATGCCGAGACATGGGAGGAGAAGGGCTTCTTTTGTGAAACCTGTAGAATGTGGCAACTTGAAACAACTCAAGTCTCTCCCTTCTAAAGCACGTTGGAGGTACTAAATAGAGAAAGAAACATCAGAGTCAGGGCTCTGCGGGCCATTTTGAATATAAGGCTGAAGGGAATCTTGATTTTCCTCATTGGCATTTAGAGAGTTGTGGGCTCAGTTCTGCCTGAGAAACTCTTTCCTTGCACATGTTCTCTTCATAGCACAATTGGCTTAGTGATGACAGGTGAGTTGCTAGGAAAGAAACTTGGAGGTTGCCATTCTTTGGTAGCTGCTCATCCTTCAGTAATCTGTCGTGAATTGGCGAGCCCATTGAACACTAGCCTCAAGCTAACGTTCCTCTTGTATCGTGCCACAAGTTGGCATGCAGCAGAATCCATGTAGAGTTATGCAGTGTGGTTCTTGAGCTCTAGGAAGCATTCCAGGTCTCTTAGTACTGGCGGGTCGGCGCTAGGATGAGAAACGTACCAGAAGGACGGCCTGTGTGTTTGGGCCTTTGTCAGCAAAGCAGCGTTGGCAACAGCTAGATGCCGAGCCAGGGGCAGTGAAGGGCTTATTTGGTTAAAGGCCTAGATTGTAGCAAGTTGAAAAAACGGAAGTATCTCCCTTTTAAGCACCTTTAAGGTACAAAATAGAGAAAGAACGAGCAGGGTTAAGGCTCTGAGGACCCTTTTGAAATAAGGCTTGAAGGGAAACTTTATTTTCCTCTTTGGGATTTAGAGAGTTGTGGGCTCAATTCCCCCTGAGAAACTCTTTAGTTGCACATGTTCTCTTCATAGCACAATTGCCTTTGTGATGACAAGTGAGTTGCTAGGAAAGAAATATGGAGGTTGCCATTCTTCAGTAGCTGCTCATCCTTCCGTATTCTGTAGTGTATGGGCGACCCCATTGAACACTAGCCTCAAGCTAACGTTCCTCTTGTATCAGGCCGCTGGTTGCAGGCAGCAGAATCCATGTAGCGTTATTCATTGTGGTTCTTGAGCTCTAGGTAGCATTCCAGGTCTCTGAGTACTGGCGGGTCAACACTAGGATGAGCAACGTACTAGAAGGACGGCCTGTGTGTTTGGGCCTTTGTGAGCAATGCAGCGTTGGGCAGAGCTAGATGCCGAGTCAGAGGCTGTGAAGGGCTTCTTTGGTTAAACCTCTACATTTTTGCAAGTTGAAAGAACTCATGTATCTCCCTTCTAAAGCACCTTGGAGGTACAAAGTAGAGAAAGAATCAGCAAGGTCAATGCTCTGCTGGCCCCTTTGAAAATAAGTCTTGAAGGGAAACTTCATTTTCCTCATTGGGATTGAGAGAGTTGGGGGCTCAATTCTCCCTGAGAAAGACTGTAGTTGCACGAGTTCCCTTCATAGCACAACTGCCTTTGGGACGACAAGTGAGTTTCTAGGAAAGAAACTCGGGGTGTGCCATTCTTTGCTGGTGCTCGTCCTTTGGTAATCTTCAGTGAATTGGCGATCCCGTTTGACCACTAGCCTCAAGCTAACGTACCTCTTGTATCATGCCACTTGTTGGCATGCAGCAGAATCCTTGCAGCCTTTTTCAGTGTGGTTCTGGAGCTCTAGGAAGCATTCCAGGTCTCGTAGTACTGGCGGATCTGCTCTAGGATGAGAAACGTACAAGAAGGACGGCCTGTGTGTTGGGGAGTTGTGAGCAGTGCACCCTTGGGAACAGCTAGATGCCGAGACATGGGAGGAGAAGGGCTTCTTTTGTGAAACCTGTAGAATGTGGCAACTTGAAACAACTCAAGTCTCTCCCTTCTAAAGCACGTTGGAGGTACTAAATAGAGAAAGAAACATCAGAGTCAGGGCTCTGCGGGCCATTTTGAATATAAGGCTGAAGGGAATCTTGATTTTCCTCATTGGCATTTAGAGAGTTGTGGGCTCAGTTCTGCCTGAGAAACTCTTTCCTTGCACATGTTCTCTTCATAGCACAATTGGCTTAGTGATGACAAGTGAGTTGCTAGGAAAGAAACTTGGAGGTTGCCATTCTTTGGTAGCTGCTCATCCTTCAGTAATCTGTCGTGAATTGGCGAGCCCATTGAACACTAGCCTCAAGCTAACGTTCCTCTTGTATCGTGCCACAAGTTGGCATGCAGCAGAATCCATGTAGAGTTATGCAGTGTGGTTCTTGAGCTCTAGGAAGCATTCCAGGTCTCTTAGTACTGGCGGGTCGGCGCTAGGATGAGAAACGTACCAGAAGGACGGCCTGTGTGTTTGGGCCTTTGTCAGCAAAGCAGCGTTGGCAACAGCTAGATGCCGAGCCAGGGGCAGTGAAGGGCTTATTTGGTTAAAGGCCTAGATTGTAGCAAGTTGAAAAAACGGAAGTATCTCCCTTTTAAGCACCTTTAAGGTACAAAATAGAGAAAGAACGAGCAGGGTTAAGGCTCTGAGGACCCTTTTGAAATAAGGCTTGAAGGGAAACTTTATTTTCCTCTTTGGGGTTTAGAGAGTTGTGGGCTCAATTCCCCCTGAGAAACTCTTTAGTTGCACATGTTCTCTTCATAGCACAATTGCCTTTGTGATGACAAGTGAGTTGGTAGGAAAGAAATATGGAGGTTGCCATTCTTCAGTAGCTGCTCATCCTTCCGTATTCTGTAGTGTATGGGCGACCCCATTGAACACTAGCCTCAAGCTAACGTTCCTCTTGTATCAGGCCGCTGGTTGCAGGCAGCAGAATCCATGTAGCGTTATTCATTGTGGTTCTTGAGCTCTAGGTAGCATTCCAGGTCTCTGAGTACTGGCGGGTCAACACTAGGATGAGCAACGTAGTAGAAGGACGGCCTGTGTGTTTGGGCCTTTGTGAGCAATGCAGCGTTGGGCAGAGCTAGATGCCGAGTCAGAGGCTGTGAAGGGCTTCTTTGGTTAAACCTCTACATTTTTGCAAGTTGAAAGAACTCATGTATCTCCCTTCTAAAGCACCTTGGAGGTACAAAGTAGAGAAAGAATCAGCAAGGTCAATGCTCTGCTGGCCCCTTTGAAAATAAGTCTTGAAGGGAAACTTCATTTTCCTCATTGGGATTGAGAGAGTTGGGGGCTCAATTCTCCCTGAGAAAGACTGTAGTTGCACGAGTTCCCTTCATAGCACAACTGCCTTTGGGACGACAAGTGAGTTTCTAGGAAAGAAACTCGGGGTGTGCCATTCTTTGCTGGTGCTCGTCCTTTGGTAATCTTCAGTGAATTGGCGATCCCGTTTGACCACTAGCCTCAAGCTAACGTACCTCTTGTATCATGCCACTTGTTGGCATGCAGCAGAATCCTTGCAGCCTTTTTCAGTGTGGTTCTGGAGCTCTAGGAAGCATTCCAGGTCTCGTAGTACTGGCGGATCTGCTCTAGGATGAGAAACGTACAAGAAGGACGGCCTGTGTGTTGGGGAGTTGTGAGCAGTGCACCCTTGGGAACAGCTAGATGCCGAGACATGGGAGGAGAAGGGCTTCTTTTGTGAAACCTGTAGAATGTGGCAACTTGAAACAACTCAAGTCTCTCCCTTCTAAAGCACGTTGGAGGTACTAAATAGAGAAAGAAACATCAGAGTCAGGGCTCTGCGGGCCATTTTGAATATAAGGCTGAAGGGAATCTTGATTTTCCTCATTGGCATTTAGAGAGTTGTGGGCTCAGTTCTGCCTGAGAAACTCTTTCCTTGCACATGTTCTCTTCATAGCACAATTGGCATAGTGATGACAAGTGAGTTGCTAGGAAAGAAACTTGGAGGTTGCCATTCTTTGGTAGCTGCTCATCCTTCAGTAATCTGTCGTGAATTGGCGAGCCCATTGAACACTAGCCTCAAGCTAACGTTCCTCTTGTATCGTGCCACAAGTTGGCATGCAGCAGAATCCATGTAGAGTTATGCAGTGTGGTTCTTGAGCTCTAGGAAGCATTCCAGGTCTCTTAGTACTGGCGGGTCGGCGCTAGGATGAGAAACGTACCAGAAGGACGGCCTGTGTGTTTGGGCCTTTGTCAGCAAAGCAGCGTTGGCAACAGCTAGATGCCGAGCCAGGGGCAGTGAAGGGCTTATTTGGTTAAAGGCCTAGATTGTAGCAAGTTGAAAAAACGGAAGTATCTCCCTTTTAAGCACCTTTAAGGTACAAAATAGAGAAAGAACGAGCAGGGTTAAGGCTCTGAGGACCCTTTTGAAATAAGGCTTGAAGGGAAACTTTATTTTCCTCTTTGGGATTTAGAGAGTTGTGGGCTCAATTCCCCCTGAGAAACTCTTTAGTTGCACATGTTCTCTTCATAGCACAATTGCCTTTGTGATGACAAGTGAGTTGGTAGGAAAGAAATATGGAGGTTGCCATTCTTCAGTAGCTGCTCATCCTTCCGTATTCTGTAGTGTATGGGCGACCCCATTGAACACTAGCCTCAAGCTAACGTTCCTCTTGTATCAGGCCGCTGGTTGCAGGCAGCAGAATCCATGTAGCGTTATTCATTGTGGTTCTTGAGCTCTAGGTAGCATTCCAGGTCTCTGAGTACTGGCGGGTCAACACTATGATGAGCAACGTAGTAGAAGGACGGCCTGTGTGTTTGGGCCTTTGTGAGCAATGCAGCGTTGGGCAGAGCTAGATGCCGAGTCAGAGGCTGTGAAGGGCTTCTTTGGTTAAACCTCTACATTTTTGCAAGTTGAAAGAACTCATGTATCTCCCTTCTAAAGCACCTTGGAGGTACAAAGTAGAGAAAGAATCAGCAAGGTCAATGCTCTGCTGGCCCCTTTGAAAATAAGTCTTGAAGGGAAACTTCATTTTCCTCATTGGGATTGAGAGAGTTGGGGGCTCAATTCTCCCTGAGAAAGGCTGTAGTTGCACGAGTTCCCTTCATAGCACAATTGCCTTTGGGACGACAAGTGAGTTTCTAGGAAAGAAACTCGGGGTGTGCCATTCTTTGCTGGTGCTCGTCCTTTGGTAATCTTCAGTGAATTGGCGATCCCGTTTGACCACTAGCCTCAAGCTAACGTTCCTCTTGTATCATGCCACTTGTTGGCATGCAGCAGAATCCTTGCAGCCTTTTTCAGTGTGGTTCTGGAGCTCTAGGAAGCATTCCAGTTCTCGTAGTACTGGCGGATCTGCTCTAGGATGAGAAACGTACAAGAAGGACGGCCTGTGTGTTGGGGAGTTGTGAGCAGTGCACCCTTGGGAACAGCTAGATGCCGAGACATGGGAGGAGAAGGGCTTCTTTTGTGAAACCTGTAGAATGTGGCAACTTGAAACAACTCAAGTCTCTCCCTTCTAAAGCACGTTGGAGGTACTAAATAGAGAAAGAAACATCAGAGTCAGGGCTCTGCGGGCCATTTTGAATATAAGGCTGAAGGGAATCTTGATTTTCCTCATTGGCATTTAGAGAGTTGTGGGCTCAGTTCTGCCTGAGAAACTCTTTCCTTGCACATGTTCTCTTCATAGCACAATTGGCTTAGTGATGACAGGTGAGTTGCTAGGAAAGAAACTTGGAGGTTGCCATTCTTTGGTAGCTGCTCATCCTTCAGTAATCTGTCGTGAATTGGCGAGCCCATTGAACACTAGCCTCAAGCTAACGTTCCTCTTGTATCGTGCCACAAGTTGGCATGCAGCAGAATCCATGTAGAGTTATGCAGTGTGGTTCTTGAGCTCTAGGAAGCATTCCAGGTCTCTTAGTACTGGCGGGTCGGCGCTAGGATGAGAAACGTACCAGAAGGACGGCCTGTGTGTTTGGGCCTTTGTCAGCAAAGCAGCGTTGGCAACAGCTAGATGCCGAGCCAGGGGCAGTGAAGGGCTTATTTGGTTAAAGGCCTAGATTGTAGCAAGTTGAAAAAACGGAAGTATCTCCCTTTTAAGCACCTTTAAGGTACAAAATAGAGAAAGAACGAGCAGGGTTAAGGCTCTGAGGACCCTTTTGAAATAAGGCTTGAAGGGAAACTTTATTTTCCTCTTTGGGATTTAGAGAGTTGGGGCTCAATTCCCCCTGAGAAACTCTTTAGTTGAACATGTTCTCTTCATAGCACAATTGCCTTTGTGATGACAAGTGAGTTGCTAGGAAAGAAATATGGAGGTTGCCATTCTTCAGTAGCTGCTCATCCTTCCATATTCTGTAGTGTATGGGCGACCCCATTGAACACTAGCCTCAAGCTAACGTTCCTCTTGTATCAGGCCGCTGGTTGCAGGCAGCAGAATCCATGTAGCGTTATTCATTGTGGTTCTTGAGCTCTAGGTAGCATTCCAGGTCTCTGAGTACTGGCGGGTCAACACTAGGATGAGCAACGTACTAGAAGGACGGCCTGTGTGTTTGGGCCTTTGTGAGCAATGCAGCGTTGGGCAGAGCTAGATGCCGAGTCAGAGGCTGTGAAGGGCTTCTTTGGTTAAACCTCTACATTTTTGCAAGTTGAAAGAACTCATGTATCTCCCTTCTAAAGCACCTTGGAGGTACAAAGTAGAGAAAGAATCAGCAAGGTCAATGCTCTGCTGGCCCCTTTGAAAATAAGTCTTGAAGGGAAACTTCATTTTCCTCATTGGGATTGAGAGAGTTGGGGGCTCAATTCTCCCTGAGAAAGACTGTAGTTGCACGAGTTCCCTTCATAGCACAACTGCCTTTGGGACGACAAGTGAGTTTCTAGGAAAGAAACTCGGGGTGTGCCATTCTTTGCTGGTGCTCGTCCTTTGGTAATCTTCAGTGAATTGGCGATCCCGTTTGACCACTAGCCTCAAGCTAACGTACCTCTTGTATCATGCCACTTGTTGGCATGCAGCAGAATCCTTGCAGCCTTTTTCAGTGTGGTTCTGGAGCTCTAGGAAGCATTCCAGGTCTCGTAGTACTGGCGGATCTGCTCTAGGATGAGAAACGTACAAGAAGGACGGCCTGTGTGTTGGGGAGTTGTGAGCAGTGCACCCTTGGGAACAGCTAGATGCCGAGACATGGGAGGAGAAGGGCTTCTTTTGTGAAACCTGTAGAATGTGGCAACTTGAAACAACTCAAGTCTCTCCCTTCTAAAGCACGTTGGAGGTACTAAATAGAGAAAGAAACATCAGAGTCAGGGCTCTGCGGGCCATTTTGAATATAAGGCTGAAGGGAATCTTGATTTTCCTCATTGGCATTTAGAGAGTTGTGGGCTCAGTTCTGCCTGAGAAACTCTTTCCTTGCACATGTTCTCTTCATAGCACAATTGGCTTAGTGATGACAAGTGAGTTGCTAGGAAAGAAACTTGGAGGTTGCCATTCTTTGGTAGCTGCTCATCCTTCAGTAATCTGTCGTGAATTGGCGAGCCCATTGAACACTAGCCTCAAGCTAACGTTCCTCTTGTATCGTGCCACAAGTTGGCATGCAGCAGAATCCATGTAGAGTTATGCAGTGTGGTTCTTGAGCTCTAGGAAGCATTCCAGGTCTCTTAGTACTGGCGGGTCGGCGCTAGGATGAGAAACGTACCAGAAGGACGGCCTGTGTGTTTGGGCCTTTGTCAGCAAAGCAGCGTTGGCAACAGCTAGATGCCGAGCCAGGGGCAGTGAAGGGCTTATTTGGTTAAAGGCCTAGATTGTAGCAAGTTGAAAAAACGGAAGTATCTCCCTTTTAAGCACCTTTAAGGTACAAAATAGAGAAAGAACGAGCAGGGTTAAGGCTCTGAGGACCCTTTTGAAATAAGGCTTGAAGGGAAACTTTATTTTCCTCTTTGGGGTTTAGAGAGTTGTGGGCTCAATTCCCCCTGAGAAACTCTTTAGTTGCACATGTTCTCTTCATAGCACAATTGCCTTTGTGATGACAAGTGAGTTGCTAGGAAAGAAATATGGAGGTTGCCATTCTTCAGTAGCTGCTCATCCTTCCGTATTCTGTAGTGTATGGGCGACCCCATTGAACACTAGCCTCAAGCTAACGTTCCTCTTGTATCAGGCCGCTGGTTGCAGGCAGCAGAATCCATGTAGCGTTATTCATTGTGGTTCTTGAGCTCTAGGTAGCATTCCAGGTCTCTGAGTACTGGCGGGTCAACACTAGGATGAGCAACGTACTAGAAGGACGGCCTGTGTGTTTGGGCCTTTGTGAGCAATGCAGCGTTGGGCAGAGCTAGATGCCGAGTCAGAGGCTGTGAAGGGCTTCTTTGGTTAAACCTCTACATTTTTGCAAGTTGAAAGAACTCATGTATCTCCCTTCTAAAGCACCTTGGAGGTACAAAGTAGAGAAAGAATCAGCAAGGTCAATGCTCTGCTGGCCCCTTTGAAAATAAGTCTTGAAGGGAAACTTCATTTTCCTCATTGGGATTGAGAGAGTTGGGGGCTCAATTCTCCCTGAGAAAGACTGTAGTTGCACGAGTTCCCTTCATAGCACAACTGCCTTTGGGACGACAAGTGAGTTTCTAGGAAAGAAACTCGGGGTGTGCCATTCTTTGCTGGTGCTCGTCCTTTGGTAATCTTCAGTGAATTGGCGATCCCGTTTGACCACTAGCCTCAAGCTAACGTACCTCTTGTATCATGCCACTTGTTGGCATGCAGCAGAATCCTTGCAGCCTTTTTCAGTGTGGTTCTGGAGCTCTAGGAAGCATTCCAGGTCTCGTAGTACTGGCGGATCTGCTCTAGGATGAGAAACGTACAAGAAGGACGGCCTGTGTGTTGGGGAGTTGTGAGCAGTGCACCCTTGGGAACAGCTAGATGCCGAGACATGGGAGGAGAAGGGCTTCTTTTGTGAAACCTGTAGAATGTGGCAACTTGAAACAACTCAAGTCTCTCCCTTCTAAAGCACGTTGGAGGTACTAAATAGAGAAAGAAACATCAGAGTCAGGGCTCTGCGGGCCATTTTGAATATAAGGCTGAAGGGAATCTTGATTTTCCTCATTGGCATTTAGAGAGTTGTGGGCTCAGTTCTGCCTGAGAAACTCTTTCCTTGCACATGTTCTCTTCATAGCACAATTGGCTTAGTGATGACAAGTGAGTTGCTAGGAAAGAAACTTGGAGGTTGCCATTCTTTGGTAGCTGCTCATCCTTCAGTAATCTGTCGTGAATTGGCGAGCCCATTGAACACTAGCCTCAAGCTAACGTTCCTCTTGTATCGTGCCACAAGTTGGCATGCAGCAGAATCCATGTAGAGTTATGCAGTGTGGTTCTTGAGCTCTAGGAAGCATTCCAGGTCTCTTAGTACTGGCGGGTCGGCGCTAGGATGAGAAACGTACCAGAAGGACGGCCTGTGTGTTTGGGCCTTTGTCAGCAAAGCAGCGTTGGCAACAGCTAGATGCCGAGCCAGGGGCAGTGAAGGGCTTATTTGGTTAAAGGCCTAGATTGTAGCAAGTTGAAAAAACGGAAGTATCTCCCTTTTAAGCACCTTTAAGGTACAAAATAGAGAAAGAACGAGCAGGGTTAAGGCTCTGAGGACCCTTTTGAAATAAGGCTTGAAGGGAAACTTTATTTTCCTCTTTGGGGTTTAGAGAGTTGTGGGCTCAATTCCCCCTGAGAAACTCTTTAGTTGCACATGTTCTCTTCATAGCACAATTGCCTTTGTGATGACAAGTGAGTTGCTAGGAAAGAAATATGGAGGTTGCCATTCTTCAGTAGCTGCTCATCCTTCCGTATTCTGTAGTGTATGGGCGACCCCATTGAACACTAGCCTCAAGCTAACGTTCCTCTTGTATCAGGCCGCTGGTTGCAGGTAGCAGAATCCATGTAACGTTATTCATTGTGGTTCTTGAGCTCTAGGTAGCATTCCAGGTCTCTGAGTACTGGCGGGTCAACACGAGGATGAGCAACGTACTAGAAAGACGGCCTGTGTGTTTGGGCCTTTGTGAGCAATGCAGCGTTGGGCAGAGCTAGATGCCGAGTCAGAGGCTGTGAAGGGCTTCTTTGGTTAAACCTCTACATTTTTGCAAGTTGAAAGAACTCATGTATCTCCCTTCTAAAGCACCTTGGAGGTACAAAGTAGTAAAGAATCAGCAAGGTCAATGCTCTGCTGGCCCCTTTGAAAATAAGTCTTGAAGGGAAACTTCATTTTCCTCATTGGGATTGAGAGAGTTGGGGACTCAATTCTCCCTGAGAAAGACTGTAGTTGCACGAGTTCCCTTCATAGCACAATTGCCTTTGTGATGACAAGTGAGTTTCTAGGAAAGAAACTCGGAGTGTGCCATTCTTTGCTGGTGCTCGTCCTTTGGTAATCTTCAGTGAATTGGCGATCCCGTTTGACCACTAGCCTCAAGCTAACGTTCCTCTTGTATCATGCCACTTGTTGGCATGCAGCAGAATCCTTGCAGCCTTATTCAGTGTGCTTCTGGAGCTCTAGGAAGCACTCCAGGTCTCGTAGTACCGGCGGATCTGCTCTAGGATGAGAAACGTACAAGAAGGATGGCCTGTGTGTTTGGTGAGTGTTGAGCAGTGCACCCTTGGGAACAGCTAGATGCCGAGACATGGGAGGAGAAGGGCTTCTTTTGTGAAACCTGTAGAATGTGGCAACTTGAAACAACTCAAGTCTCTCCCTTCTAAAGCACGTTGGAGGTACTAAATAGAGAAAGAAACATCAGAGTCAGGGCTCTGCGGGCCATTTTGAATATAAGGCTGAAGGGAATCTTGATTTTCCTCATTGGCATTTAGAGAGTTGTGGGCTCAGTTCTGCCTGAGAAACTCTTTCCTTGCACATGTTCTCTTCATAGCACAATTGGCTTAGTGATGACAAGTGAGTTGCTAGGAAAGAAACTTGGAGGTTGCCATTCTTTGGTAGCTGCTCATCCTTCAGTAATCTGTCGTGAATTGGCGAGCCCATTGAACACTAGCCTCAAGCTAACGTTCCTCTTGTATCGTGCCACAAGTTGGCATGCAGCAGAATCCATGTAGAGTTATGCAGTGTGGTTCTTGAGCTCTAGGAAGCATTCCAGGTCTCTTAGTACTGGCGGGTCGGCGCTAGGATGAGAAACGTACCAGAAGGACGGCCTGTGTGTTTGGGCCTTTGTCAGCAAAGCAGCGTTGGCAACAGCTAGATGCCGAGCCAGGGGCAGTGAAGGGCTTATTTGGTAAAAGGCCTAGATTGTAGCAAGTTGAAAAAACGGAAGTATCTCCCTTTTAAGCACCTTTAAGGTACAAAATAGAGAAAGAACGAGCAGGGTTAAGGCTCTGAGGACCCTTTTGAAATAAGGCTTGAAGGGAAACTTTATTTTCCTCTTTGGGGTTTAGAGAGTTGTGGGCTCAATTCCCCCTGAGAAACTCTTTAGTTGCACATGTTCTCTTCATAGCACAATTGCCTTTGTGATGACAAGTGAGTTGCTAGGAAAGAAATATGGAGGTTGCCATTCTTCAGTAGCTGCTCATCCTTCCGTATTCTGTAGTGTATGGGCGACCCCATTGAACACTAGCCTCAAGCTAACGTTCCTCTTGTATCAGGCCGCTGGTTGCAGGCAGCAGAATCCATGTAGCGTTATTCATTGTGGTTCTTGAGCTCTAGGTAGCATTCCAGGTCTCTGAGTACTGGCGGGTCAACACGAGGATGAGCAACGTACTAGAAAGACGGCCTGTGTGTTTGGGCCTTTGTGAGCAATGCAGCGTTGGGCAGAGCTAGATGCCGAGTCAGAGGCTGTGAAGGGCTTCTTTGGTTAAACCTCTACATTTTTGCAAGTTGAAAGAACTCATGTATCTCCCTTCTAAAGCACCTTGGAGGTACAAAGTAGTAAAGAATCAGCAAGGTCAATGCTCTGCTGGCCCCTTTGAAAATAAGTCTTGAAGGGAAACTTCATTTTCCTCATTGGGATTGAGAGAGTTGGGGGCTCAATTCTCCCTGAGAAAGACTGTAGTTGCACCAGTTCCCTTCATAGCACAATTGCCTTTGGGACGACAAGTGAGTTTCTAGGAAAGAAACTCGGGGTGTGCCATTCTTTGCTGGTGCTCGTCCTTTGGTAATCTTCAGTGAATTGGCGATCCCGTTTGACCACTAGCCTCAAGCTAACGTACCTCTTGTATCATGCCACTTGTTGGCATGCAGCAGAATCCTTGCAGCCTTTTTCAGTGTGGTTCTGGAGCTCTAGGAAGCATTCCAGGTCTCGTAGTACTGGCGGATCTGCTCTAGGATGAGAAACGTACAAGAAGGACGGCCTGTGTGTTGGGGAGTTGTGAGCAGTGCACCCTTGGGAACAGCTAGATGCCGAGACATGGGAGGAGAAGGGCTTCTTTTGTGAAACCTGTAGAATGTGGCAACTTGAAACAACTCAAGTCTCTCCCTTCTAAAGCACGTTGGAGGTACTAAATAGAGAAAGAAACATCAGAGTCAGGGCTCTGCGGGCCATTTTGAATATAAGGCTGAAGGGAATCTTGATTTTCCTCATTGGCATTTAGAGAGTTGTGGGCTCAGTTCTGCCTGAGAAACTCTTTCCTTGCACATGTTCTCTTCATAGCACAATTGGCTTAGTGATGACAAGTGAGTTGCTAGGAAAGAAACTTGGAGGTTGCCATTCTTTGGTAGCTGCTCATCCTTCAGTAATCTGTCGTGAATTGGCGAGCCCATTGAACACTAGCCTCAAGCTAACGTTCCTCTTGTATCGTGCCACAAGTTGGCATGCAGCAGAATCCATGTAGAGTTATGCAGTGTGGTTCTTGAGCTCTAGGAAGCATTCCAGGTCTCTTAGTACTGGCGGGTCGGCGCTAGGATGAGAAACGTACCAGAAGGACGGCCTGTGTGTTTGGGCCTTTGTCAGCAAAGCAGCGTTGGCAACAGCTAGATGCCGAGCCAGGGGCAGTGAAGGGCTTATTTGGTAAAAGGCCTAGATTGTAGCAAGTTGAAAAAACGGAAGTATCTCCCTTTTAAGCACCTTTAAGGTACAAAATAGAGAAAGAACGAGCAGGGTTAAGGCTCTGAGGACCCTTTTGAAATAAGGCTTGAAGGGAAACTTTATTTTCCTCTTTGGGGTTTAGAGAGTTGTGGGCTCAATTCCCCCTGAGAAACTCTTTAGTTGCACATGTTCTCTTCATAGCACAATTGCCTTTGTGATGACAAGTGAGTTGCTAGGAAAGAAATATGGAGGTTGCCATTCTTCAGTAGCTGCTCATCCTTCCGTATTCTGTAGTGTATGGGCGACCCCATTGAACACTAGCCTCAAGCTAACGTTCCTCTTGTATCAGGCCGCTGGTTGCAGGCAGCAGAATCCATGTAGCGTTATTCATTGTGGTTCTTGAGCTCTAGGTAGCATTCCAGGTCTCTGAGTACTGGCGGGTCAACACGAGGATGAGCAACGTACTAGAAAGACGGCCTGTGTGTTTGGGCCTTTGTGAGCAATGCAGCGTTGGGCAGAGCTAGATGCCGAGTCAGAGGCTGTGAAGGGCTTCTTTGGTTAAACCTCTACATTTTTGCAAGTTGAAAGAACTCATGTATCTCCCTTCTAAAGCACCTTGGAGGTACAAAGTAGTAAAGAATCAGCAAGGTCAATGCTCTGCTGGCCCCTTTGAAAATAAGTCTTGAAGGGAAACTTCATTTTCCTCATTGGGATTGAGAGAGTTGGGGGCTCAATTCTCCCTGAGAAAGACTGTAGTTGCACCAGTTCCCTTCATAGCACAATTGCCTTTGGGACGACAAGTGAGTTTCTAGGAAAGAAACTCGGGGTGTGCCATTCTTTGCTGGTGCTCGTCCTTTGGTAATCTTCAGTGAATTGGCGATCCCGTTTGACCACTAGCCTCAAGCTAACGTACCTCTTGTATCATGCCACTTGTTGGCATGCAGCAGAATCCTTGCAGCCTTTTTCAGTGTGGTTCTGGAGCTCTAGGAAGCATTCCAGGTCTCGTAGTACTGGCGGATCTGCTCTAGGATGAGAAACGTACAAGAAGGACGGCCTGTGTGTTGGGGAGTTGTGAGCAGTGCACCCTTGGGAACAGCTAGATGCCGAGACATGGGAGGAGAAGGGCTTCTTTTGTGAAACCTGTAGAATGTGGCAACTTGAAACAACTCAAGTCTCTCCCTTCTAAAGCACGTTGGAGGTACTAAATAGAGAAAGAAACATCAGAGTCAGGGCTCTGCGGGCCATTTTGAATATAAGGCTGAAGGGAATCTTGATTTTCCTCATTGGCATTTAGAGAGTTGTGGGCTCAGTTCTGCCTGAGAAACTCTTTCCTTGCACATGTTCTCTTCATAGCACAATTGGCTTAGTGATGACAAGTGAGTTGCTAGGAAAGAAACTTGGAGGTTGCCATTCTTTGGTAGCTGCTCATCCTTCAGTAATCTGTCGTGAATTGGCGAGCCCATTGAACACTAGCCTCAAGCTAACGTTCCTCTTGTATCGTGCCACAAGTTGGCATGCAGCAGAATCCATGTAGAGTTATGCAGTGTGGTTCTTGAGCTCTAGGAAGCATTCCAGGTCTCTTAGTACTGGCGGGTCGGCGCTAGGATGAGAAACGTACCAGAAGGACGGCCTGTGTGTTTGGGCGTTTGTCAGCAAAGCAGCGTTGGCAACAGCTAGATGCCGAGCCAGGGGCAGTGAAGGGCTTACTTGGTTAAAGGCCTAGATTGTAGCAAGTTGAAAAAACGGAAGTATCTCCCTTTTAAGCACCTTTAAGGTACAAAATAGAGAAAGAACGAGCAGGGTTAAGGCTCTGAGGACCCTTTTGAAATAAGGCTTGAAGGGAAACTTTATTTTCCTCTTTGGGGTTTAGAGAGTTGTGGGCTCAATTCCCCCTGAGAAACTCTTTAGTTGCACATGTTCTCTTCATAGCACAATTGCCTTTGTGATGACAAGTGAATTGCTAGGAAAGAAATATGGAGGTTGCCATTCTTCAGTAGCTGCTCATCCTTCCGTATTCTGTAGTGTATGGGCGACCCCATTGAACACTAGCCTCAAGCTAACGTTCCTCTTGTATCAGGCCGCTGGTTGCAGGCAGCAGAATCCATGTAGCGTTATTCATTGTGGTTCTTGAGCTCTAGGTAGCATTCCAGGTCTCTGAGTACTGGCGGGTCAACACGAGGATGAGCAACGTACTAGAAAGACGGCCTGTGTGTTTGGGCCTTTGTGAGCAATGCAGCGTTGGGCAGAGCTAGATGCCGAGTCAGAGGCTGTGAAGGGCTTCTTTGGTTAAACCTCTACATTTTTGCAAGTTGAAAGAACTCATGTATCTCCCTTCTAAAGCACCTTGGAGGTACAAAGTAGTAAAGAATCAGCAAGGTCAATGCTCTGCTGGCCCCTTTGAAAATAAGTCTTGAAGGGAAAATTCATTTTCCTCATTGGGATTGAGAGAGTTGGGGACTCAATTCTCCCTGAGAAACACTGTAGTTGCACGAGTTCCCTTCATAGCACAATTGCCTTTGTGATGACAAGTGAGTTTCTAGGAAAGAAACTCGGAGTGTGCCATTATTTGCTGGTGCTCGTCCTTTGGTAATCTTCAGTGAATTGGCGATCCCGTTTGACCACTAGCCTCAAGCTAACGTTCCTCTTGTATCATGCCACTTGTTGGCATGCAGCAGAATCCTTGCAGCCTTATTCAGTGTGCTTCTGGAGCTCTAGGAAGCACTCCAGGTCTCGTAGTACCGGCGGATCTGCTCTAGGATGAGAAACGTACAAGAAGGATGGCCTGTGTGTTTGGGGAGTGTTGAGCAGTGCACCCTTGGGAACAGCTAGATGCCGAGACATGGGAGGAGAAGGGCTTCTTTTGTGAAACCTGTAGAATGTGGCAACTTGAAACAACTCAAGTCTCTCCCTTCTAAAGCACGTTGGAGGTACTAAATAGAGAAAGAAACATCAGAGTCAGGGCTCTGCGGGCCATTTTGAATATAAGGCTGAAGGGAATCTTGATTTTCCTCATTGGCATTTAGAGAGTTGTGGGCTCAGTTCTGCCTGAGAAACTCTTTCCTTGCACATGTTCTCTTCATAGCACAATTGGCTTAGTGATGACAGGTGAGTTGCTAGGAAAGAAACTTGGAGGTTGCCATTCTTTGGTAGCTGCTCATCCTTCAGTAATCTGTCGTGAATTGGCGAGCCCATTGAACACTAGCCTCAAGCTAACGTTCCTCTTGTATCGTGCCACAAGTTGGCATGCAGCAGAATCCATGTAGAGTTATGCAGTGTGGTTCTTGAGCTCTAGGAAGCATTCCAGGTCTCTTAGTACTGGCGGGTCGGCGCTAGGATGAGAAACGTACCAGAAGGACGGCCTGTGTGTTTGGGCCTTTGTCAGCAAAGCAGCGTTGGCAACAGCTAGATGCCGAGCCAGGGGCAGTGAAGGGCTTATTTGGTTAAAGGCCTAGATTGTAGCAAGTTGAAAAAACGGAAGTATCTCCCTTTTAAGCACCTTTAAGGTACAAAATAGAGAAAGAACGAGCAGGGTTAAGGCTCTGAGGACCCTTTTGAAATAAGGCTTGAAGGGAAACTTTATTTTCCTCTTTGGGGTTTAGAGAGTTGTGGGCTCAATTCCCCCTGAGAAACTCTTTAGTTGAACATGTTCTCTTCATAGCACAATTGCCTTTGTGATGACAAGTGAGTTGCTAGGAAAGAAATATGGAGGTTGCCATTCTTCAGTAGCTGCTCATCCTTCCGTATTCTGTAGTGTATGGGCGACCCCATTGAACACTAGCCTCAAGCTAACGTTCCTCTTGTATCAGGCCGCTGGTTGCAGGCAGCAGAATCCATGTAGCGTTATTCATTGTGGTTCTTGAGCTCTAGGTAGCATTCCAGGTCTCTGAGTACTGGCGGGTCAACACTAGGATGAGCAACGTAGTAGAAGGACGGCCTGTGTGTTTGGGCCTTTGTGAGCAATGCAGCGTTGGGCAGAGCTAGATGCCGAGTCAGAGGCTGTGAAGGGCTTCTTTGGTTAAACCTCTACATTTTTGCAAGTTGAAAGAACTCATGTATCTCCCTTCTAAAGCACCTTGGAGGTACAAAGTAGAGAAAGAATCAGCAAGGTCAATGCTCTGCTGGCCCCTTTGAAAATAAGTCTTGAAGGGAAACTTCATTTTCCTCATTGGGATTGAGAGAGTTGGGGGCTCAATTCTCCCTGAGAAACACTGTAGTTGCACCAGTTCCCTTCATAGCACAATTGCCTTTGGGACGACAAGTGAGTTTCTAGGAAAGAAACTCGGGGTGTGCCATTCTTTGCTGGTGCTCGTCCTTTGGTAATTTTCAGTGAATTGGCGTCCCGTTTGACCACTAGCCTCAAGCTAACGTACCTCTTGTATCATGCCACTTGTTGGCATGCAGCAGAATCCTTGCAGCCTTATTCAGTGTGCTTCTGGAGCTCTAGGAAGCATTCCAGGTCTCGTAGTACCGGCGGATCTGCTCTAGGATGAGAAACGTACAAGAAGGATGGCCTGTGTGTTTGGGGAGTGTTGAGCAGTGCACCCTTGGGAACAGCTAGATGCCGAGACATGGGAGGAGAAGGGCTTCTTTTGTGAAACCTGTAGAATGTGGCAACTTGAAACAACTCAAGTCTCTCCCTTCTAAAGCACGTTGGAGGTACTAAATAGAGAAAGAAACATCAGAGTCAGGGCTCTGTGGGCCATTTTGAATATAAGGCTGAAGGGAATCTTGATTTTCCTCATTGGCATTTAGAGAGTTGTGGGCTCAGTTCTGCCTGAGAAACTCTTTCCTTGCACATGTTCTCTTCATAGCACAATTGGCTTAGTGATGACAGGTGAGTTGCTAGGAAAGAAACTTGGAGGTTGCCATTCTTTGGTAGCTGCTCATCCTTCAGTAATCTGTCGTGAATTGGCGAGCCCATTGAACACTAGCCTCAAGCTAACGTTCCTCTTGTATCGTGCCACAAGTTGGCATGCAGCAGAATCCATGTAGAGTTATGCAGTGTGGTTCTTGAGCTCTAGGAAGCATTCCAGGTCTCTTAGTACTGGCGGGTCGGCGCTAGGATGAGAAACGTACCAGAAGGACGGCCTGTGTGTTTGGGCCTTTGTCAGCAAAGCAGCGTTGGCAACAGCTAGATGCCGAGCCAGGGGCTGTGAAGGGCTTATTTGGTTAAAGGCCTAGATTGTAGCAAGTTGAAAAAACGGAAGTATCTCCCTTTTAAGCACCTTTAAGGTACAAAATAGAGAAAGAACGAGCAGGGTTAAGGCTCTGAGGACCCTTTTGAAATAAGGCTTGAAGGGAAACTTTATTTTCCTCTTTGGGATTTAGAGAGTTGTGGGCTCAATTCCCCCTGAGAAACTCTTTAGTTGCACATGTTCTCTTCATAGCACAATTGCCTTTGTGATGACAAGTGAGTTGGTAGGAAAGAAATATGGAGGTTGCCATTCTTCAGTAGCTGCTCATCCTTCCGTATTCTGTAGTGTATGGGCGACCCCATTGAACACTAGCCTCAAGCTAACGTTCCTCTTGTATCAGGCCGCTGGTTGCAGGCAGCAGAATCCATGTAGCGTTATTCATTGTGGTTCTTGAGCTCTAGGTAGCATTCCAGGTCTCTGAGTACTGGCGGGTCAACACTAGGATGAGCAACGTACTAGAAGGACGGCCTGTGTGTTTGGGCCTTTGTGAGCAATGCAGCGTTGGGCAGAGCTAGATGCCGAGTCAGAGGCTGTGAAGGGCTTCTTTGGTTAAACCTCTACATTTTTGCAAGTTGAAAGAACTCATGTATCTCCCTTGTAAAGCACCTTGGAGGTACAAAGTAGAGAAAGAATCAGCAAGGTCAATGCTCTGCTGGCCTCTTTGAAAATAAGTCTTGAAGGGAAACTTCATTTTCCTCATTGGGATTGAGAGAGTTGGGGGCTCAATTCTCCCTGAGAAAGACTGTAGTTGCACGAGTTCCCTTCATAGCACAATTGCCTTTGGGACGACAAGTGAGTTTCTAGGAAAGAAACTCGGGGTGTGCCATTCTTTGCTGGTGCTCGTCCTTTGGTAATCTTCAGTGAATTGGCGATCCCGTTTGACCACTAGCCTCAAGCTAACGTTCCTCTTGTATCATGCCACTTGTTGGCATGCAGCAGAATCCTTGCAGCCTTATTCAGTGTGCTTCTGGAGCTCTAGGAAGCATTCCAGGTCTCGTAGTACCGGCGGATCTGCTCTAGGATGAGAAACGTACAAGAAGGATGGCCTGTGTGTTTGGGGAGTGTTGAGCAGTGCACCCTTGGGAACAGCTAGATGCCGAGACATGGGAGGAGAAGGGCTTCTTTTGTGAAACCTGTAGAATGTGGCAACTTGAAACAACTCAAGTCTCTCCCTTCTAAAGCACGTTGGAGGTACTAAATAGAGAAAGAAACATCAGAGTCAGGGCTCTGCGGGCCATTTTGAATATAAGGCTGAAGGGAATCTTGATTTTCCTCATTGGCATTTAGAGAGTTGTGGGCTCAGTTCTCCCTGAGAAACTCTTTCCTTGCACATGTTCTCTTCATAGCACAATTGGCTTAGTGATGACAGGTGAGTTGCTAGGAAAGAAACTTGGAGGTTGCCATTCTTTGGTAGCTGCTCATCCTTCAGTAATCTGTCGTGAATTGGCGAGCCCATTGAACACTAGCCTCAAGCTAACGTTCCTCTTGTATCGTGCCACAAGTTGGCATGCAGCAGAATCCATGTAGAGTTATGCAGTGTGGTTCTTGAGCTCTAGGAAGCATTCCAGGTCTCTTAGTACTGGCGGGTCGGCGCTAGGATGAGAAACGTACCAGAAGGACGGCCTGTGTGTTTGGGCCTTTGTCAGCAAAGCAGCGTTGGCAACAGCTAGATGCCGAGCCAGGGGCTGTGAAGGGCTTATTTGGTTAAAGGCCTAGATTGTAGCAAGTTGAAAAAACGGAAGTATCTCCCTTTTAAGCACCTTTAAGGTACAAAATAGAGAAAGAACGAGCAGGGTTAAGGCTCTGAGGACCCTTTTGAAATAAGGCTTGAAGGGAAACTTTATTTTCCTCTTTGGGGTTTAGAGAGTTGTGGGCTCAATTCCCCCTGAGAAACTCTTTAGTTGCACATGTTCTCTTCATAGCACAATTGCCTTTGTGATGACATATGAGTTGGTAGGAAAGAAATATGGAGGTTGCCATTCTTCAGTAGCTGCTCATCCTTCCGTATTCTGTAGTGTATGGGCGACCCCATTGAACACTAGCCTCAAGCTAACGTTCCTCTTGTATCAGGCCGCTGGTTGCAGGCAGCAGAATCCATGTAGCGTTATTCATTGTGGTTCTTGAGCTCTAGGTAGCATTCCAGGTCTCTGAGTACTGGCGGGTCAACACTAGGATGAGCAACGTACTAGAAGGACGGCCTGTGTGTTTGGGCCTTTGTGAGCAATGCAGCGTTGGGCAGAGCTAGATGCCGAGTCAGAGGCTGTGAAGGGCTTCTTTGGTTAAACCTCTACATTTTTGCAAGTTGAAAGAACTCATGTATCTCCCTTCTAAAGCACCTTGGAGGTACAAAGTAGAGAAAGAATCAGCAAGGTCAATGCTCTGCTGGCCCCTTTGAAAATAAGTCTTGAAGGGAAACTTCATTTTCCTCATTGGGATTGAGAGAGTTGGGGGCTCAATTCTCCCTGAGAAACACTGTAGTTGCACCAGTTCCCTTCATAGCACAATTGCCTTTGGGACGACAAGTGAGTTTCTAGGAAAGAAACTCGGGGTGTGCCATTCTTTGCTGGTGCTCGTCCTTTGGTAATTTTCAGTGAATTGGCGATCCCGTTTGACCACTAGCCTCAAGCTAACGTACCTCTTGTATCATGCCACTTGTTGGCATGCAGCAGAATCCTTGCAGCCTTATTCAGTGTGCTTCTGGAGCTCTAGGAAGCATTCCAGGTCTCGTAGTACCGGCGGATCTGCTCTAGGATGAGAAACGTACAAGAAGGATGGCCTGTGTGTTTGGGGAGTGTTGAGCAGTGCACCCTTGGGAACAGCTAGATGCCGAGACATGGGAGGAGAAGGGCTTCTTTTGTGAAACCTGTAGAATGTGGCAACTTGAAACAACTCAAGTCTCTCCCTTCTAAAGCACGTTGGAGGTACTAAATAGAGAAAGAAACATCAGAGTCAGGGCTCTGCGGGCCATTTTGAATATAAGGCTGAAGGGAATCTTGATTTTCCTCATTGGCATTTAGAGAGTTGTGGGCTCAGTTCTGCCTGAGAAACTCTTTACTTGCACATGTTCTCTTCATAGCACAATTGGCTTAGTGATGACAGGTGAGTTGCTAGGAAAGAAACTTGGAGGTTGCCATTCTTTGGTAGCTGCTCATCCTTCAGTAATCTGTCGTGAATTGGCGAGCCCATTGAACACTAGCCTCAAGCTAACGTTCCTCTTGTATCGTGCCACAAGTTGGCATGCAGCAGAATCCATGTAGAGTTATGCAGTGTGGTTCTTGAGCTCTAGGAAGCATTCCAGGTCTCTTAGTACTGGCGGGTCGGCGCTAGGATGAGAAACGTACCAGAAGGACGGCCTGTGTGTTTGGGCCTTTGTCAGCAAAGCAGCGTTGGCAACAGCTAGATGCCGAGCCAGGGGCTGTGAAGGGCTTATTTGGTTAAAGGCCTAGATTGTAGCAAGTTGAAAAAACGGAAGTATCTCCCTTTTAAGCACCTTTAAGGTACAAAATAGAGAAAGAACGAGCAGGGTTAAGGCTCTGAGGACCCTTTTGAAATAAGGCTTGAAGGGAAACTTTATTTTCCTCTTTGGGGTTTAGAGAGTTGTGGGCTCAATTCCCCCTGAGAAACTCTTTAGTTGCACATGTTCTCTTCATAGCACAATTGCCTTTGTGATGACAAGTGAGTTGGTAGGAAAGAAATATGGAGGTTGCCATTCTTCAGTAGCTGCTCATCCTTCCGTATTCTGTAGTGTATGGGCGACCCCATTGAACACTAGCCTCAAGCTAACGTTCCTCTTGTATCAGGCCGCTGGTTGCAGGCAGCAGAATCCATGTAGCGTTATTCATTGTGGTTCTTGAGCTCTAGGTAGCATTCCAGGTCTCTGAGTACTGGCGGGTCAACACTAGGATGAGCAACGTACTAGAAGGACGGCCTGTGTGTTTGGGCCTTTGTGAGCAATGCAGCGTTGGGCAGAGCTAGATGCCGAGTCAGAGGCTGTGAAGGGCTTCTTTGGTTAAACCTCTACATTTTTGCAAGTTGAAAGAACTCATATATCTCCCTTCTAAAGCACCTTGGAGCTACAAAGTAGAGAAAGAATCAGCAAGGTCAATGCTCTGCTGGCCTCTTTGAAAATAAGTCTTGAAGGGAAACTTCATTTTCCTCATTGGGATTGAGAGAGTTGGGGGCTCAATTCTCCCTGAGAAAGACTGTAGTTGCACGAGTTCCCTTCATAGCACAATTGCCTTTGGGACGACAAGTGAGTTTCTAGGAAAGAAACTCGGGGTGTGCCATTCTTTGCTGGTGCTCGTCCTTTGGTAATCTTCAGTGAATTGGCGATCCCGTTTGACCACTAGCCTCAAGCTAACGTTCCTCTTGTATCATGCCACTTGTTGGCATGCAGCAGAATCCTTGCAGCCTTATTCAGTGTGCTTCTGGAGCTCTAGGAAGCATTCCAGGTCTCGTAGTACCGGCGGATCTGCTCTAGGATGAGAAACGTACAAGAAGGATGGCCTGTGTGTTTGGGGAGTGTTGAGCAGTGCACCCTTGGGAACAGCTAGATGCCGAGACATGGGAGGAGAAGGGCTTCTTTTGTGAAACCTGTAGAATGTGGCAACTTGAAACAACTCAAGTCTCTCCCTTCTAAAGCACGTTGGAGGTACTAAATAGAGAAAGAAACATCAGAGTCAGGGCTCTGCGGGCCATTTTGAATATAAGGCTGAAGGGAATCTTGATTTTCCTCATTGGCATTTAGAGAGTTGTGGGCTCAGTTCTGCCTGAGAAACTCTTTCCTTGCACATGTTCTCTTCATAGCACAATTGGCTTAGTGATGACAGGTGAGTTGCTAGGAAAGAAACTTGGAGGTTGCCATTCTTTGGTAGCTGCTCATCCTTCAGTAATCTGTCGTGAATTGGCGAGCCCATTGAACACTAGCCTCAAGCTAACGTTCCTCTTGTATCGTGCCACAAGTTGGCATGCAGCAGAATCCATGTAGAGTTATGCAGTGTGGTTCTTGAGCTCTAGGAAGCATTCCAGGTCTCTTAGTACTGGCGGGTCGGCGCTAGGATGAGAAACGTACCAGAAGGACGGCCTGTGTGTTTGGGCCTTTGTCAGCAAAGCAGCGTTGGCAACAGCTAGATGCCGAGCCAGGGGCTGTGAAGGGCTTATTTGGTTAAAGGCCTAGATTGTAGCAAGTTGAAAAAACGGAAGTATCTCCCTTTTAAGCACCTTTAAGGTACAAAATAGAGAAAGAACGAGCAGGGTTAAGGCTCTGAGGACCCTTTTGAAATAAGGCTTGAAGGGAAACTTTATTTTCCTCTTTGGGGTTTAGAGAGTTGTGGGCTCAATTCCCCCTGAGAAACTCTTTAGTTGCACATGTTCTCTTCATAGCACAATTGCCTTTGTGATGACAAGTGAGTTGGTAGGAAAGAAATATGGAGGTTGCCATTCTTCAGTAGCTGCTCATCCTTCCGTATTCTGTAGTGTATGGGCGACCCCATTGAACACTAGCCTCAAGCTAACGTTCCTCTTGTATCAGGCCGCTGGTTGCAGGCAGGAGAATCCATGTAGCGTTATTCATTGTGGTTCTTGAGCTCTAGGTAGCATTCCAGGTCTCTGAGTACTGGCGGGTCAACACTAGGATGAGCAACGTAGTAGAAGGACGGCCTGTGTGTTTGGGCCTTTGTGAGCAATGCAGCGTTGGGCAGAGCTAGATGCCGAGTCAGAGGCTGTGAAGGGCTTCTTTGGTTAAACCTCTACATTTTTGCAAGTTGAAAGAACTCATGGATCTCCCTTCTAAAGCACCTTGGAGGTACAAAGTAGAGAAAGAATCAGCAAGGTCAATGCTCTGCTGGCCCCTTTGAAAATAAGTCTTGAAGGGAAACTTCATTTTCCTCATTGGGATTGAGAGAGTTGGGGGCTCAATTCTCCCTGAGAAAGACTGTAGTTGCACGAGTTCCCTTCATAGCACAATTGCCTTTGGGACGACAAGTGAGTTTCTAGGAAAGAAACTCGGGGTGTGCCATTCTTTGCTGGTGCTCGTCCTTTGGTAATCTTCAGTGAATTGGCGATCCCGTTTGACCACTAGCCTCAAGCTAACGTTCCTCTTGTATCATGCCACTTGTTGGCATGCAGCAGAATCCTTGCAGCCTTATTCAGTGTGCTTCTGGAGCTCTAGGAAGCATTCCAGGTCTCGTAGTACCGGCGGATCTGCTCTAGGATGAGAAACGTACAAGAAGGATGGCCTGTGTGTTTGGGGAGTGTTGAGCAGTGCACCCTTGGGAACAGCTAGATGCCGAGACATGGGAGGAGAAGGGCTTCTTTTGTGAAACCTGTAGAATGTGGCAACTTGAAACAACTCAAGTCTCTCCCTTCTAAAGCACGTTGGAGGTACTAAATAGAGAAAGAAACATCAGAGTCAGGGCTCTGCGGGCCATTTTGAATATAAGGCTGAAGGGAATCTTGATTTTCCTCATTGGCATTTAGAGAGTTGTGGGCTCAGTTCTCCCTGAGAAACTCTTTCCTTGCACATGTTCTCTTCATAGCACAATTGGCTTAGTGATGACAGGTGAGTTGCTAGGAAAGAAACTTGGAGGTTGCCATTCTTTGGTAGCTGCTCATCCTTCAGTAATCTGTCGTGAATTGGCGAGCCCATTGAACACTAGCCTCAAGCTAACGTTCCTCTTGTATCGTGCCACAAGTTGGCATGCAGCAGAATCCATGTAGAGTTATGCAGTGTGGTTCTTGAGCTCTAGGAAGCATTCCAGGTCTCTTAGTACTGGCGGGTCGGCGCTAGGATGAGAAACGTACCAGAAGGACGGCCTGTGTGTTTGGGCCTTTGTCAGCAAAGCAGCGTTGGCAACAGCTAGATGCCGAGCCAGGGGCTGTGAAGGGCTTATTTGGTTAAAGGCCTAGATTGTAGCAAGTTGAAAAAACGGAAGTATCTCCCTTTTAAGCACCTTTAAGGTACAAAATAGAGAAAGAACGAGCAGGGTTAAGGCTCTGAGGACCCTTTTGAAATAAGGCTTGAAGGGAAACTTTATTTTCCTCTTTGGGATTTAGAGAGTTGTGGGCTCAATTCCCCCTGAGAAACTCTTTAGTTGCACATGTTCTCTTCATAGCACAATTGCCTTTGTGATGACAAGTGAGTTGGTAGGAAAGAAATATGGAGGTTGCCATTCTTCAGTAGCTGCTCATCCTTCCGTATTCTGTAGTGTATGGGCGACCCCATTGAACACTAGCCTCAAGCTAACGTTCCTCTTGTATCAGGCCGCTGGTTGCAGGCAGCAGAATCCATGTAGCGTTATTCATTGTGGTTCTTGAGCTCTAGGTAGCATTCCAGGTCTCTGAGTACTGGCGGGTCAACACTAGGATGAGCAACGTACTAGAAGGACGGCCTGTGTGTTTGGGCCTTTGTGAGCAATGCAGCGTTGGGCAGAGCTAGATGCCGAGTCAGAGGCTGTGAAGGGCTTCTTTGGTTAAACCTCTACATTTTTGCAAGTTGAAAGAACTCATGTATCTCCCTTCTAAAGCACCTTGGAGGTACAAAGTAGAGAAAGAATCAGCAAGGTCAATGCTCTGCTGGCCTCTTTGAAAATAAGTCTTGAAGGGAAACTTCATTTTCCTCATTGGGATTGAGAGAGTTGGGGGCTCAATTCTCCCTGAGAAAGACTGTAGTTGCACGAGTTCCCTTCATAGCACAATTGCCTTTGGGACGACAAGTGAGTTTCTAGGAAAGAAACTCGGGGTGTGCCATTCTTTGCTGGTGCTCGTCCTTTGGTAATCTTCAGTGAATTGGCGATCCCGTTTGACCACTAGCCTCAAGCTAACGTTCCTCTTGTATCATGCCACTTGTTGGCATGCAGCAGAATCCTTGCAGCCTTATTCAGTGTGCTTCTGGAGCTCTAGGAAGCATTCCAGGTCTCGTAGTACCGGCGGATCTGCTCTA
The DNA here is from genome assembly GCF_028023285.1 of Balaenoptera ricei. Lineage (NCBI taxonomy): Eukaryota > Metazoa > Chordata > Mammalia > Artiodactyla > Balaenopteridae > Balaenoptera > Balaenoptera ricei. The sequence continues at coordinate 47,802,134 of NC_082649.1, read as the reverse complement.
GGATGAGAAACGTACAAGAAGGATGGCCTGTGTGTTTGGGGAGTGTTGAGCAGTGCACCCTTGGGAACAGCTAGATGCCGAGACATGGGAGGAGAAGGGCTTCTTTTGTGAAACCTGTAGAATGTGGCAACTTGAAACAACTCAAGTCTCTCCCTTCTAAAGCACGTTGGAGGTACTAAATAGAGAAAGAAACATCAGAGTCAGGGCTCTGCGGGCCATTTTGAATATAAGGCTGAAGGGAATCTTGATTTTCCTCATTGGCATTTAGAGAGTTGTGGGCTCAGTTCTCCCTGAGAAACTCTTTCCTTGCACATGTTCTCTTCATAGCACAATTGGCTTAGTGATGACAGGTGAGTTGCTAGGAAAGAAACTTGGAGGTTGCCATTCTTTGGTAGCTGCTCATCCTTCAGTAATCTGTCGTGAATTGGCGAGCCCATTGAACACTAGCCTCAAGCTAACGTTCCTCTTGTATCGTGCCACAAGTTGGCATGCAGCAGAATCCATGTAGAGTTATGCAGTGTGGTTCTTGAGCTCTAGGAAGCATTCCAGGTCTCTTAGTACTGGCGGGTCGGCGCTAGGATGAGAAACGTACCAGAAGGACGGCCTGTGTGTTTGGGCCTTTGTCAGCAAAGCAGCGTTGGCAACAGCTAGATGCCGAGCCAGGGGCTGTGAAGGGCTTATTTGGTTAAAGGCCTAGATTGTAGCAAGTTGAAAAAACGGAAGTATCTCCCTTTTAAGCACCTTTAAGGTACAAAATAGAGAAAGAACGAGCAGGGTTAAGGCTCTGAGGACCCTTTTGAAATAAGGCTTGAAGGGAAACTTTATTTTCCTCTTTGGGGTTTAGAGAGTTGTGGGCTCAATTCCCCCTGAGAAACTCTTTAGTTGCACATGTTCTCTTCATAGCACAATTGCCTTTGTGATGACAAGTGAGTTGGTAGGAAAGAAATATGGAGGTTGCCATTCTTCAGTAGCTGCTCATCCTTCCGTATTCTGTAGTGTATGGGCGACCCCATTGAACACTAGCCTCAAGCTAACGTTCCTCTTGTATCAGGCCGCTGGTTGCAGGCAGGAGAATCCATGTAGCGTTATTCATTGTGGTTCTTGAGCTCTAGGTAGCATTCCAGGTCTCTGAGTACTGGCGGGTCAACACTAGGATGAGCAACGTACTAGAAGGACGGCCTGTGTGTTTGGGCCTTTGTGAGCAATGCAGCGTTGGGCAGAGCTAGATGCCGAGTCAGAGGCTGTGAAGGGCTTCTTTGGTTAAACCTCTACATTTTTGCAAGTTGAAAGAACTCATGTATCTCCCTTCTAAAGCACCTTGGAGCTACAAAGTAGAGAAAGAATCAGCAAGGTCAATGCTCTGCTGGCCTCTTTGAAAATAAGTCTTGAAGGGAAACTTCATTTTCCTCATTGGGATTGAGAGAGTTGGCTGCTCAATTCTCCCTGAGAAAGACTGTAGTTGCACGAGTTCCCTTCATAGCACAATTGCCTTTGGGACGACAAGTGAGTTTCTAGGAAAGAAACTTGGGGTGTGCCATTCTTTTCTGGTGCTCGTCCTTTGGTAATCTTCAGAGAATTGGCGATCCCGTTTGACCACTAGCCTCAAGCTAACGTTCCTCTTGTATCATGCCACTTGTTGGCATGCAGCAGAATCCTTGCAGCCTTTTTCAGTGTGGTTCTGGAGCTCTAGGAAGCATTCCAGGTCTCGTAGTACTGGCGGATCTGCTCTAGGATGAGAAACGTACAAGAAGGACGGCCTGTGTGTTGGGGAGTTGTGAGCAGTGCACCCTTGGGAACAGCTAGATGCCGAGACATGGGAGGAGAAGGGCTTCTTTTGTGAAACCTGTAGAATGTGGCAACTTGAAACAACTCAAGTCTCTCCCTTCTAAAGCACGTTGGAGGTACTAAATAGAGAAAGAAACATCAGAGTCAGGGCTCTGCGGGCCATTTTGAATATAAGGCTGAAGGGAATCTTGATTTTCCTCATTGGCATTTAGAGAGTTGTGGGCTCAGTTCTGCCTGAGAAACTCTTTCCTTGCACATGTTCTCTTCATAGCACAATTGGCTTAGTGATGACAAGTGAGTTGCTAGGAAAGAAACTTGGAGGTTGCCATTCTTTGGTAGCTGCTCATCCTTCAGTAATCTGTCGTGAATTGGCGAGCCCATTGAACACTAGCCTCAAGCTAACGTTCCTCTTGTATCGTGCCACAAGTTGGCATGCAGCAGAATCCATGTAGAGTTATGCAGTGTGGTTCTTGAGCTCTAGGAAGCATTCCAGGTCTCTTAGTACTGGCGGGTCGGCGCTAGGATGAGAAACGTACCAGAAGGACGGCCTGTGTGTTTGGGCCTTTGTCAGCAAAGCAGCGTTGGCAACAGCTAGATGCCGAGCCAGGGGCTGTGAAGGGCTTATTTGGTTAAAGGCCTAGATTGTAGCAAGTTGAAAAAACGGAAGTATCTCCCTTTTAAGCACCTTTAAGGTACAAAATAGAGAAAGAACGAGCAGGGTTAAGGCTCTGAGGACCCTTTTGAAATAAGGCTTGAAGGGAAACTTTATTTTCCTCTTTGGGATTTAGAGAGTTGTGGGCTCAATTCCCCCTGAGAAACTCTTTAGTTGCACATGTTCTCTTCATAGCACAATTGCCTTTGTGATGACAAGTGAGTTGGTAGGAAAGAAATATGGAGGTTGCCATTCTTCAGTAGCTGCTCATCCTTCCGTATTCTGTAGTGTATGGGCGACCCCATTGAACACTAGCCTCAAGCTAACGTTCCTCTTGTATCAGGCCGCTGGTTGCAGGCAGCAGAATCCATGTAGCGTTATTCATTGTGGTTCTTGAGCTCTAGGTAGCATTCCAGGTCTCTGAGTACTGGCGGGTCAACACTAGGATGAGCAACGTACTAGAAGGACGGCCTGTGTGTTTGGGCCTTTGTGAGCAATGCAGCGTTGGGCAGAGCTAGATGCCGAGTCAGAGGCTGTGAAGGGCTTCTTTGGTTAAACCTCTACATTTTTGCAAGTTGAAAGAACTCATGTATCTCCCTTCTAAAGCACCTTGGAGGTACAAAGTAGAGAAAGAATCAGCAAGGTCAATGCTCTGCTGGCCTCTTTGAAAATAAGTCTTGAAGGGAAACTTCATTTTCCTCATTGGGATTGAGAGAGTTGGGGGCTCAATTCTCCCTGAGAAAGACTGTAGTTGCACGAGTTCCCTTCATAGCACAATTGCCTTTGGGACGACAAGTGAGTTTCTAGGAAAGAAACTCGGGGTGTGCCATTCTTTGCTGGTGCTCGTCCTTTGGTAATCTTCAGTGAATTGGCGATCCCGTTTGACCACTAGCCTCAAGCTAACGTTCCTCTTGTATCATGCCACTTGTTGGCATGCAGCAGAATCCTTGCAGCCTTATTCAGTGTGCTTCTGGAGCTCTAGGAAGCATTCCAGGTCTCGTAGTACCGGCGGATCTGCTCTAGGATGAGAAACGTACAAGAAGGATGGCCTGTGTGTTTGGGGAGTGTTGAGCAGTGCACCCTTGGGAACAGCTAGATGCCGAGACATGGGAGGAGAAGGGCTTCTTTTGTGAAACCTGTAGAATGTGGCAACTTGAAACAACTCAAGTCTCTCCCTTCTAAAGCACGTTGGAGGTACTAAATAGAGAAAGAAACATCAGAGTCAGGGCTCTGCGGACCATTTTGAATATAAGGCTGAAGGGAATCTTGATTTTCCTCATTGGCATTTAGAGAGTTGTGGGCTCAGTTCTCCCTGAGAAACTCTTTACTTGCACATGTTCTCTTCATAGCACAATTGGCTTAGTGATGACAAGTGAGTTGCTAGGAAAGAAACTTGGAGGTTGCCATTCTTTGGTAGCTGCTCATCCTTCAGTAATCTGTCGTGAATTGGCGAGCCCATTGAACACTAGCCTCAAGCTAACGTTCCTCTTGTATCGTGCCACAAGTTGGCATGCAGCAGAATCCATGTAGAGTTATGCAGTGTGGTTCTTGAGCTCTAGGAAGCATTCCAGGTCTCTTAGTACTGGCGGGTTGGCGCTAGGATGAGAAACGTAGTAGAAGGACGGCCTGTGTGTTTGGGCCTTTGTGAGCAATGCAGCGTTGGGCAGAGCTAGATGCCGAGTCAGAGGCTGTGAAGGGCTTCTTTGGTTAAACCTCTACATTTTTGCAAGTTGAAAGAACTCATGTATCTCCCTTCTAAAGCACCTTGGAGGTACAAAGTAGAGAAAGAGTCAGCAAGGTCAATGCTCTGCTGGCCCCTTTGAAAATAAGTCTTGAAGGGAAACTTCATTTTCCTCATTGGGATTGAGAGAGTTGGGGACTCAATTCTCCCTGAGAAAGGCTGTAGTTGCACGAGTTCCCTTCATAGCACAATTGCCTTTGGGACGACAAGTGAGTTTCTAGGAAAGAAACTTGGGGTGTGCCATTCTTTTCTGGTGCTCGTCCTTTGGTAATCTTCAGAGAATTGGCGATCCCGTTTGACCACTAGCCTCAAGCTAACGTTCCTCTTGTATCATGCCACTTGTTGGCATGCAGCAGAATCCTTGCAGCCTTTTTCAGTGTGGTTCTGGAGCTCTAGGAAGCATTCCAGGTCTCGTAGTACTGGCGGATCTGCTCTAGGATGAGAAACGTACAAGAAGGACGGCCTGTGTGTTGGGGAGTTGTGAGCAGTGCACCCTTGGGAACAGCTAGATGCCGAGACATGGGAGGAGAAGGGCTTCTTTTGTGAAACCTGTAGAATGTGGCAACTTGAAACAACTCAAGTCTCTCCCTTCTAAAGCACGTTGGAGGTACTAAATAGAGAAAGAAACATCAGAGTCAGGGCTCTGCGGGCCATTTTGAATATAAGGCTGAAGGGAATCTTGATTTTCCTCATTGGCATTTAGAGAGTTGTGGGCTCAGTTCTGCCTGAGAAACTCTTTCCTTGCACATGTTCTCTTCATAGCACAATTGGCTTAGTGATGACAAGTGAGTTGCTAGGAAAGAAACTTGGAGGTTGCCATTCTTTGGTAGCTGCTCATCCTTCAGTAATCTGTCGTGAATTGGCGAGCCCATTGAACACTAGCCTCAAGCTAACGTTCCTCTTGTATCGTGCCACAAGTTGGCATGCAGCAGAATCCATGTAGAGTTATGCAGTGTGGTTCTTGAGCTCTAGGAAGCATTCCAGGTCTCTTAGTACTGGCGGGTCGGCGCTAGGATGAGAAACGTACCAGAAGGACGGCCTGTGTGTTTGGGCCTTTGTCAGCAAAGCAGCGTTGGCAACAGCTAGATGCCGAGCCAGGGGCAGTGAAGGGCTTATTTGGTTAAAGGCCTAGATTGTAGCAAGTTGAAAAAACGGAAGTATCTCCCTTTTAAGCACCTTTAAGGTACAAAATAGAGAAAGAACGAGCAGGGTTAAGGCTCTGAGGACCCTTTTGAAATAAGGCTTGAAGGGAAACTTTATTTTCCTCTTTGGGATTTAGAGAGTTGTGGGCTCAATTCCCCATGAGAAACTCTTTACTTGCACATGTTCTCTTCATAGCACAATTGGCTTAGTGATGACAAGTGAGTTGCTAGGAAAGAAACTTGGAGGTTGCCATTCTTTGGTAGCTGCTCATCCTTCAGTAATCTGTCGTGAATTGGCGAGCCCATTGAACACTAGCCTCAAGCTAACGTTCCTCTTGTATCGTGCCACAAGTTGGCATGCAGCAGAATCCATGTAGAGTTATGCAGTGTGGTTCTTGAGCTCTAGGAAGCATTCCAGGTCTCTTAGTACTGGCGGGTCGGCGCTAGGATGAGAAACGTACCAGAAGGACGGCCTGTGTGTTTGGGCCTTTGTCAGCAAAGCAGCGTTGGCAACAGCTAGATGCCGAGCCAGGGGCTGTGAAGGGCTTATTTGGTTAAAGGCCTAGATTGTAGCAAGTTGAAAAAACGGAAGTATCTCCCTTTTAAGCACCTTTAAGGTACAAAATAGAGAAAGAACGAGCAGGGTTAAGGCTCTGAGGACCCTTTTGAAATAAGGCTTGAAGGGAAACTTTATTTTCCTCTTTGGGGTTTAGAGAGTTGTGGGCTCAATTCCCCCTGAGAAACTCTTTAGTTGCACATGTTCTCTTCATAGCACAATTGCCTTTGTGATGACAAGTGAGTTGCTAGGAAAGAAATATGGAGTTTGCCATTCTTCAGTAGCTGCTCATCCTTCCGTATTCTGTAGTGTATGGGCGACCCCATTGAACACTAGCCTCAAGCTAACGTTCCTCTTGTATCAGGCCGCTGGTTGCAGGCAGCAGAATCCATGTAGCGTTATTCATTGTGGTTCTTGAGCTCTAGGTAGCATTCCAGGTCTCTGAGTACTGGCGGGTCAACACTATGATGAGCAACGTAGTAGAAGGACGGCCTGTGTGTTTGGGCCTTTGTGAGCAATGCAGCGTTGGGCAGAGCTAGATGCCGAGTCAGAGGCTGTGAAGGGCTTCTTTGGTTAAACCTCTACATTTTTGCAAGTTGAAAGAACTCATGTATCTCCCTTCTAAAGCACCTTGGAGGTACAAAGTAGAGAAAGAATCAGCAAGGTCAATGCTCTGCTGGCCCCTTTGAAAATAAGTCTTGAAGGGAAACTTCATTTTCCTCATTGGGATTGAGAGAGTTGGGGGCTCAATTCTCCCTGAGAAAGGCTGTAGTTGCACGAGTTCCCTTCATAGCACAATTGACTTTGGGACGACAAGTGAGTTTCTAGGAAAGAAACTCGGGGTGTGCCATTCTTTGCTGGTGCTCGTCCTTTGGTAATCTTCAGTGAATTGGCGATCCCGTTTGACCACTAGCCTCAAGCTAACGTTCCTCTTGTATCATGCCACTTGTTGGCATGCAGCAGAATCCTTGCAGCCTTTTTCAGTGTGGTTCTGGAGCTCTAGGAAGCATTCCAGGTCTCGTAGTACTGGCGGATCTGCTCTAGGATGAGAAACGTACAAGAAGGACGGCCTGTGTGTTGGGGAGTTGTGAGCAGTGCACCCTTGGGAACAGCTAGATGCCGAGACATGGGAGGAGAAGGGCTTCTTTTGTGAAACCTGTAGAATGTGGCAACTTGAAACAACTCAAGTCTCTCCCTTCTAAAGCACGTTGGAGGTACTAAATAGAGAAAGAAACATCAGAGTCAGGGCTCTGCGGGCCATTTTGAATATAAGGCTGAAGGGAATCTTGATTTTCCTCATTGGCATTTAGAGAGTTGTGGGCTCAGTTCTGCCTGAGAAACTCTTTCCTTGCACATGTTCTCTTCATAGCACAATTGGCTTAGTGATGACAAGTGAGTTGCTAGGAAAGAAACTTGGAGGTTGCCATTCTTTGGTAGCTGCTCATCCTTCAGTAATCTGTCGTGAATTGGCGAGCCCATTGAACACTAGCCTCAAGCTAACGTTCCTCTTGTATCGTGCCACAAGTTGGCATGCAGCAGAATCCATGTAGAGTTATGCAGTGTGGTTCTTGAGCTCTAGGAAGCATTCCAGGTCTCTTAGTACTGGCGGGTCGGCGCTAGGATGAGAAACGTACCAGAAGGACGGCCTGTGTGTTTGGGCCTTTGTCAGCAAAGCAGCGTTGGCAACAGCTAGATGCCGAGCCAGGGGCTGTGAAGGGCTTATTTGGTTAAAGGCCTAGATTGTAGCAAGTTGAAAAAACGGAAGTATCTCCCTTTTAAGCACCTTTAAGGTACAAAATAGAGAAAGAACGAGCAGGGTTAAGGCTCTGAGGACCCTTTTGAAATAAGGCTTGAAGGGAAACTTTATTTTCCTCTTTGGGATTTAGAGAGTTGTGGGCTCAATTCCCCCTGAGAAACTCTTTAGTTGCACATGTTCTCTTCATAGCACAATTGCCTTTGTGATGACAAGTGAGTTGGTAGGAAAGAAATATGGAGGTTGCCATTCTTCAGTAGCTGCTCATCCTTCCGTATTCTGTAGTGTATGGGCGACCCCATTGAACACTAGCCTCAAGCTAACGTTCCTCTTGTATCAGGCCGCTGGTTGCAGGCAGCAGAATCCATGTAGCGTTATTCATTGTGGTTCTTGAGCTCTAGGTAGCATTCCAGGTCTCTGAGTACTGGCGGGTCAACACTAGGATGAGCAACGTACTAGAAGGACGGCCTGTGTGTTTGGGCCTTTGTGAGCAATGCAGCGTTGGGCAGAGCTAGATGCCGAGTCAGAGGCTGTGAAGGGCTTCTTTGGTTAAACCTCTACATTTTTGCAAGTTGAAAGAACTCATGGATCTCCCTTCTAAAGCACCTTGGAGGTACAAAGTAGAGAAAGAATCAGCAAGGTCAATGCTCTGCTGGCCTCTTTGAAAATAAGTCTTGAAGGGAAACTTCATTTTCCTCATTGGGATTGAGAGAGTTGGGGGCTCAATTCTCCCTGAGAAAGACTGTAGTTGCACGAGTTCCCTTCATAGCACAATTGCCTTTGGGACGACAAGTGAGTTTCTAGGAAAGAAACTCGGGGTGTGCCATTCTTTGCTGGTGCTCGTCCTTTGGTAATCTTCAGTGAATTGGCGATCCCGTTTGACCACTAGCCTCAAGCTAACGTTCCTCTTGTATCATGCCACTTGTTGGCATGCAGCAGAATCCTTGCAGCCTTATTCAGTGTGCTTCTGGAGCTCTAGGAAGCATTCCAGGTCTCGTAGTACCGGCGGATCTGCTCTAGGATGAGAAACGTACAAGAAGGATGGCCTGTGTGTTTGGGGAGTGTTGAGCAGTGCACCCTTGGGAACAGCTAGATGCCGAGACATGGGAGGAGAAGGGCTTCTTTTGTGAAACCTGTAGAATGTGGCAACTTGAAACAACTCAAGTCTCTCCCTTCTAAAGCACGTTGGAGGTACTAAATAGAGAAAGAAACATCAGAGTCAGGGCTCTGCGGGCCATTTTGAATATAAGGCTGAAGGGAATCTTGATTTTCCTCATTGGCATTTAGAGAGTTGTGGGCTCAGTTCTCCCTGAGAAACTCTTTCCTTGCACATGTTCTCTTCATAGCACAATTGGCTTAGTGATGACAGGTGAGTTGCTAGGAAAGAAACTTGGAGGTTGCCATTCTTTGGTAGCTGCTCATCCTTCAGTAATCTGTCGTGAATTGGCGAGCCCATTGAACACTAGCCTCAAGCTAACGTTCCTCTTGTATCGTGCCACAAGTTGGCATGCAGCAGAATCCATGTAGAGTTATGCAGTGTGGTTCTTGAGCTCTAGGAAGCATTCCAGGTCTCTTAGTACTGGCGGGTCGGCGCTAGGATGAGAAACGTACCAGAAGGACGGCCTGTGTGTTTGGGCCTTTGTCAGCAAAGCAGCGTTGGCAACAGCTAGATGCCGAGCCAGGGGCTGTGAAGGGCTTATTTGGTTAAAGGCCTAGATTGTAGCAAGTTGAAAAAACGGAAGTATCTCCCTTTTAAGCACCTTTAAGGTACAAAATAGAGAAAGAACGAGCAGGGTTAAGGCTCTGAGGACCCTTTTGAAATAAGGCTTGAAGGGAAACTTTATTTTCCTCTTTGGGATTTAGAGAGTTGTGGGCTCAATTCCCCCTGAGAAACTCTTTAGTTGCACATGTTCTCTTCATAGCACAATTGCCTTTGTGATGACAAGTGAGTTGGTAGGAAAGAAATATGGAGGTTGCCATTCTTCAGTAGCTGCTCATCCTTCCGTATTCTGTAGTGTATGGGCGACCCCATTGAACACTAGCCTCAAGCTAACGTTCCTCTTGTATCAGGCCGCTGGTTGCAGGCAGCAGAATCCATGTAGCGTTATTCATTGTGGTTCTTGAGCTCTAGGTAGCATTCCAGGTCTCTGAGTACTGGCGGGTCAACACTAGGATGAGCAACGTACTAGAAGGACGGCCTGTGTGTTTGGGCCTTTGTGAGCAATGCAGCGTTGGGCAGAGCTAGATGCCGAGTCAGAGGCTGTGAAGGGCTTCTTTGGTTAAACCTCTACATTTTTGCAAGTTGAAAGAACTCATGTATCTCCCTTCTAAAGCACCTTGGAGGTACAAAGTAGAGAAAGAATCAGCAAGGTCAATGCTCTGCTGGCCTCTTTGAAAATAAGTCTTGAAGGGAAACTTCATTTTCCTCATTGGGATTGAGAGAGTTGGGGGCTCAATTCTCCCTGAGAAAGACTGTAGTTGCACGAGTTCCCTTCATAGCACAATTGCCTTTGGGACGACAAGTGAGTTTCTAGGAAAGAAACTCGGGGTGTGCCATTCTTTGCTGGTGCTCGTCCTTTGGTAATCTTCAGTGAATTGGCGATCCCGTTTGACCACTAGCCTCAAGCTAACGTTCCTCTTGTATCATGCCACTTGTTGGCATGCAGCAGAATCCTTGCAGCCTTATTCAGTGTGCTTCTGGAGCTCTAGGAAGCATTCCAGGTCTCGTAGTACCGGCGGATCTGCTCTAGGATGAGAAACGTACAAGAAGGATGGCCTGTGTGTTTGGGGAGTGTTGAGCAGTGCACCCTTGGGAACAGCTAGATGCCGAGACATGGGAGGAGAAGGGCTTCTTTTGTGAAACCTGTAGAATGTGGCAACTTGAAACAACTCAAGTCTCTCCCTTCTAAAGCACGTTGGAGGTACTAAATAGAGAAAGAAACATCAGAGTCAGGGCTCTGCGGGCCATTTTGAATATAAGGCTGAAGGGAATCTTGATTTTCCTCATTGGCATTTAGAGAGTTGTGGGCTCAGTTCTCCCTGAGAAACTCTTTCCTTGCACATGTTCTCTTCATAGCACAATTGGCTTAGTGATGACAGGTGAGTTGCTAGGAAAGAAACTTGGAGGTTGCCATTCTTTGGTAGCTGCTCATCCTTCAGTAATCTGTCGTGAATTGGCGAGCCCATTGAACACTAGCCTCAAGCTAACGTTCCTCTTGTATCGTGCCACAAGTTGGCATGCAGCAGAATCCATGTAGAGTTATGCAGTGTGGTTCTTGAGCTCTAGGAAGCATTCCAGGTCTCTTAGTACTGGCGGGTCGGCGCTAGGATGAGAAACGTACCAGAAGGACGGCCTGTGTGTTTGGGCCTTTGTCAGCAAAGCAGCGTTGGCAACAGCTAGATGCCGAGCCAGGGGCTGTGAAGGGCTTATTTGGTTAAAGGCCTAGATTGTAGCAAGTTGAAAAAACGGAAGTATCTCCCTTTTAAGCACCTTTAAGGTACAAAATAGAGAAAGAACGAGCAGGGTTAAGGCTCTGAGGACCCTTTTGAAATAAGGCTTGAAGGGAAACTTTATTTTCCTCTTTGGGGTTTAGAGAGTTGTGGGCTCAATTCCCCCTGAGAAACTCTTTAGTTGCACATGTTCTCTTCATAGCACAATTGCCTTTGTGATGACAAGTGAGTTGGTAGGAAAGAAATATGGAGGTTGCCATTCTTCACTAGCTGCTCATCCTTCCGTATTCTGTAGTGTATGGGCGACCCCATTGAACACTAGCCTCAAGCTAACGTTCCTCTTGTATCAGGCCGCTGGTTGCAGGCAGGAGAATCCATGTAGCGTTATTCATTGTGGTTCTTGAGCTCTAGGTAGCATTCCAGGTCTCTGAGTACTGGCGGGTCAACACTAGGATGAGCAACGTACTAGAAGGACGGCCTGTGTGTTTGGGCCTTTGTGAGCAATGCAGCGTTGGGCAGAGCTAGATGCCGAGTCAGAGGCTGTGAAGGGCTTCTTTGGTTAAACCTCTACATTTTTGCAAGTTGAAAGAACTCATGTATCTCCCTTCTAAAGCACCTTGGAGCTACAAAGTAGAGAAAGAATCAGCAAGGTCAATGCTCTGCTGGCCTCTTTGAAAATAAGTCTTGAAGGGAAACTTCATTTTCCTCATTGGGATTGAGAGAGTTGGCTGCTCAATTCTCCCTGAGAAAGACTGTAGTTGCACGAGTTCCCTTCATAGCACAATTGCCTTTGGGACGACAAGTGAGTTTCTAGGAAAGAAACTCGGGGTGTGCCATTCTTTGCTGGTGCTCGTCCTTTGGTAATCTTCAGTGAATTGGCGATCCCGTTTGACCACTAGCCTCAAGCTAACGTTCCTCTTGTATCATGCCACTTGTTGGCATGCAGCAGAATCCTTGCAGCCTTATTCAGTGTGCTTCTGGAGCTCTAGGAAGCATTCCAGGTCTCGTAGTACCGGCGGATCTGCTCTAGGATGAGAAACGTACAAGAAGGATGGCCTGTGTGTTTGGGGAGTGTTGAGCAGTGCACCCTTGGGAACAGCTAGATGCCGAGACATGGGAGGAGAAGGGCTTCTTTTGTGAAACCTGTAGAATGTGGCAACTTGAAACAACTCAAGTCTCTCCCTTCTAAAGCACGTTGGAGGTACTAAATAGAGAAAGAAACATCAGAGTCAGGGCTCTGCGGGCCATTTTGAATATAAGGCTGAAGGGAATCTTGATTTTCCTCATTGGCATTTAGAGAGTTGTGGGCTCAGTTCTCCCTGAGAAACTCTTTCCTTGCACATGTTCTCTTCATAGCACAATTGGCTTAGTGATGACAGGTGAGTTGCTAGGAAAGAAACTTGGAGGTTGCCATTCTTTGGTAGCTGCTCATCCTTCAGTAATCTGTCGTGAATTGGCGAGCCCATTGAACACTAGCCTCAAGCTAACGTTCCTCTTGTATCGTGCCACAAGTTGGCATGCAGCAGAATCCATGTAGAGTTATGCAGTGTGGTTCTTGAGCTCTAGGAAGCATTCCAGGTCTCTTAGTACTGGCGGGTCGGCGCTAGGATGAGAAACGTACCAGAAGGACGGCCTGTGTGTTTGGGCCTTTGTCAGCAAAGCAGCGTTGGCAACAGCTAGATGCCGAGCCAGGGGCTGTGAAGGGCTTATTTGGTTAAAGGCCTAGATTGTAGCAAGTTGAAAAAACGGAAGTATCTCCCTTTTAAGCACCTTTAAGGTACAAAATAGAGAAAGAACGAGCAGGGTTAAGGCTCTGAGGACCCTTTTGAAATAAGGCTTGAAGGGAAACTTTATTTTCCTCTTTGGGGTTTAGAGAGTTGTGGGCTCAATTCCCCCTGAGAAACTCTTTAGTTGCACATGTTCTCTTCATAGCACAATTGCCTTTGTGATGACAAGTGAGTTGGTAGGAAAGAAATATGGAGGTTGCCATTCTTCACTAGCTGCTCATCCTTCCGTATTCTGTAGTGTATGGGCGACCCCATTGAACACTAGCCTCAAGCTAACGTTCCTCTTGTATCAGGCCGCTGGTTGCAGGCAGGAGAATCCATGTAGCGTTATTCATTGTGGTTCTTGAGCTCTAGGTAGCATTCCAGGTCTCTGAGTACTGGCGGGTCAACACTAGGATGAGCAACGTACTAGAAGGACGGCCTGTGTGTTTGGGCCTTTGTGAGCAATGCAGCGTTGGGCAGAGCTAGATGCCGAGTCAGAGGCTGTGAAGGGCTTCTTTGGTTAAACCTCTACATTTTTGCAAGTTGAAAGAACTCATGTATCTCCCTTCTAAAGCACCTTGGAGCTACAAAGTAGAGAAAGAATCAGCAAGGTCAATGCTCTGCTGGCCTCTTTGAAAATAAGTCTTGAAGGGAAACTTCATTTTCCTCATTGGGATTGAGAGAGTTGGCTGCTCAATTCTCCCTGAGAAAGACTGTAGTTGCACGAGTTCCCTTCATAGCACAATTGCCTTTGGGACGACAAGTGAGTTTCTAGGAAAGAAACTCGGGGTGTGCCATTCTTTGCTGGTGCTCGTCCTTTGGTAATCTTCAGTGAATTGGCGATCCCGTTTGACCACTAGCCTCAAGCTAACGTTCCTCTTGTATCATGCCACTTGTTGGCATGCAGCAGAATCCTTGCAGCCTTATTCAGTGTGCTTCTGGAGCTCTAGGAAGCATTCCAGGTCTCGTAGTACCGGCGGATCTGCTCTAGGATGAGAAACGTACAAGAAGGATGGCCTGTGTGTTTGGGGAGTGTTGAGCAGTGCACCCTTGGGAACAGCTAGATGCCGAGACATGGGAGGAGAAGGGCTTCTTTTGTGAAACCTGTAGAATGTGGCAACTTGAAACAACTCAAGTCTCTCCCTTCTAAAGCACGTTGGAGGTACTAAATAGAGAAAGAAACATCAGAGTCAGGGCTCTGCGGGCCATTTTGAATATAAGGCTGAAGGGAATCTTGATTTTCCTCATTGGCATTTAGAGAGTTGTGGGCTCAGTTCTGCCTGAGAAACTCTTTCCTTGCACATGTTCTCTTCATAGCACAATTGGCTTAGTGATGACAAGTGAGTTGCTAGGAAAGAAACTTGGAGGTTGCCATTCTTTGGTAGCTGCTCATCCTTCAGTAATCTGTCGTGAATTGGCGAGCCCATTGAACACTAGCCTCAAGCTAACGTTCCTCTTGTATCGTGCCACAAGTTGGCATGCAGCAGAATCCATGTAGAGTTATGCAGTGTGGTTCTTGAGCTCTAGGAAGCATTCCAGGTCTCTTAGTACTGGCGGGTCGGCGCTAGGATGAGAAACGTACCAGAAGGACGGCCTGTGTGTTTGGGCCTTTGTCAGCAAAGCAGCGTTGGCAACAGCTAGATGCCGAGCCAGGGGCTGTGAAGGGCTTATTTGGTTAAAGGCCTAGATTGTAGCAAGTTGAAAAAACGGAAGTATCTCCCTTTTAAGCACCTTTAAGGTACAAAATAGAGAAAGAACGAGCAGGGTTAAGGCTCTGAGGACCCTTTTGAAATAAGGCTTGAAGGGAAACTTTATTTTCCTCTTTGGGGTTTAGAGAGTTGTGGGCTCATTTCCCCCTGAGAAACTCTTTAGTTGCACATGTTCTCTTCATAGCACAATTGCCTTTGTGATGACAAGTGAGTTGCTAGGAAAGAAATATGGAGGTTGCCATTCTTCAGTAGCTGCTCATCCTTCCGTATTCTGTAGTGTATGGGCGACCCCATTGAACACTAGCCTCAAGCTAACGTTCCTCTTGTATCAGGCCGCTGGTTGCAGGCAGCAGAATCCATGTAGCGTTATTCATTGTGGTTCTTGAGCTCTAGGTAGCATTCCAGGTCTCTGAGTACTGGCGGGTCAACACTAGGATGAGCAACGTAGTAGAAGGACGGCCTGTGTGTTTGGGCCTTTGTGAGCAATGCAGCGTTGGGCAGAGCTAGATGCCGAGTCAGAGGCTGTGAAGGGCTTCTTTGGTTAAACCTCTACATTTTTGCAAGTTGAAAGAACTCATGTATCTCCCTTCTAAAGCACCTTGGAGGTACAAAGTAGAGAAAGAATCAGCAAGGTCAATTCTCTGCTGGCCCCTTTGAAAATAAGTCTTGAAGGGAAACTTCATTTTCCTCATTGGGATTGAGAGAGTTGGGGGCTCAATTCTCCCTGAGAAAGGCTGTAGTTGCACGAGTTCCCTTCATAGCACAATTGACTTTGGGACGACAAGTGAGTTTCTAGGAAAGAAACTCGGGGTGTGCCATTCTTTGCTGGTGCTCGTCCTTTGGTAATCTTCAGTGAATTGGCGATCCCGTTTGACCACTAGCCTCAAGCTAACGTTCCTCTTGTATCATGCCACTTGTTGGCATGCAGCAGAATCCTTGCAGCCTTTTTCAGTGTGGTTCTGGAGCTCTAGGAAGCATTCCAGGTCTCGTAGTACTGGCGGCTCTGCTCTAGGATGAGAAACGTACATGAAGGACGGCCTGTGTGTTGGGGAGTTGTGAGCAGTGCACCCTTGGGAACAGCTAGATGCCGAGACATGGGAGGAGAAGGGCTTCTTTTGTGAAACCTGTAGAATGTGGCAACTTGAAACAACTCAAGTCTCTCCCTTCTAAAGCACGTTGGAGGTACTAAATAGAGAAAGAAACATCAGAGTCAGGGCTCTGCGGGCCATTTTGAATATAAGGCTGAAGGGAATCTTGATTTTCCTCATTGGCATTTAGAGAGTTGTGGGCTCAGTTCTGCCTGAGAAACTCTTTCCTTGCACATGTTCTCTTCATAGCACAATTGGCTTAGTGATGACAAGTGAGTTGCTAGGAAAGAAACTTGGAGGTTGCCATTCTTTGGTAGCTGCTCATCCTTCAGTAATCTGTCGTGAATTGGCGAGCCCATTGAACACTAGCCTCAAGCTAACGTTCCTCTTGTATCGTGCCACAAGTTGGCATGCAGCAGAATCCATGTAGAGTTATGCAGTGTGGTTCTTGAGCTCTAGGAAGCATTCCAGGTCTCTTAGTACTGGCGGGTCGGCGCTAGGATGAGAAACGTACCAGAAGGACGGCCTGTGTGTTTGGGCCTTTGTCAGCAAAGCAGCGTTGGCAACAGCTAGATGCCGATCCAGGGGCAGTGAAGGGCTTATTTCGTTAAAGGCCTAAATTGTAGCAAGTTGAAAAAACGGAAGTATCTCCCTTTTAAGCACCTTTAAGGTACAAAATAGAGAAAGAACGAGCAGGGTTAAGGCTCTGAGGACCCTTTTGAAATAAGGCTTGAAGGGAAACTTTATTTTCCTCTTTGGGGTTTAGAGAGTTGTGGGCTCAATTCCCCCTGAGAAACTCTTTAGTTGCACATGTTCTCTTCATAGCACAATTGCCTTTGTGATGACAAGTGAGTTGCTAGGAAAGAAATATGGAGGTTGCCATTCTTCAGTAGCTGCTCATCCTTCCGTATTCTGTAGTGTATGGGCGACCCCATTGAACACTAGCCTCAAGCTAACGTTCCTCTTGTATCAGGCCGCTGGTTGCAGGCAGCAGAATCCATGTAGCGTTATTCATTGTGGTTCTTGAGCTCTAGGTAGCATTCCAGGTCTCTGAGTACTGGCGGGTCAACACTAGGATGAGCAACGTACTAGAAGGACGGCCTGTGTGTTTGGGCCTTTGTGAGCAATGCAGCGTTGGGCAGAGCTAGATGCCGAGTCAGAGGCTGTGAAGGGCTTCTTTGGTTAAACCTCTACATTTTTGCAAGTTGAAAGAACTCATGTATCTCCCTTCTAAAGCACCTTGGAGCTACAAAGTAGAGAAAGAATCAGCAAGGTCAATGCTCTGCTGGCCTCTTTGAAAATAAGTCTTGAAGGGAAACTTCATTTTCCTCATTGGGATTGAGAGAGTTGGCTGCTCAATTCTCCCTGAGAAAGACTGTAGTTGCACGAGTTCCCTTCATAGCACAATTGCCTTTGGGACGACAAGTGAGTTTCTAGGAAAGAAACTCGGGGTGTGCCATTCTTTGCTGGTGCTCGTCCTTTGGTAATCTTCAGTGAATTGGCGATCCCGTTTGACCACTAGCCTCAAGCTAACGTTCCTCTTGTATCATGCCACTTGTTGGCATGCAGCAGAATCCTTGCAGCCTTATTCAGTGTGCTTCTGGAGCTCTAGGAAGCATTCCAGGTCTCGTAGTACCGGCGGATCTGCTCTAGGATGAGAAACGTACAAGAAGGATGGCCTGTGTGTTTGGGGAGTGTTGAGCAGTGCACCCTTGGGAACAGCTAGATGCCGAGACATGGGAGGAGAAGGGCTTCTTTTGTGAAACCTGTAGAATGTGGCAACTTGAAACAACTCAAGTCTCTCCCTTCTAAAGCACGTTGGAGGTACTAAATAGAGAAAGAAACATCAGAGTCAGGGCTCTGCGGGCCATTTTGAATATAAGGCTGAAGGGAATCTTGATTTTCCTCATTGGCATTTAGAGAGTTGTGGGCTCAGTTCTGCCTGAGAAACTCTTTCCTTGCACATGTTCTCTTCATAGCACAATTGGCTTAGTGATGACAAGTGAGTTGCTAGGAAAGAAACTTGGAGGTTGCCATTCTTTGGTAGCTGCTCATCCTTCAGTAATCTGTCGTGAATTGGCGAGCCCATTGAACACTAGCCTCAAGCTAACGTTCCTCTTGTATCGTGCCACAAGTTGGCATGCAGCAGAATCCATGTAGAGTTATGCAGTGTGGTTCTTGAGCTCTAGGAAGCATTCCAGGTCTCTTAGTACTGGCGGGTCGGCGCTAGGATGAGAAACGTACCAGAAGGACGGCCTGTGTGTTTGGGCCTTTGTCAGCAAAGCAGCGTTGGCAACAGCTAGATGCCGAGCCAGGGGCTGTGAAGGGCTTATTTGGTTAAAGGCCTAGATTGTAGCAAGTTGAAAAAACGGAAGTATCTCCCTTTTAAGCACCTTTAAGGTACAAAATAGAGAAAGAACGAGCAGGGTTAAGGCTCTGAGGACCCTTTTGAAATAAGGCTTGAAGGGAAACTTTATTTTCCTCTTTGGGGTTTAGAGAGTTGTGGGCTCAATTCCCCCTGAGAAACTCTTTAGTTGCACATGTTCTCTTCATAGCACAATTGCCTTTGTGATGACAAGTGAGTTGCTAGGAAAGAAATATGGAGGTTGCCATTCTTCAGTAGCTGCTCATCCTTCCGTATTCTGTAGTGTATGGGCGACCCCATTGAACACTAGCCTCAAGCTAACGTTCCTCTTGTATCAGGCCGCTGGTTGCAGGCAGCAGAATCCATGTAGCGTTATTCATTGTGGTTCTTGAGCTCTAGGTAGCATTCCAGGTCTCTGAGTACTGGCGGGTCAACACTAGGATGAGCAACGTAGTAGAAGGACGGCCTGTGTGTTTGGGCCTTTGTGAGCAATGCAGCGTTGGGCAGAGCTAGATGCCGAGTCAGAGGCTGTGAAGGGCTTCTTTGGTTAAACCTCTACATTTTTGCAAGTTGAAAGAACTCATGTATCTCCCTTCTAAAGCACCTTGGAGGTACAAAGTAGAGAAAGAATCAGCAAGGTCAATTCTCTGCTGGCCCCTTTGAAAATAAGTCTTGAAGGGAAACTTCATTTTCCTCATTGGGATTGAGAGAGTTGGGGGCTCAATTCTCCCTGAGAAAGGCTGTAGTTGCACGAGTTCCCTTCATAGCACAATTGACTTTGGGACGACAAGTGAGTTTCTAGGAAAGAAACTCGGGGTGTGCCATTCTTTGCTGGTGCTCGTCCTTTGGTAATCTTCAGTGAATTGGCGATCCCGTTTGACCACTAGCCTCAAGCTAACGTTCCTCTTGTATCATGCCACTTGTTGGCATGCAGCAGAATCCTTGCAGCCTTTTTCAGTGTGGTTCTGGAGCTCTAGGAAGCATTCCAGGTCTCGTAGTACTGGCGGCTCTGCTCTAGGATGAGAAACGTACAAGAAGGACGGCCTGTGTGTTGGGGAGTTGTGAGCAGTGCACCCTTGGGAACAGCTAGATGCCGAGACATGGGAGGAGAAGGGCTTCTTTTGTGAAACCTGTAGAATGTGGCAACTTGAAACAACTCAAGTCTCTCCCTTCTAAAGCACGTTGGAGGTACTAAATAGAGAAAGAAACATCAGAGTCAGGGCTCTGCGGGCCATTTTGAATATAAGGCTGAAGGGAATCTTGATTTTCCTCATTGGCATTTAGAGAGTTGTGGGCTCAGTTCTGCCTGAGAAACTCTTTCCTTGCACATGTTCTCTTCATAGCACAATTGGCTTAGTGATGACAAGTGAGTTGCTAGGAAAGAAACTTGGAGGTTGCCATTCTTTGGTAGCTGCTCATCCTTCAGTAATCTGTCGTGAATTGGCGAGCCCATTGAACACTAGCCTCAAGCTAACGTTCCTCTTGTATCGTGCCACAAGTTGGCATGCAGCAGAATCCATGTAGAGTTATGCAGTGTGGTTCTTGAGCTCTAGGAAGCATTCCAGGTCTCTTAGTACTGGCGGGTCGGCGCTAGGATGAGAAACGTACCAGAAGGACGGCCTGTGTGTTTGGGCCTTTGTCAGCAAAGCAGCGTTGGCAACAGCTAGATGCCGATCCAGGGGCAGTGAAGGGCTTATTTCGTTAAAGGCCTAAATTGTAGCAAGTTGAAAAAACGGAAGTATCTCCTTTTTAGCAACTTTAAGGTACAAAATAGAGAAAGAACGAGCAGGGTTAAGGCTCTGAGGACCCTTTTGAAATAAGGCTTGAAGGGAAACTTTATTTTCCTCTTTGGGGTTTAGAGAGTTGTGGGCTCAATTCCCCCTGAGAAACTCTTTAGTTGCACATGTTCTCTTCATAGCACAATTGCCTTTGTGATGACAAGTGAGTTGCTAGGAAAGAAATATGGAGGTTGCCATTCTTCAGTAGCTGCTCATCCTTCCGTATTCTGTAGTGTATGGGCGACCCCATTGAACACTAGCCTCAAGCTAACGTTCCTCTTGTATCAGGCCGCTGGTTGCAGGCAGCAGAATCCATGTAGCGTTATTCATTGTGGTTCTTGAGCTCTAGGTAGCATTCCAGGTCTCTGAGTACTGGCGGGTCAACACTATGATGAGCAACGTAGTAGAAGGACGGCCTGTGTGTTTGGGCCTTTGTGAGCAATGCAGCGTTGGGCAGAGCTAGATGCCGAGTCAGACGCTGTGAAGGGCTTCTTTGGTTAAACCTCTACATTTTTGCAAGTTGAAAGAACTCATGTATCTCCCTTCTAAAGCACCTTGGAGGTACAAAGTAGAGAAAGAATCAGCAAGGTCAATGCTCTGCTGGCCCCTTTGAAAATAAGTCTTGAAGGGAAACTTCATTTTCCTCATTGGGATTGAGAGAGTTGGGGGCTCAATTCTCCCTGAGAAAGACTGTAGTTGCACGAGTTCCCTTCATAGCACAATTGACTTTGGGACGACAAGTGAGTTTCTAGGAAAGAAACTCGGGGTGTGCCATTCTTTGCTGGTGCTCGTCCTTTGGTAATCTTCAGTGAATTGGCGATCCCGTTTGACCACTAGCCTCAAGCTAACGTTCCTCTTGTATCATGCCACTTGTTGGCATGCAGCAGAATCCTTGCAGCCTTTTTCAGTGTGGTTCTGGAGCTCTAGGAAGCATTCCAGGTCTCGTAGTACTGGCGGCTCTGCTCTAGGATGAGAAACGTACAAGAAGGACGGCCTGTGTGTTGGGGAGTTGTGAGCAGTGCACCCTTGGGAACAGCTAGATGCCGAGACATGGGAGGAGAAGGGCTTCTTTTGTGAAACCTGTAGAATGTGGCAACTTGAAACAACTCAAGTCTCTCCCTTCTAAAGCACGTTGGAGGTACTAAATAGAGAAAGAAACATCAGAGTCAGGGCTCTGCGGGCCATTTTGAATATAAGGCTGAAGGGAATCTTGATTTTCCTCATTGGCATTTAGAGAGTTGTGGGCTCAGTTCTGCCTGAGAAACTCTTTCCTTGCACATGTTCTCTTCATAGCACAATTGGCTTAGTGATGACAAGTGAGTTGCTAGGAAAGAAACTTGGAGGTTGCCATTCTTTGGTAGCTGCTCATCCTTCAGTAATCTGTCGTGAATTGGCGAGCCCATTGAACACTAGCCTCAAGCTAACGTTCCTCTTGTATCGTGCTACAAGTTGGCATGCAGCAGAATCCATGTAGAGTTATGCAGTGTGGTTCTTGAGCTCTAGGAAGCATTCCAGGTCTCTTAGTACTGGCGGGTCGGCGCTAGGATGAGAAACGTACCAGAAGGACGGCCGGTGTGTTTGGGCCTTTGTCAGCAAAGCAGCGTTGGCAACAGCTAGATGCCGATCCAGGGCAGTGAAGGGCCTATTTCGTTAAAGGCCTAGATTGTAGCAAGTTGAAAAAACGGAAGTATCTCCCTTTTAAGCACCTTTAAGGTACAAAATAGAGAAAGAACGAGCAGGGTTAAGGCTCTGAGGACCCTTTTGAAATAAGGCTTGAAGGGAAACTTTATTTTCCTCTTTGGGGTTTAGAGAGATGTGGGCTCAATTCCCCCTGAGAAACTCTTTAGTTGCACATGTTCTCTTCATAGCACAATTGCCTTTGTGATGACAAGTGAGTTGCTAGGAAAGAAATATGGAGGTTGCCATTCTTCAGTAGCTGCTCATCCTTCCGTATTCTGTAGTGTATGGGCGATCCCATTGAACACTAGCCTCAAGCTAACGTTCCTCTTGTATCAGGCCGCTGGTTGCAGGCAGCAGAATCCATGTAGCGTTATTCATTGTGGTTCTTGAGCTCTAGGTAGCATTCCAGGTCTCTGAGTACTGGCGGGTCAACACGAGGATGAGCAACGTACTAGAAAGACGGCCTGTGTGTTTGGGCCTTTGTGAGCAATGTAGCGTTGGGCAGAGCTACATGCCAAGTCAGAGGCTGTGAAGGGCTTCTTTGGTTAAACCTCTACATTTTTGCAAGTTGAAAGAACTCATGTATCTCCCTTCTAAAGCACCTTGGAGGTACAAAGTAGAGAAAGAATCAGCAAGGTCAATGCTCTGCTGGCCTCTTTGAAAATAAGTCTTGAAGGGAAACTTCATTTTCCTCATTGGGATTGAGAGAGTTGGGGGCTCAATTCTCCCTGAGAAAGACTGTAGTTGCACGAGTTCCCTTCATAGCACAATTACCTTTGGGACGACAAGTGAGTTTCTAGGAAAGAAACTCGGGGTGTGCCATTCTTTGCTGGTGCTCGTCCTTTGGTAATCTTCAGTGAATTGGCGATCCCGTTTGACCACTAGCCTCAAGCTAACGTTCCTCTTGTATCATGCCACTTGTTGGCATGCAGCAGAATCCTTGCAGCCTTTTTCAGTGTGGTTCTGGAGCTCTAGGAAGCATTCCAGGTCTCGTAGTAGTGGCGGATCTGCTCTAGGATGAGAAACGTACAAGAAGGACGGCCCGTGTGTTGGGGAGTTGTGAGCAGTGCACCCTTGGGAACAGCTAGATGCCGAGACATGGGAGGAGAAGGGCTTCTTTTGTGAAACCTGTAGAATGTGGCAACTTGAAACAACTCAAGTCTCTCCCTTCTAAAGCACGTTGGAGGTACTAAATAGAGAAAGAAACATCACAGTCAGGGCTCTGCGGGCCATTTTGAATATAAGGCTGAAGGGAATCTTGATTTTCCTCATTGGCATTTAGAGAGTTGTGGGCTCAGTTCTGCCTGAGAAACTCTTTCCTTGCACATGTTCTCTTCATAGCACAATTGGCTTAGTGATGACAAGTGAGTTGCTAGGAAAGAAACTTGGAGGTTGCCATTCTTTGGTAGCTGCTCATCCTTCAGTAATCTGTCGTGAATTGGCGAGCCCATTGAACACTAGCCTCAAGCTAACGTTCCTCTTGTATCGTGCCACAAGTTGGCATGCAGCAGAATCCATGTAGAGTTATGCAGTGTGGTTCTTGAGCTCTAGGAAGCATTCCAGGTCTCTTAGTACTGGCGGCTCGGCGCTAGGATGAGAAACGTACCAGAAGGACGGTCTGTGTGTTTGGGCCTTTGTCAGCAAAGCAGCGTTGGCAACAGCTAGATGCCGAGCCAGGGGCAGTGAAGGGCTTATTTGGTTAAAGGCCTAGATTGTAGCAAGTTGAAAAAACGGAAGTATCTCCCTTTTAAGCACCTTTAAGGTACAAAATAGAGAAAGAACGAGCAGGGTTAAGGCTCTGAGGACCCTTTTGAAATAAGGCTTGAAGGGAAACTTTATTTTCCTCTTTGGGGTTTAGAGAGTTGTGGGCTCAATTCCCCCTGAGAAACTCTTTAGTTGCACATGTTCTCTTCATAGCACAATTGCCTTTGTGATGACAAGTGAGTTGGTAGGAAAGAAATATGGAGGTTGCCATTCTTCAGTAGCTGCTCATCCTTCCGTATTCTGTAGTGTATGGGCGACCCCATTGAACACTAGCCTCAAGCTAACGTTCCTCTTGTATCAGGCCGCTGGTTGCAGGCAGCAGAATCCATGTAGCGTTATTCATTGTGGTTCTTGAGCTCTAGATAGCATTCCAGGTCTCTGAGTACTGGCGGGTCAACACTAGGATGAGCAACGTACTAGAAGGACGGCCTGTGTGTTTGGGCCTTTGTGAGCAATGCAGCGTTGGGCAGAGCTAGATGCCGAGTCAGAGGCTGTGAAGGGCTTCTTTGGTTAAACCTCTACATTTTTGCAAGTTGAAAGAACTCATGTATCTCCCTTCTAAAGCACCTTGGAGGTACAAAGTAGAGAAAGAATCAGCAAGGTCAATGCTCTGCTGGCCCCTTTGAAAATAAGTCTTGAAGGGAAACTTCATTTTCCTCATTGGGATTGAGAGAGTTGGGGGCTCAATTCTCCCTGAGAAAGACTGTAGTTGCACGAGTTCCCTTCATAGCACAATTGCCTTTGGGACGACAAGTGAGTTTCTAGGAAAGAAACTCGGGGTGTGCCATTCTTTGCTGGTGCTCGTCCTTTGGTAATCTTCAGTGAATTGGCGATCCCGTTTGACCACTAGCCTCAAGCTAACGTTCCTCTTGTATCATGCCACTTGTTGGCATGCAGCAGAATCCTTGCAGCCTTTTTCAGTGTGGTTCTGGAGCTCTAGGAAGCATTCCAGGTCTCGTAGTACTGGCGGATCTGCTCTAGGATGAGAAACGTACAAGAAGGAGGGCCTGTGTGTTGGGGAGTTGTGAGCAGTGCACCCTTGGGAACAGCTAGATGCCGAGACATGGGAGGAGAAGGGCTTCTTTTGTGAAACCTGTAGAATGTGGCAACTTGAAACAACTCAAGTCTCTCCCTTCTAAAGCACGTTGGAGGTACTAAATAGAGAAAGAAACATCAGAGTCAGGGCTCTGCGGGCCATTTTGAATATAAGGCTGAAGGGAATCTTGATTTTCCTCATTGGCATTTAGAGAGTTGTGGGCTCAGTTCTGCCTGAGAAACTCTTTCCTTGCACATGTTCTCTTCATAGCACAATTGGCTTAGTGATGACAAGTGAGTTGCTAGGAAAGAAACTTGGAGGTTGCCATTCTTTGGTAGCTGCTCATCCTTCAGTAATCTGTCGTGAATTGGCGAGCCCATTGAACACTAGCCTCAAGCTAACGTTCCTCTTGTATCGTGCCACAAGTTGGCATGCAGCAGAATCCATGTAGAGTTATGCAGTGTGGTTCTTGAGCTCTAGGAAGCATTCCAGGTCTCTTAGTACTGGCGGGTCGGCGCTAGGATGAGAAACGTACCAGAAGGACGGCCTGTGTGTTTGGGCCTTTGTCAGCAAAGCAGCGTTGGCAACAGCTAGATGCCGAGCCAGGGGCAGTGAAGGGCTTATTTGGTTAAAGGCCTAGATTGTAGCAAGTTGAAAAAACGGAAGTATCTCCCTTTTAAGCACCTTTAAGGTACAAAATAGAGAAAGAACGAGCAGGGTTAAGGCTCTGAGGACCCTTTTGAAATAAGGCTTGAAGGGAAACTTTATTTTCCTCTTTGGGGTTTAGAGAGTTGTGGGCTCAATTCCCCCTGAGAAACTCTTTAGTTGCACATGTTCTCTTCATAGCACAATTGCCTTTGTGATGACAAGTGAGTTGCTAGGAAAGAAATATGGAGGTTGCCATTCTTCAGTAGCTGCTCATCCTTCCGTATTCTGTAGTGTATGGGCGACCCCATTGAACACTAGCCTCAAGCTAACGTTCCTCTTGTATCAGGCCGCTGGTTGCAGGCAGCAGAATCCATGTAGCGTTATTCATTGTGGTTCTTGAGCTCTAGATAGCATTCCAGGTCTCTGAGTACTGGCGGGTCAACACTAGGATGAGCAACGTACTAGAAGGACGGCCTGTGTGTTTGGGCCTTTGTGAGCAATGCAGCGTTGGGCAGAGCTAGATGCCGAGTCAGAGGCTGTGAAGGGCTTCTTTGGTTAAACCTCTACATTTTTGCAAGTTGAAAGAACTCATGTATCTCCCTTCTAAAGCACCTTGGAGGTACAAAGTAGAGAAAGAATCAGCAAGGTCAATGCTCTGCTGGCCCCTTTGAAAATAAGTCTTGAAGGGAAACTTCATTTTCCTCATTGGGATTGAGAGAGTTGGGGGCTCAATTCTCCCTGAGAAAGACTGTAGTTGCACGAGTTCCCTTCATAGCACAATTGCCTTTGGGACGACAAGTGAGTTTCTAGGAAAGAAACTCGGGGTGTGCCATTCTTTGCTGGTGCTCGTCCTTTGGTAATCTTCAGTGAATTGGCGATCCCGTTTGACCACTAGCCTCAAGCTAACGTTCCTCTTGTATCATGCCACTTGTTGGCATGCAGCAGAATCCTTGCAGCCTTTTTCAGTGTGGTTCTGGAGCTCTAGGAAGCATTCCAGGTCTCGTAGTACTGGCGGATCTGCTCTAGGATGAGAAACGTACAAGAAGGAGGGCCTGTGTGTTGGGGAGTTGTGAGCAGTGCACCCTTGGGAACAGCTAGATGCCGAGACATGGGAGGAGAAGGGCTTCTTTTGTGAAACCTGTAGAATGTGGCAACTTGAAACAACTCAAGTCTCTCCCTTCTAAAGCACGTTGGAGGTACTAAATAGAGAAAGAAACATCAGAGTCAGGGCTCTGCGGGCCATTTTGAATATAAGGCTGAAGGGAATCTTGATTTTCCTCATTGGCATTTAGAGAGTTGTGGGCTCAGTTCTGCCTGAGAAACTCTTTCCTTGCACATGTTCTCTTCATAGCACAATTGGCTTAGTGATGACAAGTGAGTTGCTAGGAAAGAAACTTGGAGGTTGCCATTCTTTGGTAGCTGCTCATCCTTCAGTAATCTGTCGTGAATTGGCGAGCCCATTGAACACTAGCCTCAAGCTAACGTTCCTCTTGTATCGTGCCACAAGTTGGCATGCAGCAGAATCCATGTAGAGTTATGCAGTGTGGTTCTTGAGCTCTAGGAAGCATTCCAGGTCTCTTAGTACTGGCGGGTCGGCGCTAGGATGAGAAACGTACCAGAAGGACGGCCTGTGTGTTTGGGCCTTTGTCAGCAAAGCAGCGTTGGCAACAGCTAGATGCCGAGCCAGGGGCAGTGAAGGGCTTATTTGGTTAAAGGCCTAGATTGTAGCAAGTTGAAAAAACGGAAGTATCTCCCTTTTAAGCACCTTTAAGGTAAAAAATAGAGAAAGAACGAGCAGGGTTAAGGCTCTGAGGACCCTTTTGAAATAAGGCTTGAAGGGAAACTTTATTTTCCTCTTTGGGGTTTAGAGAGTTGTGGGCTCAATTCCCCCTGAGAAACTCTTTAGTTGCACATGTTCTCTTCATAGCACAATTGCCTTTGTGATGACAAGTGAGTTGCTAGGAAAGAAATATGGAGGTTGCCATTCTTCAGTAGCTGCTCATCCTTCCGTATTCTGTAGTGTATGGGCGACCCCATTGAACACTAGCCTCAAGCTAACGTTCCTCTTGTATCAGGCCGCTGGTTGCAGGCAGCAGAATCCATGTAGCGTTATTCATTGTGGTTCTTGAGCTCTAGGTAGCATTCCAGGTCTCTGAGTACTGGCGGGTCAACACTAGGATGAGCAACGTACTAGAAGGACGGCCTGTGTGTTTGGGCCTTTGTGAGCAATGCAGCGTTGGGCAGAGCTAGATGCCGAGTCAGAGGCTGTGAAGGGCTTCTTTGGTTAAACCTCTACATTTTTGCAAGTTGAAAGAACTCATGTATCTCCCTTCTAAAGCACCTTGGAGGTACAAAGTAGAGAAAGAATCAGCAAGGTCAATGCTCTGCTGGCCCCTTTGAAAATAAGTCTTGAAGGGAAACTTCATTTTCCTCATTGGGATTGAGAGAGTTGGGGGCTCAATTCTCCCTGAGAAAGACTGTAGTTGCACGAGTTCCCTTCATAGCACAATTGCCTTTGGGACGACAAGTGAGTTTCTAGGAAAGAAACTCGGGGTGTGCCATTCTTTGCTGGTGCTCGTCCTTTGGTAATCTTCAGTGAATTGGCGATCCCGTTTGACCACTAGCCTCAAGCTAACGTTCCTCTTGTATCATGCCACTTGTTGGCATGCAGCAGAATCCTTGCAGCCTTTTTCAGTGTGGTTCTGGAGCTCTAGGAAGCATTCCAGGTCTCGTAGTACTGGCGGATCTGCTCTAGGATGAGAAACGTACAAGAAGGAGGGCCTGTGTGTTGGGGAGTTGTGAGCAGTGCACCCTTGGGAACAGCTAGATGCCGAGACATGGGAGGAGAAGGGCTTCTTTTGTGAAACCTGTAGAATGTGGCAACTTGAAACAACTCAAGTCTCTCCCTTCTAAAGCACGTTGGAGGTACTAAATAGAGAAAGAAACATCAGAGTCAGGGCTCTGCGGGCCATTTTGAATATAAGGCTGAAGGGAATCTTGATTTTCCTCATTGGCATTTAGAGAGTTGTGGGCTCAGTTCTGCCTGAGAAACTCTTTCCTTGCACATGTTCTCTTCATAGCACAATTGGCTTAGTGATGACAAGTGAGTTGCTAGGAAAGAAACTTGGAGGTTGCCATTCTTTGGTAGCTGCTCATCCTTCAGTAATCTGTCGTGAATTGGCGAGCCCATTGAACACTAGCCTCAAGCTAACGTTCCTCTTGTATCGTGCCACAAGTTGGCATGCAGCAGAATCCATGTAGAGTTATGCAGTGTGGTTCTTGAGCTCTAGGAAGCATTCCAGGTCTCTTAGTACTGGCGGGTCGGCGCTAGGATGAGAAACGTACCAGAAGGACGGCCTGTGTGTTTGGGCCTTTGTCAGCAAAGCAGCGTTGGCAACAGCTAGATGCCGAGCCAGGGGCAGTGAAGGGCTTATTTGGTTAAAGGCCTAGATTGTAGCAAGTTGAAAAAACGGAAGTATCTCCCTTTTAAGCACCTTTAAGGTACAAAATAGAGAAAGAACGAGCAGGGTTAAGGCTCTGAGGACCCTTTTGAAATAAGGCTTGAAGGGAAACTTTATTTTCCTCTTTGGGGTTTAGAGAGTTGTGGGCTCAATTCCCCCTGAGAAACTCTTTAGTTGCACATGTTCTCTTCATAGCACAATTGCCTTTGTGATGACAAGTGAGTTGCTAGGAAAGAAATATGGAGGTTGCCATTCTTCAGTAGCTGCTCATCCTTCCGTATTCTGTAGTGTATGGGCGACCCCATTGAACACTAGCCTCAAGCTAACGTTCCTCTTGTATCAGGCCGCTGGTTGCAGGCAGCAGAATCCATGTAGCGTTATTCATTGTGGTTCTTGAGCTCTAGGTAGCATTCCAGGTCTCTGAGTACTGGCGGGTCAACACTAGGATGAGCAACGTACTAGAAGGACGGCCTGTGTGTTTGGGCCTTTGTGAGCAATGCAGCGTTGGGCAGAGCTAGATGCCGAGTCAGAGGCTGTGAAGGGCTTCTTTGGTTAAACCTCTACATTTTTGCAAGTTGAAAGAACTCATGTATCTCCCTTCTAAAGCACCTTGGAGGTACAAAGTAGAGAAAGAATCAGCAAGGTCAATGCTCTGCTGGCCCCTTTGAAAATAAGTCTTGAAGGGAAACTTCATTTTCCTCATTGGGATTGAGAGAGTTGGGGGCTCAATTCTCCCTGAGAAAGACTGTAGTTGCACGAGTTCCCTTCATAGCACAATTGCCTTTGGGACGACAAGTGAGTTTCTAGGAAAGAAACTCGGGGTGTGCCATTCTTTGCTGGTGCTCGTCCTTTGGTAATCTTCAGTGAATTGGCGATCCCGTTTGACCACTAGCCTCAAGCTAACGTTCCTCTTGTATCATGCCACTTGTTGGCATGCAGCAGAATCCTTGCAGCCTTTTTCAGTGTGGTTCTGGAGCTCTAGGAAGCATTCCAGGTCTCGTAGTACTGGCGGATCTGCTCTAGGATGAGAAACGTACAAGAAGGAGGGCCTGTGTGTTGGGGAGTTGTGAGCAGTGCACCCTTGGGAACAGCTAGATGCCGAGACATGGGAGGAGAAGGGCTTCTTTTGTGAAACCTGTAGAATGTGGCAACTTGAAACAACTCAAGTCTCTCCCTTCTAAAGCACGTTGGAGGTACTAAATAGAGAAAGAAACATCAGAGTCAGGGCTCTGCGGGCCATTTTGAATATAAGGCTGAAGGGAATCTTGATTTTCCTCATTGGCATTTAGAGAGTTGTGGGCTCAGTTCTGCCTGAGAAACTCTTTCCTTGCACATGTTCTCTTCATAGCACAATTGGCTTAGTGATGACAAGTGAGTTGCTAGGAAAGAAACTTGGAGGTTGCCATTCTTTGGTAGCTGCTCATCCTTCAGTAATCTGTCGTGAATTGGCGAGCCCATTGAACACTAGCCTCAAGCTAACGTTCCTCTTGTATCGTGCCACAAGTTGGCATGCAGCAGAATCCATGTAGAGTTATGCAGTGTGGTTCTTGAGCTCTAGGAAGCATTCCAGGTCTCTTAGTACTGGCGGGTCGGCGCTAGGATGAGAAACGTACCAGAAGGACGGCCTGTGTGTTTGGGCCTTTGTCAGCAAAGCAGCGTTGGCAACAGCTAGATGCCGAGCCAGGGGCAGTGAAGGGCTTATTTGGTTAAAGGCCTAGATTGTAGCAAGTTGAAAAAACGGAAGTATCTCCCTTTTAAGCACCTTTAAGGTAAAAAATAGAGAAAGAACGAGCAGGGTTAAGGCTCTGAGGACCCTTTTGAAATAAGGCTTGAAGGGAAACTTTATTTTCCTCTTTGGGGTTTAGAGAGTTGTGGGCTCAATTCCCCCTGAGAAACTCTTTAGTTGCACATGTTCTCTTCATAGCACAATTGCCTTTGTGATGACAAGTGAGTTGCTAGGAAAGAAATATGGAGGTTGCCATTCTTCAGTAGCTGCTCATCCTTCCGTATTCTGTAGTGTATGGGCGACCCCATTGAACACTAGCCTCAAGCTAACGTTCCTCTTGTATCAGGCCGCTGGTTGCAGGCAGCAGAATCCATGTAGCGTTATTCATTGTGGTTCTTGAGCTCTAGGTAGCATTCCAGGTCTCTGAGTACTGGCGGGTCAACACTAGGATGAGCAACGTACTAGAAGGACGGCCTGTGTGTTTGGGCCTTTGTGAGCAATGCAGCGTTGGGCAGAGCTAGATGCCGAGTCAGAGGCTGTGAAGGGCTTCTTTGGTTAAACCTCTACATTTTTGCAAGTTGAAAGAACTCATGTATCTCCCTTCTAAAGCACCTTGGAGGTACAAAGTAGAGAAAGAATCAGCAAGGTCAATGCTCTGCTGGCCCCTTTGAAAATAAGTCTTGAAGGGAAACTTCATTTTCCTCATTGGGATTGAGAGAGTTGGGGGCTCAATTCTCCCTGAGAAAGGCTGTAGTTGCACGAGTTCCCTTCATAGCACAAATGCCTTTGGGACGACAAGTGAGTTTCTAGGAAAGAAACTCGGGGTGTGCCATTCTTTGCTGGTGCTCGTCCTTTGGTAATCTTCAGTGAATTGGCGATCCCGTTTGACCACTAGCCTCAAGCTAACGTTCCTCTTGTATCATGCCACTTGTTGGCATGCAGCAGAATCCTTGCAGCCTTTTTCAATGTGGTTCTGGAGCTCTAGGAAGCATTCCAGGTCTCGTAGTACTGGCGGATCTGCTCTAGCATGAGAAACGTACAAGAAGGACGGCCTGTGTGTTGGGGAGTTGTGAGCAGTGCACCCTTGGGAACAGCTAGATGCCGAGACATGGGAGGAGAAGGGCTTCTTTTGTGAAACCTGTAGAATGTGGCAACTTGAAACAACTCAAGTCTCTCCCTTCTAAAGCACGTTGGAGGTACTAAATAGAGAAAGAAACATCAGAGTCAGGGCTCTGCGGGCCATTTTGAATATAAGGCTGAAGGGAATCTTGATTTTCCTCATTGGCATTTAGAGAGTTGTGGGCTCAGTTCTGCCTGAGAAACTCTTTCCTTGCACATGTTCTCTTCATAGCACAATTGGCTTAGTGATGACAAGTGAGTTGCTAGGAAAGAAACTTGGAGGTTGCCATTCTTTGGTAGCTGCTCATCCTTCAGTAATCTGTCGTGAATTGGCGAGCCCATTGAACACTAGCCTCAAGCTAACGTTCCTCTTGTATCGTGCCACAAGTTGGCATGCAGCAGAATCCATGTAGAGTTATGCAGTGTGGTTCTTGAGCTCTAGGAAGCATTCCAGGTCTCTTAGTACTGGCGGGTCGGCGCTAGGATGAGAAACGTACCAGAAGGACGGCCTGTGTGTTTGGGCCTTTGTCAGCAAAGCAGCGTTGGCAACAGCTAGATGCCGAGCCAGGGGCAGTGAAGGGCTTATTTGGTTAAAGGCCTAGATTGTAGCAAGTTGAAAAAACGGAAGTATCTCCCTTTTAAGCACCTTTAAGGTACAAAATAGAGAAAGAACGAGCAGGGTTAAGGCTCTGAGGACCCTTTTGAAATAAGGCTTGAAGGGAAACTTTATTTTCCTCTTTGGGGTTTAGAGAGTTGTGGGCTCAATTCCCCCTGAGAAACTCTTTAGTTGCACATGTTCTCTTCATAGCACAATTGCCTTTGTGATGACAAGTGAGTTGCTAGGAAAGAAATATGGAGGTTGCCATTCTTCAGTAGCTGCTCATCCTTCCGTATTCTGTAGTGTATGGGCGACCCCATTGAACACTAGCCTCAAGCTAACGTTCCTCTTGTATCAGGCCGCTGGTTGCAGGCAGCAGAATCCATGTAGCGTTATTCATTGTGGTTCTTGAGCTCTAGGTAGCATTCCAGGTCTCTGAGTACTGGCGGGTCAACACTAGGATGAGCAACGTACTAGAAGGACGGCCTGTGTGTTTGGGCCTTTGTGAGCAATGCAGCGTTGGGCAGAGCTAGATGCCGAGTCAGAGGCTGTGAAGGGCTTCTTTGGTTAAACCTCTACATTTTTGCAAGTTGAAAGAACTCATGTATCTCCCTTCTAAAGCACCTTGGAGGTACAAAGTAGAGAAAGAATCAGCAAGGTCAATTCTCTGCTGGCCCCTTTGAAAATAAGTCTTGAAGGGAAACTTCATTTTCCTCATTGGGATTGAGAGAGTTGGGGACTCAATTCTCCCTGAGAAAGACTGTAGTTGCACGAGTTCCCTTCATAGCACAATTGCCTTTGGGACGACAAGTGAGTTTCTAGGAAAGAAACTCGGGGTGTGCCATTCTTTGCTGGTGCTCGTCCTTTGGTAATCTTCAGTGAATTGGCGATCCCGTTTGACCACTAGCCTCAAGCTAACGTTCCTCTTGTATCATGCCACTTGTTGGCATGCAGCAGAATACTTGGAGCCTTTTTCAGTGTGGTTCTGGAGCTCTAGGAAGCATTCCAGGTCTCGTAGTACTGGCGGATCTGCTCTAGGATGAGAAACGTACAAGAAGGAAGGCCTGTGTGTTGGGGAGTTGTGAGCAGTGCACCCTTGGGAACAGCTAGATGCCGAGACATGGGAGGAGAAGGGCTTCTTTTGTGAAACCTGTAGAATGTGGCAACTTGAAACAACTCAAGTCTCTCCCTTCTAAAGCACGTTGGAGGTACTAAATAGAGAAAGAAACATCAGAGTCAGGGCTCTGCGGGCCATTTTGAATATAAGGCTGAAGGGAATCTTGATTTTCCTCATTGGCATTTAGAGAGTTGTGGGCTCAGTTCTGCCTGAGAAACTCTTTCCTTGCACATGTTCTCTTCATAGCACAATTGGCTTAGTGATGACAAGTGAGTTGCTAGGAAAGAAACTTGGAGGTTGCCATTCTTTGGTAGCTGCTCATCCTTCAGTAATCTGTCGTGAATTGGCGAGCCCATTGAACACTAGCCTCAAGCTAACGTTCCTCTTGTATCGTGCCACAAGTTGGCATGCAGCAGAATCCATGTAGAGTTATGCAGTGTGGTTCTTGAGCTCTAGGAAGCATTCCAGGTCTCTTAGTACTGGCGGGTCAACACGAGGATGAGCAACGTACCAGAAGGACGGCCTGTGTGTTTGGGCCTTTGTGAGCAATGCAGCGTTGGGCAGAGCTAGATGCCGAGTCAGAGGTTGTGAAGGGCTTCTTTGGTTAAACCTCTACATTTTTGCAAGTTGAAAGAACTCATGTATCTCCCTTCTAAAGCACCTTGGAGGTACAAAGTAGAAAAGAATCAGCAAGGTCAATGCTCTGCTGGCCCCTTTGAAAATAAGTCTTGAAGGGAACCTTCATTTTCCTCATTGGGTTTGAGAGAGTTGGGGACTCAATTCTCCCTGAGAAACACTGTAGTTGCACGAGTTCCCTTCATAGCACAATTGCCTTTGTGATGACAAGTGAGTTTCTAGGAAAGAAACTCGGAGTGTGCCATTCTTTGCTGGTGCTCGTCCTTTGGTAATCTTCAGTGAATTGGCGATCCCGTTTGACCACTAGCCTCAAGCTAACGTTCCTCTTGTATCATGCCACTTGTTGGCATGCAGCAGAATCCTTGCAGCCTTATTCAGTGTGCTTCTGGAGCTCTAGGAAGCATTCCAGGTCTCGTAGTACCGGCGGATCTGCTCTAGGATGAGAAACGTACAAGAAGGATGGCCTGTGTGTTTGGGGAGTGTTGAGCAGTGCACCCTTGGGAACAGCTAGATGCCGAGACATGGGAGGAGAAGGGCTTCTTTTGTGAAACCTGTAGAATGTGGCAACTTGAAACAACTCAAGTCTCTCCCTTCTAAAGCACGTTGGAGGTACTAAATAGAGAAAGAAACATCAGAGTCAGGGCTCTGCGGACCATTTTGAATATAAGGCTGAAGGGAATCTTGATTTTCCTCATTGGCATTTAGAGAGTTGTGGGCTCAGTTCTCCCTGAGAAACTCTTTACTTGCACATGTTCTCTTCATAGCACAATTGGCTTAGTGATGACAAGTGAGTTGCTAGGAAAGAAACTTGGAGGTTGCCATTCTTTGGTAGCTGCTCATCCTTCAGTAATCTGTCGTGAATTGGCGAGCCCATTGAACACTAGCCTCAAGCTAACGTTCCTCTTGTATCGTGCCACAAGTTGGCATGCAGCAGAATCCATGTAGAGTTATGCAGTGTGGTTCTTGAGCTCTAGGAAGCATTCCAGGTCTCTTAGTACTGGCGGGTTGGCGCTAGGATGAGAAACGTAGTAGAAGGACGGCCTGTGTGTTTGGGCCTTTGTGAGCAATGCAGCGTTGGGCAGAGCTAGATGCCGAGTCAGAGGCTGTGAAGGGCTTCTTTGGTTAAACCTCTACATTTTTGCAAGTTGAAAGAACTCATGTATCTCCCTTCTAAAGCACCTTGGAGGTACAAAGTAGAGAAAGAGTCAGCAAGGTCAATGCTCTGCTGGCCCCTTTGAAAATAAGTCTTGAAGGGAAACTTCATTTTCCTCATTGGGATTGAGAGAGTTGGGGACTCAATTCTCCCTGAGAAAGGCTGTAGTTGCACGAGTTCCCTTCATAGCACAAATGCCTTTGGGACGACAAGTGAGTTTCTAGGAAAGAAACTCGGGGTGTGCCATTCTTTGCTGGTGCTCGTCCTTTGGTAATCTTCAGTGAATTGGCGATCCCGTTTGACCACTAGCCTCAAGCTAACGTTCCTCTTGTATCATGCCACTTGTTGGCATGCAGCAGAATCCTTGCAGCCTTTTTCAATGTGGTTCTGGAGCTCTAGGAAGCATTCCAGGTCTCGTAGTACTGGCGGATCTGCTCTAGCATGAGAAACGTACAAGAAGGACGGCCTGTGTGTTGGGGAGTTGTGAGCAGTGCACCCTTGGGAACAGCTAGATGCCGAGACATGGGAGGAGAAGGGCTTCTTTTGTGAAACCTGTAGAATGTGGCAACTTGAAACAACTCAAGTCTCTCCCTTCTAAAGCACGTTGGAGGTACTAAATAGAGAAAGAAACATCAGAGTCAGGGCTCTGCGGGCCATTTTGAATATAAGGCTGAAGGGAATCTTGATTTTCCTCATTGGCATTTAGAGAGTTGTGGGCTCAGTTCTGCCTGAGAAACTCTTTCCTTGCACATGTTCTCTTCATAGCACAATTGGCTTAGTGATGACAAGTGAGTTGCTAGGAAAGAAACTTGGAGGTTGCCATTCTTTGGTAGCTGCTCATCCTTCAGTAATCTGTCGTGAATTGGCGAGCCCATTGAACACTAGCCTCAAGCTAACGTTCCTCTTGTATCGTGCCACAAGTTGGCATGCAGCAGAATCCATGTAGAGTTATGCAGTGTGGTTCTTGAGCTCTAGGAAGCATTCCAGGTCTCTTAGTACTGGCGGCTCGGCGCTAGGATGAGAAACGTACCAGAAGGACGGTCTGTGTGTTTGGGCCTTTGTCAGCAAAGCAGCGTTGGCAACAGCTAGATGCCGAGCCAGGGGCAGTGAAGGGCTTATTTGGTTAAAGGCCTAGATTGTAGCAAGTTGAAAAAACGGAAGTATCTCCCTTTTAAGCACCTTTAAGGTACAAAATAGAGAAAGAACGAGCAGGGTTAAGGCTCTGAGGACCCTTTTGAAATAAGGCTTGAAGGGAAACTTTATTTTCCTCTTTGGGGTTTAGAGAGTTGTGGGCTCAATTCCCCCTGAGAAACTCTTTAGTTGCACATGTTCTCTTCATAGCACAATTGCCTTTGTGATGACAAGTGAGTTGGTAGGAAAGAAATATGGAGGTTGCCATTCTTCAGTAGCTGCTCATCCTTCCGTATTCTGTAGTGTATGGGCGACCCCATTGAACACTAGCCTCAAGCTAACGTTCCTCTTGTATCAGGCCGCTGGTTGCAGGCAGCAGAATCCATGTAGCGTTATTCATTGTGGTTCTTGAGCTCTAGATAGCATTCCAGGTCTCTGAGTACTGGCGGGTCAACACTAGGATGAGCAACGTACTAGAAGGACGGCCTGTGTGTTTGGGCCTTTGTGAGCAATGCAGCGTTGGGCAGAGCTAGATGCCGAGTCAGAGGCTGTGAAGGGCTTCTTTGGTTAAACCTCTACATTTTTGCAAGTTGAAAGAACTCATGTATCTCCCTTCTAAAGCACCTTGGAGGTACAAAGTAGAGAAAGAATCAGCAAGGTCAATGCTCTGCTGGCCCCTTTGAAAATAAGTCTTGAAGGGAAACTTCATTTTCCTCATTGGGATTGAGAGAGTTGGGGGCTCAATTCTCCCTGAGAAAGACTGTAGTTGCACGAGTTCCCTTCATAGCACAATTGCCTTTGGGACGACAAGTGAGTTTCTAGGAAAGAAACTCGGGGTGTGCCATTCTTTGCTGGTGCTCGTCCTTTGGTAATCTTCAGTGAATTGGCGATCCCGTTTGA
This sequence comes from Balaenoptera ricei, assembly GCF_028023285.1. Classification (NCBI taxonomy): domain Eukaryota; kingdom Metazoa; phylum Chordata; class Mammalia; order Artiodactyla; family Balaenopteridae; genus Balaenoptera; species Balaenoptera ricei. Next base: position 47,765,377 of record NC_082649.1, on the reverse strand, counting down.
CCACTAGCCTCAAGCTAACGTTCCTCTTGTATCATGCCACTTGTTGGCATGCAGCAGAATCCTTGCAGCCTTTTTCAGTGTGGTTCTGGAGCTCTAGGAAGCATTCCAGGTCTCGTAGTACTGGCGGATCTGCTCTAGGATGAGAAACGTACAAGAAGGAGGGCCTGTGTGTTGGGGAGTTGTGAGCAGTGCACCCTTGGGAACAGCTAGATGCCGAGACATGGGAGGAGAAGGGCTTCTTTTGTGAAACCTGTACAATGTGGCAACTTGAAACAACTCAAGTCTCTCCCTTCTAAAGCACGTTGGAGGTACTAAATAGAGAAAGAAACATCAGAGTCAGGGCTCTGCGGGCCATTTTGAATATAAGGCTGAAGGGAATCTTGATTTTCCTCATTGGCATTTAGAGAGTTGTGGGCTCAGTTCTGCCTGAGAAACTCTTTCCTTGCACATGTTCTCTTCATAGCACAATTGGCTTAGTGATGACAAGTGAGTTGCTAGGAAAGAAACTTGGAGGTTGCCATTCTTTGGTAGCTGCTCATCCTTCAGTAATCTGTCGTGAATTGGCGAGCCCATTGAACACTAGCCTCAAGCTAACGTTCCTCTTGTATCGTGCCACAAGTTGGCATGCAGCAGAATCCATGTAGAGTTATGCAGTGTGGTTCTTGAGCTCTAGGAAGCATTCCAGGTCTCTTAGTACTGGCGGGTCGGCGCTAGGATGAGAAACGTACCAGAAGGACGGCCTGTGTGTTTGGGCCTTTGTCAGCAAAGCAGCGTTGGCAACAGCTAGATGCCGAGCCAGGGGCAGTGAAGGGCTTATTTGGTTAAAGGCCTAGATTGTAGCAAGTTGAAAAAACGGAAGTATCTCCCTTTTAAGCACCTTTAAGGTACAAAATAGAGAAAGAACGAGCAGGGTTAAGGCTCTGAGGACCCTTTTGAAATAAGGCTTGAAGGGAAACTTTATTTTCCTCTTTGGGGTTTAGAGAGTTGTGGGCTCAATTCCCCCTGAGAAACTCTTTAGTTGCACATGTTCTCTTCATAGCACAATTGCCTTTGTGATGACAAGTGAGTTGCTAGGAAAGAAATATGGAGGTTGCCATTCTTCAGTAGCTGCTCATCCTTCCGTATTCTGTAGTGTATGGGCGACCCCATTGAACACTAGCCTCAAGCTAACGTTCCTCTTGTATCAGGCCGCTGGTTGCAGGCAGCAGAATCCATGTAGCGTTATTCATTGTGGTTCTTGAGCTCTAGGTAGCATTCCAGGTCTCTGAGTACTGGCGGGTCAACACTAGGATGAGCAACGTACTAGAAGGACGGCCTGTGTGTTTGGGCCTTTGTGAGCAATGCAGCGTTGGGCAGAGCTAGATGCCGAGTCAGAGGCTGTGAAGGGCTTCTTTGGTTAAACCTCTACATTTTTGCAAGTTGAAAGAACTCATGTATCTCCCTTCTAAAGCACCTTGGAGGTACAAAGTAGAGAAAGAATCAGCAAGGTCAATGCTCTGCTGGCCCCTTTGAAAATAAGTCTTGAAGGGAAACTTCATTTTCCTCATTGGGATTGAGAGAGTTGGGGGCTCAATTCTCCCTGAGAAAGACTGTAGTTGCACGAGTTCCCTTCATAGCACAATTGCCTTTGGGACGACAAGTGAGTTTCTAGGAAAGAAACTCGGGGTGTGCCATTCTTTGCTGGTGCTCGTCCTTTGGTAATCTTCAGTGAATTGGCGATCCCGTTTGACCACTAGCCTCAAGCTAACGTTCCTCTTGTATCATGCCACTTGTTGGCATGCAGCAGAATCCTTGCAGCCTTTTTCAGTGTGGTTCTGGAGCTCTAGGAAGCATTCCAGGTCTCGTAGTACTGGCGGATCTGCTCTAGGATGAGAAACGTACAAGAAGGACGGCCTGTGTGTTGGGGAGTTGTGAGCAGTGCACCCTTGGGAACAGCTAGATGCCGAGACATGGGAGGAGAAGGGCTTCTTTTGTGAAACCTGTAGAATGTGGCAACTTGAAACAACTCAAGTCTCTCCCTTCTAAAGCACGTTGGAGGTACTAAATAGAGAAAGAAACATCAGAGTCAGGGCTCTGCGGGCCATTTTGAATATAAGGCTGAAGGGAATCTTGATTTTCCTCATTGGCATTTAGAGAGTTGTGGGCTCAGTTCTGCCTGAGAAACTCTTTCCTTGCACATGTTCTCTTCATAGCACAATTGGCTTAGTGATGACAAGTGAGTTGCTAGGAAAGAAACTTGGAGGTTGCCATTCTTTGGTAGCTGCTCATCCTTCAGTAATCTGTCGTGAATTGGCGAGCCCATTGAACACTAGCCTCAAGCTAACGTTCCTCTTGTATCGTGCCACAAGTTGGCATGCAGCAGAATCCATGTAGAGTTATGCAGTGTGGTTCTTGAGCTCTAGGAAGCATTCCAGGTCTCTTAGTACTGGCGGGTCGGCGCTAGGATGAGAAACGTACCAGAAGGACGGCCTGTGTGTTTGGGCCTTTGTCAGCAAAGCAGCGTTGGCAACAGCTAGATGCCGAGCCAGGGGCAGTGAAGGGCTTATTTGGTTAAAGGCCTAGATTGTAGCAAGTTGAAAAAACGGAAGTATCTCCCTTTTAAGCACCTTTAAGGTAAAAAATAGAGAAAGAACGAGCAGGGTTAAGGCTCTGAGGACCCTTTTGAAATAAGGCTTGAAGGGAAACTTTATTTTCCTCTTTGGGGTTTAGAGAGTTGTGGGCTCAATTCCCCCTGAGAAACTCTTTAGTTGCACATGTTCTCTTCATAGCACAATTGCCTTTGTGATGACAAGTGAGTTGCTAGGAAAGAAATATGGAGGTTGCCATTCTTCAGTAGCTGCTCATCCTTCCGTATTCTGTAGTGTATGGGCGACCCCATTGAACACTAGCCTCAAGCTAACGTTCCTCTTGTATCAGGCCGCTGGTTGCAGGCAGCAGAATCCATGTAGCGTTATTCATTGTGGTTCTTGAGCTCTAGGTAGCATTCCAGGTCTCTGAGTACTGGCGGGTCAACACTAGGATGAGCAACGTACTAGAAGGACGGCCTGTGTGTTTGGGCCTTTGTGAGCAATGCAGCGTTGGGCAGAGCTAGATGCCGAGTCAGAGGCTGTGAAGGGCTTCTTTGGTTAAACCTCTACATTTTTGCAAGTTGAAAGAACTCATGTATCTCCCTTCTAAAGCACCTTGGAGGTACAAAGTAGAGAAAGAATCAGCAAGGTCAATGCTCTGCTGGCCCCTTTGAAAATAAGTCTTGAAGGGAAACTTCATTTTCCTCATTGGGATTGAGAGAGTTGGGGGCTCAATTCTCCCTGAGAAAGGCTGTAGTTGCACGAGTTCCCTTCATAGCACAAATGCCTTTGGGACGACAAGTGAGTTTCTAGGAAAGAAACTCGGGGTGTGCCATTCTTTGCTGGTGCTCGTCCTTTGGTAATCTTCAGTGAATTGGCGATCCCGTTTGACCACTAGCCTCAAGCTAACGTTCCTCTTGTATCATGCCACTTGTTGGCATGCAGCAGAATCCTTGCAGCCTTTTTCAATGTGGTTCTGGAGCTCTAGGAAGCATTCCAGGTCTCGTAGTACTGGCGGATCTGCTCTAGCATGAGAAACGTACAAGAAGGACGGCCTGTGTGTTGGGGAGTTGTGAGCAGTGCACCCTTGGGAACAGCTAGATGCCGAGACATGGGAGGAGAAGGGCTTCTTTTGTGAAACCTGTAGAATGTGGCAACTTGAAACAACTCAAGTCTCTCCCTTCTAAAGCACGTTGGAGGTACTAAATAGAGAAAGAAACATCAGAGTCAGGGCTCTGCGGGCCATTTTGAATATAAGGCTGAAGGGAATCTTGATTTTCCTCATTGGCATTTAGAGAGTTGTGGGCTCAGTTCTGCCTGAGAAACTCTTTCCTTGCACATGTTCTCTTCATAGCACAATTGGCTTAGTGATGACAAGTGAGTTGCTAGGAAAGAAACTTGGAGGTTGCCATTCTTTGGTAGCTGCTCATCCTTCAGTAATCTGTCGTGAATTGGCGAGCCCATTGAACACTAGCCTCAAGCTAACGTTCCTCTTGTATCGTGCCACAAGTTGGCATGCAGCAGAATCCATGTAGAGTTATGCAGTGTGGTTCTTGAGCTCTAGGAAGCATTCCAGGTCTCTTAGTACTGGCGGGTCGGCGCTAGGATGAGAAACGTACCAGAAGGACGGCCTGTGTGTTTGGGCCTTTGTCAGCAAAGCAGCGTTGGCAACAGCTAGATGCCGAGCCAGGGGCAGTGAAGGGCTTATTTGGTTAAAGGCCTAGATTGTAGCAAGTTGAAAAAACGGAAGTATCTCCCTTTTAAGCACCTTTAAGGTACAAAATAGAGAAAGAACGAGCAGGGTTAAGGCTCTGAGGACCCTTTTGAAATAAGGCTTGAAGGGAAACTTTATTTTCCTCTTTGGGGTTTAGAGAGTTGTGGGCTCAATTCCCCCTGAGAAACTCTTTAGTTGCACATGTTCTCTTCATAGCACAATTGCCTTTGTGATGACAAGTGAGTTGCTAGGAAAGAAATATGGAGGTTGCCATTCTTCAGTAGCTGCTCATCCTTCCGTATTCTGTAGTGTATGGGCGACCCCATTGAACACTAGCCTCAAGCTAACGTTCCTCTTGTATCAGGCCGCTGGTTGCAGGCAGCAGAATCCATGTAGCGTTATTCATTGTGGTTCTTGAGCTCTAGGTAGCATTCCAGGTCTCTGAGTACTGGCGGGTCAACACTAGGATGAGCAACGTACTAGAAGGACGGCCTGTGTGTTTGGGCCTTTGTGAGCAATGCAGCGTTGGGCAGAGCTAGATGCCGAGTCAGAGGCTGTGAAGGGCTTCTTTGGTTAAACCTCTACATTTTTGCAAGTTGAAAGAACTCATGTATCTCCCTTCTAAAGCACCTTGGAGGTACAAAGTAGAGAAAGAATCAGCAAGGTCAATGCTCTGCTGGCCCCTTTGAAAATAAGTCTTGAAGGGAAACTTCATTTTCCTCATTGGGATTGAGAGAGTTGGGGACTCAATTCTCCCTGAGAAAGACTGTAGTTGCACGAGTTCCCTTCATAGCACAATTGCCTTTGGGACGACAAGTGAGTTTCTAGGAAAGAAACTCGGGGTGTGCCATTCTTTGCTGGTGCTCGTCCTTTGGTAATCTTCAGTGAATTGGCGATCCCGTTTGACCACTAGCCTCAAGCTAACGTTCCTCTTGTATCATGCCACTTGTTGGCATGCAGCAGAATACTTGGAGCCTTTTTCAGTGTGGTTCTGGAGCTCTAGGAAGCATTCCAGGTCTCGTAGTACTGGCGGATCTGCTCTAGGATGAGAAACGTACAAGAAGGAAGGCCTGTGTGTTGGGGAGTTGTGAGCAGTGCACCCTTGGGAACAGCTAGATGCCGAGACATGGGAGGAGAAGGGCTTCTTTTGTGAAACCTGTAGAATGTGGCAACTTGAAACAACTCAAGTCTCTCCCTTCTAAAGCACGTTGGAGGTACTAAATAGAGAAAGAAACATCAGAGTCAGGGCTCTGCGGGCCATTTTGAATATAAGGCTGAAGGGAATCTTGATTTTCCTCATTGGCATTTAGAGAGTTGTGGGCTCAGTTCTGCCTGAGAAACTCTTTCCTTGCACATGTTCTCTTCATAGCACAATTGGCTTAGTGATGACAAGTGAGTTGCTAGGAAAGAAACTTGGAGGTTGCCATTCTTTGGTAGCTGCTCATCCTTCAGTAATCTGTCGTGAATTGGCGAGCCCATTGAACACTAGCCTCAAGCTAACGTTCCTCTTGTATCGTGCCACAAGTTGGCATGCAGCAGAATCCATGTAGAGTTATGCAGTGTGGTTCTTGAGCTCTAGGAAGCATTCCAGGTCTCTTAGTACTGGCGGGTCAACACGAGGATGAGCAACGTACCAGAAGGACGGCCTGTGTGTTTGGGCCTTTGTGAGCAATGCAGCGTTGGGCAGAGCTAGATGCCGAGTCAGAGGTTGTGAAGGGCTTCTTTGGTTAAACCTCTACATTTTTGCAAGTTGAAAGAACTCATGTATCTCCCTTCTAAAGCACCTTGGAGGTACAAAGTAGAAAAGAATCAGCAAGGTCAATGCTCTGCTGGCCCCTTTGAAAATAAGTCTTGAAGGGAAACTTCATTTTCCTCATTGGGTTTGAGAGAGTTGGGGACTCAATTCTCCCTGAGAAACACTGTAGTTGCACGAGTTCCCTTCATAGCACAATTGCCTTTGTGATGACAAGTGAGTTTCTAGGAAAGAAACTCGGAGTGTGCCATTCTTTGCTGGTGCTCGTCCTTTGGTAATCTTCAGTGAATTGGCGATCCCGTTTGACCACTAGCCTCAAGCTAACGTTCCTCTTGTATCATGCCACTTGTTGGCATGCAGCAGAATCCTTGCAGCCTTATTCAGTGTGGTTCTGGAGCTCTAGGAAGCATTCCAGGTCTCGTAGTACCGGCGGATCTGCTCTAGGATGAGAAACGTACAAGAAGGATGGCCTGTGTGTTTGGGGAGTGTTGAGCAGTGCACCCTTGGGAACAGCTAGATGCCGAGACATGGGAGGAGAAGGGCTTCTTTTGTGAAACCTGTAGAATGTGGCAACTTGAAACAACTCAAGTCTCTCCCTTCTAAAGCACGTTGGAGGTACTAAATAGAGAAAGAAACATCAGAGTCAGGGCTCTGCGGACCATTTTGAATATAAGGCTGAAGGGAATCTTGATTTTCCTCATTGGCATTTAGAGAGTTGTGGGCTCAGTTCTCCCTGAGAAACTCTTTACTTGCACATGTTCTCTTCATAGCACAATTGGCTTAGTGATGACAAGTGAGTTGCTAGGAAAGAAACTTGGAGGTTGCCATTCTTTGGTAGCTGCTCATCCTTCAGTAATCTGTCGTGAATTGGCGAGCCCATTGAACACTAGCCTCAAGCTAACGTTCCTCTTGTATCGTGCCACAAGTTGGCATGCAGCAGAATCCATGTAGAGTTATGCAGTGTGGTTCTTGAGCTCTAGGAAGCATTCCAGGTCTCTTAGTACTGGCGGGTTGGCGCTAGGATGAGAAACGTAGTAGAAGGACGGCCTGTGTGTTTGGGCCTTTGTGAGCAATGCAGCGTTGGGCAGAGCTAGATGCCGAGTCAGAGGCTGTGAAGGGCTTCTTTGGTTAAACCTCTACATTTTTGCAAGTTGAAAGAACTCATGTATCTCCCTTCTAAAGCACCTTGGAGGTACAAAGTAGAGAAAGAGTCAGCAAGGTCAATGCTCTGCTGGCCCCTTTGAAAATAAGTCTTGAAGGGAAACTTCATTTTCCTCATTGGGATTGAGAGAGTTGGGGACTCAATTCTCCCTGAGAAAGGCTGTAGTTGCACGAGTTCCCTTCATAGCACAATTGCCTTTGGGACGACAAGTGAGTTTCTAGGAAAGAAACTTGGGGTGTGCCATTCTTTTCTGGTGCTCGTCCTTTGGTAATCTTCAGTGAATTGGCGATCCCGTTTGACCACTAGCCTCAAGCTAACGTTCCTCTTGTATCATGCCACTTGTTGGCATGCAGCAGAATCCTTGCAGCCTTTTTCAGTGTGGTTCTGGAGCTCTAGGAAGCATTCCAGGTCTCGTAGTACTGGCGGATCTGCTCTAGGATGAGAAACGTACAAGAAGGACGGCCTGTGTGTTGGGGAGTTGTGAGCAGTGCACCCTTGGGAACAGCTAGATGCCGAGACATGGGAGGAGAAGGGCTTCTTTTGTGAAACCTGTAGAATGTGGCAACTTGAAACAACTCAAGTCTCTCCCTTCTAAAGCACGTTGGAGGTACTAAATAGAGAAAGAAACATCAGAGTCAGGGCTCTGCGGGCCATTTTGAATATAAGGCTGAAGGGAATCTTGATTTTCCTCATTGGCATTTAGAGAGTTGTGGGCTCAGTTCTGCCTGAGAAACTCTTTCCTTGCACATGTTCTCTTCATAGCACAATTGGCTTAGTGATGACAAGTGAGTTGCTAGGAAAGAAACTTGGAGGTTGCCATTCTTTGGTAGCTGCTCATCCTTCAGTAATCTGTCGTGAATTGGCGAGCCCATTGAACACTAGCCTCAAGCTAACGTTCCTCTTGTATCGTGCCACAAGTTGGCATGCAGCAGAATCCATGTAGAGTTATGCAGTGTGGTTCTTGAGCTCTAGGAAGCATTCCAGGTCTCTTAGTACTGGCGGGTCGGCGCTAGGATGAGAAACGTACCAGAAGGACGGCCTGTGTGTTTGGGCCTTTGTCAGCAAAGCAGCGTTGGCAACAGCTAGATGCCGAGCCAGGGGCAGTGAAGGGCTTATTTGGTTAAAGGCCTAGATTGTAGCAAGTTGAAAAAACGGAAGTATCTCCCTTTTAAGCACCTTTAAGGTACAAAATAGAGAAAGAACGAGCAGGGTTAAGGCTCTGAGGACCCTTTTGAAATAAGGCTTGAAGGGAAACTTTATTTTCCTCTTTGGGGTTTAGAGAGTTGTGGGCTCAATTCCCCATGAGAAACTCTTTACTTGCACATGTTCTCTTCATAGCACAATTGGCTTAGTGATGACAAGTGAGTTGCTAGGATAGAAACTTGGAGGTTGCCATTCTTTGGTAGCTGCTCATCCTTCAGTAATCTGTCGTGAATTGGCGAGCCCATTGAACACTAGCCTCAAGCTAACGTTCCTCTTGTATCGTGCCACAAGTTGGCATGCAGCAGAATCCATGTAGAGTTATGCAGTGTGGTTCTTGAGCTCTAGGAAGCATTCCAGGTCTCTTACTACTGGCGGGTCGATGCTAGGATGAGAAACGTACCAGAAGGACGGCCTGTGTGTTTGGGCCTTTGTCAGCAAAGCAGCGTTGGCAACAGCTAGATGCTGAGCCAGGGGCAGTGAAGGGCTTATTTGGTTAAAGGCCTAGATTGTAGCAAGTTGAAAAAACGGAAGTATCTCCCTTTTAAGCACCTTTAAGGTACAAAATAGAGAAAGAACGAGCAGGGTTAAGGCTCTGAGGACCCTTTTGAAATAAGGCTTGAAGGGAAACTTTATTTTCCTCTTTGGGGTTTAGAGAGTTGTGGGCTCAATTCCCCCTGAGAAACTCTTTAGTTGCACATGTTCTCTTCATAGCACAATTGCCTTTGTGATGACAAGTGAGTTGGTAGGAAAGAAATATGGAGGTTGTCATTCTTCAGTAGCTGCTCATCCTTCCGTATTCTGTAGTGTATGGGCGACCCCATTGAACACTAGCCTCAAGCTAACGTTCCTCTTGTATCAGGCCGCTGGTTGCAGGCAGCAGAATCCATGTAGCGTTATTCATTGTGGTTCTTGAGCTCTAGGTAGCATTCCAGGTCTCTGAGTACTGGCGGGTCAACACGAGGATGAGCAACGTACTAGAAGGACGGCCTGTGTGTTTGGGCCTTTGTGAGCAATGCAGCGTTGGGCAGAGCTAGATGCCGAGTCAGAGGCTGTGAAGGGCTTCTTTGGTTAAACCTCTACATTTTTGCAAGTTGAAAGAACTCATGTATCTCCCTTCTAAAGCACCTTGGAGGTACAAAGTAGAGAAAGAATCAGCAAGGTCAATGCTCTGCTGGCCCCTTTGAAAATAAGTCTTGAAGGGAAACTTCATTTTCCTCATTGGGATTGAGAGAGTTGGGGACTCAATTCTCCCTGAAAAAGACTGTAGTTGCACGAGTTCCCTTCATAGCACAATTGCCTTTGGGACGACAAGTGAGTTTCTAGGAAAGAAACTCGGGGTGTGCCATTCTTTGCTGGTGCTCGTCCTTTGGTAATCTTCAGTGAATTGGCGATCCCGTTTGACCACTAGCCTCAAGCTAACGTTCCTCTTGTATCATGCCACTTGTTGGCATGCAGCAGAATACTTGGAGCCTTTTTCAGTGTGGTTCTGGAGCTCTAGGAAGCATTCCAGGTCTCGTAGTACTGGCGGATCTGCTCTAGGATGAGAAACGTACAAGAAGGAAGGCCTGTGTGTTGGGGAGTTGTGAGCAGTGCACCCTTGGGAACAGCTAGATGCCGAGACATGGGAGGAGAAGGGCTTCTTTTGTGAAACCTGTAGAATGTGGCAACTTGAAACAACTCAAGTCTCTCCCTTCTAAAGCACGTTGGAGGTACTAAATAGAGAAAGAAACATCAGAGTCAGGGCTCTGCGGGCCATTTTGAATATAAGGCTGAAGGGAATCTTGATTTTCCTCATTGGCATTTAGAGAGTTGTGGGCTCAGTTCTGCCTGAGAAACTCTTTCCTTGCACATGTTCTCTTCATAGCACAATTGGCTTAGTGATGACAAGTGAGTTGCTAGGAAAGAAACTTGGAGGTTGCCATTCTTTGGTAGCTGCTCATCCTTCAGTAATCTGTCGTGAATTGGCGAGCCCATTGAACACTAGCCTCAAGCTAACGTTCCTCTTGTATCGTGCCACAAGTTGGCATGCAGCAGAATCCATGTAGAGTTATGCAGTGTGGTTCTTGAGCTCTAGGAAGCATTCCAGGTCTCTTAGTACTGGCGGGTCGATGCTAGGATGAGAAACGTACCAGAAGGACGGCCTGTGTGTTTGGGCCTTTGTCAGCAAAGCAGCGTTGGCAACAGCTAGATGCCGAGCCAGGGGCAGTGAAGGGCTTATTTGGTTAAAGGCCTAGATTGTAGCAAGTTGAAAAAACGGAAGTATCTCCCTTTTAAGCACCTTTAAGGTACAAAATAGAGAAAGAACGAGCAGGGTTAAGGCTCTGAGGACCCTTTTGAAATAAGGCTTGAAGGGAAACTTTATTTTCCTCTTTGGGGTTTAGAGAGTTGTGGGCTCAATTCCCCCTGAGAAACTCTTTAGTTGCACATGTTCTCTTCATAGCACAATTGCCTTTGTGATGACAAGTGAGTTGCTAGGAAAGAAATATGGAGGTTGCCATTCTTCAGTAGCTGCTCATCCTTCCGTATTCTGTAGTGTATGGGCGACCCCATTGAACACTAGCCTCAAGCTAACGTTCCTCTTGTATCGTGCCACAAGTTGGCATGCAGCAGAATCCATGTAGCGTTATTCATTGTGGTTCTTGAGCTCTAGGAAGCATTCCAGGTCTCTTAGTACTGGCGGGTCAACACGAGGATGAGCAACGTACTAGAAGGACGGCCTGTGTGTTTGGGCCTTTGTGAGCAATGCAGCGTTGGGCAGAGCTAGATGCCGAGTCAGAGGTTGTGAAGGGCTTCTTTGGTTAAACCTCTACATTTTTGCAAGTTGAAAGAACTCATGTATCTCCCTTCTAAAGCACCTTGGAGGTACAAAGTAGAAAAGAATCAGCAAGGTCAATGCTCTGCTGGCCCCTTTGAAAATAAGTCTTGAAGGGAAACTTCATTTTCCTCATTGGGTTTGAGAGAGTTGGGGACTCAATTCTCCCTGAGAAACACTGTAGTTGCACGAGTTCCCTTCATAGCACAATTGCCTTTGTGATGACAAGTGAGTTTCTAGGAAAGAAACTCGGAGTGTGCCATTCTTTGCTGGTGCTCGTCCTTTGGTAATCTTCAGTGAATTGGCGATCCCGTTTGACCACTAGCCTCAAGCTAACGTTCCTCTTGTATCATGCCACTTGTTGGCATGCAGCAGAATCCTTGCAGCCTTATTCAGTGTGCTTCTGGAGCTCTAGGAAGCATTCCAGGTCTCGTAGTACCGGCGGATCTGCTCTAGGATGAGAAACGTACAAGAAGGATGGCCTGTGTGTTTGGGGAGTGTTGAGCAGTGCACCCTTGGGAACAGCTAGATGCCGAGACATGGGAGGAGAAGGGCTTCTTTTGTGAAACCTGTAGAATGTGGCAACTTGAAACAACTCAAGTCTCTCCCTTCTAAAGCACGTTGGAGGTACTAAATAGAGAAAGAAACATCAGAGTCAGGGCTCTGCGGACCATTTTGAATATAAGGCTGAAGGGAATCTTGATTTTCCTCATTGGCATTTAGAGAGTTGTGGGCTCAGTTCTCCCTGAGAAACTCTTTACTTGCACATGTTCTCTTCATAGCACAATTGGCTTAGTGATGACAAGTGAGTTGCTAGGAAAGAAACTTGGAGGTTGCCATTCTTTGGTAGCTGCTCATCCTTCAGTAATCTGTCGTGAATTGGCGAGCCCATTGAACACTAGCCTCAAGCTAACGTTCCTCTTGTATCGTGCCACAAGTTGGCATGCAGCAGAATCCATGTAGAGTTATGCAGTGTGGTTCTTGAGCTCTAGGAAGCATTCCAGGTCTCTTAGTACTGGCGGGTTGGCGCTAGGATGAGAAACGTAGTAGAAGGACGGCCTGTGTGTTTGGGCCTTTGTGAGCAATGCAGCGTTGGGCAGAGCTAGATGCCGAGTCAGAGGCTGTGAAGGGCTTCTTTGGTTAAACCTCTACATTTTTGCAAGTTGAAAGAACTCATGTATCTCCCTTCTAAAGCACCTTGGAGGTACAAAGTAGAGAAAGAGTCAGCAAGGTCAATGCTCTGCTGGCCCCTTTGAAAATAAGTCTTGAAGGGAAACTTCATTTTCCTCATTGGGATTGAGAGAGTTGGGGACTCAATTCTCCCTGAGAAAGGCTGTAGTTGCACGAGTTCCCTTCATAGCACAATTGCCTTTGGGACGACAAGTGAGTTTCTAGGAAAGAAACTTGGGGTGTGCCATTCTTTTCTGGTGCTCGTCCTTTGGTAATCTTCAGTGAATTGGCGATCCCGTTTGACCACTAGCCTCAAGCTAACGTTCCTCTTGTATCATGCCACTTGTTGGCATGCAGCAGAATCCTTGCAGCCTTTTTCAGTGTGGTTCTGGAGCTCTAGGAAGCATTCCAGGTCTCGTAGTACTGGCGGATCTGCTCTAGGATGAGAAACGTACAAGAAGGACGGCCTGTGTGTTGGGGAGTTGTGAGCAGTGCACCCTTGGGAACAGCTAGATGCCGAGACATGGGAGGAGAAGGGCTTCTTTTGTGAAACCTGTAGAATGTGGCAACTTGAAACAACTCAAGTCTCTCCCTTCTAAAGCACGTTGGAGGTACTAAATAGAGAAAGAAACATCAGAGTCAGGGCTCTGCGGGCCATTTTGAATATAAGGCTGAAGGGAATCTTGATTTTCCTCATTGGCATTTAGAGAGTTGTGGGCTCAGTTCTGCCTGAGAAACTCTTTCCTTGCACATGTTCTCTTCATAGCACAATTGGCTTAGTGATGACAAGTGAGTTGCTAGGAAAGAAACTTGGAGGTTGCCATTCTTTGGTAGCTGCTCATCCTTCAGTAATCTGTCGTGAATTGGCGAGCCCATTGAACACTAGCCTCAAGCTAACGTTCCTCTTGTATCGTGCCACAAGTTGGCATGCAGCAGAATCCATGTAGAGTTATGCAGTGTGGTTCTTGAGCTCTAGGAAGCATTCCAGGTCTCTTAGTACTGGCGGGTCGGCGCTAGGATGAGAAACGTACCAGAAGGACGGCCTGTGTGTTTGGGCCTTTGTCAGCAAAGCAGCGTTGGCAACAGCTAGATGCCGAGCCAGGGGCAGTGAAGGGCTTATTTGGTTAAAGGCCTAGATTGTAGCAAGTTGAAAAAACGGAAGTATCTCCCTTTTAAGCACCTTTAAGGTACAAAATAGAGAAAGAACGAGCAGGGTTAAGGCTCTGAGGACCCTTTTGAAATAAGGCTTGAAGGGAAACTTTATTTTCCTCTTTGGGGTTTAGAGAGTTGTGGGCTCAATTCCCCATGAGAAACTCTTTACTTGCACATGTTCTCTTCATAGCACAATTGGCTTAGTGATGACAAGTGAGTTGCTAGGAAAGAAACTTGGAGGTTGCCATTCTTTGGTAGCTGCTCATCCTTCAGTAATCTGTCGTGAATTGGCGAGCCCATTGAACACTAGCCTCAAGCTAACGTTCCTCTTGTATCGTGCCACAAGTTGGCATGCAGCAGAATCCATGTAGAGTTATGCAGTGTGGTTCTTGAGCTCTAGGAAGCATTCCAGGTCTCTTACTACTGGCGGGTCGATGCTAGGATGAGAAACGTACCAGAAGGACGGCCTGTGTGTTTGGGCCTTTGTCAGCAAAGCAGCGTTGGCAACAGCTAGATGCTGAGCCAGGGGCAGTGAAGGGCTTATTTGGTTAAAGGCCTAGATTGTAGCAAGTTGAAAAAACGGAAGTATCTCCCTTTTAAGCACCTTTAAGGTACAAAATAGAGAAAGAACGAGCAGGGTTAAGGCTCTGAGGACCCTTTTGAAATAAGGCTTGAAGGGAAACTTTATTTTCCTCTTTGGGGTTTAGAGAGTTGTGGGCTCAATTCCCCCTGAGAAACTCTTTAGTTGCACATGTTCTCTTCATAGCACAATTGCCTTTGTGATGACAAGTGAGTTGGTAGGAAAGAAATATGGAGGTTGCCATTCTTCAGTAGCTGCTCATCCTTCCGTATTCTGTAGTGTATGGGCGACCCCATTGAACACTAGCCTCAAGCTAACGTTCCTCTTGTATCAGGCCGCTGGTTGCAGGCAGCAGAATCCATGTAGCGTTATTCATTGTGGTTCTTGAGCTCTAGGTAGCATTCCAGGTCTCTGAGTACTGGCGGGTCAACACGAGGATGAGCAACGTACTAGAAGGACGGCCTGTGTGTTTGGGCCTTTGTGAGCAATGCAGCGTTGGGCAGAGCTAGATGCCGAGTCAGAGGCTGTGAAGGGCTTCTTTGGTTAAACCTCTACATTTTTGCAAGTTGAAAGAACTCATGTATCTCCCTTCTAAAGCACCTTGGAGGTACAAAGTAGAGAAAGAATCAGCAAGGTCAATGCTCTGCTGGCCCCTTTGAAAATAAGTCTTGAAGGGAAACTTCATTTTCCTCATTGGGATTGAGAGAGTTGGGGACTCAATTCTCCCTGAGAAAGACTGTAGTTGCACGAGTTCCCTTCATAGCACAATTGCCTTTGGGACGACAAGTGAGTTTCTAGGAAAGAAACTCGGGGTGTGCCATTCTTTGCTGGTGCTCGTCCTTTGGTAATCTTCAGTGAATTGGCGATCCCGTTTGACCACTAGCCTCAAGCTAACGTTCCTCTTGTATCATGCCACTTGTTGGCATGCAGCAGAATACTTGGAGCCTTTTTCAGTGTGGTTCTGGAGCTCTAGGAAGCATTCCAGGTCTCGTAGTACTGGCGGATCTGCTCTAGGATGAGAAACGTACAAGAAGGAAGGCCTGTGTGTTGGGGAGTTGTGAGCAGTGCACCCTTGGGAACAGCTAGATGCCGAGACATGGGAGGAGAAGGGCTTCTTTTGTGAAACCTGTAGAATGTGGCAACTTGAAACAACTCAAGTCTCTCCCTTCTAAAGCACGTTGGAGGTACTAAATAGAGAAAGAAACATCAGAGTCAGGGCTCTGCGGGCCATTTTGAATATAAGGCTGAAGGGAATCTTGATTTTCCTCATTGGCATTTAGAGAGTTGTGGGCTCAGTTCTGCCTGAGAAACTCTTTCCTTGCACATGTTCTCTTCATAGCACAATTGGCTTAGTGATGACAAGTGAGTTGCTAGGAAAGAAACTTGGAGGTTGCCATTCTTTGGTAGCTGCTCATCCTTCAGTAATCTGTCGTGAATTGGCGAGCCCATTGAACACTAGCCTCAAGCTAACGTTCCTCTTGTATCGTGCCACAAGTTGGCATGCAGCAGAATCCATGTAGAGTTATGCAGTGTGGTTCTTGAGCTCTAGGAAGCATTCCAGGTCTCTTAGTACTGGCGGGTCGGCGCTAGGATGAGAAACGTACCAGAAGGACGGCCTGTGTGTTTGGGCCTTTGTCAGCAAAGCAGCGTTGGCAACAGCTAGATGCCGAGCCAGGGACAGTGAAGGGCTTATTTGGTTAAAGGCCTAGATTGTAGCAAGTTGAAAAAACGGAAGTATCTCCCTTTTAAGCACCTTTAAGGTACAAAATAGAGAAAGAACGAGCAGGGTTAAGGCTCTGAGGACCCTTTTGAAATAAGGCTTGAAGGGAAACTTTATTTTCCTCTTTGGGGTTTAGAGAGTTGTGGGCTCAATTCCCCCTGAGAAACTCTTTAGTTGCACATGTTCTCTTCATAGCACAATTGCCTTTGTGATGACAAGTGAGTTGCTAGGAAAGAAATATGGAGGTTGCCATTCTTCAGTAGCTGCTCATCCTTCCGTATTCTGTAGTGTATGGGCGACCCCATTGAACACTAGCCTCAAGCTAACGTTCCTCTTGTATCAGGCCGCTGGTTGCAGGCAGCAGAATCCATGTAGCGTTATTCATTGTGGTTCTTGAGCTCTAGGTAGCATTCCAGGTCTCTGAGTACTGGCGGGTCAACACGAGGATGAGTAACGTACTAGAAAGACGGCCTGTGTGTTTGGGCCTTTGTGAGCAATGCAGCGTTGGGCAGAGCTAGATGCCGAGTCAGAGGCTGTGAAGGGCTTCTTTAGTTAAACCTCTACATTTTTGCAAGTTGAAAGAACTCATGTATCTCCCTTCTAAAGCACCTTGGAGGTACAAAGTAGTAAAGAATCAGCAAGGTCAATGCTCTGCTGGCCCCTTTGAAAATAAGTCTTGAAGGGAAACTTCATTTTCCTCATTGGGATTGAGAGAGTTGGGGACTCAATTCTCCCTGAGAAACACTGTAGTTGCACGAGTTCCCTTCATAGCACAATTGCCTTTGTGATGACAAGTGAGTTTCTAGGAAAGAAACTCGGAGTGTGCCATTCTTTGCTGGTGCTCGTCCTTTGGTAATCTTCAGTGAATTGGCGATCCCGTTTGACCACTAGCCTCAAGCTAACGTTCCTCTTGTATCATGCCACTTGTTGGCATGCAGCAGAATCCTTGCAGCCTTATTCAGAGTGCTTCTGGAGCTCTAGGAAGCATTCCAGGTCTCGTAGTACCGGCGGATCTGCTCTAGGATGAGAAACGTACAAGAAGGATGGCCTGTGTGTTTGGGGAGTGTTGAGCAGTGCACCCTTGGGAACAGCTAGATGCCGAGACATGGGAGGAGAAGGGCTTCTTTTGTGAAACCTGTAGAATGTGGCAACTTGAAACAACTCAAGTCTCTCCCTTCTAAAGCACGTTGGAGGTACTAAATAGAGAAAGAAACATCAGAGTCAGGGCTCTGCGGGCCATTTTGAATATAAGGCTGAAGGGAATCTTGATTTTCCTCATTGGCATTTAGAGAGTTGTGGGCTCAGTTCTGCCTGAGAAACTCTTTCCTTGCACATGTTCTCTTCATAGCACAATTGGCTTAGTGATGACAAGTGAGTTGCTAGGAAAGAAACTTGGAGGTTGCCATTCTTTGCTAGCTGCTCATCCTTCAGTAATCTGTCGTGAATTGGCGAGCCCATTGAACACTAGCCTCAAGCTAACGTTCCTCTTGTATCGTGCCACAAGTTGGCATGCAGCAGAATCCATGTAGAGTTATGCAGTGTGGTTCTTGAGCTCTAGGAAGCATTCCAGGTCTCTTAGTACTGGCGGGTCGGCGCTAGGATGAGAAACGTACCAGAAGGACGGCCTGTGTGTTTGGGCCTTTGTCAGCAAAGCAGCGTTGGCAACAGCTAGATGCCGAGCCAGGGGCAGTGAAGGGCTTATTTGGTTAAAGGCCTAGATTGTAGCAAGTTGAAAAAACGGAAGTATCTCCCTTTTAAGCACCTTTAAGGTACAAAATAGAGAAAGAACGAGCAGGGTTAAGGCTCTGAGGACCCTTTTGAAATAAGGCTTGAAGGGAAACTTTATTTTCCTCTTTGGGGTTTAGAGAGTTGTGGGCTCAATTCCCCATGAGAAACTCTTTAGCTGCACATGTTCTCTTCATAGCACAATTGCCTTTGTGATGACAAGTGAGTTGCTAGGAAAGAAATATGGAGGTTGCCATTCTTCAGTAGCTGCTCATCCTTCCGTATTCTGTAGTGTATGGGCGACCCCATTGAACACTAGCCTCAAGCTAACGTTCCTCTTGTATCAGGCCGCTGGTTGCAGGCAGCAGAATCCATGTAGCGTTATTCATTGTGGTTCTTGAGCTCTAGGTAGCATTCCAGGTCTCTGAGTACTGGCGGGTCAACACTAGGATGAGCAACGTAGTAGAAGGACGGCCTGTGTGTTTGGGCCTTTGTGAGCAATGCAGCGTTGGGCAGAGCTAGATGCCGAGTCAGAGGCTGTGAAGGGCTTCTTTGGTTAAACCTCTACATTTTTGCAAGTTGAAAGAACTCATGTATCTCCCTTCTAAAGCACCTTGGAGGTACAAAGTAGTAAAGAATCAGCAAGGTCAATGTTCTGCTGGCCCCTTTGAAAATAAGTCTTGAAGGGAAACTTCATTTTCCTCATTGGGATTGAGAGAGTTGGGGGCTCAATTCTCCCTGAGAAACACTGTAGTTTCACCAGTTCCCTTCATAGCACAATTGCCTTTGTGATGACAAGTGAGTTTCTAGGAAAGAAACTCGGAGTGTGCCATTCTTTGCTGGTGCTCGTCCTTTGGTAATCTTCAGTGAATTGGCGAACCCGTTTGACCACTAGCCTCAAGCTAACGTTCCTCTTGTATCATGCCACTTGTTGGCATGCAGCAGAATCCTTGCAGCCTTATTCAGTGTGGTTCTGGAGTTCTAGGAAGCATTCCAGGTCGCTTAGTACCGGCGGATCTGCTCTAGGATGAGAAACGTACAAGAAGGATGGCCTGTGTGTTTGGGGAGTGTTGAGCAGTGCACCCTTGGGAACAGCTAGATGCCGAGACATGGGAGGAGAAGGGCTTCTTTTGTGAAACCTGTAGAATGTGGCAACTTGAAACAACTCAAGTCTCTCCCTTCTAAAGCACGTTGGAGGTACTAAATAGAGAAAGAAACATCAGAGTCAGGGCTCTGCGGGCCATTTTGAATATAAGGCTGAAGGGAATCTTGATTTTCCTCATTGGCATTTAGAGAGTTGTGGGCTCAGTTCTGCCTGAGAAACTCTTTCCTTGCACATGTTCTCTTCATAGCACAATTGGCTTAGTGATGACAAGTGAGTTGCTAGGAAAGAAACTTGGAGGTTGCCATTCTTTGGTAGCTGCTCATCCTTCAGTAATCTGTCGTGAATTGGCGAGCCCATTGAACACTAGCCTCAAGCTAACGTTCCTCTTGTATCGTGCCACAAGTTGGCATGCAGCAGAATCCATGTAGAGTTATGCAGTGTGGTTCTTGAGCTCTAGGAAGCATTCCAGGTCTCTTAGTACTGGCGGGTCGGCGCTAGGATGAGAAACGTACCAGAAGGACGGCCTGTGTGTTTGGGCCTTTGTCAGCAAAGCAGCGTTGGCAACAGCTAGATGCCGAGCCAGGGGCAGTGAAGGGCTTATTTGGTTAAAGGCCTAGATTGTAGCAAGTTGAAAAAACGGAAGTATCTCCCTTTTAAGCACCTTTAAGGTACAAAATAGAGAAAGAACGAGCAGGGTTAAGGCTCTGAGGACCCTTTTGAAATAAGGCTTGAAGGGAAACTTTATTTTCCTCTTTGGGGTTTAGAGAGTTGTGGGCTCAATTCCCCATGAGAAACTCTTTAGCTGCACATGTTCTCTTCATAGCACAATTGCCTTTGTGATGACAAGTGAGTTGCTAGGAAAGAAATATGGAGGTTGCCATTCTTCAGTAGCTGCTCATCCTTCCGTATTCTGTAGTGTATGGGCGACCCCATTGAACACTAGCCTCAAGCTAACGTTCCTCTTGTATCAGGCCGCTGGTTGCAGGCAGCAGAATCCATGTAGCGTTATTCATTGTGGTTCTTGAGCTCTAGGTAGCATTCCAGGTCTCTGAGTACTGGCGGGTCAACACTAGGATGAGCAACGTAGTAGAAGGACGGCCTGTGTGTTTGGGCCTTTGTGAGCAATGCAGCGTTGGGCAGAGCTAGATGCCGAGTCAGAGGCTGTGAAGGGCTTCTTTGGTTAAACCTCTACATTTTTGCAAGTTGAAAGAACTCATGTATCTCCCTTCTAAAGCACCTTGGAGGTACAAAGTAGTAAAGAATCAGCAAGGTCAATGTTCTGCTGGCCCCTTTGAAAATAAGTCTTGAAGGGAAACTTCATTTTCCTCATTGGGATTGAGAGAGTTGGGGGCTCAATTCTCCCTGAGAAACACTGTAGTTTCACCAGTTCCCTTCATAGCACAATTGCCTTTGTGATGACAAGTGAGTTTCTAGGAAAGAAACTCGGAGTGTGCCATTCTTTGCTGGTGCTCGTCCTTTGGTAATCTTCAGTGAATTGGCGAACCCGTTTGACCACTAGCCTCAAGCTAACGTTCCTCTTGTATCATGCCACTTGTTGGCATGCAGCAGAATCCTTGCAGCCTTATTCAGTGTGGTTCTGGAGTTCTAGGAAGCATTCCAGGTCGCTTAGTACCGGCGGATCTGCTCTAGGATGAGAAACGTACAAGAAGGATGGCCTGTGTGTTTGGGGAGTGTTGAGCAGTGCACCCTTGGGAACAGCTAGATGCCGAGACATGGGAGGAGAAGGGCTTCTTTTGTGAAACCTGTAGAATGTGGCAACTTGAAACAACTCAAGTCTCTCCCTTCTAAAGCACGTTGGAGGTACTAAATAGAGAAAGAAACATCAGAGTCAGGGCTCTGCGGGCCATTTTGAATATAAGGCTGAAGGGAATCTTGATTTTCCTCATTGGCATTTAGAGAGTTGTGGGCTCAGTTCTGCCTGAGAAACTCTTTCCTTGCACATGTTCTCTTCATAGCACAATTGGCTTAGTGATGACAAGTGAGTTGCTAGGAAAGAAACTTGGAGGTTGCCATTCTTTGGTAGCTGCTCATCCTTCAGTAATCTGTCGTGAATTGGCGAGCCCATTGAACACTAGCCTCAAGCTAACGTTCCTCTTGTATCGTGCCACAAGTTGGCATGCAGCAGAATCCATGTAGAGTTATGCAGTGTGGTTCTTGAGCTCTAGGAAGCATTCCAGGTCTCTTAGTACTGGCGGGTCGGCGCTAGGATGAGAAACGTACCAGAAGGACGGCCTGTGTGTTTGGGCCTTTGTCAGCAAAGCAGCGTTGGCAACAGCTAGATGCCGAGCCAGGGGCAGTGAAGGGCTTATTTGGTTAAAGGCCTAGATTGTAGCAAGTTGAAAAAACGGAAGTATCTCCCTTTTAAGCACCTTTAAGGTACAAAATAGAGAAAGAACGAGCAGGGTTAAGGCTCTGAGGACCCTTTTGAAATAAGGCTTGAAGGGAAACTTTATTTTCCTCTTTGGGGTTTAGAGAGTTGTGGGCTCAATTCCCCATGAGAAACTCTTTAGCTGCACATGTTCTCTTCATAGCACAATTGCCTTTGTGATGACAAGTGAGTTGCTAGGAAAGAAATATGGAGGTTGCCATTCTTCAGTAGCTGCTCATCCTTCCGTATTCTGTAGTGTATGGGCGACCCCATTGAACACTAGCCTCAAGCTAACGTTCCTCTTGTATCAGGCCGCTGGTTGCAGGCAGCAGAATCCATGTAGCGTTATTCATTGTGGTTCTTGAGCTCTAGGTAGCATTCCAGGTCTCTGAGTACTGGCGGGTCAACACTAGGATGAGCAACGTAGTAGAAGGACGGCCTGTGTGTTTGGGCCTTTGTGAGCAATGCAGCGTTGGGCAGAGCTAGATGCCGAGTCAGAGGCTGTGAAGGGCTTCTTTGGTTAAACCTCTACATTTTTGCAAGTTGAAAGAACTCATGTATCTCCCTTCTAAAGCACCTTGGAGGTACAAAGTAGTAAAGAATCAGCAAGGTCAATGTTCTGCTGGCCCCTTTGAAAATAAGTCTTGAAGGGAAACTTCATTTTCCTCATTGGGATTGAGAGAGTTGGGGGCTCAATTCTCCCTGAGAAACACTGTAGTTTCACCAGTTCCCTTCATAGCACAATTGCCTTTGTGATGACAAGTGAGTTTCTAGGAAAGAAACTCGGAGTGTGCCATTCTTTGCTGGTGCTCGTCCTTTGGTAATCTTCAGTGAATTGGCGAACCCGTTTGACCACTAGCCTCAAGCTAACGTTCCTCTTGTATCATGCCACTTGTTGGCATGCAGCAGAATCCTTGCAGCCTTATTCAGTGTGGTTCTGGAGTTCTAGGAAGCATTCCAGGTCGCTTAGTACCGGCGGATCTGCTCTAGGATGAGAAACGTACAAGAAGGATGGCCTGTGTGTTTGGGGAGTGTTGAGCAGTGCACCCTTGGGAACAGCTAGATGCCGAGACATGGGAGGAGAAGGGCTTCTTTTGTGAAACCTGTAGAATGTGGCAACTTGAAACAACTCAAGTCTCTCCCTTCTAAAGCACGTTGGAGGTACTAAATAGAGAAAGAAACATCAGAGTCAGGGCTCTGCGGGCCATTTTGAATATAAGGCTGAAGGGAATCTTGATTTTCCTCATTGGCATTTAGAGAGTTGTGGGCTCAGTTCTGCCTGAGAAACTCTTTCCTTGCACATGTTCTCTTCATAGCACAATTGGCTTAGTGATGACAAGTGAGTTGCTAGGAAAGAAACTTGGAGGTTGCCATTCTTTGGTAGCTGCTCATCCTTCAGTAATCTGTCGTGAATTGGCGAGCCCATTGAACACTAGCCTCAAGCTAACGTTCCTCTTGTATCGTGCCACAAGTTGGCATGCAGCAGAATCCATGTAGAGTTATGCAGTGTGGTTCTTGAGCTCTAGGAAGCATTCCAGGTCTCTTAGTACTGGCGGGTCGGCGCTAGGATGAGAAACGTACCAGAAGGACGGCCTGTGTGTTTGGGCCTTTGTCAGCAAAGCAGCGTTGGCAACAGCTAGATGCCGAGCCAGGGGCAGTGAAGGGCTTATTTGGTTAAAGGCCTAGATTGTAGCAAGTTGAAAAAACGGAAGTATCTCCCTTTTAAGCACCTTTAAGGTACAAAATAGAGAAAGAACGAGCAGGGTTAAGGCTCTGAGGACCCTTTTGAAATAAGGCTTGAAGGGAAACTTTATTTTCCTCTTTGGGGTTTAGAGAGTTGTGGGCTCAATTCCCCATGAGAAACTCTTTAGCTGCACATGTTCTCTTCATAGCACAATTGCCTTTGTGATGACAAGTGAGTTGCTAGGAAAGAAATATGGAGGTTGCCATTCTTCAGTAGCTGCTCATCCTTCCGTATTCTGTAGTGTATGGGCGACCCCATTGAACACTAGCCTCAAGCTAACGTTCCTCTTGTATCAGGCCGCTGGTTGCAGGCAGCAGAATCCATGTAGCGTTATTCATTGTGGTTCTTGAGCTCTAGGTAGCATTCCAGGTCTCTGAGTACTGGCGGGTCAACACTAGGATGAGCAACGTAGTAGAAGGACGGCCTGTGTGTTTGGGCCTTTGTGAGCAATGCAGCGTTGGGCAGAGCTAGATGCCGAGTCAGAGGCTGTGAAGGGCTTCTTTGGTTAAACCTCTACATTTTTGCAAGTTGAAAGAACTCATGTATCTCCCTTCTAAAGCACCTTGGAGGTACAAAGTAGTAAAGAATCAGCAAGGTCAATGTTCTGCTGGCCCCTTTGAAAATAAGTCTTGAAGGGAAACTTCATTTTCCTCATTGGGATTGAGAGAGTTGGGGGCTCAATTCTCCCTGAGAAACACTGTAGTTTCACCAGTTCCCTTCATAGCACAATTGCCTTTGTGATGACAAGTGAGTTTCTAGGAAAGAAACTCGGAGTGTGCCATTCTTTGCTGGTGCTCGTCCTTTGGTAATCTTCAGTGAATTGGCGAACCCGTTTGACCACTAGCCTCAAGCTAACGTTCCTCTTGTATCATGCCACTTGTTGGCATGCAGCAGAATCCTTGCAGCCTTATTCAGTGTGGTTCTGGAGTTCTAGGAAGCATTCCAGGTCGCTTAGTACCGGCGGATCTGCTCTAGGATGAGAAACGTACAAGAAGGATGGCCTGTGTGTTTGGGGAGTGTTGAGCAGTGCACCCTTGGGAACAGCTAGATGCCGAGACATGGGAGGAGAAGGGCTTCTTTTGTGAAACCTGTAGAATGTGGCAACTTGAAACAACTCAAGTCTCTCCCTTCTAAAGCACGTTGGAGGTACTAAATAGAGAAAGAAACATCAGAGTCAGGGCTCTGCGGGCCATTTTGAATATAAGGCTGAAGGGAATCTTGATTTTCCTCATTGGCATTTAGAGAGTTGTGGGCTCAGTTCTGCCTGAGAAACTCTTTCCTTGCACATGTTCTCTTCATAGCACAATTGGCTTAGTGATGACAAGTGAGTTGCTAGGAAAGAAACTTGGAGGTTGCCATTCTTTGGTAGCTGCTCATCCTTCAGTAATCTGTCGTGAATTGGCGAGCCCATTGAACACTAGCCTCAAGCTAACGTTCCTCTTGTATCGTGCCACAAGTTGGCATGCAGCAGAATCCATGTAGAGTTATGCAGTGTGGTTCTTGAGCTCTAGGAAGCATTCCAGGTCTCTTAGTACTGGCGGGTCGGCGCTAGGATGAGAAACGTACCAGAAGGACGGCCTGTGTGTTTGGGCCTTTGTCAGCAAAGCAGCGTTGGCAACAGCTAGATGCCGAGCCAGGGGCAGTGAAGGGCTTATTTGGTTAAAGGCCTAGATTGTAGCAAGTTGAAAAAACGGAAGTATCTCCCTTTTAAGCACCTTTAAGGTACAAAATAGAGAAAGAACGAGCAGGGTTAAGGCTCTGAGGACCCTTTTGAAATAAGGCTTGAAGGGAAACTTTATTTTCCTCTTTGGGGTTTAGAGAGTTGTGGGCTCAATTCCCCATGAGAAACTCTTTAGCTGCACATGTTCTCTTCATAGCACAATTGCCTTTGTGATGACAAGTGAGTTGCTAGGAAAGAAATATGGAGGTTGCCATTCTTCAGTAGCTGCTCATCCTTCCGTATTCTGTAGTGTATGGGCGACCCCATTGAACACTAGCCTCAAGCTAACGTTCCTCTTGTATCAGGCCGCTGGTTGCAGGCAGCAGAATCCATGTAGCGTTATTCATTGTGGTTCTTGAGCTCTAGGTAGCATTCCAGGTCTCTGAGTACTGGCGGGTCAACACTAGGATGAGCAACGTAGTAGAAGGACGGCCTGTGTGTTTGGGCCTTTGTGAGCAATGCAGCGTTGGGCAGAGCTAGATGCCGAGTCAGAGGCTGTGAAGGGCTTCTTTGGTTAAACCTCTACATTTTTGCAAGTTGAAAGAACTCATGTATCTCCCTTCTAAAGCACCTTGGAGGTACAAAGTAGTAAAGAATCAGCAAGGTCAATGTTCTGCTGGCCCCTTTGAAAATAAGTCTTGAAGGGAAACTTCATTTTCCTCATTGGGATTGAGAGAGTTGGGGGCTCAATTCTCCCTGAGAAACACTGTAGTTTCACCAGTTCCCTTCATAGCACAATTGCCTTTGTGATGACAAGTGAGTTTCTAGGAAAGAAACTCGGAGTGTGCCATTCTTTGCTGGTGCTCGTCCTTTGGTAATCTTCAGTGAATTGGCGAACCCGTTTGACCACTAGCCTCAAGCTAACGTTCCTCTTGTATCATGCCACTTGTTGGCATGCAGCAGAATCCTTGCAGCCTTATTCAGTGTGGTTCTGGAGTTCTAGGAAGCATTCCAGGTCGCTTAGTACCGGCGGATCTGCTCTAGGATGAGAAACGTACAAGAAGGATGGCCTGTGTGTTTGGGGAGTGTTGAGCAGTGCACCCTTGGGAACAGCTAGATGCCGAGACATGGGAGGAGAAGGGCTTCTTTTGTGAAACCTGTAGAATGTGGCAACTTGAAACAACTCAAGTCTCTCCCTTCTAAAGCACGTTGGAGGTACTAAATAGAGAAAGAAACATCAGAGTCAGGGCTCTGCGGGCCATTTTGAATATAAGGCTGAAGGGAATCTTGATTTTCCTCATTGGCATTTAGAGAGTTGTGGGCTCAGTTCTGCCTGAGAAACTCTTTCCTTGCACATGTTCTCTTCATAGCACAATTGGCTTAGTGATGACAAGTGAGTTGCTAGGAAAGAAACTTGGAGGTTGCCATTCTTTGGTAGCTGCTCATCCTTCAGTAATCTGTCGTGAATTGGCGAGCCCATTGAACACTAGCCTCAAGCTAACGTTCCTCTTGTATCGTGCCACAAGTTGGCATGCAGCAGAATCCATGTAGAGTTATGCAGTGTGGTTCTTGAGCTCTAGGAAGCATTCCAGGTCTCTTAGTACTGGCGGGTCGGCGCTAGGATGAGAAACGTACCAGAAGGACGGCCTGTGTGTTTGGGCCTTTGTCAGCAAAGCAGCGTTGGCAACAGCTAGATGCCGAGCCAGGGGCAGTGAAGGGCTTATTTGGTTAAAGGCCTAGATTGTAGCAAGTTGAAAAAACGGAAGTATCTCCCTTTTAAGCACCTTTAAGGTACAAAATAGAGAAAGAACGAGCAGGGTTAAGGCTCTGAGGACCCTTTTGAAATAAGGCTTGAAGGGAAACTTTATTTTCCTCTTTGGGGTTTAGAGAGTTGTGGGCTCAATTCCCCATGAGAAACTCTTTAGCTGCACATGTTCTCTTCATAGCACAATTGCCTTTGTGATGACAAGTGAGTTGCTAGGAAAGAAATATGGAGGTTGCCATTCTTCAGTAGCTGCTCATCCTTCCGTATTCTGTAGTGTATGGGCGACCCCATTGAACACTAGCCTCAAGCTAACGTTCCTCTTGTATCAGGCCGCTGGTTGCAGGCAGCAGAATCCATGTAGCGTTATTCATTGTGGTTCTTGAGCTCTAGGTAGCATTCCAGGTCTCTGAGTACTGGCGGGTCAACACGAGGATGAGCAACGTAGTAGAAGGACGGCCTGTGTGTTTGGGCCTTTGTGAGCAATGCAGCGTTGGGCAGAGCTAGATGCCGAGTCAGAGGCTGTGAAGGGCTTCTTTGGTTAAACCTCTACATTTTTGCAAGTTGAAAGAACTCATGTATCTCCCTTCTAAAGCACCTTGGAGGTACAAAGTAGTAAAGAATCAGCAAGGTCAATGTTCTGCTGGCCCCTTTGAAAATAAGTCTTGAAGGGAAACTTCATTTTCCTCATTGGGATTGAGAGAGTTGGGGGCTCAATTCTCCCTGAGAAACACTGTAGTTTCACCAGTTCCCTTCATAGCACAATTGCCTTTGTGATGACAAGTGAGTTTCTAGGAAAGAAACTCGGAGTGTGCCATTCTTTGCTGGTGCTCGTCCTTTGGTAATCTTCAGTGAATTGGCGAACCCGTTTGACCACTAGCCTCAAGCTAACGTTCCTCTTGTATCATGCCACTTGTTGGCATGCAGCAGAATCCTTGCAGCCTTATTCAGTGTGGTTCTGGAGTTCTAGGAAGCATTCCAGGTCGCTTAGTACCGGCGGATCTGCTCTAGGATGAGAAACGTACAAGAAGGATGGCCTGTGTGTTTGGGGAGTGTTGAGCAGTGCACCCTTGGGAACAGCTAGATGCCGAGACATGGGAGGAGAAGGGCTTCTTTTGTGAAACCTGTAGAATGTGGCAACTTGAAACAACTCAAGTCTCTCCCTTCTAAAGCACGTTGGAGGTACTAAATAGAGAAAGAAACATCAGAGTCAGGGCTCTGCGGGCCATTTTGAATATAAGGCTGAAGGGAATCTTGATTTTCCTCATTGGCATTTAGAGAGTTGTGGGCTCAGTTCTGCCTGAGAAACTCTTTCCTTGCACATGTTCTCTTCATAGCACAATTGGCTTAGTGATGACAAGTGAGTTGCTAGGAAAGAAACTTGGAGGTTGCCATTCTTTGGTAGCTGCTCATCCTTCAGTAATCTGTCGTGAATTGGCGAGCCCATTGAACACTAGCCTCAAGCTAACGTTCCTCTTGTATCGTGCCACAAGTTGGCATGCAGCAGAATCCATGTAGAGTTATGCAGTGTGGTTCTTGAGCTCTAGGAAGCATTCCAGGTCTCTTAGTACTGGCGGGTCGGCGCTAGGATGAGAAACGTACCAGAAGGACGGCCTGTGTGTTTGGGCCTTTGTCAGCAAAGCAGCGTTGGCAACAGCTAGATGCCGAGCCAGGGGCAGTGAAGGGCTTATTTGGTTAAAGGCCTAGATTGTAGCAAGTTGAAAAAACGGAAGTATCTCCCTTTTAAGCACCTTTAAGGTACAAAATAGAGAAAGAACGAGCAGGGTTAAGGCTCTGAGGACCCTTTTGAAATAAGGCTTGAAGGGAAACTTTATTTTCCTCTTTGGGGTTTAGAGAGTTGTGGGCTCAATTCCCCATGAGAAACTCTTTAGCTGCACATGTTCTCTTCATAGCACAATTGCCTTTGTGATGACAAGTGAGTTGCTAGGAAAGAAATATGGAGGTTGCCATTCTTCAGTAGCTGCTCATCCTTCCGTATTCTGTAGTGTATGGGCGACCCCATTGAACACTAGCCTCAAGCTAACGTTCCTCTTGTATCAGGCCGCTGGTTGCAGGCAGCAGAATCCATGTAGCGTTATTCATTGTGGTTCTTGAGCTCTAGGTAGCATTCCAGGTCTCTGAGTACTGGCGGGTCAACACTAGGATGAGCAACGTAGTAGAAGGACGGCCTGTGTGTTTGGGCCTTTGTGAGCAATGCAGCGTTGGGCAGAGCTAGATGCCGAGTCAGAGGCTGTGAAGGGCTTCTTTGGTTAAACCTCTACATTTTTGCAAGTTGAAAGAACTCATGTATCTCCCTTCTAAAGCACCTTGGAGGTACAAAGTAGTAAAGAATCAGCAAGGTCAATGTTCTGCTGGCCCCTTTGAAAATAAGTCTTGAAGGGAAACTTCATTTTCCTCATTGGGATTGAGAGAGTTGGGGGCTCAATTCTCCCTGAGAAACACTGTAGTTTCACCAGTTCCCTTCATAGCACAATTGCCTTTGTGATGACAAGTGAGTTTCTAGGAAAGAAACTCGGAGTGTGCCATTCTTTGCTGGTGCTCGTCCTTTGGTAATCTTCAGTGAATTGGCGAACCCGTTTGACCACTAGCCTCAAGCTAACGTTCCTCTTGTATCATGCCACTTGTTGGCATGCAGCAGAATCCTTGCAGCCTTATTCAGTGTGGTTCTGGAGTTCTAGGAAGCATTCCAGGTCGCTTAGTACCGGCGGATCTGCTCTAGGATGAGAAACGTACAAGAAGGATGGCCTGTGTGTTTGGGGAGTGTTGAGCAGTGCACCCTTGGGAACAGCTAGATGCCGAGACATGGGAGGAGAAGGGCTTCTTTTGTGAAACCTGTAGAATGTGGCAACTTGAAACAACTCAAGTCTCTCCCTTCTAAAGCACGTTGGAGGTACTAAATAGAGAAAGAAACATCAGAGTCAGGGCTCTGCGGGCCATTTTGAATATAAGGCTGAAGGGAATCTTGATTTTCCTCATTGGCATTTAGAGAGTTGTGGGCTCAGTTCTGCCTGAGAAACTCTTTCCTTGCACATGTTCTCTTCATAGCACAATTGGCTTAGTGATGACAAGTGAGTTGCTAGGAAAGAAACTTGGAGGTTGCCATTCTTTGGTAGCTGCTCATCCTTCAGTAATCTGTCGTGAATTGGCGAGCCCATTGAACACTAGCCTCAAGCTAACGTTCCTCTTGTATCGTGCCACAAGTTGGCATGCAGCAGAATCCATGTAGAGTTATGCAGTGTGGTTCTTGAGCTCTAGGAAGCATTCCAGGTCTCTTAGTACTGGCGGGTCGGCGCTAGGATGAGAAACGTACCAGAAGGACGGCCTGTGTGTTTGGGCCTTTGTCAGCAAAGCAGCGTTGGCAACAGCTAGATGCCGAGCCAGGGGCAGTGAAGGGCTTATTTGGTTAAAGGCCTAGATTGTAGCAAGTTGAAAAAACGGAAGTATCTCCCTTTTAAGCACCTTTAAGGTACAAAATAGAGAAAGAACGAGCAGGGTTAAGGCTCTGAGGACCCTTTTGAAATAAGGCTTGAAGGGAAACTTTATTTTCCTCTTTGGGGTTTAGAGAGTTGTGGGCTCAATTCCCCATGAGAAACTCTTTAGCTGCACATGTTCTCTTCATAGCACAATTGCCTTTGTGATGACAAGTGAGTTGCTAGGAAAGAAATATGGAGGTTGCCATTCTTCAGTAGCTGCTCATCCTTCCGTATTCTGTAGTGTATGGGCGACCCCATTGAACACTAGCCTCAAGCTAACGTTCCTCTTGTATCAGGCCGCTGGTTGCAGGCAGCAGAATCCATGTAGCGTTATTCATTGTGGTTCTTGAGCTCTAGGTAGCATTCCAGGTCTCTGAGTACTGGCGGGTCAACACTAGGATGAGCAACGTAGTAGAAGGACGGCCTGTGTGTTTGGGCCTTTGTGAGCAATGCAGCGTTGGGCAGAGCTAGATGCCGAGTCAGAGGCTGTGAAGGGCTTCTTTGGTTAAACCTCTACATTTTTGCAAGTTGAAAGAACTCATGTATCTCCCTTCTAAAGCACCTTGGAGGTACAAAGTAGTAAAGAATCAGCAAGGTCAATGTTCTGCTGGCCCCTTTGAAAATAAGTCTTGAAGGGAAACTTCATTTTCCTCATTGGGATTGAGAGAGTTGGGGGCTCAATTCTCCCTGAGAAACACTGTAGTTTCACCAGTTCCCTTCATAGCACAATTGCCTTTGTGATGACAAGTGAGTTTCTAGGAAAGAAACTCGGAGTGTGCCATTCTTTGCTGGTGCTCGTCCTTTGGTAATCTTCAGTGAATTGGCGAACCCGTTTGACCACTAGCCTCAAGCTAACGTTCCTCTTGTATCATGCCACTTGTTGGCATGCAGCAGAATCCTTGCAGCCTTATTCAGTGTGGTTCTGGAGTTCTAGGAAGCATTCCAGGTCGCTTAGTACCGGCGGATCTGCTCTAGGATGAGAAACGTACAAGAAGGATGGCCTGTGTGTTTGGGGAGTGTTGAGCAGTGCACCCTTGGGAACAGCTAGATGCCGAGACATGGGAGGAGAAGGGCTTCTTTTGTGAAACCTGTAGAATGTGGCAACTTGAAACAACTCAAGTCTCTCCCTTCTAAAGCACGTTGGAGGTACTAAATAGAGAAAGAAACATCAGAGTCAGGGCTCTGCGGGCCATTTTGAATATAAGGCTGAAGGGAATCTTGATTTTCCTCATTGGCATTTAGAGAGTTGTGGGCTCAGTTCTGCCTGAGAAACTCTTTCCTTGCACATGTTCTCTTCATAGCACAATTGGCTTAGTGATGACAAGTGAGTTGCTAGGAAAGAAACTTGGAGGTTGCCATTCTTTGGTAGCTGCTCATCCTTCAGTAATCTGTCGTGAATTGGCGAGCCCATTGAACACTAGCCTCAAGCTAACGTTCCTCTTGTATCGTGCCACAAGTTGGCATGCAGCAGAATCCATGTAGAGTTATGCAGTGTGGTTCTTGAGCTCTAGGAAGCATTCCAGGTCTCTTAGTACTGGCGGGTCGGCGCTAGGATGAGAAACGTACCAGAAGGACGGCCTGTGTGTTTGGGCCTTTGTCAGCAAAGCAGCGTTGGCAACAGCTAGATGCCGAGCCAGGGGCAGTGAAGGGCTTATTTGGTTAAAGGCCTAGATTGTAGCAAGTTGAAAAAACGGAAGTATCTCCCTTTTAAGCACCTTTAAGGTACAAAATAGAGAAAGAACGAGCAGGGTTAAGGCTCTGAGGACCCTTTTGAAATAAGGCTTGAAGGGAAACTTTATTTTCCTCTTTGGGGTTTAGAGAGTTGTGGGCTCAATTCCCCATGAGAAACTCTTTAGCTGCACATGTTCTCTTCATAGCACAATTGCCTTTGTGATGACAAGTGAGTTGCTAGGAAAGAAATATGGAGGTTGCCATTCTTCAGTAGCTGCTCATCCTTCCGTATTCTGTAGTGTATGGGCGACCCCATTGAACACTAGCCTCAAGCTAACGTTCCTCTTGTATCAGGCCGCTGGTTGCAGGCAGCAGAATCCATGTAGCGTTATTCATTGTGGTTCTTGAGCTCTAGGTAGCATTCCAGGTCTCTGAGTACTGGCGGGTCAACACTAGGATGAGCAACGTAGTAGAAGGACGGCCTGTGTGTTTGGGCCTTTGTGAGCAATGCAGCGTTGGGCAGAGCTAGATGCCGAGTCAGAGGCTGTGAAGGGCTTCTTTGGTTAAACCTCTACATTTTTGCAAGTTGAAAGAACTCATGTATCTCCCTTCTAAAGCACCTTGGAGGTACAAAGTAGTAAAGAATCAGCAAGGTCAATGTTCTGCTGGCCCCTTTGAAAATAAGTCTTGAAGGGAAACTTCATTTTCCTCATTGGGATTGAGAGAGTTGGGGGCTCAATTCTCCCTGAGAAACACTGTAGTTTCACCAGTTCCCTTCATAGCACAATTGCCTTTGTGATGACAAGTGAGTTTCTAGGAAAGAAACTCGGAGTGTGCCATTCTTTGCTGGTGCTCGTCCTTTGGTAATCTTCAGTGAATTGGCGAACCCGTTTGACCACTAGCCTCAAGCTAACGTTCCTCTTGTATCATGCCACTTGTTGGCATGCAGCAGAATCCTTGCAGCCTTATTCAGTGTGGTTCTGGAGTTCTAGGAAGCATTCCAGGTCGCTTAGTACCGGCGGATCTGCTCTAGGATGAGAAACGTACAAGAAGGATGGCCTGTGTGTTTGGGGAGTGTTGAGCAGTGCACCCTTGGGAACAGCTAGATGCCGAGACATGGGAGGAGAAGGGCTTCTTTTGTGAAACCTGTAGAATGTGGCAACTTGAAACAACTCAAGTCTCTCCCTTCTAAAGCACGTTGGAGGTACTAAATAGAGAAAGAAACATCAGAGTCAGGGCTCTGCGGGCCATTTTGAATATAAGGCTGAAGGGAATCTTGATTTTCCTCATTGGCATTTAGAGAGTTGTGGGCTCAGTTCTCCCTGAGAAACTCTTTCCTTGCACATGTTCTCTTCATAGCACAATTGGCTTAGTGATGACAAGTGAGTTGCTAGGAAAGAAACTTGGAGGTTGCCATTCTTTGGTAGCTGCTCATCCTTCAGTAATCTGTCGTGAATTGGAGAGCCCATTGAACACTAGCTTCAAGCTAACGTTCCTCTTGTATCGTGCCACAAGTTGGCATGCAGCAGAATCCATGTAGAGTTATGCAGTGTGGTTCTTGAGCTCTAGGAAGCATTCCAGGTCTCTTAGTACTGGCGGGTCGGCGCTAGGATGAGAAACGTACCAGAAGGACGGCCTGTGTGTTTGGGCCTTTGTCAGCAAAGCAGCGTTGGCAACAGCTAGATGCCGAGCCAGGGGCAGTGAAGGGCTTATTTGGTTAAAGGCCTAGATTGTAGCAAGTTGAAAAAACGGAAGTATCTCCCTTTTAAGCACCTTTAAGGTACAAAATAGAGAAGGAACGAGCAGGGTTAAGGCTCTGAGGACCCTTTTGAAATAAGGCTTGAAGGGAAACTTTATTTTCCTCTTTGGGATTTAGAGAGTTGTGGGCTCAATTCCCCCTGAGAAACTCTTTAGTTGCACATGTTCTCTTCATAGCACAATTGCCTTTGTGATGACAAGTGAGTTGCTAGGAAAGAAATATGGAGGTTGCCATTCTTCAGTAGCTGCTCATCCTTCCATATTCTGTAGTGTATGGGCGACCCCATTGAACACTAGCCTCAAGCTAACGTTCCTCTTGTATCAGGCCGCTGGTTGCAGGCAGCAGAATCCATGTAGCGTTATTCATTGTGGTTCTTGAGCTCTAGGTAGCATTCCAGGTCTCTGAGTACTGGCGGGTCAACACGAGGATGAGCAACGTACTAGAAAGACGGCCTGTGTGTTTGGGCCTTTGTGAGCAATGCAGCGTTGGGCAGAGCTAGATGCCGAGTCAGAGGCTGTGAAGGGCTTCTTTGGTTAAACCTCTACATTTTTGCAAGTTGAAAGAACTCATGTATCTCCCTTCTAAAGCACCTTGGAGGTACAAAGTAGTAAAGAATCAGCAAGGTCGATGCTCTGCTGGCCCCTTTGAAAATAAGTCTTGAAGGGAAACTTCATTTTCCTCATTGGGATTGAGAGAGTTGGGGACTCAATTCTCCCTGAGAAACACTGTAGTTGCACGAGTTCCCTTCATAGCACAATTGCCTTTGTGATGACAAGTGAGTTTCTAGGAAAGAAACTCGGAGTGTGCCATTCTTTGCCGGTGCTCGTCCTTTGGTAATCTTCAGTGAATTGGTGATCCCGTTTGACCACTAGCCTCAAGCTAACGTTCCTCTTGTATCATGCCACTTGTTGGCATGCAGCAGAATCCTTGCAGCCTTATTCAGTGTGGTTCTGGAGTTCTAGGAAGCATTCCAGGTCTCGTAGTACTGGCGGATCTGCTCTAGGATGAGAAACGTACAAGAAGGATGGCCTGTGTGTTTGGGGAGTTGTGAGCAGTGCACCCTTGGGAACAGCTAGATGCCGAGACATGGGAGGAGAAGGGCTTCTTTTGTGAAACCTGTAGAATGTGGCAACTTGAAACAACTCAAGTCTCTCCCTTGTAAAGCACGTTGGAGGTACTAAATAGAGAAAGAAACATCAGAGTCAGGGCTCTGCGGGCCATTTTGAATATAAGGCTGAAGGGAATCTTGATTTTCCTCATTGGCATTTAGAGAGTTGTGGGCTCAGTTCTCCCTGAGAAACTCTTTACTTGCACATGTTCTCTTCATAGCACAATTGGCTTAGTGATGACAGGTGAGTTGCTAGGAAAGAAACTTGGAGGTTGCCATTCTTTGGTAGCTGCTCATCCTTCAGTAATCTGTCGTGAATTGGCGAGCCCATTGAACACTAGCCTCAAGCTAACGTTCCTCTTGTATCGTGCCACAAGTTGGCATGCAGCAGAATCCATGTAGAGTTATGCAGTGTGGTTCTTGAGATCTAGGAAGCATTCCAGGTCTTTTAGTACTGGCGGGTCGGCGCTAGGATGAGAAACGTACCAGAAGGACGGCCTGTGTGTTTGGGCCTTTGTCAGCAAAGCAGCGTTGGCATACAGCTAGATGCCGAGCCAGGGGCAGTGAAGGGCTTATTTGGTTAAAGGCCTAGATTGTAGCAAGTTGAAAAAACGGAAGTATCTCCCTTTTAAGCACCTTTAAGGTACAAAATAGAGAAAGAACGAGCAGGGTTAAGGCTCTGAGGACCCTTTTGAAATAAGGCTTGAAGGGAAACTTTATTTTCCTCTTTGGGATTTAGAGAGTTGTGGGCTCAATTCCCCCTGAGAAACTCTTTAGTTGCACATGTTCTCTTCATAGCACAATTGCCTTTGTGATGACAAGTGAGTTGCTAGGAAAGAAATATGGAGGTTGCCATTCTTCAGTAGCTGCTCATCCTTCAGTATTCTGTAGTGTATGGGCGACCCCATTGAACACTAGCCTCAAGCTAACGTTCCTCTTGTATCAGGCCGCTGGTTGCAGGCAGCAGAATCCATGTAGCGTTATTCATTGTGGTTCTTGAGCTCTAGGTAGCATTCCAGGTCTCTGAGTACTGGCGGGTCAACACGAGGATGAGCAACGTACTAGAAAGACGGCCTGTGTGTTTGGGCCTTTGTGAGCAATGCAGCGTTGGGCAGAGCTAGATGCCGAGTCAGAGGCTGTGAAGGGCTTCTTTGGTTAAACCTCTACATTTTTGCAAGTTGAAAGAACTCATGTATCTCCCTTCTAAAGCACCTTGGAGGTACAAAGTAGTAAAGAATCAGCAAGGTCAATGCTCTGCTGGCCCCTTTGAAAATAAGTCTTGAAGGGAAACTTCATTTTCCTCATTGGGATTGAGAGAGTTGGGGGCTCAATTCTCCCTGAGAAAGACTGTAGTTGCACGAGTTCCCTTCATAGCACAATTGCCTTTGGGACGACAAGTGAGTTTCTAGGAAAGAAACTCGGGGTGTGCCATTCTTTGCTGGTGCTCGTCCTTTGGTAATCTTCAGTGAATTGGCGATCCCGTTTGACCACTAGCCTCAAGCTAACGTTCCTCTTGTATCATGCCACTTGTTGGCATGCAGCAGAATCCTTGCAGCCTTTTTCAGTGTGGTTCTGGAGCTCTAGGAAGCATTCCAGGTCTCGTAGTAGTGGCGGATCTGCTCTAGGATGAGAAACGTACAAGAAGGACGGCCTGTGTGTTGGGGAGTTGTGAGCAGTGCACCCTTGGGAACAGCTAGATGCCGAGACATGGGAGGAGAAGGGCTTCTTTTGTGAAACCTGTAGAATGTGGCAACTTGAAACAACTCAAGTCTCTCCCTTCTAAAGCACGTTGGAGGTACTAAATAGAGAAAGAAACATCAGAGTCAGGGCTCTGCGGGCAATTTTGAATATAAGGCTGAAGGGAATCTTGATTTTCCTCATTGGCATTTAGAGAGTTGTGGGCTCAGTTCTACCTGAGAAACTCTTTCCTTGCACATGTTCTCTTCATAGCAACATTGGCTTAGTGATGACAAGTGAGTTGCTAGGAAAGAAACTTGGAGGTTGCCATTCTTTGGTAGCTGCTCATCCTTCAGTAATCTGTCGTGAATTGGCGAGCCCATTGAACACTAGCCTCAAGCTAACGTTCTTCTTGTATCGTGCCACAAGTTGGCATGCAGCAGAATCCATGTAGAGTTATGCAGTGTGGTTCTTGAGCTCTAGGAAGCATTCCAGGTCTCTTAGTACTGGCGGGTCGGCGCTAGGATGAGAAACGTACCAGAAGGACGGCCTGTGTGTTTGGGCCTTTGTCAGCAAAGCAGCGTTGGCAACAGCTAGATGCCGAGCCAGGGGCAGTGAAGGGCTTATTTGGTTAAAGGCCTAGATTGTAGCAAGTTGAAAAAACGGAAGTATCTCCCTTTTAAGCACCTTTAAGGTACAAAATAGAGAAAGAACGAGCAGGGTTAAGGCTCTGAGGACCCTTTTGAAATAAGGCTTGAAGGGAAACTTTATTTTCCTCTTTGGGGTTTAGAGAGTTGTGGGCTCAATTCCCCATGAGAAACTCTTTAGCTGCACATGTTCTCTTCATAGCACAATTGCCTTTGTGATGACAAGTGAGTTGCTAGGAAAGAAATATGGAGGTTGCCATTCTTCAGTAGCTGCTCATCCTTCCGTATTCTGTAGTGTATGGGCGACCCCATTGAACACTAGCCTCAAGCTAACGTTCCTCTTGTATCAGGCCGCTGGTTGCAGGCAGCAGAATCCATGTAGCGTTATTCATTGTGGTTCTTGAGCTCTAGGTAGCATTCCAGGTCTCTGAGTACTGGCGGGTCAACACGAGGATGAGCAACGTAGTAGAAGGACGGCCTGTGTGTTTGGGCCTTTGTGAGCAATGCAGCGTTGGGCAGAGCTAGATGCCGAGTCAGAGGCTGTGAAGGGCTTCTTTGGTTAAACCTCTACATTTTTGCAAGTTGAAAGAACTCATGTATCTCCCTTCTAAAGCACCTTGGAGGTACAAAGTAGTAAAGAATCAGCAAGGTCAATGCTCTGCTGGCCCCTTTGAAAATAAGTCTTGAAGGGAAACTTCATTTTCCTCATTGGGATTGAGAGAGTTGGGGACTCAATTCTCCCTGAGAAACACTGTAGTTGCACGAGTTCCCTTCATAGCACAATTGCCTTTGTGACGACAAGTGAGTTTCTTGGAAAGAAACTCGGGGTGTGCCATTCTTTGCTGGTGCTCGTCCTTTGGTAATCTTCAGTGAATTGGCGATCCCGTTTGACCACTAGCCTCAAGCTAACGTTCCTCTTGTATCATGCCACTTGTTGGCATGCAGCAGAATCCTTGCAGCCTTATTCAGTGTGGTTCTGGAGCTCTAGGAAGCATTCCAGGTCTCTTAGTACCCGCGGATCTGCTCTAGGATGAGAAACGTACAAGAAGGATGGCCTGTGTGTTTGGGGAGTGTTCAGAATTGCACCCTTGGGAACAGCTAGATGCCGAGACATGGGAGGAGAAGGGCTTCTTTTGTGAAACCTGTAGAATGTGGCAACTTGAAACAACGCAAGTCTCTCCCTCTAAAGCACGTTGGAGGTACTAAATAGAGAAAAAAACTTCAGAGTCAGGGCTCTGCGGGCCATTTTGAATATAAGGCTGAAGGGAATCTTTATTTTCCTCATTGGCATTTAGAGAGTTGTGGGCTCAGTTCTCCCTGAGAAACTCTTTCCTTGCACATGTTCTCTTCATAGCACAATTGGCTTAGTGATGACAAGTGAGTTGCTAGGAAAGAAACTTGGAGGTTGCCATTCTTTGGTAGCTGCTCATCCTTCAGTAATCTGTCGTGAATTGGCGAGCGCATTGAACACTAGCCTCAAGCTAACGTTCCTCTTGTATCGTGCCACAGGTTGGCATGCAGCAGAATCCATGTAGCGTTATGCAGTGTGGTTCTTGAGCTGTAGGAAGTATTCCAGGTCTCTTAGTACTGGCGGGTCTGCGCGAGGATGAGAAACGTACTAGAAGGACGGTCTGTGTGTTTGGGCCTTTGTGAGCAATGCAGCGCTGGGAACAGCTAGATGCCGAGCCAGGGGCAGTGAAGGGCTTATTTGGTTAAACCTCTAGATTGTGGCAAGTTGAAACAACGGAAGTAGCTCCCTTCTAAAGCCCCTTTAAGGTACAAAATAGAGAAAGAACGAGCAGGGTTAAGGCTCTGAGGACCTTTTTGAAATAAGGCTTGAAGGGAAACTTTATTTTCCTCTTTGGGATTTAGAGAGTTGTGGGCTCAATTCCCCCTGAGAAACACTTTAGTTGCACATGTTCTCTTCATAGCACAATTGCCTTTGTGATGACAAGTGAGTTGCTAGGAAAGAAATATGGAGGTTGCCATTCTTCGGTAGCTGCTCCTTCTTCCGTATTCTGTAGTGAATGGGCGACCCCATTGAACACTAGCCTCAAGCGAATGTTCCTCTTGTATCAGGCCGCTGGTTGCAGGCAGGAGAATCCATGTAGCGTTATTCATTGTGGTTCTTGAGCTCTAGGTAGCATTCCAGGTCTCTGAGTACTGGCGGGTCAACACTAGGATGAGCAACGTACTAGAAGGACGGCCTGTGTGTTTGGGCCTTTGTGAGCAATGCAGCGTTGGGAACTGCTAGATGCCGAGCCAGGGGCAGTGAAGGGCTTATTTGGTTAAACCTCTAGATTGTGGCAAGTTGAAACAACGGAAGTAGCTCCCTTCTAAAGCCCCTTTAAGGTACAATATAGAGAAAGAACGAGCAGGGTTAAGGCTCTGAGGACCCTTTTGAAATAAGGCTTGAAGGGAAACTTTATTTTCCTCTTTGGGATTTAGAGAGTTGTGGGCTCAATTCCCCCTGAGAAACTCTTTAGTTGCACATGTTCTCTTCATAGCACAATTGCCTTTGTGATGACAAGTGAGTTTCTAGGAAAGAAACATGGAGGTTGCCATTCTTTGGTAGCTGCTCATCCTTCTGTATTCTGTAGTGAATGGGCGACCCCATTGAACACTAGCCTCAAGCGAATGTTCCTCTTGTATCAGGCCGCTGGTTGCGGGCAGCAGAATCCATGTAGTGTTATTCATTGTGGTTCTTGAGCTCTGGGTAGCATTCCAGGTCTCTGAGTACTGGCGGGTCAACACTAGGATGAGCAACGTACTAGAAGGACGGCCTGTGTGTTTGGGCCTTTGTGAGCAATGCAGCGTTGGGAAGAGCTAGATGCCGAGTCAGAGGCTGTGAAGGGCTTCTTTGGTTAAACCTCTACATTTTTGCAAGTTGAAAGAACTCATGTATCTCCCTTCTAAAGCACCTTGGAGGTACAAAGTAGTAAAGAATCAGCAAGGTCAATGCTCTGCTGGCCCCTTTGAAAATAAGTCTTGAAGGGAAACTTCATTTTCCTCATTGGGATTGAGAGAGTTGGGGGCTCAATTCTCCCTGAGAAAGACTGTAGTTGCACGAGTTCCCTTCATAGCACAATTTCCTTTGTGACGACAAGTGAGTTTCTAGGAAAGAAACTCGGAGTGTGCCATTCTTTGCTGGTGCTCGTCCTTTGGTAATCTTCAGTGAATTGGCGATCCCGTTTGACCACTGGCCTCAAGCTAACGTTCCTCTTGTATCATGCCACTTGTTGGCATGCAGCAGAATCCTTGCAGCCTTTTTCAGTGTGGTTCTGGAGCTCTAGGAAGCATTCCAGGTCTCTTAGTACTGGCGGATCTGCTCTAGGATGAGAAACGTACAAGAAGGATGGCCTGTGTGTTGGGGAGTTGTGAGCAGTGCACCCTTGGGAACAGATAGATGCCGAGACATGGGAGGAGAAGGGCTTCTTTTGTGAAACCTGTAGAATGTGGCAACTTGAAACAACTCAAGTCTCTCCCTTCTAAAGCATGTTGGAGGTACTAAATAGAGAAAGAAACATCAGAGTCAGGGCTCTGCGGGCCATTTTGAATATAAGGCTGAAGGGAATCTTTATTTTCCTCATTGGCATTTAGAGAGTTGTGGGCTCAGTTTTCCCTGAGAAACCGTTTACTTGCACATGTTCTCTTCATAGCACAAATGGCTTAGTGATGACAAGTGAGTTGCTAGTAAAGAAACTTGGAGGTTGCCATTCTTTGGTAGCTGCTCATCCTTCAGTAATCTGTCGTGAATTGGCGAGCCCATTGAACACTAGCCTCAAGCTAAGGTTCCTCTTGTATCGTGCCACAGGTTGGCATGCAGCAGAATCCATGTAGAGTTATGCAGTGTGGTTCTTGAGCTCTAGGTAGCATTCCAGGTCTCTTAGTACTGGCGGGTTTGCAGGAGGATGAGAAACGGACTAGAAGACAGCCTGTGGGTTTGGGCCTTTGTGAGCAATGTAGTGTTGGGAACAGCTAGATGCCGAGTCAGGGGCAGTGAAGGACTTATTTGGTTAAACCTCTAGATTGTGGCAAGTTGAAACAAAGGAAATATCTCCCTTCTAAAGCAACTTTAAGGTGCAAAATACGGAAAGAACGAGCAGGGTTAAGGCTCTGTGGACCGTTTTGAAAATAAGGCTTGAAGGGAAACTTTATTTTCCTCTTTGGGATATAGAGAGTTGTGGGCTCCATTCCCCCTGGAAAACTCTTTAGTTGCTCAAGTTCTCTTCATAGCACAATTGCCTTTGTGATGACAAGTGAGGTTCTAGGAAAGAAATATGCAGGTTGCCATTCTTTGGTAGCTGCTCATCCTTCCATAATCTGTCATGAATTGGCGAGCCCATTGAACAGTAGACTCAAGCTAAAATTCCTCTTGTTTCCTGCCGCAGGTTGCAGGCAGCAGAATCCTTGTAGCCTTATTCAGTGTGGTTCTGGAGCTCTAGGATGCATTCCACGTATCTTAGTACTGGCGGATCTGCTCTAGGATGAGAAACGTACAAGAATGACGGACTGTGTGATTGGGGAATTGTGAGCAGTGCAGCCTTGGGAAAAGCTAAATGCCGAGGCATGGGAGGTGAAGGGCTTCTTTTGTAAAACCTGTAGAATGTGGCAACTTGAAACAACTCAAGTATCTCCCTTCTGAAGCACGTTGGAGGTACAAAATATAGAAAGAAACATCAGAGTCAGTGCTCTGTGGGCCATTTTGAAAATAAGGCTTGAAGGGAAACTTTATTTTCCTCATTGGCCTTTTGAGAGTTGTGGGCTCAGTTCTCCCTGAGAAACTCTTTACTTACACATGTTCTCTTCATAGCACAATTGGCTTAGTGATGACAAGTGAGTTGCTAGGAAAGAAACTTGGAGGTTGCCATTCTTTGGTAGGGGCCCATCATTCTGTAATCTGTAGTGAATGGGTGATCCCATTGAACACTGGCCACAAGCTAACTTTCCTCTTGTATCATGCAGCAGGTTGCAGGCAGCAGAATCCATGTAGCGTTATTCATTGTGGTCCTTGAGCTCTAGGTAGCATTCCAGGTCTCTTAGTACTGGCGGGTTTGCAGGAGGATGAGAAACGGACTAGAAGACGGCCTGTGGGTTTGGGCCTTTGTGAGCAATGTAGTGTTGGGAACAGCTAGATGCCGAGTCAGGGGCAGTGAAGGACTTATTTGGTTAAACCTCTAGATTGTGGCAAGTTGAAACAAAGGAAATATCTGCCTTCTAAAGCAACTTTAAGGTGCAAAATAGGGAAAGAACGAGCAGGGTTAAGGCTCTGTGGACCCTTTTGAAAATAAGGCTTGAAGGGAAACTTTATTTTCCTCTTTGGCATATAGAGAGTTGTGGGCTCAATTCCCCCTGGGAAACTCTTTAGTTGCACATGTTCTCTTCATAGCACAATTGCCTTTGTGATGACAAGTGAGTTGCTAGGAAAGAAATATGGAGGTTGCCATTCTTCAGTAGCTGCTCATCCTTCCGTATTCTGTAGTGTATGGGCGACCCCATTGAACACTAGCCTCAAGCTAACGTTCCTCTTTTATCGTGCCACAGGTTGGCATGCAGCAGAATCCATGTAGCGTTATTCAGTGTGGTTCTTGAGCTCTAGGAAGCATTCCAGGTATCTTAGTCCTGGCCGGTCTGCGCGAGGATGAGAAACGTACTAGAAGGACGGCCTGTGTGTTTGGGTCTTTGTGAGCAATGCAGCGTTGGGAACAGCTAGATGCCGAGCCAGGGGCAGTGAAGGGCTTATTTGGTTAAACCTCTAGATTGTGGCAAGTTGAAACAACGGAAGTATCTCCCTTCTAAAGCACCTTTAAGGTACAAACTAGAGAAAGAACGAACAGGGTTAAGGCTCTGAGGACCCTTTTGAAATAAGGCTTGAAGGGAAACTTTATTTTCCTCTTTGGGGTTTAGAGAGTTGTGGGCTCAATTCCCCCTGAGAAACTCTTTAGTTGCACATGTTCTCTTCATAGCACAATTGCCTTTGTGATGACAAGTGAGTTGCTAGGAAAGAAATATGGAGGTTGCCATTCTTCAGTAGCTGCTCATCCTTCCGTATTCTGTAGTGTATGGGCGACCCCATTGAACACTAGCCTCAAGCTAACGTTCCTCTTGTATCAGGCCGCTGGTTGCAGGCAGCAGAATCCATGTAGCGTTATTCATTGTGGTTCTTGAGCTCTAGGTAGCATTCCAGGTCTCTGAGTACTGGCGGGTCAACAC
Source organism: Balaenoptera ricei (assembly GCF_028023285.1). Lineage (NCBI taxonomy): Eukaryota > Metazoa > Chordata > Mammalia > Artiodactyla > Balaenopteridae > Balaenoptera > Balaenoptera ricei. Next base: position 47,722,590 of record NC_082649.1, on the reverse strand, counting down.
GAGGATGAGCAACGTACTAGAAGGACGGCCTGTGTGTTTGGGCCTTTGTGAGCAATGCAGCATTGGGCAGAGCTAGATGCCGAGTCAGAGGCTGTGAAGGGCTTCTTTGGTTAAACCTCTACATTTTTGCAAGTTGAAAGAACTCATGTATCTCCCTTCTAAAGCACCTTGGAGGTACAAAGTAGAGAAAGAATCAGCAAGGTCAATGCTCTGCTGGCCCCTTTGAAAATAAGTCTTGAAGGGAAACTTCATTTTCCTCATTGGGATTGAGAGAGTTGGGGGCTCAATTCTCCCTGAGAAAGACTGTAGTTGCACGAGTTCCCTTCATAGCACAATTGCCTTTGGGACGACAAGTGAGTTTCTAGGAAAGAAACTCGGGGTGTGCCATTCTTTGCTGGTGCTCGTCCTTTGGTAATCTTCAGTGAATTGGCGATCCCGTTTGACCACTAGCCTCAAGCTAACGTTCCTCTTGTATCATGCCAATTGTTGGCATGCAGCAGAATCCTTGCAGCCTTTTTCAGTGTGGTTCTGGAGCTCTAGGAAGCATTCCAGGTCTCTTAGTACTGGCGGATCTGCTCTAGGATGAGAAACGTACAAGAAGGACGGCCTGTGTGTTGGGGAGTTGTGAGCAGTGCACCCTTGGGAACAGCTAGATGCCGAGACATGGGAGGAGAAGGGCTTCTTTTGTGAAACCTGTAGAATGTGGCAACTTGAAACAACTCAAGTCTCTCCCTTCTAAAGCACGTTGGAGGTACAAAATATAGAAAGAAACATCAGAGTCAGTGCTCTGTGGGCCATTTTGAAAATAAGGCTTGAAGGGAAACTTTACTTTCCTCATTGGCCTTTTGAGAGTTGTGGGCTCAGTTCTTCCTGAGAAACTCTTTACTTACACATGTTCTCTTCATAGCACAATTGGCTTAGTGATGACAAGTGAGTTGCTAGGAAAGAAACTTGGAGCTTGCCATTCTTTGGTAGGGGCTCATCATTCTGTAATCTGTAGTGAATGGGTGACCCCATTGAACACTGGCCACAAGCTAACGTTCCTCTTGTATCATGCAGCAGGTTGCAGGCAGCAGAATCCATGTAGCGTTATTCATTGTGGTCCTTGAGCTCTAGGTAGCATTCCAGGTCTCTTAGTACTGGCGGGTTTGCAGGAGGATGAGAAACGGACTAGAAGACGGCCTGTGGGTTTGGGCCTTTGTGAGCAATGTAGTGTTGGGAACAGCTAGATGCCGAGTCAGGGGCAGTGAAGGACTTATTTGGTTAAACCTCTAGATTGTGGCAAGTTGAAACAAAGGAAATATCTGCCTTCTAAAGCAACTTTAAGGTGCAAAATAGGGAAAGAACGAGCAGGGTTAAGGCTCTGTGGACCCTTTTGAAAATAATGCTTGAAGGGAAACTTTATTTTCCTCTTTGGGATATAGAGAGTTGTGGGCTAAATTCCCCCTGGGAAACTCTTTAGTTGCACAAGTTCTCTTCATAGCACAATTGCCTTTGTGATGACAAGTGAGGTTCTAGGAAAGAAATATGGAGTTTGCCACTCTTTGGTAGCTGCTCATCCTTCCATAATCTGTCGTGAATTGGCGAGCCCATTGAACAGTAGACTCAAGCTAAAATTCCTCTTGTTTCCTGCCGCAGGTTGCAGGCAGCAGAATCCATGTAACTTTATTCAGTGTGGTTCTTGAGCTCTGTGAAGCATTCCAGGTCTCTTAGTACAGGCGGGTCTGTACTAGGATGAGAAAACTACAGGAAGGATGGCCTGTGTGTTTGCTGAATTGTGAGCAGTGCACCACTGGGAACAGTTGGTTGCCGAGTCATGGGAAGTGATTGGCTTCTTTTCTTAGACTCCAGAAAGTAGTAAGTTGAAACAACTCAAGTATCTCCCTTCTAAAGCACCTTGGAAGTACAACATAGAGAAAGAAACAGCAGAGTCAATGCTCTGTGGGCCCTTTTGTATATAAGGCTTGAAGGGAAACTTTATGTTCCTCCTTGGGATTTAGAGAGTTGCGGGCTCAATTCTCCCTGAGAAACACTGTAGTTACACATGTTCTCTTCAGAGCACAATTGCCTTTGTGATGATAAGTGAGTTTCTAGGAAAGAAATATGGAGGTTGCCATTCTTTGGTAGCTGCTCATCCTTCCGTAATCTGTAGTGAATGGGCGACTCCATTGAACACTAGCCTCAAGCTAACGTTCCTCTTGTATCAGGCCGCTGGTTGCAGGCAGCAGAATCCATGTAGCGTTATTCATTGTGGTTCTTGAGCTCTAGGTAGCATTCCAGGTCTCTGAGTACTGGCGGGTCAACACGAGGATGAGCAACGTACTAGAAGGACGGCCTGTGTGTTTGGGCCTTTGTGAGCAATGCAGCGTTGGGCAGAGCTAGATGCCGAGTCAGAGGCTGTGAAGGGCTTCTTTGGTTAAACCTCTACATTTTTGCAAATTGAAAGAACTCATGTATCTCCCTTCTAAAACACCTTGGAGGTACAAAGTAGAGAAAGAATCAGCAAGGTCAATGCTTTTCTGGCCCCTTTGAAAGTAAGTCTTGAAGGGAAACTTCATTTTCCTCATTGGGATTTAGAGAGTTGGGGGCTCAATTCTCCCTGAGAAACACTGTAGTTGCACGAGTTCCCTTCATAGCACAATTGCCTTTGTGATGACAAGTGAGTTTCTCGGAAAGAACCTCGGAGTTTGCCATTCTTTGCTGGTGCTCGTCCTTTGGTAATCTTCAGTGAATTGGCGAACCCGTTTGACCACTAGCTTCAAGCTAACGTTCCTCTTGTGTCATGCCACTTGTTGGCATGCAGCAGAATCCTTGTAGCCTTATTCAGTGTGGTTCTTGAGTTCTAGGAAGCATTCCAGGTCTCTTAGTACTGGCGGACCTGCTCTAGGATGAGAAACATACAAGAAGGACGGCCTGTGTGTTTGGGGAGTTGTGAGCAGTGCACCCTTGGGAACAGCTAGATGCCGAGACATGGGAAGTGAAGGGCTTCTTTTGTGAAACCTGTAGAATGTGGCAACTTGGAACAACTCAAGTATCTCCCTTCTAAAGCATGTTGGAGGTACTAAATAGAGAAAGAAACATCAGAGTCAGGACTCTGCGGGCCATTTTGAATATAAGGCTGAAGGGAAACTTTATTTTCCTCATTGGCATTTAGAGAGTTGTGGGTTCAGTTCTCCCTGAGAAACTCTTTACTTACACTTGTTCTCTTCATAGCACAATTGGCTTAGTGATGACAAGTGAGTTGCTAGGAAAGAAACTTGGAGGTTGTCATTCTTTGGTAGGGGCTCATCATTCTGTAATATGTAGTGAATGGGTGACCCCATTGAACACTGGCCACAAGCTAACGTTCCTCTTTTATCATGCATCAGGTTGCAGGCAGCAGAATCCATGTAGCGTTATTCATTGTGGTCCTTGAGCTCTAGGTAGCATTCCAGGTCTCTTAGTACTGGCGGGTTTGCAGGAGGATGAGAAACGGACTGGAAGACAACCTGTGGGTTTGGGCCTTTGTGAGCAATGTAGTGTTGGGAACAGCTAGATGCCGAGTCAGGGGCAGTGAAGGACTTATTTGGTTAAACCTCTAGATTGTGGCAAGTTGAAACAAAGGAAATATCTGCCTTCTAAAGCAACTTTAAGGTGCAAAATAGGGAAAGAACGAGCAGGGTTAAGGCTCTGTGGACCGTTTTGAAAATAAGGCTTGAAGGGAAACTTTATTTTCCTCTTTGGGATATAGAGAGTTGTGGGCTCCATTCCCCCTGGAAAACTCTTTAGTTGCTCAAGTTCTCTTCATAGCACAATTGCCTTTGTGATGACAAGTGAGGTTCTAGGAAAGAAATACGCAGGTTGCCATTCTTTGGTAGCTGCTCATCCTTCCATAATCTGTCATGAATTGGCGAGCCCATTGAACAGTAGACTCAAGCTAAAATTCCTCTTGTTTCCTGCCGCAGGTTGCAGGCAGCTGAATCCTTGTAGCCTTATTCAGTGTGGTTCTGGAGCTCTAGGATGCATTCCACGTATCTTAGTACTGGCGGATCTGCTCTAGGATGAGAAACGTACAAGAATGACGGACTGTGTGATTGGGGAATTGTGAGCAGTGCAGCCTTGGGAACAGCTAAATGCCGAGGCATGGGAGGTGAAGGGCTTCTTTTGTAAAACCTGTAGAATGTGGCAACTTGAAACAACTCAAGTATCTCCCTTCTGAAGCACGTTGGAGGTACAAAATATAGAAAGAAACATCAGAGTCAGTGCTCTGTGGGCCATTTTGAAAATAAGGCTTGAAGGGAAACTTTATTTTCCTCATTGGCCTTTTGAGAGTTGTGGGCTCAGTTCTCCCTGAGAAACTCTTTACTTACACATGTTCTCTTCATAGCACAATTGGCTTAGTGATGACAAGTGAGTTGCTAGGAAAGAAACTTGGAGGTTGCCATTCTTTGGTAGGGGCCCATCATTCTGTAATCTGTAGTGAATGGGTGACCCCATTGAACACTGGCCACAAGCTAACTTTCCTCTTGTATCATGCAGCAGGTTGCAGGCAGCAGAATCCATGTAGCGTTATTCATTGTGGTCCTTGAGCTCTAGGTAGCATTCCAGGTCTCTTAGTACTGGCGGGTTTGCAGGAGGATGAGAAACGGACTAGAAGACGGCCTGTGGGTTTGGGCCTTTGTGAGCAATGTAGTGTTGGGAACAGCTAGATGCCGAGTCAGGGGCAGTGAAGGACTTATTTGGTTAAACCTCTAGATTGTGGCAAGTTGAAACAAAGGAAATATCTGCCTTCTAAAGCAACTTTAAGGTGCAAAATAGGGAAAGAACGAGCAGGGTTAAGGCTCTGTGGACCCTTTTGAAAATAAGGCTTGAAGGGAAACTTTATTTTCCTCTTTGGCATATAGAGAGTTGTGGGCTCAATTCCCCCTGGGAAACTCTTTAGTTGCACATGTTCTCTTCATAGCACAATTGCCTTTGTGATGACAAGTGAGTTGCTAGGAAAGAAATATGGAGGTTGCCATTCTTCAGTAGCTGCTCATCCTTCCGTATTCTGTAGTTTATGGGCGACCCCATTGAACACTAGCCTCAAGCTAACGTTCCTCTTTTATCGTGCCACAGGTTGGCATGCAGCAGAATCCATGTAGCGTTATTCAGTGTGGTTCTTGAGCTCTAGGAAGCATTCCAGGTATCTTAGTCCTGGCCGGTCTGCGCGAGGATGAGAAACGTACTAGAAGGACGGCCTGTGTGTTTGGGTCTTTGTGAGCAATGCAGCGTTGGGAACAGCTAGATGCCGAGCCAGGGGCAGTGAAGGGCTTATTTGGTTAAACCTCTAGCTTGTGGCAAGTTGAAAGAACGGAAGTATCTCCCTTCTAAAGCACCTTTAAGGTACAAACTAGAGAAAGAACGAACAGGGTTAAGGCTCTGAGGACCCTTTTGAAATAAGACTTGAAGGGAAACTTTATTTTCCTCTTTGGGATTTAGAGAGTTGTGGGCTCAATTCCACCTGAGAAACTCTTTAGTTGCACATGTTCTCTTCATAGCACAATTGCCTTTGTGATGACAAGTGAGTTGCTAGGAAAGAAATATGGAGGTTGCCATTCTTTGGTAGCTGCTCATCCTTCCGTATTCTGTAGTGAATGGGCGACCCCATTGAACACTAGCCTCAAGCTAACGTTCCTCTTGTATCAGGCCGCTGGTTGCAGGCAGCAGAATCCATGTAGCGTTATTCATTGTGGTTCTTGAGCTCTAGGTAGCATTCCAGGTCTCTGAGTACTGGCGGGTCAACACGAGGATGAGCAACGTACTAGAAGGACGGCCTGTGTGTTTGGGCCTTTGTGAGCAATGCAGCGTTGGGCAGAGCTAGATGCCGAGTCAGAGGCTGTGAAGGGCTTCTTTGGTTAAACCTCTACATTTTTGCAAGTTGAAAGAACTCATGTATCTCCCTTCTAAAGCACCTTGGAGGTACAAAGTAGAGAAAGAATCAGCAAGGTCAATGCTCTGATGGCCCCTTTGAAAATAAGTCTTGAAGGGAGAATTCATTTTCCTCATTGGGATTGAGAGAGTTGGGGGCTCAGTTCTCCCTGAGAAACACTGTAGTTGCACGAGTTCCCTTCATAGCACAATTGCCTTTGTGATGACAAGCGAGTTTCTAGGAAAGAAACTCGGAGTGTGCCATTCTTTGCTGGTGCTCGTCCTTTGGTTATCTTCAGTGAATTGGCGATCCCGTTTGACCACTAGCCTCAAGCTAACGTTCCTCTTGTATCATGCCACTTGTTGGCATGCAGCAGAATCCTTGCAGCCTTTTTCAGTGTGGTTCTGGAGCTCTAGGAAGCATTCCAGGTCTCTTAGTACTGGCGGATCTGCTCTAGGATGAGAAACGTACAAGAAGGACGGCCTGTGTGTTGGGGAGTTGTGAGCAGTGCACCCTTGGGAACAGCTAGATGCCGAGACATGGGAAGTGAAGGGCTTCTTTTGTGAAACCTGTAGAATGTGGCAACTTGAAACAACTCAAGTCTCTCCCTTCTAAAGCACGTTGGAGGTACAAAATATAGAAAGAAACATCAGAGTCAGTGCTCTGTGGGCCATTTTGAAAATAAGGCTTGAAGGGAAACTTTCCTCATTGGCCTTTTGAGAGTTGTGGGCTCAGTTCTCCCTGAGAAACTCTTTACTTACACATGTTCTCTTCATAGCACAATTGGCTTAGTGATGACAAGTGAGTTGCTAGGAAAGAAACTTGGAGGTTGCCATTCTTTGGTAGGGGCTCATCATTCTGTAATCTGTAGTGAATGGGTGACCCCATTGAACACTGGCCACAAGCTAACGTTCCTCTTGTATCATGCAGCAGGTTGCAGGCAGCAGAATCCATGTAGCGTTATTCATTGTGGTCCTTGAGCTCTAGGTAGCATTCCAGGTCTCTTAGTACTGGCGGGTTTGCAGGAGGATGAGAAACGGACTAGAAGACGGCCTGTGGGTTTGGGCCTTTGTGATCAATGTAGTGTTGGGAACAGCTAGATGCCGAGTCAGGGGCAGTGAAGGACTTATTTGGTTAAACCTCTAGATTGTGGCAAGTTGAAACAAAGGAAATATCTGCCTTCTAAAGCAACTTTAAGGTGCAAAATAGGGAAAGAACGAGCAGGGTTAAAGCTCTGTGGACCCTTTTGAAAATAAGGCTTGAAGGGAAACTTTATTTTCCTCTTTGGGATATAGAGAGTTGTGGGCTAAATTCCCCCTGGGAAACTCTTTAGTTGCACAAGTTCTCTTCATAGCACAATTGCCTTTGTGATGACAAGTGAGGTTCTAGGAAAGAAATATGGAGTTTGCCACTCTTTGGTAGCTGCTCATCCTTCCATAATCTGTCGTGAATTGGCGAGCCCATTGAACAGTAGACTCAAGCTAAAATTCCTCTTGTTTCCTGCCGCAGGTTGCAGGCAGCAGAATCCATGTAACTTTATTCAGTGTGGTTCTTGAGCTCTGTGAAGCATTCCAGGTCTCTTAGTACAGGCGGATCTGTACTAGGATGAGAAAACTACAGGAAGGATGGCCTGTGTGTTTGCTGAATTGTGAGCAGTGCACCACTGGGAACAGTTGGTTGCCGAGTCATGGGAAGTGATTGGCTTCTTTTCTTAGACTCCAGAAAGTAGTAAGTTGAAACAACTCAAGTATTTCCCTTCTAAAGCACCTTGGAAGTACAACATAGAGAAAGAAACAGCAGAATCAATGCTCTGTGGGCCCTTTTGTATATAAGGCTTGAAGGGAAACTTTATGTTCCTCCTTGGGATTTAGAGAGTTGCGGGCTCAATTCTCCCTGAGAAACACTGTAGATACACATGTTCTCTTCAGAGCACAATTGCCTTTGTGATGATAAGTGAGTTTCTAGGAAAGAAATATGGAGGTTGCCATTCTTTGGTAGCTGCTCATCCTTCCGTAATCTGTAGTGAATGGGCGACTCCATTGAACACTAGCCTCAAGCTAACGTTCCTCTTGTATCAGGCCGCTGGTTGCAGGCAGCAGAATCCATGTAGCGTTATTCATTGTGGTTCTTGAGCTCTAGGTAGCATTCCAGGTCTCTGAGTACTGGCGGGCCAACACAAGGATGAGCAACGTACTAGAAGGACGGCCTGTGTGTTTGGGCCTTTGTGAGCAATGCAGCGTTGGGCAGAGCTAGATGCCGAGTCAGAGGCTGTGAAGGGCTTCTTTGGTTAAACCTCTACATTTTTGTAAATTGAAAGAACTCATGTATCTCCCTTCTAAAGCACCTTGGAGGTACAAAGTAGAGAAAGAATCAGCAAGGTCAATGCTTTTCTGGCCCCTTTGAAAGTAAGTCTTGAAGGGAAACTTCATTTTCCTCATTGGGATTTAGAGAGTTGGGGGCTCAATTCTCCCTGAGAAACACTGTAGTTGCACGAGTTCCCTTCATAGCACAATTGCCTTTGTGATGACAAGTGAGTTTCTCGGAAAGAACCTCGGAGTTTGCCATTCTTTGCTGGTGCTCGTCCTTTGGTAATCTTCAGTGAATTGGCGAACCCGTTTGACCACTAGCTTCAAGCTAACGTTCCTGTTGTGTCATGCCACTTGTTGGCATGCAGCAGAATCCTTGTAGCCTTATTCAGTGTGGTTCTTGAGCTCTAGGAAGCATTCCAGGTCTCTTAGTACTGGCGGACCTGCTCTAGGATGAGAAACATACAAGAAGGACGGCCTGTGTGTTTGGGGAGTTGTGAGCAGTGCACCCTTGGGAACAGCTAGATGCCGAGACATGGGAAGTGAAGGGCTTCTTTTGTGAAACCTGTAGAATGTGGCAACTTGGAACAACTCAAGTATCTCCCTTCTAAAGCATGTTGGAGGTACTAAATAGAGAAAGAAACATCAGAGTCAGGACTCTGCGGGCCATTTTGAATATAAGGCTGAAGGGAAACTTTATTTTCCTCATTGGCATTTAGAGAGTTGTGGGTTCAGTTCTCCCTGAGAAACTCTTTACTTACACTTGTTCTCTTCATAGCACAATTGGCTTAGTGATGACAAGTGAGTTGCTAGGAAAGAAACTTGGAGGTTGTCATTCTTTGGTAGGGGCTCATCATTCTGTAATATGTAGTGAATGGGTGACCCCATTGAACACTGGCCACAAGCTAACGTTCCTCTTGTATCATGCATCAGGTTGCAGGCAGCAGAATCCATGTAGCGTTATTCATTGTGGTCCTTGAGCTCTAGGTAGCATTCCAGGTCTCTTAGTACTGGCGGGTTTGCAGGAGGATGAGAAACGGACTGGAAGACAGCCTGTGGGTTTGGGCCTTTGTGAGCAATGTAGTGTTGGGAACAGCTAGATGCCGAGTCAGGGGCAGTGAAGGACTTATTTGGTTAAACCTCTAGATTGTGGCAAGTTGAAACAAAGGAAATATCTGCCTTCTAAAGCAACTTTAAGGTGCAAAATAGGGAAAGAACGAGCAGGGTTAAGGCTCTGTGGACCGTTTTGAAAATAAGGCTTGAAGGGAAACTTTATTTTCCTCTTTGGGATATAGAGAGTTGTGGGCTCCATTCCCCCTGGAAAACTCTTTAGTTGCTCAAGTTCTCTTCATAGCACAATTGCCTTTGTGATGACAAGTGAGGTTCTAGGAAAGAAATACGCAGGTTGCCATTCTTTGGTAGCTGCTCATCCTTCCATAATCTGTCATGAATTGGCGAGCCCATTGAACAGTAGACTCAAGCTAAAATTCCTCTTGTTTCCTGCCGCAGGTTGCAGGCAGCAGAATCCTTGTAGCCTTATTCAGTGTGGTTCTGGAGCTCTAGGATGCATTCCACGTATCTTAGTACTGGCGGATCTGCTCTAGGATGAGAAACGTACAAGAATGACGGACTGTGTGATTGGGGAATTGTGAGCAGTGCAGCCTTGGGAAGAGCTAAATGCCGAGGCATGGGAGGTGAAGGGCTTCTTTTGTAAAACCTGTAGAATGTGGCAACTTGAAACAACTCAAGTATCTCCCTTCTGAAGCACGTTGGAGGTACAAAATATAGAAAGAAACATCAGAGTCAGTGCTCTGTGGGCCATTTTGAAAATAAGGCTTGAAGGGAAACTTTATTTTCCTCATTGGCCTTTTGAGAGTTGTGAGCTCAGTTCTCCCTGAGAAACTCTTTACTTACACATGTTCTCTTCATAGCACAATTGGCTTAGTGATGACAAGTGAGTTGCTAGGAAAGAAACTTGTAGGTTGCCATTCTTTGGTAGGGGCCCATCATTCTGTAATCTGTAGTGAATGGGTGACCCCATTGAACACTGGCCACAAGCTAACTATCCTCTTGTATCATGCAGCAGGTTGCAGGCAGCAGAATCCATGTAGCGTTATTCATTGTGGTCCTTGAGCTCTAGGTAGCATTCCAGGTCTCTTAGTACTGGCGGGTTTGCAGGAGGATGAGAAACGGACTAGAAGACGGCCTGTGGGTTTGGGCCTTTGTGAGCAATGTAGTGTTGGGAACAGCTAGATGCCGAGTCAGGGGCAGTGAAGGACTTATTTGGTTAAACCTCTAGATTGTGGCAAGTTGAAACAAAGGAAATATCTGCCTTCTAAAGCAACTTTAAGGTGCAAAATAGGGAAAGAACGAGCAGGGTTAAGGCTCTGTGGACCCTTTTGAAAATAAGGCTTGAAGGGAAACTTTATTTTCCTCTTTGGCATATAGAGAGTTGTGGGCTCAATTCCCCCTGGGAAACTCTTTAGTTGCACATGTTCTCTTCATAGCACAATTGCCTTTGTGATGACAAGTGAGTTGCTAGGAAAGAAATATGGAGGTTGCCATTCTTCAGTAGCTGCTCATCCTTCCGTATTCTGTAGTGTATGGGCGACCCCATTGAACACTAGCCTCAAGCTAACGTTCCTCTTTTATCGTGCCACAGGTTGGCATGCAGCAGAATCCATGTAGCGTTATTCAGTGTGGTTCTTGAGCTCTAGGAAGCATTCCAGGTATCTTAGTCCTGGCCGGTCTGCGCGAGGATGAGAAACGTACCAGAAGGACGGCCTGTGTGTTTGGGTCTTTGTGAGCAATGCAGCGTTGGGAACAGCTAGATGCCGAGCCAGGGGCAGTGAAGGGCTTATTTGGTTAAACCTCTAGATTGTGGCAAGTTGAAACAACGGAAGTATCTCCCTTCTAAAGCACCTTTAAGGTACAAACTAGAGAAAGAACGAACAGGGTTAAGGCTCTGAGGACCCTTTTGAAATAAGGCTTGAAGGGAAACTTTATTTTCCTCTTTGGGATTTAGAGAGTTGTGGGCTCAATTCCACCTGAGAAACTCTTTAGTTGCACATGTTCTCTTCATAGCACAATTGCCTTTGTGATGACAAGTGAGTTGCTAGGAAAGAAATATGGAGGTTGCCATTCTTTGGTAGCTGCTCATCCTTCCATATTCTGTAGTGAATGGGCGACCCCATTGAACACTAGCCTCAAGCTAACGTTCCTCTTGTATCAGGCCGCTGGTTGCAGGCAGCAGAATCCATGTAGCGTTATTCATTGTGGTTCTTGAGCTCTAGGTAGCATTCCAGGTCTCTGAGTACTGGCGGGTCAACACGAGGATGAGCAACGTACTAGAAGGACGGCCTGTGTGTTTGGGCCTTTGTGAGCAATGCAGCGTTGGGCAGAGCTAGATGCCGAGTCAGAGGCTGTGAAGGGCTTCTTTGGTTAAACCTCTACATTTTTGCAAGTTGAAAGAACTCATGTATCTCCCTTCTAAAGCACCTTGGAGGTACAAAGTAGAGAAAGAATCAGCAAGGTCAATGCTCTGATGGCCCCTTTGAAAATAAGTCTTGAAGGGAGAATTCATTTTCCTCATTGGGATTGAGAGAGTTGGGGGCTCAATTCTCCCTGAGAAACACTGTAGTTGCACGAGTTCCCTTCATAGCACAATTGCCTTTGTGATGACAAGTGAGTTTCTAGGAAAGAAACTCGGAGTGTGCCATTCTTTGCTGGTGCTCGTCCTTTGGTAATCTTCAGTGAATTGGCGATCCCGTTTGACCACTAGCCTCAAGCTAACGTTCCTCTTGTATCATGCCACTTGTTGGCATGCAGCAGAATCCTTGTAGCCTTATTCAGTGTGGTTCTGGAGCTCTAGGAAGCATTCCAGGTCTCTTAGTACCGGCGGATCTGCTCTAGGATGAGAAACGTACAAGAAGGATGGCCTGTGTGTTTGTGGAGTGTTGAGCAGTGCACCCTTGGGAACAGCTAGATGCCGAGACATGGGAGGAGAAGGGCTTCTTTTGTGAAACCTGTAGAATGTGGCAACTTGAAACAACTCAAGTCTCTCCCTTCTAAAGCACGTTGGAGGTACTAAATAGAGAAAAAAACATCAGAGTCAGGGCTCTGTGGGCCATTTTGAATATAAGGTTGAAGGGAATCTTTATTTTCCTCATTGGCATTTAGAGAGTTGTGGGCTCAGTTCTCCCTGAGAAACTCTTCACTTGCACATGTTCTCTTCATAGCACAACTGGCTTAGTGATAACAAGTGAGTTGCTAGGAAGGAAACTTGGAGGTTGCCATTCTTTGGTAGCTGCTCATCCTTCCATAATCTGTCGTGAATTGGCGAGCCCATTGAACAGTAGACTCAAGCTAAAATTCCTCTTGTTTCCTCCCGCAGGTTGCAGGCAGCAGAATCCATGTAACGTTATTCAGTGTGGTTCTTGAGCTCTGGGAAGCATTCCAGGTCTCTTAGTACAGGCGGGTCTGTACTAGGATGAGAAAACTACAGGAAGGATGGCCTGTGTGTTTGCTGAATTGTGGGCAGTGCACCACTGGGATCAGTTGGTTGCCGAGTCATGGGAAGTGATTGGCTTCTTTTCTTAGACTCCAGAAAGTAGTAAGTTGAAACAACTCAAGTATCTCCCTTCTAAAGCACCTTGGAAGTACAACATAGAGAAAGAAACAGTAGAGTCTATGCTCTGTGGGCCCTTTTGTATATAAGGCTTGAAGGGAAACTTTATGTTCCTCCTTGGGATTTAGAGAGTTGCGGGCTCAATTCTCCCTGAGAAACACTGTAGTTACACATGTTCTCTTCAGAGCACAATTGCCTTTGTGATGATAAGTGAGTTTCTAGGAAAGAAATATGGAGGTTGCCATTCTTTGGTAGCTGCTCATCCTTCCGTAATCTGTAGTGAATGGGCGACTCCATTGAACACTAGCCTCAAGCTAACGTTCCTCTTGTATCAGGCCGCTGGTTGCAGGCAGCAGAATCCATGTAGCGTTATTCATTGTGGTTCTTGAGCTCTAGGTAGCATTCCAGGTCTCTGAGTACTGGCGGGTCAACACGAGGATGAGCAACGTACTAGAAAGACGGCCTGTGTGTTTGGGCCTTTGTGAGCAATGCAGCGTTGGGCAGAGCTAGATGCCGAGTCAGAGGCTGTGAAGGGCTTCTTTGGTTAAACCTCTACATTTTTGCAAATTGAAAGAACTCATGTATGTCCCTTCTAAAGCACCTTGGAGGTATAAAGTAGAGAAAGAATCAGCAAGGTCAATGCTTTGCTGGCCCCTTTGAAAGTAAGTCTTGAAGGGAAACTTCATTTTCCTCATTGGGATTTAGAGAGTTGGGGGCTCAATTCTCCCTGAGAAACACTGTAGTTGCACGAGTTCCCTTCATAGCACAATTGCCTTTGTGATGACTAGTGAGTTTCTCGGAAAGAACCTCGGAGTTTGCCACTCTTTGCTGGTGCTCGTCCTTTGGTAATCTTCAGTGAATTGGCGAACCCGTTTGACCACTAGCTTCAAGCTAACGTTCCTGTTGTGTCATGCCACTTGTTGGCATGCAGCAGAATCCTTGTAGCCTTATTCAGTGTGGTTCTGGAGCTCTAGGAAGCATTCCAGGTCTCTTAGTACTGGCGGACCTGCTCTAGGATGAGAAACATACAAGAAGGACGGCCTGTGTGTTTGGGGAGTTGTGAGCAGTGCACCCTTGGGAACAGCTAGATGCCGAGACATGGGAAGTGAAGGGCTTCTTTTGTGAAACCTGTAGAATGTGGCAACTTGGAACAACTCAAGTATCTCCCTTCTAAAGCATGTTGGAGGTACTAAATAGAGAAAGAAACATCAGAGTCAGGACTCTGCGGGCCATTTTGAATATAAGGCTGAAGGGAAACTTTATTTTCCTCATTGGCATTTAGAGAGTTGTGGGTTCAGTTCTCCCTGAGAAACTCCTTACTTACACTTGTTCTCTTCATAGCACAATTGGCTTAGTGATGACAAGTGAGTTGCTAGGAAAGAAACTTGGAGGTTGCCATTCTTTGGTAGGGGCTCATCATTCTGTAATATGTAGTGAATGGGTGACCCCATTGAACACTGGCCACAAGCTAACGTTCCTCTTGTATCATGCAGCAGGTTGCAGGCAGCAGAATCCATGTAGCGTTATTCATTGTGGTCCTTGAGCTCTAGGTAGCATTCCAGGTCTCTTAGTACTGGCGGGTTTGCAGGAGGATGAGAAACGGACTGGAAGACAGCCTGTGGGTTTGGGCCTTTGTGAGCAATGTAGTGTTGGGAACAGCTAGATGCCGAGTCAGGGGCAGTGAAGGACTTATTTGGTTAAACCTCTAGATTGTGGCAAGTTGAAACAAAGGAAATATCTCCCTTCTAAAGCAACTTTAAGGTGCAAAATAGGGAAAGAACGAGCAGGGTTAAGGCTCTGTGGACCCTTTTGAAAATAAGGCTTGAAGGGAAACTTTATTTTCCTCTTTGGGATATAGAGAGTTGTGGGCTCAATTCCCCCTGGAAAACTCTTTAGTTGCTCAAGTTCTCTTCATAGCACAATTGCCTTTGTGATGACAAGTGAGGTTATAAGAAAGAAATATGGAGGTTGCCATTCTTTGGTAGCTGCTCATCCTTCCATAATCTGTCATGAATTGGCGAGCCCATTGAACAGTAGACTCAAGCTAAAATTCCTCTTGTTTCCTGCTGCAGGTTGCAGGCAGCAGAATCCTTGTAGCCTTATTCAGTGTGGTTCTGGAGCTCTAGGATGCATTCCACGTATCTTAATACTGGCGGATCTGCTCTAGGATGAGAAACGTACAAGAAGGACGGCCTGTGTGTTTGGGGAATTGTGAGCAGTGCAGCCTTGGGAACAGCTAAATGCCGAGGCATGGGAGGTGAAGGGCTTCTTTTGTGAAACCTGTAGAATGTGGCAACTTGGAACAACTCAAGTATCTCCCTTCTAAAGCACTGTGGAGGTACTAAATAGAGAAAGAAACATCAGAGTCAGGACTCTGCGGGCCATCTTGAAAAGAAGGCTTGAAGGGAAACTTTATTTTCCTCATTGGCATTTAGAGCGTTTTGGGCTCAGTCATCCCTGAGAAAATCTTTACTTGCACATGTTCTCTTCCTAGCACATTTGGCTTTATGATGACAATTGA
Source organism: Balaenoptera ricei (assembly GCF_028023285.1). Lineage (NCBI taxonomy): Eukaryota > Metazoa > Chordata > Mammalia > Artiodactyla > Balaenopteridae > Balaenoptera > Balaenoptera ricei. The sequence continues at coordinate 47,707,246 of NC_082649.1, read as the reverse complement.
GTTTCTAGGAAAGAAATATGGAGGTTGCCATTCTTTGGTAGCTGCTCATCCTTCCGTAATCTTTAGTGAATGGGCGACCCCATTGAACACTAGCCTCAAGCTAACGTTCCTCTTGTATCATGCCACAGGTTGGCATGCAGCTGAATCCATGTAGCCTTATTCAGTGTGGTCCTTGAGCTCTAGGAAGCATTCCAGATCTCTTAGTACTGTCCGGTCTGCACTAGGATAGAGAAACGTGCTAGAAGGACGGCCTGTGTGTTCGGGGAGTTGTGAGCAATGCACCTTTTGGAAGAGCTAGGTGCCGAGTCATAGGCAGTGTAGAGATTCGTTGGATAAATACCTAGATTGCGACAGCTTGAAAACACCCAGCTATCAGCGTTCTCTTCATTCCTTCATGCCAAACTTGTCTGCTTTTCTGCCTATTCGTGAGCACACAAAATATAATACGATCCTACCCCTCCTTCTGGGAACTCACACGTGATGAAATCTACCCCAAGCAGCAAGTGGAATTTAAGTGCAGCCTGAAAAATTACAGGGTTTCCCTTGAAAGCTAGGTATTCCGGAGATACATTGTACACCCAGGCCTCACTCACTGATGACCCTGTAATACTTTCACCTCAATCCTCACTCCCTGTATCTCAAAGTTTACTCACAAAAGGGTCTAGTTGGTAAATGGAATGTCCAATAAGTACTCAGAAACTGCAGCATAAGATGCTGTGCTCTCCCATTGGAGATTGAGTCTTCATGGGAAATTTATTTTCCACATTCGAATGTCGACACTTGCAGCCTCTGTGTTACCTGATAAACAGTGTAGTCGCCCATCGTCTCTTCACTGCAGAATTGCCTTTTTAGGACACGTGATTTTCCATGAAACAAACGTTGCCTTTCAATTCCTGCTAGGTGCTCCTCCTTCAGCAGTTGGTAGTGAATAGGCCAACCACATGGGACGACTGGCCTCAAGGTAATGTTCTCTTTTTCTCGTCACAATGGTAGGCAGGCAGCAGGTTCAATGCAGCGTCTGTCAAAGCAGTACTTGAACTGTAGGAAACATTTTTGTTGTCCTAGGACACGCGGGTGTGCACTAGGATCCAAGATGTACATGAGGGACTGCCAGTCTCTTCTGGAACTTGTGAGCAACGTTCACTTGATGACAACTATATGCCAAGAAAGGGCACTGAAAGTCTTCTTCTCTTAATCCTCTAGAATGTGGTAAGTTGACACAACTCAAGTATCTCCCTTCCAACGAACCTTGGAGGAACAAAACAGAGAAAGAAACAGCAGGGTCAATGCTCTGTGGTCCCTTTTGAAAGCAAGGCATGAAGGGAAAGTTTATTTACCTCCTTGGGATTTAGAGAGTTGCAGGCTCAATTCTCCCTGAGAATCACTGTAGTTGCACATGTTCTCTGCATAGCACAATTCCCTTTGTGAGGACAAGTGATTTTCCAAGAAAAAAACTTGGAGGTTACAATTCCTTGGTATGTGCCCATCCTTCAGTAATCTACAGTGAATTGGTGACCCCATTTGACCACTAGCCTCAAGCTAACCTTCCTCTTGTATCATGCCACAGGTTGCCATGCAGCAGAATCCATGTAGCCTAATTCAGTGTTGTTCTTGAACTCTAGGAAGCATTCCAGGTCTCTTACTACCTGTAGTTTTGCACTAGGATGAGTAACCTACAAGAAGGATGGCCTGTGTGTTCGGGAAGTTGTGAGCAATGCACCGATGGGAACAGCTAGATGCCGAGTCATGGGCAATGAAGTGCCTCTTTTGTTAAACCTCTAGAATGGTGCAAGTTGAAACAACCCAAGTATCTCCCTTATAAAGAACCTTGGAATTACAAAATAGAGAAAGAAACAACAAGGTCAATGCTCAGCGAGCCCTTTTGAAAATAAGGCTTGAACGGCAACTTTATTTTCCACTTTGGGATGTAGAGAGTTGAGGGCTCAATTCTCCCTGAGAAACACTGTAGATGCACGTGTTCTCTTCATAGCACAATTGCCTTTGTGATGACAAGTGAGTTTCTAGGAAAAAACTTTGAGGCTGCCATTCTTTGGTAGGTGCTCATCCTTCTTTAATCTTCAGTGAATTGGCGTCCCCATTTGACCACTAGCCTCAAGCTAACCTTCCTCTTGTATCATGCCACAGGTTGGCATGCAGCAGAATCCCTGTAGCTTTATTCAGTGTGGTTCTTGAGCTCTAGGAAACATTCGAAGTCTCCTAGGACTCAGGGGTCTGCAGTAGATCCGAAGCATACAAAAAGGACGGCCTGTATGTTCGAGGAGTTGTGAGCAATGCACCGTTGGGAACAGCTAGATGCCAAGTCAGGGGCAGTGAAGCGCTTCTTTTGTTAAACCTCTAGAATGTGGTACGCTGAAACAACTCAAGTATCTCCCTTCTAAATCACCTTGGAGGTACAAAATAGAGAAAGAAACAGCAGGTTCAATGCTCTGTGGTCCCTCTTGAAAATAAGGCTGGAAGGGAAACTTTATTTACCTCCATGAGATTTAGAGAGTTGCAGGCTCAGTTCTTGCTGAGAAACACTACTTGCACATCTTCTCTTCATAACACAATTGCCTTTGTGATGACGTGAGTTTCTAGGAAAGAACCTTGGAGGTTGCCATTCATTGGTAGTTGCTCATCCCTCGGTAATCTTCAGGGAATGAACCAAACACATGGGACCTCTAGTCTCAAGTTAACGTTCAGGTTTTCTCATGACAGGGGTATGCATGCAACACATTCCATGCAGCCTTAGTCCCTGTGGTTCTTGAACTCTAGGAATCATATCAGTTCTCTTTTGACTCGCTGGTCTGCCCTAGGTTTTGAAACGTAGGAAAAGGACCGCCTGTGTCTTCAGGCAGTTGTGAGCAATCTACCGCTGGGAACATCTAGATGCCAAGTGATGGGCAGTGAAGGGCTTCGTTGGTTACACCCCTAGATTGCGATAGCTTGAAAGCAGCACAGTTATCAACGTTCCATGCCTTCCTTCATGCAAAGCGTGTCTACATTCTTGAGGAAACCTGAGCTGCACTGAAAAAGACAATTAGCCTACCATTGCTTTTGGGAACTAAACCGTGAAGTCTGTCTACCTCAAGCAGCAACTACACTAAATATCCAGCTTCAATAATTACAGGGTTTCCCTTAACTGATAGTTATACCCGAGAAACATTGCCCCCTAAGCCTCACTAAGCCTTCACCTTGATATCCTTACACCACAATCACGACTCCCAGCATGGCAATGGTTACTAAAGTCATGCTCCATTCTGTCCACTGGATGTGCAGTAAGAGAGCCAGAAACGCCAGAGGAATATGCTGTTTGGTCCCCCTGGAAATTGAGGCTTCCTGGGAAAGTTTATTTTCCTCATTGGAAAGTGGTGAGTTGCGGCCTCAGTGTTACCTGGTAAACACTGTGGTTGTCCAGCTTCTCTTCATTGCACAATGGTCTTTGTGAGGACAAGTGATTTTCCAAGAAAGAAATTTGAGCCTTGCCATTCCTTGGTATGTGCTCATCCTTCAGTAATCTACAGTGAATTGGCGAACCCATTTGACCACTAGCCTCAAGCTAACGTTCCTCTTGTATCATGCCACAGGTTGGAATGCAACTGAATCCATGTAGCCTTATTCAGTGTGGTTCTTGAGCTCTAGGAAGCATTCCAGTTCTCTTAGTACTCACCCGTCTACACTGGGAAAGGAACGTACGAGAAGGACGGCCTGTGTGATCGGGGAGTTGTGAGCAATGCACCGTTGGGAAGAGCAAGATGCTGAGTCATGGAAGCTGCAGGGCTTCTTTTGTTAAACCTCTAGAATCTGGTAAGTTTAAACAATTCAAGTGTCTCCCTTCTAAAACACCTTGGAGGTACAAAATAGAGAAAGAAACAGCAGGGTCAATGCTCTGTTTACTCTTTTGAAAATATGACTCGAAGGGAAACTTTATTTTCTTCATTGGGATCTATAGAGTTGTGGGCTCAGTTCTTCTGACAAAGACTGTAGTTGCACGTGTTCTCTTCATAGCACAATTGCCTTTGTGATGACAGTGAGTTTCTAGGAAGGAAACTTGAGGATTGCCATTCTTTGGTAGGTGCTCATTCTTCAGAAATCTTCAGTGAATTGCCAAACCCATTTGTCCACTAGCCTCAATCTAAACTTCCTTTTGTATCATGCCACAGGTTGCCGTGCAGCAGAATCCATGTAGCCTAATTCAGTGTTGTTCTTGAACTCTAGGAAGCATTCCAGGTCTCCTACTACCTGTAGTTTTGCACTAGGATGAGAAACGTACAAGAAGGATGGCCTGCGTGTTCGGGAATTTGTGAGCAATGCACCGTTGGGAACAGCTAGATGCCCAGTCACGGGCTGTCAAGTTCCTCTTTTGTTAAACCTCTAGAATGTGGTAAGTTGAAAGAATTCAAGGATCTCCCTTCTAAAGCACCTTGGAGTTACAAAATAGAAAAAGAAACAGCATGGACAATGCTCTGCATGCCCTTTTAAAAATAAGGCCTGAACGGAAACTTTATTTTCCACTTTGGTATGTAGAGAGTTGAGGGCTCAAACCTCCCTGAGAAACACTGTAGTTGCACGTGTTCTCTTCGTAGCACAATTGCCTTTGTGATGACAAGTCAGTTCCTAGGAAAGAAACTTGGAGGTTGCCATTCTTTGTATGTGCTCTACCTTCAGTAATCTTGAGTGAATTTGCGAACACGTTTGACCACTAGCCTCAAGCTAAAGTTCCTCTTGTATCATGCCACAGGTTGGAATGCAACTGAATCCATGTAGCCTTACTCAGTGTGGTCCTTGACCTCTAGGGTGATTCCAGGTCTCTTAGTAGTCACCGGTCTGCACTGGGAAGAGGAACGTACAAGAAGGACGGCCTGTGTGTTCGGGGAGTTGTGAGCAATGCACCGTTGGGAAGAGCTAGATGCTGAGTCATGGAAGGTGAAGGGCTTCTTTTGTTAAACCTCTAGAATCTGGTAAGTTGAAACAACTCAAGTGTCTCACTTCTGAGGCACCTTGGAGGTACAAAATAGAGAAAGAAGCAGCTGGGTCAATGCTCTGTGGTCTCTTTTGAAAATACGACTAGAAGGGAAACTTTATTTTCTTCATTGGGATCTAAAGAGTTGCGGGTTCAATTCTTCTGAGATACACTGTAGTTGTACATGTTCTCTTCATAGCACAATTGCCTTTGTGATGACAAGTGAGTGTCTAGGAAGGAAACTTGAGGATTGCCATTGTTTGGTAGGTGCCCATTGTTCAGAAATCTTCAGTGAATTGGCGAACCCATTTGTGCACTAGCCTCAAGCTAACGTTCCTCTTGTATCATGCCACAGGTTGGCATGCAGCTGAATCCATGTAGCCTTATTCAGTGTGGTCCTTGAGCTCCAGGAAGCATTCCAGTTCTCTTAGTACTGGCCGGTCTGCACCAGGATGAGAAACGTGCAATAAGGACGGCCTGTGTGTTCTGGGAGTTGTGAGCAATGCACCTTTTGGAAGAGCTAGCTGCCGAGTCATGGGCAGTGTAGGCTTTCGTTGGATAAACACCTAGATTGCGACAGCTTGGAAACACCCAGGTATCAGCGTTCAGTTCAATACTTCATGCCAAACGTGTCTGATTTTCTGCCTATCCGTGAGCACACAAAACATATTATGATCCTACCCCTCTTTCTGTGAACTCACACATGATGGAATCTACCCCAAACAGCTAGTGGACTTTAAGTGAAGCCTGAAATATTACAGGGTTTCCCTTGAAAGCTAGGTATTCCGGAGATACATTGTACACACAGGTCTCACTCACCAATGTCCCTGTAGTACTTTCACCACAATCACGACTCCCTGTATTGCAAAGTTTACTCACAAAAGGTTCTAGTTGGTAACTTCAATATACAACAAGTACTCAGAAACTGCAGCATAACAATCTGTGCTCTCCCATTGGAGATTGAGGCTTCATGGGAAGTTCATTTTCCACATTGGAATGTCGACACTTGCGACCTCAGTGTTACCTGGTAAACAGTTTAGTTGCCCGTCGTCTCTTCACTGCAGAATTGCCTTTTCAGGACAAGTGATTTTGGGTGAAACAAACGTTGCCTTTCAATTCCTGCTAGGTGCTCCTCCTTCAGCAGTTGGTAGTGAATAGGCCAACCACATGGGACGACTGGCCTCAAGCTAACGTTCTGTTTTTCTCGTCACAATGGTAGGCAGGCAGCAGGTTGAATGCAGCGTTTGGCAAAGCCGTACTTTAACTGTTGGAATCATTTCTGGTGTTTTAGGACACGCGGGTGTGCACTAGGATCCAAGATGTATACGAGGGACCGCCAATCTCTTCTGGGACTTGTGAGCAACGTTCAGTTGATGACAACTATATACCAAAAAAGGGCAGTGAAAGGCTTCTTCTGTTAAACCTCTAGAATGTGGTAAGTTGAAACAACTCAAGTACCTCCCTTCTAACGAACCTTGGAGGAACAAAATAGCAAAAGAAACAGCAGGGTCAATGCTCTGTGGTCCCTTTTGGAAACAAGGCAGGAAGGGAAAGTTTACTTACCTCCTTGGTATTTAGAGAGTTATAGGCTCAATTCTCCCTGAGAAACACTGTACTTGCACATCTTCTCTTCATAACACAATTCGCTTCGTGAGGACATGTGATTTTCCAAGAAAAAAACTTGTAGGTTGCCATTCCTCCGTATGTGCTCATCCTTCAGTAAGCTACAGTGAATTGGCAAACCCTTTTGACCACTAGCCTCAAGCTAACATTCCTCTAGTATCCTGACACAGGTTGGCATGCAGCAGAATCCATGTAGCCTTATTCAGTGTGGTTCTTGATCTCTAGGAATGATTCCAAGTCTCATAGTACTGGCGGGTCTGCACTAGGAAGAGAAACGTACAAGAAGGATGGCCTGTGGGTTCGGGGAGTTGTGAGCAATGACCCGTTGGGAACAGCTAGATGCCGAGTCATGGGCTGTGAAGGGCCTCTTTTGTTAAACCTCTAGAATGTGGTAATTTGAAAGAACTCAAGGATTTCCCTTCTAAAGCACCTTGGAGGTACAAAATACAGAAAGAAACAGCAGTGTCAGTGCTCTGTGGTCCCTTTTGAAAATAAGGCATGAAGGGAAACTTTATTTACCTCCTTGGGATTTAGAGAGTTGTGGGCTCAACTCTCCTGAGAAACACTGTAGTTGCACATGTTCTCTTCATAGCACAATTGCCTTTGTGATGACAAGTGAGTTTCTAGGAAAGAAACTTGGAGGTTGCCATTCTTTGGTAGGTGCTCATCCTTCGGTAATCTTCAGTGAATTGGCGACCCCATTTGACCACTAGCCTCAAGCTAAGTTTCCTCTTGTATCATGCATAGGTTGGCATGCAGCAGAATCCATGTAGCCTTATTCAGTGTGGTTCTTGAGCTCTAGGAAACATTCGAACTCTCCTAGGACTCAGGGGTCTGCACTAGATCTGAAACGTACAAGAAGGATGGCCTCTGTGTTCGAGGAATTGTGAGGAATGCACCGTTGGGAACAGCTAGATGCCGAGACAGTGGCAGTGAAGGGCTTCTTTTGTTAAACCTCTAGAATGTGGTACGCTGAAACAACTCAAGTATCTCCCTTCTAAATCACCTTGCAGGTACAAAATAGAGAAACAAACAGCAGGTTCAATGCTCTGTGGTCCCTTTTGAAAATAAGGCTGGAACAGAAACTTTATTTACTTCCTTGAGCTTTAGAGAGTTGCAGGCTCAATTCTCCCTGAGAAACACTGTGCTTGCACATCTTCTCTTCCTAACACAATTGCCTTTGTGATGACGTGAGTTTCTAGGAAAGAACCTTGGAGGTTGCCATTCCTTGGTAGTTGCTCATCCCTCGGTAATCTTCAGGGAATGAACCAAACACATGGGACCTCTAACCTCAAGTTAACGTTCAGGTTTTCTCATGACAGGGGTAGGCATGCAAGAGATTCCATGCAGCCTTAGTCCCTGTGGTTTTTGAACTCTAGGAAGCATATCAGTTCTCTTTTGACCCACTGGTCTGCTAGGTTTTGAAACGTACTAAAAGGACGGCCTGTGTCTTCGGGCAGTTGTGAGCAATCTACCGTTGGGAACATCTAGATGCCAAGTGATGGGCAGTGAAGGGCTTCATTGGTTACACCCCTAGATTGCGATAGCTTGAAAGCAACACAGTTTTCAACGTTCCATGCCTTCCTTCATGCAAAGCGTGTCTGCATTCTTGAGGAAACCTGAGCTGCACTGAAAAACACAATTAGCCTACCATTGCTTCTGGGAACTAAACCGTGAAGTCCGTCTACCTCAAGCAGCAAATATACTTCATATCCAGCTTCAATAATTACAGGGGCCACCATCCCCCTGATACCAAAACCAGACAAAGATGTCACAAAGAAAGAAAACTACAGGCCAATATCACTGATGAACATAGATGTAAACATCCTCAACAAAATACTAGCAAACAGAATCCAACAGCACATTAAAAGGATTATACACCTTGATCAAGTGTGGTTTATTCCAGGAATGCAAGGATTCTTCAATATACGCAAATCAATCATTGTGATACATCATATTAACAAATTGAAGGAGAAAAACCATACGATCATCTCAATAGATGCAGAGAAAGCTTTCGACAAAATTCGACACCCATTTATGATAAAAGCCCTGCAGAAAGTAGGCATAGAGGGAACTTTCCTCAACAGAATAAAGGCCATATATGACAAACCCACAGCCAACATTGTCCTCAATGGTGAAAAACTGAAACCATTTCCACTAAGATCAGGAACAAGACAAGGTTGCCCACTCTCACCACTATTATTCAACATAGTTTTGGAAGTGTTAGCTACAGCAATCAGAGAAGAAAAAGAAATAAAAGGAATCCAAATTGGAAAAGAAGAAGTAAAGCTGTCACTGTTTGCAGATGACATGATACTATACATAGAGAATCCTAAAGATGCTACCAGAAAACTACTAGAGCTAATCAATGAATTGGGTAAAGTAGCAGGATACAAAATTAATGCACAGAAATCTCTTGCATTCCTATATACTAATGATGAAAAATCTGAAAGTGAAATTAAGAAAACACTCCCGTTTACCATTGCAACAAAAAGAATAAAATATCTAGGAATAAACCTACCTAAGGAGACAAAAGACCTGTATGCAGAAAATTATAGGACACTGATGAAAGAAATTAAAGATGATACAAATGGATGGAGAGATATACCATGTTCTTGGATTGGAAGAATCAACATTGTGAAAATGACTCTACTACCCAAAGCAATCTACAGATTCAATGCAATCCCTATCAAACTACCACTGGCATTTTTCACAGAACTAGAACAAAAAATTTCACAATTTCTATGGAGACACAAAAGACCCCGAATAGCCAAAGCAATCTTGAGAATGAAAAATGGAGCTGGACGAATCAGGCTCCCTGACTTCAGACTATATTACAAAGCTACAGTAATCAAGACAGTTTGGTACTGGCACAAAAACAGAAATATAGATCAATGGAACAGGATAGAAAGCCCAGAGATAAACCCACGCACATATGGTCACCTTATCTTCGATAAAGGAGGCAAGCATATACAGTGGAGAAAAGACAGCCTCTTCAATAAGTGGTGCTGGGAAAACTGGACAGCTACATGTAAAAGTATGAAATTAGAACACTTCCTGACACCATACACAAAAATAAACTCAAAATGGATGAAAGACCTAAGTGTAAGGCCAGACACTATCAAACTCTTAGAGGAAAACATAGGCAGAACACTCTATGACATAAATCACAGCAAGATCCTTTCTGACCCAGCCCCTAGAGAAATGGAAATAAAAACACAAATAAACAAATGGGACCTAATGAAACTTCAAAGCTTTTGCACAGCAAAGGAAATCATAAACAAGACCAAAAGACAACCCTCAGAATGGGAGAAAATATTTGCAAATGAAGCAACTGACAAAGGATTAATCACCAAGATTTACAAGCAGCTCATGCAGCTCAATAACAAAAAATCAAACAACCCAATCCAAAAATGGGCAGAAGACCTAAATAGACATTTCTCCAAAGAAGATATACAGATGGCCAACAGACACATAAAAGAATGCTCAACATCATTAATCATTAGAGAAATGCAAATCAAAACTACAATGAGGTATCATCTCACACTGGTCAGAATGGCCATCCTCAAACAATCTAGAAACAATAAATGCTGGAGAGGGTGTGGAGAAAAGGGAACCCTCTTGCACTGTTGGTGGGAATGTAAATTGATACAGCCACTATGGAGAACAGTATGGAGGTTCCTTAAAAATCTAAAAATAGAACTACCATATGACCCAGCAATCCCACTACTGGGCATATACCCTGAGAAAACCATAATTCAAAAAGAGTCATGTACCAAAATGTTCATTGCAGCTCTATTTACAATAGCCAGGACATGGAAGCAACCTAAGTGTCCATCATCGGATGAATGGATGAAGAAGTGGTGGCACATATATACAATGGGATATTACTCAGCCATAAAAAGAAATGAAATGGAGGTATTTGTATTGAGGTGGATGGAGTTAGAGTCTGTCATACAGAGTGAAGTAAGTCAGAAAGAGAAAAACAAATACAGTATGCTAACCTATATATATGGAATCTAAGGGGAAAAAAAAGGTCATGAAGAACCTAGTGGCAAGACGGGAATAAAGACACAGACCTACTAGAGAATGGACTTGAGGATATGGGGAGAGGGAGGGGTGAGATGTGACAGGGTGAGAGAGTGTCATGGACATATATACACTACCAAATGTAAAATATGTAGCTAGTGGGAAGCAGCCACATAGCGCAGGGAGATCAGCTCGGTGCTTTGTGACCACCTAGAGGGGTGGGATAGGGAGGGTGGGAGGGAGGGAGATGCAAGAGGGAAGAGATATGGGAACATATGTATATGTATAACTGATTCACTTTGTTATAAAGCAGAAACTAACACACCATTGTAAAGCAATTATACTCCAATAAAGATGTTTAAAAAAAATAATTACAGGGTTTCCCTTAACTGATAGTTATTCCCGAGAAACATTGCCACCTAGGCCTCACTAAGCCTTCACCTTGATATCCTTACACCAGAATCACGACTCCCAGCATGGCAATGGTTACTAATGTCATGCTCCATTGTGTCCACTGGATGTGCAATAAGAGAGCCAGAAATGCCAGAGGAATATGCTGTTTGGTCCCCCTGGAAATGGAGGCTTCCTGCGAAAGTTTATTTTCCTCATTGGAAAGTGGAGAGTTGCGGCCTCAGTGTCACCTGGTAAACACTGTTGTTGCCCACCTTCTCTTCATTGCACAATGGTCTTTGTGAGGACAAGTGATTTTCCAAGAAAGAAACTTGGAGGTTGCCATTCCTTGGTATGTGCTCATCCTTCAGTAATCTACAGTGAATTGGCGAACCCATTTGACCACTAGCCTCAAGCTAACCTTTCTCTTGTATCATGCCACAGGTTGGCATGCTGCAGAATACATTCAGTTTGGTTCTTGAGCTCTAGGAAGCATTCGAGGTCTCTTAGTACTAGTGGTTTTGCACTAGGATGAGAAACGTACAAGAAGGATGGCCTGCGTGTTCGGGAAGTTGTGAGCAATGCACCGTTGGGAACAGCTAGATGCCGAGTCATGGGCTGTGAAGGGCCTCTTTTGTTAAACCTCTAGAATGTGGTAAGTTGAAAGAACTCAAGTATCTCCTGTCTAACGAACCTTGGAGGAACAAAATAGAGAAAGAAACAGCAGGGTCAATGCTCTGTGGTCCCTTTTGAAAATAAGGCATGAAGGGAAACTTTATTTACATCCTTGTGATTTAGTGTGTTGCAGGCTCAATTCTCCCTGAGAAACACTGTAGGTGCTCATGTTCTCTTCATGGCACAATTCCCATTGTGGTGAAAAGCAAATATCTAGGAAAGAAACTTGGAGGTTGCCATTCTTTGGTAGGTGCTCATCCTTTGGTAATCTTCAATGAATTGGCGACCCAATTTGACCCCTAGCCTCAAGCTAAAGTTCGTCTTGTATCATGCCACAGGTTGGCATGCAGCAGAATCCATGTAGCCTTATTCATTGTGGTTCTGGAGATCTAGGAAACATTCCATGTCTCTTAGTACTGGCAGGTCTGCACTTGGATGAGAAACGTGTAAGAAGAACAGGCTGTGTGTTCGGGGAGTTGTGAGTAATGCACCGTTTGGAACAGCTAGATGCCGATTCATGGGCAGTGAAGGGTTTCGTTGCATAAACACCTAGACTGCGACAGCTTGAAAACACCCAGCTCTCTGTGTTCTGTTCAATCCTTCATGCCAAACGTGTCTGCTTTTCTGCTTATCTGTGAGCACACAAAAAGTAATATGATCTTACCCCTCCTTCTGGGAACTCACACGTGATGGAATCTACCCCAAGCAGGCAGTGGACTTTAAATGCAGCCTGAAAAATTACAGGGTTTCCCTTGAAAGCTAGATATTCTGGAGATATATTGTACACCCAGGCCTCACTAACCGACTACCCTGTAATAGTTTCACCACAATCACGACTCCCTGTATTGCAAAGTTTACTCACAAAAGGGTCTAGTTGGTCACCTGAATGTCCAATAAGTACTCAGAAACTGCAGCATAAGATGCTGTTCCCTCCCCTTGGAGATTGAGGCTTGATTAGAAGTTTATTTTCCACACTGGAATGTCGACACTTGCAGCCTCAGTTTACCTAATAAATTTTGTAGTTGCCCAACTTCTCTTCACTGAAGAATTACCTTTTCAGGACAAGTGATTTTCTATGAAACAAACGTTGCCTTTCAATTCCTGCTAGGTGCTCCTCCTTCAGCAGTTGTTAGTGAATAGGACAACAATATGGGATGACTGGCCTCAAGCTAACGTCCTGTTTTTCTCGTCTCAGTGGTTAAGCAGGCAGCAGGTTCAATGCAGCGTTTGTCAAAGCAGTGCTTTAACTCTAAGAAGCATTTCTGGTGCCTTAGGACACGCGGGTGTGCACTAGGATCCATGATGTACACGAGGGACTGCCAGTCTCTTCTGGAGCTTGTGAGCAACGTTCAGTTAAGAACAACTATATGCCAAAATAGGTCAGTGAAAGTCTTCTTTTGTTAACCTCTAGAATGTGGTAAGTTGAAACAACTCAAGTATCTCCCTTCTAACGCACCTTGGAGGTACAAAATAGAGAAGGAAAGAGCAGGGTTAATGCTCTGTGGTCCCTTTTGAAAATAAGGCATGAAGGGAAACTTTATTTACCTCCTTGGGAGTTAGCGAATTGCAGGCTCAATTCTCCTGAGAAACACTGTACTTGCACATCTTCTCTTCATAGCACAATTGCCATTATGATGACATGATTTTCTAGGAAAGAAACTTGGAGGTTGCCATTCCTTGGTAGTTGCTCATCCCTCGGTAATCTTCAGGGAATGGGCCAACCACATGGGACCTCTAGCCTTGAGCTAACGTTCAGATTTTCTCATGACACGGGTAGGCATGCAACAGATTCCATGAAGCCTTAGTCCCTGTGGTTCTTGAACTCTAGGAAGCATATCAGGCCTATTTTGACACGCGGGTCTTCACTAGGTTTTGAAACGTACTAAAAGGACTGCCTGTGTCTTTGGGTAGTTGTGAGCGATCTACCTTTGGGAACAAGTAGATACCAAGTGATCGGCAGTGAAGGGCTTCGTTGTTTAGACACCTATACTGTGATAGCTTGAAAGCAACACAGTTATCAACGTTGCATGCCTTCCTTCTTGCAAAGCATATCTGCATTCTTGAGAAAACCTGATCTGCACTGAAAAACACAATTAGCCTACCATTGCTTTTGGGAACTAATCCAGGAAGTCTGTCTACCTCAAGCAGCAACTACACTTCAGGTCCAGCTTCAAAAATTACATGGTTTCCCTTTACTGATAGATATTCTGGAGAAACAGTGCCACCTAGGCCTCACTAAGCCATCACCTTGATATCCTTACACCACAATCACGACTCCCTGCATGGCAATGGTTACTAATGTCATGCTCCATTGTGTCCACTGGATGTGCAATAAGAGAGTCAAAAACGCCAGGGGAATATGCTGCTTAGTCCCCCTGGAAATTGAGCCTTACTGGGAAAGTTTATTTTCCTCATTGGATATTGGAGAGTTGCGGCCTCAGTGTTACCTGGTAAACACTGTTGTTGCCCATCTTCTCTTCATGGCACAATGGTCTTTGTGAGGACAAGTGATTTTCCAAGAAAGAAACTTGGAAGTGGCCATTCCTTGGTATGTGCTCATCCTTCGGTAATCTACAGTGAATTGGTGACCCCATTTAACCAATAGCCTCAAGCTAAAGTTCATGTCGTCTCATGCCACTGGTTGGCATGCAGCAGAATCCATGTAGCCTTATTCAGTGTGGTTCTTGAGTTCTAGGAAGCATTCTAGGTCTCTTAGTACTAGGGGGTCTGCACTAGGATGAGAAACGTACAAGAAGGACGGCCTGTGTGTTCGGGAAGTTGTGAGCAATGCACCGTTGGGAAAAGCTAGATGCCGACACATGGGCAGTGAAAGCCCTCTTTTGTTAAACGTCTAGAATGTGGTAAGTTGAAAAAACTCAACTATTTCCCTTCTAAAGCACCTTGGAGGTACAAAATAGAGAAAGAATCAGCAGGGTCAATGATCTCTGGTCTCTTTTGAAAATACAGCTTGAAGGGAAACTTAATTTTCCTCATTGGGATTTCGAGATTTGCGGGCTTAATCTCCTGAGAAACACTGTAGTTGCACATATTCTCTTCATAGCACAATTGCCTTTGTGATGACAAGTGAGTTTCTAGGAAAGAAACTTGGAGGTTGCCATTCTTTGGTATGTGCTCATCCTTCGGTAATCTTCAGTGAATTGGCGACCCCATTTGTCCCCTAGCCTTAAGCTAACGTTCGGCTTCTCTCATAACACTCGTTGGCATGCAGCAGAATCCATGTAGCCTCATTAAGTGTGGTTCTTGAGCTCTAGGAAGCATTCCAGGTCTCTTAGGACTCGGGGGTCTGCACTAGGATCTGAAACGTACATAAATGATGACCTGTGTTGTCGGGGAGTTGTGAGCAGTGCACCATTGTGAACAGCTAAATGCCAAGTCATGGGCAGTGAAGGGTTTCATTGGATAAACACCTAGATTGCGACAGCTGGAAAACACCCAGCTCTCAGCATTCTATGCATTCCTACATCCAAAACTTGTCTGCTTTTCTGCCTATACCTGAGCATGCAAAACATACCATGATCCTACCTCTCCTTTTGGGAACTCACTCGTGATGGAATCTACTCCAAGCACCCAGTAGACTTTAAGTGCAGCCTGAAAAATTATAGGGATTCCCTTGAAATCTAGGTACTCTGGAGATACATTGTACACCCAGGCCTCACTAACCCATGACCTTCTAATCCTTTCACCACAATCACGATTCCCTATAGCACAAAGTTGAGTAACTTAAGGGTCTAGTTGGTCACCTGAATTTCCAATAGCTGCTAAAAACTGCAGAATAAGATGCTGTGCCTTCCCCTTGGAAATTGAGGCTTGATGGGAAGCTCCATATTGGAATGTCAACACTTGCAGGCTCAGTGTTACCTGATAAAGAGTGTAGTTGCCCACCGTCTCTTCATTGCAGAATTGCCTTTGTCAGGACAAGTGATTATCCATGAAACAAACGTTGCCTTTCAATTCCTGCTAGGTGCTCCTCCCTCAGCAGTTGTTATTGAATAGGCCAACCTCATGGGACGACTGGCCTCAAGCTAACGTTCTGTTTTTCTCGTCCCAATGGTAGGAAGGCAGCAGGATCAATGCAGCTTTTGTCAAAGCAGTGCTTTAACTCTTGGAAGCATTTCTGGTGTCTTAGGACACGCGGGTGTGCACTAGGATCCAAGATATACACGAGGGACTGCCAGTCTCTTCTGGGACTTGTGAGCAACGTTCAGCTGAGCACAATTATATACCAAAAGAAGGGCAGTGAAAGGCTTGTTTTGATAAACTTCTAGAATGTGGTAAGTTGAAACAACTCAAGTATATCCCTTCTAACCCACCTTGGAGGTCCAAAATAGAGAAAGGAACAGCAGGGTCAATGCCCTCTGGCCACTTTTGAAAATAAGGCATGAAGGGAAACTTTATTTACGTCCTTGGGATTTAGAGAGTTGCAGGCTCAATTCTCCCTGAGAAACACTGTACTTGCACATCTTCTCTTCATAGCACAATTGCCATTGTGATGTCGTGAGTTTCTAGGAAAGAAACTTGGAGGTTGCCATTCCTTGGTAGTTGCTCATCCCTCGGTAATCTTCAGGGAATGGGCCATCCACATGGGACGTCTAGTTGCAAGCTAACTTTCAGGTTTTTTCTCATGACAGAGGTGGGCATGCAACAGATTCCATGCAGCTTCTTTCCCTGTGAATCTTGAACTCTAGGAAGCCTATCAGTTCTCTTTTGACTCGCGTGTCTGCACTCGGTTCCAAAACGTACTAAAAGGACTGCCTCTCTATTCCGGGAGTTGTGAGCAAAGTATCATTGGGAACAACTATGTACCGAGTGATGGGCAGTGAAGAGCTTCATTCGTTAGACACCTAGATTACGATAGCTTGAAAGCCACACATTTATCAACGTTCCATGCTTCCTTTCACGCAAAGTGTATTTGAATTCTTGAGGAAACCTAAGCTGCACTGAAAAATACAATTAGCCTACCATTTCCTATGGGAACTAATCCCTGAAATCTGTCTACCTCAAGCTTCAACAATACATCAGGGCCAGCTTGAAAAATTACAGGGTTTCTCTTAACTGATAGGTATTCTGGAGATATTTTGTCACCTAAGTCTCACTAAGCCATCACCTTGATATCCTTACAGCACAGTCATGACTACCATCATGGCAATGTTTACTAATGTCATGGTCCATTGGGTCCACTGAATGTGCAAAGGAGAGTCAGAAACTACTGGGTAATATGCTGCATGGCCCCACTGGAAATTGAAGCTTCCTGGGAAAGTTTATTTTCCTCATTGGAAAGTGGAGAGTTGCGGCCTCAGTGTTGCCTAGTAAACACTGCTGCTGCCCATTTTGTCTTCATTGCACAATGGTCTTTGTGAGGACAAGTTATTTTCCATAAAACAAAACTTGGCTTTCAATTCCTGCTAGGTGCTCATCCCTCAGCAATTTGTATTGAATGGGCAAACCACATGTTAAGACTGGGTTCAAGCTAACATTCTTTTTTTCTCGTCACAGAGATAGGCAGGCAGTAGGTTCAATGCAGCATTTGTCAAAGAGGTGCTTTAAATCTAGGAAGAATTTCTGGTGTCTTAGGACATGGGCCTTCTGCGTTGGGATTCAAAATGTTAATGAGGGACTGCCAGTCTTTTCTGGGACTTTTGAGCAACGTTCAGTTGAGGACAACTATAAGCCGAAAGAAGGGCAGTGAAGGGCTTCTATTGTTAAACCTCTAGAATGTGGTAAGTTGAAACAACTCAAGTATCTCCCTTCTAATGCACCTTGGAGGTACAAAACAGAGAAAGAAACAGCAGGGTAAATTCTCTGTGGTCCCTTTTGAAAATAAGGTTTGAAGGGAAACTTTATTTTCCTCATTGGTGTTTAGAGAGTTGCAGGCTCAATTCTCCCTGAGAAACAGTGTAGTTGCACATTTTCTCTTCATAGCACAATTGCCATTGTGATGACGTGGGTTTCTAGGAAAGAAACTTGGAGTTTGCCATTTCATGGTAGTTGCTCATTCCTCGGTAATCTTCAGGGAATGGGTCAACCACTTGGGACCTCAAGCCTCAAGCTAAAGTTCAGGTTTTCTCATGACAGAGGTAAGTATGCAACAGATTCCATGCAGCATTAGTCCATGTGGTTCTTGAATTCTAGGAAGCATATCAGGTCTCTTTTGACTCACGGGTCTGCACTAGGTTCCGAAACGTACTAAAAGGGGCGCCTCTATCTTCGGGGAGTTGTGAGCAATATACCGATGGGAAAAACTAGATGCCGAATGGTGTTCAGTGAAGGGCTTCATTGGTTAGACACCTAGATTGCGATAGCTTGAAAGCAACACAGTTATCAACGTTCCATGCCTTCCTTCATGCAAAGCGTGTCTGCATTCTTGAGGAAACGTGAGCTGCACTGATAAATACAATTAACCTACTATTGCTTCTGGGAACTAATCTGTGAAATGTGTCTACCTCAAGCAGCAACTACAATTCAGGTCCAGCTTCAAAAATTACAGGGTTTCCCTTAGCTGATAGGTATTCTGGAGAAACATTTTCACCTAGGCCTCACTAAGCCATCACCTTGATATCCTTACACAACAATGGCGACTCCCAGCATGGCAATGCTTACTAATATCGTTGTCCATTGTGTCCACTGGATGTGCAATAGAGAGTCAGACACGACAGGGGAATATGCTGCTTGGTCCCGCTGGTAATTGAGGCTTCCTGGGAAAGTTTATTTTCCTCATTGGAAAGTGGAGAGTTGTGACCTCAGTGTTACCTGGTAAACACTGTTATTGCCCATCTTCTCTTATTTGCACAGTGGTCTTTGTGAGGACAAGTGATTTTCCAAGGAAGAAGCTTGGAGGTGGCCATTCCTTTGGTAAGTGCTTATCCTTCAGTAATCTTCAATGCATTGGCGACCCCATTTGACCACTAGCTTCAAGCTAACGTTCCTCTTGTATCATGCCACAGGTTAGCATGCAGCTGAATCCATGTAGCCTTATTCAGTGAGGTTTTTGAGCTCTAGGAAGCATTCCAGGTCTCTTAATACTCGCGGGTCTGCACTAGTATCCGAAAAGTACAAGAAGGATGGCCTGTGTTGATGGGGAGTTTTGAGCAACGCACCATTGGGAACAGCTAGATGCCAAGTCATGGGCGGTGAAGGACTTAGTTGGATAAGCACCTAGATTGCAACAGCTTGAAAACACCCATCTATCAGCGTTCTGTTCATTCCTTCGTGCAAAACGTTTCTGCTTTTCTACCGATCCCTGAGCATGCAAGAAATACAATGACCCTACCCCTCATTCTGGGAACTCACACGTGATGGAGTCTACCCCAAGCGGCTATCAAACGTTAGGTGCAGCCTCAAAAATTACCGGGTTTCCCTTAACAGCTAGGTATTCCAGAGATTCATGGTACACTCACGACTCACTACACCATGACCTTGTAATCCTTTCACCACAATCACGAATGCCTGTATCACAAAGTTTATTCACTAAAGGGTCTAGTTGGTCACGTGAATGTCCAATATGTAGTCAGAAACTGCAGTATAAGATGCTTTGTCCTCCCCTTGGAAATTGAGCCTTGATGGGAAGTTTATTTTCCACAATGGAATGTCGAAACTTGCAGCATCAATGTTACCTGATAAACAGTGTAGTTACCCATCTTCTCTTCATTGCAGAATTGCCTTTGTCAGGACACGTGATTTTCCATGAAACAGACGTTGCCTTTCAATTCCTGCTAGGTGGTCATCGCTCAGCAATTGTTAGTGAATAGTCCAACGACATGGGACGACTGGTCTCAACGTAAAGTTCTGTTTCTCTCGTCACAGAGGTAAGCAGGCAGCAGGTTCAATGCAGCGTTTGTCAAAGCAGTGCTTTAAGTCTAGGGGACATTTCTGGTGTCTTATGACATGCGGGTGGTGCACTAGTCTCCAAGATGTACACGAGGGACTACCAAGGTCTTCTGGGACTTCTGAGCAATGTTCAGTTGTGGACAACTATATGCCGAAAGAAGGGCTGTGAAGGGCTTCTTTTGTTAAACCGCTGGATTGTGTCAAGGTGAAACAACTCAAGTACCTCCATTTTATTCACACCTTAGAGTTGCCTTACAGATACAGAAACTGCAGGATAAATTCTCTGTGGTCCCTTTTGAAAATAAGAAGTGAAGGGAAACTTTATTTTCCTCATTGACATTTATAGAGTTGTGCGCTCAATTCTCCCTGAGAAACACTGTTGTTGCACATCTTCTCTTCATAGCACAATTGCCTTTGTGATGACAAGTTAGTTTCTAAGAAACAAACTTGGAGGTTGCCACTCCTGAGTAGGTGCTCATCTTCCCGTAATCTTCAGGGAATGGGCCAACCACATGGGACCTCTAGCCTCAAGCTAATGTTCAGATTTTCTCATGACAGGGGTAGGCATGCAACAGATTCCTTGCAGCCTTAGTCCCTGTGGTTCTTGAACTCTAGAAAGCATATCGGGTCACTTTAGACTCGCGGGTCTGCACTACATTAGGAAACGTATTAAAAGGAACGCCTGTGCCTTTGGGGAGTTGTGAGCAATCTACCATTGGGAACAACTAGATGCCAAGTGATGGGCAGTGAAGGGCTTCATTGGTTAGACCCCTAGATTGCGATAGCTTGAAAACAAGACAGTTATCAATGTTCTATGCCTTCCTTCATGCAACACGTGTCTGCATTCTTGAGGCAACCTGAGCTGCACTGAAAAATACAATTAGCCTACCATTGCTTCTGGGAACGAATCCGTGAAATCTGTCTTCCTTAAGTGGCAACAACACTTCACTTCCAGCTTCAAAAATTACAGGGTTTCCCTTAACTGCTAGGTATTGGGGAGATACATTGTCACCTAGGCCTCACTCAGCCATCACCTAGATATCCTTACACCACAATCACGACCCCCAGGATGGCAATAGTTACTACTGACATGGTCTATTGTGTCCACTGGATGTGCAACAGAAAGTCAGAAACAACAAGGAAATATGCTGCGTGGTCCCGCTGGAAATTGAGCCTTCCTGGGAAAGTTTATTTTCCTCATTGGAAAGTGCAGAGTTGTGGTGTCAGTGTTAACTGGTAAACACTGTTGTTGCCAATCTTCTCTTCATTGCACAATGGTCTTTGTAAGGAAAAGTGATTTTCCAGGAAAGAAAACTCAAGGTTTCAATTCCTTGGTAGTTGCTCATTCTTCAGCAATCTTCAGTGAATTGGCGACCCCATTTGACCCCTAGCCTCAAGCTAACGTTCATGTTGTCTCATGACACAGGTAGGCATTCAACAGATTCCATGCAGCCTTAGTCACTGTGGTTCCTGAACTCTAGGAAGCTTTTCAGGTCTCTTAGGACTCAGGGGTCTGCACTAGGATCCGAAACGTAGAAAAAGGATGGCCTGTGTCTTCGGGGAGTTGTGAGCATTGCACCATTGGGAACGAAGAGATGTCAAGTGATGGGCAGTGAAGGGCTTCGTTGGATAAACACCTAGATTGTGACAGCTTGAAACACTCAGCTATCAGCGTTCTGTGCATTCCTTCATGCAAAACGTGTCTGCTTTTCTGCCTATCGCTGAGCACGCAAAAAATTCAGTGATCCTATCCCTCCTTCTGGGAACTCACACCTGATTGAATCTACCCCAAGCAGCTATCAGACTTTAGGTGCAGCCTCAAAAATTACAGGGTTTCCCTTAACAGCTAGGTATTCCAGAGATACGTTGTACACACAGGTTTCACTAAGCCATGACCTTGTAATCCTTTCACCACAATCACGACTGTGTGTACCTCAAAGTGTACTCACTAAAGGGTCTATTTGGTCACGTGAATGTCCAAAACGGAGTCAGAAATTGCAGCATAAGATGCTGTGCCCTCTCCATGAAAATTTAGGCTTGATGCGAAGTTTATTTTCCACATTGGAATGTTGACACTTGCGGCCTCAATTTTAGCTGATAAACAGTGCAGTTGCCCATCTTCTCTTCATTGCAGAATTGCCTTTGTGAGGACAAGAGATTTTCCATGAAACAAACGTTGGCTTTCAATTCCTGCTAGGTGCTCCTCCTTCAGAAATTTTTTTTAACATCTTTATTGGAATATAATTGCCTTACAATTGTGTGTTAGTTTCTGCTTTATAACAAACTGAATCAGTTTTACATATACATATTTTCCCATATCTCTTCCCTCTTGTGTCTCCCTCACTCCCACCCTCCCTATCCCACCCCTCTAGGTGGTCACAAAGCACCGAGCTGATCTCCCTGTGCTATGCGGCTGCTTCCCACTAGCTATCTATTTTACATTTGGTAGTGTATATATGTCCATGCCACTCTCTCACCCTGTCACATCTTACCCCTCTCACTCCCCATATCCTCAAGTCCATTCTCTAGTAGGTCTGTGTCTTTATTCCCGTCTTGCCACTAGGTTCTTCATGACTTTTTTTTCCCCTTAGATTCCATATATATATGTTAGCATACTGTATTTGTTTTTCTCTTTCTGACTTACTTCACTCTGTATGACAGACTCTATTTTTAGTGAGTAGACCAACCACATGGGATGACTGGCCTCAAGCTAACATTCTGTTTTTCTCTTCACAGAACTGGGAAGGCAGCAGGTTCAATGCAGTGTTTGTCAAAGCAGTGCTTTAAGTCTAGGAAGAACTTCTGTTGTCTTACGACACGCGGGTCCACAGTAGGATCCAAGATTTACACCAGGGACTGCCAGTCTCTTCTGGGACTTGTGAGCAATATTCAGTTGAGGGCAACTATATGCCAAAAGGTGGACAGTGAAGAGCTTCTTTTGTTAAGCCGCTAGAATGCGGCAAGTTGAAACAACTCAAGTACCTCCGTTCTATTCGCTCCTTCATCAAAGCGCATCTGCTTCCCTGAGGAAACCTCAGCTACGCTCAAAAAACCCTGACCTGCCATATTTTGGCGTACTCACACGTGATGTCTCCCTACCTCAAATGGCAAGTAGTTTTTAGGTGAAGCCTCTAAACATACACAGATTCCCATAACTGCCAGGTGTTTGGAAGTAACAGAGTCACCTAGGCCTCACTAGGCCATGACTTTAATAATCATTTCTCTGCAATCACGAGGCCCTGCAACACAATGTTTACTCATCATAGAGTCCAGTGTGTCCCTTCGAGGTGCAATAGAGAGACAGAAACAGCAGGGTAAATTCTATGTGGTCTCTTTTGAAAATAAGGCTTAAGGGGAAACTTTATTTTCCTCATTGGGATTTAGAGAGTTGTGGGCTCAATTCTCTCTGATAAACACTGTTGTTGCACATCTTCTCTTCATAGAACAATTGCCTTTGTGATGATAAGTGAGTTTCTAGGGAAGAAATTTGGAGGTTGCAATTCTTTGGTAGATGTTCATCCTTCAGTAATGTTCAGTGGTTGAGACAAACACATGGGACCACTAGTCTCATGCTAATGTTCAGATTTTCTCATGACAGAGGTAGGCATGCGACAGCTTCCATGGAGCCTTCGTCAATGTGGTTTTTGAACTCTAGGACACATTTCGGATCTCTTAGGACCTGTGCGTCTGCACTAGGATTTGAAATTTACAAAAGGGACAGCCTGTGTACTGTGGGAGTTGTGAGTAATGGACCGTTGAGAACAACTATATACCGAGTGATGGGCACTGAAGGGCTTTGTTGTTTAGACACCCAGATTGTGATACCTTGAAAGCAACACACTTATCAACGTTCCAAGCCTTCCTTCATGCAAAGCATGTCTGCATTCTTGAGGAATCCTGAGCTGCACTGAAAAATACAATTGGCCTACCATGCTTCTGGGAACTCATACGTGAAGTCTGTCCACCTCAAGCTGCAACTACTCTTCAGGTCCGGCTATAGAAGTAACTGAGTTTCACTTAACTGCTAGTTATTGGAGAGATACATTGTCACCTAGGCCTCACTAAGCCGTGACCTTGATATCCTTTCACCACAATCACGACTCCCACACGGCAATGGTTACTAATGTCATGGTCCAGTGGGTCCAAAGGATGTGCAATAGAGAGTCAGAAATGACAGGGGTATATGCTGCATGGTCACAGTGGAAATTGAGACCCTGCGGAAGTTTATTTTGCTCATTACAAAGTGGAGCTTAGCGGCCTCAATGTTCCCTGCTAAACACTGTTGTTGCCCATCTTGTCTTCCTTGTCCAATGGACTTTGTGAGGACAAGTGATTTTCCAAGAAAGAACCTTCGAGGTTGCAATTCCTTGGTAGTTGCTCATCCTTCACTAATCTTCAGAAAATGGGCCAACCACATTTGAGCCCTAGCCTAAAGCTAATGTTTAGGTTTTCTCATGACAGAGGTAGGCATGCAACAGATTCCATGCATACTTAGTCCCTGTGGTTCTTGAACTCTAGGAAACATATCAGGTCTCTTAGGACTCGCGGGTCTGCACTAGTTTCCGAAACGTACTAAAAAGACCACCTGTGTCTTCGGGGACTTGTGAGCAATCTACCATTGGGAAAGCCTATATGCCGAGTGATGGGCAGTGAAGGGCTTCGTCGGTTAGACACCAGATTGCGATAGCTTGAAAGCAACCTAGTTGTCAATGTTCCATGCCTTTCTTCATGCAAAGCATGTCTTCATTCTTGTAGAAACCTGAGCTGCACTGAAAAATACAATTAGCCTATCACTGCTTCTGGGAACTAATCCGTGAAATTTGTCTACCTCAAGCGGCAGCTACACTTCATGTCCAGCTTCAACAATTACAGGGCTTTCCTTAACTGATAGCAATTGGGGAGATACATTGTCACCTAGGACTCACGCAGCCATGACCTTGATAACCTTCCACTACAATCATGACTCCCAGCATGGCAACGGTTACTAATGTCCTGGTCCAGTGGGTCCACTGGATGTGCAATAGAGAGTCAGAAACGACAGGGGTATATGCTGCGTGGTCACGCTGGAAATTGAGGTTCCTGGGGAAGTTTATTTTGCTCATTAAAAAGTGGAGGGTTTCGGTCTCAATGTTACTGCAAAACACTGGTGTTGCCCATCTTCTCTTCATTGCCCAAAAGTCTTTGTGAGGGCAAGTTATTTTCCATGAAACAAAACTTGGCTTTCAATTCCTGCTAGGTGTTCCTCCCTCAGCAATTGTTAGTGAATAGGCCAATCACATGGGATGACTGGTCTCAAGCTAACGTGCGGTTTTTATCGTCACAGAGGTAGGGAGGCAGCAGGTTCAATGCAACATTTGTCAAAGCAGTGCTTTAAGTCTAGGAAGCATTTCTAGTGTCTTAGGACACGCGGGTCCACATTGGATCCAAGATATACATGACGGACTGCCAGTCTCTTCTGGGACTTGTGAGTAATATTCAGTTGAGACTACTATATGCCGAAAGAAGGGCAGTGAAGGGCTTCTTTTGTTAAACCGATAGAATGCGGCAAGTTGAAACAACTCAAGTATCTCTGTTCAATGTGCTCCTTCATCAAAGTGCGTGTGCTTCCCTGAGGAAACCTCACCTGCACTGAAAACACCCCGGCCCAGCATATTTTGGAGTACTCACACGTGATGTCTTGCTACCTCAAATGGCAAGTATTTTTTAGTCCAAGCCTCTAAAAATACACAGTTTCCCATAACTGCAGGTATTCGGGAGTAACAGAGTCACCTAGGCCTCAGTAGGCCATGACTTAAGTAATCCTTTCTCCACAATCATGAGGCCCTGCAGCACAATGTTTATTCATCCTACCATCCAGTGTGTCCTTTGGAGGTGCAAGAGAGAGACTGAAACAGCAGGGTAAATGCTCTGTGGTCCCCTTTTGAAAATAAGGCTTGAAGGGAAACTTTATTTTCATCATTGGGATTTAGAGTTCCGGGCTCAATTCTCCCTGATAAACACTGTTGTTGCACATCTTCTCTTCATAGCACAATGGCCATTGTGATGACAAGTGAGTTTCTAGGAAAGAACCTTGGAGGTTGCTATTCCTTGGTAGGTGCGCATAGTTCAGTAATCTTCAGTGAATGAGGCAAACACATGAGACCACTAGCGCCGAGCTAATGTTCAGATTTTCTCATGACACCGGTAGGCATGAAACAGCTTCCATGGAGTTTTTGTCATTGTGGTTTTTGAACTCTAGGAAGCAGTTCAGGTCTCTTAGGAACGGCAGGTCTGCACTAGGATCCAAAACGTACAAACAGGACCACCTGTGCCTTCTGGGAGTTGTGAGCAATGGACCGTTGAGAGCAACTATATACTGAGTAATGGACGCTGAAGGGTTTTGTTGGTTAGACACCCAGATTGCGATAGCTTGAGCAAACATAGTTATCAACGTTCCAAGCCTTCCTTCATGCAAAGCGTATGTGAATTCTTGAGGAAACCTGAGCTGCACTGAAAAATACAATGAGCTTACCATTGCTTCTGGGAACTAATATGTGAAGTCTGTCTACCTCACGCGGCAACTACACTTCAGGTCCAGCTTCAAAAATTACAGGGTTCCCCTTAACTGCTAGGTATTGGGGAGATACATTGTCACCTAGGCCTCACTAAGCCATGACCTTGATATCTTTTCACCACAATCACGACTCCCAGCATGGCAATGGTTGCTAATGTCATGGTCCAGTGGGTCCACTGGATGTGCAATAGAGAGTCAGAAAGGAGAGGGGTATATGCTGCATGGTCATGCTGGAAATTGAGGCTTCCTGGGAAAGTTTATTTTCCTCATTTGTAAGTGGAGAGTTGCGGCCTCAGTGTTACCTGGTAACAGGGAATGAAACTTTATTTTCCTCTTTGGGATTTAGAGAGTTGCGAGCTCAGTTCTCCCTGATAAACACTGATGTTGCACACCTTCTCTTCATAGCACAATTGCCTTTGTGATGACACGTGAGTTTCTAGGAAAGCAACTTGGAGGTTGCCATTCCTTGGTAGGTGCTCATCATTCGGTAATATTCAGGGCATGGGCCAACCAAATGGGACCTCTAGCCTAACGCTAACTTTCAGGTTTTCTCATGAAAGTGGCAGGCATGCAACAGTTTCCATGCAGCCTTAGATCCTGTGGTTCTTCAACTCTAGGAATCAGTCAGGTCTCTTAGTCCTCGCGGGTCTGCACTAGGTTCCAAAACGTACTAAAAGGACCGCCTGTGTCTTCAGGGTGTTGTGGGCATTCCACATTTGGGAACAACTATATGCCGAGTGATGGGCAGTGACGCGCTTCATTGGTTAGACACCTAGATTGCAATAGCTTGAAAGCAACACAGTTATCAACGTTCTATGCCTCCCTTCATGCAAAGCGTGTCTGCATTCCTCAGGAAACCTGAGCTGGCTTGAAAAATACAATGAGCCTACCATTTCTTCTTGGAACTATTCCTTGAAGTCTGTCTACCTCACATGGCAACTACACTTCAGGTTCAGCTTCAAAGATTACAGGTTTTCCCTTAACTGCTAGGTGTTGGGGAGATACATTGTCACCTAGGCCTCACTAAGCCATGACCTTGATATCCTTACACCACAATCATGACTCTCAGCATGACAATGGTTACTAATGTCATGATCCATTGTGTCCACTGGATGTACAATAGAGAGTCAGAAACGACAGGGGAATATGCTGCGTGGTGCCACTGGAAATAGTAGCTTCCTGGGAATGTTTATTTCCCTCTTTGGAAAGTGGATATTTATGGCCTCAGTGTTACCTGGTAAACACTGTTGTTGCCCATCTTCTCTTCATTGCACAATGGTCTTTGTGAGGACAAGTTATTTCTATGAAAAAAAAACTTGGCTTTCAATTCTAGCTAGGTGCTCATCCCTCAGCAATTGTTAGTGAATAGGTCAACCACATGGGATGACTAGCCTCAAGGTAACGTTCTGTTTTGCTCTTCACAGAGGTAGGCAGGCAGCAGGTTCAATGCAGCATTTTTCAAAGCTGTGCTTTAAGTGTAGGAAGCATTTCTGGTGTCTTAGGATACGCAGGTCCGCACTAGGATCCAAGATGTACACGAGGGATTGCTAGGCTCCTCTGGGACTTGTGAGCAATGTTCAAGTGAGGACAACAATATGTCAAAAGAAGGGCAGTGAAGGGCTTCTTTTGTTAAACCGCTAGAATGTGGCAAGTTGAAACAACTCAAGTATCTCTGTTCTATGCACTCCTTCATCAAAGCGCGTCTGCTTCACTGAGGAAACCTCAGCTACCTTCAGAAAACAATGGCCCGCCATATTTTGGTGTACTCACACATGACATTTCGGTACCTCAAACGGCAAGTAGTTTTTAGGTGAAGCCTCTAAAAATAAACAGAGTCCCATAACTGCCAGGTATTCGGGAGTAACAGAGACACCTAGCCCTCACTAGGCCATGAGTTTAGTAATCATTTCTCTGCAATCACGAAGCCCTGCAATGCAATGTTTACTCATCATAGAGTCCAGTGTGTCCCTTGGAGGTGCAATAGAGAGAGACAGAAACAGCAGAGTCAATGCCCTGTGTTCCCTTTTGAAAATAAGTCTTGAGGGGAAACTTTATTTTCCTCATTAGGATTTAGAGAGTGGCGGGTTCAATTCTCCCTGAGAAACACTGTTGTTGCACATCTTCTCGTCATAGCACAATTGCCTTTGTGATGGCAAGTGAGTTTCTAGGAAAGAAATTTGGAGTTTGCCATTCCTTGGTAGGTGCTCATCCTTCAGTAATCTTCAGGGAGTGGGCCAACCACATGGGACCACTAGCCGCAAGCTAACGTTCAGATTTTCCATAACAGAGGTAGGCATGCAACAGCTTCCATGGAGCCTTTGTCAACGTGGTTTTTGAACTCTATGAAACATGTCAGATCTCTTAGGACCTGCGCGTCTGCACTAGGATCCAAAACGTACAAAAACGACCGCCTGTCTTCTGGGAATGTGAACAATGGACCGTTGAGGACAATAATATAAGGAGTGATGGGCACTGAAGGGCTTTGTTGATTAGAAGCCTAGATTGCGATAGCTTGAGAAAACACAGTTATCCACGTTCCAAGCCTTCCTTCATGCAAAGCATGTCTGCATTGTTGAGGAACCAGAGATGCACTGAAAAATACAATTGGCCTACCATGCTTCTGGGAACTCATATGTGATGTCTGTCTATCTCCAGCGGCAACTATTCTTCAGTTCCAGCTTCAGAAATGACCGGGTTTCCCTTAACTGCTAGTTATTGGGGAGATACATTGTCACCTAAGCCTCACTCACCCATGACCTTGGTATCCTTTCACCACAATCACGACTCCCACATGGCAACGGTTAATAATGTCATGGTCCAGTGGGTCCACCAGATGTGCAATAGAGAGTCAGAAAAGACAGGGGTATATGCTGCATGGTCACGCTGGAAATTGAGGCCCTGGGGAAGTTTATTTTGCTCATTAGAAAGTAGAGCTTAGCGGCCCCAAAGTTCCCCACTAAACACTGTTGTTCCCCATCTTCTCTTCATTATCTAATGGCCTTTGTGAGGACAAGTGGTTTTCCAAGACAGAAACTTCAAGGTTGCAATTTCTTGGTAGTTGCTCATTCTTCAGAAATCTTCAGTGAATTGGCCAACCATGTTGGATCCCTAGCCACAGCTAACATTCAGGTTTTCTCATGACAGAGGTAGGCATGCAACAGATTCCATGCAGCCTTAGTCCTTGTGGTTCTTGAAATCTAGGAAGCATATCAGGTCTCTTAGGACTCGTGGGTCTGCACTAGGTTCCAAAACATACTAAAAGGACCTCCTGTGTCTTCGGGGACTTGTGAGCAATCTACCGTTGGGAACAACTATATGCCAAGTGATAGACAGTGAATGGCTTCGTCGGTTAGACACCAGATTGTGATACCTTGAAAGCAACACACTTATCAACGTTCCATGCCTTCCTTCATGCAAAGCATATCTGCATTCTTGCAGAAACCTGAGCTGCACTGAAAAATACAGTTAACCTACCATTGCTTCTGGGAACTAATCTGTGAAGTTTGCCTACCTCATGCGGCAACTACACTTCAGGTCCAGCTTCAAAAATTACAGGGCTTCCCTTAACTGCTAGGTATTGGGGAGATACATTGTCACCTAGGCCTCACTAAGCCCTCACCTTGATATCCTTACACCACAATCACGACTCCCAGCATGGCAATGGTTACTAATGTCATGGTCCAGTGGGTCCACTGGATGTGCAATAGAGAGTCAGAAGCGAGAGGGGTATATGCTGCATGGTCACGACTGGAAATTCAGGCTCCTGGGGAAGTTTAGTTTGCTCATTAGAGAGTGGAGGTTTGCGGCCTCAATGTTACCTACAAAACACTGATGTTGCCCATCTTCTCTTCATTGCACAATGGTCTATGTGAAGACAAGTGATTTTCCAAGAAAGAAACCTCAAGGTTGCAATTCCTTGGTAGTTGTTCATCCTTCAGAAATCTTCAATGAATGGGCAAAGCACATTTGACCCCTACCCTTACGCTAAAGTTTAGGTTTTCTCATGACAGAGGTAGGCATGCAACAGATTCCATGCAGCTTTAGTACCTGTGGTTCTTCAACTCTAGGAAGCAATCAGGTCTCTTAGGCCTCGTAGGTCTGCACTAGGTTCTGAAACGTATTCAAAGGACTGCCTGTGACTTCGGGGAGTTGTGAGCAATCTACCTTTGGGAAAAACTATATGCCGAGTGATGGGCAGTGACGGGCTTTGTCGGTTAGACACCTAGATTGCGATAGCTTGAAAGCAACACAGTTATCAATGTTCCATGCTGTCCATCATGCAAAGGGGGTCTGCTTCTTGAGGAAACCTGAGCTGCACTGAAAAATACAATGAGCTTACCATTGCTTCTGGGAACTAATCCGTGAAGTCTGTCTACCTCACGTGGCAACTACACTTCAGGTCCAGCTTCAAAAATTTCAGGGTTTCCCTTAACTGATAGGTATTGGGGAGATACATTGTCACCTATGCCTCTTTAAGCCATGACCTTGATATCCTTACACCACACTCATGACTCCCAGCATGGCAATGGTTACTAATGTCATGGTCCATTGTGTCCACTGGATCTGCAATGGAGAGTCACAAACGACAGGGGAATATGCTGTGTGGTCCCACTGGAAATTGAAGCTTCCTGGGATTGTTTATTTTCCACATTGGAAAGTTGAGAGTTGTGGCCTCAGTGTTACCTGGCAAAAACTGTTGCTGCCCATCTTCTCTTCATTGCACAATGGTATTTTTGAGGACAAGTTATTTTTCATGAAACAAGACTTGGCTTTCAATTCCTGCTAGGTGCTCCTCCCTCAAAATTGATAGTGAATAGGCCAACCACGTGGGATGACTGCCCTCACGCTAGCGTTCTCTTTTTCTCATCACAGAGGTAAGTAGGCAGCAGGTTCAATGCCGTGTTTGTCAAAGTGGTGCTTTAAATCTAGGAAACATTTCTGGTGTTTTAGGACATGCAGTTCCGCAGTAAGATCCAAGATGTACACGAGGGACTGCTAGTCTCTTCCGGGACTTGTGAGCAAAGTTCAGTGGAGGACAAATATATGCCGAATGAAGGGCAGTGAAAGGCTTCTTTTGTTAAACCTCTAGAATGCGGCAAGTTGAAACAACTCAAGTGTCTCCGTTCTATGTGCTCCCTCGTCACAGTGCATGTGCTTCCCTGAGGAAACCTCAGCTGCACTCAAAAAACCCTGGCCTCCCATATTTTGGCATACTCACACGTGACGTCTCCCTACCTCAAACGGCAAGTCGTTTTTAGGTGAAGCCTCTAAAAATACACAGATTCCCATAGCTACCTGGTATTCGGGAGTGACAGAGTCACCTACACCTCACTAGGCCATGACTTTAGTAATCCTTTCTCTGCAATCACGAGGCCCTGCAACACAATGTTTACTCATCATAGAGTCCAGTGTGTCCCTTGAAGGTGCAATAGAGAGACAGAAACAGCAGGGTAAATGCTCTGTGGTCCCATTTAAAAATAAGGTTTGAAGGGAAACTTTATTTTCCTCATTGGGATTTAGAGAGTGGCGGGCTCAGTTTTCCCTGAGAAACACTGTTGTTGCACTTCTCTTCATAGCACCATTGCCCTTGTGATGACAAGTTAGTTTCTAGGAAAGAAACGTGGAGGTTGCCATTCCTTTGTAGGTGCTCATCCTTCAGTAATCTTCAGGGAATGGGCCAACCACATGTTAACACTAGCCTCAAGCTAACGTTCTGATTTTCTCATGATCTATATAGGCATGCAACAGCTTCCGTGGAGCCTTTGTCAACGTGGTTTTTGAACTCTAGGAAGCAATCAGGGCTCTTAGGCCTCGCGGGTCTGCACTAGGTTCTGAAATGAACTAAAAGGACCGCCTGTGTCTTTGGGGACTTGTGAGCAATCTACCGTTGGGAACAACTATATGCCAACTGATGGGCAGTGAAGGGCTTCATCGATTCGACACCAGATTGCGATAGCTTGAAAGCAACACACTTATCAATGTTCCATGCCTTCCTTCATGAAAAGCATGTGTGCATTCTCGCGGAAACCTGAGCTGCACTGAAAAATATAATTAGCCTACCATTGTTTCTGGGAACTAATCCGTGAAGTTTGTCTACCTCAAACGGCAACTACACTTCAGGTCCAGCTTCAAAAATTACAGGGCTTCCCTTAACTGCTAGGTATTGGGGAGATACATTGTCACCTAGGCCTCACTAAGCCCTCACCTTGATATCCTTACACCACAATCACGACTCCCAGCATGGCAATGGTTACTAATGTCATGGTCCAGTGGGTCCACTGGATGTGCAATAGAGAGTCAGAAAGGAGAGGGGTATATGCTGCATGGTTATGCTGGAAATTGAGGCTCCTGGGGAAGTTTAGTTTGCTCATTAGAGAGTGGAGTGTTGCGGCCTCAATGTTACCTGCTAAACACTGTTGTTTCCCATCTTGTCTTCATTGCCCAATCGTCTTTGTGAGGGCAAGTGATTTTCCAAGAAAGAAACTTCAAGATTGCAATTCCTTAGTAGTTGCTCATCCTTCAGCAATCTTCAGTGAATGGGCCAACCACATTTGACCCCTAGCCTCAAGCTAACGTTCAGGTTGTCTCATGACAGAGGTGGGTGTGCAACAGAATACATGCAGCCTTAGTCAATGTGCTTCTTGAACTCTAGGAAGCATTTCAGGTCTCTTAGGACTCACGGGTCTGCACTAGGGTCTGAAACGTAAAAAAGGACCGCCTGTGTCTTCTGGAATTTGTGTGCAACAGACCTTTGGGTACAACTAAATGCCAACTGATGGGAAGTGAAGAGCTTCGTTGTTTAAACACCTAGATTGAGACAGCATAAAAACAACACAGTTATCACTGTTCTATGCATTCCTCATGCAAAGCGTGTCTGCTTTTCTGAGGAAACCTGAGCTGAACTGAAAAATACGATTGGCCTACCCTTGCTTCTGGAAACTCATACATGATATCTGTGTACCTCAAGCAGCCAGTAGACTTTAGGTCCAGCTTCAAAATTTACGGGGTTTTCTTTAAGTGCAATGTATTTGGGAGATACATTGTCACCTAGGCCTCACTGAACCATGACCTTGCAATCCTTTCACTACAGTCCCGGCACCCTTCATTGCAAAGGTCACTCACTAAGGGGTCCAGTGTTCTAGAGAATGTCTAATAGGTAGTCAGAACCTGAAGGGTAATGTGCTGTGCAGTCACAATGGAAATTGAGTTTATTTTCCTCATTGGAATGTAGAGAGTTGCGGCCTTAATATTACCTGATTAACACTGTAGTTGCCCATCTTTTCTTCATTGCCGATTAGCCTTTGTGAGGACAAGTGAGTATAGATGAAAGAAACCTTGGATTGCAATTCCTTGCTAGGTGCTCATCCCTCAGCATTCGTTAGTGAATTGGCCAAACACATGTGACCACCAACCTCATTATAGCGTCCTGTTTTTCTCGTCACAGAGGTAGGCATGCAGCAGGTTCAATGCAGCCTTTGTCAGAGTGGTGCTTTAACTCTAGGAAGCATTTCTGGTCTCTTAGGATGCTTGTGTCTGCACTAGGATTCGAGACGTAGACAATGGACCGGCAGTCTCTTTTGGGACTTGTTAGCAATAGACGGTTGGGAATAAGTATATACCGACTGAAGGGCAGTGAACGATCTCATTTGTTAAACAGCTAGAATGCAGCAACTTGAAACAACTATTTCCGTTCTATGCGCTCCTTCTTCCAAAGTGGGTCTCCTTCCCTGAGGAAACCTCAGTTGCACTGGAAAACACTCTGGCCTTCCATTCCTTGGGGGATGCCTACGTGACATCACCCTACCTCAAGCAGTAACTAGTTTTTATGTCAAGCCTCAAAAGTACAGGGATTCCCTTATCTGCCAGGTATATGGGAGACACAGAGTCACCTAAGGCTCAGTAGGCCATGACCTAGTAATCCTTTCACCGTAATCACGACTACCTGCATCACAATGTTAACTCATCTTAGAGTACAGTGTGTCCCATGGATGTCCAATAGAGAGTCAGACATTGCAGGAAAATATGCTGTGTGGTCACTTTTGAAACAGAATTGATGGGAAATTTTACTTTCCTCATTGGGATGTAGAGAGTGCGGGCTCATTTCTACCTGATAAACACTGTTGTTGCACATCTTCTCTTCATAGCACAATTGCCTTTGTGAGGACAAGTGAGTTTCTATGAAAGAAACCTCAAGGTTGCCATTCCTTGGCAGGTGCTCATCCTTCAGCAATCTTCAGTGAATGGGCCAAGCACATGTGACCACTAGCCGCAAGCTAACGTTCAGGTTTTCTCATGACAGAGGTAGGCATACAACAGGATCCACGCAGCCTTAGTCATTGTAGTTCCTTAACTCTAGGAAGCATTTTGGTCTCTTAGGACTAGCGGGACTGCATGAGGATCTGAGACTCACACGATGTACTGCCAGTCTCTTGGTGGACTTGTGAGCTATGGACCATTGGGAACAACTATATTCCGACTGAAGGGCAGTGAAGTGTTCATTGATTAAACACCTAGATTGTGACAGCTTGAAAACAACACAGTTATCACTGTTCTATGCATTCCTTCATACAGACCGTGTGTGCTTTTCTTAGGAAACCTAAGCAGAACATAAACTACAATGGGCCTACCACTTCTTCTGGGAACAGATAAGTGACATCTGATTACCTCAAGCGGCTATCAGGATTTAGGTCCAGACTCAAAAATTGCAGGGTTTCCCTTAACTGCTTGGTATTCGAGAGACACATTGTCACTTAGGTCTCACTAGGCCATGAAACTGTAATATTTTCTCCACAATCACAACTCCCTGCATGGCAAAGTTTACTCACTAAAGGGTCTAGTATGTTCTGTAAATGTCCAATCGGTAGTCAGAGACTGCAGCATAATATGCTGTGTGGTAATGATGTATATTGAGGCTTGATGGAAAAGTTTACTTTCCTCATTGGAATGTAGAGTGTTGCAGCCTCAGTGCTATCTGATAAACACTGTAGTTGCACATCTTCTCTTCATTGCAGAATTTCCTTTGTGAGTGCAAGTGAGTTTCCATGAAAGAAACCTCGGGTTGCAATACCTTGTTTGACACTCATCCCTCAGCAATTGTGAGTGAACGGGCCTACCTCATGTGACCACTAGCTTCAAGCTAAAGTACAGTTTTTCTCATCACAGAGGTAGGCATGCAGCAGGTTCCATGCCACTTTTGTCAAAGTGGTGCTTTAACTCTAGGAAACGTGTCAGGTCTCCTAGGAAGCCAGGGTCTGCCCTAGGATCCAAGATGTACATCATGGACCAGAAGTCTTTTCTGGGTTTTGTGAGCAATGCACCACTGGAACAACTATATTCCGAGTGATGGTCAGTGAAGGGCTTTGTTGGTTAAACACCTAGATTGCAACAGCTTGAAAACGACACAGTTATCACCATTCTATGCAATCCTTCGTTGAAACCGGGTTTGCTTTTCTGAGGAAAACTGAGTGGCACGAAAAATAGAATGGACCTTCCACTTCTTCTGGGAACACATATGTGACGTCTATCTACCTCAATTGGCTAGTAGGCGTTAGGTCCAAACTCAAAAATTACAGGGTTCCCCTTAACTGCTAGGTATTCAGGAGATACATTGTCCCCTAAGCCATACTAGGCCATGACCTTGGTAATTATTTCATCAAAATCACGATTCCCTGCATTGCAAAGTTTACTCACTAAATGGTGTAGGGGGGTCCTGTGAATGTCCAATAGGTAGTTAGAAACTGCAGGGTAATATGCTGTGTGGACACGTTGGAAATTGAGGCTTAATGGGAAATTTTACATTCCTCATTGGCATGTAGAGTGTTGCAGCCTCAATGCTACCTGACAAACACTGTTGTTGCCCATCTTCTCTTCATTGCAGAATTGCCTTTGTGAATGCAAGTGAGTTTCCATGAAAGAAACCTTGGGTTGCAATTCCTTGCTAGGTGCTCATCCCTCAGCAATCGTTAGTGAATGGGCCAACCACATGTGACCACTACCATGAAGAAAACGTTCTTTTTTTCTCATCACAGAAGTAGGCATGCAGCAGGTTCAGTGCAGCCTTTGTCAAAGTGGTGCTTTAATTCTAAGAAGCATTTTTAGTCTGTTAGGAATCGCAGGTCTGCGCTAGGACTTGAGACATACACAATGGACCGGTAATCTCTTCTGGGAAATGTGCACAATGGACCTTTGGGAACAAGTATGTGCTGAGTGAAGGGCAGTGAAGGGCTTCGTTCGTTAAACAGCTAGAATGCGACAGCTTGAAACAACTCAGTTATCACCATTCTTTGCAGTCCTTCATCCAAATAGGGTATGCTTCCCTGAGGAAACTTCAGCTGCACTGAAAAAACACTCACCGGCCATATTTTGGGTTACTCATAGGTGACGTCTCTCTACTTCAAGCGGCAAGTAGTCTTTAGGTCAAGACTCACAAAATACAGAGATTCCCTTAACTGCCAGGTATTCGGGAGATACAGAGTCACCTGGCCTCACCAGGCCATGAACTTAGTAATCCTTTCACCACAATCACGACCCCCTGCATCGCAATGTTTACTGATTAAAGAATCCATTGTATCCAGTGGATGTCCAATAGAGAGTCAGAAACGGCAGGGAAATATGCAGTGTGGTCACGTTGGAAATTGAGTCTTCATGGGAAAGTTTATTTTCCTCATTGGGATGTAGAGAGTTTTGGCCAAATTCTACCTGATAAACACTGTTGTTGTCCTTTTCTTCATTGCACATTTTTTTTGTGTGTGTGAGGATAAGTGAGTCTCCATGAAAGAAACCACGAGGTTGCAATTCCTTGCTATGTGCTCATTCTTCAGCAATATTCAGTGAATGGGCCAACTTCATGGGACGACTAAGCACAAGCTAACATTCAGCTTTTCTCATGACCGAGGTAGGCATACAACCAGTTCCATTCAGCCTTAGAAAATGTGGTCTTGACCTCTAGGAAGCATTTCAGGTCTCTTAGGTCTCGTGGGTCTGCCCTAGGATCCGAAACGTACAGAAAGGACTGCCAGTATTTTCTGGTAGTTGTGAACAATGGACAGTTGGGAACTATATGCCAAGTGAATGGCAGTGAAGGGCTTCGTTCATTAAACAGGTAGAATGCGACAAATTGAAACAACTCAGCTACTCCGTGCTATACGCTCCTTTGTCCAAAGTGTGTCTGCTTACCTGAGGAAACTGCTGCTGCACTAAAAAAACTCTGGCCTGCCATTTTATGTGTTACTCATACGTGACGTCTCTCTATCTCAAGCAACAACTAGTTTTTAGGTCAAGCCTGAAAAAATACAGGGATTCCCTTAACTGCCAAGTATTCAGGAGATACAAACTCACATAGGCCTCACTAACCATCACCTTAGTAATCCTTTCATCACAATCACGACTCCCTGCATCGCAATGTTTACTCATCATAGAGTCCAGTGGGTCCCCTGGATGTCCAATAGAGAGTCAGAAACGGCAGGGAAATATGCTGTGTGGTCACACTGGAAACTGAGGCTTGATGGGAAATTTTATTTTCCTCATTGGGATGTAGAGGGTTGCGGGCTCCACTCTATGTGATAAACACTGTTGTTGGACATCTTCTTTTCATACCACAATTGCCTTTGTGAAGACAAGTGAGTTTCCAAAAAGGAATCTGGAGGTTGCAATTCCTTGGTCAGTGCTCATCCTTCAGCAATCTTCAGTGAATGGGCCAACCACATGTGACCTCAAACTAACGTTTAGGTTTTCTCATGACAGAGGTAAGCATGCAACAGGTTCATTGCAGCCTTAGTCAATGTGGTTCTTGAACTCTAGGAAGCATTTCATATCTCTTAGGACTTGAGGGTCTGCACTAGGATCCGAAACTTACAAAAAGGACCGCCTGTGTCTTCTGGGAGTTGTGAGCAATGGACCGTATGGAACAACTATATGCCAAGTGATGTGCAATGAAGGGCTTCGTGGTTAAACACCTAGATTGTGACAGCTTGAAAACAACACTGTTTTCACGGTTCTATGCATTCCTTCATGCAAAGCGTGTCTGCTTTTTGTGGAAACCTGAGCGGCACGAAAAATACAATGGCCTATCTCTGCCTCTGCGAACTCATACGTGACATCTATCTACCTCAAGTGGCTACTAGGCTTTAGATCCAGACTCAAAAATTACAGGATTTCCCTTAACTGCTAGGTATTCGGGAGATACATTGTCACCTAGGCCTCATTAGGTCATGACCTTGTAATCACTGCACCACAATCACGACTCCCTGCATTGAAAAGTTTACTCATTTAAGGGTCTAGTGGGTCCTGTGAATATCTAATAGGTAGTCAGAAAGTGCAGGGTAATATGCTGTGTGGTCACGTTGGATAATGAGGCTTGAAGGGAAATTTTACGTTCCTCATTCGCATGTAAAGGGTTGCGGCCTCAATGCTACCTGATAAATACTGTAGTTGCCCATCTTCTCTTCATTGCAGAATTGCCTTTGTGAGGACAAGTGAGTTTCCATGAAAGAAATCTCGTGTTTCTTTGCTAGGTACTCCTTGCTAGGTGCTCATTCTTCAACAATCTTCAGTGAACAGGTCAACCACATGTGACCACTAGCTTCAAGCCAACATTCAGTTTTCTTGTCACAGAGGAAGTTATGCAGCAGGTTCAATGCAGCCTTTGTCAACATGGTGCTTTAACTGTAGGAAGCATTTTTGGTCTCTTAGGACTCGTGGGTCTGCACTAGGATCCAAGATGTACACAATAGACCTCCAGTCTCTTCTGGGACTTGTGAACAATGGACATTTGGGAACAACTATATGCCAATGAAAGGCAGGAAGGGCTTCGTTCATTAAACAGCTGGAATGTTTCAGCATGAAACAACTCAGTTATCTCCATCTATGTCCTCCTTCATCCAAAGAGGGTGTGCTTCCCTGAGGAAACATGAGCTGCACTGAAAAAACACTGGCCTGCCATTCTTTGGGGGACTCATAAGTGACATCACTCAACCTCAAGCGGAAACTACTCTTTAGGTCAATTCTCAAAAATGTCAGGGATTCCCTTAACTGCCAGGTATTCCGGACATACAGAGTCACTTAGGCCTCACTAGGCCATGACCTTAGTAACACTTTCACTGAAGTCACGTCTCCCTGCATCGCAATGTTTACTAATTAAAGGGTCCAGTGGATATGCAATAAAGAGTCAGAAATGGCAGGGAAATATGCTGTGTGGGCACATTGGAAATTGAAGCTTCATGGGAAAGTTTATTTTCCACATTGGAATGAAGACAGTTGAGGGTTCAATTCTACCTGATAAACACTGTTGTTGCAATCTTCTCTTCCATAGCACAATTGTCTTAGTGAGCACAAGTGAGTTTCAATGAAAGAAATCTCAAGGTTGCAATTCTTTAGTAGGTGCTCATTCTTCAGCAATCTTCAGTGAATGGGCCAACCACATATGACCACTAGCCTCAAGCTAACATTCAGGTTTTCTCATGAGAGAGGTAGGCATGCAACAGGTTCCATGCAGCCTTAGTCAATGTGGTTCTTGAACTCTAGGAAGCATTTCAGGTCTCTTAGAAGTCAGGGATCTGCACTAGGATCCGAAACGTACAAAAGAACTGCCTGTATCTTCTGGGAGTAGTGAAAAATGGACTGTTGCAACCACTATAGGCCAAGGGATGAGCAAAGAAGGACTTCGTTGGTTAAACACCTAGAATGTGACAGCTTGAAATCAGCTCAGTTATCACCGTTCTATGGATTCCTACATGCAAATGATGTTTGCTTTTCTGAGGAAACCTGAGCTGCACTGAATAATACAATTGGCCTACCACTGCTTCTGGGAATTCATACGTGAAGTCTGTCTACCTCAAGTAGCAACTAGACTTTAGGTCCAGCTTCAAAAATTACAGGGTTTCCCTTAACTGATAGGTATTTGGGAGATACATTGTCACCTAAGCCTCACTAAACCATGACCTTGTAATCCTTTTACCACAATCACGACTCCCTGCATCACAAGTTTACTCACTAAAGGGTCTATTGGGTCCCATGAATGTCCAATAGGTAGTCAGAAACTGCGGGATAATATGATGTGCAATCACGTTGGAAATTAAGGCTTGATGGGACGTTTATTTTCCTCATTGGAATGTAGGGATTTGCCACCTAAATGTTACCTGATAAACACTGTAGTTGCCTATCTCTCTTCATTTACAATTGACTTTGTGAGGACAAGCGAGTATTCATGAAAGAAACATTGGGTTGCAATTCCTTGCTAGGTGCTCATCCCTCAGCAATCGTTAGTGAATGGGCCAACCACATGTGACCACTAGCCTCAAGATAACGTTCTGTTTTTCTCGTCACAGAGGTAGGCATGCAGCAGGTTCAATGCAAAGTGGTGCTTTAATTCTAGGAAGCATTCCTCGTCTCTTAGGACTCGCGGGTGTGCACTAGGATCCGAGATGTACACGATGGACCACCAGTCTCTTCTGGGACGTGTGAGCAATGGAAGGTTGGGAACAACTATATGCCGAGTGATGGGTAGTGAAAGACTTCATTCGCTAAACAGCTAGATTGTGACAGCTTGAAAACAACTCAATTATCACCATTCTATGTCTTCCTTCATCCAAAGCGGGTCTGCTTAACTGAGGAAACCTCAGCTGCACTGAAAAAACCCTGGCCTGCCATTCCTTCTGATACTCATATGTGATGTCTCTCTACCTCAAGTGGCAACTAGTCTTTAGGTCCAGCCTAAAAAATTACAGAGATTCCCTTAACTGCTAGGTATTCGAGAGATGCAGTGTCACCTAGGCCCCACTATACCATGACCTTGGTAATCTTTTCACCACAATCACGACTCCCTGCATTGCAATATTTACTCATTAAAGGGTCCAGTGGGTCCCGTGGATGTCCAATAGAGAGTCAGAATTGGCAGGGAAATATGCTGTGTGGTCACGTTGGAAATTGAGGCTTAATGGGAAATTTTACTTTACTCATTGGAATGTAGAGAGTTGCAGGCTCAATGCTACCTGATAAACACTGTTGTTGCACATCTTCTCTTCAGTGCAGAATTGCCTTTGTGAGGACAAGTGAATTTCCATGAAAGAAACCTCAAAGTTGCAATTCCTTGCTAGGTGCTCATCCCTCAGCAATCGTTAGTGAATGGCCCAACCACATGTGACCACTAGCCTCAAGCAAAGTTCAGTTTTTCTCATCACAGAGGTAAGCATGAAGCAGGTTCCATGCAGTCTTAGTCAATGTGGTGCTTTAACTCTAGGAAGAGTTTCAGTTCTCTTAGGACTAGCGGGTCTGCACTAGGATCTGAGACCTGTAAAATGGACTGCCAGTCTCTTCTTGGACTTGTGAACAATGGACTGTTGGGATCAACTGCCGAGTGAGGGGCAGTGAAGGGATTTGTTCGTTAGTTGAGTGTGGGGCGGGGCCTCTGCTTAGGACCTGTGTGGAAGGGGAGAGGCAGCACATCGAAAGGAGGGCCTCTGGAGTGTGGGGTTCCGGAGTTTGGAGCGAGGGCCCTGAGTGAGGGTGTGTGGGTGGGGTTTAGGCCCAGCTCATTGGAGGGGGGTCTCTGAGTGTAGAGGTAGGGCCCTGGGTGGGGGTATAGGGGCAGCGCTTGGTCTCTGCACTTTAGAAGGAAGGCTCCAAGGGCAAAGGATTAAACCCAGGGGCCCAGCAGGCTCCCCGGTGCCTAAGTTGACAGGGAAAGCACTGGCCGAGTTCCCTTCCGTTCCTTCGTGCCCCTCCCCCACTGTCTCTCCAAGGGTCTCCCCCGTCGCCGCTGGACCCCTAACCGTGGGTGGGTCCTGCTGGGTGTAGGAACTCCTCCCTTCCCCCAGCTACCCCTCAGGACTGTGGGTCCTGGAGATCTGGCCTTTATTTTTGTTCCCCCTTCCCTCCCTCCCACTCCCTCAGGACCTGCATGGCTGGAAGGGGCCTCGGTGAGCAGAGGATCAAGCCCAGGATCTCAGCAGGTTCCTGGGGGCCCAAGTGGGCAGGGGAAACTTGGCCACGCTCCCTTTTGATCCTCTGCCCTCCCAATGACCCCCCTTTTGGGCGTGGGATCCCTTCCCCTCCCCCAGCCACCCTTCAGGGGTGCCAGTTCCGTTCTTCCTCCACCTCTCCTCCCCCTTCACTCCCCCCATGCCCCACGTCCTACCCAGTCACTGGGGGTTCCTCCTATCCCCTTAGGTGTCCGTGGTCCCCCACTGGTGCCTAGTAGGTGCCCTGATTGTGAGGAGACGTGAACTCCGTATCCTCCTAGTATGCCATCTTGATTCCGCCCCCCAACATATTAGTTTTTTACTGCATATTGCTAAATGATGCTCCCAAAAAAATGGTTTCACCCACATTTTTCCAAGAGTAGCATCTAAGAATGCCGACTACACTGTATCATCACCAGCTTGACTTTAGCAAATTTTCTGAGTCCTTGCTAATTAGATATGCAAAACAATATGTTACTTTCAATTTTGGATGGAATGTTTATGGAGATTCCAACTAATGGAAAATTCTAAGGAGAATTTTCTTCTCTAAGGAGAAGTTTTTTTTTAATTTAATGTAAAATAAAAAATGTAATTTTATTTAAATGTAGATACTTTCTTCCCTGTAACATTATTTGGTGGGTTGAATATAGATGTGTGCCTGTTTTTACCTTCCTCTTGAGGTTTGAAACATCTGCCTGACACCCTGCTGCACCCATCTGGTACTTTGCTCTTGTCATTACCTGAAATGTTCTTTGTTGTGCTTTCCTTGTTGAGTATGTCTCTGTGCCTCTGGAATGTCAGGGACTGGTGTGTCATAGCTGAATCCCTGTTCCCTAGGACATAGTAGATGCTCAATCGGCATTTTGGAATGTATATGGCAGTCACATATACCCAAGGAAGTCAACTCTACCCAAGGAGGGAGTAAGGTGGAAGCAGGAGGCCAAAGCAAAGTGACTTGCACATGTTATAGTGTTGTCCAGAGCAATGTGTGCCTGGCATAAGCATGTAAGCAGAAATTAAGGCAAGAAGTTTACAGAAGCTAGAAACTTGGTTCAAACAAGGGCTCAGCTTAAATGTCACCTCCACAGAGACACCTTCTCTGCCTATGCAATGTAAACTAACATCCTCCACTGCACTAAGTCTCCCCAGCCATACCCACCTTGCTCCTTCATAGCATTCGGGCCTCTTCCCCTATTTGGAACCTGACTATGGTTCCCCCCACCCACAGAAAAAGTCCTCACAGGACTGCAGATCTCCTCTCCCACCAGTGTCCTCTCTAGACCTACTCCATCCTCATTCCCTCTCTCCTGATTTCCCTGAGCCCTGCTCTTTTCTCCATAGCACGAAGCCCTTCTAACATGTTGTTTTATGTTTATTGTTTGTTTTCCTTTCATAGTGTGAGATCCACAGGAGCAGTAGCAGTTTTGGGGGGTTTTTTTGGTACTTGTTTTTGCCTGTTTTATTTTTTTTTCAGTGCCTACAACCTAGGTCAGTGTCGAGCTTATAGTAGAGACTTGATAAACAGCAAATGAACAACACTCGTCACTACATGGAATGTTCTTTGTAGTGTTTTCCTTGTTGGGTATGTCTCTGTGCCTCTGGAATGTCATGGACTGTGATGTGTCATAGTTGAATCCC
The DNA here is from genome assembly GCF_028023285.1 of Balaenoptera ricei. Lineage (NCBI taxonomy): Eukaryota > Metazoa > Chordata > Mammalia > Artiodactyla > Balaenopteridae > Balaenoptera > Balaenoptera ricei. The sequence continues at coordinate 47,663,574 of NC_082649.1, read as the reverse complement.
TGTTCCCTAGGACATAGTGGATACTCAATCAGCATTTTGGAATGTACATGGCAGTCACTGTGCTTAACAGAAGGACCCAACGATGATAAAGCTTGCTACTGCCCTCAAGGGACCATTAAAAACAAGAAAACAGGCCCCAAATGGAGTTGCTTATGGTAAGCTTCATGGCACCAAACTGAGACTTAACCTGAATACAGTTTTGGCTCCATCAGAAATGGAATTTTGAACCAGTCAATCAGGAACCTTCTCATCAGCACTAGTTAAGTAACCTGCATGATAGATCCTACCATCCCCTAAAGGAAAGTAACCTTGCAATAACCGACCCACTTTTTTGGCCAAGAACAAGAGACCAAGACCTTCAGCAGGTTGTCCTTCTGACCCCTTCACTCTAGACCTAGGACAATGCTCAATGACATGCAACTGTCCTCACTACACAGTGTTAACTTACCCAGTACACATTCACTGAGGCTCTACTGTGTGCCAGGTCTGTTCCAGTCCCCAGGGCCCAGCAGTGGATGAAGCAGGAGGAGGGAGGTCCCCATTCTCATTCAGCTGAGAGATGCATATTGGAGACAGAGGAAAATAAATTGAATAAAGTATACACAAAATGAGGTGGTAATGTGTATCATGGGGAAAAATAAAGTCAGGAAGGATATTTGAGCAAATTCCTGAAGGTGGTTAGCAGGCAACCAATGCAGAGGGCAGAGTGTTCCGGACTGAGAGAACAGCAAGTGCAAATGTCCTGAGGCCACAGTAGGCTGCAGGTAGAGAATGATAGTTTTTGTGCAGATTCTTAGTTTTCCTCTTAATCTGTGTTTTGCTTTTATTTTAAACCTTGGTTTCACTTTCCTAGCTAATTCATTTGAGTTGGGTCACCAATCTGCTGAATTCAGCAAATTCAGTTCCAGTGATTCAAAGTGGAGACAGAAGTGAATTTGGGTCAAGTCAGCACATTTTTACTGAGTGACCTCCCTGGACCTGTAACTGTGTTAGGCACCAGGAGGCTGTGAAATGAACATGATGTGTCTTCACCTTGAGGACCACGTAACAAACTTCCTCAGCACCCTTCCCTCCATATCTCATCTGAGTTACAAGCTCCAACTCTCACCCTCTGTCATACCTTTGTCCTCTACATCCAGCTCCTCCCAGACATCTCTGACCTCAAGTTACCCAAGATTCTTAAAGTCACTGAGCTCCAATCTGAGTTCATCCTTTGCTCTTTTTCTTGCAGCCCCCATCAGTGAGGGAAGCCGCTAGTGACTCCATCCTCAAGCTCCAAGGCACAGCCTCTGCCCACCCCACCCCTCCCATGTATCCCACCCCATGAATCCACTGCTGCAGGACTCCCTGTCATCCTCTCCTTCCACTTTTTTAACCACAGGCTGAACACCCTCCTCCTCCTCTTCACAAACCCCCCTTGAGGTGAGAACAATTGCAGATGGGAACACAGAGGTCGCACAGGCAGGTATTACTGGTAACAACAAGTATTATCCCAGGTCAGAGGGCAGACAAGGGCTCCCTGAGCAACCAGAGCACAGGCTACTGCAGCAGAGATGCCCATACAGGGGATCAGGTAGGTATCACACTGCAGCTCCTCCCCACTGTTCTCCCAGTGCATCCTACATTTCTATGCATTGACCTTGGAAGGCTGCCGTTCCTAGTGCTTTTTTAGAGGGATGCCCATTCATTCATTCACTTATTCACCATCATGTATTTGGTTCCTTCTCACTTCCAAGCCCTGGCTAGATGATGGCTTGACCTTGAAGACCCAGTATAGATGTCTCCTCTTCCATGAAGACTTTAATGATTCCCATCCCTTCTTGCTGTCTCTGGCCTCACCTGGGATCAACCCACCCACCCCCACCCCCACCCCCAGTGCTGTGATGATGCTTTGATTACATCTCCAGCCTGTGAGCTCTGTGAGAACACTGGGCCAAATAGAGAAAGGAGCTCAGAAAAATGTAATGCTACCTAAATGACTGAATAGTGAAAGAATTGAACAGGCCATATATAGGTCAAATTCACCAAAGGTCTGTTTCTTCTCCCCCCTCCCTCCTTCCTTTCAGGGCCAGGAGCCTGAGGAACTTTATCTCTAAAACATTGATGAACCTCAAAAACATGACTGTTAAGTGTAAGAAGCCAGACATAAATGTTCACAACTACACAATCCACTTGCTTGAGATTACACAGTGGGCAGAACCATAGGGACAAAAACATACAGTTGCCCAGGGTTATGGGGAAGGTGGAATGGGAAGTTTAATTGGTACTAGGTTTTGTGAGGTGATAAAATGTTCTGGATCACATAATGATGATGGTTGTACATCTTTGTAAATAGAATCACTAAATTGTACATTTCTCAAAGGGACAATTTTATGGTATGTAAATTATATCTCAAATTTTAAAATAGTGATTAATATTTTTTTTAAATAATATGAGAAATACATACTGAGTTTTATTTGGTTCTCACTCTACTAAGCTCTGTAGACATGAACAAAGACCTCCCCAATGAGAACAAGAACTATTTATTCAGAACTTCTCTATACAAGGGAGTCAGCCACCACAATTTGCATGAGGTGAGACTCAGGGCAGACACAGGAGTGGGAAAGCTTTCTGGTGGCAAAAAAGGAAGGCATGTCCTGCTCAGAGCTTGTGATGTGGGGAAGCTAGAGGCAGGCTGACAGGAAGCAGGGCAGCCTACTTGATTGCTTAGAGGAACAGATTTGGCTTTCCCCTATTTGGTTCTAAATTGAAAATATTATAAATGAGGAAGCTGTCATTCATTGATCTCGTCCTGACACTTGGGGCCTATTGCTGCAGTGGTTGGGGTCTGGCTTTCCGGCTTGGTTGCTGCAGGTTGTGGGTCAGGACCTCATGAGTTGTAGAGACAGGTTCCCCTGCTCTTAGGCAGATTTAGAAATATGATAACTCCTCTTTGATCATTTTCAATCAATCAGCCACTGTGTGGATAAACTTTATTCAGTTTTATCATCAGTTACAAACAATTACAGTAATGTTCATCAACAATGGTAATTTTCATTACTATGTATCTCAGGATTTCTTATTTCACTAGTGTTTACATTGTAGTGAATCTGTTACAACAACAACAAAAATTCTCAGTTCACTGAAATTTGTTCTTGCCTTAACATGGTTGTCTGGCTACCTGGTGGACCTTGTTGCAGAGGATGCCAGGTAACAACCACAGGGTGAAAAAGCTACTGGGACAGATCTGGGTCTCAGGACTAAGAAGACACACAGCCAACACTGGCACTTGTCCTCCTCCATGTCAACCATAGATTGCGTTTCTCACCCCGAACCACAGGTAGGTTCAGAGGACGTTGTGGGAGAGATCAAATTCCCTGGGAGAGCCTCCAACAACTGCACCCCACCCCAGTCAGCAGCCAGGTTCCGGTCTCCTCCCCATCATCACTGGATGGCCTATATCGGTCCCTGTTTCCCATTTGTTAGGTGCCTTGGACCCATGGGCCCCAGGTGGGACTATGGCCAGGCCCTGAGCAACCTACTTGCTTGCCTCAGACAATGTGTGTAAGTCACTCGTCTTTGGGGGGACCTGTGTTTGTGGTGGAAACCCAAGGCCTTGGCAGAGGTGAACAGAAGAGTGAGGACGACTGGCATTCCCCACATACATGCCAGTCAGATCTGTGGAGAGGATCTTGTTAGCAGAGATGTGTCCCATGACCCTGACTCGGCACCGAGGCCAGATCCACCCCTGTGACCACTTTGTGCAGAATCCAGAGAAACTAAAAAGTGGCTGACAGAGAATGCAGCACCAACACTGCAATGGCACAAGGACTGACCTGGGCCCCCAAGTCAGCACTGATGCACCAGGTCACCTGCAGGCCGGGTCCCCTCCCCTCGATCCCCTGGGAAGAAGGGTGGGGAGGCCTGAGTTCACCCTGCAAGTGCCTCCTTTTTTTGGTCATCTAGACCAGGCCCCACTCAGGGGAGAAACATAAGCAGCAGGACTCATGGGGGAAGGCTGGCTTAAACCTGGAGCCTTCCAGGTACAAAGGATACTTAAGACCACCTCCAGCTGAGACTTGGAAAATGGGGAAAGTACGGTCACATGGAGGACGACATCGGGTAGGGCACCCTCTTCTGATACCCCATAGCAGGCCCCAGAGGTCCCCACGGGCAGAAGGGCACCAGGGAGTACTGGTCAACATCCCACCCCCTTCAAGACCATGTCACCCCTCTGCAGGGAGCTCAGCAGAGACCTCACACCACATAGCCCTGCACGTTCAATCTCGGGCGACAGCAGGACACGCAGACGACCCGGTCAGACAAGGACGTCGCCGCCAGTGTCACCAGCCTTCCAGAATTCTGCCTTGGGCTGGCGGCTGAGTCTCAGCCCTCGAGAAGGTCGTCAAAGCTCCAGAGGGAAGGGACGATGTACAAGCAGCTGCTACGTGGCGCCTGAAAACCGGCGCAAATGTTCACGGGACAGATCTTGATCCTCTGCCACCGAGGACGCAGCAGCGCCGGCCGCTCAAACGCCCGAGCTCATCCAGGGGCGTCATCCTCGGAGCAACTCCCGGCTCGGCACCTCCGGCGTGACACGACCCCGGCTGTAGAGGGAGGGGGGGCGCCTCTGGGAAGATCTGAGTGGGTGGCTGCCCTGTAGGAGATGGTTTCCCCACGGGATTCCTTGGCGAACGTGGAAAATTGTGCAGGGGGTTCGACTGTGTGAGCTGTAAACAGAAGCCATGAAAGTACTTGTAGAAAACATGAATGAATCATTTTACTCTATAATTTCGGAGTGAATATCTTACCGAAGCATAAAAATCCAGGTCCAAAAGACATAAAGGAAACATGACCACCCAATTGATCTTTACATATTCCACAGGCAAAATCAAATGACAACAAAGTGGTGTATGCGGAACATTTGTGCAAATAAATACATTTGTAATAAGAATATTGATATCAGCAATACTTAATATAATAACAACATTTGGACATCATAGCTATTAAGAGGGACTAGGTAAGTAAATTTCTAGTACATTCACACAGTACAATACTATCAATTTCTGTTTTGGTTTATTGATGGTTTTTAAATGAGATATATATATGTATGTATGTGTATATATATATATATATATATATATATACATATATATATATATACACACACACACACACACAAACATATGCATTTATCTTTAAAAAAAAAACTTAAATTGAAAAGTAAAGAATTAGAATAGCTAAAGCAATTTTGAAAAACAAGAATAAAGTCTTCCCTATAGCCTGGTGCAGGAGCCAGAAAAGCAAGTGTCTTCAGAAACAAAGATGGACCACACCTCCCACTTTTCTGCCCCCTCCTATTAGAGTCCCCAGACAGGCAGCTGGCATCCCAGCCCTTCAACCTCTCTGCTCCACCCAGACCCAGAGACACCCACAGGCAACAAGAACCCTGAGTCTGCACGCCTGGGATCCCTGTGTCCACAGTCTCTTCCCTCATATCAGGGAATTCACTTGGTTTGCCCAATCGTCCATGCACAAGACTGCTAGCCCAAACCTACACCTGTGCAGCCCTTCTCTCCTTTAAGCATTGAGCTGATTTCCCAAGGGAAAATCATTCCCCTTGCAAAGCAGGTATGAGCCAAGGAGACAACTGGAAGTTCACACCTGGACATATCATACAAACTTTGTGTGCACTCAAGTCCCAAAGACACAAGAGTGACAGAGGGTCCACTGTGTTGTTTGTATGGCATGGCCATTGCTTACTTGAAATATCCAGGCTCACTTAGCAACTCCAGGTGTTGCAGGAAGAAAAAAGAATTGCACACACACACACACACACACACACACACACACACACACATATTCCCGGAGCTAATCCATACTCCTGCCAGGGCTGGCAGTGATGAGAGCAGAAAAGAGATCATTGTTGACACTTCTTGGGTCCCCAGGGCTGACAGATCCTGGTTGTTTTATTCATGTCACTGTGGGGGAGTGAGAGCTCGGAGTTTCCTTGTCGGTTGTTTGCTGTCCAGTACCCTACATTTTATTCTGTCTATTAGACCCTTTCTACTCAATACACAGCCACAATTAAGAAAATAATAGTCTGCATATATTGCATTCAATTTTCAAGTTTGAACAAAGGTTATGATTACAGAGGAAAACTGAGTTATTATGAAGAAGTTTTATAAGGAAATTTATCTTCTTTTGTAGCTATACAAATGTTCAAATACAGTCTTTGAAAAGTTAATATTTTTAAAATTAGGGAAAGTAAATAATTCTGCATTACTCTTTCTTGCCCAAAACCCACCTCCACCTCAGCACCTTTCACACAGGATTCACCCTGGTCTCAAAACTTCTTTCACTCACTGCTATCACCTGTATTCACCACATGTCAAAGGCCATTGTAACATTTAAAAGGTAAATTAGAGAATTTTTCTCTACTGAGCCTAAGAATTGTATTTTGTTTTAAATGAAAACCTCTACCATCTGTTCTGTGAAGTCACAGCTTAAAGTAGTCTGGAACAAGTGTGTGAATGACAGAAGAAGACTGTTTCCACATCAGTCCCTGACCTTCCATATGCCTAACAGGGTGGTGAGCATAACTGGCATTAATATTTCCTGGATGTAGTTGGAAGATCCAGGCCAAAAGGAGAAATCTGACCCTTTGGCAAAAGATGGATCAATTCAGGAATGTGAGTGGGTCCCTCTCACTCATCGTTTCATTGTCACAAACTCAGCCATCACCTGTCCTCCTCTGTATTCTTGTGCAGGGACAGTTGAAAAACTGAGCAGATAAAGCTGAGGAAAGAGAAAACAACCATGAGAATCCAGTCTTTTAAAGCATTGCTAGATACACCAGGCATGAATCTCCAACCACGCCCCTGGGAGTTACCCTCCTCCCACCAAACCACAGGCATGCACAGATACGGTGAACTCTCTTCTCTCCAGGGTCAAAAGTAAGGCAGTGTTGGCTACTCTTCACATAGTCAAGATAGTAATATTTCCATTTTACACATAAAAAATAAAAATTGCAGGGTGTTATACTTTGATTAGACCTATTTGCTCAAAATTCTTTCATTAATAGTAAATTCCTAGGATTTATACCAAGCCCCAAGAAACCCTTTCAATGATCATTTGGGGAGACTGGTCCCCACAGCAAGGACACTACTGCCAAACGTTGCATTAAATAATTCTTGGTCAAATGCACCAGCATTTGTTCTCCAGTACCCACCCCAGTGCTTTAGAGTCCCCTACCCTCCCTCCCTGCCCCCACCATCTAAATGCACTTGCCCTCAGTCACCTTGGTTCTTCCACATGTGGGCATCAGGTGACATCAGAGCCTCAACCCTAGCTCTGCCCTCTATGGCCTTGGACATGTGACCAGGCCACTCTGATTTATTTAATGGAGGGTGAAACAATCCAAGGACTCATGTTTTTTTGGAGGGTCAGTGACTCTTGTCAGAGAAATAGGCCCTAAAAATCCTTTGCACAGAAAAGAAACAGGAGTATGTACCTCATAAGTCCACTTGTTGGTAGCACAATTCCCATAGGGCAGACAAACTCATCAAATACAGAGTGAAGTTAATTTTGGTGTGAAATTTAGTTGACTCTTTCAGATACCTTAGTGAAATGGTAGATGGAGTTCTGTCCTACTAAATATCATTGGCAGAAACATTCTTCATTTCATGATTTTTGTATAGGAAAGTATTTGTAAACTGTCAAGTACTACCTAAGTCAATGTTAATCATCAACTACTGCATGGACACCTACTGATAATGTGTCAGGAACAGGGGTGGATCACAGTCCTTTGATCCTGAAATCCTAAAAAGAGAAAACATTTCTGGAGTATTAATTGAGAACCTATGATTGAGATTTAGCTGTATTTGCTCATTTAATCTTTACTACAATCCTGTTACTTACAGATTAGTTACCTTTCAACAAGTGACATAAGTTGGGTTCATTGCTTATATGAGAAAATCATGTGGCTAGAAAATGATGGAGATGGAATTTAAACTTAGCTCAGCCTGTTTCTGAATCTCAAATTCCTAAATATTGAAGGTGGCGCCCAGACTCAAGTTTTACCTGGATTTGTTAGCTCTCACATGAGTAAATGGAATCCTCCCTCTTATCACAACCTTTCCCCTCCAGACTCTTCACACAATGACTCCCATGCCCAGGTGCTCCCACCACAGGAATCCTCCAGTGTACTGACCCAACCTCTCAAATCAGCCCCACCTCTCCTGAGTTTTATGGATCAGTTTCACCCAGACGAACAATTCCAAGGCCCCTCTGACCTCTCAGCACACCTGATGATCAAGACCCAGATCACAGATGACCACAAATTTCTCCCCTTTTATGGCTGCATCTGTCATACATACATCACAATGGATTTAAAAAATATCTGGTATCCTACCAGGACATGATAATTAAATCATTCTCCCATGCTTTGTATATAATTCAGATGTTCCCCTTGTTCTTTGAATCCCTAAAATCCTCAACCTTCCCCTCACTTTCAACAGTGGCCTCAAATCCTACTACGCGGATGAATTAGATAATCTGAAGAAATGTTTCAGCTCTCAGCCATGAAATCTACAAACATTCCCACATTTCCACCCATTGGTGACACCTTTCCTGTTTAAAATGAAAGTCATTTCTACCCCCGGATAAGTCCATTTTCTCAGATGTATCCCCTTCTCTCCTGCTCTCTGGAGAACGTTTTACTATTGATTGTGAACTGAAGCTCAACAAACGAATGGCAGTTACCAACAAACTGCCCATTCGTCCCTATCCATTCCTTTTAAACTTTTTCAGTTTCTTCATTCTTGAAATAAAAAATCTCAGGACAAATTTATCTCTAGTTCCTGCCCAATGTATTTCCTCCTTTCCAAAGTAAACTGAAAGAGCAGTGCAAGGTTAGTTATAATCTCCGAACTTCCCTCCCACAATTTGATTTACAAAAGGTAATCTCCCTGTTAATATTGATATGCATATTTATAAATCTTGATAACATTACAGTTGTCTCCTCATAATTAAATCCAATGAATATTTCTCATTTTTTAATTTGGAACTAAAGCAAAATTGGACTATGACCTCATTCAGGAACTTTATATTTCCTAGGACCCTGTGATATTGCAAACTCCCCACTGCCTTTAAACTAATCAATTCTTCCCAGTGTCCTGTGCAAGGTCCTCCTCAAGCAATACTACTTGAACACAAGGCTCCATCTTAGCCTTTCTTATCTTTTACTATACACTGTCTTCAAAAACTCATGTGAGGAATAAAGACGCAGATATAGAGAATGGACTTGAGGACATGGGGAGGGCAAAGGGTAAGCTGGGATGAAGTGAAAGAGTAGCATTGACATATATACACTACCAAACATAAAATAGATAGCTAGTGGGAAGCAGCTGCATCCCACAGGAAGATCAGCTCGGTGCTTTGTGACCACCTAGGAGTGCGGGATAGGGATGGTGGTAGGGAGACACAAGGAGGGGGGGATATGGGGATATATGTATACATATAGCTGATTCACTTTGTTATACAGCAGAAACTAACACAACATTGTAAAGCAATTATACTTCAATAAAGATGTTAAAAAAAGAAAAAGAAAAAAAGAAGAAAAGACTCATGTGATTACTCAATCTTACACTGTTACCTCCATGATAAAAATGATGTCTAAAAACTCATGTCTAGATTTGATTTCTGAAATATCATCTATACCTGAATGGGAAACAGGCACCTAAAATGAAATGTATATACAACTGAAGCCAGTAACTTCCTCCTCATATAAAAACTACTTCTCCTCTAGTCTCCACTCTTAGGTAGTGGCTCCACTATATTCAGGGTTCAATCTTTGACGTAACCTTTCAAAACTACACAAACACAATCAAGCATTGATTTTATCTCTACAGTGAGCACAATTATCTTTGTTCATTTCCACACTGTTATCCACATACATACTTCTAGCTACATTTATACTGCTTTAGTTTCAGGTTATATGTCAATCTCTCAGAGATTCCTTCTTGAAGTTACTACCTAAGTAACTTTCCCCTCCCTCTTGTCTTGAATATAGTCTACAGGCAACACGTCTAATTTCTCACTATATCCTTATTCATCTGGATTTTTCTTTATTTATTTCCTGTATCCCCCACTGGACAAATTGCAGAAAAGTCAACTGCAGACTCATAAGGCAGGTTTCTCTTGACTGTTACATGTAAATTGTATATCCACAGAAATTCCATGTACACAATAACCTAACCTGCTCTCAGATGTCCTGTGACCAAGTCTTTAATAAAAAATCAATAAAATGATCATCATTAGATTAAAAATTATTTGACATGATGACTACTTTGGTTCCTCCTGGGGAAATTTTTCTCCAGCAATTACCAGAAACAAAATGGATTGGAAAACTGAGTTTGTGTCTTTATTGAGTTGCAGTCTCCACTCTCCTGACTTCAGAGCTTTATTCTCTCTCTCAAGCCAGGCATAGAATTGTCTGTGGGCTCCATTTTAATAGATACAATAACCTCATCAGTTTTATAATCCTAAAGACAGACCTCTTTTAACCTGGATGCCAATCAAGATAAATCTAATCAAGGAATAAGTTCCTTAACACAGGCTTTTCCTTCTCAATTGGTTAACCACACAGATACCTGTAAGAAAAGTATGGGAAATCCTTTAATCCTGGTAATATTCTAAAAGCCTCCAAAATCAACCTTGATGCCTTTGGCCAGAGGCCTCACTGTTTTGTGGATTGTGGCCAGTTCTGGGAAGTGCTGAAGAGAATTTGCAGCAAGAGAGTCCATCTTCATATAAATGGGTTTAATTTACAGTCTGTCAGGCTGTGAGTTCAGTGTAGCTCTACATAAGGAGGAGTGTTTTTTGATGATATCATTCAAGAAAGATATTTTCAGGGTTATAAAATGTTCATATTTTAATACCAAGGTAAATAACACTTAAATTATAATGAATTATATGAAGTTTCCAAGGACACAGGAGAGAAAAAGTATTATTGGAGAAACTGGGCTTGGTCAAGAAAGAGAAGATTCTTTAACCTTATTATGTCCTTAGGAATAAACAATGGGTATGGGTTCAGGAATATTTGTAGATATTATGACAGTGAGCTGAAGAATTTCCTTAAATTATCTGATTTATCTATGTAGCAGAAAATGATTCCTTTTGTGAAAAGCGAGGGAAATGCTGAGAATGTTTAAAAATGGAAAGATATGGAGAAGGCCTGAAATATTTGTGAGGCATAGAATGACTTATTTATCTAGATACGATACAATGGCCAGGGATGTTTGAAAGATGTTGGAAGATTTGTGAATCTCATCAGATTTAAGATCCTAGTTAGTTTCAACTAGGGAAAAAGCAGGTATCTTGAGTCATCCAGGAATGGAATCTTGATCAGCAGATGTGATAAAAGGTAAGAGAAATATGAAAATTGTTGGTCTTCATAATTATATGTTGAAGTTATTTAGTTTGATTACACTTGGCATAAAAATGAAGATAGGTTCGCATAGATGATTATGGGAGTGAGGTCAATGCACTGGAGGTTCTCTTAGCATTTGAGGTCACAGAAGAAACTGAATAATAACTTTGAATATTATAGGTTGATTATCTTAAAAACTCTATGATTTTTATTTCCTTATAAGTAAATTTGGGACACTAATATTCCCCTTATGAGAAGGCGTATCCAAAGCCTTCTTAGTTTTGACCCTGGAAAGCAAGATTTCTCCCCTTTTCTCTTAGACCACGTTTGCAGGTGGGGTGGTTGTTCACTCCTAGGTAAAGGTTTACAGATTCATGACAATTAGGTCTGAAAACTGTAGATAAGACTCAAGTCTCATAACTTCCTTCATTTCCTCAGATTTGCCTGCTTAGAGTACACACTGTCTCTGAGAGAGAATACAGAGGGAAACAACTAGCAGCTAAGTTCTTGGAAATGCATCCCAAAGTGACTGGGGACTTGCTCTTTCTCCTGAAATGATAACTATGTTTCCAGTGGACAAAAACGTGTCACCTCTTCGACTGAGTCTTCTAAGTGTATCCAGGATCCATTCAAGGCTCTGAGCACTAGTCCTGTCGTCCTGCATCTCTGTAAGGATTGTGGGATGGGGCAACTGCTAATGCAGCAATAGTCTCCTTTCCAACATTTACAGCAAAGTGTTCCAGACTCCATGAAAGCTGTGCTTGTAAAGAGGGCTCATGAGAGGTTATATTTCTATCACCTTAGCCATGGTCATGATGGGGATGTGACTCACTCCATAACCGAGTCTGTGATGCAGTGAGCTCTGTCATGTGATGGAGACAAGTGCAGAGATGAGTAAGAGCAGAAGTTCAAGGTCTGGTAGGGGACATGGTGTATCAGTAGGTGAGTTCAATCAGTCCAGGATTACAGGTGCTGTCGGGAGAGCTGTGCTGTACAAGATTGAGGGAGCAGGAGAAAGAGCAGAAGCACTTCTATAAGACTGGGCCCAAAGGGCAGTATTGAGTCAATTTTGCTTTTTTCCCCCAATTTTAATCTGTTTTCTTACAAAGCAGTTGAACATTTTGAAAACTCTAAAAAGTATAAACAAAATACTCCCTAACTTTCTTTTTCCAAACCACCCATTTTCTCCTTTATAGGCAACATTTTTTCAAAAACTGGTAGCAATTTATAGGATTTTTTTTTTTTTGGTATATTGAGGGAGAGTATAGTAAGTAGAGTAAAATTTAGAAAATTCTGGTCATTTTTTGAAGCACTGGAAAGACCTGAACCCATCAAGAGTCTCCTATTACTCTGTAAGCACGGAGACAAGATGAAGCTACAGGAGAAACAATGATAATCAAAACGGTGAGATCCCTGAGAATGTAGGAGGCAAAGAGACACTTCAACTTACTGGAAGGGTCAGTTGAGGATCATCCTACAGTTCGGCAGCCCGAGGACCATTGGCTTGTGAAGTTAAACCTGTCTGTCCTCACATCTGGTGATGAATGGATGATATCTGTTGAGGTTAGAGAGGCAGCAACTGCTGACCCCAAGTTATATATACAGTCTGTTCATTCACACAATATAGTGGGCATTGCATCAAGGTTCTCTGACTTTTTAGTGAATAATACATATGTAGATTTTATTTATTAAATTTTGTAATGTATGAACAAACATGTTCCAACGTGTTTTGTTAGCTCAGTTAATAACTCAACTTGGTCAAGAGGTTATTAAACTATTTCATACATGAGAATAGTGAGATTTATATTGGGAAATGCCTTGCCCATAGTCACAGATTATAAGCTGTAGTTTTAATTTAAATTAGTGGGGAGCAGGTACAAATCCCCAACTACAAATTTTATAATTGCCAGTCAAGAGCTTAGAACTTACATTCTTTTGTGGAACATCCAGGTTACCTCACACCACACCTCATGTGATATTCCTTTATAATGAAGGTTGTTGTGTACTCAGAGTGTGCATATCTCTGTGATGAATCTGAAAGGCATATGCCAATTCAGCCCAGAGGAACATTTGGCTTGACCTGAAACAGGGTTTGAGCTTTTGTTACACACATCTGCCTTTTCCCAGGGCTGTCATCTTCAGCCATCACCTCTGGACATTTGGGAGGGATGGGGCAGCCAGAACCAGAATGTCCGCTATGTTTTTAGGAATCAGTAACCTTCAAGAGATGTGGCTGTGAACTTCACCCAGAACCGGGGTAATGCCAACTGCAGATTTCCTTGAGGGAATAGTTTCTCTGACATCTTGTTGAAGTCAGCATAGAAATATTCCTCCAATAGTGTCATAAATCTTTGAACATATCAATTTTTATTAGTCTAGACTTCTGTATATTCCTTGGCTTTAGAGAAAAGGATGGTTCTGTTGTTATATTGGAGCTTAACTTTCACAAAACACCCTTTCAGTCCCTCCCTTTTATTGATTTTCCTTACCGTAATCTCTCTGAAGAGAGATTTTTTTTTTTTTAGAGAATGGATTATTTTATTGTACACTTTATAAAAAGTCCAAGCACACACATACGCCCCCTCCCCACCATTAGGGAGGGGGTTCACATCTTTCTTAATGTAGATCTGGCCACCTTCTAAATTAGGCCTTATTACTTGTTCTTATACCCTTAAGATGCTTCTCTCCCCTCAAATATTTATCTCCCAACTACAAAAATGGAGTTGCAAAGGGTGTATATAAAGATATGAGATTTTTCTTGCTCTTGTTATGGTACAAACAACTCAAGGTGATTAAAGAACCAGGAGAGTAAGAAAGGGGGAAGTTACCTAATGAAGAGATGGAATGTCTCTTACCTGTAACAAGCAGCTGACTCATCTGTTATAATCAGCACCTACCCTAAAGTAACAGGTTTGTAGGGGCATGGGCACAGGGAACAGTGAGGCAGAGTGTGCCAGGCCACTGCTTACACAGACTCCGGAAGGCGCAAGATTTCCTTTCTTAATTACGAAAGACAAATTAGAGGAGAACCCAGTACTTAGATTCTACCCACTCTGAGGTATTAAATAGAAATATTTTTAAATCAACATGGTTGAATGTTAAGATCTTTAGAAATCATCCCCATTTTATTTCTCTTTTGTTTTATACTTAAAGATATTTTCTAATTGTCAATATCCTATAATATGTTTCCAATTATTGGTATTTTCCTCAATTTTATGTCTTTTCTCTGTGTTAAAAATCAATACGTTAAACATATTTACAAAGGACCACTTCAGGAAGAACCTATTTGTTTGAAGGTCAAAAGTAAGTTTATGAGGATGAACTCCAGTTGTCCATACTAGAAACATGATATTGGAGGAAAAGGAATTCATCAGAACCACCTGACTGAAAGTAAACTTAAACATAAGTGCTGTCCCAGCAGAAATTTTTGAATAGTTTACACTTTGGAATGATATTGCCCTGAAGTCACACTGTACCCTGAGTTTCAAAAGGACAATTGCTTAAATGTAGCTCATGTATATAGTGTTTATAAATTAAAGAAGACCTAATACTTAATAAGAAAACTATACCAATAAGAGGTTACAAAATGGAAAATCTATGTGAATTCAGCAAAGTAAGAATCTATGTGAGTATAACTAACATGGTAGGGGGGTGTAAATTGAGACTGTCACTGAGGGAGCAACCTAGAATTCACAGGTAGAGAAATAAATAAATGACTATTATGTGAGCAAACTTTTAACAGCCTCTCCTTTCCTTGTCAATAGCAGAGACTTCACATTGGAGAAGAGCCCAATGAATGTAGTGTATATGAGGAGATTTCACATAGAACTCAACTTTAACTCCACATGAGTTAACTCACACAGAACAGAAATCCTATGCTTGCAACCAATTTGGAAGAGCCTTTAGCCTTTATTCATCATTGAATAAACATAAGTTAATTTATACTGGAGAGAAACCAAGTAGATCTCATCAGTGTGGGAAGGTGTTTAGTCAAACCACTAACCTTAGACGACATGAGAGAACTCATCTGGAGTGAACCCCTATAAATGTTATTAATGTGGGAAATAATTCAGCTGGAACCCTTGCATTTATATACACCAAAAAGTCACACTAAATAGAAATCTTATAAACATAGTGAATGTGGGAGACATTTAGGCAGAACATTAATTTTTTGTTGTTTTTTGTTTTTTTTTAACTTTATTTTTTAAACATCTTTATTGGAGTATAATTGCTTTACATTGTTATGCTAGTTTCTGCTGTATAACAAAGTGAATCAGCTATATGTATACATATATCCCCATATCCCCACCCTCTTGCGTCTCCCTCCCACCCTCCCTATCCCACCCCTCTAGGTGGTCACAAAGCACGGAGCTGATCTCCCTGTGCTATGTGGCTTCTTCCCACTAGCTATCTATTTTACATTTGGTAGTGTATATATTAGGCAGACCATTAATTTTTATTCTCAGTAATTAACTCACATGGGTGAGAAGCCCTATATCTGGAAACACTGTAAAATCTGGTGCTTCAATTATTCTATTCCTTTAACTTTTTATTTAATATTCCTTCTCTTAACTTGAAAGAGAATTATAAATACATGTAATTTTTCACATTGGTGCTAGTCCTGGAGAATTGTGTGTACACAGGCAGGAAAATCCCAAGAGTTCAGTCAGGCAGTGGTTCACTACCTACATTAGAATTTTGTAACCAAAGTTGTTATTTTGTTGTTGTTGTTTGTTTGCTTCCCCACTGAGGAGAGTAGCACAGATAGATATATCAGGCCTGAGAAGGTGGAAGATCATTGCAGACATGGGGAGTCCCATTTTCAGATTATTTTAGAACAGCAGGGGCTATATGTACCAATTCCTGGAAACATAGAACACTGCCTCTCAGGTATTTATTTGTAAGTCTACCTTCCAATGATCTCTTTGCTCTAGACAGATAATCCTAAAAAGGAAAGTGCTGGGAGAAAGATCAGCATAGAGAGAATGCCTATTTTGTAGAGTTAAATTTACAGGAGGGCTAGTTAAGGGAAAGGGTAGGGACTACATGACAAGTTCTGGCCCCTCTTCAGATAAATTGCTTTTTCTTTGTTGGCCAAAACATTCATTCTAACCCTGAAGTCCATTGATGTCTGATGGGTTAAAACATGGTATTGTAGGGGTGTCTAAAGCACATGATGTTGCCTGCAATACATGTGTGTATGCACACAACACACACACGCACACACAAACATGCAAACAAAAGAGTGGCTATAGCATCCATCTGATCCTAAAGGAAAAATGTGACTCTGAAATCAATGACATAAATGTGTCATTGGGAGAAAGATAATCTAAGTTACCTTATTCATTCATTTATCAAATTTTCAATTACTAACAAATATTTACCGAGGGCTTCCAATATTTCAGAACTTGGATTTTTATGAAGATTAACTTATAAATAATACAATGTTCTCTTCTCCATAGAATTCTACATTCTAATGCAATCAAAATACACTGTAAAATAAAATTTCTGATATTAAAAATCAAACATACATAAGGGTTTACAAATTGTATAACTACAAAATGTTAGCTTCTAGTTTAAAAGAAAAGTTGATACTAATGCAACATTGTAAATCAATTATACTCCAATAATAATTTTTTAAGAATCTGGAATCATAAACACCAAATCAAAAAATGTTGATACTTTATAAAATAAATTTGATGTTCAAAACATTGTCATTATAGAACTTTGGAAGGCCAGAAAGTTTAAGAAAGACTGGGTTATTAAAATTATATTTAAATTAATTAAATATATTAAAATATGTTTTACATTTCACGTTATTACAAGATATTGAATATAGTGCCCTGTGTCATACAGTAGATCCTTGTCATTTACCTATTATATGTATGTGTGTGTATATACATATATATATATATATATATATATATATATATATATATATAAACATCTGTCAAACCCATAGTCCTAATTTTTCCCTCCCCTTAAATGGAAAAGAATCTGAATATGTATATGTGTGTGTGTGTGTATATATATATATATATATATATATATATATATATACACACACACACACACACACACACACATATATATATGAATCACTTTGCTGTACAACAGAAACTAACATATTGTAAATCAACTATACTTCAACAACAAAAAATAGAAACCATCTAAAAATTCTGTCTTAACATCTAGTGCAGTAAATATAAATATATGTAATTCAGATAATCAAAATATTTTGATATCCTCAATAATTTTTAACAGTTGCAAGAGTTCCTGAAACCAAAACTTTTGAGATCTACTGTTCAATTTTGTTTTTTAAAATTGGTATTATCTGTACTTTGTTATTTTGTTTTGGTTTTTGGTAACCTGTGTAATAAATGATACCTAATTAGAGATAGGGAAATATTTTTATTTATAAGAGATTCTCCAAAATACAGAAAAAAATTTTAAGCAGATTTTCTTTTTATTTTAGAGAGTTTGTGCTATCTGCTCAATATACATTATTTATTTTTAGTGAATCAAAAATAAAACTCTTTCTAGAATTACATATATTCTGAACCCTTGAAAAACTATTCTGGAAGATTTGGGAAGAGTAAGCTAGATTTCCATTCCTAACCACCGAGATACCTGTTCACAGTATTATGCAATAAGTACTTTTAAAATTAATTGTTTCAGGTATAAAAAGGATAAAACATTTAGAACATTTAATGTAAGCTACTGTTAATAGATTAAAAGACAAAATATTTTTTATTATCTCAATATTTACAGAAAATGGCACATGAAACAGTTTAACATCCTTTCATAGTAACCAGAATAACAACATAAACCTCAGCAGACTAGAAATGGAAAGATACTTATTTAACTTGATAAAGACAAAGTCAAAAAACAAAACAAAATAAACATTATACAGGAAGGTGAAGTGTTTAAAACTTTTCTTTTAAAATTGGGAACATGAAAATAATGCCAACTGTCACTGCGCTGTTCAACATTGTGTTAGGACACCCTTGTGTTAAGACAAGAAATGAAACTATCATGTATAAGAATTATAAAGGAGGAAACAAAATCATAATTAGCAGTAGATAATCATTAGGTGTTGATTCTTAATAAATATTCTACACACCAAACCACATCCTCAGCAACTACTTCCAGAGAACCCAACCAGTGAAAATGGTTGATTATTTTATTTTATGATATTTTCAAGCCACCTTGTTATGACATTCTTAAATACCCCTAATCCTACTGGCTTCCAAACTTCTTGTCTGACACTCCCTCTTCTGCCACCTTATAATCTTACCTATAGGTGTATCCAGGTTAAACATTATATTTTCCACAAAATCTCTATTTAATACCCCTAAATTTCCTTGTTGCATGATCTTCCACTCTGCTTCCAAAGTACTTTATTGTGATATGTAAGTTAAATTTATGAAGTAATAAAAATCAAATAAAATTTTTGTTACCATAAAAAAATAAAATTAACTGCATTCCACAATACATTTTTGAAAATCAGTAAGTGTTTTTATTAGAAATGTCATACATATCTTTTAAAATTCAATTTATCATCCATTTTATTTGAGAAGTAATGTGGTATCATTTAATTAACTAATTAATTTACTTACTTATTTACTTATTTCTTTATTTTCTTCCAGTTTATTGAGATGACAACTGACATACAGCACTGTATACATTTAAAGTGTACAGCATAATGATTTGACTTACATATATTATGAAATGATTATCACAATAAGTTGAGTGAACATTCAGCATCTCATGTAAATACAAGATTAAAGGAATAGAAATATTTTTCTTGTGATTAGAACTCTTAGGATTTACTTTCATGACAACGTTCATATATAACACATAGAACTGTTAATTATATTTATCATGTTGTACATTACATCCTTAGTACATATTTATCTTAAAACTGGAAGTTTGTATCTTTTGACAACCTTAATTCAATCTCCCCACCCCCCCACCCCCATGCTCTGTCTCTGGTAACCACAAATCTGATTTCTTTTTCTATAAGTTTGTTTGATTTTTTTGTTTTTGAAATACAGCTGACCTACAACACTATGTTAGGTCCTGCTATACAACATAATAATTAGCTATTTCTATATATTTCAAAACGATCACCACAATATGTCTATACACCATACAAAGATATTATGTAGTTATTTACTATATTCTCCACACTGTACATACATAATCTATTTCTAATCTGTATACATAATCTATGTCTATATATGTGTTTATTTTAAGTTGCTGATCTCTTAAGTTCAAATACATTTTAACAACCTTGCATTTTTAACCCCCCAAGTTTACTGTTTTTGATATCATATTTTACATCTTTTTGTTTTCTGTATCCCTTAACAACTTATTGCATATATAGATACTTTTAATACTTTTCTCTTTTAACCTTTCTGCTAGCTTAATACATGACTGATTTACTACTTTTACTGTATATCTGCCTTTACCAATGAGATTTTTCCTGTAATAATTTTTATGTTTCTAGTTGTGGTCATTTCTTTTTTGCTAGAGAAGTCCCTTTAACATTTCTTGTAAAGCTGATTTGGTGGTGTTGAACTTTTTTAGCTTTTGCTTATCTTTGAAGCTTGTGATCCCTCCATCAAATCTGAATGAGAGGTTGCCAGGTTGAGTGTTTTGGGGTGAAGGTTTTTCCCTTTCATCACTTAATATAGATCATGACACTCCATTCTGGCCTGTATAGTTTCTGCTGAAAAGTCAGCTGATAGCTTTATGGGAATTCCCTTGTATGTTACTTGTTGCTCTTCCCTTGCTAATTTTAATATTCTCTCTTTATCTTTAATTTCTGCCATTTTAATTACAATGTGTCTTGATGTGGTCCTCTTTGGGTTGATCCCTCTTGAAACTCTGTGTTTCCTGGACCTGGATGTCTGTTTCCTTTCCCAAGTTAGGGAAGTTTTCAGTGATTATGTCTTCAAATATGTTCTCTGGCCCTTACTCTCTCTCTTCTCCTTCTGGGACCTCTATAATGTGAATCTTAGTACACCTGATGTTATCCCACCAGTCTCTTAAAATTGTCTTCATTTCTGTTTTTAGTTTTCTTTTTTCTGTTCAGCTTCAGTGATTTCCACTACTCTTCCAGCTTGCTGAGCCATTTCTCTGCATCATTTAATCTACTTTTTATTCCTTCTAATGTAATTTTCATTTCAGTTATTGTATTCTTCATCTCTGTTTGGTGCTTCTTTATATTTTCTAACTTTCAAAAAACTTCTAAATTCTCACTCTGTTCATCAAATCTTCTTCTGAGTTCTTTAAACATCTTTATGATCATTACCTTGAACTCTCTATAAGGTAAATTGCCTATCTCTACTTCACTTAGTTCTTCTGGGGTTTTATCTTCTTCCTTTGTTTGGAACTTGTTTCTTTGTCACCTCATTTAACTTAATTTTCTGTTTTTATTTCTCTGTATCTGGTTATGTTTTCTGACTTTGAAGAAGTGCACCCCAGCAGCACATTCCCCTCTGGTCACCAGAGCTATATGCTCTAGGGGTGCCCTCTATTTGGCCTGCTTGGGTCCTTATGTTGTGATAGGCTGACTATGTGAGTGGCCTGGAAGGTGTGGCTGGCCTCCAGTCTGGCTGATTACCCAGCCCTGCCTTGTGTGGAGGCAGCCTGCCACTGGTTTTTGGGGCCCCAGGGAGCTTGAGGCTAGTGCTGACCTACTGGTGGGTGGAGCCAGATTCTAGAGTGGGTAGTTATGGGGCCAGGGGTCCCAGATCCAGTGTTGGCTTGCTGGTGTGCAGGACCAGTTCCTGACATGGCTGGCTGTGGGGTCTGGGGAATTCCAAAGCTGGTGTTGCTTCACTGGTGAGTGAAGCTGGATCTCACTGCTGGTGGCTGAGGGTTTTGAGGTGGTATCAGCCTCCTGGTGAGTGGCACTGCAGCCCAGGGATCCCAGAGCTGGTGCCTGTCCACTGGTATGTGACGATGGGTCCTGGGTCTAGTGTCCACCCACTGGTGGATGGAGTCTCTGACTGAAGGGTATGGTGATCCTGGAGCTGATGTTGGCTCACTGGTGGGCAGGGCTGAGGCCCAGAGGGTCCTAAGGCTAGTGCTGGCTCAGTGATAGGCAGAGCTGGGTCCCAGGTTCTCTGGTTACAGGGCCCAAGGTGTCCAGGATCTATTGCTTGTGCACTGGTATGTGGGGCCAAGTCCCAGGCCCTCTGGTGGGCAGGGCCATGTTTCAGGGCAGCAGTGGGCTCAGGAGGTCTTAAGGAAGGTGGGCCTGTGTCCCTGCCTGGCTAGTTGCTTGGCCTGAGACGTCCCATTACTGATGCTGAATGGCAATAGGTAGGGCCAGGCTAAGGCCAGGTCCTGAAGCTAATAAGGTTGAGGAAAATTTCCAAAATGGTGCTTGCTAACCACAGTGTCCATCTGGTAGAACAACTCCCCCGAATGGCTGCCTCCAGTGTCCATGTCCCCAGGGGAGCTCCAGTTGCCTCCTTTCTCTCTGGGAGTCTCTCCAAGATCAGCAAGTGTGTCTGACCTTGGCTCCTTTCAAATTACTGCTTCTGCCCTGGGTCCCAGAGTGTGTGAGATTTTTAGTGTACCCTTTAAGAATGGAGAATCTATTTGTCACAGCCCTCTGGCTCTCCCAAAAATAAGCTCCAATGGTCTCCAAAGCCAAACATTCTGGGGGCTTGTCTTCCTGGTGCAGGACCCCAGGGCTGGGTAACCCAATGTGGGACTCAGATACCTTACTTCTCTGCAATTGTGATTATCCTCACATTTGTGGGTCATCCACTTGCAGGTATGGGTCTTGACCATACAGCAACTCTGCCCCTCCTACCTCATCTCGTTGTGGTTTCTCCTTTGTATCTGTAGTTGTAGAAGTTGTAGAGATCTTTTCTTTTGGTCTTCCTGTTTTTCTCATCAATAGTTTCTCTGTCCATATTTGTAGTTCTGGTGTGCCTGTGGAAGGAGGTGAGCTCAGGGTCTTTCTACTGCACCAGCTTGGCCCTGCCTCTAGGTGGTACCATTTTAAAGCATGCTAGAGAAAAGGATCTCTATTTTGATCACTATATTGGGCTCCTAATTGCATTCTAATTTAATTTCCTCAGATAAGTCAAAATACTCCAAAATAACACATTATTGCCATGTAAACTTGCATATCCCCGAATGTGCTATAGGCTACATACACTACTCATAAAATTTAAAATGTATATTTATAAATACATAAAAAATACAAAATGTATTTTCTGTGTGTTGTTATTATGCAATAATGGACTTTTAAGAATGTATATATGGTATACCATATATGGTATACCAGATGCAAGAATACCTGGTAGTTGCATAGAAATGCTTTGCATTTAGTAACAGAATATGATGTAATTCTAGTAATTGGTTATTTTTATAAGCATATGTAAATTATGTATTTATTATTTCATCAACGTGACCAGTTTTATAGTTTTCTTTACCCCAAGTGTAAATTAGAACTCATTAGTTCCTGATAGTTTTCTATCAATAAATTATTATTTTAAAACATTTCTATATTCAATTAACTTTGCAAAAGCTCCCACAGTCAAAAGAGATGTCTCCAAACCATACTTGAAACTAAATACTTTTACGGTTTATGATGTCCCATTTTAAGGTCAGCAATATCTGGCTGTTTTTGTAGTTAAAGTTAATTCAGATAGGTGCTAGCTTTCGGTTACACTGAATTGTAATTATTTCTTAGTTGAAAGAAGGCAGCAAGTGGATTCCACTCTCCAGTGCAGTAATATTTGCATATTTGGTGTCTTAGGGTCTATTCTGATGTTACTGAGAGTAAAGTAACCAGTTTTACATTTACTCAAAAGAGCTTTATTTCAACAGGCAAAAATCACTAAAATATAACTTGTATTTCAAGTAAAACTCTCAGCATTTAGTGTTAAAAAATACCACTTTTCTAGAACAGGAGCTGGCAGATTTTACAAAGGGTCAGATAGCAAATATTTTAGACATTGCCATACAACTTCTGTTGTATCTACTCAACTCTGTCATTATATTTAAAAAGCAGCCACAGACAAAATGTAAATAAAAGAGCATAACTGTGTTCCAATAAAACTTTATTTATAGACACTGGTATTTGAATGCCATATAATTCTCATGAGTCACAAAATAATATTATTTTTTTAACATTTAAAAATTTTAGAAACCTATTCTTAGCTTGCATGTTCCACCAGCACAAGCTGTTGTCAGAATTTGGCCCATGGGTTACAGAATGCTATGGTCTGTTCTATAGAGCAACAGTGAAACCGTCCCTCCTTAAAGATCAGCATTCAAAAACCAGCTGATTGCACAAGACATGTGCCAGAAAATATAAAAATAAATAAATAAACCAAACAAAAATGACCAAAGTTTGACCAAGGTCTGAAGGAATCAGGTCCTCACCAGGATTCCCACCACCTCTGCTCATCCATGGCCACCTCTTTTTTGTGTTCCCACCCACCAAAAGTGAGTGAAGGTTTTCCAGACCTGGTGCTTACAGTCCTGCAGCATGCAGGGTGGCCCATCTAGTTATGAGCAACATTTACTAGCTAGTTAGTCACAGTTCATTGACCATCAAGTCACCACTACGTACTGTGGCTCCCAAAGGGACAGAAAGCCACCTTTCCATCCCCACCAGTAGTTGGAGTCCAGCCAGTAAGGGTCCAGCTTCTCTGACTGCTAATGGGCATGTGCTCTGTGTACCCAAAAGGGGTTGGGGACTGTGGCCTGCTCTTGAGCTCACAGTCAGCACCTGTGAATTACTCTGGCATTTCAAGTCATCAAACATCCTATTTTGACAGGGGACAGATAGCCTTCTACAAAATAATTTTATAGAACAAATTCTACCAGGATGGGAAATCTGGACCCTTTCACACCAGAAGAAAGGATCAAAGAAGGGGCACATTGGACCCGCAAGCAGGCAGAGCAAGAAGTTGAAGCACTCCTAGACATCACGGGACCCGGGCCAGGAGATCCAGATGGTGCCTATGCAAGCTGTGGCTCCAAAGGCTAAGGTTGCAGCTTGACCAGCAAGTCCAGGAAGGAGCGCCCCTCAGTGCAGGTAGAACTCAAATCATGGCCCTCAGCCTGGGGCATCAATCACCAGTCAGAGCCCTTCAGCTCTGGGCTTCAGGTCATCAGAGTGCCTGCACTCAGGCACTCGAGCTGCTGCTGTCACCTCAGGTGCTTGGCCCCAAAACTGGAAGAGTGGTAGGAGCCCTGGAGCTAGTGTGAAGAGGAGCACCGTGGCTGCCAGGGTCAGGAGCTGCCCTGGGTAATTGGTGCACAGGGGAAGCCGAAGGGGCAGGGAACTCCACAAGTGATACTGTGGCTCCTCAGCCCATCTGAAGGCCTTCCCCAAGGCCAACTCAGCACCAGCTCCGCAGGGAATTGCACCCGCTTTTTGCACTTGGTTCAGACTCTGGCTGTATGCAAGTACTGTGTGGGGTTGCAGTTCCCCCAGCCCAGCCCCAGGGTATTTGCTGCCACTGCTGCAGGAGCTTGGTGCCTGCAAGATAGGTCAGCAGGCAGGGGAAGGAGAGTGCAGGAGGTGACACTATTCCAGCAGCTCTTCTGTGCCTGAATGCCACTGTTTCATCTGGGAATGGAGACCAGGGCACGAGCTTTTCAAGGGCTCAGATGTGCATCACCATCATCATTATCCACCTCGCAGAGGAACCCAAGGGTGGGCAGCTCTAGCTCAGCAGTGTCAGGGTGTGAGAAGAGTCTCCCAACAATGTAGTACCTGTACTTCCAAATTCACCATTTGGGCCCCCAGGGTCTCTATGACACCTTCTACCCTGGACTTTGTAGGGATTGCATAGCCCCAGCTCAAGAATCCTCATTGCAAGAGGGCTCTCGCACAGTTTCCCTACCAGAGAAGCATGAAAACCTCCTGGTCAGGTGGCCATAGAGTGTGGAACACTACCCTCTCGTTCTCTTCCTTCCTCTGCCAACTTCAGGGCTCCCAGCCTCCAATTACAGAAGCATGACCTGATCCCACGTTCTTGTCTCTCAGAGCTTCTGAAAATCCGAAACCTGAGCTGCCAATCTCACTGGCAACTGAATAAAATGCACAGCGTGAGAGTTTTGAATTAAGTTTTATTTGGGGGCAAAATGGGGACTATAGCCTTGGAGAGAGCATTTCAGATAGCTCTGAGAAACTGCTCCAAAGAAGTACAGTGAGAAGATCAAAATATATGTGATTTTGGTGAAGGGGGAGTACATGTAATCTCAAGCATATATTTTTTTTTGCAGAAGGTTGCTGCTAGTCATGAGGAGCAGATGTCATCATGAAGGACTTTAGTGCTTTTCTAGATACTAGGAGATGCAAGAATTGGGCTCATAAAATCTTTTTCTGAAAATATGTAACTATCTAAAGACCTATTCTGCCAGTTTTTCCCAGGGCACAGAGTGCCTCAATCCTGATCTCCATACTGAACTCCTTTCAGGGGGTGTTGAAGGTCAACAGCTGTAGTGGCTCATAATTTAATCCTTGTAGAGGTAGATGGCAAGTGCCAATTTGTAGTTGACAAGGCCCTCCCTCCCTCACATGGTCATAAATGTGACCATGATTTGGGAGGCATTTCATGACCATTTCGTCCCATGTTGTAAGGAATGCCCATTCCCAGGTCTGGCAAAGATTTTGTTGATAGGTCACTCAATGTGCTGTTATTGGACTTGGCCTTAATGGTAGCCGAAAGTGTCTGGACCACCTGTCTTACTAGTCTATTATGGTCCGGGAAAAATTCCCTCTTGTTGCAGGGAATCTTGCAGGCAAAATACAAATAGCCTAGCTATCAGTATTAGTACAGTCATAAGTAAGAATCAAGCCAAGAACTTCCATTAGGTTCAGCCCAGTATATCTCCAGGTCTTCTGACTTAGTCTGTTCTGTACCAATCCTTATCTTACAGGGAAATTATTCAATATATATTGGCACTGTCCATAAGGTTCCCAGCCCAATCTCCTAATATTACTAGGCTGATTATCCTTAGTATGATTTAATTGTTCCCAACATACAGGAGCCTTTAAACTTAAATTACTATAGCCTGGTGTTAACCACATAAACCCATCCCATAATTGTGGAAGGTTTCCTTCTAATAAACGAGAGGTTACAGGGTTTTTTTTATCAATTTCCACTTAATCGCTGGTTTCAAAATTCTTTTTTTTAAAAATTAGAGTATAGTTGCTTTACAATGTTGTATTAGTTTCTGCTGTACAGCAAAGTGAATCAGCTATACATATACATATAGCCTCTCCTTTTTGCATTTCCTTCCCATTAAGGTCACCACAGAGCACTGAGCAGAGTTCCCTGTGCTATACAGTAGGTTCTCATTGTTGTCTATTTTATACATAGTAATGTATATATGTCAGTCCCAATCTCCCAATTCATCCTACCCCCCTTTTCCCCCCTTGGTGTTCATACATTTGTTCTCTATGTCTGTGTCTCTATTTCTGCTTTGCAAATAGGTTAATCTGTATCATATTTCTAGATTCCACATATATGCATTCATATATGATATTTATTTTTCTCTTTCTGGCTTACTTCACTCTGTACGACAGTCTCTAGTTTCATCCATGTCTCTGCAAATGGCACAATTTTGTTCCTTCTTATGGCTGAGCAATATTCCATTGTATATATGTACAACATCTTCTTTAGCCATTCCTCTGTTGATGGACATTTAGGTTGCTTCCATGTCCTGGCTATTGTAAATAGTGTTGCGATAAACATTGGGGTGCATGTATCTTTTGGAATTATGTTTTTCTCTGGGTATATGCCAAAGGAGTGGGATTTTTTGATTGCGACTTAGCTCATTGCTCTGACTGACCTTGAGTAACCTTAGAAGAAAATTCATATTTATGGCCAGGTGAGGAGATCCTAACTAGTAATATTAATAATGGCTTGAACAAGACTATAACTTCTTTCTTCTAGAATAAATTTCCTAAGATCCAACCAGTTAGAGCCTTGGAATGCAGAAATACACCAAGGTAACCCAGAAGTACTAGACACAGGCAATTGGCCACAAGCCCAACAATTGGATTGATTTTTAAAACTAGCATAAGACTGTGCCTATGAGAGAAAATCATTTGATTCATACACAAAGGTCCAAGAAGTCAAGAAAATATCATACAAATCCAGGGTCTTGGGCCAGCTGTCTACTTCTGATGTCATCGTCTTCTCATCTTGGTATGAGTATAGTTTCTCTTGTGTTTGAGCATTGTTTTAAGGTGAAATTGAGGTTAGCAGTCTTCTTTATAGACCAGTCCAGTGCAGGGGCCCTTTGTGAGTGGAAATTAATCCAAGAGTCAATTCCCTTCAGTTTCACCGTGCATTAGCTAGTTAAGGGTACCTGATAAGGGTCCTTCCATAGGTTGGAGATAGTCCTTTAAATTATGTTTTTTTCCAGTATGTCTAATCCCCTGGTTGCAGGTAGTGTGGTATCTGCTCTTCATCCAAAGACAGA
Source organism: Balaenoptera ricei (assembly GCF_028023285.1). NCBI lineage: Eukaryota > Metazoa > Chordata > Mammalia > Artiodactyla > Balaenopteridae > Balaenoptera > Balaenoptera ricei. The sequence continues at coordinate 47,635,685 of NC_082649.1, read as the reverse complement.
TTAGTGAGATAAGCTTCAGAAACAAACTTAGAGTGTCCTTTTAATAATTCAACTAAACTTTACATGAATATAACATAGCAGGAAGGAACTATCTGGGAAGTGAGTCTTAGTAAATATAGACCTCCATTAACAAAACTGGAATTTAATATTCACTGAAACATAATCTTTTTTCTCTCTAAAATTATTCTCACTTCTACCAAATATAGCCAAATTAAGACTAATTTGTTTGCAAAATAAGTCTGGTCTCAATAAACTTGGCCTGATGATTTATATAACTGTAATTGATCATATAGGCTTTTTTTTAAAATAAATTTATTTATTTATTCATTTATTTTTGGCTGTGTTGGGTCTTCATTTCTGCGCGAGGGCTTTCTCTAGTTGCGGCAAGCGGGGGCCACTCTTCATCGCGGTGTGCGGGCCTTTCACTGTCGTGGCCTCTCTTGTTGCGGGGCACAGGCTCCAGATGCGCAGGCTCAGTAGTTGTGGCTCACGGGCCTAGTTGCTCTGCGGCATGTGGGATCTTCCCAGACCAGGGCTCGAACCCATGTCCCCTGCATTGGCAGGCTGATTCCCAACCACTGCGCCACCAGGGAAGCCCCTAGGCTTTTTTTGGCTTTGCTGAAACTTTTATAAGGAGTCTCAGACTGAACTTTTAAAAGACTTCTCAGGGCTGGGAAGGTCATGCCAAGGGCTTGCCACAGATTTTGCCTAACACGGTAAGGTGAATTCCTCCCTTTTGAAGGTCTCCAAAATACCTTGAGACTCCTGCACCTGTTAGGAGGTGGCCTTCTTAATTTATTTGATAAAGTCACTGGGAACCTAAGAGTTTCCAATTTCTGGAGGAAGCAAACAGAGAGAAAAGATAAATATTTCAATACTCCTTACAGTAATTTAGTAAATTACACCTTTGTAAGTCATAATCAGTTTGAGCGGAAGCACTTCTTTATACCTGGAGAACACAGTTTAAACCAGTAATTTTTCAGATAGAAACCATAAAAATTATAACCATATTCACCAGTTCATTCAGGCCTATGTAACTAATCCTTTTTGTTAACAATTTTATGAAGCCATCAGTTTCCTCATTAGATTAGATTTTTTCAGTTTCCTACTCAGTTCAGCATTATGGTCGGGAAGTCAAAAACTCATATTTTTTCCAAAAGTGCTTTCTATAAATCTGCATGAAGAGGAAGCATTTTTGCAAAGGTGTCAGAGTAAAACCATAACTGTATATAATGACAAAAGACTTAAAAATGCACGTTTAGAATGTGATTACAATGCAATGGACAAAGAAACTTGGTTACTGTTGTGAAACACAACACTTTCAGCTAATAACTAGAATTATGACTGATAACATTTTACCAGGACATAACAAAATTTTAGGAACGCCATAAAATTTCGAGAATATCTGTATTAGTAACATTTACAATACAATATAGCCTAAAATTTATTACTCATTTGACAATACTTCCTATGTAATTTAACATACCAAATGAACCTAACTAGTGTAATATCTCTCTTTGGGATGTTTCAGGGGCCCTTTGAAGCATCCCGAAGTTAGCTAGAGGTCAAGAGGACTTCAGTAGAATTTGATTTAGAAAGTTTTGTCCAAAAAAATGTCAATAAAGTTTTAAAACCCTTGGTCAGATAGGGTCATATGTCACTGTGAAACATTAATTATTTATTTAGCTGAAGTGACAATAAAAAATTTCAAAAGCAAGTACAGAACAGATCACTTAAAAGGTAAAGAAACTTAAAATCTGTTAGCAAAGGCAGTTCAACATTTTAAGAAACCTTGTCCTCTTAACAGAGAGAAAATCCAAATTCAAGTTTTGCACAAGCTTACTTTTAAAATTCATTTACTCAATTAAATTCATCTTAAACTTAGCCAGTCCTGACCGCACAGAAAATTCTTTTCTCAGGGTCCACTTCCCACAAACCTTCCATCACTTTCTGTATAATTTTTTTCCATTCAGAAACACCCAGGTCTTACTTTCTTTTCCTTTAATAAAATTCAATCCCATTCCTTATACCTTCTTTACTGAAAACACACATCCTACTTTCCTACTGTATACTGAAATGTTTCTTTTATTATTTCTTTTAGCTTTAATTATATTTTTAAATTAGAGTCTTCAACTCTTAAAAATATTAATTTCCAGTGAAAACTAAGAAGTAAGCAATTATGAATTGTCCTTTACATTAGCATTCTGCAGATTGGTGGACATAAATACCCTTGATAATTTCTAAAAACATGTGCTTTCTTATAGAAAATATCTCAGTATGGCACCAAACATATTTATTAATAGGTCTAAACCTTTAATTTCTCTGTAAATGGAAGGCAATGTTCAGTAATTAATGTTTCATTATCTTATTTGGAAATGACCTAGCCATTCAATAAACTTCCATCATTTAATTTAAATTTAACACAACTCTAAAATTTCACATTACCAAATATCAGAGAGATTATTTTTAAGTAGATATTCCTAAAACAATTATTCCTAAAGACTTCACCCAAAGCTCTTATCTCATTTACATTTAATTTACTTATAAAAAATTTATTGTACCAAGTTATTTTTCTAGTTAACAAATTTGCAACAGATATAACAAGATTTTATTTAACTTATATTAAACCTAGGTGCAATAATAGTATTATACTTAATGTTGATGACTCTAAAGACATGTCTATATTAATTAGATCAACAAGCTTGAACATTAATACCAGATATTAATTTAATACTGAATATTTCCCAGATCACGTGAATCTGAAATTAATTCTGGACAGGTACCTTCCATATTTTTGAGAATTTATATAAGTGCTTAATTTTCTTTAAGCCAATTAAGTAGAACTCACTTGCAAATTAATTTTGATAATACCATTCAAAGGTAAAAACAAAGATAATGCACTCATAAACATAGAGACCGACACAATGAGAGATCTCATAGCTTCATTTTCTAAACCTAGTTATGAATCAGGTATCACAATATAAAACTCACTGGTTGTAAATAACAGTTGGATTAAGTTAAATTTAAAGACATTTTTCCATACTTTCCCCACCCCTCCCACCACAGTCTCAGGAATTGGAGATGGTATAGGTAAAATAAATGTTCCTAAGAGCCCTGTTCTCAAGGCACAGGGAGGGAAAATCAAATTCTTGTAGTAGGAGTTGCTCCCTCAGGGTCAGAATTCTGAAAAATTTTTTTTCCTTCAAGCTAGTTTTCTCTACCAGTTGGGAATTAAACAGTGTCAGTTAATCTTCAACTGGCATTGAGTACTTACTTGGTGCAATTAAAGGTTCATAACTTTTGTAGTTATTCCCTTTTATTTCTTTTTTAATGGTTTTGAAAATTTGGTCAGCCAGTGTAACAAGGGCATTCGCATGTAATGCAGTACAACCTAGATTGTGTCTTTTAACTAAAGTAGCCAAATCCTCATCGAAGCCTTCTAAAAAGGCAGAATTAAGCAAAGGATCATTTTGGTGGTTAGAGAATGATTCAGGTGTCAAACCAGAATGCTGTTTAAAAGTTTTTTCAAACCTTTCATAATAGTCCAGAATAGATTCATCTGGTCTTTGCTTGCACTGCTGAATCTTTGTCAAGTCTACAGTTTTTGGAAAAGGCTCTGGGGTAAATTCAAGTAATTTCTGAGATAATTCCTTGCATTCAGTGTGAGCCTGTGGAATACATGATTCAAAATCCATTAAGGGGTGTTTCCCTTCTAATTTCTCTATCCATTCCCTTGCTTTGCTTTCAGAAACTAATAGCTGTATTAATTGATATAGATCTGAAAACCCCAGCTCATAGCTCAGATGGCTAACTCAAATTCCTTAACAAATCCCAATGGATTCTGACTTGGATCAGGAAAATCCTTAGCCAAGGCTCTAAGTCTCACTAGGGTCCAGGGTGTATACGTAAACACCGAGGATGGTTCACCTCTTCCAGTAATAGGTTTCTCCTTAAAGGGAGCTATAATCACTTCTGATTTTTTTAATCCTCCTTTACTGGGGAAGAGGGAGTAACAGGAGGCAGAAGAGTTGGAAGAGAAAAAGAGATAGCATCAGGGCCAGGCAATTCAGATAGAAGAGAATATGTGGGAGGAGCAGAGGGAGAGACAGAGTCAGTGCTAGTGACCTTTTTTAGTTCTGATATAGTTCCAAACAATTTTTTGTTCATTTCCTGCAAAGTTACTCTATCATTTCCTCTTTTAGAAGCTTCTGAATACCAATCAAAGTAAGCATTCCATTCAGTCTGTTTGATCTTACAGCAGGCTTTTTCTAGCTGTGCACACAAAATATCAATTTTGGAATGTCAAAAGAACCCCAATTTGGCCATTTTAGGTTGAGCTCTCCTTTAGTATAATTTACCAATTAAGTAGGTCCTTGCAAGTATGAGCTCTGTACATATTGTAAATGAATCTGGCTGGCGTGTTATTTGGAGGTTGTTTTTCTGACACCCCTCATTTCTCTGTTTGAGAGATCCTAGTTCTCATTTTAACTTGAATTTGTCAGGGATAAAATTTACTAATGAAATTGTGTGGTGGGCCAGTGTGCTGCTTGTGAGCTTAACTCCTCTGGGTTTCACCCTAGAGTTGTTTCAGCCCCTCTTATTTGTCTCAGTTTCTCCCTTTGGTGGTCTAAGACCACCATAGTTGCTCAGATCACTGAATGGCCAATCCTTATGCATGCCCCTGGATGAGCAAGTGTTTAATTAATGAGTAGGTTTCCCTATGGGACAACTGTATGATATGAGGACTCTGTCTCCACCACTCCTGTAAATTTATCAGTTGCCTGAGAAAGTCGAAACCAACCAGGAGGAGTCTTGTCCATTTTCTTCTGAGCAAGGCTCTAATGCAATATCTTCACTTTTATCCCAACAAATTCTATTAAGGCAGCCGAACTGAGGAAAAGCATCAGATAAGCCTCTTACCTAACCACTCAGCTCAGACCATTCAGTCTCCTTTAACTGAGCAAACCCCAGTATCTTTCAATCAGCCCCACACCAGTATAGTGCAACTGGGGGGCCAGGTACCTGTTACCACTGCCAAATAAAACTCAGGATCATCAACCAATATGGGAGATCCGAGAACCAGGAGAGACTCACCCAACTTCGTCTGGACTCTCCGAGGAGGCAGATGGGACCTCTGCTGGTACCAAGGCTCCTGTTCCTTGTAGAGTTCACAGAAGGAGAGAAGTCCACTCTGGGTCCCTTCATGGTCACCATAAACTGTCTACTGAAAAATATTGCACAGAATGAGAGATGTGTTAAGTTTTATTTCAGGCAAAATGAGGACTATAGCCCAGGTGACAGCATTTCAGACAGCTCTGAGAAACTGCTCCAAAAAGGTAGGTTGGGAAGGTCCGTATATATGTGATTTTGGTGAAGTGGGGCGTACATGCAACCAAGCACATATTTTTGCATAAGGTCGCTGGTAGTAACGAGGAACAGATGTCATAATGAAGGATTTTAGTGCTTTTCTGGATACTAGGAGATGCAAGAATTGGGCTCATAAAATCTTCTCCTGAAAATATCTATCTATCTGAAGATCTGTTATGCCAGTTTTCCCTAGAACACAGAATGCTTCATTCCTGATTTCCACACTGAACTCCTTTCAGTGGGTGTTGAAGGTCAGCAGCTACAGTGGATCATAATTTAATACCTGTAGCGGTAGATGGCAAGTGCCAATATGTAGTTGACACCACCCTTAGGAATCTTATTCTGGTGAAAATTAAAAACTAAACAATTATATACTTTACATTAGCATTCTGTAGATTGACAAACTTTTTGTAGTTTATAGAAACGTGCTTTCTTAGAAAATTTCTTAGTGTGGCACCAAACATGTTTACTAATTGTTCCAGATATTTTTAGTATCTCTGTAAATAGAAGTTCTTGTTCATTAATTAATGTTTCAGTATCTTTTTTGGGAATAATCTAGATAGTCAATGAATTTAACTTAACTCATTATTTAGCTTAATATAACAAAATTCTAAGAGTGTAAAATGTTACCAAAGAGATTTGGGAAATTATTTTTAAGTAGACTTCATAAAACATAATTGTTCTTAAAGAGTTCACCTAAGAAATCTTATCCCATTTACATTAAATTTACTTATGAAAATTTCATCATACCAAGTCATTTTTCTTGACAAGTTTTGTAACAGCAATAACATGAGCTTACTTGACTTTTAGTAAACCTAGGTAAAATAAAATTATTAAACTTAATGCTGACAATACTAAAGACTTGTATGTATTAATTAAACCACAAACAAACTATATTTAATACTGAATATTTTCCAAGGTAATGTGACCCTGAAATTTATTTGGGTTCTTTTCTTTTTTTTTTTTTTAACATCTTTATTGGAGTATAATTGCTTTACAATGGTGTGTTAGTTTCTGCTTTATAACAAAGTGAATCAGCTATACATATACATATATCCTCATAGCTCCTCCCTCTTGTGTCTCCCTCCCACCCTCCCTATACCACCCCCCCCATCCCACCCCTCTAGGTGGTCATAAAGCACTGAACTGATATCCCTATGCTATGTGGCTGCTTCCCACTAACTATCTATTTTACATTTAGTAGTATATATAAGTCCACGCCACTCCTCACTTCATCCCAGCTTACACTTCCCCCTCCCCGTGTCCTCAAGTCGATTCTCTACGTCTGCATCATGATTCCTGTCCTGCCCCTAGGTTCTTCATAACCATTTTTTTGTTTTTTAGATTCCATATATATGTGTTAGCATATGGTATTTGTTTTTCGCTTTCTGACTTACTTCACTGTGTATGACAGACTCTAGGTCCATCCACCTCACTACAAATAACTCAATTTCGTTTCTTTTTATGGCTGAGTAATATTCCATTGTATACATTTGCCACATCTTCTTTATCCATTCATCTGTCGATGGACACTTAGGTTGCGTCTGTGTCCTGTCTATTGTAAATAGAGCTGCAATGAAAAGTGTGATACAAGACTCTTTTTGAATTATGGTTTTCTCAGGGTATATGCCCAGTAGTGGGATTGCTGGGTCGTATGGTAGTTCTATTTTTAGTTTTTTAAGGAACCTCTATACTGTTCTCCATAGTGGCTGTATCAATTTACATTCCCACCAACAGTGCAAGAGGGTTTCCCTTTTCTCCACACCTTCTCCAGCATTTATGGTTTGTAGATTTTTTGATGATGGCCATTCTGACTGTTGTGAGGAGATACCTCATTGTAGCTTTGATTTGCATTTCTCTAATGATTAGTGATGTTGAACATTTTTTCATGTGTTTGTTGGCAATCTGTATATCTTCTTTAGAGAAATGTCTATTTAGGTCTTCTGCCCATTTTTGGATTGGGTTGTTTGTTTTTTTGATATTGAGCTGCATGAGCTTTTTGTATATTTTGGAGACTAATCCTTTGTCAGGTGCTTCATTTGCAAATATTTTCTCCCATTCTGAGGGTTGTCTTTTCATACTGTTTATGGTTTCCTTTGCTTTGCAAAAGCTTTTAAGTTTCATTAGATCCTATTTGTTTATTTTAGTTTTTATTTCCATTTCTCTAGGAGGTGGGTCAAAAAGGATATTTTTGTGATGTATGTCAGAGAGTGTTTTCCCTATGTTTTCCTATAAGAGTTTTATAGTGTCTGGCCTTACACTTAGGTCTTTAATCCATTTTGAGTTTATTTTTGTGTGTGGTGTTAGGGAGAGTTCTAATGTCACTTTTTAACATGTAGCTGTCCAGTTTTCCCAGGACCACTTATTGAAGATGCTTTCTTTTCTCCATTGTATAATCTTGCCTCCTTTATCAAAAATAAGGTGACCATATGTGCATGGGTTTATCTCTGGGCTTTCTATCCTATTCCACTGATCTATATTTCTGTTTTTGTGCCAGTACCATACTGTCTTGATTACTGTAGCTTTGTAGTATAGTCTGAAGTCCAAGAGCCTGATTCCTCCAGCTCCGTTTTTCTTTCTCAAGATTGCTTTGGGTATTAGGAGTCTTTTGTGTTTTGATACAAATTGTGAAATGTTTTCTACTAGTTCTGTGAAAAACGCCATTTGTAGTTTGATAGTGATTGCATTGAATCTGTAGATTGCTTTGGGTGTTATAGTCATTTTCACATTGTTGATTCTTCTTTCCAAGAACATGGTATATCTCTCCATTTGTTTGTATTGTCTTTAATTATTTTCATCAGTGTCTTATAGTTTTCTGCATGCAGGTCTTTTGTCTCCTTAGGTAGGTTTATTCCTAGGTATTTTATTCTTTTTGTTGCAATGGTAAGTGGGAGTGTTTCCTCAATTCTTTTTCAGAGTTTTAATCATTAGTGCATAGGAATGAAAGAGATTTCTGTGCATTAATTTTGTATCCTGCTACTTTAACAAATTCATTGATTAGCTGTAGTAGTTTTCTGGTACAGTCTTTAAGGTTCTGTATGTATAGAGTATCATATCATCTGCAAACAGTGACAGCTTTACTTCTTCTTTTCCAATTTGGATTCCTTTTACTCCTTTTTTTTCTCTGATTGCTGTGGCTAAAACTTCCAAAACTATGTTGAATAATAGTGGTGAGAGTGGGCAACCATGTCTTATTCCTGATCTTAGTGGAAATGCTTTCAGTTTTTCACCATTGAGAACAATGTTGGCTGTGGGTTTGTCATATATGGCCTTTATAATGTTGAGGTAAGTTCCCTCTATGCCTACTTTCTGGAGGGTTTTTATCATAAATGGTGTTGAATTTTGTCAAAAGCTTTCTCTGCATCTATTGAGATGATCATATGGTTTTTTTCCTTCAGTTTGTTAATATGGTGTATCACATTGATTTATTTGCATATATTGAAGAATCCTTGCATTCCTGGGGTAAACCCCACTTGATCATGGTGTATGATCCTTTTAATGTGCTGTTGGATTCTGTTTGCTAGTATTTTGTTGAGGATTTTTGTGTCTATGTTCATCAGTGATATTGACCTATACTTTTCTGTCTTTGTGACATCTTTGTCTGGTTTTGGTATCAAGGTGATGGTGGTCTCGTAGAATGAGTTTGGGAGTGTCCCTCCCTCTGCTATATTTTGAAAGAGTTTGAAAAGGATAGGTGTTAGCTCTTCTCTAAATATTTGATAGAATTCGCCTGTGAAGCCATCTGGTCCTGGGCTTTTTTTGTTGGAAGATTTTTAATCACAGTCTCAATTCCAGTGCTTGTGATTGGTCTGTTTATATTTTCTATTTCTTCCTGGTTCAACCTCAGAAGGTTGTGGTTTTCTAAGAATTTGTCCATTTTCTTGGCATATAGTTGCTGGTAGTAATCTCTCATGATCCTTTGTATTTCTGCAGTGTCAGTTGTTACTTCTCCCTTTTCATCTCTAATTCTATTGATTTGAGTCTTCTTTTTTTTTCTTGATGAGTCTGGCTAATGTTTTATCAATTTTGTTATTGTTCTAATAACCAGCTTTTAGTTTTATTGATCTTTGCTATTGTTTCCCTCATTTCTTTCTCATTTATTTCTGATCTGATCTTTATGATTTCTTTCCTTCTGCTAACTTTGGACTATTTTTGTTTTTCTTTCTCTAATTGCTTTAGATGTAAGGTTAGTTTGTTTATTTGAGATGTTTCTTATTTCTTGAGGTAAGATTTTACTGCTATAAACTTCCCTCTTAGAACTGCTTTTGCTGCATCCCAGAGGTTTTGGGTCCTCATGTTTTCATTATCATCTGTTTGTATGTATTTTTTGATTTCCCCTTTGATTTCTTCAGTGATCTCTTGGTTATTAAGTAGTGTATTGTTTAGCCTCCATGTGTTTGTATTTTTTACATTTTTTTCCTGTAATTGATATCTAGTCTCATAGCATTGTGGTTGGAAAAGATACTTGATACAATTTCAATTTTCTTAAATTTACCAAGGCTTGATTTGTGACCCAAGATATGATCTATGCTGGAGGATGTTCCATTAGCACTTGAGAAGGATGTGTATTCTGTTGTGTTTGGATGGAATGTCCTATAAATATCAATTAAGTCCATCTTGTTTAATGTGTCATTTAAAGCTTGTGTTTCCTTATTTTCATTTTGGATGATCTTTCCATTGGTGAAAGTGGGTGTTAAAGTCCCCTACTATGATTATGTTACTGTCAATTTCCCCTTTTATGGCTGTTTGCATTTGCCTTATGTATTTAGGTGTTCCTATGTTGAGTGCATAAATACAATTGTTATATCTTCTTTTTGGATTGATCCCTTGATCATTATATAGTGTCCTTCTTTGTCTCTTGTAATAGTCATTATTTTAAAGTCTATTTTTTCTGATATGAGAATTGCTACTCCAGCACTCTTTTGATTTCCATTAGTATGGAATATTTTTCCATCCCTTCACTTTCAGTGTGTATGTGTCCCCAGGTCTGAAATGGGTCTCTGGTAGACAGCATATATATGGGTCTTGTTTTTGTATCCATTCAGTCAGTCTATGTCTTTTGTTTGGAGCATTTAATCCATTTACATTTAAAGTGGTTATCAATATGTGTGTTCCTGTTACCACATTCTTAATTGTTTTGGGTTTGTTATTGTAGGTCTTTCCCTTCTCTTGTGTTTCTTGCCTAGAGAATTTCCTTTAGCATTTGCTGTAAAGCTGGTTTGGTGATGCTGAATTCTCTTAGCTTTTGCTTCTCTGTAAAGGTTTTAATTTCTCCTTTGAATCTGAATGAGATCCTTGCTGGGTAGAGTAATCATGGTTGTAGGTTTTCCCCTTTCATCACTTTAAATAAGTCCTGGCACTCCCTTCTGGCTTGCAGAGTTTCTGATGAAAGATCAGCTGTTAACCTTATGGGGATTCCCTTGTATGTTATTTGTTGTTTTTCCCTACTGCTTTTAATATCTTTTCTTTGTGTTTAATTTTTGATAGTTTTATTAATATGTGTCTTGCCATGTTTCTCCTTGCATTTATCCTGTATGGGACTCTCTGCGCTTCCTGGACTTATTGACTCTTTCCTTTCCCATATTAGCGAAATTTTCAACTATAATCTCCTCAAATATTTTCTCAGTCCCTTTCTTTTTCTCATCTTCCTCTTGGACCCCTATAATTTGAATGTTGGTGCATTTCATGTTGTTCCCGAGGTCTCTGAGACTGTCCTCAATTCTTTTCATTCTTTTTTTCTTTATTCTGCTCTGCAGTATTTATTTCCACTACTTTATCTTCCAGGTCACTTATCCGTTCTTCTGCCTCAGTTATCCTGCTACTGATTCCTTCTAGAGAAGTTTTAATTTATTTTTTTATGTTGTTCATCATTGTTTGTTTGCTCTTTAGTTCTTCTAGGTCCCTGTTAAACATTTCTTGTGTTTTCTCCATTCTATTTCCAAGATTTTGGGCCATCTTTACTATCATTACTCTGAATTTTTTTCAGGTATACTGCTTATTTCCTCCTCATTTGTTTGGTCTGTTGGGTTTTTACCTTGCTCCTTCATCTGCTGTGTGTTTGTCTGTCTTCTCATTTTGCTTAACTTACTGTGATTGGGGTCCCATTTTCGCAAGCTGAAGGTTCATAGTTCCCGGTTTTTTGGTGTCTGCCCCCAGTGGCTAAGGTTGGTTCAGTGGGTTGTGTAAGCTTCCTGGTGGAGAGGTCTAGTGCCTGTGTTCTGGTGGCTGAGGCTTGGTCTTGTCTTTCTGGTTGGCAGGACTTGCCCGGTGGTGTGTTTTGGATTGTCTGTGACCTTATTATGATTGTAGGCAGCCTCTCTGCTAGTGAGTGGGTTTGTGTTCCTGTCTTGCTAGTTGTTTGACATAGGGTGTCCATCACTGTAGCTTGCTGGTCGTTGAGTGGAGCTGGGTCTTTGCTTTGAGATGGAGATCTCTGGGAGAACTTTCGCCTTTTGATATTACATGGAACCAGGAGGTCTCTGCTGGACCTATGTCCTGAACTTGGCTGTCCCACCTCAGAGGCACATGCCTGACACCTGGCCGGAACACCAAGACCCAGTCAGCCACACGGTTCAGAAGAAAAGGGAGGAAAAAAATGAAAGAAAGAAAGAAAAAATAAAATGAAATAAAATAAAGTTATTAAAATAAAAAAATTAAAAATTATCAAAAATAAAAAATGAAAAGTAATAAAAACATGAAAAAAAATAAAAGAAAGAAAGAAAAAAGAGAGCAACCAAACCAAAAAACCAATCCACCAATGATAAGAAGCGCTAAAAACTATACTAAAAATAAAACCAAAAAAACCAAAAACGGACAGTCAGAACCCTAGGGCAAATAGTAAAAGCAAAGCTATACAGACAAAATCATGCAAAGAAGCATACACATAACACTCACAAAAAGAGAAAAAGGAAAAAGATATAAATATATATCATTGCTCCCAAAGTCCACCACCTCAATTTTGTGATGATTCGTTGTCTATTCAGGTATTCCACAGACGCAGGGTACATCAAGTTGATTGTGGTGATTTAATCCACTGCTACTGAGGCTGCTGGGAGAAATTTCCCTTTCTCCTCTTTGTTCTCACAGCTCCTGGGGTTCAGCTTTGGCTTTGGCCCCACCTCTGCATGTAGGTCACCTGAAGGTATCTTTTCTTCACTCAGAGAGGACAGGTTAAAGTAGCAGCTGATTAGGGGCCTCTGGCTCACTCAGGCCAGGGTGAGGGTGGGGTGTGGGAGGCAGGGCAAGCCTGTGGTGGCAGAGGCTGGTGTGACATTGCAACAGCCTGAAGCTAGCCCTGTGTTCTCCCTGGGAAGTTGTCCCTGGATCACGGGAGCCTGGCAGTGGTGGGCTGCACAGGCTCCTGGGAGGGAATGTGTAGATAGTGACCTGTGCTTGCACACAGGTTTCTTGTTGGCTGCAGCAGCAGCCTTACCATTTCATGCCCGTCTCTGGGGTCCATGCTGATCGCCACAGCTCCCGCCCATCTATGGAGCTTGTTTAGGCGGTGCTCTGAATCCCCTCTCCTCACACAGCCTGAAACAATGGTCTCTTGCCTCTTAGGCAGGTCCAGACAGTTTCCTGGGACTCCTTCACGGCTAGCTGTGGCACACTAGCCCCCTTCAGGCTGTGTTCACACAGTCAACCCCAGTCCTCTCCCTGAGATCTGAATCCGGAGCCTCAGGTCCCAACCCCCACCCGTCCCGGCCTGTGGGTGAGCAGACAAGCCTCTAGGGCTGGTGAGTGCTGGTCAGCACTGATCTTCTCTGTGGGAATCTCTCTGCTTTGCTCTCTGCACCCCTGTTGTTCCACTCTCCTCTGTGGCTGCAAAGCTTCCTCCCCGCCACCATCCCCCCACCCCCCGTTTCCACCAGTGAAGGGGCTTCCTAGTGTGTGGAAACTTTTCTTCCTTCACAGTTCCCTCCTAGTGGTGCAGGGCCCATCCCTATTCTTTTGTCTCTGTTTTTATCATTTTTCTTTTACCCTACCCAGGTACGTTGGGAGTTTCTTGCCTTTGGGGAAGTCTGAGGTCTTCTGCATGCGTTTAGTAGGTGTTCTGTAGGAGTTCTTCCACATGTAGATGTATTTCTGATGTATTTGTAAGGAGGAAGATGATCTCCACATCTTACTCTTCCACCATCTTGAAAGTCTCTCCAAATGTCAAATTCTAATTAAAGTTCTTTTGACCTCCTTTGGGGACCTACCTTTGGGGTGCTCCAAAGGGCCCCTGGAACATCCTAAAGAGAGGTCCTAAACTAATTGAGTTCATTTAGTATGATAAATTACATAGGAAACATTATCAAATGAGTACTAAATCTTCTTATGTTGTATTGTATGGGTAAATATTATTAATTCTAGTAATTATATGGAACTCCTGAAAATCTGGTATGTTGATAAAATATCATAAGTCATAATTCTAATTATTATAACTAAATTTCTTTGTCAATTGCATTGTGATCAGATGTTTAACCATGCCTTTTAAGTCTTTTATCATTCATAGACTGTTAAACTGATGCTTCACACAATTGCTTCATCTTCAAGAAGATTCATAGAAAAAACTTTTTGACAAGTACAGGTTTCTGGTAACTTTCATATCATGCCACTGAATTGGGTAAACCTGATGGCTTTATAAAAATGTTAATTACATGAGATTGAGTAAACTGATGGATATGGTGATGATTTTTCAGTTTTGTTAATCTCTCACCTCACTTTATGTCCAGAAATCCCCAATGATAATTTTTTCACCTCCTGGCTTTTGAGTCTTGAACCCTGTGCTTCCTTCCATAATACCCATCTCCAGTTTCTCCAAGAGTTGCTCTTTACATCTATCGCACTCCCTTCACTCCAGGTCTTGGCAGCTTATGCACTGCTATGGACAGCCTATTGGGTTGACCATTATCCAGAAACCCACATTATAAACTTTGTAGTTACTCAATCTCAAGGAATACAGCCCAGTGTAGGAAGACTTGTTATAGGACATAAGCTCTATAGACAAGAGATCCCTCCTAAAGGGAATCCTGGTAACTGCTCTGCACTCATACAAATGCCCTCTCCTGGTAATAGGGGGCAATGGGTGGCAAGGGCGCCTTGCACAAATAATTTATTTTGACCAGAGATGTCTGGTTAGGCAATGGGAGAGTAGAAGACGCTCAAAACCCCATTTGGTTCTAAGGGAATTCTGGGGACCCTCTGAACCCTTCAGGTTAAAGCCTCTTGGTAAATATTTGCAGGACACCAGATTCCATTTCTGGGAGAGCTCTTTTGTTCTCAGTTGCAGTTTGCTCAACATGGGAGGATCCCCTTCTAAACCAGAAGGAACACCTCTGGAGTGTATCCTTAAGAAATGGAAAAATTTTAAGATAGGTGGGCTAAGAAAGGAAAGACTTAAATTTTACTGTAACACTGCCTGGCCTTTATATAGGTTGAGAGATGGAAAAAAATGGCCTGAAATTGGGTCTCTAAGTTATAACACCATCTTGCAATTGGATCTTTACTGTCACAAGAATGGAAAATGGACTGAAGCTCCCTATGTTCAAGCCTTCATGGTCCTTTATCAAAATCCTTCTCTATGCCGCTCCTGTAATCAAAAGCCTGGGAAATCAGAAAACACTCTCGACAGTTTAGATGATCCAGTTCTAACATTCCCCAACTCTCAGGGGGAAACCAAGCCTCCCCTGCTTTTCCAGAGCCACCTACTTCTCCAGATCCCTCTGACCAGACCCAACCTCCACCTCCCTATGTCCCTTTATATCTTTCATTACCCCACGAAGGAGAGACTAGTCCCTCTGGGGTAACACATAGTGGAACTTCCTATCACCCAGGATCAGGAAAAATATGCACTCTTAAGGAAGTGGCAAATGGAGAAGGGACAATCAGAGTACATGTGTCCTCTTTAACTCATTTAGCTCAATGCAAACAGAGACTGGGCCAATTTCTGAAGACGGTAGTATGTTTGCTGAAGGGTTTTAGGCCCTAATTCTAGCCTTTGATTTAACTTTGAAGGATGCCCAAATAGCCCTATCTACTTGTTGTACTCCTGAGGAAAAACAGAATTTGGGCAGCAACCCAGGGGCACAGCGATCAGCTTGCCAGGGACCAACTCCAATGTTTTGTTATGGGTGCAGGTGCAGTCCCAGATAAGGAGCTT
Source organism: Balaenoptera ricei (assembly GCF_028023285.1). Classification (NCBI taxonomy): domain Eukaryota; kingdom Metazoa; phylum Chordata; class Mammalia; order Artiodactyla; family Balaenopteridae; genus Balaenoptera; species Balaenoptera ricei. Next base: position 47,620,174 of record NC_082649.1, on the reverse strand, counting down.
CATTGGGATTATAATTCCCTGCAAGGAACAGAAGCCAGGAACCACATGATCCAATTTGTATTAGAAGGGATGAGAAAGCATATTAAAAAGCCAGTTAACTATGTAAGTTTAAAGGAGTGACCCAAGAAGAAAAAGAAAATCTAGTCCTCTTTCAGGAATGGCTTGTGGAGGCTTTTAGAAAATTTATTAACATTGATCCCTCTACTCCCGAGGGTCAGTTCCTGCTGGGACAACGTTTTATCAGCTAGTTTGCCCCTGATACTAGGCAGAAACTCCAAAAATTACAATTAGGCACATGAACCCCTATGATCCAACTCCTAGTGGTGGCCTTTGGGGTATTTAATAACTGAGATCAAGCTGAGGAGGAAGAGAAAACCTAATGTGGAAACAGGCAGGCCAGGGCTCATGTTAAACTGATAGCCATTGCTGTCAGACATGCTTTGCAGCCTTAGGGCAACCCAAGGTGGCCAAGAAAGTTTAACCATCCCCCTGAAAGTAAAAATCATCAAGGGGGAATGCTTCAAATGCAAGTCAACTGGCCACTGGGCCCATAAATGCCAGAAAGAGCCCCCCAGCCCATGCCCAGCTTGCAAACAAACAGGTCATTGAAAGTGGGAGTGCCCTCAGTCCCAAAGGGAAAGGGGGACTCCTGCTCCTGAGACGGTCATGCTAGATGACTGAGGCAGCTTGGGGATTCTGGTGGCTCTCCCCGACAAGATGTCTATCTCCATTGAGTAGCCCCTGGTGGTCCTTGACACTTGAAGTGGCAAGTAAGAAAATGATTTTTTAAATTGATACAAGAGCCAGTTAATCTGTACTGATCTCTCATGCTGGACCTCTTTCCTCCAAAAGCTGTACAGTGACCAGTGTCAATGGAAAGCCTCACACATTACTTCACCGGGCCTCTCACTTACCAATTTGAACAAGGCTTGATCTCACATGCTTTTTTAGTTATGCCTGAGTGTCCTACCCCAATACTGGGGAGAGACCTTCTGGGCTCCCTCTGGACCATGTTACAGTTAGGAGGCCCTGAGAATCCCCTTTTCTTGACTCTGACAAAAACAAATCAGCTGGAAGAACAAGGGTCTATTCCCAGCCATATTCTACATGCAGTAAACCCTGCAGTTTGAGACAAAGAAATCCCTGGGAAGACTATAGATGCCCAACTTTTAAAAATTAGCCTTAAGCCAGAAGCCACTTACCCTAACAAGAGACAATACCCCATAACGTTGGAAACAAAAAAGGGTTTACTCCTCATAGATAAATTCTTAAAACATGGCCTCTTGGTGCCCTGTCAGTCTCTGTGCCAATACTCCTATTCTGCCAGTTGTTATGCCAAATAGGGAATATCAAATGGTACAAGACCTTAGATCAGTAAATGATGCGGTGGTCCCTATACATACCCTTGTGGCCAATCCTTATAATATATTAGTCCAGGTTCCTGGAGATGCCAAATGGTTTACCATCCTTGACCTCAAGGATGCCTTCTTTTGCATCCCAGTTCATCCTTCATCACAGTATCTATTTGCCTCTGAGTGGACTAACACCCACTCGGGCCAAATACAACAAGATAGCTGGACAGTATTGCCTCAGGTGTTTCAGGACAGCGTACACTTGTTTGCACAGGTCCTAGGAAAAGAACTAAGGGAAAGACACCTAAAAGAAAGGGCTATTCTACAGTATGTAGATGATATATTAATATGTAGCCCCACCATGGAGGCCTCAGATCATATTACCTATTAAAGTCCTAAATTTCCTTGGAGCCCAGGGTTACAGGGTCTCCCAGAAAGATACAAATCTAAAAACAACAAGTTAAATATCTGGGTTATATTATAAGCCCTGGAAGTAGACAAATACCTCCAGATACAAAACAAGCTATATTAGGCCTAAGCACCCTAAAGACAAAGAAACATCTTCGTACCTTCTTAAGAAAGGCAGAATTTTGTAGAATTTGGATTCCAGGATTGGGCTAATGGCTAAGCTCCTATCTGAAGTCACTAAAGGCCCAGATACAGAACAATTACTTTGGACTGGGAAACAAGAGAAGTGTTTTAATAATATCAAACAGGCCCTCACCAGAGCTCCTGATCTGGGTAGCCCCAATTTTAAAAAGCCATTCATCTTGTACCTAGCTGAAAAGCAGGGGACAACTCTGGGGGGTTCTTATACAGAAGCTAGAAGAAGTTACTCAAACTATAGGTTATTTTTCCAAACAACTAGATTCCATGGCCCAAGGTTGGACTAGCTGCCAGTGTTTTTTTTAGTGGAAGAAGCTAACGAGCTTACCTTTGGACAGTCCAGACCCCTCATCAAGTTTTAGGGATTCTGGAGATTAAAGGCCACCACTGGCTAACTGGAAGCCACCTTACTAAGTACCAGGATTTGCTCCTTGACTCCCCAGAGGTAACCCTCAAAACTTGCCACACTCTCAACCCAGCTACACTGATGCCTGCTGAAAGCCCCAAACTAACACATTCCTGCCTAAAAACCCTTGACCAGGTTTGTGCCTTTAAGCCTGATCTAACAGACCAGGCTATAGAAAACCCTGAGGAGGAATGGTTTACTGACAGCAGTAGTGTATAATTAACCACCAGTCCTTGTTATTCAATATGGGAGGGAAATTGAGAACTGGTTCCCTAGTTTGTTATTCCACAAGGTATAAAAAACTTTCTGACAGGATGTTTTCATTTTCTCATAACCTTTCTCTTTTCAGTTATACTGAATTATGTTATATTTCACCTAGTGCTCTGTTGTCTTCCATACTGTTGTAAATCTGTGACTAAGACTTTTTGTTCCAAGGAGACCTAGGACCTACAGGCTCAGACCTTCCATTTTAAAACTAGAAAAACATGTTACATTTTACCCTGAGATTTAACTTGATTCCTTTCCTTTCTAGACCATTTAGTGGCGATTGTTCTTCTTCTCCTTTTTGGTCCTTGTTTGTTTAACCTTTTGGTTAAGTTTGTGTCTTCTAGGCTCCAAAAGTTTCAAGTGAGGATCATGATGGCTCAAAGAATTCAGCCCATTCCCGTGGACGGTGGCCCAGGTCCCTACAGGTCCTTGGAGCAGTGAGCAAGAGACTTCTACACCTTTAGGGTAGGCTAGGGTCTGCAGGCCCTATCCAGCAGGAAGAAGTTTCAGAAGAGACCTTTGGCCCCTTACCCCTTAAGAATAAGGGGTATAACATCCCTCGGGGGCGGGGAATGAAACAAGCTGGAACCTGGGACCTGGGACGCCTTGCTGAAGTGTTTGTACTTGGATAAATGTGTCCTCAAGCAACAAAATACAAAGAAAATATAAGGGATGAAAAATCACTTTGTGCATGTGCAGTTGGGACAAATTATGAACAGTAAAATACAAAAAGACCAAAACCCCAACTGCAACTTCTGAGGAGCCAGGAGCAAAATCAGGGTACTGGGAGCAAAATCAGGGTACTGTTCATGCACCCTGCACATAACACCACCAAGGAGGTGGGCAGACCACCTAAGCCACCTCTCTGGCCAGACCCCTGGACCCACCCCTACCCTCACCCCATATAAGGAACCAGCTTGTCCCCTCTCACAGAGTGAACAAGAGACCCTGTTTCTTGTTTTTTCTCCCTCCTGTTGCATCAGGAGCCCCAATAAAGCATTGCATGAATTTCTTGTCTGGCCTCTTATCAATTTCTATTTGTTAAGGAGGCCAAGAACCCAGGTCGGTAAAATTCTACTGTGAATTTTAGTTGCAGTCTTTGAACCAGGAGGCCATTATGTAGACCAGCCTTCCTTAAATGTTTTTATTTTAAATCCCATGTCGACTTCTGCTAATAGAATATCCCCTTCCCCATTGCTTACGCCTCCTCCAATCATGTTACATACAGAAGGCTTTACCTGTAAAAGTAGGATATTTTTTCTACAGAGAACTATGGGTACATTTTCTTTATAGGAAAGGCCTTTTAAATCACTTTATTCCACTGGATATTTTCATAAAACGAATGAACAAAACAATAATTTCAACCTTTGGAACTAAAAGATAAATTCATAAACTTAGTCTTTCTGTTTGAATTTAAACTTGTTTGAATCCAGCAGGAACAGAAAGCTTCAGACTGTGTCTCTGTCTCTATTAGTGGCCCCAAATCACTCAGGTTCCCAGGCCCATAGCCTGAGACTCTCCTCCTAGACTCCCTCACCCCAGACTCCTCACATCCAAACAATCACTAAGTCCTACTGATGTGTCCCTCCTGATGACACAATTTGTCTTCTGAATCCCCTGACATGAAGCCACTTTCTCTCTCTCTCTGTCTCTCCCCTTCTCACTCTCATACTCTTTTGTTCCTAATGTTCATCCTATTGGGCTCCAGAGTCTTTGAGCCCCTGATCTATAGGGCATATGATACTTATTTTTCCAGTACTAGTTATCAAAAGGGAATGACTTCTACTCTGAAGATGTTTGTGGAAATGGCTCCACAAAGGAGACCCACAGTTTGGACCAAGCTCCTTTACCCAAGCTTTGGTTTGCTATGTGACCTTGAAAAAAGTAGTATCTTTAGATGTTATACTAGGTGTTCTCTGCATTAGTTGGCCATTGCTTCATAACAAACTATCCTCAAACTCAGTAACTTAAAAAAAAAAAAAAAAACAACCTAGTTATTTAGCATAGGTTAAAAGTTTGGCTAAAATTGACTGACACAAACCAGACTTGGCTGGGAGGCTCAGCTGGACGATTTTGTGCATCTGCAGGTCAGATCATCCAGGCCACGCTCAAATGGAGCATCTCTCCCCACACGTCTCTTGTCCTCCTTGTCCAGCTAAAGCAAGTTCTTCTCAGGGTGATGTCGACTCTACTTTCTGTCCCAACTGTCACCCCCCCCCAAGTGAACTCACCACCATCTCTTGCCTGAATTATAATGCCCAATTTTCCCTTTGCCCTCCAAAAGTTGGTCTCCTTCATCTCACCACCCAATCTATTAAATGTGATCTTTTAAAAATACAAACCTAATCCAGCTTAAAACTTCAATAGTTTCTCATTTTCATGAGGGGCAAGGTCACAAGACCTTCCACAAATGGTCCCTACCTTTCTCTTCATCCTCGCCTACCAGCCATCCTGAATTTTAGCTCCTTGCTCTATATTTTCCCCCAATTCAAGGCTTTGCATATGCTCTTCCTGCTGTCTGGAGAACTCCTCTCCATGTCCTTTGTTCAACCAACTCATCATTTTATCTTCATATTAGATATCTCTTCTTCAGGGAAGCCTTCCCTAACCCTTCCCATCAGCTTCTAGAGCACCTGTATTTGCCCTCTGTAATATCTATCAGACTTGTCAGTTCTTATTTAATTTCCCTGCTGGACTGAAAACTGTGAAGACAGGGCTGCGTCTTGCTCATTGGTTTCTTCCTGGCACCTGGCACTAGTTGGTTCTCGGTCAATACTGAATGAATGAATTGAAAGATGAATGAAAGTGGTGTGGTGGAAAGGGCCTGCCTCTGCGATGATCCAGAGATTCTGCATATCTCCAGAGGATTTGGAGATTGGGTTATATAACCTCTAACGTTTGTCAACTCTGACAGGTTTTAATCTTTAGACTTAAGCACAGTCTGTCCATTTTGCTCCTGGATTTGGGTTGACCATCAGTTTTACTGAGTGACTTGAGATGCCGCATGAGGCTATGAATGAGAGAGTTAAAAGTGACAGCTGTTTCATTGCAGGTAAGTACTTACCTAAAGCAATCTACATCATTTCTGTGATTTTATTTCAGTTCTATAGTCCAGAGAACAATAGCCATCAGAACAACATAGTCATGCACTTGGCTATATAGTTTCCTGGGTATTAAAGCACTATAGGTCGAATGTGGCTTTATTCAAAGCTTTCAACCTTGGGTCTTCTGAAATGGGGAATATTCAGGACAAGACTCAGCCAGCCACACCTACACCTAAAATCTCTGAGAGGCTTAAACCCCTGTTTGTGGCTTTTTACGTGACAGAATTCTCATTTGTATCTGTCCACAGATCCCAAATGCATAGTTAATGTTACCTGAGTCACAGAAATTAGCTCTATATTATCAAGGATTTGGACATGTTTAAACCCATTTCTGTGGTTTAATTAACCTGAAGCAACCACCTCTTAAAGGCCTGCAGAACAAGTTAAGTCTTCTTGGTCGACTGACTCCGTGACTAAAACCTGGGAGAAAGTCTCTAAGGGAACTGTTTTCCTGCTGGCCATTTGATACTTTGAGGGGAGAGTTTCAAATATGGGCTTGTGTTTCCAATTAGCACTTGCTTTAATTAATGAAGTATAAATCAAAGTTAAGATCCATTAGTATCTTTGTGGGAAACAGAGTCGTTACTGAATGACCACATATTCTACGGATGCAGTGTGGAAAGTGCCCCATAGTGCACACACCAAGGCTGAGAGAATCTACCCCATGACAGTCAGTTGAGGAGGAGATTACATTTCCCACATCACCAAGTTTATCATCCACTCAATGGTCATTCTCACACAGCAGCCCCAAGACTGCTCATGGACGGTTTAGAGGGTAACAGAACCAGGGCCTACAAAGACCTGCACTAGTCCTACAGGTGCATAGACTTTATCCAACAGCAAAAGCATCCTGATGTGAAAGTTGCATAGCCCAGTAGAATAACTACGTGTTTAATCTATTTTGGATATACCCTCAAAACAAAACCTACAATCTATGGATGAGCCAGCAAACACTATCTTTCAATGTGTGCATGAGAAGGATGTGGACCCAGATGGTTCATGCTTGACTCACATGACTGTGAGAATTAAAATGACATGGAGAGCTGTTCAGTAGCAGGTCAGCTACACATTCAGAGATATTTTAGTTTCTCTGAATATTTATATGAGCCTGTTCCAAACCTTAACACACAAATAACTAATTGACTTAGTAGTGCTTACAAAAGGAAACAAGAAATCACTCTGATAGTGTCTAGGTATCTCACAATCTCCCCAGAAGTCAAGTAAGTTATTCAGTACATTATTTGCATATGCTTTGAAAGAATGTGATTCCAGGGATAAAAGAATATAAATGATGTCTTTATTACTTTGGACATACTCAGAGAGCACTGTCTTCAGAAATGGCTAAACATTAAATGCACTTGGAGAACATATATATATAAATTATTGTGCGTCACCCCTCACTACTGGGTCAGAACCTGAGAAGAGGGAAGTGCCAAGAAATTTGTGTTTTTGAAAGTTTTTAAGAAACTTCCCAGGTGATTCTCATGACCACTCAGGTTTTGGGATGCAGTATGAGGGCAGCACTTCTCCAACCTCAATGTGCAGTGGAATCACCTGGGGTGTGTTAGACTGAAGATTCTGAGTCACACAGTCTGGGGTAAGGCATGAGATTCAGAGTATCCATGAGCCGCCTAGGTCAGGTCCTAGGTGAGGCCAGAAAATGATGTGGGCAGAGGCGGAGATCAAGAAAAGCTTCATGAACCAGATGATATCTGAGCTGGGTCTCCAAGGGTAAGTTATTGGTTAGGCAGGGCCCGGCTCTGAGTAAGACTCAAATACATGATGAATGAATGAATGAATGAATGAACATCTCCCCCAAAAAGAGCAAGCTGGGGCAGTCTGTCCAGGCCAAAGCTTGGAATCACAGGGCACACTGGGGGAACAGTGGAGGGAACAGTGAAGAGAGGCTCTGGCATGATGTTTGCCTCACCCCTGTCATGGCTGTCTTGCTGACTCAATAGCATTTATTCTGGCTGCTGAGGAGCCCTTGTCTGTCCTCTGCTCTGGGACACTGCTCATTAGCAACACCCAACTCAGTGTTCCCATGTGCAATTGCACTCACCTCGAGGGGGTTGTGTGAAGAAAGGAAGGTCAGTGTGCAGTTCAAGGATGAAAAGAGGAAGGAGAGGATGCTGGAAATTCCTACAGCACTGGGGTCATGTGTTGGGAGCCTGGTTGGGTGGGTAAGACAGTTTTTGCAGCTCAAGGATCCAGCTGGTGGTGACTTTCCTCACAGAGAGGGATATCAGCAAGAGAAGACCGTCATGGGTAAGGGCTGAACTCAGTTTGGGACAAGATGACTTTGAGAGGCTTGGGAGACATGGGGCAGAGATGTCTGGGAGGAGCTGGATGTAGAGGATAAAGGTGTAACAGAGGGTCAGGGTTGAAGCTTGTAACTCATATGAGATGTGTAGGGGTACAGTGGAAGGGATCTGAGGATGTTGAGAAAGTTGCTTAAGTGAGGTCCTCAAGGTGAAGACACATCAATGTTCATTTCACAGCCTCCTGGTGCCTAACACCTCCCGGCTCAGGGAGGTCACTCAGTAAACATTGACCCAAATTCACCTATATTTCTTTGAATCACTGGAATAGAATTTGCTGAATTCAACAGATTGGTCACCCGAACTCAGGTGAATTAGGTAGGAAAGTGAAATCAAGGTTTATAAATAAAAGCATATATAGATACTCAAACAAAACTAAGACTCAGCATTAAAAACTAAAACTCTCAACCTCATAAAGTAAAAACTAAGCCCACTGTAGTAGCTACATATTTAGTTTTTTTAAGGAACCTCCATACTGTTCTCCAAAATGGTAGTACCAATTTACATTCCCACCAACAGTGTAGGAGGTTTCTCTTTTATCCACACCCTCTCCAGCATTTATTGTTTGTAGATTTTTTGATGATGGCCATTCTGACTGGTGTGAGGTGAAACCTCATTGTAGTTTTGATTTGCATTTCACTAATAATTAGAGATGTTGAGCATCTTTTCATGTGCTTTTTGGATATCTGTATGTCCTCTTTGGAAAAAAATATCTATTTAGGTCTTCTGCCCATTTTTTGATTGGGTTGTTTTTTTGAAATTGAGCTGCATGTGCTGTTTGTATATTTTGGAGATTAATCCCTTGTCAGTTGCTTCATTTGCAAATATTTTCTCCCATTCTCTGGATTCTCTTTTCATTTATTTATGGTTTCCTCTGCTGTGCAAAAGCTTTTAAGTTTAATTATGTCCCATTTGTTTTGTTTTTTTTTCTTATTAGTCATCAATTTTATACACATTAGTGTATACATGTCAATCCCAATCGCCCAATTCATCACACAACCACCCCCACCATCCCGCCACTTTCCCAGCTTGGTGCCCAAACGTTCGTTTTCTACATCTGTGTCTCAATTTCCGTCCTGCAAACTGGTTCATCTGTACCATTTTTCTAGGTTCCACATATATGCGTCAATATACGATATGTGTTTTTCTCTTTCTGACTTATTTCACTCTGTATGACAGTCTCTAGATCCATCCACGTCTCAACAAATGACCCAATTTCGTTCCTTTTTATGGCTGAGTAATATTCCATTGTATATATGTACTACATCTTCTTTATCCATTCGTCTGTTGATGGGCATTTAGGTTGCTTCCATGGCCTGGCTATTGTAAATAATGCTGCAATGAACATTGGGGTGCATGTGTCTTTTTGAATTATGGTTTTCTCTGCGTATATGCCCAGTAGTGGGATTGCTGGATCATATGATAATTCTATTTTTAGTTTTTTAAGGAACCTCCATACTGTTCTCCATAGTGGCTGTATCAATTTACATTCCGACCAACAGTGCAAGAGGGTTCCCTTTTGTCCACACTCTCTCCAGCATTTGTTGTTTGTAGGTTTTCTAATGATGCTCATTCTAACTGGTGTGAGGTGATACCTCACTGTAGTTTTGATTTGCATTTCTCTAATAATTAGTGATATTGAGCAGCTTTTCATGTGCTTCTTGGCCATTTGTATGTCTTCTTTGTAGAAATGTCTGTTTAGGTCTTCTGCCCATTTTTGGATTGGGTTGTTTGTTTTTTTAATATTGAGCTGCATAAACTATTTATATATTTTGGAGATTAATCACTTGTCCATTTGCAAATATTTTCTCCCATTCTGAGGGTTGTCTTTTCGTCTTGTTTATGGTTTCCTTTGCTGTGCAAAAGCTTTGAAGTTTCATTAGGTCCCGTTTGTTTATTTTTGTTTATATTTCCATTACTCTAGGAGGTGGATCAAAAACGATCTTGCTATGATTTATGTCAAAGAGTGTTCTTCCTGTTTTCCTCTAAGAGTTTTATAGTGTCCAGTCTTACATTTAGGTCTCTAATCCATTTTGAGTTTATTTTTGTGTATGGTGTTAGGGAGTGTTCTAATTTCATTCTTTTACATGTAGCTGTCCAGTTTTCCCAGCACCACTTACTGAAGAGGCTGTCTTTTCTCCATTGTATATCCTTGCCTCCTTTGTCATAGATTAGTTGACCATAGGTGCATGGGTTTATCTCTGGGCTTTCTAACTTGTTCCATTGACCTATGTTTCTGTTTTTGTACCAGTACCATATTGTCTTGATTACTGTAGTTTTATAGCATAGTCTGAAGTCAGGGAGACTGATTCCTCCAACTCCGTTTTTTTCCCTCAAGACTGCTTTGGCTATTCGGGGTCTTTTGTGTCTCCATGCAAATTTTAAAAGCTTTTGTTCTAGTTCCGTAAAAAATGCCATTGGTAATTTGATAGGGATTACATTGAATCTGTACATTGCTTTGGGTAGTATAGTCATTTTCACAATATTGATTCTTCCAATCCAAGAACATGGTATATCTCTCCATCTGTTGGTATCGTCTTTAATTTCTTTCATCAGTGTCTTATAGTTTTCTGCATACAGGTCTTTTGTCTCTCAAGGTAGGTTTATTCCTGGGTATTTTATTCGTTTTGTTGCAATGGTAAATGGGAGTGTTTCCTTAATTTCTCTCTCAGATTTTTCATCATTAGTGTGTAGCAATGCAAGAGATTTCTGTGCATTAATTTTGTATCCTGCAACCTTACCAAATTCATTGATTAGCTCTAGTAGTTTTCTGGTGGCTTCTTTAGGATTCTCTATGTATACTATCATGTCACCTGCAAACAGTGACAGTTTTACTTCTTCTTTTCCAATTTGTATTCCTTTTATTTCTTTTTCTTCTCTGATTGCCATGGCTAGGACTTCCAAAACTATTTTGAATAACAGTGGTGAGAGTGGACATACTTGTCTTGTTCCTGATCTTAGAGGAAATGCTTTCACTTTTTCAAAATTGAGAATGATGTTTGCTGTGGGTTTGTCATATATGACCTTTATTATGTTGAGGTAGGTTCCCTCTATGCCCACTTTCTGGAGAGTTTTTATCATAAATGGGTGTTGAATTTTGTCAAAACTTTTTCTGCATCTACTGAGATGATCATATGGTTTTTATTCTTAAATTTGTTAATATGATGTATCACATTGATTGATTTGCTTGTATTGAAGAATCCTTGCATCCCTGGGTTAAATCCCACTTGATCATGGTGTATGATCCTTTCAATGTGTTGTTCGATTCTGTTTGCTAGTATTTTGTTGAGGATTTTTGTGTCTATATTCATCAGTGATATTGGTCTGTAATTTTCGTTTTTGGTAGTATCTTTGTCTGGTTTTGGTATCACAGTGATAGTGACCTCATAGAATGAGTTTGTGAGTGTTCCTTCCTCTGAAAATTTTTGGAAGAGTTTGAGGAGGATTGGTGTTAGCTCTTCTCTAAATATTTGATAGAATTCACCTGTGAAGCCATCTGGTCCTGGACTTTTGTTTGTTGGAAGATTTTTAATCACAGATTCAAGTTCATTACTTGTGATAGGTCTGTTCATATTTTCTGTTTCTTCCTGGTTCAGTCTTGGAAGGTTATACCTTTCTAAGAATTTGTCCATTTCTTCCAGGTTGTCCATTTTATTGGCATAGAGTTGCTTGTAGTAGTCCCTCAGGATGCTTTGTATTTCTGCAGCGTCTCTTGTAACTTCCCCTTTTTCATTTCTAATTATATTGATTTGAGTCCTCTCCCTCTTTTTCTTGATGAGTCTGGCTAATGGTTTATCAATTTTGTTTATCTTCTCAAAGAACCAGCTTTTAGTTTTATTGATCTTTGCTATTGTTTTCTTTGTTTCTATTTCATTTATTTCTGCTCTGATCTTTATGATTTCTTTCCTTCTGCTAACTTTGGGTTTTGTTTTTTCTTCTTTCTCTAGTTTCTTTAGGTGTAAGGTTATATTGTTTACTTGAGATTTTTCTTGTTTCTTTAGGTAGGCTTGTATAGCTATAAACTTCCCTCTTAGAACTGCTTTTGCTGCATCTCATAGGTTTTGGGTCGTCGTGTTTTCATTGTCATTTGTCTCTAGGTATTTTTTGATTTCCTCTTTGATTTCTTCAGTGATCTCTTGGTTATTTAGTAACGTATTGTTTAGCCTCCAAGTGTTTGTGTTTTTTACGTTTTTTCCCCTGTAATTCATTTCTAATCTCATAGCGTTGTGGTCAGAAAATATGCTTGGTATGATTTCAATTTTCTTAAATTTACTGAGGCTTGATTTGTGACCCAAGATGTGATCTATCCTGGAGAATGTTCCATGCGCACTTGAGAAGAAAGTGTAATCTGCTGTTTTGGGATGGAATGTCCTATAAATGTCAATTAAATCTATCTGGTCTATTGTGTCATTTAAAGCTTCTGTTTCCTTATTTATTTTCATTTTGGATGATCTGTCCATTGGTGTAAGTGAGGTGTTAAAGTCCCCCACTGTTATTGTGCTACTGTCAATTTCCTCTTTTATAGATGTTAACAGTTGCCTTATGTTTTGAGGTGTTCCTATGTTGGGTGCATATATATTTATAATTGTTACATCTTCTTCTTGGATTGATCCCCTGATCATTAGGTAGAGTCCTTCCTTGTCTCTTGTAACGTTCTTTATTTAAAGTCTATTTAATCTGATATGAGAATTGCTAGTCCAGCTTTCTTTTGATCTCCATTTGCATGGAATATCTTTTTCCATCCCCTCACTTTCAGTCTGAATGTGTCCCTAGGTCTGAAGTGGGTCTCTTGTAGACAGCATATAGATGGGTCTTGTTTTTGTATCCATTCAGCAAGCCTGTGTCTTTTGGTTGGAGCATTTAATCTATTCATATTTAAGGTAATTATTGATATGTATGTTCCTATGACCATTTTCTTAATTGTTTTGGGTTTGTTTTTGTAGGTCCTTTTCTTCTCTTGTGTTTCCCACTTAGAGAAGTTCCTTTAGCATTTGTTATAGAGCTGGTTTGGTGGTGCTGAATTCTCTTAGCTTTTGCTTGTCTGTAAAGCTTTTGATTTCTCCGTGAAATCTAAATGAGATCCTTGCCGTGTAGAGTAATCTTAGTTGTAGGTTCTTCCCTTTCATCACTTTAAGTATATCATGCCACTCCCTTCTGGCTTATAGATTTTCTGCTGAGAAGTCAGCTGTTAACCTTATAGGATTTCCCTTGTATGTTTTTTGTCATTTTTCCTTGTTGCTTTTAATAATTTTTCTTTGTCTTTGATTTTTGCCAATTTGATTACTATGTGTGTCGGCCTGTTTCTCCTTGGGTTTATACTGTATGGGACTCTCTGCACTTCCTGGAGTTGGGTGGCTATTTCCTTTCCCATGTTTGTTAGGGAAGTTTTTGACTCTAATCCCTTCAAATATTTTCTCTCTCTCTTCTCCTTCTGGGACCCCTATAATGCGAATGTTGTTGTGTTTAATGTTGTCCCAGAGGTCTCTTAGGCTATCTCCATTCCTTTTCATTCTTTTTTCTTTATTCTGTTCCACAGCATTGAATTCCACCAATCTGTCTTCCAGATCACTTATCCGTTCTTCTGCCTCAGTTATTCTGCTCTTGGTTCCTTCTAATGTAGTTTTCATTTCAGTTATTGTATTGTTCATCTCTGTTTGTTTGTTCTTTAATTCTTCTAGGTCTTTGTTAAACATTTCTTGCATCTTCTCGATCTTTACCTCCATTCATTTTCCAAGGTCCTGGATCATCTTCACTATCATTATTCTGAATTCTTTTTCTGGAAGGTTGCCTATCTCCACTTCATTTAGTTGTTTTTCTAGGGTTTTATCTTGTTCCTTCATCTGGTACATAGTCATCTGCCTTTTCATATTGTCTATCTTTCTGTGAATGTGGTTTTGTTCCACAGGTTACAGGATTGTAGTTCTTCTTGCTTCTGCTGTCTGCACTCTCTCCCATTTGTTTATTTTTGTTTTTATTTTCATTACTCTAGGAGGTGGGTCAAAAAAATCTTGCTGCGATTTATATCAGAGAGTGTTCTCTCTATGTTTTCCTCTTAGAGTTTTATAGTATCCAGCCTTACATTTAGGTCTTTATTCCATTTTTAGTTTAGTTTTGTGTATAGTGTTAGAGAATGTTCTAATTTCATACTTTTACCTTGTAGCTGTCCAGTTTTCCCAGCACCACTTATTGAAGAGACTGTCTTTTCTCCACTATATTTTGCTGCCTCTTTTGTCACAGATTAGTTGACCATAAGTGTTTTGGTTTATCTCTGGGTTTCCTATCCTGTTCCATTGACCTATATTTCTTTTTTTGTGCCATTACCATACTGTTTTATGACTGTAGCTTTGTAGTATAGTCTGAAGTCAGGGATCCTGATTCCTCCATCTTCATATTTCTTTCTCAAGATTGCTTTGGCTATTCAGGGTCTTTTTTGTCTCCATACAAATTATAATTTTTTTTGTTCTAATTCTGTGAAAAATGCCATTGGTTGTTTGATAAGGATTGCATTGAATCTGTAGATAGCTTTGGGTAGTATAGTCATTTTGACAATATTGGTTCTTATAGTCCAAGAACATGGTGTATCTTTCCATCTGTTTCTGTCATCTTCAATTTCTTTCATCAGCATCTTATAGTTTTCTGAGTACAGCTCTTTTGCTTCCTTAGGTGAGTTTATTCCTAGGTATTTGATTCTTTTTCATGTGATGGTAAATGAGATTGTTTCCTTAATTTCTCTTTCTGATGTTTTGTTGTTAGTGTATAGGAATGCAAGATATGCCTGTGTATTAATTCAGTTTCCTGTAACTTTACCAAATTCATTGATGAGCTCCAGTAGTTTTCTGACAGTGTTTTTAAGATTTTCTATACATAGTATCATGTCATCTGCAAACAGTGACAGTTTTACTTTTTTTTTGATTTGGTTTCCTTTTATTTCTTTTTCTTCTCTGATTGCTGTGACAGGACTTCCAAAACTATGTTGAACAAAAGTGGCTACAGTGGGCATCCTTGTATTCTTCCTGATCTTAGAGGAAATACTTTCAGTTTTTCACCATTGAGAATGATGTTAGCTGTGGGTTTTGCATATATGACCTTTATTATGTTGAGGTAGGTTCCCTCTATGCCCACTTTCTGGAGAGTTTTTATCATAAATTGGTGTTGAATTTTGTCAGAAGCTTTTCCTCCCTCTATTGTGAGGATCATATGTTTTTTATTGTTCAGTTCGTTAATGTGGAAATGTGGACCCTAATGTTCATTGCAGCACTATTTACAATAGTGAAAACATAGAAACAACCTAAATTTTTATTGATTGAACAATGGATAAAGAAGACATGGTATGTATATATATAATGTGCTATTACTCAGCCAGAAAAAAAGAATGAAATAATACCTTTTGCAGCAACATGGATGGACTAGAGATTATCACACTAACTGAAGTAAGTCAAACAGGGAAAGTCAAATATCACATGATATCATTTATATGTGGAATCTATTAAAAATGATACAAATGAACATATTTACAAAACAGAAACAGACTCACAGATATAGAAATTAAACATGATTATCAAAAGAGAAACATGGGGGGAAATGATAAATTAAGAGATTGGGTTTAACCTATACACACTACTATATACCAAATGCATAACAACTAATAAGGACTTAATGTATAGCAAAGGGACCTCTACTCAATATTTTGTAATAACCTATATAGAAAAGAATCTGAAACAGAATATATATATATATATATATATATATATATATATATATATATATATATATCTTATTCACTTTGTTGTATACATGAACCTAACACAGCACTGTAAATTAACTATACTCCAAAATTTTTTTTAAAAACATCAAAAAAAAAAAAAAACCCAAAAACAAAACAAAACTAAGCCCACTATGGCACTCAGGGTCTTTGCACTTGCTGTTTTCTCAGTCTGGAATAATCTGCCCACTGCATTTCTTGATTTCTAAACACATTCTGAAATTTGCTCTAATGTCCCTCCTGACTTTATTTTTCTCCATGGCACATAGCACTGCCTGACTTTGTGTACATTTTATGTTTTTCTCTGGTCCCTCATGAATCTGTCACCTGCATGAGAATGGGCACCTCCCTCCTCCTGCTTAACCACTGCTGTGTCCCAGTGTCTGGAAAGGGCCTGGCACATCGTAGGGCCTCAGTAAATATGTGCTGGTTGAAGGAACACTGAGCGTGTAGTGGAGACAGCTGGATTCATCAAACATTGTCCCAGATCAAGAATGAAGGCATCAGAGGACAACATGCTGAAGGTCTTGGCTTCTTGTTCTGGAAATGTCTCATTGTTATTGCAAAGATGCAGCATCAGGCCCAGGAAAAGCAGCTGCTCTGTGTTTTGCACAGTCCTAAATATAATAACCAGCTACCTCCCACAGCTGTAATCAGAAGGCTGGATGTGTTGTCCAAGGCTCTCAGAGATATTTTGCATCCTCCCACTTTCTTCTGTCATTTCCCTATGAAACTCTCATGTCTCAGGACACCTCTAACAAATACCCTCCATTTGGTGGGAGCTGGTGCTGAGCTGTCAATATTTCCAGCCTAGAATGACCATAGCCTGTGCTTTGGAACATGGAAAACCTTCCCCTCTATTCCCAGCCCATCCAAATCTCAACTGTTCCTCAGCTCCTGCAGCCCACAGATATTTTCCAAGTCTCATTCAGCAGACGTGCTCCCATAGGTGTTGGGTACTGAGGCTCCTCCAGTCACCATAATACACCCAACCCTACATGAAGAGTCCATGGTCCTCTGTGTGTGGAGGGGTCCCTCCCATGCACTTCTTCTGGGACTGTTGCTGGACCTCCTTCTTCCTTGAACCAGTGCAAGGAGCTTGACTTCTCCATGCCTGTGAGTGTGGAAGGGTAGGAGAGGACAAGTGGCTTAAAGAGTCCAGTCCATTCTGCATCATGTGAGCCCATGATCCTGGTGAGTGGAAGCAAAGTGGATAGTTGGAACATTGGATCAGGGGGACTTGGCCTGCTTAGTGAGTCGGGATTTAGGGCATATTCAAATGGAGGCTGAACCTACTGGAAAATGTTGATGGTCAACAAACTCTTTCTGCATCTCCAGATATAAACACTCTTACTTCTGGCAACAGGGGAAGGGCAAATTATGTTCCAGGAAACTCCTCTCTAACCTCTGGGGAACATTTTGACAAAGTCTATGAAGATGCAACAAACCTCTGCTTTGGTTAAGAAGACATTGGATGATTTGAATATTGGCCTCAAAGGTACATTTTGGTAATGTACTACAGTATTTCCAAATTAAATCCTATTTTATGATTTAGAACCTATTGTACTAAAAGGACTGATAAATTATTTAATTCAGGCATTGGTAAAAATAAAAGCTAAGAGCTGAACAGTTTTAACATCAATTTCTATTTTTATAAATTTTACATTTTAGTCTACAACTGGGGCATGCATATCTATTTATCTATCTACCTTTCTCCCTCTCCCTCTCTCTGTAGTTTTAAGACGGGTGTCACTATTTGATAGGTACCAATTCTCCTGCAACATACAGACTTCATTCTTTAGGAGAAGTTATAATATTTGTTCATAACTGTATAAGTGAGGAAGTGATGTATGGGTGGGCTGGGGTCAGTGTGATGTGGTGAAAGAAGGTAGGGAGTTGGCCAGGGAGGCTGGGCCCTGGCCTCTGGGCTCCTGCTTTGCCTGGACACTTGGGGCACCCTGATTCACTATTGATGCAGTAACAGGGGATCAAGAGGAGCAGTGTGAGCAGCCCTAGCTGATGTCTTCCATATACTTCTCTCCATTTACATCATGGGCAAAGAGTTCTCTCAAAGATCTTAAAAGTTCTGGATTCTTCTGTTTTCCTTAGTCTTCATTAGTCTTCTTGCCAAGGATGTCACTAACTTAATCAGTCTATGTATTATTAACATTAACATATATTATTGATATAAATATTCTATTAATATAAAATAGCATATCATATTTTATATACTAATTTACATTTTGTATACATATATACATATTGTATTAAGTTGTTATAATAAATTAAATTAATAAACATAAATTAATTAATATAATAATGTTAATATGTATTACACCTGTGAGTCAGGCCTTTGCCTCATGTGTGGTCAGCTTCTGCCCAATGAGCCACAATTTCTTTGTCTGAAAAAATGAAGACTTGATGCCAAAGTGAAATGGGACGAGGGGGCAGGCAGAGAAGACCTTGCAATTACAGTGATGACACCACAACTGAATCACTCACGTGAAACACGAAGTATGTTCTCAAGACCAACTTGAACGACAGAGTCTTAAGGTAGTGGATGCAAACCACCTCACCCTCCCCATGTACCCCATCTGGAGGGGGGGAGTGAAGAGGAGGAAGCATCCTTCAGGTATTTCTTCTCAGGACCCTCTCTGCCCTTCCCAGTCATTGTTTGAATGTTATGTTTTGCCATCTGGAGATCAATTTACTGCCTTACCACTGTTCTCCTCTTTCTTGTCTCTCTTTTATTTCCTTTCCTTGATTTTCTCAGGTCTGATGTCAGTCAGGCTCGGGCCCACAGCCAATCTTAAGAACCCTTCTTTCAAGTCAGCAAGCTGTCTATGTTGTCCATCTTCCTCCTTTCAGAGCCTGGCTGCTCAGTACCTTCTGTGACTGCAAAGTCTTTCCCTACTTTAAGTTTCCTCCCCTCCAGATCATCAGATCTGCAGGAAAACTAAGAGCATTTCTGAATTTACCTGAGTATGAGTGCTAGAGTGGATTAGAGGTTGTTAATGCTTTCCACTTAAACATGGGCAGTGAAATAAGAAAAACTCCCTTAATAAGATTATCATGATTAAATATATTCAAATTTGAGTGAGCCTATTCTCATATACTCAATTATCTATAATTTTACAATAAGAGATTTCTAACTTCAGATCTGCAAAGATTGGTCATTGGGAAATTTCTTAGATGTCATTTTTTCAGATGACAGACTAAACAAAGGACTTAATGTAAAGAAACTTGCAAAATACCTAATTTGGTCAAAATTGTCCACCTACTTTTAGAGTGTTATTGTGTAACCATCGAGACAAATGTGAATTGCCAGAGAAAAGTCAAATAGAGACCTCTTTTTGTTCAGCCGAAAAGATGACAGTAAGAGGTAAGGTGAGGAAGCTGGACCAGTGTGAGTGGTGGGATCAGGCAGTTTCAAACCTTATGGAGGAAGCAGTGGTGACAGCTTTGCCACTTCCTCCTCAGTGCTGGTCTCTAAGACCCCCACATGGGCAGGTTTTCTTGGTAAACTCAGGGTAAGTGTATCAACCATTCATTAAGCACTTCCTTAGCTTCACCCATGAGCTTCAAGGTTCACAAATTACAGCCTCTGTCAGTCACTAAGCTGTGCTTTGTGCTTTCCTCAACTGAGGCTTATTCTGGTGCTTACACTTCCCGAGTGTACAGGTTGACAGAGGTATTACTTGAGACTGGGCTGTGACATTCCTGCGTCTGGCATATAGCAGGCATTCCACGGACATTTACTGGGGACAAGGAGGGCTAAACTGTACAAGCATATACTCCTAAGCTGATTTGCATAGCTTGTGACTGCAGCGTAGCTCCAAAGATCTCTCTCCCTGCAGTGGGCACTATAAGCTCTCACAGTTTGTTTTATCTGCATGCACTTTTTCCCTCTGATAATAACACTCATGAGAGAAATTGAATCATTTGGGTAGTAACTTTCAACAAGAGTTGTCTCAGTGCCACTCATCTCAACATGTTTATTCACTTTCTGCATAAAGGTTTTAGTCAAATACTCTGTTTTAAAAAGTACAGACTTTACATTGTCTAAAGTTAAAACTATTTGCTCTTGCTTTAGAAGAGCAATTTCTCCACCTGGACACTAAAGACATACTGGGCTGGATGATATTTTGGTATGGAGGCTGTCTTATGAGTTGTGGGATGCTGAGCAACACACATGGTGTCTATCCACTAGCATGTCCTCAGTTGTGATAACACAAAATATCTCCAGACACTGCCACTTGTTCCTTGGGGTTGGTGGGTTGAGGCAAGATTGCCCCAGTTGAAAATCACTTCTTAAGTGACACCAGCAGATTGCAAGGAAAAGCAAAGTTTCTCTTCCTTACAGAGAAGCTAACTGTGACAGGTGGAAAAGCAGTGATGCAAGAGATTTTGGAGCTACAGTGCTCCCTATTTAGCTGGCAACAAGAAACTCTTCAGGGGCTAGGTGGAGTACCCATAGTGTCTGAAATAGATGGTGGTCCAGCTGCCAAAACTCTCACAGATGACAGGATAGTAATTGCTAGTCACCACCGAAAGAAGCAGAGGGGCTTCCAGGTAGAAAGAAAGCAGAAAAAGCTGAAAACCACACCCTGACCCAGGGTTCATTAGTCACAGTAGCCAAGCTCCAAGCTCTACACAAAGTTAGTCACCCACCCACGAGATGTCTGCTAGGCTGTGGGAGGTTAGGGATGCAAGGGAGACCCTAAAACCTGGTAGAGGAATTCAGGTGGATGCCTCTGAACTTTGAACCCCAGACTTTTCTGACCCCTCTGAGCCTGCATTTGTTCAACCATCCTTATTAAGAACAGGTGCTGTCCCTCCATTCTCTTCTTGCAACTAGAATGATTGTTCCATCTCTTCATCTTTTCAACTTCTGCCCTGGAGAGAAATTGGTAAACACAAACAGCCCCCAAAAGTGCCGCAGTGTTCACATGAGTAGTCAAAGGAAGTAGTTGGAGGAGCAGAAGTAGTCAGATTTCCCTAGAGGCCCTAAACTGTGGCCAGCTATCTAACTTCCAGATAACAACAGCAGCTGCGACTATCCCTTTGGCATTCCAGGTGTAGGGGGTTTGCTGGGCCTTTACTAATTCTATTTTTCCCCATTCCCAACTCTTCCCTATCATTATCCCTTCACCTTGAATCATGTTCAAGAAATGTAATAAAAAAGAAAATGTGTCTAATTGCATACAGTTTAAAACCTGTTATTAAAGGTCTTAAGAACCAGTAGAGCAATTCCTAGGCATTGAACCATGCCTTAATCAAATCACGCCTAAGAAGGATCTAGTTAAAATAGTGGGATGCCATGTACATATAGAAATTCTTACGGTGAATGGAGAGTTACTTTATTTAGAAAAAGAGAAGGACCTTTTTATCCAACCCTAAGGTTACTTCACAAATAGAGACAAAAAAATCCCCTTCTTGCTACACCAGCAGGTTGATAAAGGAGCCATAAAGTTTGTACTCAGAAGAGCAGACATCATGTGTCTAGGCTTAACTTCTCCAGGAGCTAAGCTTTACTCTGCTGCAGTAGATATGATTGTTGCAATCATGGAAGAAGGAAAATAGCTTGCTCTGTGTGTTGAAATCATGAAGATGTCTGCAGATGATACCGTGAAAGTCAACAAGGGAATTGACATTTAAAATATCCATTATTTAAGTGATGGGCTGTGGCATATGAAAACATATAAATAAGTCTCAGAAGGAATGCACTTGGGCTCAGTATGGATAGAGCACAGTATCTGTGTTGTGTGATAGCATGAAGACAATACCTCTGTGATTATGCAGAATAAATTCAACAGATGCTAAAAAGAAAACAACAAGAAGTGTTGCCACCTTGCTTGGAGACAATGAAGATGTTTCTCTGCAAGACAATATCCTTTGCTTTAACACCTGTCCCTGTCTCCTCTCCTGATCAACAGGTTATAACTCTCCCAAAAGAGTTTCATGACCCAGCCAGAGTGTGCTAGTGGGAGCTGAGAGAAGACAAATAGGACTGAATTCTAAGGCTTGATCCAGGGCCAGACCACAAAGTTGAACAAGAGAGCTTACTGATTTGTGTGCTCTCCCAAGATACAAGATTTAACACCCTGGCACATTCCCCAGGAAATAATGTGACCTTGCTACTGATATGGCTCCAAGAAACATGGAGAAAGTGATGGCCCAGGCCAAGTGAAGCTGAAATGCCAGAATTACCATGGCTTACAGTGGAGGAGGAGGGACAAGAGGCCATGTGGAATCGGTGGCATGTGCCAGAACAACGATCACAGGTCAGGTCCCTGGGGTTATGGAACAAGGCCATGTTGTCACATCAGAGGAGTATGTGCCTTTACAAAAACAACTGCTGGAGTTCTTATTGGGCCCTGATAGAGAGAGAATGCCTGTCCATGGGACACCAAGTGACCATGCATTGGGAAAGTACATCATGAGCTGAGTTCTATCAGAACCACCAAGCCATAAGGTCAGGAACCACCAGTGGCAGATACACTGTTGGAATCAGGCACAAACACCAGAGGGTACAGGCAGCTGCATGAGCAGGTGGCCCAGACCCCCAAGTTACCTACCCCTACTGCACTAGCTCCCTGCCTGAGCCAACATCTACTGTTGTAGGGAGGATTCCTTATTACCAACCTTGGCCTATGGGTGGGCTGGCTAAATTTGTGGGTGTGCAAGCCGAAATTCAGATGTCAACTTTACTGGAGCCTCACTCAGCAGTGTCTGCAAAAGACAGTGATGAGAGAAAATGCTTCCCAATAGGGGATTTACCAGGTCATCAACCTTGTGTAGAAGAAGTGGGTCAGGGTTAAATACTTACTGACCCATGAGAGTTGTGAATTACATGGTTTGCCTTCAGAAGCCTGGAAGTTTGGGAACAAGGTCTGAGCTACTGGTTTGTGGTTGGATGACCAGGAATGTGTGCAGATTGTTGTATCATATTCATGTCCACCAGAGAGGTCCCAGAACAGAAGAGGAAATAAAGGACTATGTAGGACAGGTGATGTTGGCCAGTTTTGGTCACAGGCCACCTCTGTGCTAACAGGATGGACACACGAGCTGAATGGCTACAGTGTGAAAGATGGAGCTCAACAATATGTGCTACTACTGATTAAGGCTGATTTAGCTACTGTCATTGCTGAATGTCCAGCCTGCATGCAAGACAACCATCCTGAGCCACCTGTAAGCATCACTCTGAGGAGACCAGCAAGATACTCACTTAGCTACAAGCTGACTATTTAACACAAATAGACAATTACTCTGGGTTTGAGTTTGCCTTCCTGCCTGCAGGGACTCAGGCAGCACCACTCTCTGAGGCTTATGGAATGTTCCACTGGTATGAGTGCCACAGAGCACAGCACCAGACCAAAAGAGCCAACCCCACAACAAAGGAAGTGCAGGAGTGGGCTCTTGACCCAGGACCCTCTGACTGAGTCACACACAGCATCTTCAGTAGCTGACAAAGTGTTGGGATGGTCTGTGGTTTCTGTAGCCCTGGGTTGGAAGTGTGCTCCATGAGGATGGGCATCATTTTCTGATTCACAGTGTACACTCGGTACTGAGAATAACAATCTGGAGACTCTCTGCAATTCAGTAATTTGAAAGCTAAAGCAATTTTCTCTGAAAATCATAACTAAACATCTAAACAGTGTCTCCCCACCCCAGACACTGACACAACAGGTCATGCATTATTTTGGAGGGGAGGAGGTTGAGGAGGTATGGGAGTGAGTGTGTGAAGAATGGGGAGAGGAGGGGTTCAGTGTTTAGCAGCTCCCAAGTCCAGCTCCAGCTGCTGTTCTCAAGGGCTCTGCACCATCAGTGCTGCTGACCTCAGCACAGGGGGTCTCTCAAGGCTAAGGTTTTGGGCATGATAATTAACTCATTTAAATGAATGAATTCACTAACTTTCTCAGTGAGAGAGCCTGAGGATTGTTAAAAAGACCACACTGGGTTTTAATGATACAGAGTCAAAACAACATTCTAAGCAGACTCTTGGAATAGGTGGAGACAACCTACATGATGCTACTTCAGTTCTGCCACCTTTAAAGTATTGGAGGCAGTGACACATGATGAAATGCATTTTCTATGCTCAGGTACTAATGACTCTTGAAAAGGTAACTGCTGAATTATCTCCACAGTATAGAGGAGACGTTTTCAAATTCTGTCTCCCCAGGTGCCCTGGAGCAGATCCACTTTCATCTGCCTCATATGAACAAGGGGAAGTAGAAACTTTTCCACTGCTAACATCTGGAGATCTTTGAAGGAGTCGTGAAAATCAATGAAATAATGTAATGATTCTATAGAGTAACATTAAAGGGAATAAAAATTAAAACACGTGAAGGTTCATATGTGCCCAATGCTACATATTAAATTTCAATTTCAGTTTCTTCTGAATTGTTTGTGAACTGAGTTCAACGTTGTGTTGGGTATGACAGGGAAGGAAAGAGATAATATTGGCCACAGATTGTTTAATTATGTTTTAAAGACATAATTATAAAAAAATGAAAATTATCTCGAATCATTAGAAAAACACTTACTAATTTACAAACATTGCCCCAAAGTTTAAAATTTCTTTAAGAGTAATAATCTAGGGGTTGTTTGGGGAAGATGAAGCAACAAGGGTCTGAAGTTTTAATAGCCAGTTCAGGGACACTTCTCAGCTGAGGTCTCCCTGCATGTGAATGTCTGGAATAGGACTGAGTGGGGAAGAGGTCAGGTTTTTAGGGCACATTTACTGGCTCACTTTGTTCTCTCCCCACACCTCAGCCTACTCAGAGCTCCCCTCTCACTCTTTCATGTTAGAGAGGGGAGACAGAGGAGGCTCCTCAAGCCTCTACACACAGAGAGGCAGCTACTGGCTCCTGCAGGCTTCAAAAGCCTAATGTTATAAACTGACTCATAATAACTTTGTTTTTATCATTAACGTGCTGGATATTTTTATTACAATTAATCTGAAAACTGGTTATTACCACCAATTTCAGTTAGAATTAGCTGCAGGAGATACTTGACAGCCTAAAGTTTAACCTAAACTTCTGGTTTTCTACTTTTCTTTAAGAAACTTGTTACAATGAAGTTTTTGCCTCAAAATTTTAAGGAATTCAAGACAAGACTAGAATATGTTAAGATAGCACAGAAGCTGCCTGGTGACTGGGTTTTACTCACTTTAAATAAAATTCATATCTGAAAAATTAGAAACTTTCAATAATTATGTGGTTCTAGGTAAAGCTTTTTGCCCTGTTATGATATAGCAGTAGAAAACCCCAAAACAGGAAATGGTGATACCTCAAAGTCATGCTGTTTCATGAAAAAGCAAGTTGCAAAGTAACACATAGAATTTATTTAACAGAATTAAAAATGAATCTATATTATCTGTGTGTGTAAATAAATATATATTTGAAAAAAAATTTTAAGTTGGAGGAATTTATACAAATGACCTATGTATACCTTGACGAAAGAGAAATTTTACTTTTACTCATTATTATTTAGTTTTTTGTGTACTTGTAACTCTGGATGAACTTGAACGAGAGTGTACACTGTTTATATTTTTTAAAAAGCAACTTTACATGTGATTGTATAGAACTACCTTGTCATAAAGCCAGCCAATGTATTTCAGAGTCAAACAAATTGTAAGTTATGTGGAAGACAATGGATCTTTATTTAAGGATTAAATACAGACCATAGTCACAGCACAAATAGTGAAACTCTGGTTACACACTATTGTATACTCTAGTTTTTAGAACATTCCTTGAACACTCCCTGGGTTTAAGCCAGCCTTGAAATCAGTTATTTGCCCAAAGCAAGTCATAATTTATGCCAGGTTCATAAAAAACACTTTTAAACTAATTTGGCTATGAGTATCTCTCAGGGGAAGAATATGTACATTTTATTCTCAAAACTTGTTTGGGTCTGTTCTATCATGGATTGTTTCATTAAAAACAAAACACCCAAACCAACATTAAAAACCACCACTTTTGCATACCTGAAAACATCCGTCATTTAGTGCTTTCTCTTTTTCTGTCATCTGTCAAACACCATATAAAATAAATAATAAAGTCGACCCCACAGAAGAAGATGAAGAAGATCTAGGAATAAGATTAAATATTCTGAAGAGGTTGGAATCAGGGCATTTAATCTTATCTGAATAAAATCTTGTGCACAAACACATTTTATATGTGACTTCAGGGATGCCCCAGGAAACTGGAAGCTCCCTATGCCCCTCAGATTAATACCTTCTGGCCTGGGAGGTGAAAGAACACAAAGGTATTTCTACCATCCTCCTCATTCAGACCTCTGGTTCCATCATAGCCACACCCATGAGAAGGAAGATACCCACTCAGCACACACATACTGTCCCAACTTCACTGCAGTCATATGTGTTATAAGGAGCAGGCCTGCCAAACTGCACCTCTGCTTCCTACCTCCTGCTGGGCATTGTGAGATGGCCCAGGAGATTTAGAAAAAGCACAAAGGAGAGCACCAAGTCAGCAGAGCAGGCCCAAATCACAAGGGAGTGAAGTAACAGGAAGCAAGACTTGGCCCAAGGAATGACACTTCTGATGGTCTTGTTGCTAACAGATGTGAGTGAAACCATCCTGCTTCCTGCTTACAACATCTCTGTATCTGCAGGCACATTCTGTTTGCCTCACAATGAAATGCAACTGCTTGTCAAAAGCTGGATCTCAACAAGTACATCAAGAATACATCTACAAATAGAACTATTCTCACAGAGTATGCACTGAACTCTAGTGGAAGACCTCAGACACCTAAAATGATGAAAAATCCCCATACAACTGGGTAGGACAAAAGACAGAAAAAAGAAAAGAGGAAATGGGAAGGGATCAGCACCTCTGGCAGGAAGCTGAAGGAGAGGAGAGGTTCCCACACTCAGAGAAGCCCCCTCATGGTGGGGAAAACAAGTGGGGCAGAGAAGGAGCTTCAGGAGGTCAGAGGGGAATGCAACAACCAGTCTGTGGAAGGCAAGACAGAGTAAAATCTGCACACATGGTCTGTGCTGCAGCCCTGCACACCCTAGTGTGTCTCCTCGTGTGTCTACTGGTGTGGAGTGGGGCTGGGTGCTGGGAAGTGGGGTTTGGAGGGCAGACCCAGGGACGGGACAGCTGTTGGCTGTAAAGAGACAGCCTGAAGGGACAGGAGTAAGGAGCTCCACCACTGGAAATGTTTGCAGAAAAAGCCTGGACCACCATAGAGGCAAAGAGCCATTGGTGAGTGATGTGCAAGGAGTGGGGTCACCATTGTAACCACCTACCCCACCAGCAGGTCCTTTCCTCCACGATCACTGGGAGGGGCATCCATCTGAGCAGGCTTGTCCACCCCTCAAGCCAAAGCCTCCTCCATCCATGCAAGCTCTGGGGTCCTGAGTGCCGTTTCTGCCAAAGCCTACTTGGTAATCAGCCTTGGGCACCCCAGCCTGAGATGGGAATCTGCTAATGCTGGTGGGGACTGAGTGCTAAAGCATGGAGTTAGGAGAGTGGACCCAGGGAGAGGACCGCTGTTGGCTGTGCAATAATGGCCTGAAGGGACAAGAGTGAGGAGCTCAACTGCACAGAGACAACCTGAGGGGTTGAGAGTGAGGGGCCCCATGGTCAGGAATGCTCTTGGAGGAAGCGTGGTCTGCCTTGGAAATGAAGCACCATTGTTGAGTCGTACACAAGGGACAGGGCCACAATCACCGACTCCCTCCCCACATGCCAGCCTCTGCCTCCACAGGGACTGGGAAGGACTCCCACCAGAGCGAGCACACCCCATTCTGTTGCAACTTCCTGTTGGTGTCTGCTGCTGCAGGCACTAGAGAGGGATCCCATCAGAGTGAGTGTGCCTGTCCCAGTTGTGGCCACCTTATCCCTCCCTGGCCTGAGCAAGCAAGTGTGCCTCAGTCATCTGCTGCATTTGCCCCCTCTCACCTGGGTAGGGAACAGACTCCTGTGGGTGTCCCACAAGCAGAGTTGGGGCCAAAATCAAAACTGAGCCCCAGGAGCTGTGCGATTAAGGTATGGAAATCTCTCCATGCAGCTGCACAAGCTGGAGATTAAATCCCAGTGATCAGCTTGGTAAACCCTGCATTTGTGGAATATCTGAATACACAATAAGTGTTGCCACAGCTGATACCCATCTAACTTTAGCAGCTGTGGACTTTGGGGACAAGTACACTTGGGAATTGGGCCAGGTCAGAGTCTGAGCTGCCACCACAGTGCCCACAGCAGGTCTAGAGACCTACCTAGAGGTACTGGAGGGCCTCCTGGGGAGGCAGAGGTTGGCTGTGGCTCACTGTGGGGTTAAGGACACTGATAGCAGAGGCCCCAAGAAAATTTTGATTTTCTTTTGTTTTGTTCTGTTCTTGTTTTATTTTTTTATTATTTTTTATTTATATTTTCTGGCTTTAAAAAATTCTTTAATGCATTTTTAATTTTTCTATTTATTTTTTTTGTGTGTATGTTTCCTTTTTGCTTTGTTTTGTTTTGTTATTGTCTTTTTCCTTTTTTTATTATTTTTTTGTTTTATTTATTTAAGTTTGCTTTCTGTTTTTGTTTTTATTGTTTGTTTTCACTTTGGGGTTCTTTGTCTGTTTGGTTGGTTTCTCGTTTTCTATTTTCTTTGGGATTTTTTTGCCTTTTTTGGTTTGTTTTTGTTTGTTTAGTTTCGTTTTTATCATTTGTCTTGGGTTTTGTTTGTTTTCTTTTCCCTTTTTTATTTCTTTTTTCTTTTTTTTTGGCTGTGCTGTGCAGCTTACAGGGTCTTGGTTTTCCAGCCAGTGGTCGGACCTGAGCCCCCAAGGTGGGAGTACCATGTACAGGATTCTGGACCACCAGAGAATTCCCAGCCCCAGGGATTATTAACCAGCATTATCTCTCCTGGAGGTCTCCATCTCGACACAAAGACCCAGCACCACCCAACTGCCTGTAGGCTCCAGTGCTGGACGTCTCAAGCCAAACAACCAGCAAGACAGAAACACAGCCAAACCCATCAGCAGACAGGCTGCCTAAAGTTGTACTAAGCTCACAGACAACCCAAAACACACCCCCTGACACCGCCCTGCCCATCAGAGGGACAAGACTCAGCTCCACCTCCCAGAATGCAGGCACCAGTCCCTCCCACCAGGAAGCCTACACAAGCCCCTGGACCAACCTCACCCACCAGGGGTCGGACACCAGAAGCAAGAGGAAATACAACCCTGCAGCCTGCAGAAAGGAGACCATAAACACAGTAAGTTAGACAAAATGAGAAGACAGAAAAATATGTTGCAGATGAGGAGCAAGGTAAAAACCCACAAGACCAAATACATGAGAAGAAATAGGCAATCTATGTGAAAAAGAATTCAGTGTAATGATAGTAAAGGTGATCCAAGATCTTGGAAATAGAATGGAGGCATGGATCAAAAAGATACAAGAAATATTTAACAAGGACCTAGAAGAACTAAAGAACAAAAACAATAACTGAAATGAACAATACACTAGATGGAATCAATAGTAGAATAACTGAGACAAAAGAAAGAATAAGTGAGCTGGAAGACAGAATGGTGGAAATAACTGCTGAGGAACAGAATAAAGAAAAAGAATGAAAAGAAATGGGAAAAGTCTCAGAGACCACTGGGACAACATTAAACGCACCAACATTTGAATTATAGGGGTCCCAGCAGAAGAAAAGAAAGGGAAAGAGCCTGAGAAAATATGTGAAGAGATTATAGTTGAAAAATTCCCTAACAACATGGGAAAGAAAATAGCCACCCAAGTCCAGGAAACACAGAGAGTCCCATATAGGATAAACATGCCAAAACACATATTAATCAAACTGACAAAAACTAAATTCAAAGAAAAATATTAAAAGCAGCAAAGGAAAAGCAACAAATAACAGCTTTGTTACAAATATCAGCACCACAAACCAGCTTTCAACAAATGCCAAAGGAACTTTGCTAGGCGGGAAACACAAGAGAAGAAAAGACATACAAAAATAAACCCAAAACAATTAAGAAAATGGCAATAGGAACATACATATCAATAATTACCTTAAATATAAATGGATTAAATGCTCCAACAAAAAGACACACACTGGTTGATTGGATACAAAAAGAAGACCTGTATAATATGCTGTATACAAGAGACCCACTTCAGACCTACAGACACATACACACTGAAAGTGAGGGGATGGAAAAATATTTCTATGCAAATGGAAATCAAAAGAAAGCTGGAGTGGCAATACTCATATCAGACAAAATAGACTTTAAAATGAAGACTGTTATAAGAGACAAGGAAGAAGAGGCGCTACATAATAATCAAGGGATCAATACAAGAAGAAGATATAACAACTGTAAATATTTATGCACCCAACATAGGGACACCTCAATACAGAAGGCAAATGTTAACAGCCATAAAAAAAGGGGAAATCGACAGTAACACAATAATAGTGGGGACATTAACACCCCACTAACACCAATGGACAGATCATCCAGACAGAAAATTAATGAGGAAATACAAGCCTTAAATGACACATTAGACAAGATTGACTTAGTTGTTATTTATAGGACATTTCACCTGAAAGCAGTAGAATACACTTTCTTCTCAAGTGCACATGGAACATTCTCCAGGATAGATCACATCTTGGGTCACAATCAAGCCTCAGTAAATTTAAGAAAATTGAAATCATATCAAGCATCTTTTCAGACCACAACACTATGAGATTACAAATCAATTACAGGAAAAAAACTGTAAAAAATTACAAAAACGTGGAGGCTAAACAATATGCTACTAAATAACCAATGGATCACTGAAGAAATCAAAGAGGAAATCAAAAAATACCTAGAAACAAATGACAACAAAACACGACGACCCCAAACTTATGGGAAGCAGCAAAAGCAGTTCTGAGAAGGAAGTTTACAGCAATACATTCCTACCTCAATAAACAAGAAAAATCTCAAATAAACAACCTCACCTTACAGTAAAGCAACTAGAGAAAGAAGAACAAACAAAACCCAAAGTTAGTAGAAAGAAAGAAATCATAAAGATTAGAGCAGAAAGAAGTGAAATAGAAATGAAGAGATCAATTAAACTAAAAGCTGGTTCTTTGAGAAGATAAACAAAATTGAGAAACCTTTAGCCAGATTCATCAATACTAAAAGGGAGAGGACTCAACTCAATCAAATGAAAAATGAAAAAGGAGAAGTTACAACTGACAGCACAGAAATACAGAAGATCATAAGAGACTACTACAAGCAACTCTATGCCAATAAAATGGACAACCTGGAAGAAATGGACAAGTTTTTAGAAAGGTACAACCTTCCAAGACTGAACCAGGAAGAAATAGAGAATATGAACAGACCAATCACAAGTAATGAAATTGAAACTGATTTAAAACTTCCAAAATAAAAAAGTCCAGGGCCAGATGACTTCACCAGTGAATTCTATCAAACATTTAGAGAAGAGTTAACACCTATCCTTCTGAAACTCTTCCAAAAAATTGCAGAGGAAGGAACACTCCCAAGCTTATTCTACGACGCCACCATCACCCTGATAATAAAACCAGACAAAGATATCAAAAAAAAAAGAAAATTACAGGTCAATATCACTGATGAACATAGACACAGAAATCCTCAACAAAATACTAACAAATCAAATCTAACAACACATTAAACGATCATACACCATCATCAAGTGGGATTTATCCCATTGATGCAAGGATTCTTCAATATACACAGATCAATCAATGTGATACACCATATTAACAAATTGAAGAATAAAAATCATATGATCATCTCAATAGATACAGAAAAGTTTTTGACAAAATTCAACACCCATATATGATAAAAACTCTCCAGAAGCTGGGCATAGAGAGAACATACCTCAACATAATAAAGTCCATATATGACAAACCCACAGTGAAAATTTGAAAATATTTCCTCTAAGATAAAGAACAAGAGAAGGAGGTTGACCCTTGCCACTATTAGTCAACAGAGTTTTGGAGGTCCTAGCCAGAGCAATCAGAGAAGAAGAAGAAATAAAAGGAATCCAAATTGGAAAGGAAGAAGTAAAACTGTCACTGTTTGCAGATGACATGATACTATACATAGAAAATCCTAAAGATGCCACCAGAAAACTACTAGAGCTAATCAATGAATTTGGTAAAGTTGAAGGATACAAAGTTAATGCACAGAAATCTCTTGCTTTCCTATACACTAACAATGATACATCAGAAAGAGAAATTAAGGAAACAATCCCATTTACCATTGCAATGAAAAGAATAAAATAAACCTACCTAAGGAGGTGAAAGACCTGTACTCAGAAAACTATAAAATACTGATGAAAGAAATCAAAGACAACACAAACAGATGGAGAGATATACCATATTCTTGGATTAGAAGAATCAATATTGTCAAAATGATTATACTTCCCAAAGCAGTCTACAGATTCAATGCAATCCTTATCAAAGTACCAAAAGTATTTTTCACAGAATTAGAACAAAACATTTTATAAGTTGTATGAAACACAAAAC
The DNA here is from genome assembly GCF_028023285.1 of Balaenoptera ricei. NCBI lineage: Eukaryota > Metazoa > Chordata > Mammalia > Artiodactyla > Balaenopteridae > Balaenoptera > Balaenoptera ricei. The sequence continues at coordinate 47,587,847 of NC_082649.1, read as the reverse complement.
ACCCTGAATAGTCAAAACAATCTTGAGTTAGAAAAACAGAGCTGGAGGAATCAGGCTCTCTGACTTCAGAGTATACTACAAAGGTATGGTAATCAAAACAGTATGGTATGGAACAAAATCAGAAATATAGATCTCTGGAACAGGATAGAATTCCCAGAGAAAAACCCATGCACCTATGGTCAACTAATCTATGACAAAAGGGACAAGAATATACAGTGGAGAAAAGACAGTCTCTTCAATAAGTGGTGCTGGGAAAACTAGACAGCTATACGTAAAAGAATGAAATTAGAACACTCCCTAACACCATACATACACCAAAAATAAACTCAAAATGGATTAAAGACCTAAAGGTAAGGACAGACACTATAAAAGTCTTAAAGGAAAACATAGGCAGAACACTCTCTGACATAAATTTCAGCAAGATCTTTTTTGACCCACCTCCTAGAGTAATGGAAATAAAAACAAAAGTAAATAAATGGGACCTAATGAAACTTAAAAGCTTCTGCACAGCAAAAGAAACCATAAACAAGACGAAAAGACAACCCTCAGAATGGGAAAAAATATTTGCAATTGAAGTAACTGACAAAGGATTAATATCCAAAATATACAAGCAGCTAATGCAGCTCAGTAACAAAAAAAACAAACAACCCAATCAAAAAATGGGCAGATGACTTAAATAGACATTTCTCCAGGGAAGACATACAGATTGACAACAAACAAATGAAAAGATGCTCACTATCACTAATTATTAGAGTCTTGATTTTAACAAATCAAAACTATAATGAGGTATCACCTCTCACCAGTCAGAATGGTCATCATCAAAAAATCTACAAACAATAAGTGATGGAGAGGACATGGATAAAAGGGAACCCTCCTACATTGTTAGTGGGAATGTAAATTGATACAGCTGCTATGGAGAACAGAATTGGAGTTCCTTAAAAAACTAAAAATAGAACTACCATATGACCCAGCAAGACCATTCCTGGGCATATACTCAGAGAAAACTCTAATTCAAAAAGGTACATGTACCATAATGTTCATTGCAGCACTACTTACAATAGCCAGACATGTAAGCAACCTAAAAGTCCATCAACAGAGGACTGGATAAAGATGTGGTACATATATACAATGGGACATTGTAAAAAGGAACAAAATTGTGCCATTTGCAGAGACGTGAATGGACATAGAGACTGTCATACAGAGTGAAGTAAGTCAGAAAGAAAAAAACAAATATTGTATAAAATTGTTTATGTGTGGAACCTAGAAATATGGTATAGATTAACTTATCTGCAAAGCAGAAATAGAGACACAGATGTAGAGAACAAATATATGGATACTAAGGGGGCTTGGGGGCTGGGATGAATTGGGCGATTGGGATTGACATATATACACTACTATGTATAAAATACATAATTAATGAGAACCTACTGTATAGCACAGGGAACTCTACTTGATGCTCTGTGGTAACCTAAACTGGAAGGAAATCCAAAAAAGAGTGGATATATGTATCCATATAGCTGACTCACTTTGCTTTGCAGCAGAAATTAACACAACATTGTAAAGCAACTATACTCTAATAAAAATTAATAAAAAGAAAAATCATAAAGAAGGTGAATCTCTTCTGTCATCCATAAATTGCCTTTTCCTGGATGTCACTCCTGTAGCCTATGACTATGTTGTTTATTGCACTGGCTGCTAATACTTCTATTAATGGAGATATAATTGCCAAGAGTTTGAAATCCCAGGGGTCTGTGAGGTCCCACCACCAATTAACTCCTAAGAGTCATCTCTGAATTAAGTGAAAATGCTCATTACAAACTCAGGTTTGAAGGACGCAGAATAAAATTAGAATCTTTAGAAAGTCTAATTTTAAAGGTAATTGCTTCCTTTAAAGTCTGATAAGAAAATTACCCTCTTGTTTACCTTAAGAATAAAGATGGAAAAGTACTTACTGAAAACAAGCTAAAAAGTTTGAGACTTTGAAGAATGGAATTAAAAGAGAATGGCTCTCATCCAGAGTACCTAGTCTGGATTTGAGAAGTTGAAAGGGAAAAGAACACTGTTTCAAGAAAATATCTTATTATTGGAGCTGGGGCCATCTGTCATTTAGTCAAATTTCTTTTTTCCAAATGCAAGATTGACTTGTACAGACTTGTACAGACACACGGATACAACGATCATATCTTTGGATCTACAAAGGGGTGTCGTAGCCACCACTTCAGACCTTCACCTTGCAGGGCACTCAAGATACTCAGGATTCTGTCCTATGCTTCCCTGGGAAGTGACTCCCATAAGGTCTATCCAATGGTCCTAGTTCTTCTATGTTTTCAAACAGCCCTTAAAATCACTCAAGACAGCTCTCTTCTCTCTCACACATAAAATGTCCCCTCATGTGTCATAGCTCCTCAGTATCAACGTGGTTGCTATTTTTTAAATCAATCTTAAGATATAGTCTTCTGACTCTAATTTTTTAAATAATAAAGTCAGTGGTTTTATATAATATTTAACTGGTGTTATTAATATGTCACATTCAGAGAAAGAATTCAAGGATTAACACAAATAATTATCCTCCCATCCATATGAATTATCTAAATATTATGTCAATTGGTAATGAATGTACAGAGCCTTTGGATAGGGAAAAAAGGGAAAGAAATGTAAGGAATATGGATCAAGCTTAACTAATAACATTAGAAGTGGTAGATGTTCTTGGAGGGGAAGAACATAAAGAATTATGAATTAGAAAACTGTCTTCCAAAGTGAAATAAAGTGAGCAAAAGCTACCAGAAAATTCTCATGAGTGGACATTTTAGGGAAACTAGATAATCTTTGGTAAAACAGACTTGACTTTCATTCAGCTGGTAGAAATAGTGTATAATTTTAATCTTTAGAGGTTTTTAAAAAAGTTAGTCTTGAAATCTCTGAGAAGGTTATAATACAAGTATAAGATTCAAGAACCTAAAAATATTAAATACTTTATTTTATATTGTGCCTCTCACCCCCTTCATTCTTGCTCAGGACCCTCTGTTTTCACAGTCAGCCACCGTGGTTGGTTTCCCAGGTATCCTTCCGAAGTGTCTGTTTATGTATATACAAGCAAATATGAATATCTCTTTATCCTTCACTCCCCATTTAAAAACATACATGGTAGTATACTAAGCACAATGTTTCATTATATATTGTTTATATTCAGTTGACCATACCTTGAGAAAAGTCCTCTATCAGATCACTGTTTCCTGCAAAACAGTCCACCGAGTGGATGATGCACTATAATGTACTTTACCAATTTAAATTGAAATAAACAGTAATAGTCAATGACCTCTTGACATTACAAACAATGCTGCAACAGATAATCTTGAAGTATGTTATTCCATTGCTTGAAAATGTATAGGAAAAGTTTCTAAAGGATTTGTAACCTGAAATATTTCTAACTGAAATAGCATTTGATAAGATGTTACCAGTATGATAGCATGTTACTAAATTCTTCTGATGAACCTAGCAATGATCATTTATCTTTCTTTTAAACTCAACCTGTCCTCTACCAGATTTATCCCCGATCTGTGTTTTAAAACGTTCTCCAGTCTCTTATACCCTAGTAACTTAAATCTTAAATCTGCTCTTCTTCTTAATGCTGTCCTTAATTCTCATTCCCATCACAGCCTGACTTGGTCTGTGCCTGCTGTCTCCACTTCTCCCTTTGTCCATCATTGCTCAATGCACCCCACTGGAGATAGAATCAACATGGCTAGGTATCTTGTTGAGTATAGAAAAATGGACCATGGATGATCTTGAACCATTGAGTCGAGATGAGAGGAGACATCCACAGAGGAGTTTAAAGTAGCTGGGGAAGAAGGAGAAGAGGAGAATTTAGGTTTTATCTATGGTCACCATTCATGTGAAGATGCTACTGTGCCCTGACATAACAGCAGGAGAAGGCAGGGTTGGAGACAAGTACTTGGGACAGTAGTCCAGAAATTACAGCTGAACTGATAGGCGGGGACTCCAAAGGGAAGAGTGAGGGAGAGTCTGCTGTGAACCTGCTGTGAATGCTGGGCAGAGACACGCATGCGGCCAGGAGGCAGTAAAAAAGTAGGAAGGCAATAATAAGCTTCCCAAAGGAAGGAGAGATTGTCATGGTAATGATGATGTGTCCATAGCAGCATATGTCTCAGAGATGGAGGAGAATGGAAAAGAGGTCATGGGAGGGGAGATTAGAGGTCATTAAAAAGTCCTGCAAGTTGTTTCATGAGAGGCTTAAGTGCAGAAGCCAGACCATAGGATACAGTGAAGGACAGATAAAAACTGATAAATAAAAACCATACATGTTAAAACTGATATTTTTCGTTTGTTTGTTTAAATGCTCTTTCAAGGAACATAGAAATGCAATTGCAAATGAGAAGACATTGATACTTAGGTGACGACTCACAAGAATAATTTCCCTGCCTTAAAAGAGATTCCATCAGGAACAATTCTGTGCAGAGGCAAGCAAGGAGGCCGCATGACACAGTGGTGGAGTCAGATGTGGTCAGGTGGAAACTCTGAGCCTCCTGGGAAGGAAGGTGTTTGTGCATACTACACGTCATGTGCTGATAATGTCAAGTAGGAGCTATCTGAGACTCTAAGAGTTACTTAAAATGAATTGAAGTTTTAATTGGAGTTATATAAAGCATAATAAAACTGATTTCAGCAACATGGGGAAGGAATGTTGATAGCGGGGTACACATCTTCCACCAGAACAAAGCCTGCTGCATTTGGACAAGCCCCTTCTATTTCTGAATTGCACTTGCTATATAGTGTCTTTTTCTTTCTCTGCTTAAAATCCACATTTCTTAAACTCTCCAAACAATCATACTCGTGGCTTTCTTCCATGGAAGTAGAATTTCTGGGCTAAGTATTCTATGCAGCCTTTCTATGTGAACTTCAGAAAAAGGTGAACATTCTGTTTGAGGTAATGATTCTGGAAATTTAAAACTGAATACATTTCAGCTCATACTGACCAAAAGTGCTGTACCTTGCCTTCAGCCTTCTGTGTCCTTAAGGTCCTGTGATCTCTCTAGTGCCTCAACCACTGCAGTATAACTGCTGGGACTCTCTGCTATTCCCCTATGTGGGCATGTGAAACTTAATGTGCACTATTAAGATAGAAAGGCAATTGCAAGTGAGAAGACATTCTCAGGATCACAGACTGCCAGCAGTGATCTAGGTCCTGACTCCTCCCCTTTCCTCCTCTTCCTGCCATCATTTATGACACTCACTCATTACTATAGAGCCACCGTGTTCCTTCACCATCCAGATTTTTGCCCATCTCAAGACCTTTGTATGTTCTCTTCCCTGTGCCTAGAATGTCCTTGCCCTAGAACTTCAAATGGCTCATGTCTTCTGCTCATTTGGATGGCAGCTCAGATGTTAGCCCCTCAGAGAAGACTTCTTGGACCACCCCATCTAACACTGGCCTTTCCCTATTACTATTTTACATTATCCTGATTTGTTTCCTTCATAGCATTTCTCAAAGCTATTTTTTATTAAATTTTTATTTATAGGTGTCTGTGTACTCCACCAAGCAACAAGCAACAAGCAACAAGCAACACAAGAGCAGGATCCCTTTCTGTCTCATTTATTAATGTGTCTCCAGTGATTATAATTCTCATATTCAATAAATAATAAGTATTTATTGAATAATGAATGGAAGGGACTTTAAAGTCCCTTTAATTCAAATCCATTGATTAGAAATGAGAAGGTAGACTGGTGGATAAAGATAGAAGAGGAGTAGGACATGGAGCTTACCTTCTCCCCACAGATATATCAAAAATACATCTACATGTGGAATGACTCTCACAGAACATCTACTGAATGCTGGCAGAAGAGCTCAGACTTCCAAAAGGGCAGGAAAATCTCCACATAACTGGGTAGGAAAAAAGAAAAAAGAGAAAAAGAGTGAGAGAAAGGAAGCGGGATGGGACCTGTGCCCCTGGGAAGGAGCTGTGAAAGAGGAAAGTTCCCACATACGGGAAGTCCCCTCACTGGTGGGGAGATCAGCCAGGACAGAGGGGAAGCTTCAGAGCCTCAGAGGACTGTGCAGCAACAGGTTTGCAGAGGGCAATGCAGAGAGAGATCTGCACAGATGATCAGTGCTGACCAGCACTCCCCTGCCTGAGATGATTGTCTATTGAGGTGGTTGGGGCTTGGTGCTGAGGCTCGGGCTTGGGAGGTCAGACCCTAGGGAGAGGACTGGGGTTGGCTGTGCAGAGACAGCCTGAGAGAGCTAAGGTGTGGTGTGCCACAATGGAGGGAGTCTGGGAAGAAACCTGGGACCACCAGAGAGGAAAAGCACAATTGTTGAGGAGCACACAAGGAGAAGGAAAGGCCCACCTTAGGAGCTTCTTTCTTCGTGCTATTGAGGAGGGCTCAAGCTGCTGCTGCCATCTCAGACTCCAGAGGAAAGTTTGGATCCCTGCTGCTACGAGGGTCCTGTGAGGGGTTGAAGGTCACTGCCCCCAACTTTCCAGGAGCATGTGAGGCCTGTCAACACCAAGGGTCCTGCAACATGGTGTCAACCACTGCCCCTGCCACCCTGTGGGTGAGTAGGGCCCACCACCACTGCCGAGTGTCCTGAGACCTGGTGCCAAACACTGCCCTTACCTCCTAGGGAGGACATGCAGCCAGCTGCCTGCTCTGAGGGACCTGCATTCAGGAGTCAAATGCTGCCCCCACTTTCCTGAGAGTGTGTGTGTGGGCCATGCACCTGCACACCACCTATCAAGAGGATAATGGCCAGCACACACTGAGGAAAGAGATGGCAAGCATCCAAACCAAAAACAGCCCTCACACCAAAAAAAATTAAACCCACAAAAGTTACACAGGGATGCCTCTAAGACTACAGTAGATATTTGTTTCTCCTAATGTCAAAGAGTAAGAGGAATGTAAGCAAAATGAAGAAGCAGAGGAACCACTCTCAGTGAAGAGACCAAGAGAATTCCCCTGAAGGAACAAACAATAATACAGACCTCATCAGTCTAATAGACACTGACTTCAAAAAGGAGGTAATGAAAATACTCAAGGAATTAAGAAAGGCTATCGACAGAAATGCAGATTGCTGTAAAAAGGAACTAGAAGCTATAAGCTAAGAAAAATTAGAAAATTCATTTGCTGAGATGAAATCTGAACTCAAGGCAATGAATAGCAGAATGAATAATGCAGAAGAAAGAATAAGTGACCTGGAAGATAGAATAATGGAAAATACCCAATCAAAATAGCAGACAGAAAGCCAAATGAAAAAAAAAATGAAAGCAATATAAGAGACATACAGGATAATATATAGTGGGCCAAACTATGCATAATAGGGATTCCAGAAGGAGAAGAAGGAGAAAAGGGGGTTGAAAATGCATTTGAAGAAATTATGGACGAAAACTTCCCAAATCTAAAGAAGGAAACAGATATCCAGATACAGGAAGCAGAGAGGGTCCCAAACAAGATGAACCCAAATAGACATACACCAAGACATAGAATAATAAAAATGGCAAAATTAAAGGTAAAGAGAGAATTCTAAAGGCAGCAAGAGAAAAACAAAGAGTTAATTACAAGGGAACCCCCATAAGGCTATCAGCTGTTTTCTCTACAGAAACACTGGAGGCCAGAAGGAAGTGGCAAAATACATTCAAAATTTTGAAAGAGAAAAGTCTGCAACCTAGAATACTCTACCCAGCAAGATTATCATTTAGAATAGGAGGAGAAATAAAGAATTTCTCAGACAAGCAAAAACTAAAAGAATACAAGCCTATCATAAACATATCCGAAAAGAAATATTGAAAGGTCATCTCTAAATAGAAAAGAAGCAAGAAGATATAAGGAGGAGGAAATCAAAATTGGAAAGTAAATCACTTAAATTAGCCAGTATACAGCTCAAAAAAAAAAAAAAAAAAAACCGAAAAACAAAAACCCTATTTATGAAAGCAATGATAATCACAAGGAAGGGCAAAAGGATAAAAATGAAGACGTAAAAATGGACATCAAAATCATAGAATGGGGGGAATGAGAGTAATAAAATGCAGATTCTTTTTCTTTCTTTCTTTCTTTCTCTCTTTCTTTCTTTCTTTCTTTCTTTCTTTCTTTCTTTCTTCAATGTGTTTGAGCCTATATGACTATCAGCCTAAAGCAAGCAGATATAGGAAGGGGTTAACATACTTGAAAAACAGAGCAACCACAAATCAAAAATAACAGATTCACCAAAACCAAAAAGAAGAGAAGACAAGCATAAAATAAAAGGAGATCATCAAACCACAAAAAGAAAAACAAAAAGAAAGGAACAAAGAAGAAATAAAGAATCAACTGGAAAACAGGTTTGATATGGCAATAAATATATATGTATCAGTAATTATTTTAAATGTCAATGGACTGAATGCTCCAATCAAAAGACATAGAGTGGCAGACTGGATTGAAAAAAATAAAAGAGCCTACAGAATGCTGCCTACAAGAGACCCACCTTAGGGCAAAGGACACACATAGATTAAAAGTGAAGGGATGGAAAAAGATATTTCAGGCAAATGGAAATGACAAGAAAGTGGGAGTTGCAATACTCATATCAGACAAGATAAACTTTAAAGTAAAGACTATAAAGAAAGATAAAGAAGGACATTACATAATGATAAAAGGATCAATACAAGAAGAGGATTTTACACTCATCTACCCATATGCACCTAATATAGGAGCACCCAAATACATAAAACAAATACTAAAAGACATAAAGGGAGAAATTGTTGGGATTACAATAATAGTAGGAGAATTTAACACCCCAGTCACATTAATGAACAGGTCTTCCAGACAGAGAATAAATAAGGCAATAGAGATCTCAAATGATACAACAGAACAGTTAGATTTAATTGATATTTTCAGGACATTACATCAAAAAAAAAATCCAAAACAGAATACACATTCTTTTCAAGCACATATGGAATATTCTCTAGGATTGACCGCATACTAGGGCACAAACTAACCTCAACACATTTAAGAGTATAGAACTTATTTCAAGCATCTTCTCTGACCACAATGGCATGAAACTATAAATTAACCATGGGAAAAGAAATGAGATTAAAAAAAAAAAAGACTACATGGAGACTAAGCAACATGCTACTAAAAAACCAATGGGTCAATGAGGAAATCAAAATGGAAATTAAAAATACCTTGAGACAAATGACAATGAAAACACAACCATATAAAAATCTATGGAATGCAGCAAAAGCAATTCTTAGAAGGAAGTTCATAGCAATACAGGCTTTCATCAAAAAACAAAAAATATCTCAAGTAAACAACATAACCTACCACCTAAAAGAATTAGAAAAAGAAGAAGAAACAAAACCTAAAGTCAGCAGAAAGAAGTAAATAAATATCAGGGAGGAAATAAATAAAATCAATATTAAAAATCAATAAAAAAAATCAATAAATCCAAGAGATGGTTCTTTGAAAGGGTAAACAAAATTGACAAACCTCTGTCAAGGCTCACCAAGAAGAAAAGAGAGAAAACCCAAGTAAACAAAATAAGAAATTAAAAAGGAGAAATCTCATCTGATACCACAGATATATAAAAAACCATAAAAGAATACTATGAAGAACTATATGTCAGAAAATTTGACAACCTAGAAGAAATGGACAAGTTTCTAGAAACATACAGACCACCAAAATTGAATCAAGAAGAAATAGATGATTTGAACAGACCGATCACTAGCAGTGAAATAGAATCTGTAAAAACAAACAAACAAAACAAACTAACAAACAAAAAAACTCCCTACAAACAAAAGTCCAGTACCAGATGGCTTCACAGGCGAATTCTACAAAATATACAAAGAAGAACTTCCACCAATTTTTCTCAAACTCTTCCAAAAGATTGAAGAGGTGGGAACACACCCAAAGACATTCTATGAAGCCGCCATCACCCTGATACCAAAATGAGGAAAAGACACCACCAAAAAAGAAAATTACAGACCAATATCTTTGATGAATATAGATGTCAAAATTCTCAACAAAATATTAGCAAACTGAATCCAACAACACATAAAAATGATCATTCACCATGACCAAGTGAGATTCATCCCAAGTTCACAATTATGGTACAACATTCACAAATCAATCAATGTAATACATCACATTAACAAAAAGAAAATACAATGGAATACTACTCAGTCATGAAAAAGGAATGAAATAATGCCATTTGCAGCAACACGGATGCAACTAGAGATTACCATACTAAATGAAGTAAATCAAAAAGAGAAAGACAAATACCATATGATATCACTTATATGTGGAATCTAAAATATGGCACATGGGGGCTTCCCTGGTGGTCCAGTGGTTAAAACTTCAAGCTTCTACTCCATTGGGGCACAGGTTCAATCCCTGGTTGGAGAACTAAGATCCTGCATGCCACATAGTGTGGCATAAATTAATTAATTAATTAATTAAATGTGGCACAAAAGACCCTATCTACAAAAAAGAAACAGAATCACAGACATAGAGAACAGACTTGTGATTGCCAAGGGGGAGGGGGGTGGAGGAAGGAACGATGGGGAATTTGGGATTAGCAGATGTAAACTATTATATATAGGATGGATAAACAGCAAGGTCCTACTGTATAGCACAGGGAACTATATTCAATATCCTGTGATAAAACATAATGGAAAAGAATATTAAAAAATGTCTATGTGTGTAAAACTGAGTCACTTGGCTGTACAGCAGAGATTGGCACAATATTGTAATTCAACTGTACTTCACTTAAAAGAAGAGAAGAGCAAAGAAAAGAAAAAGAAAAGCAAAAAGAAAAAAAAGAAAAAAAATGAAAGAACAAGAGGGAAAAATAAAGAAATGAGAAATTAAATGAACTGCCAAGTGTCACCCAGGTGGCTACCTCAAGCCAATCCAGAGACAGTAAACTCTAGACTTCAGAGCAGAATCATCTACTAATGACTGAACAAGAAAATAAACCCTGAGACTCAGGAAAAAAATGGTGTCCACAATATAAACTGTGGGAAAATTTAGTGTGACTCACAAACCAACAGCTCTTATGAAAACAGGAACAAATGTTGCTGCAGTGAACTGACAGTTCCTGAAGGATTCAGTTTCAGAGGTTCCTATGTCCTTACCCAAAATTTGCTGGCATAAAGTTCAGCTAGGAGAAAAATAAAGTATTTTAGTGTGTTTCCTGATGTTTGTTTTTCTTTTAATATGTTCAAGAGGAAAACAAAACAAAATACCTTCAAACATGTGTGGTTAAATGATTTAAGATTATTGATACAAAAAAGTATAATTTTCTCTAAAAATGAAATGTGACTCCCACTTTCAACTATAAAAGGAACAGTGTCTGGGCTTCCTCACCTACCATTGGTAATAGAAAGCTGAATAAAAGGCATGAAACTGTTTTCAGGCACTGGACACCAGGCAGTGTAGGATTATGTTCCTAGATTGAAAGTCAACACACAAATCAGCTTAATGACGCATGTGGCATTCTGCCTTCTGGCTATTTCCACACTGCAGATGCAGGAAGGGGAAACCCAGATATAGCCCAGCAAAAATCTGAATTGATTACACAGACGACTTGGGGAGGCCCAGGAAGCTATAATTTGTGAGGCAGGGCATCAAAAAGAGGGAGCTACTCAGAGAGAAATTTCCACAATTGCCTAATGATCCATTTGCGTCTTTGTTGACTACTAATCTGAGCACACACAGGTGAAATTCCACAAGGCTGGGCAGGAATAACTTTTGAGGAAAGAATAATTACTGAAGACCTGTAAATTGAACAATTCCCAAAGTTCATATAGGGCTGGGAATCCTCACCAACAAGAGTGGAGAAACCTTCTTGAATATATAGGTCATTCAATTGAAACCCCAGAAAACACACATATTAGAGGTGGAACTAATCACAAACCTTATAATGAAGGATCCTGTAGAACTATACTAACAAAACTTAAAAATAAGCCTTGAAAGGTTTCAACTGATATGCAAGTAATAATTTCCTGCCAGAAAAAATAATCTATCATTTTTTAAAAACATACAAGATAAAACAAGCAAAAGACACTTCTATCACCAAGGAAATTCCAAGTGTGTTAGGATTTCTGTGTCAGACACTAGGTCATATATATATATTTCTTATTATTTCATACCCACCTACAAAAATGAATATAAACCTCTTTATATGAACCACAAATACATTAGAATAGTCAAGAAATTGACTACTTTCTGGAAAAATACAAATTCTCAAGACCAATATCTAAAGCAACTAAAACAAAAGAAAAAATAAGCAAGGAAGAATATAAAATAATGTTTTCTCAAGAATTACTTCTGCAATATTTTGTAATAACCTATATGGGAAAAAAACTGAAAAAGATGTATCACTTTGCTGTATACATAAAACTAACACAACATTGCAAATCAACTACAATTTAAAAAAATAAATTAAAAAGAAAGAATTACTTCTGAAAATCACGTATGGACTATGGAATTAAAGGAACAGCTGACTACGAAAGTAATGGATAGTTTCAGAGAGTCAAGAATAGAAGGAAATCTACATTTTGTGAAGATAATTTAACACTGATATTAGAACTTGACATAGATGACACAAAACAAAAGCAAACATCAACTTTACTTGCTACTCTTAGCATCAAAATTGTATTTTACTAAAATATGAATTAATAATATATGAATAGTTGAATGCTAAAGAACTTTTTCAGAAATTATGAGATTTCTCAATGGTTGATGAAAAGGCACTTAAAACCCTTAAAAATATGACAGTTCACAGGGCAAGAATCATAAAACATAAAATAATTGATTTTCTACTTTCTAGAAAGTACTTAGAATATATATATTACATATTATATATATTATAGATATTATAGATATAATCTCATTCATAAAAGCAACTAAAATTTAAAATAAATATAACCTTTAAACAATATACAGCATGAATAAATAGAAAACAAATCAAATTTACTGAGGACTATTTTAAAAAGATCAAAAAAAGAAGGAAGAAAATACTATGATTATGAGAACACCAAATATTATAGAGATAAGTATCTTTCTCAATTCTAACTCTAATAGAATTCCAATCAAAATCCCACTATATTTTTGAGAAAGTGATTAAGGTTTAGCTGAAAGTCAAGCTATAATTTTATTGAAAAGAATGAGTGAAATGTACCTTACTAGTTATATATATATAACTATATAAAACTAAATAAATGGTTCTAGCACAGAAAAAAAAAAATTAACTGGAATTAGCCTAAATGTAGCTCCTAGGATGACAACATATATGATCAAGGCATTACAATCAGTATAAGCCATTATGAACCATTCACTAAGTGCTGATGAAAAATTGGGTAGTTTAAAAACAAAATTATTTATGTCTTCACTCAATACCATATACAAAAATGAATTTGATATAAAGTTAAAGTGTTTAATAAAAGCATATAATCATACATATAATCATATATGTGCATATATATATATGCACATATATGATTATATGATTTCTAATGGGAAAACATGCATTAAAAGGATAGAAGAAAAATTAAAGGAAAAATTAACTACATAAAAATGGAAAACTTCAACAGGTTAATATTTGTATAGGTTAATATTTTTAACATTAAAACATTGATACAAATTGACTTAAACACAAAGAATAAAACAGATCTGTTACTCAAGCTTGTATCCATTCAATGCATTACTCCCAAAATTATATATTACATATGAAAGAAATAAAATTACATATATATGTGTATATATATATATATATATATATATATATATATATATGGAGAGAGAGAGAGAGAGAGAGAGAGAGAAGTCAATAATATTTACATGTGAGTTTATTAGGAATATGAATATATAAAAATGTTAATAGTTCTTTCTTGGTGATAGAGAAATGCATAGTTCTTGTTTTCTTGGTACTTTATAAATTTTGACAATACATTATTCACATAATCAGAGCAAAATAATTATTTATGCCAAAGCAACCAAAATCTAGATGAAAATTTCTGGGATATTATTTTTAATTAGGTAAAGAGTTTTTGGTATTCCTTGGAATGCATTTATTTTAGAGTTGTTTAATCAAAAGTACGTTGATGATATTGTGAAGACAGTGTGGGTCTTAACCATAAGAAAAGTTCAAAAATTGGTTTTAACCATCTCAGATATTTATGGTCATTACTTTCTTTAGTTTAGAGAGCAGGGACTATAATGACTACAGAATTATTAATCCTCCTTTATAGATTTTAGCATTTCAAAATATTGTTCTCCACACCTGTTGAACCTAATACTATGTTAGTATTATATAATAATATTCTACATTTAACTATACAAAAGCCTATTTTTTTTAGATTACATAATCTGAGAACTGAATTCAGTAAGAGAAACCTTTTCAAATGAACATGGAAGTCAAGGTAGTACTCCTTTTTTTCCATAATATGTTAAATTAATTATTTACAAATAATTATTAAAGTCCCTTTGCTCCAATTCCTTCAATTACAGTTCCTGATCTATAGGGATCACCAGATTTAAGGCTATATATGTTCATTCTTAGCCATCTTGGAGAAAGACATTAATATATTGTCAATGCTGCAATAAGGTTTTGCTCTAACATGCTTGACATATAGGGGAAAATTTGAATATATTCTGGATTTCACTTGCATTTACATGTAATTTTGTCCAGAGAAACAGCTGGTGAATGAATGCACAATTGCACCCAACTGAACCTAACCAGGTAGGGAAACACAAAACACACACTTCATGTACCTAAAATAGCTACTCCATTCACATCAGGTATTACAGTTTTTGGGGGGCATTTCAAATCACCCTCTTCCCACTGCTTCACAATCATCCACAGCTGCAATCCTTCTGATACCTACATTAATCAGAAAACTGCAGGCCCTTTTCAGGATAAAGTGCCATATTTGTTGTAGTTAAATGTTTAACCATTTAACACATACAATTGTACTACCATTTTTATTAGGGTCTGTCTTAGTCAGTTTGGACTGCTGTAACAAATATACCATAGACCGGGTGGCTTTGACAACAAACTTTTATTTCTCACAGTTCTGGAGGCTGGGGACTCCAAGATTGAGAAGGCAGCACTTGTCTGGTGAGAGCTGCTTCCTGGATAGATACTCTCTGGGTGAAGAGCAGAGAAAGTGAGCTCTCTGGTGTCTTTTTATAAGGGCACTAATCCCATTCATTAGAGCTCCAACCCCCGACCTAATTACTTCCCAAAGGCCCCACTTCCAAATAACACCACATTGAGGATTCAGCTTCAACATATTAATTTTCACAAGCATTCAGTCCATAGCAAGATATTATCCTAGTTTTTAAACATACCAATGACAAAGTTTTTGCGTATTGGGTCCTACCCCATCTCCCCACAAGCCCTGTAGTTTTGGTTTCATTGTTGTTGCTTTTTCATTTTAAAATAGATTTTAAGCAGGTTTTTCAGCTTTATTGTGGTATGATAGAGGAAAGTCCATACTGTTTTCCACAGTGGTTGCACCAATTTACATTCCCACCTACAGTGCACAAGGATTTCCTTTTTCTCTGCATCTTTTGTCCTTTTAAGGGCAGCCATTCTAACAGGTGTGAGGTGATATCTCACCATGGCTTTTTTAAAAATTGAAACCAGTTTATTCTGAAGAAAGAACGTTTTTCTTTTCACTTCCAGAGATTCAAAACTTTAGGTATTATGCATGCAATTTTATTAAAGATTGATATTTATTTGATTAAGAATTGACAATTATTCACCTAGAAACTGTAAAAACTTACTTTTATTGAGAGAGTATGTTAATGAATGATTTTCTCTATATCCTGATAATTTTTTATAACCCTCTGTTGAATTTCCAATACAATTTATCTTTTGAGATAGAGGATAACAATGTGTAATTTGGTTCTACAGGATTAGTTTATTATTTTTCTTCTACATAGAAGCCTCAGTCACTGTGGCTTTGATTTGCATTTCCCTGATGATTAGTGATGTTGAGTACCTTTTCATGTATTGTTGCCCATTTGAATGTCTTTGGGAATATGTCTATTCAGTTTCTCTGCTCATTTTCTAATGAGATGGTTTTTGTTTTTGTTGTTGTTTTGCTATTGAGTCATGTAGGTTGTTTTTATATTTTTGCATATTAACCCTTTATTAGATATTGGCAAATATTTTCTCCCATTACATAGTTTGCCTTTTCATTTTACTGGTGGTTTCTTCTGCAGTGCAGAAGCTTTTTAGTTTGATGTGCTCCCACCTGTTTATTTTTGCTTTTGTTGTCTTTGCTTCTGGTGTCAAATCCAAAAAATCATGGCCAAGACCGATGTGAAGGAGCCTATGCCTTACGTTTACTTGTAGGATTTTTATAGTTTCAGATCTTAAATTTGTCTTTAATCCACTTTGAGTTGATTTTTGCATATGATGTAAGATAGGGGTCCAGTTTCGTTCTTTTGCATATGGCTGTCAGTTTTTACACCACCATGTATTGAAGAGATTATCCTTTCCCCACTGAGTATTCTTGGTGATCTTGTCAAATTTTACTTGACAGTGAATGCAGGGGTTTATTACTAAGCTCTCATTTTTGTCCTCCTGATCTGTCTATTTTCATGCCAACACCATATTCTTTTGATTACTATAGCTTTGTATTATAGTTTGAGAGCAAGAAGTGTGATGCCTCCAACCAAAGTTCTTTTTTCTCAGGATTGCTTTAGCTAGTTGGGGTCCTTTGGAGTTCCATACAAATTTTAGGAGTTTTATTTTTCTATTTTTGTGAATAATATCATTGGAATTTTGATAGGGATTACATTAAATCTTGATTGCTTTGGGGGAGTGGAAATTTTGCCAATACTCTTCCAATCTATAAACATGGAATATGTTACAATTTATTTTGTAAACATTTGTACATAATTTTTTTTTCAGTATCTCTGATTATTTTCTTCATGTAAATTCCTAGATGTAGAATTAATAGATCAAACACCACAAATATTTTACATTTTTAAAAAATTCATATTGCCAAATGATGTTCCAGAAAAAAAAGGACCATCTACATTTTTCCAAGAGTAGCATCTAAGAGTGCTGGTCTCTCTGTATCCTCACCACCTTTACTTTTGCAATTTTTCTGACAACTTGTTAGTTAGATATGCAAAACAACAACAACAAAAAAAAAACTATGTTACTTTCACATCTGGATGAAATGTTTATGGGTATTCTGACTAATGGGGAATTCTCAGGTGTAGAATTCTAAATGTTTAGATATGATTTTACTTAATTATAGATATTTCCTTCTTACAAAATTATTTGGGTTGGTTGAACAAATATGTGTGCCTGTGTTTATTTTCCTCCTGGAGTTTGAAGCCTCTGCCTGACACCCAATTGCTTCCCTTCAATACCTTACTTTTATTCTCTCACTTCCTTGTTCCTTCACCTCCCCTGGCCAGAGACACTCAGAGTTAGTACCACCATCAATTAGCTGGAGTTCCACCAGCAATTTGCAAGCAAGTCAAATGAAAAGCACTGACTAGCCCACTATTTTCAGCTAGTTCCTGAACTATGAATTAATGCAATTTTCCTTATGGACAAATTTTTGTAAAACATGAACTCTAGGTAGGGAGAGTGGATGATGATAGAGAACATTGAAAAAGAGGTGTGGCAGAGACATCCAGTTGGCTCCCAATAGCTTTGCCCACTTCCCTATTAGAGAAACCTAACACTGGATTTTTAAGTGAGAATGTGGCTACCCAAGACTACAGAAGTTCCCAGCCTCCTCTGCAGCTAGGTTATTTGTGTGACTAAGCTCTCCCTCTAGGATAGAAGGAAAGCAATTTGTGTAACTTCTAGAATATTTCCTACAAGGAAGAGGAAGGCCTTACTTTCTCTTTCTCCCTCTGTCCTACTTTGGAAATGTGAACTCTGGAGCTAGAGCTCTGTCATGGCCCATGTCCACCCTGGATAAGGCCAACACCCCTAGGATGACAGAGCATCAAGGATGACAAAGAAGCTTCCTGTAAGTAGCCCTGCCAAACCAACCTGGGCTATCCAGATCAAAATATGACAGAGATGAAAATTTCTATTTGCCATAACTATGTGGGGGTTTTGGTTACAGCAACTGAACCTTAACCAGTACAGGAGTCTCTGAAGGGGCTTTTCTGTGTAGTGCCCTTGGGTCAGGCTGCTCCAAGAAAACACAGTTCTCTGATATTTTCAGCTTTTCCATGTGGTGACTGCCAAGCTCAGCTGAAATCCACTCTACTCTTTAAGCAGTTCTATGAAAAATCTAAGGTGTGAAGATTAATTCTCTCACTAGATGTATCTGGAACTAAAAATATTTTCCAGGGATGTGGTCTTGTTCTTTCCTCCTACATTTGTGCACCCCACTCCTCTGTCTCCTAGAGACATAGCTTGCTTTGAAACATGCTGTGCTAACTCTTTCCCTGCTGATATCTACAGGTTCTAAATAAATAACTCAGGGCACAGACCATCTAATTTCTGTTGTAACTTGATTATTGCTAGAACGATTATTTTAGAAGTGATAAGTTCTCTGCTAAATGAGTACATTTATAAGCTTAATTTGAAAAAAGAAAAACATAAAAATTCCAATCATAGTATAGAGCCAGAAAGTGAGACTTGGTTAAGCCTTGGCCTGAGCTCTCAGTTCAAATGCAAATATTTAGGACTTCCCAGATGTATGGTCTTCTCCATGTAATTTCTCATATACCCTCCAGCCTTATGAAACCCACAATTTTATGGGGAAAAGAAGCTCCAATATACAAAAAAAGTTAAACTGATTGAGAACATTATTTTAAAAGTTGCATAGTTCATTTGTTCTTCATCTGTTCATGCTTAATTATCTACAGAGTTTCTTTTCATTCAAGGCTGGTTTAAAATATAGTGTATTAATAGGAAATTTGAGGCATAGTAAGGCCAACAGATCAAGAGATGACTGCCATTGAAAAAAAAAGTTGATAACTTACAGCTCCGAAAAGTAGGGGACAGGCCACACCATAAGAGGACACATGGGGAAGTACCAGAATTGGTCAGGAGGAAGAGAAGGGAGGGGAATTTTGGACAAGCACCTTTATTTTGTTTTCCTGAGGAAAGAACAGTGGAGTGGGGTAAGTAGGTTCAGGGTTGACTAGTATGTATAGTTTCAGAACTCTGAGGCATAAGAGCTGTCCTTGGTTGTCTGGTACCTGGCTCTGGGTGATTATGGGAGAACAATAGTGGCCCAGATTGTGAGAGCCATAAAGGAAGTATCTGGGGGGATTGGCTCTGAATTGGTTGGTTTTTATTTGAAAAGCATGCCCTGGAGTGAGGTAAAAAGAAAGCAGGCAGCCAGACAAGGTGACTCAGGCATGTCATATGTTTGTGGTTGTCCACTTCTCCAGAACTAGGCGTGTCCAGCCTATTCATGTAAGCAGATGTTAAGGCATCAAGTTTACAGAATCTAGAAACTTGGTTAATACAAGGTCTGAGCTTAAATGTCACCTCCTCAGAGACACATTCCCTTCCTATGCAGTCTACAGTGACAGCTTCTTCCACCCAAGTCTTCCCAGACATTACCCACTTCATTTTTTCATAAGATTCAGGAACTTCCCCTGTTAGCACCCTGCTGTGGGTCACCCACCCATCATGTGCACACTCTGATCAATGGCAAGGTGATCTCCAGACAACCAGCAGTGTCACCTGCCAGCCCTGTGAGGTAGCCTGGTGGAGCCTCCAGATGACACAGCCCCAGCTGCCATCCAACTGCAGCAGCATGAAGAACTCTGAGCAAGAACCATGGAACTAAGCCCAACAATCCACATAACTATGAGAGCTAATAATAAATTACATTTTAAACCAAGAATAATCCTCACAGAGGTCACAGACCTGCAAATCTCCTCTCCCACCATTGTCCCCTCTCTCTGCCCACCTCAGCCCTACCCCCACCCCTGCTCTCTTGATTTCCCTGAGCCCTGCCTTTTTCTCCATAACACTAATCCCTTCTAACATGCTGTTATGCTTATTGTTTGTCTCCTCTCCACAGTGTCAGCTTTACAGGAGCAGCAAAGTGTTTTGTTGTTGTTTTTGTCTGTTTTATTCTCTGCAGTGCCTGCAGCCTAGGTCAGTGTTGGGCACATAGCAGAAGCTCAATAAACAATGAATGAAAAACTCTTATCAGTGCCTGAAATGTGGGGTTTTTTATGTGTGTTATTTCCTTGTTGGGTGAGTCTCTGTCTCCTCTGGAACCTTAGGGACTGCGATGTATCATTGCTGAAAGTCTGGCTCCTAGCACAGGCCTGGCACATAGTGTATGCTGAGTCAGCATTTTGGGGACCAAATGTGACAGTTACTGTGCTTAACACAAGAAACCAACAATGATAAACCTTGTTGCTGCCCTCAAGGGACTGTTAAAAACAAGACAACTGTCTCCAAATGGAGTTGCTTAGGTTAAGAACCATGTCATCAAACTCAGACTTAAATGCAGTTGGGGCTCCCCCAGCAATGGAATCTTATACCAGTCAATCAGGAACCTTAGCAGCATTAGTTAAGTAATCTGCCTGATAGACCCCTGCAATCCTCTAATGAAAATTAACTTTGCAATAACCAACTTCCTTCTTTGCCTAGTACAGCTTCCTTGATTTGGCTCCCTTCTGCCTATAAAAGTCTTTCATTTGTACAGCTCTTCAAAGCTTCTTTCTATTGGATGCTGCCTGATTTCTAAATGTTTAAATAAAGCCAATAAAATTTTAATCAGTTGGATTTTGTTTTGTTTTGTTTTTTAGGACTTATAGTTTATTTTAAGATTATATTTTGCTTTTAAGAAATTATTATAGAATCAGTAGGGTTTATTATTGCTATGTAACAAACTAGTACAAAACTTAGTGGTTTAAAATGTAATTTATTATTAGCTCTCATAGTTATGTGGATTGTTGGGCTTAGTTCCATGGTTCTTGCTCAGAGTTCTTCATGCTGCTGCAGTTGGATGGCAGCTGGGGCTGTGTCATCTGGAGGCTCCACCAGGCTACCTCACAGGGCTGGCAGGTGACACTGCTGGTTGTCTGGAGATCACCTTGCCATTGATCAGAGTGTGCACATGATGTCTCCATGTGGATTGGTTTACTCACAGCAGAGCCTGTGTTTCCCGGGACCATGGCACATGAGCAAGAGTCTAAATAAAGAAAGTGGCAGTTGCCAGTCCGCTTAAAAGTCAGGTCCAGAACTGGCCCAAAGTCATTTCTGCAATTCTCTATTGGTCAAAGCAGTCACAAGCCAGCACAGATGCAGGAGGCTGGAGAAAGAGACCCCTTGTCTTCTCAGGGTGGGGTGTCTTATATATGAAGGGAAGGAATTGAAGGTGGCTGCCTTTTTTATATAAGCCACCACAAAGATTTTATGATGAAAGCTACAATTTGACAACAGATGCTGTGAGCCAATACAGTCTAGCTATGGTCTGGGAGCTCACAGTCCAGAAGGGGAAGCACATGAAAAAAGATCATTCCAAAACCTTCCATAAAGGAGGAAATGGTGTGGGACTTTTCCTCACTACACACACCTAGAAACTGGACACAATATATGAAACACCTTTTTTTTGGTCATTGGAAAACGGGTATCATAGGACAATGGGACTGGTAAGGACTATAAAGGGACAAGACTGGTATTTCTTTGGGACCATGTTGCTGAGTGCCTTGGGAGTCTAACCAGTATTTGAGCTTTGTCTAATAGGCAAGAGAATCTCTGTGATTTTCAGTGAGGGGAGCAGTGGCTAGGTAGGTAGCATAATCAGGACTCAGATTTGCAGGGTTCATATCTTAGGACCACAAAAAGATAAGAGGTTCCCAGTAGTCCCAGAAGAGGCCCACAGGAGGAATCTCTGTCCAGTCACAGAGGACCATGGAATTGGCATGTGAGATTTGGGTGGATCATGGTGTCTAGATGAGCCTCAGCATCTGACACCTAGTGGGTGCTCATCTGCTGAATGAAGACTCAGAAACCCTCCTGGAAGTGTAGGAACTGAGAAGTGGGTGGAACTTGGATGGGCTGAGGGTGAAAAGAAGTGTTTTTCAATTTCTAGGGAGAGGAGTAAGGTCTTTCTGGGCTAGAAATGCTGATAGTTCATTCCCAGCCTCCATCAAGTGGAGGGTATTGGTCAGAGGTGTCCTGACCATGGAGTTTCTCAGATCGATGAGAGGAGATATTAGGAAGATTTGAAATGCCTCTGAGATACTTGGACCTAACACCCACCCATGTGTTCTCAGCTCCGAGAAGTAGCAGAATATTATTTAGGGCTGTTCCCAAATCAGGGCAGCAGCTGTTTTCCCTGGGTCTAATTTTGCATCATTACAATAACAATGAGACATTTCTAGAAGAACAAGGGATGAAGACTTTCAGCAGATTGTCTTTCTGAACTGATCTATGACACCCAGCTGTCCTCACTACAAACTCAGTGTACACTTACCTGAGGCCATACTGTGTGCCAGGCCTGAGCCAGACACCAGAGGACAACAGTGAGTTAAACAGGTAGAGCTAGATCCTAATTCTCATGCAGGTGACAGACTCATGGGGGAGACAGACTAAAAAATGAAAAAAGAAAAATGTACCCAAAGTCAGGAGGTGATATGTACCATAAATAAAAGTCAGGAAGGATGCTTGAGAAAATTCCTGAAGGAGTTTAGGAAGCAAAGATGTAGAGGGCACAGTGTTCCAGGCTGAGAGAAAAGCAAGTGCAAAGGCACTGAGGTCACTGTAGGCTGCATTTTTGACAGTCTTAGTTTTTAGTCTGAATACAAGTCTTATGTTAAGTCTGTTTTTGCTTTTATTTGTAATCCTTGTTTTCATTTTCCTAGCTCCTTAACTTGAGCTTGGTCACAACAACCTGGTAAATTCTGCAAATTCTATTCCAGTGATTCAATGTAGAAACAGAGGTGAATTTGAGTCAAGTCAGCTCCTTGGGCCCAGCACTTTGTTAGCAATTAGGAGGCTGTGGACTGAACACCCTTGATGACTGCAGTTAATAAACTTCCTCAATGTCCTCAGGCCCTTTCTACTTAACTTCCTCCCCATCTCACCTTCATTTCCTATGTGTAGCTCACTCAGACTTCTCTGCCCAAAATTCTCCGAAGCTTCTCAAAGTCAGTGGGTACCAAACTGAGTTCATCCCTTGCCTCCTCTTCTTAAAGTCCCTATCAATGAGGGAACCCATTTGTGGCCCCAACCACAAGCTCTAAGACATGACCTCTACCCCTCCCCACAACTCCCATGCAACCCACACCATGATCCCACTGCTGCAGGACTCTCTGTCATCCTTCCTTCCTATCTTGGGCTGCACAACAACCTCCCCCTCTTCAATAAGCCCCTTTGAGATGAGCATAATTACACATGGGATCACCAAGGCCACATAAGCAGGTGTTGCTGAGAATGACAAGCAGCATCCCAGAGCAGAAAACAGACAAGGGCTCCCTGAGCAGGCAGAACACAGGACACTGTTGGCAAGACACCCATAAAAGGATTGGAGCAGGCATCATGCAGCAGCCCTTCCCCACTGATCCTCCAGTGTGTCCTGTGTTCCCAAGCTTTGGCATTGGAGGGCTGCCACTCCTTGTCTGTATTAGGGGGATGCCCATGCATTAATTAATGTATTCATTCACTCACTCATTCATTCATCTTGTATGTGGCTCCTGCTGGGTGTCGGTCTTTGGCTAGATGAGAACTCATCCTTGGAGACACTTCTCAGATGTCACCTCCATGAAGCCCTACTTGATCAATATCCCTTCTCCTGGCTGCTTCTGGGATCCCTCTCCCCCAAAGTGGTATGATTGCTCTTTGATTACCTCTTCAGCCTGTCAGCTCTGTGAGGACACTGGTCCAGAGAAAGAAAGGATCTCAGAAAAAATGTGATGATGAATAAATAACTGAACAAATGAAAGAATTAAACACAAGCCATGTGTAGGTCAAATTCATCAAATGTTAGTTTTCTCTTCCTCCTCCCTCTCTCCTTCCAGGACCAGGAGCCCAAGGGACCTCATTTCAACCTCACCTCATGTAGAACGCTAAGGATCTGAATGATTTTTATCTTTTGTTTAGTTCTACACTTTGAAGACATTTCATGACTGTACCCCTCAAAATTGAGAAAATTATCACTTGAAAGGCAAGGATTCTTTTGTGGTGTCTGAGCTAAGACAGGACAACTTGGGAACACAGGATACAGAGGAGACGATAGCTTAGTGGCTGGGCCTCTATGCAGCAGGAGATAGGAAAACAGAAACGGAGGAAGTTTCCACTGCCTTCCCCACCATGACATTCTTGTCCTTCTTTGTACTTAACCAATCTGATTGTGATAACCTGGGAATTAACATGTCTCCTGGTAGATGGTGTGACCTTAGGAAACAGCATTAGAGGCCTCCAGACCTCAGTTCTAAGCCCTCTGCATGACCTAGGACAAGTTGTCCGTGTCTTGGACCCTCTGTTCCTACCCCTAAGGAATGTGATAGTGATGCTGCATAATATGAGCATCCAGAGGTGGGGAGGTTATGGGTGCCTGGCATTGGTCATTGTGAGATGCTGCAGGTCTGTTAAGTGCTGTCTCTGAAATCCCAGCCTGGAACATGACTGTGTTTGTGGAATATTTGGGTGAAGTAATGAAGGAGTCAATAATTGTCAGGGCAGCATTGAATTACAGAGGACTGGTCTTTCCTCCAGTCACTTCCAGCTGGTCAGGCCTTGTTGCCACTGGCCATGTACCCTGAGCATACACAATCTCCTGGAAACTCAAAAGTCACAGCCTGATGACCTGGTCCTCAGAGGGCTGAAGGATGTTTCAGGAACAGTTTGCCCACAGAAGGCTGGGGACCCCAGGGCTCTGAAGTGGGCTGGTGAGTGGAGCCTCACATGGTCGGGCTGCACAGCATGCGTTATTGGAGTACCTGGTCTGGGCTGCCATAATCTATGGCCACACAAACATGAAGGGACCTAGTAGCTTCTGAGCTCAGAAGCTAAAGCAGAGTTAAGCCTGGTTAATACTTGGTTGGGAGACCAACTGGAATACCAGGTGCTGTAGGCTTTTGCCAGTTTTTTTGCTTTTTGTCTCTCTCTCCCTTTGCCACTTCACCACCACATCCCCCCTTCTCGCACAGGTGTTCTATTCTTTGGCCACTGAGATGTGGCACCCATTGGTGGAGTCCTGGTCAGGGTGGGTGGTGTGGGGGGTTCTGAGAAAGGGCAGCATGGCTGGGCTGGTGTCCTCTGTGCTTGCTGGCAGCTCTGGGTTGGTTGGGAAAGTTGGGGTCCTGCAGGAAGGCAGTACTTTATGCCATGGAAATATATGCAAAAAATGGGTCTAATGGAAATTTTTATACTCTGTGTATTTTCCACATTAAAAAAAATGGTAGCGTGTTTGTCTGTGTGTCCATATCTTAATGACTTAGAAAGGAAAATTCTAAAGCCAGAGGAATGAATCACATGATAAAACATGGATGAGCCTCAAAAAAATAACACTGTGTAAGAAGTCTGACATAAATGGTCACAGTTGTATGAATCCATTTACTTGAAATATACAGAATAGGCAAATCCATATGGACAAAGACCATGCATTTAGTTGCCCAGGGCTGTGGGAAATGTGGAATGGGAAGCAAAATTTTAATGGGTACTAGGTGTCTCTGTAGGGTGATACAATGTTCTGGATCAGATAGTACTGATTGTTGGACAACTTCATAAATAGACTAAAAATCACTAAATTGTACACTTTTCAGAGGGAGAATTTTATGGCATATGATTTGTATCTCAACTTAAAAATCAGTGATTAATAAATAAATGTTTTATTTAAATAACAGGGAAAACACATATTATTCTCAGTGCTTTATTTGATTCCCGCTCTACTAAGCTTTGTAGATGTGAACAAAGCCCCCCCACCCCAAATGAGAATAAGCACCGTTTATTCAGAACTTGCTCTATAGACAAAAGGAGTCAGCCACCACAGTTTGCATCAGGCTGAGACTCAGGGCAGACACAGGAGTGGGAAAACTTTCTGGTGGAAAAAAAACCAGGAAGGAGTGTTCTGCTCAGAGCTTGTGATGTGGGGAAGCTGGAGGCAGGCTGACAGGAAGAGGGCCATCCCATATGATTGCTTAAGGGAACATATTTGGCTTTCCCCCATTTGGTTTTAAATTGAAAGGACTAATAATGAGGAATCTGTGTGTCACAGATTCAGCACTGACCCTTGGGGGCCTATTGCAGCAGAGGTTGTGGTCTGACTTTCCAGGTTGGTTGCTGCAGGTTGTAGGTAAGGGCCTCATGGTTGAAGGGAGAGGTTCCCCAACTCCCAGATGGATTTAGAAAACTCTGCATTCCAAAACCCCTTTTCCGTCACCTTCATTCAATCATATACTCTGTGGATAGAGAAACTTTAATCAGTGCTTTTAAAATTAACTGCAAACAATGGTAATTACAGTAATGTTGAGTAACAATGACAATGGCACTTTTCATTACTACAAATCTCATGATTTCTCATTTCACTAATGTCCACAATGTAGTGAATCTCACTTATGACAACAAAAAATTCTTTAATTCATTTAATTTTTTCATGCCCCAACACTGACTTGTGGCCATCTGGTTGACCTCGTCCCGACAGCCAAGTGAAGCACAATTAGTGTAAACATCAGCAGGATGAATCTGGATCACAAGCCATTGAAGGGCAACAGCCACCACCCTGACACCCAGCTTTGACCCAGTCCAACATCCATCGAGTTTCTATGCCTGGGGCATCCTCCCATCCTCCCATGTGCTTGGAGGCCACTCCATGTCTCCAGAGAGAGACCAAATTCCCTGGTGAAACCTCCGACAACCGCGCCCCACCCAGGACCTCGGCTGGGCTAGGATGTCCTCCCAACCGTCATTGGATGGCCCAGGCTGGTCTCAGTTTCCCAAAGAGTCGGAAACATTCGTGAGTGCCTACAGCTACTGAGCCCAGGCAGGACAGCGGCCGGGCCCTGAGTGCCCTACCCTTGCCCATAACAGTCTGTGTGGGTCACTTGCAGTGGCCAAACCTGTGTGTGTGGTCAAAACGCAAGTGCTGCATGGACAAAAAGAGAAGAGTGAGGACAAAGGGTACTCCCTGTGTAGATGCCAGCCCAGTCTGTGGAGTTGATCTGGTCTGTGGAGCCCCCACGATCCTGCCTCAGCACCAGGCTCAGATCCTCCCCTGTGAATGCTTTGTGTGGAATCCGCAGAAACTAAAGTGTCCATGAAAAAATGCAGACCCATCACTGCCATGGCACGTGGGTGGACCTGGGCCTCCAAGTTGGCAAGGACTCACCGCCTGGATGCCTGTGGGCCAGGTCTTCTGGTCCCGTGGGAAACAGGACAGGGAGGCCTGGGGTCAGCCTCCGAGTGCTTCCTCATTTCGGCCATCCAAGCCGGTCCCCACTCCAGAGAGAAACTTGTAAAAATTTGGGGATCAGGACGAATGTGATCTAAGGCAGAACACTTGTGAAATCCTGGCATTGTTCATGTATATACTTGCCATTCCTCACCTCTAGGCGAGTGGGAAAAATTGAGA
Source organism: Balaenoptera ricei (assembly GCF_028023285.1). NCBI lineage: Eukaryota > Metazoa > Chordata > Mammalia > Artiodactyla > Balaenopteridae > Balaenoptera > Balaenoptera ricei. The sequence continues at coordinate 47,560,320 of NC_082649.1, read as the reverse complement.
AAGTACGGCCACCAGGACGCCTGGAGGATGACATCGGACACGAACACCGTGTCATGTTACCCTGGTCAGTCCTGTGGGGAGAGGGGCACCAGGGCATGCTGGTCAAGCCCCCCGCCCCGCACCCCAGACCACCCCAACCACCTGTGGGAAGCGCAGCGTGGGCCTCACACCACACAGAACTGCATGCCAGATCTTGGGCCAATAAACGACGCCCCCCCCCGCCTGTGCGACTGGGATAGTTGCCATCATAGCTGCTGGCCTCCCAGAACTTTGCTTGGGGTTAGTGGCCGAGTCCCATCCTTTGCAAAGGTCGCCAGAGCTCCAGTGGGAAGGGGTGATAAAAAAGTGACCCCCCCCCCGAAGGCGCTGGACAACAGGCGCGAACGTCAGCCGGACGCATCCGGATCCCACGAGGGCGCAGCGCCTACAGCCTAAACGCCCGAGCTGGTTCCCGGCCGTTTATCTGCCTGCCTCTGACCTAGCTCACTCTGGTCATGGCAAGGCGCCACGTGATCCCAGCAGGAGATGGGGGGCTGGGAAGATCTGGGAGGGCAGCTGCCAAGAAGGACACAGACTGACTAGGTGAGTCTCAGGCCGGGGCATGCACAGGTGCTGCCCAGAGCATGCTGGCGGTTTCCTGCTCCTCAGTGGACTTAGAAATTTTGCGGGGGCTTGGACGGCATGGAATGTAAAACTGAAGCCACAAAAATATTCGTATAAAACATGTATGAATAATTTTTATTCTGTAATTTCAGAGTGGAGTCCTTGTAAAGCATTTTTTTCACAGTCCAGAACCATAAAATAATTGAACTTGACCACAAACTGATCTTACATATTCCACAAGTAAAGTCAAATGATAACATACAGGTTTGTGGGGAACATTTATGCAAATATATGTTTAATAAGAATATTGATATCAGCATTATTTAATATAATATCAGAACATTTGGAAATCATAGCCATTAAGAGGGACCAGTTAAATAAACTCTAGTACATCCACACAATGCAATGCTCTCAATTTGTGTTTTGGTCACTGGTGTCTTTTAAATGATGTGAACCTATAGGTACTGACTTGGAAAGATTTTGATGATGAATTGTTAAATGATAATAGCAAGTTTTAGAACACCCAGTGGTGTTAACAAAAACAACAACAACAGTATATGCATTTATCTTTCAGAGAAACTTAGATAGAAAGGCAGAGGAATTAGAATAGCTAAAGCAATTTTGAAAAACAAGAATAAAGTCTTCCCTATATCCTGGGGTCTGGAGCCAGAAAGGAGAGTGTCTTCAATAACAAAGATGGGCCACACCTCCTGCTTTTCTGCCTCCTTCTATTACAGACCCCAGACAGGCAGCTGGCATCCCAGCCTCTCAACTTCTCTGTTCCACCCAGGGCTCACAGGGGGCTGGTGTAATCCTGATTCTGCAGAGCTGGGCTCCTCAGTCTCTTCCCTCATACTGAGAGCCCCAGTCATCTACACCAGGGTTTGCTGGCCCCAAACTGCATAGGTGCTGTCCTCTCCAAGAGCCTTGAACTGTTTTCCTAAGGGAAGGACATTCCTTTCGCACAACAGGTGTGAACCAAGGGGACAACTGAACTTTTGCACCTGGACTTATCATACAAACATTATGTGCAATCAACTCAACTCCTGAAGACACAGACAGAGAAAGGTTTAGGCCCCTTAGCAGGGCATGGTCATTGCTTTCATGAAATATACAGGCTCTTTGAGCAACTCCAGAAGTGGAAGGAAGAAAGAAGAAGCACACACACACGTACACACACAAGGGGGAGATACTATAGCATCCATCTCATCCTAAAGGGAAAAGGTGACTCTGGAATCAACCACATAAATGTGTCATGCAGGGCAAAGATCATCTAAATCACCTTATTCATTTATCAAATCTTCAATTATTAACAAATGTTTACTGAGAACCCCCTATATTTCAGAACCTGGATTGTTATGAAAATTCATGTTTAAATAATACAATGTCTTTACCTTCATAGAACTCTACATTCAAATGTAGTTAATTAAATTACCCTGAAACAAAAACAGACATACTGAACAATGTAACAGAATAGAGACCCCAGAAATAAATTCACACACCTACAGTCAATAAATCTTCAACAAAGGAGGCAAGAATATAAAATGGGAAAAAGATAGTCTCTTCAGCAAGTGGTGCTGGGAAAGATGGACAGCTGCATGTAAATCAATGAAGTTAGAACACACCCTCACCATGTGCAAGAACTCAAAATGGCTTAAATACTTAAAAGACATAAAACTCCTAGAAGAGAGCACAGTCAAAACATTCTCTGACATAAATCATACCACTGTTTTCTTAAGTCAGTCTCGCAAGGCAATAGAAATAAAAACAAAAATAAACAAACGGGACCTAATCAAATTTACAAGCTTTTGCACAGCAAAGGAAACAAACAAACAAAAATAGACAACCTACAGAATGGGAGAAAATATTAGGAAAAATGGGACCAACAAGGTCCCATATTTCCAAAATATACAAACAGCTCATACAATTCAACAACAACAAAAAACAAACAGCCCAATCGAAAAATGTGCAGAAGACCTAAATAGATATTTCTTCAAAGACATACAGATGGCCAATAGGCACATGAAAAGAGGCTCAACATCACTAATTATTAGAGAAATGCAAATGAAAACTACAATGAGGTACCACCTCACACCAGTGAGAATGGCCATCATTAAAAATTCTACAAATAAATGCTGGCATGGGTGTGGATAAAAGGGTGTGGATAAATTAGAATTACCATGTGATCCAGCAATCCCACTCTTAGACATATATCCAGACAAAACTATAATTCAAAAAGATACATGCACCCCTATTTTCATAGCAGCACTATTCACAATAGCCAAGACATGGAAATAGCCTAAATGTCCATCAACAGATGAATGGATAAAGATGTGGTAAATATATACAATGGAATACTACTCAGCCATAAAAAAATGAAATAATGTCATTTGCAGCAACATGGATGCAACTAAAGATTATCATACTAAGTGAACTCAGAAAGAGAAAGACAAATACCATATGATATCACATATGTGGAGTCTAAAATGTGACACAAATGAGCCTATCTATGAAACAGAAACAGACTCACAGACATAGAGGACAGACTTGTAGTCTCTGGGGAGAGGGATGGACTGGGAGTTTGGGTTCAGTAGATGCAAACTATTACATATAGAATGGATAAACAACAAGGTCCTACTGTATAGCACAGGGAACTATATTCAATAACCTGAGATAAACCATAATGGAAAAGAATATAAAAAAGAATGTGTGCAGTGGAGGATTACTGGACTGAATGTCAATATTATGACATAGTATGAGTGTGTTTCATGTTTGGTAATTGCAACCATTGTTGCTTTTGTTGTGGTAATGCATGTACAATGCTTGGTGTCAGTCTATTTACCTCTTGTAAAAATAAAATACAGTGTGTGTGTGTGTGAAAAAAAAAAAAAGAAAGGGAATACATTAAACTGCTAATAGCTGTTACCGCTGGGTGACAGGATTTAAAAAAAAAAAAAAAGAATGTGTGTATGTATGTGTGTGTGTGTATATATATATATATACATTTATATATGTATATCAATTTGCAGTACAGCAGAAATTAACAGAACATTGTAAATCAACTATATGTCAATTAAAACAATCTAAAAAAATTACACTGAAAAATAAAATTTCTGACATTAAAAGTCAAATGTAAATAAGGGTTTACATATTGTATAATTACGAAATCTTTGCTACTAGTTTACAAAGAAAAGTTGGCACTTTATAAAATGAAATTGACATTTCAAACGTTGTCAATTCATGACCTTTGATAAGTTATATATTTTCAGAAAGACTGTGTTATTAAAGATATGTCTAAAATTCTGAACATTGGTAAAGCTATTCTACAAGATTTGGGAGGAGTAAAACTAGATTTATTTTCTTAAGAGCCAGGTTTCCTGTTCTCTATATTATAAAATAAGTACTTTTAAAATGTTTGAATTCCAAAATAAACTTTTGAAAATCAATAATGGTTTTTACTAAAATAGAAAATCTGCTGCCCATGCCCCTTAAAATTTCATTTATCTTCAATTTTATTTGAGATTCAGTGGGGTACCATTTTAAAGAATACTATACAAGAGGACCTCTATTTTAACCATTATTTTGAGCTCCAGTTCTCATTCTAACTCAATTTTAGATAATACAAAACTATGGAAAATAACACAATATTGCCATATAAGCTAGAATTTCCCAAAATGTGCTATAGGTTATATATACTATTGATAAATTTGAAATAAAATGTATTTATAAATACATAAGAAAAATATAAAATTTTCTCTGTGTTGTTATTCTGCAAGAATGCACTTTTAAGAAAGAAATGGTATACCAGATGAGAGAATATCTGGAAGTTTCATGGAATGCTTTTTTATTTAATTACAGAAAATGATGTAACTCTGGAAATTGGTTATTTTTGTTATAAAGTTTTCATACTCATATTCAAATTATATATTCATTATGTCATCAGTGTGACCAGTTCTATAGTTTGCTTCACTCCAAAGTGTAAATTGGAACTCATTAACTACTGATAGTTTTCTATCAATAAATTATTATTTTATAAAATTTACATATTCAATCAACTTTGGCAAACACTGCCACAATCAAAAGAGATGTCTCCAAACCAGGGTTCAAACTGAATAGTTTTATGGTTTATGATTTTCCATTTTGAGGCTCAGAAATACCTGGCAGTTTTTGTATTTGATGCTAATTCAGATAGGTGCTGGGCTTTGGGCAGACTGATTTGTGATTATTTACTGAACGAAAGAAGGCAACAGGTGGATTGCACATTTGGTGTCTTAGTGTTTTTTCTAACTGAGATTACTGAGGGTAATGTAACCAGTTTTACGTTTACCCAAAAAAGGTTTATTTCAAATAGCAAAATTCACTAAAAGTTTACCTGCTTTTTAAGTAAAACTCTCAGCATGTAGTGTTTAAAAAAATACTACTTTTCTAAGCAGGGAATGGGAAACTTTTCTAAAGGGCTAGTTAGTAAATATTTTAGACTTTGCCATACAACTTCTGTTGCATCTACACAATTCTGTTATTGTAGCAGGAAAGCAGCCATAGATAAAAGATAAATGAAGGAACATGGCTGTGTTCCAATAAAACTTTATTTATAGACACAAATTTGAATGTCATATAATTCTCATGTTTCAAAAAATAGCATTATTTTTGGAACTTTTTAACATTTAAAATTACAAAATCCACTCTTAGCTTGCAGGTCCTGCCAGCACAGGCTGTGAGCAGGATTTTGCCCATAGGTTGTAGGATGCCGTGACCTGTTCTAGAGAGAAACAGTGAAACCAACCCTCCTTAAGACCAGCATTCCAAAACAAATTGATTGCTCTAGACGTGTGCCAGAAAATGTGAAAACTAAAACCAAAACAACACAAAATATGAAGGGCTGCCCAAGGTGTGAGGGAATCAAGTCCTCCTCCAGGATACCCACCAGCTCTGCTCATGCATGGCCACCTCATCTTGGCATCCCCAGACACCAGCAATGAGTGAAGGCTGTTCAGACCCTGTGCCCCCGACCTGCCGCATGCAGAGTGCCCATTAGTAATGAGCAGCAGTTATTTGCTGGGCACAGTTCATCATCCATCAAGTCACCATTAACCACTGTGTCTACAGAGGAACAGAAAGCTGCCTTTCCAGCCCCACCCAGGGGCTTGCAGTCCAGCTACTAAGAGTCCTGCTTCTCTGACTGTTAATGGCCAGTTGAGTCCACCCGCTATTTTGTGCTCAGTGTAACCAAAGAGGTTTGGGGCTGTTTAGTGGCTCACAGCCAATGATTATAGATTACTCTGTCATTTCAATTCACCAAACACATTTTGGCAGGAGACAGAATGCCTTCTACACAATAATTTTATATAACTTTTTTTCCTTTTTTTTTTTGGTCCAGGATGGTAAATCTGGGCCCGTTCACATCAGAGATGAGGATGAAAAGGGCATGCAGGGAGCAGTGTGTAATTGACCCTGTGTTGTTGTCCCAGTATTGGCCTTGTGCGCAGCAGTACAGACAACTATGGGCCCGGAGCCTACCTGTCTTCCAGCTCCTTGGGTGTCAGGCCCAAAAGCAGGCAGAGCTAGGAATGTAAGTGCTCCTGAATCGCCAGACTTAGGTCAGGCTCGGGCTGCAGCTCTGCTGACAAATCCTGGAAGGAGCGCCCCTCGGTGCAGGTGGAGTGCACTGCACGCCCTTGGCCTGGGACAGCCAACACAGGTCAGGGCCCTTGTGCTCCCTCCTCCAGGTCCCTGAAAGTGCACAAGCTCCCTGCATTCGTGTTACCATCACAGGCGCTTGGCCCGGGAGCTGGAAGAGCAGAGGCCAAAGCCCTGGAGGGGGTTCAGTGAGGAGAGGGGCGGCCTCCAGGCCCACGAGCTGCTCTGGTCCTTGGCACGCAGGCAAAATGACAGAGGCTCTCAAGCTTCACTGTGGCTCCTCAACCTCACTGAAGAACTTCCCGCCGGCCAGCTCAGCCCCAGCTTGGTCATGAACCTTCCTGCCTCTTGCACTTGGCCCAGCCCTCTGGTCTGTGGGCACGTCCTCTGCCTGCTCGCCGCTCTCGAACTGATCCCAGGTCCCTCTGGCGCTGCTGCAGGAACTCGGCGCCTGCAAGATGGGTTGGTGGGCAAGGAAAGGAGCTCGAGGGCGGTGGCGCTATTCCAGCAACTCTTCTTGCCCCCAGGATGCGGCCGTTTCTTCCTGGAACAGGGACCTGTTCCGGACTCCAGGCCTCAGACGTCATCATCCTCACCAATCTCCACGCAGAAGAACCCAGGAGGAGGGCGTCAGTGCCCACGGTGTCAGGATGTTAGAGGAGTCTCTGTAGCACTTAGGTCCAGATGCTTACAACCTCACATGTGCGCCCCTAGGGTCTCCATGACACCTTCCACCCATGGACTTGTTGAGATCTCCCAGCCATGGCTCCAGACGCCTCTGGAGTCTTAACTCCTTGGGCATTGAAGGAGCGATCCCGCAGATGCTGTCTCAGTTTCTTGCCCAGAAGATGCAGCAAAATTGCCAGGCCATACGGCCCTAGAGTGTGTAGTGCCTCCCTCTCTTTCTATTCCTTCCTTCCTAAACTTTAGGACACTCTGGCTCCAAACCCAGAAACTTGACCCCAACCAGTGCACTGGCCCCTAGGCTTTTCTAAAAGTAGGTGGCCAGAATTGCAGCCCCCACCTCCAGGATTCAGCTAAGTGACTTTTGAGCTTCAGAGAGTCTGAGGTGTTTTCAGGGCAGAGGAATGGACACCACCTAGGAACAAATGCCTGAGGCCACTGGCACCTGACTCGGAAAACATCCCTGCTCCTCGCACTTGTTCCATCCTGCATGCCCTAAAATAAATGTGGGATTTACTCATGATCTTTGTTTCTCCTTGACCTTAGTGAGTCAGGACCTCCCTCTGTGGGCCCCAACACACTGCTGTGTTGTGTTCTTTTGTTGAATGGACTCTAGATCAAAACATCACTAGATGTTAAAGAGGGCAGGGTACTTTCACAAATAACTCAAGTGGGAGCCTTAGCATCTCAGAAAAACCCTTATCTACAGCTACATATGGCCAACCCAGCCCATCAGTCCTAATGTCTTGGTCTCCTCCTACATAAACCCTGCAGCAAGACAAGCTGTTCACTTGATTCTGTGCCTGTGTTCACTGGGGTCCTCTCTTGGCTCATCCCTGGGGTCCTCTCCTGGTTCATCCCTAGCTGTGCAGACCCCACCTGCCCTTCTCCACCTCCTCCTTCATGAAACTGGCCTGACAGGGTGTTACCCACATAGTGTGTTCTCCTTGACTCTTGCTGGTGAAAAATTAGGAAAACATTGCTCTAGATCCATCTCTTATGAACCACACTGCCCTCATTGTTTTATTATTTGTAACTTATATTTTAGTAGTTGATTATATTCTGAACTGTTGTGAAAAAAAAATTTAATTGTGTAAAATAATGTCCTTTCAAGTGGTGCAGAAAGGTAGTGTGGTCGGCAGAAAAATGGCCCCTCAAAATTGTCCAGGTCCTAATCCCCAGAGCTTATGAATATCTTAAGTCATATGGCAAAAGGGACTTGTGTGGGTGTGATTAAATTAATGATCTTGACCTAAGGAGACTCTCCTGGATTATTGGTGTGGGTGCAATGTAATCACAAGGGTCCTCGGAAGTGAAAGAGAGGGTTAAGAGCATCACAGTCAGATAAGGAGATGTGAGGACACAGACAAGGCAGGAGTGAAGTGGTTGCTGGCTGAGGCCTGGAGCCAAGGAATGTTGCAGCCTCTAGAATCTGGTGAAAACAAGGAGCAGACCCTCCACTGATCCTGCAGAAGGAACAGAGTCCTGCCAACACCTTGATGTCAGCACAGCGAGACCCATTTTGGACTTCTGACTTCCAGAAATGTAAGAGAATGAACTTGTGGTAATTAGTTACATAAACAATCAGAAACTAATAGAGTTAGGGAAATGCATCTTTTTTAAAAAGCAGGTTTATTGTAACACAGATAAGTGAAATGTCCTTGTATTGGGGAGTTAGAATGAGGAATGGTCACACTGATACTCCTTCCTCAGAAAACCAATTAAGAAGACCGTTTTCTGAGAGGAAAGAGGGGGAGCTGTGGGCAGATGGTATACTCGATGCATTGCAATAATCTATAAGGAAAAAGAATCTGAAAAAAAAAATCTGAATCACTTTGCTGTACACCTGAAACTAACACAACATTGTAAATCAACTATACTTCAATAAAAAAACAAAATATACTGAAAAATAAAATTTCTGATATTACAAATCAAACATACATACGGGTTTACAAATTGTATAACTACAAAATGTTTGCGACTGGTTTATAAAGAAAAGTTGACACTTTATAAAATAAAATTGATATCTAAAACATTGTCATTATAGAACTTTGTGAGTCCAGACATTTTTAGAAAAATTGGGTTGTTAAAATATATTTTAAATTATAGCTTATTAAAGGATATTGAATATAGTCCCCTGTGCTATACAGTAAATCCTTGTTGTTTATCTATTTCTTTTTACCATCTTTATTGGAGTATAATTGCTTTACAATGGTGTGTTACTTTCTGCTTTATAACAAACTGAATCAGCTATACATATACATATATCCCCATATGTCCTCCCTCTTGTGTCTCCCTCCCACCTTCCCTATCCCACCCCTCTACGTGGTCATAAAGCACCGAGCTGATCTCCCTGTACTATGTGGCTGCTTCCCACTAGCTATCTATTTTATATTTGGTAGTATATATGTCCATGCCACTCTCTCACTTCGTCCCAGCTTACCCTTCCCCCTCCCTGTGTCCTCAAGTTGATTCTCTAAGTCTGTGTCTTTATTCCTGTCCTGCCCCTAGGTTTTTCATAAACATATTTTTTTTTTTTACAATTCTATATATATGTGTTAGCATACAGTATTTGTTTTTCTCTTTCTGACTTACTTCACTCTGTGTGACAGACTCTATGTCCATCCACCTCACTACAAAATACTCAATTTTGTTTCTTTTTATGGCTGAGTAATATTCCATTGCATATATGTGCCACATCTTCTTCATCCATTCATCTGTCAATGGACACTTAGGTTGCTTCCATGTCCTGGCTATTGTAAATAGAGCTGCAATGAGCATTTTGGTATATGACTCTTTTTGAAATATGTTTTCTCAGGGTATATGCCCAGTAGTGGGATTGCTAGGTCAAATGGTAGTTCTATTTTTAGTTTTTTTAGGAACCTTCATACTATTCTCCATAGTGGCTGTATCAATTTACATTCCCCCCAACAGTACAAGAGGGTTCCCTTTTCTCCACACCCTCTCCAACATTTATGGTTTGTAGATTTTTTGATGATGGCAATTCTGACTGGTGTGAGGAGATACCTCATTGTAGTTTTGATTTGTATTTCTCTAGTGATTAGTGATGTTGAACATTCTTTCAAGTGTTTGTTGGCAATCTGGATATCTTCTTTGGAGAAATGTCTATTTAGGTCTTCTGCCCATTTTTGGATTGGGTTGTTTGTTTTTTGGATAATGAGCTACATGACCTGCTTGTATATTTGGAGATTAACCTTTGTCAGTTGCTTCATTTGCAAATATTTTCTCCCATTCTGAGGGTTGTCTTTTGGTCTTATTTATGGTTTCCTTTGCTTTGCAAAAGCTTTTAAGTTTCATAAGGTCCCATTTGTTTATTTTTGTTTTTATTTCCATTTCTCACGGAGGTGGGTCAAAAAGGATCTTGCTGTGATTTATGTCATAGAGTGTTCTGCCTATGTGTTCCTCTACGAGTTTGATAGTGTCTGGCCTTACATTTAGGTCTTTAATCCATTTTGAGTTTATTTTTGTGTGTAGTGTTAAGAAGCGTTCTAATTTCATTCTTTTACATGTAGCTGTCCAGTTTTCCCAGCACCACTTACTGAAGATGCTGTCTTTTTTCCATTGTATATTCTTGCCTCCTTTATCAAAAATAAGGTGACTATATGTGCATGGGTTTATCTCTAGGCTTTTTATCCGGTTCCATTGATCTATATTTCTGGTTTTGTGTCAGTACCATACTCTCTTGATTACTGTAGATTGGTAGTATAGTTTGAAGGCCAGGAGCCTGATCTTCCAGCTCCGTTTTTCTTTCTCATGATTGCTTTGGCTATTTGGGGTCTTTTGTGTTTCCATAAAAATTGTGCAATTTTTTGTTCTAGTTCTGTGAAAAATGCCACTGGCAATTTGATAGAGATTGCGTTGAATCTATAGATTGCTTTGGGTAGTACAGTCATTTTCACAATGTTGATTCTTCCAATCCAAGAACATGGTATATCTCTATGTCAGAGAGATATGTATCTCTTTAATTATATTAAAGAGATATGTATCATCATTAATTTCTTTCATCAGTGTCTTGTAGTTTTCTGCATACAGGTCTTTTGTTTCCTTAGGTAGGTTTATTCCTAGGTATTTTATTCTTTTTGTTGCAATGGTAAATGGGAGTTTTTCCTTAATTTCTCTTTCAGATTTTTCATCATTAGTGTATAGGAAAACAAGAGATTTCTGTGAATTAATTTTGTATCCTGCTACTTTACCAAATTCATTGTTTAGCTCTAATAGTTTTCTGGTACAGTCTTTAGGATCCTCTATGTATAGTATCATGTCATCTGCAAATACTGACAGCTGTACTTCTTCTTTGCCAATTTGGATTCCCTTTATTTCTTTTACTTCTCTGATTGCTGTGGCTAAAACTTCCAAAACTATGTTGAATAATAGTAGTGAGAGTGGGCAAACTTGTCTTGCTCCTGATCTTAGTGGAAATGGTTTCAGTTTTTCACCATTGAGGACGATGTTGGCTGTGGGTTTGTCATATATGGCCTTTATTATGTTGAGGTAAGTTCCCTCTATGCCTACTTTCTGGAGGATTTTTATCATAAATGGGTGTTGAATTTTGTCAAAAGCTTTTCTGCATCTATTGAGATGATCATATTGTTTTTCTCCTTCATTTTGTTAATATGGTGTAACACATTGATTGATCTGTGTATATTGAAGAATCCTTGCATTCCTGGGATAAATCCTACTTTATCATGGTGTATGATCCTTTAAATGTGCTGTTGGATTCAGTTTGCTAGTACTTTGTTGAGGAATTTTGCATTTATGTTCATCAGTTATATTGGCCTATAGTTTTCTTTCTTTGTGACATCTTTGTCTGGTTTTGGTATCAGGGTGATGGTGGCTGCGTAGAATGAGTTTGGGAGTGTTCCTCCCTCTGCTATATTTTGGAAGAGTTTGAGAAAGATCGGTGCTAACTCTTCTCTAAATGTTTGATAGAATTCACCTGTGAAGCCATCTGGTCCTGGGCTTTTGTTTGTTGGAAGATTTTTGGTCACAGTTTCAATTTCAGTACTTGTGATTGGTCTGTTTAAATTTTCTGTTTCTTCCCGGTTCAGTCTCGGAAGGTGGTATTTTTCTAAGAATTTGTCCATTTCTTCCAGGTTGTTCATTTTATTGGCATAGAGTAGCTTGTAGTAAACTCTCATGATCCTTTTTATTTCTGCAGCGTCAGTTGTTGCTTCTCCCTTTTCATTTCTAATTCTATTGATTTAAGTCTTCTCCCTTTTTTTCTTGATTAGTCTGGTTGATGGTTTATCAATTTTGTTTATCTTCTCAGAAAAACAGCTCTTAGTTCTATTGATCTTTGTTACTCTTTCCTTCATTTGTTTTTCATTTTTTTCTGATCTGATTTTTATTATTTCTTTCATTCTGTTAACATTGGGGTTTTTTGCTCTTTTTTCTCTAATTGCTTTAGGTGTAAGGTTAGGTTGTTTGTTTGAGATGTTTCTTGTTTCTTGAGGTAGGATTTTATTGCTATAAACTTCCCTCTTAGAACTGCTTTTGCTGCATCCCATAGGTTTTGGTTCATCATGTTTTCATTGTCAATTGTCTAGGTATGTTTTGATTTCCTCTTTGACTTCTTCAGTGATCTCTTGGTTATTAAGTAGTGCATTGTTTAGCCTCTATGTGTTTGTATTTTTTACACATTTTTTCCTGTAATTCATATCTAGTCTCATAGTGTTGTGGTCGGAAAAGATACTTGATACGATTTCAATTTTCTTAAATTTACCAAGGCTTGATTTGTGACCCACGATATGATCTATGCTGGAGAATGTTCCATGAGCACTTGAGAAGAAATTGTATTCTGTTGTTTTTGGATGGAATGTCCTTTAAATATCAATTAAGTCCTTCTTGTTTAATGTATCATTTAAAGCTTGTGTTTCCTTATTCATTTTCATTTTGGATGATCTGTCCATTGGTGAAAGTGGGGTGTTAAAGTCCCCTACTATGATTGTGTTACTATGATTTCCCCTTTTATGGCTGTTCGCATTTGCCTTATGTATTGAGGTGCTCCTATATTGGGTGCATAAATATTTACAATTGTTATATCTTCTTCTTGGATTGATACCTTGATCATTATGTAGGGTCCTTCTTTGTCTCTTGTAATAGTCTTTATTTTAAAGTGTATTTTGTCTGATATGAGATATGCTACTCCCTGCTCTTTTGATTTCCCTTTGCATGGAATATCTTTTGCCATCCCCTCACTTTCAGTGTCCCTAGGTCTGAAGTGTGTCTTTTGTAGACAGCATATATACGGGTCTTGTTTTTGTATCTATACAGCCAGTCTATGTGTTTTGGTTGGAGCATTTAATCCTTTTACATTTGAGGTAATTATCGATATGTATGTTCCTATTACCATTTTCTTAATTGTTTTGGGTTTGTTATGGTAGGTCTTTTCTTTCTCTTGTGCTTCCCACCTAGAGAAGTTCCTTTAGCATTTGTTGTAAAGCTGGTTTGGTGGTGCTGAATTCTCTTAGCTTTTGCTTGTCTGTAAAGATTTTAAAGTCTCCATCAAATCTGAATGAGATCCTTGCTGGGTGGAGTAATCTTGGTTGTAGGTTTATCCCTTTCATCCCTTTAAATATGTCCTGCCACTCCCTTCTGGCTTGCAGAGCTTTGCTGAAAGATCAGCTGTTAACCTTATGGGGATTCCCTTGTATATTATTTGTTGTTTTTCCCTTGGTGCTTTTACTATTTTTTCTGTGTATTTAATTTTTGATAGTTTGATTAATATATGCCTTGGTGTGTTTCTCCTTCGATTTATCTTGTATGGGACTCTCTGCACTTCCTGGACTTGATTACCTATTTTCTTTCCCATATTAGGAAAGTTTTCAACTATAATCTCCTCAAATATTTTCTCAGTCCCTTTCTTGTTCTCTTCTTCTTCTGGGTCCCCTATAATTCGAATGTTGGTTCTTTTAATGTTGTCCCAGAAGTCTCTGAGACTGTCCTCAATTCTTTTCATTCTTTTTTCTTTATTCTGCTCTGCAGTAAGTATTTCCACTATTTTATCTTACAGGTCACTTATCCGTTTTTCTGCCTCAGTTATTCTGCTATTGATTCCTTCTAGAGTATTTTAAATTTTATTTATTGTGTTGTTCATCATTGTTTGTTTGCTCTTTAGTTCTTCTAGGTCCTTGTTAAACGTTTCTTGTATTTTCTCCATTTTTTTCCAAGGTTTTGAATAATCTTTACTATCATTATTCTGAATTCTTTTTCAGGTAGACTGCCTATTTCCTCTTCATTTGTTTGTTCTGGTGGGTTTTTACCTTGCCCCTTCATCTGCTCTGTGTTTCTCTGTCTTCTCATTTTGCTTAACTTACTGTGTTTGGGGTCTCCTTTTTGCAGGCTGCAGGTTCATAATTCTCCTTATTTTTGGTTTCTGCCCCCAGTGGCTAAGGTTGGTTCAGTATGTTGTGTAGGTTTCCTGGTGGAGGGGACTAGTGCCTGTGTTCTGGTGGATGAGGTTGGATCTTGTCTTTCTGGTGGGCAGGACCATGTCTGGTGTGTTTTGTGGTGTCTTTGACCTTATTATGATTTTAGTTAGTCTCTCTGATAATGGGTGGGGTTGTGTTTCTGTCTTGGTAGTTGTTTGGCATTGGCTGTCCAGCACTGTAGCTTGTTGGTCATTGTGTGGTGCTGGGGCTTCCCGTTGAGATGGAGATCTCTGAGAGAGCTTTTGACATGTGATGTTACATGGAGCCGGGAGGTCTCTGGTTGCCCAGTATTCTGAACTCAGCTCTCCCACCTCTGAGACACGGGCCTGACACCCGGCCGGAGCACCAAGACCCTGTCAGCCACATGGCTCTGCAGAAAAGGGAGAAAGAAAGAAAGAAAGAAAAAAATATAAAAGAAAATAAAGTTATTAAAATAAAATATAATTATTAACAATAAAAAAATTAAAAAGTAAAATAAAAGGAAAGAAAGAAAGAAGAGAGAAACCAAACCAAAACACAAATCCACCAATGATAACAAGCACTAAAAACTATACTAAAATGAACAAGCAAACAAAAAAACGGACAGACAGAAGCCTATGACAATTGGTGAAAGCAAAGCTATACAGACAAAATCACACAAAAAAGCATACACATGCACACTCACAAAAAGAGAAAAAGGAAAACAAATATGTATATATATTGTTGTTCCCGAAGTCCACCGCCTGAATTTTGGGAGGATTCACTGTCTATTCAGGTATTCCACAGATGCAGGGTACATCAAGTTGACTTTGGAGATTTAATCTGCTCCTCCTGAGGCTGCTGGGAGAGATTTCCCTTTCTCTTCTTTGTTCACACAGCTCCTGGGGTTCAGCTTTGGATTTGGCCCCACTTCTGCATGTAGGTTGCCTGAGGGCGTCTGTTCTTCGCTCACACGGGATGGGGTTAAAGTAGCAGCTGATTATGGGGCTCTGGCTCACTCAGGCCAGGGGGAGGGAGGCATATAGAATGCAAGGTGAGCCTTTGGCAGCAGAGGCTGACATGACGTTGCAACAGCCTGAGGTGCGCTGTGTGTTCTCCCAGGGAAGTTTCCCTGGATCATGGGAGTCTGGCAGTGGCAGGCTGCACAGACTCCTGGGAGGGGAGGTGTGGATACTGACCTGTGCTTGCACACAGGCTTCTTGGTGGCTGCAGAAGCAGCCTTAGCATTTCATGACTGTCTCTGTGGTCCGCGCTAATAGCCGTGGCTCGCGCCCATCTATGGAGCTCGTTTACATGGTGCTCTGAATCCCCTCTCCTCATGCATCCTGAAACAATGGTCTTTTGCCTCTTAGGCAGGTCTAGACTATTTCCTGGACTCCCTCCCAGCTAGCTGTGGCACACTAGCCCCCTTCAGGCTGTGTTCACCCAGCCAACACCAGTCCTATCCCTGGGATCTGACCTCCGAAGAAGCCAGAGCCTCAGGTCCCAGCCCTCACCTGTCCCGACTGGCAGGTGATCAGACAAGCCTCTCAGGCTGGTGAGTGCTGGTCAGCACCAGTCCTCTGTGCAGGAATCTCTCCACTTTGCCCTCTGCACCCCTGTTGCTGCACTCTCCTTTGTGGCTCTGAAGCTTCCCCCTCACCGCCCTCTGTCTCCACCAGTGAAGGGGCTTCCTATTGTGTGGAAACTTATCCTCCTTCACAGCTCCCTCTGAGAAGTGCAGGTCCTGTCCCTATTTTTTGCTCTGTTTTTTCTTTTGCCCTACTCAGGTATATGGGGAGCTTCTTGCCTTTTGGGAAGTCTGAGGTCTTCTGCCAGCATTCAGCAGGTGTTCTGTAGGAGTTGTTCCACATGTAGATGTATTTTGATGTATTTGTGGGGAAGAAGGTGATTTCCACGTGTTACTCTTCCGCCACCTTGAAGGTTTCTTTCCTGTTTATCTATTTTATATGTAGTGGTGTGTACATCTGTTAATCCCATACACCTAATTTATTCCTCTTCTATAATGTAAAAGAATCTGTATATGTGTGTATGTGTGTGTATATATATACATATATGTGTATATATATATATATGAATCGCTTTTCTGAGGAAAGAGGGGGAGCTATGAACAGATGCTAAATACCCTCCCCCGAGAACAGGAGGAGACTATGAGCAGAGGAGCCTCAGGGGGCCAATCAGGGAGAAGATATAAGCCCAGGACCTTACTGAAGAGTTCTGAGGGCATCTGAGCTGGGAGAGGGAGATGCTGAAGAGGCTTTCCTGAGGTCTTTACATCTGCACCATAACCAGCAGCTGAGCACCGAGCGTCCAGATGAAAGTATGGAGGATGCCCACCAGGGAAGAAATGAAGTTATCCATGGGAATTAATTAATTAACTAATTAATTAAAGTATACTTATTTAAACTTAATTTTATTTCTCTCCCTTATTGTACTTAGTAGAAAGTGACAGCAGTATTTTATTTAATCTTAAATAAAATTATGTATTTTTTATACCTCTTTATTAGAGTTCAACTGCTTTACAATGTTGTGTTAGTTTCTGCTGTACTACAGAGCGAATCAGCTATATGTATACATATATCAATATATCTCCTCCCTCTTCAGCCTCCATCCCACCCTCCCTATCTCACCCCTCTAGGTCATCACAAGGGCACCAAGTTTATCTCCCTGTACTATGCAGCAGTTTCCCATTAGCCATCCATTTTACATTTGGTAGTGTATATATGTCAATGCTACTCTCTCACTACATCTCCACCTCCCCTTCCCCCACTGTGTCCTCAAGTCCATTCTCTATGTCTGTGTCTTTATTCCTGCCCTGCCACTAGGTTCATCAGTACCACTTTTCTAGATTCCATATATATGCGTTAGAATACGGTGTTTGTTTCTCTCTTTCTGACTTACTTCACTCTGTATGACAGTCTCTGGGTCCATGCACCTCACTACAAATAACTCAATTTCATTCTTTTTATGGCTGAGTAATATTCCATTGTATACATTTGCCACATCTTTATCCATTTAACTGTCAATGGATATTTAGGTTGCTTCCATGTCCTGGCTATTGTAAACAGTGCTGCAATGAACATTGTGGTACACGTCTCTTTTTGAATTATGGTTTTCTCAGGGCATATGCCCAGTAGTGAGATTTTTGGGTCTTATGGTAGTTCAATTTTTAGTGTTTTAAGGAATCTCAATACTGTTTTCCACAGTGGCTGTATTGATTTATATTCTCACCAACAGTGCAGGAGGGTTCCCCTTTATCCACACTCTCTCCAGCATTTAATGTTCCTAGATTTTTTTGATGATGGCCATTCTGACTGGTGTGAGGTGATACCTCATTGTAGTTTTGATTTTCATTTCTCTAATGATTACTGAGTTGAACATTCTCTCATGTGTTTGTTGGCAATCTGTATATCTTCTTTGGAGAAATGTCTGTTTAGGTCTTCTGCCCATTTTGGATTGGGTTGTTTGTTTTTTTGATATTGAGCTGAATGAGCTGCTTGTAAATTTTGGAGATTAACCTTTGTCAGGTGCTTCATTTGCAAATATTTTCTCCCATTCTGAGGGTTGTCTTTTGGTCTTGTTTATGATTTCCTTTGCTGTGCAAAAGCTTTTAAGTTTCATTAGGTCCCATTTGTTTATTTTTGTTTTTATTTTCATTTATTTATGAGGTGGGTCAAAAGGGATCTTGCTGTGATTTATATCATAGAGTGTTCTGCCTATGTTTTCTTCTAAGAGTTTTACAGTGTCTGGCCTTACATTTAGGTCTTTAATCCATTTTGAGTTTATTTTTGTGTATGGTGTTAGGGAGTGTTCTAATTTCATTCTTTTACATGTAGCTGTCCAGTTTTCCCAGCACCACTTATTGAAGAGGCTGTCTTTTCTCCCTTGTATATTCTTGCCCCCTTTATCAAAGATAAGGTAACCATATGTGTGTGGGTTTATCTCTGGGCTTTCTATCCTGTTCCATTGATCTATATTTCTGTTTTTGTGCCAGTACCATACTGTCTTGATTACTTTAGCTTTGTAGCATAGTTTGAAGCCAGGGAGCCTCCAGCTTTGTCCTCTAGCTCTGTTTTTCTTTCTCAAGATTGCTTTGGCTATTGGAAGTCTTTTGTGTTTCCATACAAATTGTGAAATTTTTTGTTCTAGTTCTGTGTAAAATGCCATTGGTAATTTGATAGGGATTGCATTGAATCTGTAGATTTCTTTGGGTAGTATAGTCCTTTTCACAATATTGATTCTTCCAATCCAAGAACATAGTATATCTCTACATCAGAGAGATATGTATCTCTTTAATTATATTAAAGAGATATGTATCATCATTAATTTCTTTCATCAGTGTCGTGTAGTTTTCTCCATACAGGTCTTTTGTCTCCTTAGGTAGGTTTATCCCTAGGTATTTTATTATTTTTGTTGCAAGGGTAAATGGAAGTGTTTCCTTAATTTCTGTTTCAGATTTTCATCATTAGTGTATAGGAATGTAAGAGATTTCTGTGCATTAATTTTGTATCCTGCTACTTTATCAAATTCATTGATTAGCTCTAGTAGTTTTCTGGTAGCATCTTTAGGATTCTCTATGTATAGTATCATGTCATCTGCAAACAGTGACAGCTTTACTTCTTATTTTCTGATTTGGATTCTTTTTATGTCTTTTTGTTCTCTGATTGCTGTGGTTAAAACTTTCAAAGCTATGTTGCATAATTTTGGTGAGAGTGGGCACCCTTGTCCTGTTCCTGATCTTAGGTGTAAATGGTTTCAATTTTTCACCATTGAGAATGATGTTGGATGTGGTTTTGTCATTTATGTCCTTTATTATGTTGAGGTAGGTTCCCTCTATGCCCACTTTCTGGAGAGTTTTTTTTTTTTTTTATCATAAATCAATGTTGAATTTTGTCAGAAGATTTTTCTGCATCTATTGAGGTTATCATATGATTTTTATCATTCAGTTTGTTAATATGGTGCATCACATTGATTGATTTGTATATATTGAAGAATCCTTACATTCCTGGGATAAATCCCACTTGTTCATGGTGTATGAACCTTTTAATGTGCTGCTGGATTCTATTTGCTAGTATTTTTTTTAAGATTTTTAATTAATTAATTAATTAATTATTTTTTAAATTTATGGCTGTGTTTGGTCTTCGTTTCTGTGTGAGGGCTTTCTCTAGTTGTGGCAAGTGGAGGCCACTCTTCATCACGGTGCACGGGCCTCTCACTATCGCGGCCTCTCTTGTTGTGGAGCACAGGCTCCAGACGCGCAGGCTCAGTAATTGTGGCTCACAGGCCTAGTTGCTCTGCGGCATGTGGGATCTTCCCAGACCAGGGCTCAACCCCGTGTCCCCTGCATTGGCAGACAGATTCTCAACCACTGCGCCACCAGGGAAGCCCCCAGTGGTTTGTTTTTTATAATTTCGTAGCCTATATGCTAAATATACCAAAATCTATCCTATGTATTGTTATTTAATATTTGGATGTTTCTTGCCCATTACTATTATGAAAATGGTTCACATGTGTCTGCTCTATGACTTGGATAAGAATTAATAAAACCTAAGGAATGTACAACTAGTTGTACAATATAATCACAATTTATTAACCAAGAATGACAATTCCTGTTATTCCACATCTGGGCCAATGTTTTTATTGCAATTTTAAAACATTTGCCCAATTGTGGAATGTGAAAAAGTGTTTGATTGTGATTTTAATTTGTATTTAATTTATTACCGGTGAAATTGAGCATCTTTTAAATCTTCATTGGATATCCATGTTTTACCTTCCATGAAATGCCTGTTTATATCTTTTGACATTTTTTAATATTTATATGTGAAAATTCTTTATACTGATTGCACCTATAACCTACTTCATGTCTTTTCTTTTCCTTCTTTTTATGATGTCTTTCAGTGAGAGGTTCTTAATTATAACATAATCATATTTATCAATCTTTTTCTTTATGATTTCCATTTTGTGTAAATTTTTAAGAAGTTCTTCATTCTCTGACATCATAAGAACATTCTCTTATGTATGCGTCTAAAGATTTTATGTTTCTTTTCTCTTTCACCTTGAATTTGAATTTACCTGGAATTGATATTTATGCACTGTTTCTGAAGGAAAGCACCTCCTCCTCCAGCAAAGCCTTGGGGAGAAGATGCTACACCACCTCTTCCTCACATCTCCCTTCACCCACAGCCCCCACTTGGGCTTAGGATCCCACCTCTGGAGGGTGTAGGAGATATACGAAAATGTAGATTAGAACAAATGGACAGAGAAAGAGGGGGGCTGATATTTTCCATGAAAGGTGTGGAAGTTTTCTCTAAGTAAGAGGCATTTGAATAGAGACCATGAAAACAGTGAATAAATGAGACATTTATTTCTGAAGGAGTAGCACATTTCAGCAAGCCAGAAAAAAAAGGAAATGCTCTGTGGCAGGAGGGTGCTCAGAGATTTCAAAAATGGCAAGGAACCCAGTGTGGTCAGAGCATGTGCATGTGCATGTGCATGTGCATGAGGAGGAAAGGGACACCAGCATCCTAGTCTATTTTTACAAGCTTCTACCCTTCAGATTAGCCCAATTCCCCTACCTAATTAGAAAACTTCTTGTTTTTAAGAAAGTAACTTGAACATCCTTCTGACCCCTAGGTTGAGCAAGTGAATACTCCACTGCATTATGATGGTCTTTTACTTTCTGTTTCACCACTAAACGATCAGTTTCTTAAGGAACAGATTTTATCTTGTCTTATTTTCTTGTTCTTAGTGATTGGAATGGTCACTGCTCAATAAATATTGAATAATGAACAAATAAATGCAAATGAGTGATTGTAAAATTTTCTTCTGACTTCCCTTTGGCCTAGTAGAAACTAGGTGGAGTAGGAGCCAAGAACCACTGATAAACAGAATCTAGACATAGTCACTTCTGCTTTTTGCCATGTATAAGAGTCTTAAGAATGAGTCTCAGACCACAGCTTCCAGCCATGTCCCTTTATTGAGAATTAGTGACTGGCTGATTCTTTTTTTTTTTAATACACTTAATTAATTAATTTCTTTTTAAACATCTTTATTGGAGTATAACTGCTTTACAATGGTGTGTTAGTTTCTACTGTATAACAAAAAGAATCAGCTATACATATACATATATCCCCATATCTCCTTCCTCTTGCATCTCCCTCCCACCCTCTCTATCCCACCCCTCTAGGTGGTCACAAAGCACCGAGCTGATCTCCCTGTTCCATGTGGCTGATTCTTCTGTCTCTCTCTATTCTAGTCAGTGGGTGTTGGTGTTTGAAGGCTCTGTGGGCTGACCTCTTGCCTGGCTTGACTCTCCTCTGTCCCCTAGGCTGTCCCTTATTCACCGGTGCCTACCTGGTACAGGAAACTGAAAATCTGAAGTCACTACTTGCTGTGGTTTGGAACATAGGACCCGGTTAATTTGCATTTGCTTCAGCCAACAGTGGTGTCAACCTCTGCCTATAGAGAGGGGCTGGTCATGCTGCTCTGGTCAGCTTTATCTCACAGACAACCTCCTGTCATTTCACTCTGCTTAGTCCCTTGACTCATTGGGACATCCTACATGTCACAGCCACTGTTTTTCCTCAACCTAAATCAGGAAGTATATAATTCTGCCTGATGTTGAGACTCTCTGAAGCAGTGAGTTATGTGTCCAGTCCTGGCCTCAAGGCCAGTGATGAGTAGCAAACTGGCCATAATATTCATGTAGTCAGAGTTGTCAGAGTGGGCAAAGGTGCTTGTGACCAGAGAAGTTATACAACATATGACCTAAGGACCAGGGTGGAGAGATGTTCCCTAGAGGTCCAGGATACCAAGAGCAGACCATAGCCTCAGAGAAAGAGAGCCTTCAAGGCAGATGGAGAGAAACAGTGAAAACTGGATCTTGAGTGTGAACAGAATGCAGTGAAGGCAAAACAAGAGGAAAGAAAGATAAAAGAGAAGCAACACACAGAAAGGGCAGAGTACAAAGCACCTGTGGTGTGTATAGAAGGAGTCACATCAGAAAGAGACTAGAAGTGGAGAGGACAGAAGAGGGAGCACCCGGACAGCAGAGGTCATGCCAGTTTCCTGGCAGAGGAAGCCACACCCTGATCCAGTCTGCCACCTGTGGAGTAATGAAGGGTAAATTAGTTGCGTATCAAGGCAGTATAATTCAGATTTAAATATACTTAAAAATTAATAATACTTAAAACTTAATAATACTTAATCCTTGATTAATGAAATTCTTAAGTAAGTCCATTGCTCTAAAAATTCCATAGAGTACTTACATTCAGATGATTCTTTTCTCCATAAAGATGTGAACATTGATGGACCTCGTGTCCTATCTGGTAATGTTTAGAATTAAAGACAGACTTAGGTTTGAATCTAAGCTCTGCCTCATGGTAACTGTGACTATGGCATGTCCCTTGCCCCACCTAAGCTTCAGTACCCTTATTTGTAAAATGGGACATGATAATATTGTCCTGATGATTAAATAAAAAATTGCATGTAAAATTCTGCAGTGCCTTGGATACGATAAAAATGTAGTCATCATACTTATTATTTATTTTATATTTTCAATGTGAAATTAGAGACACCTTTCTAAGGACATCCTGACAACTGAGCTGAGCACGTAAATGGATTGTCTTTACCTCACTGGGATGAATCCCTACAAGTAGTCTCACTCAATCTTTATTTTTATCAATCTTGGCTTGCATTCTTGGTTCTGTCTAGTTCCCCTCTCCTTCCCTCTTTCAGATGTTACCAATGTTGGTATCTTTCAATGTTGAGTTTTGTCTCCAGTGGTGGCCAATGTGAAATGTCAGTCCAGTGGGAATACCTCACCAAGATTAACACAGGTAGGGGCTATCCATCTTGTAAACAGGGAGGTTTCAGATCTAGTTTACAGTTGATGACATATCTCAGACCATCTAAAAAGTAAAATTGAGTAACTATACTTCAGGTATCCAAATAGAGCCAGGTGACCATTGTGAATGTGTTTTCAGATACTTGCCTGCATCACTGAGAAATTGAATTTTCAGAGCTATATCAAACTCAAGGACACCACGAGCCATTTTCCAAACAATATCTGCTAGCAGTTGCCAGCTGCGACCTTGTAGTTTCAAAATTCCCCACCTTCAAAACTATATATTCATTGTGAACTCAAACAAATCTTTGCTTAACGAGCATCTTTATGTCTTGCTACCTTCAATCCTAATTCTTGAAAAACAACTTACGTAGCCTTGTGTATTTTTGCCTTTGTAAACTTTTCCCATTTTGTAGCCTGACAAAACACAATTCAAGTGCTTCTTGAATCTGTATCTCTTGCTGCAGTCCTAACAAACCCCGAATAAATGCCTCTTTATTTCAACCACGTCTCCATTCTTGGAATTATTTGTTAATAGGGTGTTACTTTTTCTCTCTGCTGCCTGTAACATTTTCATCATTCAGGGGGCAGAAGTTTACACTCCCTTTCTTCACAGGACCCATACTAAACCATCATTCATGTAAAACCTAAAGGTTCTTCAGCAGATCAATTTAACATTTAATATGTAGCTATTTCACAGGTCTTTTCTCATATTACTTATATAACTTGATGCTCTATACCTTGGCAAATCATCTGAATTTCTTTCAAAGTGTTACAAAAGCAAAATTCAACTGAGTAATTTTAAAGAGCTTATTGACTTTATTCCGTGATTCATGAATCTGGAACCATACAGTCTATCAAATAGAAATGAGCTCCAAGAGCTAAAGAAGGCAAGAGATTTTATAGGCAAAAGGAGCGGGAACAAAGAAGTTGCACTAGGCAAAAAGCTGGTTGGTAATTGCAAGTTTACTTTCCTTTAGGCGATGGTAGGGGTTTCTCGGGCAGATGACCTAACTAGTCCTGATCAGGAGATTCCTAACTGAATGGTTTAAGATTCAATTTCTAGGAAAGAGGAAACTGTATGTAAGTTAATTCTCAGTTTGGTGACATGACGCTTAACATAAGCAACCCTATTTTAGGCCTGTTTTCTTGTTTTTAACAGAGGGTAGTTATAGAAGATACATTTTTAAGACTACAGAAATTGACATTCAGACTTGAAACATTTCATATGGTGACTCAATGACAGAACAAATATTTGAACCAGCATTTGTTACCTTATCATTTTATTCTGGAAAATCTCAAATCTTCTCCTGGTTGATCTATATTACATCATTGATACACACACACACACTCTCTCATTGCAGTGCAGCAGCTCCTGCTTCCATCCATAAACTCTCTGATATTGGTGATCTCCTCTCATTCAGCAGAGTGAGTGACATGCTCAGGTTAACCCTACATCTTGCTAGAAATCTGGAGGATGAACCATATTCTCACAGATAAGACCAGAATGAAAAAAAGAAAAAAATAAAAAAGTTTATCCACTTACTGATGGTGAATCCTTGAAAGTCTCAAAAAAGCCATTCTTGGTTATAATTGCTTACTATTGAACTTGCCCATTAGTGTTTCCTGGTTCAAATTGTTTTCTGCTATGATGAATTGATTATTAAGTATTCCATCCAATGTACTTCACCATGTGCAGGATTTTCAGTTTGGTTTTCTCATAATGATCAAGTAATGAGAAGATTAAACAAGCCTGCTTGATTTATTAAAGATTGATTCTATATAGGTTTTCTCATTAAATTTCAGCCACATAACTAAAACCAAAAATATGTAAAATAAAACCATAGCTCTGACATCACTGTTCTGTTTATTTCTATAGTTTAAAATAAATATTTTGATGAGAGCTTCCTTTTCAGCACATGCCATAATTGGAATGTTTGTTGTCATGGTAATGGGCTGTTGTGGCTCTTTATATCATAAGGGTCACAATTGGAGGTTAGCCTTTCTGAACAAAGAAAGAATTATCCAGGCCCGAAAGAAACACGTTATCCTACAAAAGTATATCCCATCTGTTCCTGGGAGACACTAATTTCCTTTGGTGATTAGCTTTATATACCAGTTGTTTGGGTTTAGTTTAAAGTCAACCTTCTACCAATAAATAGAGCCATTTTGTGTATGATGTCAAATTAGGTTGTTCTAAGTTGTGAGACTGATCAGTCCCATTATCAATTCCCAAAGTGAATGGATGCTATCCTGTAAGTCTTCTGGGTTCATTGCCTGCTACACCTGATCTATTACTGGTTGGGAGTATTTTTCTATGGCATGGAACATAACACACAATGTAGTGATGGCTCTTAAAAAGAAATTATAATTTTGGGGAAATTTCAGAGTTGCCTCTGATATTACATCTATGAAAAAGTCAAACTCATACAGAGAGTAGAAAAGTGGTTACCAGGGTTCTGGAGTGGGGGAAATAGGAAAAGGTTGGTAAAAGGGAAAAATGTTCAGCTATAAGATGAATAAGATCTGAGAATCTAATGTAAAACATGGTGATTATAGTTAATATGTTTTGTATAATTGAAATTCAATAAGAGGGAAATCCTAAATATTCTCATGAAAGAAAAGAAAGAGGAAGGAAGGAAGGAAGGAAGGAAGGAAGGAAGGAAGGAAGGAAGGAAGGAAAGAGAAATATGTGAGGTGATGAATGTTAATTAACTAGTTGGGGGAATCCTTTCACATTGCATACATATATCAAATCACCACAATGTACCTTTAAATATCTCACAATTTTATGTCAATTATACCTCAAAAAAGCTGAATTTTTAAAAAGATATTACATCCATGAAAAATGGAAGATTAATTGTGTTTAGCTTGATAACATTTAGGAACATAGAACATGAGTGATCAAAAAAATCTCCCAGGCTGATAGAATGTGGGCAAGTTTTATTCATTACTCAATTCTGAATTGTCATGTTTACCAGGATTTTTTTCTTAATGCATAATTTATAAAGAAGCACACACTGGAAATGCTCCAATGGGTTTAATCCTAGTCTCTCAAAGTAAAAAGTTGTATTTAGAGATTACATACACTTTGTGTGGACTCCCTTGTTTACAATGGATTGTAAAAAGTTATAGTGAGATATCATACACTAATTTTCTCTGTTTTTCATTTTAGCATTTCCTTCAATATGAGCCTTCCTCTAGTTAGTAAGAGGTATCCATGTTAGCTTGTAGAGAGTTAGGTTGTTATCATAAGAATGCAAATAAAAACAATCTGGTGTTCTGTTTTTTTAATATTTTCAAAATAGAATTTTTGAGTCCAGATTAGAAATGGTTGTTTTGAAAGGCAATTTTTTCAATTTGAAAGAGTTGAAATTTACACAAGGCCCTAGAAAATAGGAATGATGGGACTCCAACAGAATAGTAGCACATTGATAAACTACCAAGCAATAGGAGGAAAGAGGATGGAGAATGACACAAAACACCCTGTCCCAAGAGAGGAGACAGATTCATTTTTCCTAATGAGTGGGAGTGTTACAGAATCCAAGCTCAGTCTGCTTGCTGCACAACAGGCCAATAATTGGGAGACAAGGTGTTGAGGCAAGGAATAGTGACTTAATTCAGAAAGCTAGGCATCCAAGAAGGTGGCAGACTAATGTCCCAGAGTACCATCTTATCGGGGTCTGGATGCCAGTTTCTTTTACAAAACAGAGAGTGGGAGGAGATGAGGAAGAAAAGTAAAAAAGGCCATTAATCTTGCAAAATATCTCATGGCTTGACCTGCATCAGGGAGGGGATGTGTTCATTTCTTCTTTTCTGCAGCCATTCACAGATGGACAGGGTCAGATTATCTCCCTGTGAGCTGAACAAAGGCATTTTAGTTTAACATTCAGGCCATTATGTATGCTCAGGCTTCCCTGAGGCAGGCCATTATGTATGCTATGACTATAGACAACATCCTTTTAGTGATTATAATAAAAAAAAACAATGAAAAGAAAAGATTAAAGTAAAAGAAACAGATCCAACATGGAGTCAGATTTTGCTCTTCCTTGTTACAATTCCCCACTCTCAATATCCATTTCACAATCTTGTGGGAAAAGGGGCAGAGACCACTCTAACTGCTTCCTGCTGTGTAGGGGCGATGAGGGGTGATCATGGAATGGAATTGATCAGCCTTGGGCAGGGAATAATTCTTAGAATTTTTAGTAAATAGTGCAGCTCTCAATTATTTGAACCTGTTGCTGTGTTGTTCAGTAGAACAGGATTAAAGTAGATTGACCCACTCTTCTCCAGCTGTAAGGAAATTGCAATCTCAACACTTATCCTTTTTGAAGAGCAACCTTAAGCCTTCTAAGGGTTCACAAACCCACTGCTCCCTAGGACTCTCAGGAGTTGGGTCGTTTTTTTATGATGGTGCAGCTTTAATCTGAGTGTGATGAATACAAGGTTTTATCCCAGCCAATTTGACAGATGAATGTGTGCTGAGTAATACCACATGTGGTCCTGTCCACCTTGCAGTCAGCTGGTGCTCAGGTCCTTGATCTCGCCAGGTTTTTTTTTTTTTTTTTTTTTAAATCAGTGTTCAGGTGTTCTTTTTTATAAATTTTATTTATTTATTTATTTTTATTTTTGGCTGTGTTGGGTCTTCACCTCTGTGCAAGGGCCCTCTCTAGTTGCAGCAAGTGGGGGCCACTATTCATCGCGGTGTGCGGTCCTCTCACTATCGCGGCCTCTTTTGTTGCAGAGCACAGGCTCCAGACATGCAGGCTCAGTAGTTGTGGCTCACAGGCCCAGTTGCTCCACGGCATGTGAGATCCTCCCAGACCAGGGCTCAAACCCGTGTCCTCTGCATTGGCAGGCAGATTCTCAACTACTGCACCACCAGGGAAGCCCTCTCCAGGTTTTAAGGAGGACTCAATCTCCAGGTCGGAAAGGATGTAAGTTTACTTCAGTTGGACAGACAGACCCTCTGGAAGCAAACTCATTAACAAAGGTTAGTATAGTGCCCAAATCTTTAACATAATTAGCAACAGCTAGGTCTTTCAGAGCATTTACTGATTTACCTGTTCAGGCAGACACCTGGATTGGCCTACCATACTATATTTCAAAGTGACTTAATTTAATCCTACTTCTGGGAGCCACTCTGATCTGTAGCAAGGCAATTGGCAAGGCCTTATCCCAAGTTAAATTAGTTTCTTGAAATACTTTAGCAATGCTCCTTTTCAATGTATGATTCATTTTCTCATTTCTTCCTGCTGATTGTGGTTTCAAGGATGAATGTAACTTCCAATTAATTTGCAGTGCTTTAGCCACTTGTTGTGTTATGCTAGAGAAAAAAGCAGGTCTGTTATCACTCTGAAGGGTGTTGTTAGATAGTCCAGACAGGGGAATAATTTCCATAGGAGGACTTTAACCACTTTGGAGGCTTTTTCTGTCCAGGTGAGATATGCTTCTACCCATCCTGAAAAAGTGTCCACACACACCAGCAGGTATCTGAATTTTCCTGCAACACGAGGCATTTGAGTTAAGGCCTATTTGTCCATCCTCTTTGGGACAGGGGCCTTTTTGCAGAGTCTCCATCTGGGGAAGCCTGACAGCAGTTTGGTGGTTATTTTTAACACAAATCATGCAATTCTGAGTGACTCACTGGATGGTCTTTTGTAGGTGAGGTCCCATTATATACTTCTGAATCCATTGCAGGGTGGCATCTCTCCAGTAATGGGTACTGTCATGAATGTGCTTCAGCACAGTGTCCAAGAGGACCTTAAGAATCAAAACAGTTCCTTGTACTTTACATTTCCAGCCAGGTGAGTTATGATCAAGAGTGAAATCCCACTCTTTGGCCCTCTCCTTGTCCTTTTCTGAAAACACTGGCTGATATTTTGACAAGTCAATCTGCAGGAGAAGTGACCCTATCATGGCTTGATAATCACCTTCCTTTGCTGCTTTCTTTGCAGCTTGGTCAGCTAACAGATTGCCCTTTATTATATGAGTCTCTCCTTTCTGGTGGCCTGAGCAGTGCATTATGGCCACTTGTGAGGGCTTATGGACTGCTTCTAATAGTGACAGGATTTCAGAAGCATGTTTTATATCTTTATTTTGAAGTGAGAATTCCCCTTTCTTTCCAGATTGCCCCAAGAGCATGTATCACAGAGAATGCATAGAGGGAGTCTGTGTGTATATTTACTCACTTCCCTTCAGCAAGGAGCAGGGCTCTTGTCAGACCAATGATTTCTGCCTTCTGAGCTGAGCTCCCTGGAGCCAGGGTTTTTGCTTCAAAAATTCTTTTAAGTGTTACCACTGCATACCCAGCACGTTGCCTACCTTGGTCCATGAAGCTGCTTCCATCAGTGAAAATTCCATATCTGGCTCTGCCAAGGGTTGGTCCTTTAAGTCTCCTCTGCTAGAGTACACTAGCTCAATGATGTGTAGGCAGTCGTGCTCTGGGGATTGTGCAGCATCAATTGGGAGCAACGTGGCTGGATTTAGGGCTGAAGTGACTTGAAGTCTTGCATTGGGATTGTCTAGGAGAATGACTTGGTACTTTCCCATTGTGCTGGAAGTCAGCCAATAGTCCCCTTTCTGTTCCAGCAAAGAAAGGACATGGTGAGGAATATACACACAGGTGGGTTGCCCCAGGGTAAACTTCTCAGCTTCCTGAAGTACATCACTAGTAGCTGCTACAGCTCAAAGGCAAGGGGGTCACCCCTTAACAGTCTGTTCTAGTTGTTTTGAGAAGTAGGCAACAAGTCGAGGGATATTACCCAGAGTTTGAATTAACACCCCAAGACTTATGCATTGTCTCTCATGTACATACATTTTGAAAGGTTTCTTTAAGTCCAGTAGTCCCCAAATCTGGGGATGAAACTAACTTCATTTTTATTGTTTCAAAGGCTGTTTGGCCCTCTTTAGTCCAAGTAAGGGGCTCAAGATTGTGTCCCTTCAGTGCCTCATAGAGGAGCTTTACTATGAGCCCACAGTTTGGGATCAAAACCCGAGAGAACCCTGCCATCCCCAGAAAACCTCTCAGTTGTCTGTGGGTCCTGGGTGCTCCCAAACCTGCAATTGCCTGCTTTATTTTAGGCAAAAGATCCTGCTGTCCTTGGGAGAGGACAAAGCCTAGATACATGACTTGCTGTTTGTAAATCTGAACTTTTTCCTGGGAGACCTTATATCCACAATTGGCCAAATAGTTCAAGGTTCTGATTGTATTTTGTAGACATTTATCATATGCAGGGCTCACTATGATCAAGTCGTCCACATATTGGACCAAAAGTCCTTTGCCCAATATTAACTTTCTAAGATCTCTAGCCAACATCTCCCCAAACAAGGTAGGGGAATTCTTAAATCCTTGAGGCAGGACTGTCCAACAATACTGTTGGACTGCCTGTGTTTCTGGGTCCTGCCATTCAAAAGCAAATAGCTGCTGTGTTTCTTCTGCAATAGGAATGCAGAAAAAAACATCTTTCAAGTCCAGGACTGAGAACTAGCTGTATTCTGGAATAGTTGTGAACAGAGTGTATGGATTAGACACCACAGGGTGTACTCTTGGGTTACTTCATTAATAGTCCTCAAATTTGGACAAAACAATACTCTGCTGAGTTTGACTTTTTGACTGGGAGGATAGGGGTGTTATATGGGGACCTGCAAGGTTTAATCAGTCCTATTTTCAAAAACTTCTCCAGAATTGGCTGAATTCACTTTTCGGCCTCTTGTCTCAGAGGATATTGTTTTAGATTAGGTGTCCCAGTATCCCTTTTTAATGGGATTTGTATTGGTCTTTCATTTTTGGCCTTCCCCGGAGTGCTGTCAGCCCACACTTCGGGCCTTACCTTTTTGTAGACCTCAGTGGGAAAGAGCTCTGTCTCCTTTTCTGGGGTTTCCATGAGCACCATTTGTAGGCTTAAAGTGTGCTCCGGTGGGACCCTGATGTCAAGCTGTTCTAGTGAAAAAGTTACTTGAACATTTAATTTACAAAGGAGATCTCATCTCAAAAGGGGGACTGGACACTCTGGCATATATAAGAAGCTATGTTTCAGGGTGAGGTCCCCTAGTTGGCATTCTAGAGGTTGTAAGAATGAACAGTTTTCTACTTCTTCAGAAACTCCTGTGACCAGGATAGACTGAGATGATAGTTTCTATGCCACCTTGGTATTTACCACAATATGTGGCACCCGTATCTATTAGAAAGTCAATCAACTTGTTCTCCATTGTCAAAGTTACCCAGGGCTCCTGTGGGGAAATTAGAATTGGACGCCTCAAGTCCAAGAGAGTTCCTGGGCCTCTTCATTCATTATCAGAGTGTTCCTCTCTTTCTACCAAATGAGAGGTTCCTGTCTTCCTTCTATTATTCTATTTCCTATTTTTACTGTAAGGCAATCTTTCTTCCAATGCCCTTCCTCCTTGCAGTAAGGACATTGTTCCTTCCCCAATGGTGACTTACTTTCCTTTAGGTTACTCGCTTTCCAGGAATTCAATGCTGCTGCCCGAAAAGCTGCCTTCCATTTTGCATCTTCTTGCTTCTGTTGTTGTTCCCTGTTTCTGAATACTTAAGCAACATGTAAAAGCACTTGCGAAGGGTTCATTCCAAATGCACAATCTAACTTCTGTAAATTTATACTTATATCTGGGGCACTTTGCCCAATTATGGTCATATTTACCATCCTTATGTTCTCAGGGGCCCCAGGGTCTGCATCTGTGTAGCACCTATAAGCTTGATAAATCCTTTCTAGAAACTCTGATGGATTCTCATTTGGTTTTTCTTTTATCTCCTAAATTTTGTTTAAGCTCTTTTGTCTAGGTACCCCCTTTTGAAGACCCACTAAGACAGATCTCCTATAATGTTCTAAAAGTGGCCTGCATCCATTATTAGGATCTCCGTTAGGCTCAGCAATGAGGATTGCCAGATTTGTTTCTGGAGTTCCATTTGGACCCACTAGATGGAGCTGGTGCACTTCCTCTCTAGCCTTCTCAATGACCATCCTCCTTTCATACCCAGTAAGCATTATATTCATGAGTGTGAATGTCTGCCCAAGTGGGATGGTGAGTGGCAAATATAGAGGTGAAAAGTTCAGTCATATGGAGTGGGTCCTCTTGGTAAGCAGGGTTGTGGTTTTTCCAGGTAAGCAAATCTAAATTTGAGAATGGATTGTGCATCCATAGAAACCCAGTTGGTTGGCCATTTGCATTAAGGCTTCGTACAGGATATCAGTACAAGGGAAATTGCCCTGCTGTGGGAAGGGGCTCCCAGTCCAAACTGGGTGCCTTGTCAGGTCTTAGATGGTGATACTAAACCAGGTCCCTGAGCCCTGTGGTTTAACAGAGAAACTTCTATTCGATCCCCGTGGGTAAGGGAAACAGGAGGTGGTGAAATGAGTGAATATGTTGGCGGTGTAGTGGGGGGATATTGGAACAATGGCTGGTGCAGCATGTTTGGCCAGTGGGAGAGTTGGATAAGCCAGAGGGGGGTTTAAGTTTTGAAGTAACATGTCCCCACTCTCATTTTATCCCTCTTCCCCTTGTAGAACAGGTTCCCCCTTGGGTTTCCTTTCAGACTGCTGCACCATAACATGGCAGCCCTCTGACTTCTTTTACTCCTGATGCAATAGCATAAATGCTTCTACATATGGAATCTCATCTCTTTCCCCTGCTCTTTTGCAAAACACTTCTAATTGTGAGATCGTATAATAATTGAGTGAGCCATTCAGGGGTCATTGCTGTTCTGATCCTAACATATACTGATTCCACACCCTATTACAATAGTACACTATCTTTTTCTTAGTCATAGGCTCCTGGCTACGTTTTGCCCATTTATCTAATATATGCCCCAAAGGGCTTTCCTTTAGGATAGATGAAGTATTTCCCATTTTTATAAGTTTGTATAACACTGAAACACAAAAGACTCAAACAAATTCCTACACAAAAAGCACAAATTCCAACATTGATGCACACAAAACAGAAACCAACAACCTGGTTCCCAAATCAGGTAGAGTACAACAACAATTCCCCTCTCCAACAGGACACCCCAATCAAACAAACTGGCTGGTCCCATAAAGGGAAAGCCCAAAATGAGGGGGGGAATTTGTTCCTGGTTGTACATGCCAGAGCGAATTACCCTACTAATTGAGTCCATCGACTCGCAGAAGTTTGTCAGTTCCTTGCTTCAACTGCCAAACACTGGGGTAGCTGGTGCCACTTCAGGGAAATTTGAAGGGAAGATCCTCAGGACAAATGGTCCTGGCAGCTGCTAAAGGCTTGCCCCCAAGTTCCCTCATCGTGGCCAGTTAGCCTCAAACAGCAAGCCTCGTGGCTGGCTCGCCAAATTTGCGACCAAATCCAAGCTTGGTCTGCTCGCCATATGACAGGCCAATAATTGGGAGACAAGGTGTTGAGGCAAGAATAGCGACTTTATTCAGAAAGCCAGGTGTCTGAGAAGATGATGGACTAATATCCCAGAGTACCATCTTATCGGGGTCTGGATGCCAGTTTCTTTTATAAAACAGAGAGGGGTAGGAGATGAGGAAGTAAAGTAAAAAGACCATGAGTCTTGCAAAATATCTCCTGGCTTGACATGCATTGGGGAGGGGGTGTGTTAATTTCTTCTTTTCTGCAGCCATTTACAGATGTGCAGGGTCAGATGGTCTCCCTGTGAGTTGAACAAAGGCACTTAAGTTTAACATTCAGGCAGAGGGGCAGGGTTCCCTGAAGCAGGCCACTATGTATGCTTACAGCTGTAGACAGCATCCTTTTAGTGATTATAATAACAAAAGCAATGAAAAGCAAAGATTAAAGTAAAAGAAACATATCCAACATGGAGTCAGATTTTGCTCTACCCTGTTACAGGAGAATTATTCAAACTATTTTGGGGAAGGGGTGGGATTTCCAAGGTATTGGGCCACTGCCCAATTTTGGCCCTTTATGGTCAGCCTCGGAACTGTCATGGTGCCTGTGGTTGTACCATTTAGCATGCTAATGTAGTACAATGAGTATATAATGAGGCTCAAGGTCTACAGAAATCAAATCTTCCACCATCTTGGGCTTAGTTGGTTCTAAAATTTTTGTTGTGTACTTCTTCTTTTCCTCCATGGCTGTGTCATTCTTTTAAGGGTTGCGCCCTGCCCCCTTCCTTCTTGACTTAAAACCTAGTTTTAATACCTAAACTAATGGCAGTTTTCACCTTCCTTAGAAATGTAATCTTAATCAACCAGTCTGAAATTTTCTAGCCAGCAACACTGAGTTAATCTGTTACTTGTCTCTCTCCATCTCCCAAAGGAAGAAAATGAAATCTGCATGATAAAACCCACCCCATTCCCTTCCCCAAAGAAGATGTCCTGGCCTATAAACAATTCTTTCTTTTCTTTTGCTAATAGTTTCCTTGACCCAACCTTCTTCATATAAAAATCTTCCATTATGTACAACCCCTCAGAGAACCCATGAAATTGCTAGATGGGATGCTGTCTAATTCATGAATTTCTTAATAAAGCCAATTAGATCTTCAAATTTACTCAGTTAAATTTTGTTTTTTAATAGCTTCCAGAGAGCCATGTGCTGTTTCTCTTGTTTTTGAGACCCTGTCTAGACACCAGGAGAACAAACCTGGGTTATCAGCTGGATGATGAGGGAGATGGGTTTGTCATTCCCTGTTGCTCCAGATGACAATTAGCCAATCCTCTGAAGCAGAATCACCTCTGCTGACCCACAGCTTATAAGTTTGTGTGAATGTATCAGTAAAGATAGGAGGACTGACCAGCTGAGTCTAGCTGAAAACACCAACTCACAGCACCATAAACTAAATAAATGTTGTTGTTTTATTCCAATAATGTTTAGAGATTTTTATTTTTTGCTGCTTAGCAATAACAAACTGATAACTAGAGGTTGGATGCTGCCATAACAAAAGTCTAAAATATGTGCCATTGGCTTTAGGACCAAGCTGCAGGTTAAGTATGGAAAAGTGGTGGGGAAATTGATAGCAAAAACATTAAAAAAAAAAGCAAGTAAACTGTGATTAAGGGATGGAAAAATAATTGATATTGAAGACTGTAGAAAATAGGTGACACACATTTTGTAGTACGAAACAACTGGCAAAAATGCTGTATAAAATAATTTAGAAGATGGAGAATATATACATTTTTGGATTTGGCCAAAGAAATACTCAGATCTTCAGAATGTTGAAAATGTCAGGTGGCAGGACCTGGGTTGTAAGATAAAATTGTTTCTCTTCTCCAGTCTCCAAAGATAGTAAAATTCCTCAAAATACAATGAAGTTTAAAGGTAAAGATCAAATTAAGGTGTGGCTGGAAGACTCTTTGATAAGACCTAGTAGAATTTTTTTTGGTAGATCCTGTAAGCCAGATAAAAGAGCTTCTAGGAATCTTAAGGACATTATCACTCAGCAGACTGACATAGAATAGAAAAGTAACTATAAATAAGTCTAGAGCTGTACTGTCCAATATAACATCTATTCACCACATGTGATTATTAAATTGAAATTAATAAAAAATGAGTAACACTTAAAAATCAGTTCCTCAGTTGCACTAGATGCATTTCAAGTGCTCAATAGACACACGTGACTAAGGGTTTTTGTGTTGACAGTGGAGAATATTGAACATTTCTATCATAGAAACATATTGGATATTGCTGGTCTAGAAAAAGAAGTATGTCTCAAGCACAATTGTGAGTGTGTTTTTTTGAGCATGAAATGAAGTATAATCACATAATTAGGAATCATTCAAAGATTTTAACATATATATTATATTATGTATATATGAAAAAGTGTTAAAATCATAATATGTAAAGAACTTATACAACTTAATAGAAAAAATCCAATTAAAAATGGGCAGAGGAACCAAATAGACATTTTTCAAAAAGACATACAAATGGCCAACAGGTACATGAAAACGGGCTCAAAATCACTAATCGTTAGGAAAACGCAAATCCCAAACCACAAAGAGGTATCATTTAACAACTGTCAGAATGGCTATTATCAAGAAGATTTCTTGAAAAATAACGTGTGGACAAGGGTGTGGACAAAAAAGAACACTTGCACACAGTTGGTGAGAATGTAAATTGATGCAGCTATCATGGAAAACAGTATGGAGGTTCCTCAAAAAGATAAAAATAGAACTACCATATGATCAATTCCACTACTAAGTACTTACGTGAAGAAATTGAAATCACTATCTCAAAAAGATATCTACACCCCCATGTGCGTTGCACCATTATTTACAATAGTAAAGACATGGAAACAGTCTAAGTATTCATCAATAGATGAATGGGGAAAGAAAATGTGGTATACAAGTACAAAGAAATATTATTCAGCTGTAAAAAAGAAGGAAATTCTGCCATTTGCAACAAACATAGATAAACCCTGAAGACATTATGCTAAGTGAAATAAGTCAGACAGAGAAATACAAATACCATGAAATCTCACTTATATGTGGAATCTAAAACAACAACAGAGGAGGAGCTTCAAGATGGAGGAAGAGTAAGACGTGGAGATCACCTTCCACCCCACAAATACATCTACATGAGAAATACATCTACATGAGAAATACATCTACATGTGGAATAACTCGTACAGGACACCTACTGAATGCTGGCAGAAGACCTCAGACCTCCCAAAAGGCAAGAAACTTCCCACGTACCTGGGTAAGGCAAAAGAAAAAAGAAAAAACACAGACAAAAGAATAGGGATTGGACCTGCACCAGAGGGAGGGAGCTGTGAAGGAGGAAAGGTTTACACGGACTAGAAGCCCCTTCATGGGCGGAGACTGCGGGTGGCGGAGGTGGGAAGCTTTGGAGCCACGGAGGAGAGGAGAGCGCAGCAAAAGGGGTTCAGAGGGCAAAGCGGAGAGATTCCCGCACAGAGGATCGGTGCCTACCAGCACTCACCAGCCCAAGCGGCTTGTCTCCTCACCCGCCGGGACGGGTGGGGGCTGGGAGCTGAAACTCGGACTTCAGTCGGATCCCAGGGAGAGTACTGGGTTTGGCTGTGTGAACACAACCTGAAGGGACTAGTGTGCCACAGCTAGCCGGGAGGGAGTCTGGGAAAGTCTGGAGCTGCCAAAGACGCAAGAGACTTTTTCTTGCCTCTTTGTTTCCTGGTGCGTGAGGAGAGGGGATTAAGAGCGCCGCTTAAAGGAGCTCCAGAGATGGGCGTGAGCCGCGACTATCAGCATGGACCCCAGAAACGGGCATGAGACACTAAGGCTGCTCCTGCAACCACCGAGAAACCTGTGTGCAAGCACAGGTCACTATCCACACCTCCCCTCCTGGGGGCCTGTGCAGCCCACTACTGCCAGGGTCCCGTGATCCAGGGACAACTTCCCTGGGAGAAAGCACAGTGCATCTCAGGCTGGTGCAACATCACACTGGCCTCTGCTCCCACAAGCTCAACCCGCACCCATACCCCTCCCTCCCCCCGGCCTGAGTGAGCCAGAGGCCCTGAATCAGCTGCTCCTTTAACTACGTCCTGTCTGAGCGAAGAACAGACGCCCTCAGGCAACGTACATGCAGAGGCGGGTCCAAATCCAAAGCTGAACCCCGGGAGCTGTGTGAACAAAGAAAAGAAAGGGAAATTTCTCCCAGCAGCCTCAGGAGCAGCGGATTAAATCTCCACAATCAACTTGATGTACCCTGCATCTGTGGAATACCCGAATAGACAACAAATCATCCCAAATTGAAGAGGTGGACTTTGGGAGCAATGATATATATATATTTTTCCCTTTTTCTCTTATTGTGAGTGTGTATGTGTATGATTCTGTGTGTGATTTTGTCTGTGTAGCTTTGCTTTTACCATTTGTCCTAGGGTTCTGTCTGTCCATTTCTTTTTTTACTTAAAAATATTTTTTTCTTAATATTTATTTTTTATTTTAATAATTTTATTTTACTTCATTTTATTTTATTTTATCTTCTTCTTTCATTCCTTCTTTTTTTCTCCCTTTTATTCTGAGCTGTGTGGAGGAGAGGATCTTGGTGCTCCAGCCAGGGCTCCAGCCAGTGCTCCAGCCAGTGATCCTCAGGGCTGTGCCGCTGAGGTGGGAGAGCCACGTTCAGGGGACTGGTCCACAAGAGACCTCCCAGCTCCACGTAATATCAAATGGTGAAAATCTCCCAGAGATCTCCATCTCAATGCCAAAACCCAGCTCCACTCAACGACCAGCAAGCTACAGTGCAGGACACCCTATGCCAAACAACTAGCAAGTCAGGAACACAACCCCATCCATTAGCACAGAGGCTGCCTAAAATCATAATAAGGCCACAGATACCCCAAAACATACCACCAGACGTGGACCTGCCCACCAGAAAGACAAGATCCAGCCTCATCCACCAAAACACAGGCACTAGTCCCCTCCACCAGGAAGCCTACACAACCCACTGAAACAACCTTAACCACTGGGGAAAGACAACAAAAACTATGGAAACTACAAACCTGCAGCCAGAAAAAAGGAGACCCCAAACACAGTAAGTTAAGCAAAATGAGAAGAAAGAGAAACACACAGCAGATGAAGGAGCAAGGCAAAAACCCACCAGACCTAACAAATGAAGAGGAAATAAGCAGTCTACCTGAAAAAGAATTCAGAATAATGATAGTAAAGATGATCCAAAATCTTGGAAATAGAATGGAGAAAATACAAGAAACGTTTAACAAGGACCTAGAAGAATAAAGAGCAAAGAAACTGTGATGAACAACACAATAAATGGAATTAAAAATTCTCTAGAAGGGATCAGTAGCAGAATAACTGAGGCAGAAGAATGGATAAGTGACCTGGAAGATAAAATAGTGGAAATAACTACTGCAGAGCAGGAAAAAAAAAAAAAAGATTGAAAAGAATTGAGGACAGTCTCAGACACCTCTGGGACAACATTACATGCACCAACATTCGAATTATAGGGGTCCCAGAAGAAGAAGAGAAAAAGAAAGAGACTGAGAAAATATTTGAAGAGATTATAGATGAAAACTTCCCTAATATGGGAAAGAAAATAGTTAATCAAGTCCAGGGAGCACAGAGAGTCTCATACAGGATAAATCCAAGGAAAAACACACCAAGACACATATTAATCAAGCTATCAAAAATTAAATACACAGAAAAATATTAAAAGCAGCAAGGGAAAAACAACAAATAATACATAATGGAATCCCCATAAGGTTAACGGCTGATCTTTCAGCAGAAACTCTGCAAGACAGAAGGGAGTGGCAGGACATACTTGAAATGACGAAGGAGAAAATCCTACAACCAAGGTTACTCTACCCAGCAAGGATCTCATTCAGATTTGATGGAGAAATTAGAAGATTTACAGACAGGCAAAAGGTAAGAGAATTCAGCACCAAGTAAGCAGTTTTACAACAAATGCTAAAGGAACTTCTCTAGGCAGGAAACACAAGGGAAGGAAAAGATCTACAATAATAAACACAAAACAGTTGAGAAAATGGTAATAGAAACATACATATCAATAATTACCTCAAATGTAAATGGATTAAATGCTCCAACCGAAAGACACAGACTGGCTGAATGGATACAAAAACAAGACCCATATATATGCTGTCTACAAGAGACCCACTTCAGACCTAGGGACACATACAGACTGAAAGTGAGGGGATGGAACAAGATATTCCATGCAAATGGAAATCAAAAGAAAGCTGGAGTAGCAATTCTCTTAGCAGACAAAATAGATTTTAAAATAAAGACTATTACAAGAGACAAAGAAGGACACTACATAATGATCAAGGGATCAATGCAAGAAGAAGATATAACAATTGTAAATATTTATGCACCCTACATAGGAGCACCTCAATACATAAGGCAAATACTAACAGCCATAAAAGGGGAAATTGACAGTAACACAATCATAGAAGGGGACTTTAACACCCCACTTTCACCAATGGACAGATCATCCAAAATGAAAATAAATAAGGAAACACAAGCTTTAAATGATACATTAAAAAAGATGGACTTAATTGATATTTAAAGGACATTCCATCCAAAAACAACAGAATACATTTTCTTCTCAAGTGCTCATGGAACATTCTCTAGGATAGATCATATCTTGGGTCACAAATCAAGCCTTGGTAAATTTAAGAAAATTGAAATTGTATCAAGTATCTTTTCCGACCACAACACTATGAGACTAGATACCAATTACAGGAAAAAATATGTAAGAAATACAAACACATGGAGGCTAAACAACACACTACTTGATAACAAAGAGATCACTGAAGAAATCAAAGGGGAAATAAAAAAATACCTAGAAAAAAAAGACAATGAAAACACAACAACTCAAAACCTATGGGATGCAGTAAAAGCAGTTCTAAGAGGGAAGTTTATAGCAATATAATGTTACTTCAAGAAACAAGAAACAGGGAGTAGGGGCAAGATGGTGGAAGAGTAAGACGCAGAGATCACCTTCCTTCCCACAGATACAGTAGAAATACATCTACACGTGGAACTGCTCCTACAGAACACCCACTGAACGCTGGCAGAAGACGTCAGACCTCCCAAAAGGCAAGAAAATCCCCACGTACTTGGGTAGGGTAAAAGAAAAAAGAAATAACAGAGACAAAAGAATAGGGACGGGACCTGCGCCAGTGGGAGGGAGCCGTGAAGGAGGAAAGGTTTCCAGGCACTAGGAAGCCCCTTTGCGGGCAGAGACTGCGGGTGGCAGAGGGGGGAAGCTTCGGAGCCACGGAGGAGAGCGCAGCCACAGGGGTGCGGAGGGCAAAACAGAGAGACTCCCGCACAGAGGCTCGGCGCCAACCAGCGCTCACCAGCCCGAGAGGCTTGTCTGCTCACCGGCCGGGGCGGGCGGGGGCTGGGAGCTGAGGCTCGGGCTTTGGTGCTAGCCGGGAGGGAGTCCGGGAAAAAGTCTGCAGCTGCCGAAGAGGCAAGAGACTTTTTCTTGCCTCTTTGTTTCGCGGCGCACAAGGAGAGGGGATTCAGAGCACTGCCTAAACAAAATCCAGAGACGGGTGCGAGCCGCAGCTATCAGCGCGGATCCCACAGCAACAGGGGCGCAGAGGGAAAAACGGAGAGATTCCTGCACAGAGGCTCGGCGCCGAGCAGCGCTCACCAGCCCAAGAGGCTTGTCTGCTCACCCGCTGGGGCAGGCGGGGCTGGGAGCTGAGGCGCGCGCGGGCTTCGGTCGGATCGCAGGGAGAGGACTGGGGTTGGCGGCGTGAACACAGCCTGAAGGGGTTGGCGTGCCGCGGCGAGCCGGGAGGGAGCCGGAGAGGAGGTCTGCAGCTGCCGAAGAGGCAAGAGACTTTTTCTTGCCTCTTTGTTTCGTGGTGCGCAAGGAGAGGGGATTCAGAGCGCCGCCTAGACGAACTCCAGAGGCGGGCGCGAGCCGCGGCTAACAGCGCGGACCCCAGAGACGGGCGCAAGCTGCGGTCATCAGCGCGGACCCCAGAGACTGGTAGGAGACGCTAAGGCTGCTGCTGCCACCACCAAGAAGCCTGTGTGCGAGCACATGTCACTCTCCACACCGCCCCTCCCGGGAGCCAGTGCAGCTCGCCACTGCCAGGCTCCCGTGATCCGGGGACAACTTCCCCCGGTGAACACACAGCGCGCCTCAGGCTGCTGCAACGTCACGACGCCTCTGATGCCGAACGTTCGCCCCGCCTCCTCCGTACCGCTCCCTCCCCCGGCCTGAGTGAGCCAGAGCCCCCGAAGCAGCTGCTCCTTTAACCCCGTTCTGTCTGGGCGGGGAACGGACGCCCTCAGGCGACGTACATGCAGAGGCGGGTCCAAATCCAAAGCTGAACGCTGGGAGCTGTACGAACAAAGAAGAGAAAGGGAAATCTCTCTCAGCAGCCTCAGAAGCAGTGGATTAAAGCTCCACAAACAACTTGATGTGCCTGCATCTGTTGAATACCTGAATAGACAACGAATCATCCCAAATTCAAAAGGTGGACTTTAGGAGCAGGATATATTAATTTCCCCTTTTCCTTTTTTTTGTGAGTGTATATGTGTATGCTTCTGGGTGAGATTTTGTCTGTATAGCTTAGCTTTCACCATTAGACCTAGGGTTAGGTCCGTCCATTTTTTTTTTTTTTTAATTAAAAAAATTTTTTTTCCTAATATATGTTTTCTTAATAATTTTTTCCATATTTTCTATTTTTAGAAATTAAAAAACTTTTTAATAAGTTTTTTCGTATTTTTTATTTTAAAAAATTAAAATTTTTTTTCTTAATAAATTTTTTCTTAAAAATTTTTTTCTTATTTTTTACTATAAAAAATTAATAAATCTATTTTTAAAAATTAAAAAAAAATTTTTTCTGAATACATTTACTCAATAATTTTTTTCTTATTTTTTATTATAATAGCTTTATTTTACTTTATTTTATCCTCTTTCTTTCTTTCTATTTTTTTCTCCCTTATATTCTGAGCTGTGTGGATGAAAGGCTCTTGGTGCTCCAGCCAGGCATCAGGGCTGTGCCTCTGAGGTGGGAGAGCCAACTTCAGGACACTGGTCGACAAGAGACCTCCCAGCTCCACGTAATACCAAACGGCAAAAATCTCTCAGAGATCTCCATCTCAACATCAAGACCCAGCTTCACTCAACGACCAGCAAGCTACAGGGCTGGACACCCTATGCCAAACAACTAGCAAGACAGGAACACAGCCCCATCCATTAGCAGGGAGGCTGCCTAGAATCATAAGGCCACAGACACCCCAAAACACACCACCAGAAGTGGACGTGCCCACCAGAAAGACAAGATTCAACCTCATCCACCAGAACACAGGCACTAGTCCCCTCCACCAGGAAGCCTACACAACCCACTGAACCAACCTTACCCACTGGGGACAGATACCAAAAACAACGGGAACTACGAACCTGCAGCCTGTGAAAAGGAGACCCCAAACACAGTAAGATAAGCAAAATGAGACGACAGAAAAACACACAGCAGATGAAGGAGCAGGGTCAAAACACACCAGACCTAACAAATGAAGAGGAAATAGGTAGTCTACCTGAAAAAGAATTCAGAATAATGATAGTAAGGATGATCCAAAATCTTGGAAATAGAATAGACAAAATGCAAGAAACATTTAACAAGGACGTAGAAGAACTAAAGAGGAATCAAGCAATGATGAAAAACACAATAAATGAAATTAAAAATACTCTAGATGGGATCAATAGCAGAATAACTGATGCAGAAGAACGGATAAGTGACCTGGAAGATAAAATGGTATAAATAACTACTGCAGAGCAGAATAAAGAAAAAAGAATGAAAAGAACTGAGGACAGTCTCAGAGACCTGTGGGAAAACATTAAACGCACCAACATTCGAATTATAGGGGTCCCAGAAGAAGAAGAGAAAAAGAAAGGGACTGAGAAAATATTTGGACAGATTATAGTTGAAAACTTCCCTAATATGGGAAAGGAAATAGTTAATCAAGTCCAGGAAGCACAGAGAGTCCCATACGGGGTAAACCCAAGGAGAAACACGCCAAGACACATATTAATCAAACTGTCAAAAATTAAATATAAAGAAAACATATTAAAAGCAGCAAGGGAAAAACAACAAATAACACAAAAGGGAATCCCCATAAGGTTAACATCTGATCTTTCAGCAGAAACTCTGCAAGCCAGAAGGGAGTGGCAGGATATACTTAAAGTGAAGAAGAAC
This sequence comes from Balaenoptera ricei, assembly GCF_028023285.1. Classification (NCBI taxonomy): domain Eukaryota; kingdom Metazoa; phylum Chordata; class Mammalia; order Artiodactyla; family Balaenopteridae; genus Balaenoptera; species Balaenoptera ricei. Next base: position 47,516,495 of record NC_082649.1, on the reverse strand, counting down.
AAAAACCTACAACCAAGATTACTCTACCCAGCAAGGATCTCATTCAGATGTGATGGAGAAATTAAAACCTTTACAGACAAGCAAAAGCTGAGAGAGTTCAGCACCACCAAACCAGCTTTACAACAAATGCTAAAGGAACTTCTCTAGGCAAGAAACACAAGAGAAGGAAAACACCTACAATAACAAACCCAAAACATTTAAGAAAATGGGAATAGGAACATACATATCGATAATTACCTTGAATGTAAATGGATTAAATGCTCCCACCAAAAGACACAGACTGGCTGAATGGATACAAAAACAAGACCCATATATATGCTGTCTACAAGAGACCCACTTCAGACCTAGAGACACATACAGACTGAAAGTGAGGGGATGGAAAAAGATATTCCATGCAAATGGAAATCAAAAGAAAGCTGGAGTAGCAATTCTCATATCAGACAAAATAGACTTTAAAATAAAGAATATTATAAGAGACAAAGAAGGACACTATATACTGATCAAGGGATCGATCCAAGAGGAAGGTATAACAATTGTAAATATTTATGCACCCAACATAGGAGCACCTCAATACATAAGGCAAATACTAACAGCCATAAAAGGGGAAATCGACAGCAACACAATCATAGTAGGGGACTTTAACACCCCACTTTCACCAATGGACAGATCATCCAAAATGAAAATAAATAAGGAAACACAAGCTTTAAATGATACATTAAACAAGATGGACTTAATTGATATTTATAGGACATTCCACCCAAAAACAACAGAATACACATTTTTCTCAAGTGTGCATGGAACATTCTCCAGGATAGATCATATCTTGGGTCACAAATCAAGCCGTGGTAAATTTAAGAAAATTGAAATCGTATCAAGTATCTTTTCCGACCACAAAGCTATGAGACTAGATATCAATTACAGGAAAAGATCTGTAAAAAATACAAACACATGGAGGCTACACAATACACTACTTGATAACGAAGTGATCACTGAAGAAATCCAAGGGCAAATCAAAAAATACCTAGAAACAAATGACAATGGAGATACGAAGACCCAAAACCTATGGGACGCAGCAAAAGCAGTGTTAAGAGGGAAGTTTATAGCAATACAAGCCTACCCCAAGAAACAGGAAACATCTCGAATAAACAACCTAACCTTGCACCTAAAGCAATTAGAGAAAGAAGAACAAAAAAACCCCAAAGCTAGCAGAAGGAAAGAAATCATAAAGATCAGGTCAGAAATAAATGAAAAACAAATGAAGGAAACAATAGCACAAATCAATAAAACTAAAAGCTGGTTCTTTGAGAAGATAAACAAAATTGATAAACCATTAGCCAGACTCATCAAGAGAAAAAGGGAGAAGATTCAAATCAATAGAATTAGAAATGAAAAAGGAGAAGTAACCACTGACACTGCAGAAATACAAAAGATCATGAGAGATTACTACAAGCAACTCTATGCCAATAAAATGGACAACCTGGAAGAAATGGACAGATTCTTAGAAATGCACAAACTGCCGAGACTGAACCAGGAAGAAATAGAAAATATGAACAGACCAATCACAAGCACTGAAATTGAAACTGTGATTAAAAACCTTCCAACAAACAAAAGCCCAGGACCAGATGGCTTCACAGGTGAATTCTATCAAACATTTAGAGAAGAGCTAACACCTACCCTTCTCAAACTCTTCCAAAATATTGCAGAGGGAGGAACACTCCCCAACTCATTCTATGAGGCCACCATCACCCTGATACCAAAACCAGAAAAAGATGTCACAAAGAAAGAAAACTACAGGCCAATACCACTGATGAACATAGATGCAAAAATCCTCAACAAAATACTCGCAAACAGAATCCAACAGCACATTAAAAGGATCATACACCATGAGCAAGTGGGGTTTATCCCAGGAATGCAAGGATTCTTCAATATACGCAAGTCAATCAATGTGATACACCATATTAACAAATTGAAGGAGAAAAACCATATGATCATCTCAATAGATGCAGAGAAAGCTTTCGACAAAATTCAACACCCATTTATGATAAAAGCCCTGCAGAAAGTAGGCATAGAGGGAAATTTCCTCAACATAATAAAGGCCATATATGACAAACCCACAGCCAACATTGTCCTCAATGGTGAAAAACTGAAACCATTTCCACTAAGATCAGGAACAAGACAAGGTTGCCCACTCTCACCAGTAGTATTCAACATAGTTTTGGAAGTGTTAGCCACAGCAATCAGAGAAGACAAAGAAATAAAAGGAATCCAAATCGGAAAAGAAGAAGTAAAGCTGTCACTGTTTGCAGATGACATGATACTATACATAGAGAATCCTAAAGAGGCTACCAGAAAACTCCTAGAGCTAATCAATGAATTTGGTAAAGTAGCAGGATACAAAATTAATGTACAGAAATCTCTTGCATTTCTATACACGAATGATGAAAAATCTGAAAGTGAAATTAAGAAAACACTCCCGTTTACCATTGCAACAAAAAGAATAAAATATCTAGGAATAAACCTACCTAAGGAGACAAAAGACCTGTATGCAGAAAATTATAAGACACTGATGAAAGAAATTAAAGATGATACAAATAGATGGAAAGATATACCATGTTCCTGGATTGGAAGAATCAACATTGTGAAAATGACTCTACTACCCAAAGCAATCTACAGATTCAATGCAATCCCTATCAAACTACCACTGGCATTTTTCACAGAACTAGAACAAAAAATTTCACAATTTGTATGGAGACACAAAAGACCCCGAATAGCCAAAGCAATCTTGAGAACGAAAAATGGAGCTGAGGGAATCAGGCTCCCTGACTTCAGACTATATTACAAAGCTACAGTAATCAAGACAGTTTGGTACTGGCACAAAAACAGAAATATAGATCAATGGAATAGGATAGAAAGCCCAGAGATAAACCCACACACCTATGGTCACCTTATCTTTGATAAAGGAGGCAAGCATATACAGTGGAGAAAAGACAGCCTCTTCAATAAGTGGTGTTGGGAAAATTGGACAGATACATGTAAAAGTATGAAATTAGAACACTCCCTGACACCATGCACAAAAATAAACTCAAAATGGATTAAAGACCTAAGTGTAAGGCCAGACACTATCAAACTCTTAGAGGAAAACATAGGCAGAACACTCTATGACATACATCACAGCAAGATTCTTTTTGACCCAGCTCCCAGAGAAATGGAAATAAGAACACAAATAAACAAATGGGACCTAATGAAACTTAAAAGCTTTTGCACAGCAAAGGAAACCATAAACAAGACCAAAAGACAACCATCAGAATGGGAGAAAATATTTGCAAATGAAGCAACTGACAAAGGATTAATCTCCAAGATTTACAAGCAGCTCAATAACAAAAAAACGAACAACCCAATCCAAAAATGGGCAGAAGACCTAAATAGACATTTCTCCAAAGAAGATATACAGATGGCCTACAGACACATGAAAGAATGCTCAACATCATTAATCATTAGAGAAATGCAAATCAAAACTACAATGAGATATCATCTCACACCGGTCAGAATGGCCATCTTCAAAAAATCTAGAAACAATAAATGCTGGAGAGGGTGTGGAGGAAAGGGAACTCTCTTGCATTGTTGGTGGGAATGTAAATTGATACAGCCACTATGGAGAACAGTATGGAGGTTCCTTAAAAAACTACAAATAGAACTACCATACGATCCAGCAATCCCACTACTGGGCATATACCCTGAGAAAACCATAGTTCAAAAAGAGTCATGTACCAAAATGTTCATTGCAGCTCTATTTACAATAGCCAGGACATGGAAGCAACCTAAATGTCCATCGACAGATGAATGGATAAAGAAGATGTGGCACATATATATAATGGAATATTACTCAGCCATAAAAAGAAATGAAATGGAGGTATTTGTAATGAGGTGGATGGAGTTAGAGTCGGTCATACAGAGTGAAGTAAGTCAGAAAGAGAAAAACAAATACAGTATGCTAACACATATATACAGAATCTAAGGAAAAAAAAAAAAAAGGCCATGAAGAGCCTAGTGGCAAGACGGGAATAAAGACACAGTCCTACTAGAGAATGGACTTGAGGATATGGGGAGGGGGTGGGGTGAGATGTGACAGGGTGAGAGAGTGTCATGGACATATATACACTACCAAATGTAAAATATGTAGCTAGTGGGAAGCAGCCACATAGCGCAGGGAGATCAGCTCGGTGCTCTGTGACCACCTAGAGGGGTGGGATAGGGAGGGTTGGAGGGAGGGAGATGCAAGAGGGAAGAGATATGGGAACATATTGTATCTGTATAACTGATAAACTTTGTTATAAAGCAGAAGCTAACACACCATTGTAAGGCAATTATACTTCAATAAAGATGTTTAAAAAACAAACAAAAAAAAACAACAACAACAAAAAAAAAAGAAACAAGAAACATCTCAAATAAACAACCTAACCTTTCACCTAAAGCAGTTAGGAAAGAAGAACAAAAAAACCCCAAAGTTAGCAGAAGGAAAGAAATCATAAAGATCAGATCAGAAATAAATGAAAAAGAAATGAAGGAAATGATAGCAAAAATCAATAAAACTAAAAGCTGGTTCTTTGAGAAGATAAACAAAATTGACAAACCATTAGCCAGACTTATCAAGAGAAAAAGGGAGAAGACTCAAATCAATAGAATTAGAAATGAAAAAGGAGAAGTAACCACTGACACTGCAGAAATACAAACGATCATGAGAGATCACTACAAGCAACTCTATGCCAATAAAATGGACAAACTGGAAGAAATGGATAAACTCTTAGTAATGCACAACCTTCTGAGATTGAAGCAGGAGGAAATAGAAAATATGAACAGACCAATCACAAGCACTGAAATTGAAACTGTGATTAAAAATCTTCCAACAAACAAAAGCCCAGGACCAGATGGCTTCACAGGCGAATTCTGTCAAACATTTAGAGAAGAGCTAATACCTATCCTTCTAAAAATCTTCCAAAATATAGCAGAGGGAGGAAAACTCCCAAAATCATTCTACGAGGCCACCATCACCCTGATACCAAAACCAAACAAAGATGTCACAAAGAAAGAAAACTACAGGCCAATATCACTGATGAACATAGATGCAAACATCCTCAACAAAATACTAGCAAACAAAATCCAACAGCACATTAAAAGGATCATACAAAATGATTAAGTGGGGTTTATCCCAGGAATGCAAGGATTCTTCAATATATGCAAATCAATCAACGTGATACACCATATTAACAAATTGAAGGAGAAAAATCATATGATCATCTCAAACAATGCAGAGAAAGCTTTCAGCAAAATTCAACGCCCATTTATGATAAAAACCCTCCAGAAGGTAGGCATAGAGGGAACTTTCCTCAACATAATAAAGGCCATATATGACAAACCCACAGCCAACATCCTCCACAATGGTGCAGAACTGAAACCATTTCCACTAAGATCAGGAGAAAGACAAGGTTGCCCACTCTCACCAGTAGTATTCAACATAGTTTTGGAAGTTCTAGGCACAGCAAACAGAGAGGAAAAAGAAATAAAAGGAATCCAAATACAAATAGAAGAAGTAAAGCTGTCACTGTTTGCAGATGGCATGATACTATACATAGAGAATCCTAAAGATGCTACCAGAAAACTACTAGAGCTAATCAATGAATTTGGTAAAGTAGCAGGATACAAAATTAATGCACAGAAATCCTGCATTCCTATATACTAATGATGAAAAATCTGAAAGTGAAATTAAGAAAACAGTCCCATTTACCACTGCAACAAAAAGAACAAAATATCCAGGAATAAACCTACCTAAGGATACAAAAGACCTGTATGCAGAAAATTATAAGACACTGATGAAAGAAATTAAAGATGATACAAATAGATGGAAAGATATACCATGTTCTTGGGTTGGAAGAATCAACATTTTGAAAATGACTATACTACCCAAAGCAATCTACAGATTCTATGCAATCCCTATCAAACTACCACTGGCATTTTTCACAGAACTAGAACAAAAAATTTTACAATTTGTATGGAAACACAACAGACCCTGAATAGCCAAAGCAATCTTGAGAAAGAAAAACGGACCTGGAGGAATCAGGCACCCTGACTTCAGACTATTCTACGAAGCTACAGTAATCAAGACAGTATGGTACTGGCACAAAAACAGAAATACAGATCAATGGAACAAAATAGAAAGCCCAGAGATAAACCCGCCCACATATGGTAACCTTATCTTTGATAAAGGAGGCAAGAATATACAGTGGAGAAAAGACAGCCTCTTCAATAAGTGGTGCTGGGAAAACTGGACAGCTACATTTAAAAGAATGAAATTAGGACACTCCCTAACACCATACACAAAAATAAACTCAAAATGGATGAAAGACCTAAGTGTAAGGCCAGACACTATCAATCTCTTAGAGGAAAACATAGGTAGGATACTCTATGACATAAATCACAGCAAGATCCTTTTTGACCCACCTCCTAGAGAAATGGAAATAAAAACAAAAATAAAAAAGTGGGACCTAATGAAACTTAAAAGCTTTTGCACAGCAAAGGAAACCATAAACAAGACGAAAAGACAACCCTCAGAATGGGAGAAAATATTTTCAAATTAAGCAACTGACAAAGAATTAATCTCCAAAACATACAAGCAACACATGCAGCTCAATATCAAAAATACGAACAACCCAATCCAAAAATGGGCAAAAGGCCTAAATAGACATTTCTCCAAAGAAGATATCCAGATTCCCAACAAACACATGAAAGAATGCTCAACATCATTAATCATTAGAGAAATGCAAATCAAAACTACAATGAGATATCATCTCACACCAGTCAGAATGGCCATCATCAAAAACTCTACAAAGAATAAATGCTGGAGAGGGTGTGGAGAAAAGGGAGCCCTCTTGCACTGTTGGTGGGAATGTAAATTGATACAGCCACTATGGAGAACAATATGGAGGTTCCTAAAAAACTAATAATAGAACTACCATACGACCCAGCAGTCCCACTACTGGGCATATACCCTGAGAAAACCATAATTCAAAAAGAGTCATGTACCAAAATGTTCATTTCAGCTCTATTTACAATAGTCAGGACATGTAAGCAACCTAAGTGTCCATCAACAGATGAATGGATAAAGAAGATGTGGCACATATATATAACGGAATATTACTCAGCCATAAAAAGGAACAAAACTGAGTTATTTGTAGTGAGGTGGATGGACCTAGAAACTGTCATACAGAGTGAAGTAAGTCAGAAAGAGAAAAACAAATACCATATGCTAACATATATATGGAATCTTAAAAAAGCAAAAAAAAAAAAATGGTCAGAAGAACCTAGGGGCAAGATCGGAGTAAAGCTGCAGACCTACTAGAGAATGGACTTGAAAATACGGGGAGGGGGAAGGGTAAGCTGGGACAAAGTGAGAGAGTGGCATGGACATATGTGCAATACCAAACGTAAAATAGATAGCTAGTGGGAAGCAGCCGCATAGCACAGGGAGATCAGCTCGGTGTTTTGTGACCTCCTAGAGGGGTGGGATAGGTAGGGTGGGAAGGAGGGAGATGCAAGAAGGAAGAGATATGGGGACATATGTATATGTATAACTGATTCATTTTGTTATAAAGCAGAAACTAACACACCATTGTAAAGCAATTATACTCTAATAAAGATGTTAAAAATAAGTAAGTAAGTAAATAAATAAATAAATAAAATAAAACAACAACAAACTTATAGATACAGAAAACGGCTAGTGGTTTCCAGAGGCAGCAGGTGGTAGTGAGGGAAAATGGGTAAAGGGGGTCAAAAGATACAAACTTCCAGTTATAAGATAAATAAGTCCTTATGATTAAGTATAAAGATTAATGTTTGCAACTCAAATGTAGATTAGCATTTAGTTTCTAATAAGTTTGTGCTAACCAATTCTGCTACCCATAAGTATTTCCTCTTCTTGTATTAGATAACTGAGTGTACATTATAGTATTTGTAAATGTTGGCTTAAAAAATTTGTACAATGTGAGAGTTGCCAGTTAAGTTTTATTTGGGGTAAAATGAGGACTGCAACACGGGAGACAGCATTTCAGATAGCTCTGAGAAACTACTCCAAAGAAAGGGTTCGGGGGGGGAAGGTCAATATATATGTGATTTTGGTGAAGGGGGAATACATGCAATCAAGCACATATTTTTGCAGAATGTCTCATGAGGGTTACTGCTAGTCACAAGGAGCAGACGTCACCATGGAGGAATTTAGTGCTTTTCTAGATATGAGGAGATGGAAGAACTGGGCTCATAAAATCAGCTCCTGAAAATATCTAACTATCTGAAGACCTGTTCTGCCAGATTTTCTCAGAGCACCGAGTGCCTCATTCCTGATCTCCACCTTGAATTCATTTCAGGGGATGTTGAAGGTCAGCAGCTGTAGCTGCACCTGATTTAATCCTTGTAGAGGTAAATGGCAAGTGTCCATGGCAAGTGCCAATTTGCAGTTGAGAGAGACCCCTCATGGTCATAAATTCGACCATGCTTTGGGAGGCATTTTATGACCATTTCATCCCACAGTGCTAGGAAGGCTCATTCCTAGGTCTGGGAAAGATTTTGCTGATAGGCCACTCAATGTGCTATTACTGGACTAGGTCTTAATAGTCAAAGATCTCTGGACCACCTCTCCTTACTAGCCTGTAATCGTCCAGGAAAAAAATCCCTCTTATTTCATCTTCCCATATCTAGAGTTACTATTACAATCATTGACTGCATACAGAACTATATATTTGATCAACTGCTTCAAGTCGCCTAGTCATCATTATTTGTGTTGGAGGCTCAGTTGCACATTTGGTAATACAAGAAATTATAATCTTATAAAACGGCAAAAAGTGCAAATAATATAACTAATAAGGTTAATAGAGTTGTAAGTAAATATTTAAGCCAAGAGCTTTCCACACCAAACCAGGTTTTGAAGAGGTCGTCAAGACTAGGGAGTGAGTCCTTTAAGGCAGAGATCTGATTTTTCATATGCTTCATTAAATGTGTTACATTAGAGGATTCATCAGGTATGAAAACACAGTATTCAGTTTGAATTATGGCACAGGTGCCTCCCTGAAATGCTGTAAGGATGTTGAGGTCCATGCGGTTTTGTAGCACCACTTTCCTCATCATAGAGACCAAAGAATTCAATAGGCTAATAGCCTGGTTACTATCATTTAAAGCCTGTTGAGTGAATTTTGTTAAGGCTTCCATATGGCCGATTACATTCTCCAATCCTATTGAAGGCACAAAAATGGCTACTAAATGGTCATACCAGTGGAATACAGATCTCTTGACCCATCGGGCTTGTACCAATGGTAGATTGGCTGGGGTCATCCCTAAACTGTTATGTATATGACCTTGAGTCCATGGGAATCCCAGGGTACATCTTCCTATCCATCCTGGTGGAAACCAGGGCCATAAATTAGCACCACAAATCCACTGAGTTCCATTAGGTGCAGCCCAGTGAATCTCTGGTAGTCTGACCCAGTTGGTTCCATACCAATCACTCTCTCTAAGGGTAATAATATGTAGCCATTGTTCATAAGACACCCAGCCTAAATTCCTAATGTTACTAGGCTGGTCATCCTTAGTATGATTTAATTGTTCCCAACATAGAGGAGCTTTTAAACTTAAATGACCATAGCCTGATGTTAACCCAAAAAAATTCATACCATAATTGTGGGAGGTTTCCTTTTAATAGATGAGAGGTAACAGTTTTTGATTGAGGCTTAGCTCATCGTTTTTATTGAGCTTGAGTGACCCTAAAAGAAAGTTTGTATCTATGGCCAGGGTCAGAGCAGGTATTATTAATTGTCCAGGTGAGAGGATCCCACCTAGTAATATCAGGAGTAGCCTGAACAGGCCTGAATTTTCTTTCTTCTAAAATAAATTTCCTAAGGGCTACCCAATCTGAGCCTTGGAGGGCAGAAATCTACCAAGGCAACATAAAAGTATTAGACACAGGTAATTGGCCAGAAACCCAACAATTGGATTGATTTTTTAAATTAGCATAGGATGGTGCCCATGATATGAAAACATTTGATTCATATGCAAAGGTCCAAGATGTCAGGAAAACATTATAAATGATCATACAAGTCAGGTCCAGCATCTTGGGTAAGCTGTCTACTTCTGATGTCATCTTCTTCTCATCCTGCTGTGAGTGTAGTTTCTCCTCTACTTGAGCATCATTTTAAGGTGAGTTTGAAGTCAGCAGTCCTCTCTACACACCAGCCAGTGCAGGGGACTTTTTCCCCTTTTTAAGTGGGAATTATGAATCCAAGAGTCAATTCCCTTTAATTCTGTTGCACAGGAGCTAGTTAAGAGTACCTGGTGAGGGCCTTTCCATCTGGGTTGTAGTGAGTCATTTAAATGATGTCTTTTCCAATGTACATAATGTCCTGGTTGCAGGTCATGGGATATCTGATATTCATTCAAAGATAGATTACTATGATAAGCTTTAGAAACAAGATTAGAATGCTCTTTTAGGAGCTCAATTAAGCTTTTACAGTAATGTAACATGTCCCCTTTTAATAATGTAGGTTCATACAATCCTTCATTTAGTCTCATTGGGCTCCCAGTGGTAATTTCAAAAGGAGACAAATGATGTTTCCAAAGGGAGTAGATCTTAGGTTGAGGAGGACCAATGGAAGGGCCTTTGGCCAGGGTAAGGAATAAGCATCTATAATTTTAGCGAATTGATTTTTAATTGTTCCCTTTGTTCTTTCTACTAGCCCAGAGGACTGGGGGTGATAAGCACAATGGAAATGCTGCATAATTGGCCAGATTTTGCGAATTTCCTTGACAATTTGTCCAGTAAAATGGGTTCCCCTATCACTATGTATTTCTTCATGGACTCCCAAAATGAGAATCACCCTTTCTAATATTAATTTGCCTACCATCTGCACAGTGCCCCTTCTGCAAGGGAATGCCTCAACCCAATGTGAAAACATACAAACCATAACAAGTATGTACTGGTAACATTGAGAGGGGGGCATTTGGATAAAATCAATCTGCCAACTTTCAAAAGGGCAGCAGGTAATGGAAAGCTTCCCTGAGAACTATGTAATGGCTTACCTGGGTTGTATTTTGGACACGTGGTACATCTAGAATAAACTTTCTGACCTATAGTGAAAGAAGGCTTCCAAAAAAATTATTTACCCCACAATATGATCTTATCTGGGTTCCAATGAGTTAACTCATCAATATATTGTAAAATGAGGTATTGAGCTCCAAAAGGAAGGATATGTTTTCCATTTGGGCCTATCCAGAGCCCTTTACTGGAGTCAAACCTTCCTCCTTTTTGTTTCCAACTATCCTTTTCTCCTTTTGGTGCCATTTCCTGTAAAATTGACAGGGTGTCAGTAAGGTTACTGGGAGGCTGAAAAGAGAAAACAGCTGTTAGTTGACTATTATCATTCTGCAGAGCTGCTGTTTTGGAGGTGTGATCAGCTAAAGAGTTCCTTTTTGCTTAAGTGGTGTCAGCCTTTGAATGACCTGATACCTTAATGATAGCTAACACACTTTGAAGTAGAATTGCATCCAATAATTTTGCAACTTGTCTCGTATTTTTAATAGGTTGTCCTCAGGATGTTAAAAATCCTCTTTATTTCCAGAGTGTGTCAAAAATCATGTGCTACACTAAAAGCATAGTGGCTCTCAGTGTAAATGTTAGCAGATTTCCCTTCTGCCAACTGGCAGGCTCTTGTTAGCACTATTAATTCAGCTTGTTGGGCAGAAGAGACATTAGGTAAGGGACTATTCTCAAGGGTTGATATTGGAGAAAAGTCAGCATAACCAGCTTGATACTTTCCATGAGGTCCTCACAGATATGAATAATATAAAATCAGGATTATCCATAGAGTTTTCTCGGAGGTCAGTCCTGGGAGATAAAAGATTGTCAGTTAAAACAATACAATCATGTTTTTCATTATTGACATCTGATACTTCTGGTAGTGATGTGGCTGGATTAAGCTTGTTGCATCTGTGAAGAGTTATGTTTGGCAAGAGCAAGACCACCTCATGGGAAGTTAATTGACTTGCAGAATAATGTTGTGTGTGATGAGAGTTTAGTAAGGCTTCCAAAGAATGAGAAACAAAGATAGTAAGAGGGTGACTCATGACTATCTCTTCTGACATAACACAGCTGTCGCTGTGACAGTGTGGAGGCAAGGGGGGAAGCCCCTGGCTACCGAATCTAGCTGTGGGCTATAATATCCTATCAGCTGATAGTAACCACCATGTTGCTGGGTTAGTACACCTAATGCAGTCTCCTTGTTTTCATGAACAAAGTGGAAGAAAGGTAGATCATAATTTGGATGCACCGGGGCTGGGGCCTTGGCCAGAAGTTTTTTATGGTCTCTACAGCTTCAGAATGTTCTACATTCCAGCAAAGAGGTTCAGGTTGGTCTTGTTTTAGTAGATTATACAGTGGTTGAGCTATTAAGGAAAAATTTGGAACCCAGTTCCTACAGTAGCCTGCAAGTCCTAAAAATCCCAATTCTCTTTTTGTCTTCGGGGCAGGGAAGGCTAGAATGCCTTTCACTCTATCCAGATCAATTAAAAATCCTTCTATAGATCCACCAGAGGGCACACAGCAGAACCAAGAAGAACAACAAACCTGCAGCCTGTGGAACAAAAACCACATTCAGAGACAGAGAGACAAGATGAAAAGGCAGAGGGCTATGTACCACATGAAGAAAAAAGATAAAACCCAGAAAAACAACTAACTGAAGTGGAGATATGCAAACTTCCAGAAAAACAATTCAGAATAATGATAGTGAAGATGATCCAGGACCTCGGAAAAACAATGGAGGCAAAGATCCAGAAGATGCAAGAAATGTTTAACAAAGAACTAGAAGAATTAAAGAACAAACAAAGAGAGATGAAAAATACAATAACTGAAATTAAAAATACACTAGAAGGAATCAATAGCAAAATACCTGAGGCAGAAAAATGGATAAATGACTAGGAAGAGAAAGTGGTGGATTCACTTCTGTGGAACAGAATAAAGAAAAAAGAATGAAAAGAAATGAAGACAGCATAAGAGACCTCTGGGACAACAACATTCACATAATAGGGGTCCCAGAAGGAGAAGAGAGAGAGAAAGGATGTGAGAAAATATTTGAAGGGATTATAGTTGAAAACTTCCCTAACATGGGAAAGGAAATAGCCACCTAAGTCCAGGAAGTGTAGAGAGTCCCATACAGGATAAACCCAAGGAGAAACATGCTGAGACGCATAGTAATCAAATTGGCAAAAATCAAAAACAAAGAAAAATTATTGAAAGCAGCAAGGGAAAAATGACAAATAACATACAAGGGAACTCCCATAAGGTTAATAGCTGATTTCTCAGCAGAAATTCTACAAGCCAGAAGGGAGAGGCATGACATATTTAAACTGACGAAAGAGAAGAACTTATAACCAAGATTACTCTACCCGGAAAGGATCTCATTCAGATTCGATGGAGAAATTAAAACCTTTACAGACAAGCAAAAGCTAAAAGAATTCAGCATCACCAAACCAGCTCTAAAACAAATGCTAAAGGAACTTCTCTAAGTGGGAAACACAAGAGAAGAAAAGGACCTACAAAAACAAACAAAAAACAATTAAGAAAATGGTAATAGGAACATACATATCGATAATTACCTTAAATGTGAATGGACTAAATGCTCCAACCAAAAGACACAGGCTGGCTGAATGGATACAAAAACAAGACCCATATATATGTTGTCTACAAGAGACCTACTTCAGACCTAGGGACACATACAGTCTGAAAGTGAGGGGATGGAAAAAGATATTCCATGCAAATGGAAATTAAAAGAAAGCTGGAGTAGCAAGACTCATATCAGGTAAAATAGACTTTAAAATAAAGAATGTTACAAGAGACAAGGAAGGACACTACATAATGATCAAGGGATCAATCCAGGAAGAAGACATAACAATTATAAATATATATGCACCCAACATAGGAGCACCTCAATACATAAGGCAACTGCTAACAGCTATGAAAGAGGAAATTGAGATTAACACAACAATAGTGGGTGACTTTAAAACCTCACTTACACCAATGGACAGATCATCCAAACAGAAAATTAATATGGAAACACAAGCTTTAAATGACATAATAGACCAGATAGATTTAATTGATATTTATAGGACATTCGATCCAAATACAGCAGATTACACTTTCTTCTCAAGTGCGCATGGAACATTCTCCAGGATAGATCACATCTTGGGTCACAAATCAAGCCTCGGTAAATTTAAGAAAATTGAAATCATATCAAGCATCTTTTCTGCCCACAATGCTATGAGATTAGAAATCAATTAAAGGGAAAAAAACATAAAAAACACAAACATATGGAGGCTAAACAATACATTACTGAATAACCAAGAGATCGCTGAAGAAATCAAAGAGGAAATGAAAAAATACCAAGAGACAAATGACAACGAAAACATGACGATCTTTGGATCCTTATGGGATGCAGCAAAGGCAGTTGTAAGAGGAAAGTTTATAGCAATACAAGCCTACCTCAAGAAACAACAAACGTCTCAAATAAACAATCTAACCTTACACCTAAAGGAACTAGAGAAAGAAGAACAAACAAAACCCAAAGTTAGTAAAAGAAAAGAAATCATAATGATCAGATCAGAAATAAACAACATAGAAACAAAGAAAACAACAACAAAGATCAATAAAACTAAACTCTGGTTCTTTGAGAAGATAAACAAAATTGATAAACCTTTGGCCAGACTCATCAAGAAAAAGAGGGAGATGCCTCAAATGAATAAAATTAGAAATGAAAAAGGAGAAGTTACAACAGACACCACAGAAGTACAAAGCATTCTAAGAGACTACTACAAACAACTCTATGCTAATAAAATGGACAACCTGGAAGAAATGGACAAATTCTTAGAAAGGTATAACCTTCCAAGACTGAACCAGGAAGAAATAGAAAATATTAACAGACTAATCACAAGTAATGAAATTGAAACTGTGATTAAAAATCTTGCAACAAACAAAAGTCCAGTACCAGATGCCTTCACAGGTGAATTCTATTAAACATTTAGAGAAGAGCTAACACCCATCCTTCTCAAACTCTTCCAAAAAATTGCAGAGGAAGGAACACTCCCAAACTCATTCTATGAGGCCACCATCACCCTGATACCAAAACCACACAAAGACACTACAAAAAAAGAAAATTACAGACCAATATCACTAATGAATATAGATGCAAAAATCCTGAACAAAATACTAGCAAACAGAATCCAACAACACATTAAAAGGATCGTATACCATGATCAAGTGGGATTTATCGCAGGGATGCAAGGATTCTTCAATATATGCAAATCAATCAATGTGATACACCATATTAACAAATTGAAGAAGGAAACCCATATGATCACTTCAATAGGTGCAGAAAAAGCTTTTGACAAAATTGAACACCCGTTTATGATAAAAACTCTCCAGAAAGTGGGCATAGCAGGAACCTACCTCAACATAATAAAGGCCATATATGACAAACCCACAGCAAACATCATTCTAAGAGCAAGAACAAGACAAGGATGCCCACTCTCACCAGTAGTATTCAACATAGTTTTTGATGTCCTACTGCAGCAATCAGAGAAGAAAAAGAAATAAAAGGAATAGAAATTGTAAAAAAAGAAGTAACACTGTCACTGTTTGCAGATGACATGATACTATACATAGAGAATCCTAAAGATGCCACCAGAAAACTACTAGAGCTAATCAATGAATTTGGTAAAGTTGCAGGATACAAAATTAACGCACAGAAACTCTTGCATTCCTATACACTAATGATGAAAAATCTGAAAGTGAAATTAAGGAAACACTACCATTTACCATTGCAACAAAAAGAATAAAATACCTAGGAATAAACCTACCTAGAGAGACAAAAGACCTGTATGCAGAAAACTATAAGACACTGATGAAAGAAATTAAAAATGATACAAACAGATGGAGAGATATATCATGTTCTTGGATTGGAAGAATCAACATTGTGAAGATGACTACCCAAAGCAATCTACAGATTCAATGCAATCCCTATCAAACTACCAATGGCATTTTTCACAGAATTAGAACAAAAAATTGCACATTTTGTAGAAACACGAAAGACCCCTAATAGCCAAAGCTATCTTGAGAAAGAAAAATAGAGCTGGAGGAATCAGGCTCCCAGACTTTAGACTATACTACAAAGCTACAGTAGTCAACACAGTATGGTACTGGCACAAAAACAGGAATATAGATCAATAGAACCAGATAGAAAGCCCAGAGATAAACCCAGGCACATATGGTCACCTTATTTTTGATAAAAGAGGTGAGAATATAAAATGGAGAAAGACAGCCTCTTCAATAAGTGGTGCTGGGAAAACTGGACAGCTACATGCAAAAGAATGAAATTAGAACACTCCCTAACACCATACACAAAAATAAACTCAAAATGGATTAAAGACCTAAATGTAAGGCCAGAAACTGTAAAAGTCTTAGAGGAAAACATAGGCAGAGCACTCTATGACATGAATCACAGCAATATCCTTTTGGACCCACCTCCTAGAGAAATGGAAATAAAAACAAAAATAAACAAATGAGACCTACTGAAACTTAGCCTCTGCACAGCAAAGGAAACTACAAACAAGACGAAAAGACAACCCTCAGAATGGGAGAAAATATTTGCAAAGGAATCAACGGACAAAGGATTAATTTCCTAAATATATAAACAGTTCATGCAGCTCAATATTAAAAAAAACAAACAACTCAATCCAAAAATGAGCAGAAGATCTAAATAAACATTTCTCCAAAGAAGACATACAGATAGCCAAGAAGCTCATGAAAAGCTGCTTAACATCACTAATCATCAGAGAAATGCAAATCAAAACTACAATGAGGTATCACCTCACACCAGTCAGAATGGCCATCCTCAAAAAATCTAGAAACAATCAATGCTGGAGAGGGTGTGGAGAAAAGGGAACCCTCTTGCACTGTTGGTGGGAATGTAAATTGATACAGCCACTATGGACAACAGTATGGATGTTCCTTAAAAAACTAAAAATAGTATTACCATATGACCTTGCAATCCCACTACTGGGCATATCCCCAGAGAAAACCATAATTCAAAAAGACACATGAACCCCATTGTTCATTGCAGCACTATTTACAAGCCAGGACATGGAAGCAACCTAATACCCATTGACAGACGAATGGATAATGAAGGTGTGATACATATATAGAATAAAATATTACTCAGCCATATAAAGGAATGAAATTGGGTCATTTGTAGAGACGTGGATGGACCTAGAGACTGTCATACAGAGTGAAGTAAGTCAGAAAGAGAAAAACAAATATCATAGATTAACACATATATGTGGAACCTAGAAAAATGGTACAGATGAACCGGTTTGCAGGGCAGAAATTGAGACACAGATGTAGAGAACAAACATATGGTCACCAAGGGGGGAAAGTGGCAGTGGTGGTGGTGGTGGTGGTGTGATGAATTGGGAGATTGGGATTGACATATATACACTAATATGTATAAAATGGATAACTAATAAGAATGTGTTGTATATATATTTTAAAAAGTCCTTCTATAAATATCCTGTGTCCTAAATATTTTACACTAGTCATACAGAATTGCAATTTTTCTTTGGACACTCTATGTCCCTTTAAGACTAGTTTCTGAAATAAATACATGGTGTCCTGCTGGCTGTTTTTCAAACAATTTGAACACAGCGGCAAATCATCTACATATTGTATCAAAATTGACTTATGAGGAAAATCAAGGTCATCTAGATCAGCTTTTAGTATGTGGGAGACGTAAGTGGGGCTTTCAGTATAGCCCTGTGGCATTATAGTCCATGTATATTGCCGTTCATTCCAAGTAAAGGCAAAAAGATACTGATCATCAGGATGTACAGGCATACTAAAAAATGTGCTACAGAGGTCTGTCACAGCGAATTCACTGTTTTTAGGAATATAGGACAGCAAGTTATAGGGGTTTGACACTACAGAATGTCGAAGGATAATAATAGCATTGATAGATCTCAAGTCCTGTACAAATCTCCAACCCTTGCCATTTGGTTTTTTAACCAGCAAAATGGGAATGTTACAAGGGCTGGTGCAAGGCACAATAAGCCCTTTCTCAATGTAAGCTGATATGAAAGGTTTTTATTCCTTCTATGGCCTCCTGCCTTAATGGATATTGATGAATATTGGGCAGGGACTTATCCTTATCTATAGTAATTTTCATGGGGGATGCAGAATGTATTCTTCCAATGTCAGTAGAATCAGGTGCCCATAATTCCTTCAGGTACTAAGCCTATCAGTTTGTCTTGTTCAGTGTCATCCTCATCATGAGTCACAAACATTATATGATGAAGGAAGTCTGATTGATCCTTTAGAGCTAGAAACATTTCTCCCTTAGGAGTAAAGGAGATATGGCCTTCATAAGCTTCTAATAGGTCTCTACCTATCAGGTGAACAGGAGCACTTTCTACTAGAAAAAAAGATTGTCTTCCTTTAAGTTCCCCCTAAGGTGAGTTCTAAAGGTAATTATTTAAAAGCCTTAATAGGCACATTAGAAACCCCTACCATATGCACAGAAGTATTATTCTGAGGAAGAGAGACCTTAATTTTGTTAGGGTTCAAAACTGAAAAGGTGGCCCTTGTGTCTATTAGGACTTTAATTGTTTCTCCTTGTATAATCATTTCTACTTCTCCCAGGGTATTAGAGAGGAGAAGAGGAAAGATTCCCCGTGTTCTCTCAGAGCAGCCCTATTCTTGTTTAACTCAAAATTCCAGTCTAAAATCCAGTTTTCCTTCTAGTCTTCTCTTTCTTTTCTTACAGTTCATTTTCTGATGCCCTGGTTTTCTGCAATGGAAGCAAACTTTTTGTTTTTCTCTCAGTTGAGAATTAAATGGGGATCGGTTCATCTTCAACTGGTGTTGAGTACCTAATTGGCGCAGCTGAAGGTTCATGATTTTTGTAGATATACCTTTTTCTTTCTTTTTAACGTTTTTGAAAAGTTGGTCAACCAGTGTAACGAGGGCGTTTGTGTGTAACGTGGACCAACCTAGATTGTGTCTTTTGACCAGAGTGGCCAAATCCTTATCTAAGCCTTCTAAAAAGGCAGAGTTAAGTAAAGGATCATTTTAGTGGTTAGAGAATGATTCAGGTGTCAAGCCAGAATATTGCTTAAAAGTTTTTTTTCAAATCTCTCATAATAGTCCAGAATTGATTCACCCAATCTTTGCTTCCACTGTTGAATCTTTGTCCAGTCGACAGTTTTTGGAAAAAGCTCTGGGATAAGTTTGAGTAATTTCTGAGCTAATTCCTTGCATTCAGTGCTAGGCTGTGGACTATGTGATTCAAAATCCATTAAGGGGTGCTTCCATCCTGCTTTCTCTGTCCATTCCCTTGTTTTGCTTTCAGAAACTAATAGCTGTATTAGTTATAGATCTGAAAACCCGGGCTTGTATGTACGGATGGTTAACTCAAATTCCTTAACAAATCCCAATGGATCCTGACTTGGATCAGTAAATTCCTAAGCTACGGCTCTAAGTCTCACTAGGGTCCAGGGTGTGTACGTAAGCACCGAGGAGGGTTCACCTCTCCCTGTAATAGGTTTCTCCTTAAAGGGAGCTATAATCGCTTCTATTTTTTATTCCCCTTTGTTGGGGAAAGGGGAGCAGCAGGAGGTGGGAGAGTTGGAAGAGAAAAAGAGATAGCATCAGGGCCAGGCAATTCAGATAGAAGAGAATATGTGGGAGGAGTAGAGGGAGAGACAGAGTCAGTGCTAGTGACCTTTTTTAGTTCTGATATAGTTCCAAACATTTTTTTGTTCATTTCCTGCAAAGTTACTCTATCATTTCCTCTTTTAGAAACTTCTGAATACCAATCAAAGTAAGCATTCCACTCAGTCTGTTTGATCTTACAGCAGGCTTTTTCTAGCTGTGCACACAAAATATCAATTTTGGAATGTCAAAAGAACCCCAATTTGGCCATTTTAGGTTGAGCTCTCCTTTAGTATAATTTACCAATTAAGTAGGTCCTTGCTAGTATGAGCTCCGTACGTACTGTACATGAATCTGGCTGGGGTGTTAGTCGAAGGTTGGTTTTCTGACGCCCCTCGTTCCGTGTTTGAGAGATTTTATTTCCCATTTTTGAGTTGAATTTTTCAGGGATAAAATTTACTAGTGAAGTTGTGTGGTGGGCCAGTGTGCTGCTTGTGAGCTCACCTCCTCTAGGCGTCACCCCAGAGTCATTTCAGGTCTCTTGTCTCAGTTTCTCCCCTTGGTGGTCTACGACCACCACGGGTGCTCAGATCACTGAATGAGCAATTCTTATCCACGACCCCTGGATGAGCAAGTGTTTTAATTAATGAGGGGGTTTCTGTATGGGACCACGGCACGGCATGAGGACTCTGCCTCTGCCACTCCCTAAATTTCCCAGTCACCTGAGAAAGCCTTAACCAGCCAGGAGGAGGGAGGAGTCTTGTCCCTTTTCTTCGGAGCAAAGCTCTCATGTAATATCTTCACTTTTATCCCGACAAATTCTATTAAGGCAGGCGAATTGAGGACAAGCATCAGATCAGCCTTTTACCTAATCACTCAGCGAAGACCACTCAGTCTCCTACAACTGAGCAAACCCTGGTACCTTCCAACAATCCCCCCCCCCCAAGTATCTTTCACCTGGGTTGGTATTTCCCTGGTATCTTTCAACTAACCCCCTTTCAGTATCTTTCAACTGGGTGGGTGTTCTCTGGTATCTTTCAACCACCCCCGCCCCAAGTATCTTTCAACTGGAAGGGCAGGTACCTGTTATACACCGCCAAATAAAACTCAGGATTATGAACCAAGATGGGAGATCCGAGAACCAGGAGAGACTTACCCAAATTTGCTGGACTCCCTGAGGAGGCGGGTGGGCACGATGTACCTCTGCTGGTACCAAGGCTCCGGTTCCTCGTGGAGTTCAGGCGAAGGAGAGAAGTCCACTCTGGGTCACTTTGTCGGTCACCATAAAACTGTTGGCTTAAAAAAAAAATTGCACAACATGAGAGTTGTGAGTTAAGTTTTATTTGGGGTAAAATGAGGACTTCAGCCTGGGAGACAGCATTTCAGGTACCTCTGGGAAACTGCTCCAAAGAGGTAGGGGGGAAGGTCAATATATATGTGATTTTGGTGAAGGGGGAGTACATGCAATCAAGCACATATTTTTGCAGAAGGTCTCATGAGGGTTACTGCTAGTCATGAGGAACAGACATCACTATGGAGGAATTTAGTGCTTTTCTAGATATGAGCAGATGCAAGAATTGGGCTCATAAAATCAGCTCCTGAAAATATCTAGCTATCTGAAGAATTATTCTGCCAGATTTTCTCAGAGCACCGAGTGCCTCATTCCTGATCTCCACCCTGAATTCCTTTCAGGGGATGTTGAAGGTCAGCAGCTGTAGTGGCACCTGATTTAATCCTTGTAGAGGTGGATGGCAAATACCCATGACAACTGCCAATTTATAGTTGACATAAATTATTTAGCATATTCTAAAATTTTTAAGTGCTAATTATTTTTATACTTTGAGAATCTGAATTCAAAAGTTTTTACTTGAAATTTTAAGTGTGAAAAATATATTTTCACTAGATTGGCATGCAAATGCATGAAGAATGAGTAAATTCCTTCAATTAAGAGCTTAATGAGTTGAAATTCTTCTCTCTTTCCTCAACATACTAGAGATGAATAAACCAGTATATAAAATCTCAAGGATTTTATATAAAAATCCCTAACGTCTCAGGTTTCTTCAAGAATGCATTGTGAATTGGGAAAAAGACCTAGAGTCAATGGCAGATGCTTGAGTGTACAAGTTTACCCCATCATCCATTAGCATCATCGTGGTTCCACACAGTGGACATCAAAATGAAACCTAGCAGAACTCTATGCCCTCCGTCCACACAGTTGACCAGAAATTTATGGCTCAGATAATATTCTGACCACAAGCGAGACCTGATGGCTACTTGCAACCCTGTGATCAAGACAATCATCTGTGAAAATGGCAGATCACCCCCTCCCCAGCACATAACCCTTTCCTCCTTTGGCCCTAGAGCCTAGTTATACTTTAACCTCTAACCTCTACCCTAGCTAAATTCCAGGAACCTTAGGCTTCTGTATACTTTCCAAGGCCTTTATTCTGCTTTGCTTAACGTGTTGATTCTTTTCATAGACTAAAGGAAGGGAAAATGGCAAGTATGCGATTAGAGGATAACCAGACCTTCCCTCTAGCAGTCTTGTGAGTAAGCTCTGTGACCAAGATAGCATCAGAAAAGAACAATGTTGCTGGCCAGTCTGCACACAGTGAAAGATAACAAAGACTCTGATCCCCTTCCCAAATGATTAACTGTGATTAACTTTCC
The DNA here is from genome assembly GCF_028023285.1 of Balaenoptera ricei. Lineage (NCBI taxonomy): Eukaryota > Metazoa > Chordata > Mammalia > Artiodactyla > Balaenopteridae > Balaenoptera > Balaenoptera ricei. The sequence continues at coordinate 47,494,039 of NC_082649.1, read as the reverse complement.
CTTTCTCCATTAAAAAATTTTCACTGTCTAGCAGAATCTTCAGAGTTTGTTCTTGGACATGAGCTTGCCTTCTGCCCAGGTTGCCTGCCTCCTAAATAAACTAATCTTTCTTTTCCAACCAACACTTGGCTCTAGATTATTGGCTTTTGAGTGGCAAAGAGCTGAACCTGATTTTGGTAACAAAGAATGAGAATCTGGGAAGCCTGCAGGATGACTATGGTTCTGCCTCCAATTAGCTGTGTGATACTAGAAAGTGAAATTTTTGGGTCTCCAGTTCCTTCACAAACAGATGTCAGGATACAAGAGAAGGCTCCGTTCTTGGCTGTGCTACTTATTGCTTGTTTGCCCTTGAACGGTCACTTAGCACTTAGCTTAGCCAGAGTTTCCTTGTCCATGAGATGCATAGAATAACAAAATTGTCTTACAAGGTCATTTGGAGGATTAAATGAGAGAGCCTTATAAAAGGAAAACTTAGTGAAAAACTTAGTTGTATGAAAGGATACATAACTGGCAAAGAAGTATGTTAAAATCTAATCCTAGTCCAGTCCCAACCTTTCACTGAGGGTACACTCACCTGCTCTGTATTTCTAGTTTTGCACCTCTGAAAAGGGGATAAAAATCCTATATGTTTATCCCAAGATAAAGTCTAAGAAATGTGTCATAGGCCTGCAGAGATATTACTTGATATGCTCTTACAACATTATAGACTGGGAGGTAAGGAATAAAAATATATGTGTAGGAACTAACATTGTATAATATTTTTAGAGTTTATAAACCACTGTTACAGTTATGATCACATTTGGACCTCACAATTTCCCTGTAAGTTAGGTATTGTTGAGCCCACTTTATCATGAAGGAACATCAGACTCAGAGAAAATGATGTGAAACTTTATCAAAGGCACAAAGCTAGTGAGAGGCAGAGATGAGACTTGAGAGAACCAGCTTAATGGAGGTCTCATTATTCCACATCTACATCCTTTCCCAGAGCAATGCAGGTTGGTAGACTGGGACCCTTGGGGGTCTCAGGACAGTGGTAAAGAGGATGAAAACAAACATTTTTGTAAGTTCAGAAATTATTGTTTTAGGCCACCATATTTTGGGGTGTCTTGTATTCAGCATTACCATGGACATAGTTAACTGATACATTAGCAAATTACCATACCTAGTTCAAAATTCAGCTTAGACTTTATCTTCTCTAGGAAGACTTTTCTGAGACTCAGCTGGGCCAAGGTGCCGCAGACCGGCTGCAGAAAGCTAGAAGTTCCTGGTGGTGAGGGGTAAGGAACTGAAAAGCACCAGTATGGGGTCAGAAGGGCCAAGACAACTGATGGTTGCAAGGCTAGTTTATTCAAAGAGCATGAATGTATATATAGGTTTAGTACGGAACGAATACCAGACAACAAATCAGCAAACCTTGTATTTCCACATAATTCTGTCGCCACTATCTATGCGCCATTATCTATGCGCCACTATCTATGCATCACTATCTATGCATCACTATCTATGCATCACTATCTATGCGTCAGCATGCCTTATGGGCCATTCTTTGGAGATACAGACTTCCCCCTCAGGGCAGCACGTCCTTCTTCTGGGGAACAACCAGGGGCTCTTAGATCCAGAGCAGGCACCTGGAACGAAACTGGCCGCAAGCCATTTTCCTTTTTTACGCTCAATACCGCAGCGTCAGGAGTGCATACCAAGAAAGAGACAAGCAGTTCTCCGCAAAGCAGAAAGCTGAATAAGCTTACAGCTTGGGGGCCACCACATTTCCCCCTTTTTTATTATTTTTTAAAGCTTGATAATGTAGTTTTAAGCCATGAACATCCTGACGCAAGATAGCGAAGCGCCCCATTACAAATCTAACAATACAAGGTAATAAACCGATCACCAATAAAAGTAGTACACCAATTGATATCAGGCCTGAGAGCCCTCCATGAATCCATTGTATCGGATTTAGCCCTTGTAGTTGATCTAATAATCCTTGAATCAAATTCTGGGGTCCATCTTCGTCCAGGTGGGCCTCTTGAATAGCTTGTATTTCGGCATTTAACTTTTGAATATCAAGGCTAATGTGTCCATCAGTCCATACACTTAATATATGCATTTTTACTTTTTCCCAATCCCATTGTGAATCATTATATAAATGTTGAGTTACACAAATCCAGGTATATTTGGCATGACAAATCAAACGCATTTTTAATTTTAAAGCCATAACTTGATCCCCTATTCCTATTAGAACATTTTTTAATTCATCTACTTCCGTTTTTAGTTGGGTATCAATATGACTTTGTAGGGCTAATGCTACACTAGTATTTTTAGATAACTGATTAACATAATGAGCCTGGTGAATAGTTTGTGAAAGAGCAATCCCAGCAGTGGCCGCAGTAGCAGTTAAAGCTGCTAAGGCTAGGATTGCACATATTAGAACACCTATAAATCTCTTTGGTCGTTTTAATGCTTCAGTCAATTCCAGCCAGGCTTGCATGCCAGTGTTATGATACCATGGTTCAGACAAATTAACAGGTAACATTACATAAGAAGGTTGCTTCATAATCATAACAGATGTAGATCCTTTAACGGGCAAAACACAACTACTAAAGATACAATTAACACAAGTAATATTATAACCTATAGGATTCATAGTGTTTTCTACAATTAAATCTCCAATCAATAAAGCATAAGGAGGAGCGACGCAAGTAATCACCGGTCTATAAGAAAAGGATAAGGCAAGTTTCCAGAATTCCCATTGCTTGTAAAAAACAAGGCTGTTATTATTAACGGGGACAGAAGAAACTAGTATGGTGCCATTATCATAATCTAAAGTACACCAGACAGAGGCTTTAGTCCATGTATCATTACAAACAGGAAAATCAAACTGCGGGAATTCAGAAGCCATAAAAGCAGGAAATTGTAGTCCTGTGACAGTCTTTACGACCGTAATTTGATGTCCAGCTAATAACGTCCCTTGATTACCTATGGTAGTTTCAATACACAAATAATGTCCAGTATCTTCAATCCTCAAGCGATATATGCATAGAGAATGATCCAACGAAGTATTAGAAGCAAGCTTAGTTACTCTAGCATTCATGTGAATGGGAACGTTATCCTTATACCAAAATACAAAGGTGGATAAATCTTCTCGTCTAGGAACAGTCTGTTTGCAAGGAAGACAAATATTAGATCCCACAGCTTTATAATTTTTACGTAAATGAGTAAAAAATTGAGAATTTACAGTGGTTTGGTAAGAAATAGCATGTTCTAAAGCAACAGCCTTAACACAACCAGAATTGGTACTCATAGGACCTAAACAAACAGGGGGAGTATTAAACCAATTAGAGTAATTAACAGAAGTATTAGTAATAGGCAAATTTCCTAGCACTCTTCCAAAAGTAGAATCATTATAGAAAATTGGAAGGTCAGCTTCAGACCATGTAACAGGTTGTAATAAAGGAGGATCGGGTACATAAGCCCAATAAGATTTAGCCTCTATAGGTGGGGCTGCCAATACAGCTATCATGGCTAAAAAAAAGGTAAGAGGAGAGCGAGGATGAGCACTCTCCTCCATAATCCTACGTGCTTGAAATACTAAACATTGCAATTGATACCAAGTAATTTGATTTCGATCTCCCCTCGCCTCCCTGACAAGTTCTCTCCTACTCCGTCGCCGCATTCTTCTCGTCCGCCGGGGGAACCGGTTGGGGTGTGCTGTGGTCGATTGCGAGAGCCTCAGGCGACGCATTCTTCGAGTCAGGGTGTTTATTGGTGATGGCATGATAATGTCGAACCAAGCGCTCCGGGAGCCACCGCGGAGAGTCTGCCTCCCTAGGGAAAACACAAACATGGCCTCGGCCCCATACTAAAACAGGGTCTGGTCCATGCCAAAGGTTAGTCATGGGATCTTTCCATTTAACAAGCGCTTTTTCAGTAGGGGTTCCCGAAAGACCTGTAAACAATTGTTCATAAGGCGTGTGACTAAATGCATCTAAAGTTAAAAAATTTAAAATAAATAAAGCATGATTAAGCATAATCTGAGGAGATCTATCATATTCCCCCTTTTTTATTTTTTGTAATGTAATTTTTAATTGTTGGTTGGCACGTTCTACAATACCTTGACCCTGAGGATTGTAGGGAATGCCTGTTTTATGTGAAATATGGAAAGTTGCACAAAAATTGGCAAAAGCTTTACTCGTATATCCTGGAGCATTATCTGTTTTTAAAGCTTTAGGAATTCCCATAGATGCAAAACAATGAAATAAATGAGTAATTACATATTTAGTAGATTCCCCAGCCAAAGGCGTAGCACATATAAAATTAGAGTAAGTATCAACAGTTACATGAACAAATTGTAATTTACCAAAAGAGGGAATATGAGTAACATCCATTTGCCAAAGATGATGAGGGAGTAAACCCCGAGGATTGACTCCAAATTGTGGAACAGGAAGGTGGGGTAAACATTTAGAGCAGGACTTAACAATGTATCGGGCTGTTTCTCTAGAAATAGAGAATTGTTTTTGAAGCATAGCAGCAGATTGATGATGTAAATTATGTGATTGAGTAGCAAGATCCTGAGGTTGAGATAAACTTAAGCCTATAATCTTTGTATTTTCGTCAGCCAATTGATTTCCCAAAGACAATGGGCCAGGGAGACCTGAATGGGCTCGAATATGTAATATGGCTACAGGAAACTCATGCTGACGAATAATCTTTTGTAATTGAAAGAAAGTCTGAAACAATTGAGAATCAACAGTATTGCCAATTATAGCAGTTTCTATGTTACGCAAAATAGTAACCAAATAATGGCTATCTGTATAGAGATTAAAAGAACAATGTGAAAAGATTTGAAAAGCCAAGGAAATCGCATGTAATTCGACTCGTTGGGCAGAGGTATGATCTGTTTGTTCTTTATGAAGTAAGTCATCAGAAATAACCACAGCGATGCCATTGGCAGAACCATCAGTAAAAACATTTGGGGCATTGAGAATAGGAGTTGAACAGATAGTTTTAGGAAAAAATAAATAGATGTTGAGTAGCAAAATGAAGGAGCTTATTAGAAGGATAATGATTATCAATAATTCCTGAATATCCAGCAAAAGCAAGAGCCCAAAAATCAGAGACAAATAATAGCCAAGAATATTGATAAGTAGTATAAGGTATAATAATAGAATTTGGTTCATATCCTACCAACTGAATATTTCTTCTACGACCCAATTGAACAAGGGTTGCTATTAACTCATAATAAGGTGTAATGACTTTATTAGGCGTATTTTTCATATGAATCCATTCAAGAATTCCTGTTTCTTGCCATAATAAGGCGGTAGGGGTATGTGACGTAGCACAGATTATTAATAGTATAGGTAAAGAAGGCTCAATTCTAGTTAGCTGAGCAGATTGTATTGCTTTGTTTACAAGCTTGAGTGCTTGTTGAGCTTCAGAAGTTAAAATACGAGGGGAAGAAGGATCAGGACTTCCCTTTAGGATATTAAAAAGAGGCTGTAACTGACCCGTAGTTAATTTTAAAGAAGGTCACAGCCAATTAATATCTCCTAATAACTTTTGAAAATCATTTAAAGTTTTAAGAACGTCAGTCCGTATCTCTATCTTCTGAGGTGTAATATTATAATTTGTGATATACTTACCAAGATATGAGAAAGGTGGGTTCATCTGTACTTTGTCAGCAGCAATGACTAGTCCTGATCGTGACAAATGACTTTGAAGGGAATTATAAGCCTTAAGTAAAATATGTTTATCAGAATAAGCAAGTAATAAGTCATCCATATAATGAATAAAATATATCTGAGGAAACTGTTTACGAACAGGGGCAATAACTTGAGCTACAAACTGTTGACATAAAGTAGGACTATTAGCCATACCCTGAGGCAGCATTTTCCATTGATAACGTTGCATAGGTTCTGTAAAATTTAAAGAGGGTAAGCTAAAAGCAAATCGCAACTTATCAGCCGGAAATAGAGGAATAGTAAAAAAGCAATCCTTAAGATCAATAATAATAATCATATAATTTTTAGGTATGGCTGCAGGAGAAGGCAAACCTGGTTGCAGAGCTCCCATAATTACCATAGTTTGATTAACAGCACGTAAATCTTGCAATAAACGATATTTTCCCGATTTTTTCTTTATAACAAATATAGGAGTATTCCAAGGGCTATTAGACTTTTCTAGTCTGCCCAAAGCAAGCTGTTCATTAATTATATTATGAGCCGCCATTAATTTCTCCTTAGAAAGGGGCCATTGGTCCACCCAGACAGGATTATCAGAAATCCAAGTTATAGGGTCAGCATGTGGTGGAGGAGAATCCAAGGCCCCTAGAAAAAACCCAAGCCTGTTTTATCCCGTTTATTATCAGTCTGTAAGGGTAATTTATTTCCCTGTTGATTTTTTCCCAAACCATTCCTAGGATCATAACCTTGATTTAACAATATATTAGTTACAGTAGGGTTGGGACTAAGCAATAGGATTCCCATTTGTTGTAATATATCTCTTCCCCAAAGGTTAACTGGCAATCCGGGCAATACGTAGGGTTTGAATATTCCTTGATTACCTTCAGCATCCTGCCAATGTAGGTATTGCGAACTTTGTTGTGGAGAATTAGATTGGCCAATACCTTGCAACTGTGTAATGGTTTGGTGCACGGGCCAATTTTTTGGCCAATGTATAAACGAAATAACAGAAACATCAGCACCAGTATCTAATAACCCAGAAAAAGGCCTTCCATTTATTTTTAATACCAATTGTGGTCTTTCCCTACCAATTTGTTGAATCCAGTAAACTGCATCAGAGGAACCGAAAGCCCCAGTTCCTCTTTTGTTATGTTGTAAAATTTTTCCTTCTGGTATGAATGGAATTAATAGAAGCTGAGCTATTCGCATACCGGGTGTGATAAGAAAAGATCCTTTTGATGTTTGAACCATAACCTTTAATTCCCCTTCATAATCAGCATCAATCACCCCAGGAATAATAGTTAAGCCTTTCATAGACATACTACTTCTTCCAAGGATTATACCAACCGTTCCCTGGGGTAAAGGCCCAAAAGTTCCCGTAGGAAGGGCTTGGGGTCCCATATCCGAGGTTAATAAGAATTGGGTGGAGGCACAGAGGTCCAGTCCTGCACTATTTGGCGTGGCCCTTTGAAGGGAGGAGATTCCATTCCCTGAGGAACAAAGGTCTGAGCTGGAGGCGGTGGAGCAGGTTGTGAGGGGATTATTGACATTGCTCCAATTGTTTGATGGGGCCGGAGCAGGCCCCTCCGGAAGTTTCCCGACAAGGGAGTTCCATCTTTATGAGTCACTGATCGACATTCTTTAGCCCAATGCCGTCCTCTTTTGCATCGGGGACAAATTGTGGGAGGAGGAGATTTACCTTGAGGCACAGAACTTACGATAGGCATATTAGGAGTATCAACAGTACAATTTTTTGCAAAATGACCTGGCTTCCCACATTTAAAACAGTTTTTACTTTTAGCATTTGGCCCAAATCCTGCCTTAGTTAGGGCTGCAGCTATAGCTGCTCCCTGTAAGTAAGATGATCCAATATCAGAACAAACTCGAATATAATCCTCTAAATTTCCTTTCCTTTTCCATGGACGTATAGCTGCTTGACAAATATTATTAGCATTTTCGAAAGCCAATTGTTTGACGATAATTGCTCCAGAAGGACCATCAGAAATAATTCTATTAACAGCCTGTAATAATCTATCCACAAAATCAGCATAAGGTTCATCTGCCCCTTGCCTTATTTTAGCAAGGTCTTCAGTCCTAGTGGAGGCAGGTAAATGTTTCCATGCATGTAGAGCTATATGATTGATCTGAGCATAAGCCACAAAAGGGAAAGCTAATTGATCCTGTAATAACTGATGTTGTCCTTCCCCAATCAACATCTCATAATTTACTAGCACATTATGTGCAGTATTTCTTTCAGCTTGTTCAGCAGCCTTTTCATAATATTCTGATTTCCAAAGTAAATAGTCGCCACCAGTGAGACAAGCACGAGCAATAGATTTCCAGTCTGCTGGAGGCAATGCTTCTGTTGCAATAGTATCCAACATAGTAATAGTGAAAGGGGCTGTAGGCCCATATTGTGCACAGGCTGCTTTTAAATCTTTTAAAACCTTAAAGGAGAGAGGCTGATATTCCCGATTATTTTGTTGTGGATTTTGAGGATTGGGTCGTTCCACCACCGGGCAGCAGAATAAAGGATCCTCCCCTCTATTAAGAGCTCCCTGTACTGCTTGTTGTAAAGGACTAAGCTTAGGAGGGATAGGGACAGAGACATGTAATTGCTGTAACCGCGGAAGAATATTTTCATCAGGATATTTTTCAGCCTCATATTTGGCTTCTTCACCCTCTAAATCAAAAGAAAAGTCATCATCATCAAGTGAATTAACACTTTTTATCCTCGGTGGCAACGGAGGAGCAGTATCTACTGCAGCAACATGTTCTACAGATTTAGCTGTTAATTTTGGAACTGAATCATAAATTGGATTAAAACAATCTCTTATTAAATTCCACAAGCTAAAAATGGAAACTGAAACAGAAGATGGTCCATGAGCTTCATGATATTTAGATAATTCATCTCCTACACGAGTCCAAATTGCTAAGTCCACTGATCCTCCTTCAGGGAACCAAGGACAAGCATCATATACTAATTGCAAAAATTCCAGAAGTTGTGAGGTAGTTACCTTAGTTCCACGGGCTTTTAACATTGAAAGCAAAACCTGAGCAAATAAATCACGCTCCTTAGAGCCCTTTTGTCCCATATTATTTTACTTCTGACTCTTTCTCGAGTTACCGTCCTAAAAACGAAATTATTTCTTGTGGCCACACTATCTCACTCGAGAGTTCTACTTACCTGAAATCTTCCGAAATGCCTCACGCACTCAGGTCCCTGTTCGGGCTCCACTTGCCGCAGACCGGCTGCAGAAAGCTAGAAGTTCCTGGTGGTGAGGGGTAAGGAACTGAAAAGCACCAGTATGGGGTCAGAAGGGCCAAGACAACTGATGGTTGCAAGGCTAGTTTATTCAAAGAGCATGAATGTATATATAGGTTTAGTACGGAACGAATACCAGACAACAAATCAGCAAACCTTGTATTTCCACATAATTCTGTCGCCACTATCTATGCGCCATTATCTATGCGCCACTATCTATGCATCACTATCTATGCATCACTATCTATGCATCACTATCTATGCGTCAGCATGCCTTATGGGCCATTCTTTGGAGATACAGACTTCCCCCTCAGGGCAGCACGTCCTTCTTCTGGGGAACAACCAGGGGCTCTTAGATCCAGAGCAGGCACCTGGAACGAAACTGGCCGCAAGCCATTTTCCTTTTTTACGCTCAATACCGCAGCGTCAGGAGTGCATACCAAGAAAGAGACAAGCAGTTCTCCGCAAAGCAGAAAGCTGAATAAGCTTACAGCTTGGGGGCCACCACACCAAGGATATCTCTCCGGCTCTCACACAGAACCTTATGCATATATAGAGCTCTGCACTTAATATATTATCATGACTTTGTTTCTCTATAAGCCTGCCTTCCCCAACAAACTGTCAGCTCCTCGAAGATAACAAAGGAAACCTCAATATATGTTCATTTAATTTAATCAAACAAATATTTGTTGCATGAATAAATGAATAAATTTCCATTTTATCTCCCTGAGAGATGAGTCACTTTTTCAATCAAGGCACCTATTCAAAAAAATAGGTCATGCATAGTAAATACAGAGGATGAGTGATGGCATGAATCTTGACCAGAAGGACACATCATGTTAATTATGCTACAGCTATTTTAGGGGCTCTCAGGCTTCAGTCCTGAAGAGTATTTAGATTGTAATAGATTCCTAGATTCTGCTCCATTGTCCAGCTGTTATTGATGTTTAATTGCATAATATATTGAGGTTACATTGTTTTCTAAAAGGGATATCTTAGTTTGGATCCCATCTTTCCCTCGCCCATTTTTAGAGAGATCACCCCACTGTTAAATCGTACTTCCTGAATGTAGTTATTGCCCTGATGATTTCATAATTTGCTTATTGTATCAACCATGCTAGCCCCTGATGATGCTGGAGGCAGCAGTAAAACTATGATGACTGGTTGTTGTTAGGGTTACTTGACTGAGATAGGACCACGTAGCTCAAGAAAATTATTAAACACAATTTAACAAGATAAATTGGAGACAATATTGCGCCAAACTTAGCCCTATATATATGGCTAATTTTACATATATATATGTAAAATGAACCAATCTGCCAGGCTAATTTATCTGATAATATTCTAATTTATTCATATTTACATACTGCCTACCATTCTATCAATTCACAGTCCACTGTAGTATGGAAGGAATCTAAAAATAATTGAATTAAAAGGCTTGCCATCCCAAGACTAATTTAATACATGGCTTAAGCTACCTGATTAGGAAAAACTGCTTACCTTTAATTCCACTTCAGGCTTTCAATTACAAAATGTGTTTTTTTCTCTCTTGGGCAATATCTAAAGTCAATCCATCATTGGTTTCCTACTGAATAAAGACTAATGTTTTTCTGAAGAGATTGTTTTAAAACTTTCTCTGATGTTTATAGTGTGTGTCTTTGTTTTTCACATTACTGTAAACTTCAAAAGAGTATAGACTGTACTGTAGGCTTCAAAATAGCACAGTTCTCTTTCTTCTATCCCACACAGCTGACTAGTCTCCATGTCTCAGTAATTTTTTTTTAACATCTTTATTGGAGTATAATTGCTTTACAATGGTGTGTTAGTTTCTGCTTTTTAACAAAGTGAATCAGTTATACATATACATATGTTCCCATATCTCTTCCCTCTTGCATCTCCCTCCCTCCCACCCTCCCTATCCCACCCCTCTAGGTGGTCACAAAGCACAGAGCTGATCTCCCTGTGCTATGCGGTTGCTTCCCACTAGCTATCTATTTTACGTTTGGTAGTGTATATATGTCCATGCCACTCTCTTACTTTGTCACATCTTACCCTTCACCCTCCCCACATCCTCAAGTCCATTCTCTAGTAGGTCTGTGTCTTTATTCTTGTCTTGCCACTAGGTTCTTCATGACTTTTTTTTTTCCTTAGAGTCCATGTATATGTTTAGCATACTGCATTTGTTTTTCTTTTCCTGACTTACTTCACTCTGTATGACAGACTCTAACTCCATCCACCTCACTACAAATAACTCAATTTCGTTTCTTTTTATGGCTGAGTAATATTTCTCTCAGTAATTTTTTTAAACAACAGAAATAACCTCACAATTCTGGAGGCTAGAAACCCACAATCAAGGTCTCAGCAGAGTTAGTTTCTTCTGAGATCTCTCTCCTTGACTTGCAGATGGCTGTTTGCTCTCTGTATCTTCTAATGGTCCTACATGTGTGCATCTGTGCTCTAATCTCTTTTTTTATGTTTAAATTGAGTTACAATTAACATGCAACATTTTATTAGTTTCAGGTGTACAACAGAATGATGTAATTTGTATATATTGCAAAATGATCACCATAAGTCTGGTCAACAACTGAGACCATATATAATTACAGATTTTACATCTTGGTAATTTTTGTCTTCTAAGTATGTCTTCAGTTTCCTCCTTTATCGTTATCCCTGATACAATTGTCATAGTTAAAATTTATCACCTTTCCCTTGCAGTAATCTGTCACTCGATTTGTTGTGCCAGACTCAGTTTACATTCATTCCCACCACTGTATACTCACCTCTTTTCTGCTTTTCTCAAAGCTCAGCTCAGTTATCACATCCTCTAAAGAGCATCCTGGGCACCCCAGGTTGAATAGGGTGTTCCTCTGGGTTCCCATAAAAACCTCTTTTGGATATTATTGTAGGTACCTAATTATAGTATAATGCCTCTACACTACAAATTCCTTGAAGACAGGATCACTCTTTAATTCCCTCTATATTTCCAACATAAATTTTTATTTCCAGCATCACTTCTCAATGTTGTTGAATTCTGTCTATGGTTTCTAATGGAATTAAGATAACGTAATCTGAGTCCTTATCTGCCTAATCTCAGTGCTGCTACCAGTAAAGGTGAGATACGTGAAAGTTCAAATGCCTCTGTAACAGTGAGCTAGAAGCTGTTCTCTTTTAAAAGGCTTTCTAAGATTGGGTAACTACAAGTGAAATGCATTTTAATGATCTAAAATGAAAATATTTCTTGAAAATCAAATATTTATCCATATAATATGGGTCATAATGTCACTTAGAAGATGTTACTACTTCAATATACAAATATATACAATATACTAGGAAAAATTAGAATGACACCTAATTGTTTCAACAAGACTTGCATATGAAATGTTTGATGAATAATTGGCCCCCTCCTTTTCCATTTAATTACATTTTCCATTTAATTCATAGTTCAATTAACTAAATAAAGTTGCTTCTTCAAATTCTGCTATTTTGCTATATTTTTATCTTTCATTTTGTCCTAAATTGAACAAAATCTTTTCTTATTTGATATCAGCATGTCTAACCTACAATTTCTACACTTAAGCTATATATACATATATATATCTTCCCCTGATGGTTCCATACATCTTCCAGAGTGATTTACTACAACATATATCTGTCATGACTCAACTCTCCCTAAACATTTTCAGTGACTTTCCTGTGCCTACAGGATGCAGTTTACATTTTGGCCTGGCATTGCTGTACTTCAAATCTGTCTCAACTTATCTTCACAATTTTATGTCCTGCCATTCTGTAGCACACACCTTATATGTGCTGCAGGAACTTTGGACCACATACACCCTCCCCTGGGTGTGCCATGACCTTTCACATGCTCACTTCTGCTTACTCATACTTCTCTGTCCAGAAAGTCGTTCCCCTGGTCTCTTTCTGGAAAAGTTCTGTTCATCATTCAGACTTGCTCCAACCTCTCTGAGGTGCCCCCTCCATTATCCCCTGCCAAGTAAATTTATTCTGTTTCCTATAGCTTTTTGTTCTATTCATTAGTCATGTATATTTCTACTTTCTCAGATCCATTGGGAGCCACTCAAGTGCAGTGAGACATCCTATCTGAAGTTTCCAATACTCAGTACAGATCACTGCTGGTAGCAAATATTCATTCAGTGTTTATAGCTTGACTAATCTCTCTACACATAATAACTTGGGTCATATATCTTATGGTTGTTTAATACAGGTATGCAAATAATTGATTATAATTTGATTTTAAGTCGATTTTAAATGTATTATTTACAGAAAAAAACTGTTAATTTGGTGATCTCATGTTAAATAACAGTAACAAACATATCGAGCATGCCTATGTGTTAGGTGATTTGCTGAGTGCAGTAATACATTATCTCATTCAATTAATACAGACACTGCTTTCATCATTGGCTAGGATGAGAGAAGCTGTAAAGATGAAAGAGTGATTTTCAGAGGCACACTATTAACTGTTGCACTTGTTCCTAAACAGTGTGCACACCTGGATTAGTTCAAATGTGATGTGGAATATCTCAATATTTTTTTCCATATTTGGTGGAGTTCAGAAGAGTTGGAAACCTAACCTAAAACATTTTCACCTACATTTAGTTCAAGTTTAGGAAATTTCATTGTAGTTTTTTCCAGATTGATGAGGTATAGATAAATACCAACAAAATTCTGTAGGACTTTGAGGATGTTCCATTAGTAATTCAGCTTTATAATTTTACTTATGTAATCCCTGTGATACTGAGCATAACTAAATAATTTTTCTATAAAATGTTCAGATTTTTTTCTATTTCTATTTCTATATTAGTTTGCAATTTGGGGTTTTTCTTTTGCTTACAATACATTTATTATAGAACAGAAATAAGTGATAAGAGAGAATCTCATACACATAAAATGCTAAAATAAATTTTTTCAAAATGTTTCCATTGAAAATGTTCAATGTTTTCAAATGTGAAAGTTACAAGTGTAATAAAATGATTTAAGTCTGAAAGCAGACACTCAATGAAATTAAAAGGTTAGCCTGAGATTAGAGGATAAGTTGGCAGCAATACATTTCAAAATTTTTTTTTTGGCAAAGAAAAAAATCTTCTACCTTCAACTCTTTGAATGTGAGAAAAAAACAGCTATGAGTCTTGGGTTCAAGACTCAACAACAGTCTCAAAAGATTGTAATTTGCAATATACAAGGTGGCACTGATTGTAACTTTCCACATCATTTCTAATTTACTGCCCAAGTGTGTTACATAGACTACTGGTGGTTTTCAACAGTATGAAGCTAGTTCCCCCAAATCTGTCATACTCTGACTCCCTAAAGGCTCAGCCCTGCATGTATGAAGTTTGGCATAGCCATTGCCTTTACCAGTAAATGCAGAGTATAGGAGGAGATGGTTCTCAACACTCCCTGTGCATGATTCTAGTGAGTAACTGACTAGGATGATTCTAGTGAATAATTGACTAGCTTGGGAACTTCCTTCCACTGATTATTTACTTTTATGCACCCATATATCTTCATTAATGATTTTATTTCCTCTCAAACACTTGTCTCCAATTTTCCCTTTGTAAGTTACTTTCCCCTGGCTTTGAAGTTTTAGATGCATTCTTTCTCTACACATGCCAATGCTGACCACAAATTCCTATTGCAATAAAAGTTTTACTCTTTAAATTACTCTCACTATTGAAACATGACTCAATGTCATAAAGTTTCGTATTGACATCATTAGTTTAGGGTATAAACAAATGGAAATTAACCTCCTGGTCAACTATTAAGACCCTTCATTAGAGAGTTTTTTGGTGTGATGATACTTAGTCTTCCCTTGCCAAGGACAAGTTTCTATTTATATAACTGAACTAAACAAGTCAAATAAAAATAGTTTGGCAGAGAAGTTTTGAGTTCTCACATTCCAAAATTATTTTTTAAAATGTTCAACAGCCAATGTATATTTAATTTTCTTTTCCTCTAATTTTGTTTCAGAAATGTTGACATAAAAATAATGAAGATTATTTTATGTATGCTTTTTAAAATTTTAAATATACTAGTGATCATTACAGATCTTATGTCATGATTTTTTGTTATGCACTGAATTTCTATGCTTATTGATTTCATTAAAGATTAATATTATTAGTGAAGAAATCAACACATGGTAATTTCTGAGTTTATTCTTCTTCACCTTTTTCTGATGATGGAAATTATGTTGTCAGGATTCAGTCAGTTATAAGAGTTTTTGTTTTTTGGTTTGGTTTCTGTTTTTTGGTAAGAAGTGGGTTTATTTAGAGAGAAACACACTCCACAGATGGAGTGTGAGTCACCTCAGAAGGCAAGAGGCCTTGGGAGAAATACACTCCACAGATAGATTGTGGGCCATCTTGGAAGGTAAGAGGCCAGTTATAAGAGTTTTGAGAAATCATTGCAAGTTAATTTTCTTGACTGGTTTATTTACTATCCTAGGATGTTTGTCATTCAGATCAATTGCTTAATATGTGTTTCCATATTTCCAAGCATTTTCTCAGTTTTCTTTGTAAATAGCAATTTCAAATTCTTTAGTTTCTAATTGTATCTTCTTTGTTACACTTGCTAATGAACTATTTTTAAAAGAGTCATTTTTTCCCTGCTATTTAAGAGTTGTTTCCCTATTATTTTAAAGTTGTTATACTTTATTACAGGATTTAAATTATTCCAATGTGTTTTGCTTTGGTTTGGATTTTTTTTTTTTTTATTTTGTATGTGTTTAGCACAGTCCACAAGTAAAATTACGTATTTGAGGGAAGTTTTTTTTTTTTTATTCTGTAAAAATCTCTTGTAGTTACAGTTCATCTACATCTTGTTAGATAAAATGAGAATTAAACTAATTCAACTGCCAAATTGTTAACTCACTCAGCTTTCATTTTAATCATATTTTATTATCAGTGAAAGAAAGATGGTTGACTCCAGCATCCATCCTCAAAGTCTTTCTTCCTAGTCCACCACCTCCCTTGAAAAGTCAATCCTAAGTAATGACATTTTTAATTCTTTAAAATTTACTTAGGTAATTTTTGTCTCAATGGATTTTTGTCTTTTGTATATTAATTTCTTTCTTTTGTAGCTGTGGTCCATATTTCTTAATTGTAACATTTGCATTCAAATATGTTCTAGTATAGTAAAAATTAAAACACTATATTCTAAATTTAATATATGTTTGTAAAATTATATTTTTCCCTTTGCTCCTCTTATGAGTGTCAAAGACTTATAAAGTCAGACACTCATTAAAGTGGTTAGGACAGATTTTAAACAGTAATAACTATTGCAATGGGGAAAGGTGTCCAGCATGAAATGAACTCAACTTCACTTTGGCCTTTTAAAGGGAGAATAAGGGAATAGAGAGGGGTGAGTGGGGGCTCAGTAGAGTCAGAGAACAGAAATATTACAAAAAATGGGAAGAGGAATTAGTCCATGTGACACCATCTGGGTTTATTAACTGGGGCTTCTGGATGAAAAATGTTTCCTGCCATATCAGTAAACAAAGGATTTTGCAGCCATCAAGCCATAAGTCACTGCAGCTGCCCTTGACAGTGCATCCTGAGGGGATTCAGGATGAAGAAAAGCAGGATACTGACCCTAGGTAGTTAGGGTGCATATCAAAGAAACGGTTTCAATGAGATCAAACTCTTTCATCTTCCCATACATAGAAAAGCACTAAATTCATTAGCTTCAGATGTCTGTTTTTCTTTAATTAACAGTAATATTTTGATGTTCTATCTGTTTTTTGCCGCAAAACCTCCTATATATCCCGGCTCCTCCTTTCCCTTTTGGGAGGAGTCCCTCAGAGCTATCTGAGAGGCTGTCTTCTGGGCCTAAGTCCTCAGTTTGTCTTCCAAGTAAAACATAATTCTCAACTTTTGGGTTGCACATTTTATTTCAGTCAACAGGCTTACTAAAGTTACGCTCCTACTACCCCACAGAGGCTGGAAGACAGGGGCCCTACCCTCAGGCATTGACTGGAACAAACTGCAAACTCTTTTGGCAGACTTGAGTTTTGTGAGGTAGGTAATTTAAGGGGCAGCTAGGGTTTTCTTAGGGATGCAGTCTTCAGCTGTTAGAAACTCTGTTGGTGTTCAAGTTTTATAGACCAAGGTTGAGGTGTAGTAGAGAACTGGGCTCATAAAGGTTTGGTTAGAGTTTGATCAAGGAGAGAATCTTTGTCATGACTCTACATTATAGGGGACAAGTTTGAATAATGTCTGATTTTCACTTCTGAAGAAAGCCTCCAAAATTTCCTACTACTAAGTCCAGAGGTACTCAAAAAATAAGTTTTTGAGAAAGTTTGGAATAGTGCTAATGCTTATATAAAACATCAAAACCCACCAACACTCAGTAAGGAAACCAAGAGAATTCTTATTCATATTAATCTCTAACTCTAACCACCTGTGAATAAGGAGTTTAGAACCACTCTTGATTCTGGTAATTATCCAACTTTCAATTTCTGACCTACACTGACCAATCTGTATTACTGGCAAGATTTCTTCCCTCTTAGGGCCTGAAATTAACCCCTTCTGGGCTGTGAGTCAAATACAATCCTCAGCTGGTGTTTTGCTGTTCACAAAGACATCTTCTCCATTTCTATTTGCTCCAGTGATGCCCAGCATTGGCCTTTCCTCACCCTCCATCTCTTTCCTACCCTGCACCAGTTTCCACCTGGTTTCTTCTGCTCATGTACCCACATCTTCTGTCCTGAGTGCATTCCTACTGTCTCATCTGGAATATGCATTCCACTTCTCTCACAGCCTCTCTCAGAATTGACAGTTTTAATAAAAACAAACAAAAACCCCCAAATTAAAAACAAAGCTACTATCTGCCCTCATAGACCCCAACCCCAACCCATCAGCCAGTCTAAAGGCCTCTCCTCTTTTTAGGATCTTTTTTTTTTTGGCAGACACCACAGGGATACATAATTGTTTTGTCCAGCCATCACCAGAACCTGTGAGCCCCCTCATTTTCTCAGTCATTCACTCAACAAACACATACCAAAGAGCTTCTTCAAGCCCAGCATTTATATGAGAATACAAACAGCCCCTTTCTCTTCGTTGTGTGACCACTGCCACCTTGAACTCGAATTTTTCAGGTTGGCACAAACCACAGTCCTGTTCACCAGAGTCTTGACAACACATTGGACACTCAGAGAGAAATCTCTGTGGTGAGATGTGTTTCTGTACCTGCAGGTTTCACATCTTTGCCTGGTCTTGGCATTCTGCCCCTTCTGTGGAGCTACTGCAGCTGCTGGATTGAGACAGATGGCCAGTTCTCTTCTCAGATTTCCTTCTGAAGTCTATTTTCTTTTCTTAATTTCTCATATCTGTGCCCAGTTCAGCTCAGTCTCCTTTCATTCTCCTCACACTTGTCATGCTCTGCTGTTCCTCAGGAACAAGGGCTCTATGACAGTAGGAATGCACTGATGGCTGGTGAATGCCTGGATTCCATGGCCACATTCTCAATTTGCTTCCAAAATATGGAACCAGAAATGTTGGTTAGTCTGGTAGCTTAAAAAATACACATAGGCAGGAGGTGGCTTTCACTGTCCTCATTTTAGAGCTTTCAGTTTTCACAATTTATTTTGATCAAGGTTGCCTGTTAGTAAAGCTTGATGCTCTGGGTTCAATGCTTCTAACATAGAATCAGAGTGATTTGTGGTGGGGCCAATCCTTCCCTGGCAGTGGAGAAGTGTGGTCTGTAAAATGTTCAACACCTATTTTATGGTAAATAGCATGCCTCAGGTGGCAAACAGGGATAATATTTTGATTTGTTATTAATATCCTAGAATGGTTATCAGGTGCATTATTTCCACATATAACATGGGGTGAAAAGTGAGGTAGGTGCATTTTAATGCACATACTAAATGTTAATGTTACTCTAAAATAAAAAGCACTGTTTGTGATGAAGAATAAAATAGTACAAGATGCAGAGGTTAATGCTACCTGGGATAGTGTAAAATGTAATAAAGAGCTGACTCTTCATAGAAAATGCATTCTGCATTACAAAAACAAATCCAAAACAATTAACAAAATGGCAATAAGAACGTGCAAATTGATAATTACCTTAAATGTAAATGGATTATAAAAAGAAATGAAATTGAGTTATTTGTAATGAAGTGGTTGGACTTAGAGTCTGTCATACAGAGTGATGTAAGTCAGAAAGAGAAAAACAAATACCATATGCTAACACATATATATGGAATCTGAAAAAAGAAAAAAAGATTATGAAGAACCTAGGGGCAGGACAGGAATAAAGACACAGCTGTAGAGAATGGACTTGAGGACATGGGAAGGGGGAAGGGTAAGCTGGGACGAAGTGAGAGAGTGGCACGGACATATTTACACTGCCAAATGTAAAATAGATAGCTAGTGGGAAGCAGCCACATAGCACAGGGAGGTCAGCTCGGTACCTTGTGACCACCTAGAGGGGTGGGATAGGGACGGTGGGAGGGAGACGCAAGAGGGAGGAGATATGGGGATATATGTATATGTATAACTGATTCACTTTGTTATAAAGCAGAAACTAACACAACACTGTAAAGCAATTATACTCTAATAAAGATGTTAAAAAAAAAAGAAGAGTTAGAAAAGAAGCAAAAAATTGAGAAGGATGAGAAGCATCAGAGGGAAGGAAGAAGAAAGGAAAGGTTAAGAGAAAAGGAGAAAGAAACTAATATATTCATGGGGGTATTTGCTCTGTGCTTGTTAGGCAACATCGTATTTCTTTAACTAAATAAAGAAATTTAAAAGGACATGGGAGACAGAAAAACCATGGCAGGTCATATTGTGGTGAGAATCCTCCAGCTTCATTTAGGCTGCATTTTTCCCCAGGTGTCTGGCTGAGGTGTGTCTCCTAGACAGCCATGTTTGGTGATGCCATATATACACCCCCTTTATGAGATTTCATACTATCTACTTGAAGAGAGGGATCTTAAAATGCAGTAGGAAGGATTTATTAGTAATGTTGTAAATAAAATATGTTTCCTGTTGCTTGAATGGAAAAAAAATGTAAATGGATTAAATGCTTCCACCAAAAGACATACACTGGCTGAATGGACACAAAAACAAGACCCATATATATGCTGTCTATAAGAGACCTACTTCTGATATATGGGCACATACAAATGAAAGTGAGGGGATGGAAAAAGGTATTCCATGCAAATGGAAATCAAAAGAAAGCTGGAGTAGCAATACTCATATCAGACAAAAAGGACTTTAAAATAAAGACTATTACAAGAGACAAAGAAGGACACTACATAATGATCAAGGGATCAATCCAAGAAGAAGATATAACAATTGTAAATATATATGCACTCAACATAGGGGCACCTCAATATATAAGGCCATAAAAGGAGAAATCAACAGTAACACAATAATATTGGGGGAATTTAACACCCCACTTTCATCAATGGACAGATCATCCAGACAGAAAATCAATAAGTAAACACAAGCCTTAAATGACACATTAGACCAGGTGGACTTAATTGATATTTATAGAGCAACCAAAAGCAGCAGAACACACATTCTTTTCAAGTGCACATGGAACATTCTCCAGGATTGATCACATGCTGGGCCACAGAATGAGTCTTGGTAAATTTAAGAAAATTGAAGTCATATCAAGCATCTTTGCTGACCACAAAACTAAGAGATTAGAAATAAATTACAGGAAAATAAAACCTATAAAAACACAAACACGTGGAGGCTAAACAATATGCTACTAAACAACAACTCAATCAGTGAAGAAATCAAGGAGAAAATTAAAAATACCTAGAAACAGGTGAAAATGAAGGCATGATGATCCAAAACCTATGGGATGCAGCAAAAGCAGTTCTAAGAGGGAAGTTTGTAGCAATAAAATCTTACCTCAAGAAACAAAAAAATCTCAAAAAACAACCTAACCTTACATCTAAAGCAACTAGAGAAAGAAGAACAAAACCCAACGTTAGTAGAAGGAAAGAAATCATAAAGATCAGAGCAAAAATAAATGAAATAGAGATGAAGAAAACAATAGGGATCAATGAAATTGAAGTTTGTTCTTTGAAAAGATAAACAGAATTGATAAACCTTTAGCCAGACTCATCAGGAAAAAAAGGGGAGAGGGCTCAAATCAATAAAATTAGAAATGAGGAAGGAGAAGTTACAACTGACACTGCAGAAATACAGAGGATCATAAGAGACTACTACAAGCAACTATATGCCAATAAAATGGACAACCTAGAAGAAGGCAAATTCTTAGAAAAGTACAATCTCACAAGACTGAGCCAGGAAGAAATAGAAAATATGAAGAGACAAATCACAGTTGAAACTGTGATTCAGAAACTCCCAACCAGGTGGCTTCACAGGTGAATTCTATCAAACATTTTGAGAAGTGTTAACACCCATCCTTCTCAAACTATTTCAAAATTTGCAGAGGAAGGAACAATCCCAAACTAATTTGATGAGGCCAGCATCACCTTGATACCAAAACCAGACCAGAATACCATAAAAAAGAAAATTACCAGCCAATATCACTGATGAACATAGGTATAAATATCCTCAAAAACATACTAACAAACAGAACCCAACAATACATTTAAAGGATCATACAACACAATCAAGTGGGATTTATCCCAGGGATGCAAGGGTTTTTCTTTTTCTTTTTTTAATTTATTTATTTTTGGCTGCATTGGGTCTTCGTTGCTGTGCATGGGCTTTCTCTTGTTGGGGTGAGCGGGGGCTACCCTTCACTGTGGTGCATGGGCTTCTCATTGCAGTGGCTTCTTTTGTTGTGGAGGCTCTAGGTGCACAGGCTTCAGTAGTTGTGGCTCATGGGCTCTAGAGCACAGGCTCAGTAGTTGTAGTGCATGGGCTTTGTTGCTCAGCAGCATGTGGGATCTTCCTGGATCAAGGATCGAACCAGTGTGCCCTGCATTGGCAGGTGGATCCTTAACCACTGCACCACCAGGGAAGTCCTTCAAGGATTTTTCAATATCTGGAAATCAATCAGTGTGATACACCACATTAACAAATTGAAGAATAAAAAACACATGATAATCTCAATAGAAGCAAAAAAATCTTTTGACAAAATTCAACTCCCATTTATGATAAAAACTCTCCAGAAAGTGGTCATAGAGGGAGCATACCTCAACATAATAAAGGCCATATATGACAAACCTACAGCTAATATCGTATTCAATGGTGAAAAGCTGAAAACATTTCCTCTAAGGTCAGAAACAAGGCAGGGATGTCGACCCTTGCCACTTTTATTCAACATAGATTTGGAAGTCCTAGCCATGGCACTCAGAGGAAAAATAGAAGTAAAAGAAATCCAAACTGGAAAAGAAGAAGTAAAACTGTCACTGTTTGCAGATAACATGATACTATACATAGAAAATCCTAAAGATGCTACTAGAAAACTACTAGAGCTCATCAATGATTCTGGTAAAGTTGCATGATACAAAATTATGCAGAACTCTCTTGCATTTCTATATACTAACAAAAAAAGATTAGACATAGAAATTAAGGAAACAATCCCATTTATCATTGCATCAAAAAGAATAAAATACCTAGCTAAGGTGGCAAAAGACCTGTACTTAGAAAACTATAAGATGCTGATGAAAGAAATCAAAGATGACACAAACAGATGAAAAGATATACCATGCTTTTGGATTGGAAGAATCAATATTGTCAAAATGACTATACTACCCAAAGCAATCTACAGATTCAATGAAACTCCTATCAAATTACCAATGGCATTTTTCACAGAACTAGAACAAAACTTTAAAAAATTTGCATGGAGACACCAAAGACCCCAAATAGCAAAAGCAATCTTGAAAAAGAAAATTGGAGTTGGAGAAATTAGGCTTCCTGGCTTCAAACTATACTACAAAGCTACAGTAATCAAAACAGTATGGTACTGGCACAAATACAGAAATATAGATCAATGGAACAGAAAGAAAATTTAGACCTGAACACACGCACCAATGGTCAACTAATCTATGACAAAACAGGCAAGAATATACAATGAAGAAAAGACAATCTCTTCAATAAGCATTTTGGGAAAACTGGACAGTTACATGTAAAATAATGAAATTAGAACATTCTTTAGCACCATACACAAAATCAAACTCAACATGGATTAAAAACCTAAATGTAAGACCAGATATTATAAAACTCTTAGAGGAAAACATAGGAAAAACACTCTTTGACATAAACCACAGCAAGATCTTTTATGACCCACCTCCTAGAGTAAGGAGTAAAGTGGGTTTTAATAAAAACAAAAAAAAAACAAATGGGATCTAATTAAACTCAAAAGCTTTTGCACTGCAAAGGAAACCATAAACAAAACCAGAAGACAACCCACAGAATGGGTGAAAATATTTGCAAATGGTGTGACAGACAAGGGATTAATCTCCAAAATTTACAAACAGCTCATGCAGCTGAATATTAAAAAACAAACAATCCAATAAAAAAATGGACAGAAGACCTAGACATGTCTCCAAAGAAAACATACAGAGGGCCAAGAGGCACAAGAAAAAATGCTCAGCATCACTAATTATTAGAGAAATGTAATGCAAAAGTACAATGAGATATCACTTCACAACAGTCAGAATGGCCATCATCAAAAAGTTTACAAACAGGAGGCCCTGAACCAAGATGGTAGAGTAGAAGGATGTGCTCTCACTCCCTCTTGTGAGAACACCAGAATCACAACTAGCTGCTGGACAATCATCGACAAGAAGACACTGGAACTCACCAAAAAAGATACCCTACATCCAAAGACAAAGGAGAAACCACAATGAGATGGTAGGAGGGGTGCGATCACAGTAAAATCAAATCCCGTAACGGCTGGGTGTGTGACTCACAGACTGGAGAACACTTATACCACAGAAGTCCACCAACTGGAGTGAAGGTTCTGAGCCCCATGTCAGGATTCCCAAACTGGGGGTCTGGCAATGGGAGGAGGAATTCCTAGAGAATCAGACTTTGAAGTCTAGTGGGATTGGTTTGCAGGACTTCGACAGGACTGGGGAAACAGAGACTCCACTCTTGGAGGGCACACACAAAATAGTGTGTGCATCAAGACACACGAGAAAGAGCAGTGACCCCAGGGGAGACTGAACCAGACCTATGTGTCAGTGTTGAAGGGTCTCCTGCAGAGGTGGGGGGTGACTGCGGGTCACTGGGGAACAAGGACACTGGCAGCAGAAGTTCTGGGAAGTATTCCTTGGCATAAGCCCTCCCAGAGTCTGCCATTAGCCACACCAAAGAGCCCAGGTAGGCTTCACTGTTGAGTTGCCTCAGGCCAAACAATCAACAGGAAGGGAACCCAACCCCACCCATTAACAGTCAAGTGGATTAAAGTTTTTCTGAGCTCTGTCCACCAGAGTAACAGTTAGCTCTACCCACCACCAGTCCCTCCCATCACGCTTCTTAGATAGCCTCATCCACCAGAGGGCAGAGAGCAGAATCAAGAAGAATGACAATCCTGCAGCCTGTGGAACAAATCCACATTCACAGAAAGATAGACAAGATGAAAAGGCAGAGGGCTATGTACCAGATAAAGGAACAAGATAAAACCCAGAAAAACAACTAAATGAAGTGGAGATAGGCAGACTTCCAGACAAAGAATTCAGATTAATGATAGTGAAGATGATCCAGGACCTCGGAATAAGAATGGAGGCAAAGATCGAGAAGATGCAAGGAATGTTTAACAAAGACCTAGAAGAATTAAAGAACAAATAAACAGAGATGAACAATACGATAACCAAAATGAGAACTACACTAGAAGGAATCAATAGCAGAATAACTGAGGGAGAAGAACGGATAAGTGACCTGGAAGACAGAATGGTGGAATTCACTGCTGTGGAATAGAATAAAGAAAAAAGAATGAAAAGAAATGAAGACAGCCTAAGAGACCTCTGGGACAACATTAAATGCAACAACATTTGCATTGTAGGGGTCCCAGAAGGAGAAGAGAGAGAGAAAGGTCCAGAGAAATACTTGAAGAGATTATACTTGAAAACTTCCCTAACATGGGAAAAGAAATAGCCACCCAAGTCCAAGAAGCTCAGAGAGTCCCATACAGGATAAACCCAAGGAGAAACATGCCGAGACACATAGTAATCAAATTGGCAAAAATTAAAGACAAAGAAAAATTATTGAAAGCAGCAAGGGAAAAACAACAAATAACATACAAGGGAACTCCCATAAGGTTAATAACTGATTTCTCAGCAGAAATTCTACAAGCCAGAAGAGAGTGGCATAATATACTTAAAGTGATGAACGGGACGAGCCTACAACCAAGATTACTGTATCCGGTAAGGATTTCATTCAGATTCGATGGAGATATCAAAACCTTTACAGACAAGCAAAAGCTAAAAGAATTCAGCACCACCAAACCAGCTCTAAAACAAATGCTAAAGGAACTTCTCTAAGTGGGAAGCACAAGAGAAGAAAAGGACCTACAAAAACAAACCCAAAACAAGAAAATGGTCATAGGAACATACATATCAATAATTACCTTAAATGTGAATGGACTAAATGCTCCAACCAAAAGACACAGGCTGCCTGAAAGGATACAAAAACAAGACCCATATATATGCTGTCTACAAGAGACCCACTTCAGGCCTAGGGACACATACAGACTGAAAGTGAGGGGATGGAAAAAGATATTCCATGGAAACGGAAATCAAAAGAGAGCTGGAATAGCAATGCTCATATCAGATAAAATAGACTTTAAAATAAAGAATGTTACAAGAGACAAGAAAGGACACTACATAATGATCAAGGGATCAATCCAAGAAGAAGATATAACAATTATAAATATATATGCACCCAACTTTGGAGCACATCAATACATAAGGCAACTGCTAACAGCTATAAAAGAGGAAATCAACAGTAACACAATAATAGTGGGGGACATCAACACCTCACTTACACCAATGGACAGATCATGCAAAATGAAAATTAATATGGAAACACAAGCTTTAAATGACACAATAGACCAGATAGATTTAATTGATATTTATACAACATTCCATCCCAAAATATCAGGTTACACTTACTTCTCAAGTGCACACGGAACATTCTCCAAGATAGATCACATCTAGGGTCACAAATCAAGCCTCAGTAAATTCAAGAAAATTGAAATCATATCAAGCATCTGTTCTGACCACAATGTTATGAGATTAGAAATGAATTACAGGGAAAAAAACGTAAAACACACAAATATATGGAGGCTAAACAATACATTTCTAAATAACCAAGAGATCACTGAAGAAGTCAAAGAGGAAATCAAAAAATACCTAGACACAAATGACAATGAAAACACGATGATCCAAAACCTATGGGATGCACCAAAAGCAGTTCTGAGAGGGAAGTTTATAGCTATACAAGCCTACCTCAAGAAACAAGAAAAATCTCAAATAAACAATCTAACCTTACACCTAAAGGAACTAGAGAAAGGAGAACAAACAAAATACAGAGTTAGCAGAAGGAAAGAAATCATAAAGATCAGAGCAGAAATAAATGAAATAGAGACAAAGAAAACAATGGCAAAGATCAGTAAAACTAAAAGCTGGTTCTTTGAGAAAATAAACAAAATTGATAAACCATTAGCCAGATTCATCAAGAAAAAGAGGGAGAGGACTCAAATCAATAAAATTAGAAATGAAAAAGGGGAAGTTACAACAGACACTGCAGAAGTACATAGCATCCTAAGAGATTACTACAAGAAACTCTATGCCAATAAAATGGATAACCTGGAAGAAATGGACAAATTCTTAGAAAGGTATAACCCTCCAAGACTGAACCAGTAAGAAATAGAAAATTTGAACAGACCAATCACAATTAATGAAATTGACACTGTGATTAAAAAGCTTCCAACAAACAAAAGTCCAGGACCAGATGCCTTCACAGGTGAATTCTATCAAACATTTAGAGAAGAGCTAACACCAATCCTTCTCAAATTCTTCCAAAAAATTGCAGAGGAAGGAACACTCCCAAACTCATTCTATGAGGCCACCATCACCCTGATACCAAAACCAGAGAAAGATACTACAAAAAAAGAAAATTACAGACCAATATCAATCATGAATATAGATGCAAAAATCCTGAACAAAATACTAGCAAACAGAATCCAACAACACATTACAAAGATTGTATACCATGATCAAGTGGGATTTATCCCAGGGATGCAAGTATTCTTCAATATATGCAAATGAATCAATGTGATACACCATAATAACAAATTGAAGAATAAAAACCATATGATCATTTCAATAGATGCAGAAGAAGCTTTTGACAAAATTCAACACCTATTTATGATAAAAACTCTCCAGAAAGTGGGCACAGGGGAAACCTACCTCAACATAATAAAGGCCATATACGACAAACCCACAGCAAGCATCATTCTCAATGGCGAAAAAGAGAAAGCATTTCCTCTAAGATCAGGAACAACACGAGGATGTCTACTCTCACCTCTATTATTCAACATAGTTTTGGAAGTCCTGGCCATGGCAATCAGAGAAGAAAAATAAATAAAAGGAATACAAATTGGAAAAGAAGAACTAACACTGTCACTGTTTGCAGATGACATGATACTATACATAGAGAATTCCAAAGAAGCCACCAGAAAACTACTAGAGCTACTCAATGAATTTGGTAAAGTTGCAGGATACAAAATTAATGCACAGAAATCTCTTGCATTCCTATACCCTAATGATGAGAAATCTGAAAGAGAAATTAAGGAAACACTCCCATTTAACATTGCAACAAAAACAATAAAATGCCTAGGGATAAACCTACCAAGGGAGACAAAAGAACTGTATTCAGAAAACTATAAGACACTGATGAAAGAAATTAAAGATGATACCAACAGATGGAGAGATATACCATGTTCTTGGATTGGAAGAACCAATATTGTGAAAATGACTATACTACCCAAAGCAATCTACAGATTCAATGCAATCCTAATCAAATTGCCAATGGCATTTTTTATGGAACTAGAACAAAAAACCTTAAAATTTGTATGGAGACACAAAAGACCCTGAATAGCCAAAGCAGTCTTGAGGGAAAAAAACAGAGCTGGAGGAATCAGTCTCCCTGACTTCAGACTATACTATAAAGCTACAGTAATCAAGACAATATGGTACTGGCCCAAAAACAGAAACATAGATCAATGGAACAAGATAGAAACCCAGAGATAAACCCACACACCTATGGTCAACTAATCTATGACAAAGGAGGCAAAGATATACCATGGAGAAAAGACAGTCTCTTCAATGAGTGGTGCTGTGAAAACCTGACAGCTACATGTAAAAGAATGAAATGAGAACACTCCCTAACACCATACACAAAAATAAACTCAAAATGGATTAGAGACCTAAATGTAAGACCAGACACTATAAAACTCTTAGAGGAAAACATAGGAAGAACACTCTTTGACATAAATCACAGCAAGATGTTTTTTGATCCACCTCTTAGAGTAATGGAAATAAAAACAAAAATAAACAAATGGGACCTAATGAAACTTCAAAGCTTTTGCAAAGCAAAGGAAACCATAAACAAGATGAAAAGACAATCCTCAGAATAGGAGAAAATATTTGCAAATTAATCAACGGACAAAGGATTAATTTCCAAAATATATAAACAGCTCATGCAGCTCAATATTAAAAAAAAAAACAACCCAATCCAAAATGGGCAGAAGACTTAAATAGACATTTCTCCAAAGAAGACATACAGATGGCTGTGAAGCACATGAAAAGCTGCTCAACATCACTAATTATTAGAGAAATGCAAATCAAAACTGCAATGAGGTATCACCTCACACCAGTTAGATGGGAATCATCAGAAAATCTACAAACAACAAATGCTGGAGAGGGTGTGGAGAAAAGGGAACCCTCTTGCACTGTTGGTGGGAATGTAAGTTGATACAACCACTATAGAGAACAGTATGGAGGTTCCTTTAAAAACTAAAAATAGAATTACCATATGATCCAGCAATCCCACTGCTGGGCGTATACCCAGAGAAAACAATAATTCAAAAATACACATGCACCCCAATGTTCATTTTAGCACGATTTACAATAACCAGGTCATGGCAGCAACCTAAATGCCCATTGACAGACGAAAGGATAAAGAAGATGTGGTACATATATACAATGGAATATTACTCAGCCATAAAAAGGAACAAAATTGGGTCATTTGTTGAGACGTGGATGGATCTAGAGACTGTCATACAGAGTGAAGTAAGTCAGAAAGAGAAAAACAAATATGGTATATTAACACATATATGTGGAACCTAGAAAAATGGTACAGATGAACCAGTTTGCAGGGCAGAAATTGAGACACAGATGTACAGAACAAATGTATGGACACCAAGGGGGGAAAGCTGTGGGGGGGGCGGGTGGTGGTGGTGTGATGAATTGGGCGTTTGGGGTTGACATTTATACACTGATGCGTATATAATTGATGACTAATAAGAACCTGCTGTTTAAAATATAAATGAAATAAAATTCAAAAATTAAAAAAAGAGAAAAATAATGGAAGATGTCATTTACAGCAACATGAATGGACCTAGAGATTGTTTTTCTAAGATTTTTTTTTTTTTTGATGTGGACTATTTTCAAATTCTTTATTGAATTTGTTACAATATTGCTTCTGTTTTATGTTTTGGTTTTTTGGCTGTGAGGCATGTGGAATCTTAACTCCCCAACCAGGGATTTCACCCACACCTCCTGCATTGGAAGGCAAAGTCTTAACCCCTGGACCACCAGGGAAGTCCCGGATCTAGAGATTATCATACCAAGTGAAGTAAGTCAGAAAGAGAAAGTCAAATATCATATATCACATGTGGAATCTAAAATATGATACAAATGAACTTATTTACAAAATAGAAACAGACCCACGGACATAGAAAACAAATTTATGGTTGCCAAAGGGGAAAGGCAGGGAGGGATAAATTAGGAGTTTGGAATTAGCAGATATAAACTACTATACACAAAATAGGTAACAACAAAGTCCTTCTGTATAGCACAGGGAACTATATTCAATACCTTGTAATAAACTGTAATGGAAAAGTATATGGAAAAAGAATACATGTACTGTATTCTGAATCACTTTGCTGTACATCAGAAACTAATA
Source organism: Balaenoptera ricei (assembly GCF_028023285.1). Classification (NCBI taxonomy): domain Eukaryota; kingdom Metazoa; phylum Chordata; class Mammalia; order Artiodactyla; family Balaenopteridae; genus Balaenoptera; species Balaenoptera ricei. Next base: position 47,463,959 of record NC_082649.1, on the reverse strand, counting down.
CAATATTGTAAATTAGCTATTTATTTTATTAACTTCAATTAAAAAAATAATGTAATCATCTAAAAAAAAAGTCTACAAACAATAAATGCTGGAGAGGTTGTGGATAAAAGGGAAACCTCCTACACTGTTGGTCAGAATGTTAATTGGTACAGCCACTATGGAGAACAGTATGGAGGTTCCTTAAAAAGCTAAAAATAGAGCTACAATATGATTCAGTAACCCCACTTCTTGGGCATATATTCAGAGAAAACCATGGTTCAAAAGGATACATGCATCCCAATGTTCATTGCAGCACTATTTACAAAAGCCAAGACATGGAAGCAACCTAAATGTCCATCAAAAGATGAATGGATAAAGAAGGTGTGGTACATATATACAATGGAATATTACTCAGTCGCTAAAAAGAATGAAATAATTCTATTTGCAGCAACATCAATGGACCTGGAAATTTTCATATTAAGTAAAATAAGTCAGACAGAGAAAGATAAATATCATATGATATCACTTATACGTGGAATCTTTAAAAAAATGGTACAAATGAACTGATTTATAAAACAGAAACAGTCACAGACTTAGAAAACAAATTTATGGTTACCAAAGGAGAAAGGTGGGGAGGGGGAGGGATAAACTGGGAGTTTGGGATTGACATATACACACTACTATATTTAAAATAGATAACCAAAAAGTACCTACTGTATAACACAGGGAACTCTACTTAATATTCTGTAATAACCTAAATGGGAAAAGAATTTGAAAAATAATAGATATATGTATATGTATAGCTAAGTCACTTGCTGTACACCCAAAACTAACAAAACATTGTAAATCAACTATATTCCAGTATAATAAAGAAAAAAGAAAATATATCCTGCTCTGAATGTTATCAGGAAAACTTGAACTAGCTCTGAAATCTATTGCCTTGGTAAATATCTATGTCTGACTGTTATGACTATGTGTAATGGCCTAGTGGGAACTATGTGGATTGGGCAGGGTGAATATTATTTTGACTGCCCAGACCCTCTGAGCCTTCCGCTACCCACATGTTCCTTCATACCCACATGTTTGCTAAGAATTCCAGGTTTGTCAGTGATCAATGAGAGAAACCTGAACTGAACTCTTGGACCTAAGAAAGGCTCTCCCTCTATGATCTTAAGGAAGGATTATCTGTGAACAGAGTATGTGGTTCATGGCTAAATCCACTGTCGTCCAATCATCTTGACATGTTGGGCACACCTCAAGAATGTTGTGTGTGTGTGCATTAAGCCAATACATCTGGTAAAGAATTTAGCCTTACCCAAAGAGAGGTATGGTCTTTGCTTTTGCCACCTGGGAGGTAATCTCTGTCCTGTCTGATAAGAATGTCTTTTTTTATCTGGGGGCCTTTGGCCATGCCAGGTAGTCTAACGATGTGATTTATGGTAGAGGGCCTTGGATCATGAGGTATCTGCTCCACCTTCAGTGGGGATAGAAATAAAAGTTCAGCCATATGGTTGATGTTTGACCATGTATTTCTGATGAAGTTCCAACTCTAAACAGCAAGGTCCATTTGGACTTTTTGGTTGGCAATATTCTGTGTGTGTTGCCACACATCAATACTGGGAAAGTTTATGTTGTTAGCAACTCAGCTGGGAAGAGAACAACTAGAAGCTCTGTATTTGGAATGCTCCTGGTCTCTGCCCCATATCTGTCTTCCTTTTGATGACATTAATCTGGATTCTTCTACTATAATAACATGTACTTAAGTATAACAGCTTTCACTGAGGTCTGTGAGTCCTAACAAATCATTGAACCTAAAAGTGCTCTTGGGGACACCCAATCTTGTAATTCTTATAATGCTGTAAATCTTGTAATCGTGTAACTTCACACAACCGTATTGTGCTTCTAAAACATTTTGACCTTCTTAGACCATGCGTGAATTGACATGCAGTGATAATATTTAAGCATCACGTTGAAGAAGAAGAGCTTTGTTCTTTATCCTGCATCTAGAGAAACTCTTGCCACGCTAGAAATTGCCCAGATACTTAGAGTCACTCTAGCTCCTGAAACTGCCAGCACCAATGTGGACAATCGTACAACTAAGAGCATGTGATCCTCAGGCACTGAGTATGCTTCTCATTTTCTTTCCTTGGGGAGACAGCAACTAGGATTGGCTCTTGGATCTGAGGAGACCCAGGGAAGGTTTTCATTTTTCAGGGAAGAAAGATATTCTCACAAAAGAAAAGTTAGTGTTGAGAAAAACTTAATCTGAATAGTAAATGTATTGGTATTTTGTTGTACAGCTCAAGATATATCAATGGCAAAATAATTCAAATAATTTGTGCCTGACTTTTTTTTTCTTATATGGAACTTACCAGAGAAACCAAGTTATGTTATGAAACAACCCATGAGATTTCTGCTTCAGTATTTTGTTCTAGCAAATTTTATAAATATCTTCACACTAAACCTGCTTTACCAAAACCTTTATTAATCTAGACCATCAAATTAAATTGGACCAATTTTTTTCTCTTTTAATCACGATGAAAAATGGCAAAAAGGAAAATATATAGCTTCAACCATTCCTTGATCTATGTTCTCAAATGATTTCTTCAGGGTTCAAGGTTCTTTGTTTTTGTTTTCCCATTTCTTGCCTCTGCCTCCCATCTCATTTATTCTCAGATTTCAAGTGGTGGCTCTCAACAGTCCTGAGCTCATATATTCTCATTCTAGTAGATGGGAAAACATGCTTCTTTTACAGTACTTTCAGAGCAAGCCTGTGCAGTTGACTGACCATGATTGGATCACATACCTATTCCTGAAACCATCCTATGAGCAGACAAATGCAGGGCAGACATGAGGCACACACCAACCATGGCACTGAAGATGGATTGGAAATGAGGGAGGTGTGACTTTCCATAGATAATGGAGAGTATTACAAAGTAAAAAAATGGAAATGAATGTAAGAGATTGTTTCCCTACCCCATCCCAAAGAAAAAAAAATATCCACAAATATCCAGAAAAAAACAATAAACTTTGTTTTCCAAATATAGAGTATTATGGAAATTTACAACAACTTTTCCCACTATAGTTATTAGGGAAATCTACTTTACAGAGGAACTTGGAAAACCTCCATGAAAATAACTTTATATAGTATGTTTTAAAACATCACGTTTTTTTATTATTTCAATTGTAAAAGCTTTCAAAGAATTACAGCATAAAACAATGCATAACAAATAATGTGTATTGCAACTGACACAAGCCAAATTTACAAAACTGTGACAAGAACACAGTTGGATGAGTGAGGTTTAGTCAGACAGTCTGGGTTCATGTTCTGCTTCACCTGTTTTCTTGCTGAATGACCCTGGGCAAGTTACAAATCTCTCAGCAGTTTAGTTCTTCCATGTATAAATGTGGGGGGCATCCATACCTATCCCGAGGGTGCACTGATATTATTAGATGTTAAGAAACTTAGTGCTAAGATTTGAATATCTTCTCTTCTTTTTTTCCCTGTCTTTCCTTTATTTTCTTTCCCGTTTTACCATTTTGTTTGTCCTTGCTGTTCCAAATCTGCCCTGATCTTCCCCTTTCCTGATGACCAGAAATTCAGCTGACTAGAGGTTGGCTAAGTCAAAGAGGTCCATTATTTTGTAAATATTGTGTTATTCCTTCCCCAGATCTTCTACTAACCACGGAAAGTGGTAACACCCCTCATTGTACTCTTTTCTCCAGTCTAAGATATTTTATGTTTGTAGAAAAAAATTGTGAAAACCAGGATATTAAACAATTCCAGTGATAATTAAATGTGGTTAATTAAAGCAATGTGAAGGACTCACTTTATGGCTTATGTGTCCATTCAAGTCTCAAAACGTAATGTGCTCAGAGTAGATACTATAATTTGTCATAGAACCACTTAGTGTTTTTGTCGCAAAGATCTGAATGATAATCTGATCCAAGTATCTCATTTTACAGATGAGAAAACTGAGACGCAGAGAAGTGAAGACACATGTTCCACATGGCAAATCTGTTAGGGCTATTGTTAAGAGATCTGAATCCTGATGGAGACAAGCATTTATTCCATAATCTTGGGAACATGACCTTTCTGGAAATAGCTGTTACCCACTTTTGGTTCCTTCTTGTTCTAAGTGATAATTGCTCTAACCATCACATTTTAGCCTCTCTTGAGCTGGGTCTTCTCATGAGCTGGTGGCCAGTAGCAGCATCTTTTCTGCCCTTCTGACCTCCCACTCATGGGCTCAAATTTCAGACAATTTGCCAGAGAATCTAGACAAATGGAAAATAGAAAGCATACCTCAACTGGACCTGCTTATTCTGAAAATGTCCAAGGTCTAACGGATGGATCCAAGTTTTGCTCATGTGGTGTTTGTATGACCCTTCCCTTTCCCCCAAATAATGGCTTTCTACCTTTAACAGGTAACAAATAATTGCCCATCTGATTATTATTAATTATTAGTAACTAATAATTACCTATATGATGCTGTTGCTGTACAGAATAATTGGAATAAATATGGAAGTACAGTACAATGAAAGCTCTCTGACACTGAGTTTGTTTTTAAAATTCATGCATTAATTTCTGCAGATCCTTCAGTAAAATCAATGTATAACATATGAGCTGTTTATATATGTTGGATATTAACCCCTCATTAGTCATGTCATTTGCAAATATCTTCTCTAGTTCAGTAAGTTGTCTTTTTGTTTTGCCAATGGTTTCCTTTGCTGTGCTAAAGCTTTTACATTTAATTAGGTCCCATTTATTTATATTTGCTCTGTTTCCTTTAATTTAGGGGATGGACCCTCCAAAAAATATCGTGTGATTTATGTCAAAGACTGTCTGCCTATGTTTTCCTCTAGGAGTTTTATAGTAGCCAGTGTTACATTTAGGTCTTTGCTCCATTTTGAGTTTATTTTTGTGTATGGTGCTATAGACTGTACTAATTCAACCTTTTACAAGTAGTTGTCCATTTTCCCCAGCACCACTTATTGAAGAGACTGCCTTTTCTCCATTGTATATTCTTGTCTCCTTTGTCATAGATTAATTCACCATAAGTGTGTGGGTTTATTTCTGGGCTCTCTATTCTGTTCCAATGATGTGTGTGTCTGTTTTTGTGCTAGTACCACACTGTTTAGATTACTGTGGCATTGTAGTATAGTTTGAAGTCAGGAAACAAGATACCTCCAGCTCTGTCTTTCTTTCTCAAGATTGTTTGGGCTATTCAGGGTCTTTTGTGTTTCCATACAAATTTTAAAGTAATGTTCTAGTTCTGTGAAAAATACCCTTGGTGTTTTGATAGCGATTGCATCAAATCTGTAGATGGCCTTGGGTAGTATGGTCATTTTAACAATATTGATTCTTCCAATCCAAGAATACAAAATATCCTTCCATCTGTTTTTGTCACCTACAATTTCTTTCATCAGAGTCTATTAATTTTCCTAGTACAGGTCTCTTACCTCTTTAGGTAGATTTATTCCTAGATATTTTATTCTTTTTGATGTGATGGTAAATGGGATTGTTTCCTTAATTTCTCTTTCTGATAGTTCATTGTCAGTGTACAGAAATGCAAGAGATTTCTGTGTATTAAGTCAGTATCCTGCAACTTTACCAAATTCCTTGATGAGCTCCAGTAGTTTTCTGGTAGTGTTTTTAGGATTTTTTATGCATAGTATCATGTCATCTGCAAACAGTGACAGGTTTAATTCTTCCTTTCAAATTTGGATTCCTTTTATTTATTTTTCTTCTCTGATTGCTGTAGCTAGGATTTCCAAAACTATGTTGAATAAAAGTGGTGAGAGGACCATCCTTGTCTTGTTCCTGATCTTAGAGAAAATACTTTCAGCTTTTCACCATTGAGTATAATGTGAGCTGTGTGTTTTTCATATATGGCTTTTATTATGTTGAGGTATGTTCCCTCTATGACCCCTTTTGGAGAGTTTTTATCATAAATGAAAGTTGAATTTTGTCAAAAGCTTTTTTTTCATCTACTGATATGATCATATGGTTTTTATTCTTCAATTTATTTAATGTGCTGTATTACACTGCTTCATTTGAAAATATTGAAAAATTCTTGCTTCCCTAGGATAAAACCCACTTGATCATAGTGTATGATCTTTTGGTTTATTGTTGGATTCAATTTGCTAAAATTTTGCTGAGAATTTTTGCATCTATATTCATCATGATACTGGCCTATAATTTTCTCTTTTGTGATATCTTTGTCTCGTTTTTGGTATCAAGGTGATGCTGGCCACATAGAATGAGTCTGGAAGTGTGTTCCTTCCTCTGCAAGTTTTGGAATAGTTTTAGAAGGATAGGTGTCATCTCTTCTCTAAATGTTTGGTAGAATTCACCTATGAAGCCATCTGGTCCTGAACTTTTGTTTGTTGCCAGTATTTAAATTGCTGAATCAATTTAATTGTTCTGTCCATATTTTCTATTTCTTCCTGGTTCAGTCTTGGGATATTGTGCCTCTCTAGGAATTTTTCCATTTCTTCTAGGTTGTCCATTTTACCAGCATGTAGTTGCTGATGGCAGTCTCTATATCATCTCACACCTGTCAGAACAGCTATCATCATAAAGAACACAAAAAACAAACACTGATGAGATGTAGAGAAAAGGGAACCCTTTTACACTTTTCATGGAAATGTAAATTGGTGCAGTCACTGTGGAAAACAATATGAAGGTTAATCAAAAAACTAAAAATTGAATTACCATAACACCCAGCAATTCCAGTCCTGAGTATATACTCTAAATAAAAACACTAATTCAAACAAATATGTAAGTCCCAATGTTCATAGCAGCAGTATTTACCATAGTCAAGACATGGAAGCAACCTAAATGTCCATCAAAAAATGTATGGATAAAGAAAGTGTAGCATACATATATATATATATATATATATATGTGTGTGTGTGTGTGTGTGTATACACACACACATATATATATATATATGTATAACTCAGCCATAAAAAAGAATGGAATTTTGCCATTTTCAAGAACATGGATGGAGTTGAAGGGCATCATGGTAAGTGAAATTGCAGAAAGAGAAAGACAAATACTGTACGATATCACTTACATGTAGAATTTTAAAAAAATACAACAAACTAGTGAATAAAGCAAAAAAGAAGCAGACTCACAGATATAGAGAACAAAGTAGTGGTTACCAGTGGGGAGAAGGAAGGGGGAGGGACAATATAGGGGTAGAGGGAAAAAGGGTTATTGTGGGATTATATGAAATTATATGTGTGAAATTTTGAAAATTGTAAAGCACTATAGAATTTAAAGAATCTTTCATTTAATAAAGAAAAAAATGAACTGAGTTGAGAAATAGAGGAAACTTACATAAAGGTTCTGGAGTTGCTTTTAAGTCTTTTGTATCATCTATAATGAAAATTGACAAGAATTTTGAGAAGTAAATGTTTGTTGTTTAAGCCAAAAGAGGAAAAAATGAATATTACGTTAAGTGAAATAAGCCAGACAGAAAGGAAAAATGATATGTTCCCACTTATATGTGGAATTTTAAAAAGTCAAATACATAGAAGCAGAGAGTAGAACAGTGGTTATCATGGGAGGGGAGGTGGAGGAAATAGGGAGATGTTGGTCAAAGGGTACAAAGTAACAACTATGCAAGATGAATGTCAAGAGATCTAATGCACAGCATGATGACTGTGGTTAATAATACTGAGTTGAATACTGGAAATTTGCTATGAGAGTAGATTTCAGGTTCTCTCATCACACATACACACAATAAATTTTAACTATGTGAGAAGAAGATATGATATTTAGTTTGACTGTACTAATCATGTCACTATACATATAAAATCAACATGCTGTACACCTTAAATATATATATTTTGTTAAAACTATTAAAAAAAAAGACAAAATGAAACACTGTTTTACATGCAAAAGAAAAGGTTTTGTAGAGTTTAGACCCACTGCAAAGTTAGAAAGAACAGTCTCTAAGGTTGCCCTCACTTCTGACACCAAGTGCAAGTTCAGTGGATTCCCTAAATCACCCTCAGGTTTTATAATTCACTGGAGGAACTCACAAAAATCACGGAAAGCTGTTAAAAATCATGGTTATAATTTTATTATGTAGTTCATTACAAGGAAAGGATATGGATTCAAATAAGCTAAGAGAGGAAGCACCTAGGACAGAATCCAGAAAATTTACTAAATATGGGACTCCTGTGGCTTTCACTCCATAGAATTATAGATATGTTGCCTTTCCAGCAGTGGTGAATGACACTTTCCAATTCATTTTATGAGGCCAGCACTACCCTAATACCTAAAGCAGGCAACAATTTTATAAAAAAATAAAATTACAGACCAATATCTCATAAACATATGCAAAAATATTCAAAAAATATTAGTGAATCAAATCCAACTGTGAATAAAAGAATTATACATTATGGCCAAGTGGGATTTATTTCTAGTATGCAAAGTTGATTCAATATTCAAACATCAATTACTGTAATCCATCATGTGAACAAGATAAAGAAGAAAAATCATATGATCATATGATTATATCTATTGATGAAGAAAAAGCATTTGACAAAATGCAACATCCATCTATTATACAAAATGTTAGCAAACTAGTAATAGAGGGTCACTTTCTCAATTTGATAAAGAACATCTACAAACATTGACAACTGGTGAGGAAGTGAAGCTACAGGAACACTCATTCGCTGATGGTGGGAATGCAAAATGTTACAGCCACTTTGAAAGACAGTATTTGGTAGTCAAAAAAAAAAAAAAACTAAACTAAACTAAACTAAATACACTCTTACCACATGATTCAGTAATCATGCTCCTAAGTGTTTACTCAAATGAACTGAAAACATGCCCACACAAAAACCCTCACATAAATGTTCATAGTAGCTTTACTCAGAATTGGCAAAAATTAGAAGTAACTAAGATGTTCTTCAGTGTGAAAGGATAAATAAATTATAGTACCTCCATAACATGGAATATTAATAGGCACTAAAAAGAAATAAACTATCAAGACACAAAAGACATTCAGGAACCTAAAAGGCATATTGCTTAGTGAAAGAATCCAGTCTGTAAAGCCTGCATACTATATAATCCCAGCTATATGACATTCTGGAAAAGATAAAACTATAGAGATATTAAAAAGACTACTCTGTCAGGAGAGAGAGGAATGAATAGGTAGATGAGGTAATTTTTAGCACGGTGAACAATTCTTCATGATGCTGTGATGGTGGATCCCTGTAATTATATATTTGTCAAAAACATAGAATTTTCTGTACAACAGAGTGAAACCTAATGTAAACTATGCAGTCTAATTAGCAGCAATGTATTAACATTAGTTCATCTATGGTAATAAATGCACCATGGTAATGCAAGACCTTAATAACAGTAGAAAATGAACATAGGAGAAAGGAGGTATATGGTGACTCTCTGTATTATCTTCTTAATTTCTGTAAACTTAAAACTTCTCTAAAAAATAAAGTATATCAGTTTTTAAAAATTATGGGGATTGTAACTGTTGGTCTCAATTTTTGCCTAAATTGAAAATTTTTGTGTGTGTTTTTTTTTTTAAAGTAAGTAGAGGTCTTTCTGCATTGTTTAGCTGGTTTTACTTGGAAACTTCATGATGTAGAAGTGGACATTTTTAATGTGTTTAGTGATATTTTACAGAATATCTAATGATTTGTAATATGCATTTACTAACATTCATAATGAGGTCATCATTAGAACCCAAAGTAGCTACAGCAAGCATCATTGCCATATTGGCCACCAAGCATAATGATGAATGCCATAAAACCACAGAGATAATGCTAAATATCTGTCTTCAATAGCTTAGACAACATTGTATTTACTTTATTATATTTAAATAAGGCAAAAACCAGTCCTACCACACCGGGATTTCTTTTAAACCTTAAAAAAACTAAATCTACAAACATGCCACATATATTCTTTAATCTATCCTCAATGTTTTATAATTCGTACACAATCAAGTATTAAACAGGAGAGCTGTAATCTTAGCCTGTGCACAGTATATAATATTTTAACATGGTTTCTCAAGAGGTTAAAAGTCTGGTCATGGATACATGTATATGTACGGCTGAGTTCCTTTGCTGTGCACCTGAAACAATCACAACATTGTTAATTGGCTATACTCCAACATAAAATAATTTTTTTTTTTTTAAAGTCTACAAATAACAAGTGCTGGGGGGAAAAAAGCTGGTCATGAGAATTGAGTGTATTAAACCAAGCTTATCTTCAAAAGCCTAAACTTTAACTTCTTCTTGAAAATCTGTTAAATAGAATCTTTAATTGAATCCAAATGTAAACCCTATAAATTTATTACTGTCTAAAAAATTGTGAATGGCAGTACCTGAAGAAATAAAATCTGCTTTCTTTCCAAAGGCAAAGACCACAGAAAAATCTACTCAATAAAGATTTAATGAATGCCTGCTATTGGGAAAGAATCATTTTAGAAGTTGTTTGGATTCCAATGTTTATTAGGTAAATCAATGGCAACAATGCAGTCACTTTAATTTTATGTATAAATCGTCAAACTCTAAGCTTAATATCTAATAGCTACCAGATTGAGACAGGCACTGGGGAATTAAAAATAACAATAGTGACAATACTAGTAATGATACAGCTATCATTTGTTGAGAGCCTTCTCTGTGTCAGACACTGTATGAATATATTCCATCTTGTTTTATCCCATTTTTTACTTGAAAACTTTACCATATGCTTAGATAAATTAAGTATCTAATACAAATATTCAAATCTACTTGCAGAACAGGTAACTAAATTATCATGTTTCCCTCAAAAGGTCCTCAACTACATCATACTACTTCTCAAACGAAGACATAGAAGATAAACTTGCTTTCCTTGAAAGGTCACAGGTAATAAGGTGATGTTGACATATAAATTGTTATAAAACAATGCAGCAATTGCTATGATGAAGGGACATCTGTAATATAATATGCAGCAAAGAAGGGAGCTTCTAACTTCCTCATGGGATCCATTCACAGAGGACATGATGACAGCCATCTTGAGTCGGAGGGTGAGTCAAGAGTAGCAAGGCATATGGGTAAAGAGAAGAGGAAAATTAAAGTATTGCATGAGGGAAGTGCATAGAGTTTAGTGAGGCTATTTCACAGAATGAACTTGTAGAACTGACAAGGAACTATGCTAGACGAACAAGCAGTTTGAGATTATGAAGAAGATTAGGTATGAGTTGCTGAGAAGGTCACAACTGATTCTGTAAGCAACGGGAGAAATTGACACAGAGCAGTGAGCCAATTAATCTCACATTGAGAAATAAGCACCTTAGAAGTGGTGACAGTAATGGGTAAGAACAGAGCATGACCAGAAACAGGAAAACCAGCTGCAGTATTCCAGGAAGGAAATAATGTAGACGAAATCAAGAGACCTATTGAAAAGGTATGCCCCCTGGTTCTGACTTGAGTAACCAAGTAGAGAGTGATATCACAGAGTCTGGGAATACTAGAAGTGGAGGAAGTTTTAGGAGTGGTGTGGTTATGGTGAGTTTAGTTTTAAACATGGTAAAATGATCAGAAGTCCATGGATGTCTGCAAAAGAGAAAATGATGTGTGGCATTACAAGCAATATAGGTAATAACTGAGTTTCTGACCTCCGTTGAAATAATGCAGAGTGAGTGGAGAATAAGAATATGAAGCAAAGGTCATGCGAAGACCCTGACTTTTAAGGAGAAGAAAATTATGATAAACTCACGTAGTACAATAATAAGGAGCTAAGATGAGGGAAATGCTGTCATGGAAACTGAGGATTTCAGACCAGCTCAGTAAAAAGACAAAACTGAGCCCTTTTTATGTTCCTGCTCTCTGCTGGGAAATGGATACCTGACAATGACGAAGACGTGGTTTCTGTTCTCAGGGAGCTCAGAGAATAGTGAAGGGGAGAAGATTAAGTAAGAAATGGACAGAAAGGAATCTTTGATTTGGCTGTTAAGTGATTGGTCACTGCATGGGAGAGCACCTTGGGGATGGTAGGCAAGTAGGCAAAGAGGTAAATGTGGAGTGTGTCAATGAGCTCATATGAGGGACATTAATTTCTAAGAAAAAATTTTGATTTGTTTTCCACCTATAGTTTCAGAATAGTGGAATTAAGTTCTTGTCAACAGTGTGAGATAGGAGTTAGCTCCATTTTTTTCTTTATGCAAACCCAAATATACTAATACTGTTTATTAACAAGACTGCTATTCCTTCATGCCTGTGAAATACCATCTTTATCACAAAGTATTCAGATACACTGAATTTTCATATTATGTTCTATTTCACTGATATATTGGTTCATCCTTGCAATGAAGACCATAATATTTTGATTATTGTAGTTTTATCATAAGGCTTGGTAACCTGGATGAAGTCTTGCTATCTTATTCTTTTCCAAGTGTGTCTTGAATATTCTTCACCCTCCAAATATCCATAAACATGATAGAATCCACTAGAAAAATTCCACTAAATAATTGGAATTATGGTTAGGATTACTTGAATCTACACATCAGTTTGTAGAGAATTGACATATTACAATATTAAAAATACTAACGCATGAACTTGGTATGTTTATTCATTTATTCAAGTATTATTTAATTTCTCTTAGCTACATTTTAATGTTTTCTATATAAAAGTATTGCATTTGTTAGACTTTCCCCTTGATATTTGGTATTTTTGACACTTCTGAAAATACATTTTTAAAATAAATTTTTATTGGAGTATAGTTGATTTACAATGTTTTGTTAGTTTCTGCTGTACAGCAAAGTGAATCAACTATACATATATATATAAATATCCACTCTTTTTTAGATTCTATTCCCATATAGGTCGTTACAGATTATTGGGTAGAGTTCCCTGTGCAATACAGTAAGGTCTTATTAGTTATCTATTTTATATATATTTTATATATTTTTATATATATATTATATATATTTTATATAGTGCGTATATGTCTATCCCAGTCTCCCAATTTATCCCTCCCCCCACCATTCACCCTTGGTAAGCATAAGTTTGTTTTCTACATCTGTGACGCTATTTCTGTTTTGTAAATAGGTTCATCTGTACCATTTATTTTTAGGTTCCACATATAAGCAATATCATATGATATCTGTCTTTATCTAATTTTACTCAGTATGACAATCTCTAGGTCTATCCGTGTCACTGCAAGTGGCATCATTTTGTTTTTTGTTTTTTTATGTCTGAGTAGTATTCCACTGTATTGATATACACAATCACATCTTTATCCATTTCTTCATCAATGCACATTTAGGTTGCTTCCTTGTCCAGGCTATTGTAAATAGTGCTGCAATGAAAATAGGGGTACATGTATCTTTTTGAATTATGATTTTCTCTGAATATATACCCAGGAGTGTGACCAAAAAAATTCTCTTTCTGTTTCTTGCTTGTATACAGAAATGAAATTCATTTCGATATATTGAGCTTTAATCAAACCACTTTGATAAGCAAATAACTTTTGATTCTAATAATTAATATGAATTCTTATTGGATTTCCTATACACAGTCATCTATATGTAATATTAGTATCATTTCTGGGCTTTAATCTTATAATTTATCTTTATATACAGATGTAGATATGGACATAGAATTTAATCTGCATTACTTAATACCTCCAGTATACCACTGAATAGTAGCGGTGACAGTAAGCAAACTTTTGTTATTGCCAGTAACAGAAGAAATATGTTCAACATTTCATCTTTTTAATTCTTTTTCTTTTTTTTAACACCTTATTTTGAGTACAGTTGCTTTACAATGGTGTGTTAGTTTCTACTGTATAACAAAGTGACTCAGCTACACTTATACATATATCACCATACCCCTCCCTCTTGCACCTCCCTCCCACCCTCCCTATCCTATCCTGCTAGGTGGTCACAAAGCACCAAGCTGATCACCCTGTGCTATGCAGCTGTTTCCCACTAGCTATCTATTTTACATTTGGCAGTGTATATATGTCCATGCCACTCTCTCACTTCATCCCAGCTTACACTTCCCCCTCCTCATGTCCTCAGGTCCATTCTCTACATCTGCATCTTTATTCCTGCCTGGCCCCTAGGTTCTTCAGAATTTTTTTTTTTTAATTCCATATATATGTGTTAGCAGATGGTATTTCTTTTTCTCTTTCTGACTTACTCACTCTGTATGACAGACTCTAGGTCCACCCACCTCACTAAAAATAACTCAGGTTTGTTTCTTTTTCTGGCTGAGTAATATTCTGTTGTATATATGTGCCACATCTTCTTTCTCCATTCATCTGTCGATGGACACTTAAGTTACTTCCACGTCCTGGCTATTGTAAAGTAAATAGAGTTGCAATGAACATTGTGGTACATGACTCTTTTTGAATTATGGTGTTCTCAGGGTATATTCCCAGTAGTGGGATTGCTGGGTCATATGGTAGTTCTATTTTTACTTTTTTAAGGAACCTCCATACTGTTCTCCATAGTGGCTGTATCAATTTACATTCCTACCAACAGTGCAAGAGGGTTCCCTTTTCTCCACACCCTTTCAAGCATTTACTGTTTGTAGATTTTTTGATGATGGCCATTCTTACTGGTGTGAGGAGATACCACATTGTAGTTTTGATTTGCATTTCTCTAATGATTAGGGACATTGAGCATCCTTTCATGTGTTTGTTGGCAATCTGTATATCTTCTTTGGAGAAATGTCTATTTCAGTCTTCTCGCCATTTTTGGATTGGGTTGTGTGTTTTTTTGATATTGAGCTGCATGATTTACTTATATATTTTGGAGATTAATCCTTTGTCAGTTACTTCATTGCAAATGTTTTCTCCTATTCTGAGGGTTGTCTTTTTGTCTTGTTTATGGTTTCCTTTGCTGTGCAAAAGCTTTTAGGTTCCATTAGGTTCCATTGTTTATTTTTGTTTTTATTTCCATTTCTCACGGAGGTGTGTCAAAAAGGATCTTGCTGTGATTTATTTCATGGAGTGTTCTGCCTATGTTTTCTTCTAAGAGTTTTACAGTGTCTGGCCTTACATTTAGGTCTTTAATCCATTTTGAGTTTATATTTGTGCATGGTGTTAGGGAGTGTTCTCATTTCATTCTTTTACATGTAGCTGTCCAGTTTTCCCAGCACAACTTATTGAAGAGGCTGTCTTTTCGCCATTGTACATTCTTGCCTCCTTTATCAAAAATAAGGTGAGCATATCAGTGTGGGTTTATCTCTGGGCTTTATATCCTGTTGCAATGATCTATATTTCTGTTTTTGTGCCAATACCATACTGCCTTGATTACTGTAACTTTGTAGTATAGTCTGAACTCAGGGACCCTGATTCTCCCAGATCTGTTTTTCTTTCTCAAGGTTGCTTTGGCTATTCGGGGTCTTTTGTGTTTCCATACAAATTGTGAAATATTTTGTTCTGGTTCTGTGAAAAATTCCATTGGTAGTTTGATAGGGACTGCATTGGATCTGTAAATAGCTTTGGGTAGTATAGTCATTTTCACAATGTTGATTCTCCCAATCCAAGAACATGGTATATTTCTACATCTGTTTGTATCATCTTTAATTTCTTTCATCAGTGTCTTATAGTTTTCTGCATACAGGTCTTTTGTCTCCTTAGGTAGGTTTATTCCGAGATATTTTATTCTTTTTGTTGCAATGGTCAATGGGACTGTTTTTTAATTTCTCTTTCAGATTGTTTATCATTAGTGTATAGGAATGCAAGAGATTTCTGTGCAATAATTGTGTACCCTGCTACTTTACCAAATCCATTGATTAGCTCTAGTAGTTTTCTGGTAGCATCTGGTAGGATTCTCTCTATATAGTATCATGTCATTTGCAAACAGTGACAGTTTTACTTCTTCTTTTCCAATTTGGATTCTTTTTATTTCTTTTTCTTCTCTGACTGCTGTGGAAAAACTTCCAAAATTATGTTGAATAATAGTGGTGAGAGTGGGCAACCTTGTCTTCTTCCAGATCTTAGAGGAAATGGTGAGGAAACGGTTTCAGATTTTCACCATTGAGAATGATGTTGGCTGTGGGTTTGCCATATATGGCCTTTATTATGTTGAGGTAGGTTTCCTCTATGCCTACTTTCTGGAGGGTTTTTGTCATAAATGGGTGTTGAATTTTGTCAAAAGCTTTTTCTTCATCTATTGAGATGATCATATGTTTTTCTCCTTCAAATTGTTAACATGGTTTATGACATTGATTGATTTGCGTATATTGAAGAATCCTGGCATTCCTGGGATAAACTCCACTTGATCATGGTGTATGATCCTTTTAATGTGCTGTTGGATTCTGTTTGCTAGTGTTTTGTTGAGGAGTTTTGCATCTATGTTCATCAGTGATATTGGCCTGTTATTTTCTTTCTTTGTAACATCTTTGTCTTGTTTTGGTATCAGGGTAATGGTGGCCTCGTGGAATGAGTTTGGGAGTGTTCCTCACTCTGCTATATTTTGGAAGAGTTTGAGAAGTATAGGTGTTAGCTTTTCTCTAAATATTTGATAGAATTGGGCTGTGAAGCCATCTGGGCCTGGGATTTTGTGTGTTGGAAGATTTTTAATCACAGTCTCAGTTTCAGTGCTTGTGATTGGTCTGTTTGTATTTTCTATTTCTTCCTGGTACAGTCTCGGAAAGTTGTGCTTTTCTAAGAATGTGTCCATTTCTTCCAGGTTGTCCATTTTATTGGCGTACAGTAGCTTGTAGTAATCTCTCATGATCCATTGTATTTCTGCAGTGTCAGTTGTTACTTCTCTTTTTTTCATTTCCAATTCTACTGATTTGAGTCGTCTCCCTTTTTTTCTTGATGAGTCTGGCTAATGGTTTATCAATTTTGTTTATCTTCTCAAACAACCAGCTTTTAGTTTTATTGATCTTTGCTATTGTTTCCTTCATTTCTTTTTCATTTATGTCTGATCTGATCTTTATGATTTCTTTCCTTCTGCTAACTTTGGGGGTTTTTTGTTCTTCTTTCCTAACTGCTTTAGGTGAAAGGTTAGGTTGTTTATTTGAGATGTTTCTTGTTTCTTGAAGTAACATTATATTGCTATAAACTTCCCTCTTAGAACTTCTTTTGCTGCATCCCATAGGTTTTGGGTCATTGTGTTTTCATTGTCATTTGTTTCCAGGTATTTTTTGATTTCCTCTTTGATTCCTTCAGTGATCTCTTGGTTATTAGTATTGTATTGTTTAGCCTCCATGTGTTGGTATTTTCTACAGATTTTTTCCTGTAATTGATATCTAATCTCATAACATTGTGGTGGGAAAGATGCTTGATATGATTTCAAATTTCTTAAATTTACCAAGGCTTGCTTTGTGACCCAAGATATGATCTATCCTGGAGAATGTTCCATGAACACTTGAGAAGAAAGTGTGTTCTGTTGTTTTTGGATGGAATGTCCTATAAATATCAATTAAGTCCATCTTGTTTAATGTATCATTTAAAGCTTGTGTTTCCTTATTTATTTTCATTTTGGATGATCTGTCCAGTGGTGAAAATGGATTGTTA
Organism: Balaenoptera ricei; assembly: GCF_028023285.1. NCBI lineage: Eukaryota > Metazoa > Chordata > Mammalia > Artiodactyla > Balaenopteridae > Balaenoptera > Balaenoptera ricei. The sequence goes on along the minus strand of NC_082649.1, from coordinate 47,446,474 downwards.
AAGTCCCCTACTATGATAGTATTACTGTCGATTTCCCCTTTTATGGCTGTTAGCATTTGCCTTATGTATTGAGCTGTTCCTATGTTGGGTGCATAAATTTTTATAACTGTTGTATCTTCTTCTTGGATTGATCCCCTGATCATTATGTACTGTCCTTCTTTGTCTCTTGTAATGGTCTTTATTTTAAAGTCTATTTTGTCTGATATTAGAATTGCTACTCCAGCTTTCTTTTGATTTCCATTTGCATGGAATACCTTTTTCCATCCCCTCAATTTCCATCTGTATGTGTCCCTAGGTCTGAAGTGGGTCTCTTGCAAACAGCATATATGCAGGTCTTGTTTTTGTGTCCATTCAGCCAGTCTATATCTTTTGGTGGGAGCATTTATTCCATTTACTTTTAAGGTAATTATCGATATGTATGTTCCTATTACCATTTTCTTAATTGTTTTGGGTTTGTTATTGTAGGTCTTTTCCTTCTCTTGTGTTTCCCACCCAGAGAAGTTCTTTTAGCATTTGTTGTAAAGCTGGTTTGGTGGTGCTGAATTCTGTTAGCTTTTGCTTGTCTGTAAAGGTTTTATTTTGTCCATTGAATCTCAATGAGATCCTTGCTGGGTAGAGTAATCTTGGTTGTAGATTTTTCCCTTTCATCACTTTAAATATGTCCTGCCACTCCTTTCTGGCTTGCAGAGTTTCTGCTGAAAGATTAGCTGTTAACCTTATGGGGATTCCCTTGTGTGTTATTTGTTGTTTCTCCCTTGCTGTTTTTAATATTTTTTTCTTCGTATTTTATTTTTGGTAGTTTTATTTATATGTGTCTTGGTGTGTTTTTCCTTGGATTTATCCTGTATGAGACTCTCTGTGATTCCTGGACTTTACTGACTATTTCTTTTCCTGTATTAGGGAGGTTTCAACTATAATCTCTTCAAATATTTTCTCAGTCCCTTTCTTTTTCTCTTCTTCTTCTGGAACCCCTATAATTTGAATGTTGTTGTGTTTCTTGTTGTCTCAGAGGTCTCTGAGACTGTCCTCAATTCTTTTCATTCTTTTTTCTTTATTCTGCTCTGTGGTAGTTATTTCCACTATTTTATCTTCCAGGTCACTCATCCGTTCTTCTGCCTCAGTTATTCTGCTCTTGATTCCTTCTGGAGAATTTTTAATTTCATTTATTGTGTTGTTCATCATTGTTTGTTTGCTCTTTAGTTCTTCTCAGTCCTTGTTAAACATTTCTTGTATTTTCTCCATTTTATTTCCAAGATTTTGGATCATCTTTACTATCATTACTCTGAATTCTTTTTCAGGTAGACTGCCTATTTCTTCTTCATTTGTTTTGTCTGGTGGGTGTTTACCTTGCTCCTTCATCTGCTGTGTGTTTACCTTGCTCCTTTATCTGCTCTGTGTTTCTCTGTATTTTCGTTTTGCTTAACTTACTGTGTTTGGTGTCACCTTTTTACAGGCTGCATGGTCATAGTTCCCGTTGTTTTTGCTGTCTGCCCCCAGTGGCTAATGTTGGTTCAGTGGGTTGTGTAGGCTTCCTGGTGGAGGGGACTGTTGCCTGTGTTCTGGTGGATGAGGCTAGATCTTGTCTTTCTGGTGGACAGTACTGTGTCTTGTGATATGTTTTTGGGTTTCTGTCACCTTATGATTTTAGGCAGTCTCTCTGCTAATGGGTGGGGTTTTGTTCCTGTCTTGCCAGTTGTTTGGCTTAGGGTGTCCATCACTGTAGCTTGGTGGTCATTGAGTGGAGCTGGGTCTTAGCATTGAGATGGAGATCTCTGGGAGATTTTTCACCGTTTGATATTATGTGGAGCTGGGAGGTTTCTGGTGGACCAATGTCCTGAACTCGGCTCTCCCACCTGTGAGGCACAGGCCTGACACCCGACCGCAGCACCAAGACCCTGTCACCCACACTGCTCAGAAGAAAATGGAGAAAAAAACAAAGAAAGAAAAAAATAATAAAATGAAATAAAATAAAGTTATTAAAAATATTTTTTAAATTATTTTTAAAAAATTTAAAGTAATAAAAAAGAAAGAAAAAAGAATGAAAGAAAGAAGAGAGCAATGAATCAAAAAAGCAAATCCACCAATGATTGCAAGTGCTAAAAACTATACTAAAAAAAAAAAAGGAAAATATACAGACAGACAGAACCCTAGAACAAATGGTAAAAGCAAAGGTATACAGACAAAAATCACAAAAGAAGCATACACATACACACTCACAAAAAGAGAAAAACCAAAAAAAAGTCTATATATTTAAAAAAAAAAAGAGAAGAGAGCAACCAAATCAATATATAAATCTACCAATGATAATAAACTCTAAATACTAAATTAATATAAACCTAAAACCAGAAACCAGTCAGTTGCATACAGCAACCCCCAAGTGTACAGTTGCTCCCAAAGTCTACCACCTCAATTTTGGGATGATTCATTTTCTATTCAGGTATTCCACAGATGTAGGGTACATCAAGTTGATTGTGGAGATTTAATCCACTTCTCCTAAGGCTGCTGGGAGAAATTTCCCTTTCTCCTCTTTGTTCGCACAGCTCCTGGGGTTCAGCTTTGGATTTCGCCCTGCCTCTGTGTGTAGGTCGCCTGAGGGTGTCTGTTCCTGCCCAGACAGTATGGGGTTAAAGGAGCAGCTGATTAGGGGGCTCTGGCTCACTCAGGCCAGAGGGGCAGGAGCGGTATGGAATGCTGGGCAAGCCTGTGGCAGCAGAGGCCACCATGAAGTTGCAACAGCCTGAGGTGTGCCGTGTTTTCTCCCAGGGAAGTTGTCCCTGGATCATGGGACCCTGGCATTGGGGGGCTTCACAGGCTCCCAGGATGGGAGGTGTGGATAGTGGCCTGTGCTTGTACACAGGCTTCTTCGTGCCTGCAGCTGCAACCTTAGCATTTCATGCCCGTCTCTGATGTGGTGCTAATACCTGGGGCTCACGCCCATCTCTGGAGCTCATTTAGGTGGTTCTCTGATTCCCCTCTCCTCATGCACCCTGAAACAATGGTCTCTTTCCTCTTAGGCAGGTCCAGAGATTTTCCCGGAATCCCTCCTGGCTAGTTGTAGTGCATTAGCCCCCTTCAGGCTGTGTTCACACAGTCAACCCCAGTCCTCTCCCTGGGATCTGACTCCAAAGCTGGAGCCTCAGCTCCCAGCCCCCACCCACCCCAGTGCATGAGCAGACAAGCCTCTCAGGCTGGTGAGTGCCAGTCGGCACCAATCCTCTGTGCAGGAATCTCTCTGCTTTGCCCTCTGCACCCCTGTTGCTGTGCTCTCCTCCATGGCTCTGAAGCTTACCCCCCGCCTCCAGTCTCTGCCAGTGAAGGGGCTTCCTCGTGTGTGGAAACTTTTCCTCCTTCACAGCTCCCTCCCTGAAGTGCAGGTCCCATCCCTATTCTTTTGTCTCTGTTTTTTCTTTTTTCTTTTGCCCTACCCAGGTATGTGGGGAGTTTCTTTCTTTTTGGGAAGCCTGAGGTCTTCTCCCAGAGTTCAGTAGGTGTTCTGTAGAAGTTGTTCCACATGTAGATGTATTTCTGATGTATTTGTGTGGAGGAAGGTGATCTCCATGTCTTACTTCTCCACCATCTTGAAGGTCTCTCTACCCAAAGCAGGCATTTTAACCATTCATTGGAGCCTGAGAAAATTCAGTGGTACAACACTGCACTAGAGTTCCCTGTGTGTCTGAGTCACTGCTTATAACTTTCTTTTTCTTCACAATGCTTCACATTGTAGCATATGTGTTTCCTACGACTTGTAAGAACATCTAGAGGAAGGTTCTGTGGAATGAAGTCTTTACATGCATACAGAAAAGCAAATTCATAGATTCTATTTTAATACTAGAGTTTTCCAGCAGCAAAGCTGCCTTTAAACAAGGTTGTTCCTTTCTTATGTTCCCTGCATGACTATACTCTGGGAGTGAAACTAATTTTAGTGAGAATATATTATGCCATATTATGTCTTTCCAGTAACTTGTACCAAAAGACCATCCTTCTAATGGGAAACCAGACTTTACCTCTAGCCTGAACCAGTGGTGAAGTTTTTGTCTGTGTTCAATGAGGTAGCCCTTTTGCTGAGTCACTGGAGCCTGAGGAAATTCAGTGCCAAAACACCGTTATACAGTTCACCACTAGCATGACTAACTGAGTATCAGTTCCTTCAGTCATAGACCATGGAGTACCCAAAGTCTTTGAGACACAGAGAGATGAAAAGCTATATACTACAGTCTTTTTAAAGCTATGTATTTCCCATTTCAATCTGCCTTATAGACACAGTTGTTGACTTTCTTACCTTAACTGCATGCAGCAGACAATGAGCAAAACTTACTTTCACAGAAAAATCTGTGCCCTTACTATTTTGGTCTGGAGCTTCTACCAAAGTTGAAGTATCTAATGGGGAAACAAAACTTTACCTCTACCATGATAAAAAGGTTCTGGTTTTCTGTTATAAAGCTAGGCACTTTGCTGATTCAACATGTCTTTAGAAAATCCAGTGCTAAACCAGTTATACTATTCATCGGTGGCATGACTTATTGAGTACGTTCTTTTTTTTTTTTTTTTTTTTGTCTCAAAAACCTTGTGTAATCAATGTCTTTCTTATACCTAGTAAGGAACGTTGAATTACAGATGCTGTGTGTCATTTCTTTACAAGCAGACAGAAAAGACAAGGCCAACATGCCCATTTTTAAAGCTTAGATTTTCACATCCTCAAAGATGCCTTTCAAACACAATTGTTGCCAGTCTTACTTTCACTGCATTTGATAGTCTCTAACTGGAACTACATGTACTATTAAAACTTGTGCCTACTCCATCTTTCTAGGAGCTTGTTCCAAACTTCTATATATCTAAAGACTTTACCTCTAGCCTGAAATAATGGTACAGTTTTTCCCTCTTTTAAAGCTAGATGTTTTAACCATTCATTGGAGCCTGAGAAAATTCAGTGGTAAAACACTGTACTAGTGTTCCTTATGTGCCTGATTCACTGAGTATGACTTCCTCCCCCTGGAAGCACACAATGTATCAACTGTGTTTCCTGTGCCTTGTAAGAAACATCTAGAGAAATATGCTTTGTGATCAAGTGTTTAAACGTGGATAGACCGGTCAATTCATAGATTTTATTTTCAAAGCTAGAATATCCCAGTGTCAAATCTACCTTTAAAGTACAGTTGTTTCTGTCTAATGTTCACTGCATTGCTATGCACTTGTAGTGAAACTACTTACACTTAAGAGTGTTCTTTCCAGATATTTGGTAACTTGAATTTTTAGAGTTGTGCTAGGGTGGGTTGGATGATGTGGGTTCTTTTTAATATCTAAATCATTTCCTGGTATAGTAGGATACTGAAATATTAAGTACTGAACATTGACTTTCTTTTTCAAAGAAGCTAAAGGTGTCTGGGGCTATGTTTGGTACCACACTGTGATGTTTTCTTTAAAAAGCACATGTTTTTAGAAATCATTACTGGTATTTATTTGCCAATGTAAAGAATGTTAATAGACAGTTTATAATTGCTTACTCTGTTTTTCACTAGAAATTAAGGCTTTTAAGAGTTGAGGATTGTAATCTAAATATGTAATTAAGGCTACTAAAATAATAAAGGAAATATTTCAGTATACAGCAGGAAAGTAGGACATATGTTTTGAATTTTTTTTAAAAAAAGGAGTTTTATACATGGTCGGGGTGAGATTAGATTAAACTTAATTAGGTAAATGGATTTTGTTATTAAAAGTAGGCTTGATTTGATCCCTCTCTGCTATGAGAACAAGTTTACTTAAAATTCTGCTTTTGATAACAGATTATGTGAACTTCCTTGCCTTTAAGTGATCTGTATTTCCTTTTGAGATCTCTTCTCACATTGGTTAAGAAATAAGTATCTTACAGTGACTTATGATCCTATTTTACCAAGTTTTTGAAAGTTCTTGACACATTTCCCAAATGTCAAATTTTAATTAAAGTTCTTTTGACCCCTGGGTGTCTTCGGGATGCTTTAGAGGGCCCCTGAGGCATCTCAGAGAGTAATACTTAACTAGTATTATTTGGTATGTTGAATCACACAGAAAGCATTGTCAAATGAGTGATAAGCCTCTTCAAATTATATGGTATAGATAAATGTCACTACTATAGGTATTCTAGAAATTATATAAAATTTATGAAATGTTGGTATGTCCTAGTATAATGGTATCAGTCATAAATTTGGTTGTCATCTTAAAATGTTGTATATCACAGCAACTTGATCAAGCCTCTTTGTCAACACATTGTAATCAGTTCTTTAACCTTACCTTTTTGAGTCTTTAATAGACGGTTAAGCTGATGCTTTGCAAGTGCTTCATCTTCAAGAAGATTCATAGGAAGGACTTTTTGACAAGTGCATGTCTCTGATAAATTTCAGATTATATCACTAAACTGGGTAAGTAAACATCCTAATGGAAACCTGATGGCTTCCTAAAAGGTTAACAAAAGGGTTGGTTACTGAGTGAAGTGGTGAATATGGTTATAATGTTTATGGTTTTTGTCTGGAATATTACTGGTTTTGATCTGTGTTTTCGAACTATAGGGAAGCTCTTCTCCTCAAGTTACACATGACTTACAGCAATTTGATAAATTATACCTCTGTGAGTAAACTTGAAATATTTTTCTCTTCTCTCTGGCTGGTCCCTCCAGAAACTGGAGACTCTTGGGTTCTGAGCAGCCTTATCAGGTGAATGGGGAAGACTGTCTCCTGGCATCTCAATATTTGGGGAACTGAGAATTCCACTGTGGCAGAATCTAATGGAAGGCTTTTGGCATGGATTTCCTGGCCTTGAGAGGCCTTCTGGGAATTTGGTCTGAGACGTCTGAGAAGTTCCACCACAGCCAGTTTGGAGAAGCCTATGTAGTCAATTGACCAGATTTATTTTACAAACAAATTAGTCTTGATGTGCCGTGTTTGTGGAGATGAAGGTAATGTTTTAGAGAAAAAAGATTATGTTTTAATAGACATTGAATTCTAGTTCTCCAGTTTCTGGAAGTCTGTATTTATGAAAATTATTGTGTTAGCCACATTTTTACCCTGATATTCAGTAGGAAAGGAAAATTATCTAGTGGAGTTGTCACAGAGTGTAACTACTCATGATGTATCACTGCCTTCTTTAAGTCTATTGCTAAAAGCACATGTACAATGCTTGTGTGACAATTAGGTATAAGTGGTAAAATGTATGACTTACAAACTGTTTCCCCATTAACATACCTCTGAGCCTCTTGACACTATCTGATCAGTTTTCCCCAATGTGAATATCTAGGCAAATATAAGGGAGGTCTAGCACCAAGGGACAAGATCTAGACCCAGGGCAACCAGCTAAAATACCCTGGCATTGAAGGGAATGTTTTGATCTGTTAAAGGATTTTTAATCAAAAGGGAAAATGATGGAAAAATCTGCATATATTTTGAGGAATGGTGAAGTCGTTCTGGCTGATACATGGTTTAACTTGAATTTTACTGACCAGAGTGGCTTTTTTATGACTGTTTGAACATGCATTTTCCATCTGCCTTGGCCACTGAAGAGGGTATTACATTTGAAAGTCAAAAATGGAATAGCTGTGGTTCAGACATCCAAGGTAAAACTAGGTGGTCATTGTAGATGTGATTTCCGATACATTCCTGTATTTCCGAGAACTTGAGTTTTCTGAGCTGTGTCATACTTTGGATGCCACCAGCCATTCTCAAAGCAATGTCTGCTGGCAGATGGCAGCTGCGACCTTATGACCTCAAGGTCTCCTCTTGTAACAATTAAAATTTTAAACAATAAAGTTGTTTTAGATTAGATGTCAGCAGAAAAAGATGTGTTGTGTCCAATAGCTCCTGTTATCCATATGTTAATACCAAATCAGAAGTTAAAACCTACTTAGATTAAAGTAGACAACTAGCTACCTGGCAACAAGTCTCCTTCAAAGTGCAAGGTCCAGACTGGTTTTCAGGCTTATTCTCCTGAATTCCTCAGGGGATGAAATCTTTATTATACAAAACTCAGAACCAGGATTTGGAACTTGAAAATATTTCCCACTTGGTGTCCACTCACCAAATTGAGGTAGGACTACACCCTCACTTCAACAGGAAGTAGCCAGAGCAGTTGTTACCCCATTCCCTGAAAGAGTTGGGGAAGGATGAAACAGGATTGGAAGTTGAAACTGAGTCCCTCTAAAACCAAGTTCCTCTGCCAAGTTTATGATTAACCTCTCTATCCGAAACATTATTCCCCTTTTTGTCCAACACCTGTTCTCCTCAAGATTGGGGAGTATAAAAGAAAAAGAGGCATTGTAATAGGGAAGAAATCTGACTCCATATTAGATCTGTTCCTTTTACTTTAACCTTACTTTAACCTTTGTGCTCTGTTGCCTGTGCTTAGCCATGCTGGCTCTGTACCTTTTGTAAAAGAATGTTGCCTATAGCTTGAAATATACAGGAACATCATGACCTGAACGTGACCTGACCTGAACAGAGAACATCATTTGTCTTGTTGGAGGTTTACACAGGAATGTCATGACCTGACCGTGACCTGATCCACATAGACAACTGCAAGAACAAAGAATTTTACACTAATAAGTTTGAAACAGCTAACTACACCCCTCCTTCAACTTGCCTTTGAAAGGCTTTGCTGAAAGCCTTCAAGGAATTCAGGCTTTTTAAGGCATAAGCCACCTCTCTCCTTGCATGGCCCAGCAATAAACCTTCTCTGCTCCAAACTCAACACTTTGGTGTTGTTTAACCTCCCTGGGCATTGGACACACAGACTTGCATTCAATAACAATTCAGTATTGAGATACATTTAATTTCTGATAAAATAATATAGTTCACAGATTAAATGATCTAATTTAGCACATGGCATAGCTGTCTCATAGAAAGTGGTCAGTCAATGTTTTTATTGTTAACATCATTGACATAACCTTCAAGAATCCAAAATAGCTTCATTAAAAGAGTTACTGCAAAAAGCTAGTAAAAAGTTAAAGAAAAAATGATAAAATGATAGGTCTGACTTGACCGCTACTGCTTCCCTCTTCCCTTTTAACCTGAATACCCATGTTTTACCAAGTCTCTGTCTGAAATTCTTTTCTACTGTGAAGAGGCTATTACTACACAGTAACCATTTAAAATAAAAATAAGTTTACAGACAAACCCACTAAAGTGTCTTTCACCCTTGGTCAAAATAACTTCTAGTTGTCCCACGTTGCATCCCCCTAAAAGACCATTATCAAAACGATGGTCCAAAGATAAATGACTCAAGTGGGACAATGGAAGTTTGCCCTCAAAGTTCTTTGGCTTGCAAGTCTGTTAACCACTAGAATTGCATGCATCACAAAATTGATATGACTTGAGATCACTTAAAAATACAGTGTGGTATGCAGTTTACAGGAAGAATGTAAGAAAGACTTTCTTACAGTTTTCTTAACACTACATTAGGCACATCACAAAATGTTTACCACCTGCATTCACAGAAGGAACACTACATAGAACTCAGTTAGCAATTAGCTTCTAAAGCACATTTGCTTACAAATCATATTAAATGCTTCTCCAGGAGTATCACAGATGGGTATTGCTTGCATTCACAGAAAGAACACTGTATGGGATGCCGTGGAGGAGAGTGAAACTTGCCTCCCCCAAATGTCTCTTTGCATGTGGATTATTTTGAGCTGAAACTATCAAGGCCTAAAAAACTAAAAAAGAAACTGACTTTCCCCCAATTGCCAAAAGAATTTACATAGAGAACATGTTCCTGGAATAGAGATATCACCAGAGATATCTGCAAAGAATATGGATTAGGTATAGTGGAGGAAACTCAACAGGGCCTATAGATTAGAGTCCACTGTGTCCCATTGTCTCTGTTTGGCCCAGCAAACATTTATTTATCAAACATTTGCTTTTCGCTTCCATATTAGTTGCCTTCCTTCCTCTTTGAGGTCCTAGACACTGACCCCCAACATCTTCTTTTTTCTTTAGCTGAAAATGGTATTTAAGATACATTTTTTCAGCCATTTTGGTGAGTTATTCTCAGTTTTCGTGGATCTCTCTCTCCCATGTATACATGTTATTAAACTTTTGTGTGATTTTTCTCCTGTCAATGTCTCATGTCAATTTAATTCTTAGACCAGCCAGAAGAATATCCTTTATAGTTACTCTGGTGGGACCCATCATTACTAGCTAGACACTACTTGCACCAAAGCTGCTGCAGTTAAGAGATCCTGGGACACCTTATAAAAGCCTTCAGGAGGTGATAATTCTTCTTTTTTTTTTTTTGGATGCACTATGTTTGAGGGGGATATTAGTTCCCCGACCAGGGATCGAGCCTGTGCCCCCTGAAGTGGAAGCACAGAGTCTTAACCACAGGACCACCAGGGAAGTCCCAGCAGGTGATAATTCTTACCATGTCAGTCAGTCTCCAGAACCTCCGCCTGCAAGGTTTGTCAAAAATGAAAGTGGCAAGACATATTTTTTTCTTTTCTAAAATTATATCATCAGGAGAAAATATTTGTGGTACTAGCTCCTTGAACTTGGAGACTCTTGGTTTGTTGATCTTTTTTCTCCCAGAGATGCTCACTGTTTTTCTTTATCTCTGTCTTTTGTGTCCATTGTCATAAGGAGGGAAACCATTGGTCTGATTGTTTTTCCTTTTGTCTTGTTCTATATCTTGAGAGCCTGACTTGTTAACCAGTCTCTCTAGTCTCTGCCATCCAGAAGGTACACATACTAATGTAAATTTTACAGCCAGTCAAATAGACTGGAATTCAGAGCAGTCAATTTTTCTGGCCATGCCAACTCTTAAGGAAATATGTTATAAGGGGTCTCAGTCCTAAGGGATCTTCATTGTCTCAACTTTTCTTGCTTTATTAGTTATGCAACAAAGTCTTTACTTTCTTACACTATTTTTGGAAATGAGCCTTTGGATCATGGGGGCTATATCATCTGTGCCCTCACCAGGGATGCTTCTTGGGTCCATGGTACTAAGCCTGGAAACTTACCTCTGGGTCTTTCCATAAGTAGGTTTATTGGTTTGAGTCACTATTAATATCCTACTGGTCAATGGCCAGACAATGGGTCCTTTGAATTGAAAAAACTTCTAAATTGGTAACAATTTTAGAAAGCACTCATCATAAACAGCTGTTTTACTAGTACTGATGGAAAGATCAAATTAAAAGGTAGATACAGAGAAATATAACAGCTTACCTTAAACAAGGTAACAGCTTACCTTGTCTGTAAATTAAAAAAAAAAAAAAGAAGTTTGGGAAAGTTTATTGAATTTGTGGTCTCAGTTTCCCCTCAATGGGTCTATGGGTGCTAATAAAACCATTAGGTTAATTAACAAGAAAATAGGAAGAAAGAGTGGAAAGTCAAGAGATTCTTCCCCAAAAGTGGAAGTTCCAAAGGGTTATTTTAAAAAAAGGTAAATAAAGCAAATATTAAAAGTGGCAAAATTAAGAGGAATCGAAAAGGGAAGAATCACAGAACTTATCCCAAAAGGATGGAAATATTCAGATAGTTAAGAAATGAGATAAATAAAACAGACATTTATAAGGTTAAAACAATAGTTTTAATACAGCCATACCTACGATGGGGTGAGCCATCATTTGTCCCTCTAACGTTAAAAGGTCCCAGATAAGTCTGCTCTGTTTACCCCAGTTTAGAAAAAAATTTTAAAGTCAAAAGGAAAAATTACATTGGGAAATCTGACCAGCAATTACACAGTTGCAACATGTAGGCAAATTAATCAAGTTAAGGATTGACAGAGATCTGGGTCCCTTGGCTTGACACCTCACCTGGGACCCAAAGCCTTTTACACAGGACTGGGTAAAAGGGCCAGGAGATTAAAAGAATAAGATTCTGGAACTCCTTATAAGACTAAAACTTGTTGATGTGGCCTTAATGGACGTGATCGTTAAGAGGTAAAAGAGTTAATAGAATTTAAGTGAAAATTTATAAGAAACTTGATGTATTTGAATGGGCTTTATAAATGATTGCATCTCTTTTTCCTGATTGTATTGTGGAAATGGACATTGTTTTACATTGGGGAATATTTCCCCTGCATGTATTGTAAGACAGAGTATGCAAATTCTACCTTCAGGCACCATTAATTGAACATGCTAAAGGAAGCAAATAGGGTTGCCTGAACCCAGGCAAATGTAAAAGTTGGGGGCTAATATGGACAAGAGTGGAAATTTTTTGTCCTTAAGTTGAATTGGTGTAGAGTTACTGTGTGTGCTCAGAAAGAGGGTCTCCATGTCCTGGCTATTGTAAATAGAGCTGCAATGAACATTGTGGTACATGACTCTTTTTGAATTATGGTTTTCTCAGGGTATATTCCCAGTAGTGGGATTGCTGGGTCATATGGTAGTTCTATTTTTACTTTTTTAAGGAACCTCCATACTGTTCTCCATAGTGGCTGTATCAGTTTACATTCTCACCAAGACATGGAAGCAACCTAAGTGTCCATCAACAGAAGAATGGATAAAGGAGACGTGGCACATATATACAATGGAATATTACTCAGCCTTGAAAGGAAACGAAATTGAGTTGTTTTTAGTGAGGTGGATGGACCTAGAGTCTGTCATACAGAGTGAATTAAGTCAGAAAGAGAAAAACAAATACCGTATGCTAACACATATATATGGAATCTAAAAAACAAACAAAAAAAATGTTCATGAAGAACGTAGGGGCAAGATGGGAATAAAGATGCAGACCTACTAGAGAATGGACTTGAGGATATGGGGAGGGGGAATGGTAAGCTGGAACAAAGTGAGAGAGTGGCATGTACATATATACACTACCAAATGTAAAATAGATAGCTAGTGGGAAGCAACCACATAGCATAGGGAGATCAGCTCCGTGCTTTGTGACCACCTAGAGGGGTGGGATAGGGAGGGTGGGAGGGAGGGAGATGCAAGAGAGAAGAGATATGGGGATATATGTATATGTATAACTGATTCACTTTGTTATAAAGCAGACTAACACACCATTGTAAAGCAATTATATTCCAATAAAAATGTTAAAAAAAAAAAAAGAAAGAGGGCCTTTGTTGAATGCCACGTGCAAATTTTTTGAAGGCATGATACATTGAACCCGTGAAGTTCTAGAACACAGAAATCTAGTTGGAAATCTCCCTGACATAAAGAAACAAATTAAAGAAAGTGTAGTTGGGCAGATCAATCTTTTGATATTATTTAGTTGGCAGCCCAGTTCTTTGGAGAATTGAAAGCAACTGTCTTTGTCTTCCAAATCTCTGCAAAATCAGAAATGTAAACAGAGCCCACGATGGCCTAAGACTGAGACAGGTGGAACATGAAACCAAGTGGAAAAAAAGGACAGAAAGAGGTATTTTTAAAAGAACAACTGCTGGAAAGTCTCCTTCACCCAAAATACAATTCAAAGATTCCTTAAGGGTTTATCAGGGACAAATACAAATCTTAAAAGTGTTTTCCACAAATAGTAAAATTCCTTAGCCATCTCAGTTGGTAAACGTAACTTATTCCAACTGTTACTTATAAGCTAGTGAGTTCTCTATTGCAATACCTGGTTCATGACAAGTTTTAAAATGAAAGCTGTGAGATCTCAGGTTATGTTTATCTGTATGTATGTATGTACATTATAGATATCATATTTTTCTACCTCTGGATAATATTACCAAAATTAATTTGTAAAAGAGCTCTGTTTAATTGATTTAAGAGTACATGCTAAAAAAAAAAAAAAAAAAAAAAAAGAGTACATGCTTATGAATTAAATATTTTGAAACATAATAGAAACTAACTCAAATATTTCTCAAGTTCATGTGATGTAGGATTAATATTCAGTAAATAAAAGTAAATTTAAATTTATTGGTTAGGGACTTCCCTAGTGGCACAGTGGTTAAGAATCTGCCTGCCAATTCAGGGGATGCGGGTTTGATCTCTGGGCTGGGAAGATCCCACATGCTGCAGAGCAACTAAGCCCCTGTGCCACAACTATTGAGTCTATGCTCTAGAGCCTGCGAGCCACAACTATTGAGCCCATGTGCCACAACTATTGAGGCCTGCGTATTCTAGGGCCCATGCTCTGCAACAAGGGAAGCCACTGCAGTGAGAAGCCTGCACACCACAATGAAGAGTAGCCCCCACTCGCCACAACTAGAAAAAGCCTGCACACAGCAATGAAGACCCAATGCAGCCAATAATAATAATAATAATAAAAAGATAAAATAAATAAATTTATTGATTAAATTAAAATAAGCATGTCTTTAGAGTTATCAGCATTAAATATAAAACTTTTATTCTACCTACTTTTACCAAAAATCAAATAAGTTCAAGTTATCTCAAAGAGAGATATCAAGCTAATTAGGCTATTTGGTATTTTAAATTATACAGTATGCATTGTCAAATGAGTAATGATAAACCTTAGGTTACATTGTATGGGTAAATAGTATTACTATAAGTGTTCTGGAAATTATATGAAATTCTTACAATGTGGATATGTCCTGACATAATGTTATCAGTCATAATTCTAGTTATAATCTTAAAAACTTGTAAATCACAGAAATAACCAAATTTATTTGTTAATTGCACTGTAATTAGATCCTTAACCATGCCATTTTAAGTTTTTTTTCATTTATGGAAAGTTATTGTTTTACTCTGATGCTTTTGCAAAAATGCTTCGTCTTCAAGAAGATTCATAGAAAGGACATTTTGACAAGTACAGAATTCTGATAACTTTCAGATTATACCACTGAAATGGGTAAGAAATGACAGAACTCTAATGGAAAACCTGGAGACTTCATAAGACTTCTAACAAAAGATCAGGTTCAACAAACTAATTACATGGGATGGAAGGAACTGATAAATATGATTATAATTTTTATGACATTTTGTATGAGATACTGGCAATTTAACCTTTGTTTTCTAAATATTAAAATATATTTTTAAAATACTTTACTCTTAAGCTATCATTTACAGCAATTTGGTAAATTATACCTTTGTAAGCATAATTGAAACACTTATCTTTTTTCCCCCCTACCTGATCCCTCCAGCCTTTGGAAATTTTAGTGAGTATTCTTATTTTCATGGCAATATATTTACATAAGTTCACTAAGAACCTGTTTTCCTTGTAACAGGACACAATTGGAAACATTGATTATGTTACTGTGGTCTTGACTTGAATGTCATATTTGAGAGGAACATGCAGAGTCAGGTTAAGGAACTAGGGTTGATGTTATGGAGCCAAAAAACCCCTTGGAAACATAGGCTGGTATTTGTTTACAGCGTTCCCAGCAGCCTTGTCAGGTGATTTGTAAAGGTCGCTTCTTGGTAAATGCAATAAAACTCAGGATATTTTGGAGAACTCAAGAAAAAAGGAATTAACCCAAATCTATAGGTATTACAAGTGAGTGAGATGGAAAGTTTTGCTCTCCTACAGCATTAGCCATTACCTTGCAAAATAATTTTGCTTAAAATTCTTGTTAAACACTTTACTTCCATGTAAAATAAAACTGGGTATGGCTTGGATTCACTTATACAACACAGTATAGTATGACACTCACAAGTGGATTGTAAGAAATATTTTACTTCAAGTTTTGTTAACATGACCTGGACCATCACAGACTGGGTATTGCCTGTAGTCACAGAAAAAGTACTGTATAGAATACAGTTAGCAGTTAGGTTCTGAATAACATTTGCTTACTAGTATGGTTAAACACTTCTCTAGGTGCATAACAGTTTATTTTTTTTAAATATTACTAGGTACATCACAGGATGGGTATTCCCTGCATTTACAGAGAAAACAGTATAGGATGCAGTTAGAAATTAGCTATTAAAAATTATTTGATTACAAGTCTTGCTAGACACTTTGGTTCCATGTATTTCAGAATAGGTATTGCATGTTTTCACTTGTAGACCACAGTGTAGTATGCAGTTTGCAAGTAGACTATAAAACCATTTTACTTCAAGTTTTGTTAACACTTTACTAGGCCCGTCACAGATGGGTATTGATGCATTCACAGAAAGAGCACTGCGTACAATGCCGTCAGCAATTTGCCTTTAAAATACCTTTTTCACATCTTGTTAAGCACTTCACTTACACATATCACAGAATGGGTATGATTTAGATTCACTTATAGAACACAGTGTAGCATCCTGTTTAAAGATAGATTAAAAGAAACATCTTATTTATTACGTCTTGATAAACATTTTACTACCATCATCACAGAATGGTTACCCTTGGGTTCACTCAATACAGTTTGCAACTACTTTGTAAGAAACATTTAATTAGAAGTCCTGTTAACAGTTAACTACATGTGTTGCAGAATAGATAAAGGCTGCATTCATTGAAAGAAGACTGTATTGAATGCAGTTTGCAACTAGCATGTAAGAAATATTTTCTTACACTCTTGAGAAAAACTTCACTATTCACATCACACAATGTGTATCACTTGCATTCCCAGAGAGGTCTGTGCAAAATGTAGTTAGCAATCAGCTTCTAAAAACATTTGCTTGCAAGTCTTGTTAAATACTTCACTTACACGTATCACAGAATTATTACGGTTTAAATTCACTTAAAGAACAGATTTTTAGAAATATTTTATTTCAAATCTTTTTAACATTTCACTACATGCATCACATAATGTCTATGACTTGGATTCACTTAAAAACACAGAGTAGAATGCAGTGTGCAACTAGAATGTAAGACATTTTATATCATATATGGTTTTTCACTACACACATAACAGAGTGTGTATCGCTTGCATTCATTTGAAGACACAAAATTTAGTATTCAGTTAAGTATATTAAGAAACATTTTACTGTAGGTCTTCTTAAATATCTCATTACAAGTAACACAGAATAAGCATCAGTGATTCTCATTCTGATTCCTATCCCTAAGAATAGGAATCAGTATAAAATTCACTTTGCACCTATATTGTAAGGAAAATTTATTCAAAAGTTTGTTAAACTCTTAATTACATGCCTCACAGAATGGGTATCTCTTGGATTCACTGAAAGGACATTGTGCAGAATTCATTTAGCAACCAACTTGTAAGATACATTTTGTTACAAATCTTGTTAAACACTTTACTACACACATCTCAAAATGGACATCACTTGGATTGACTGCAGGAGGCAGTTTGCAACTACCTTGTAAAAGACTTTTTATAGAAGTTTTCCAACACTTCACTACATGCATCACAGTATGTATATATAACACTTGCATTCACAGATAAAACACTGTAAAATGCAGTTAGCAACTAGCTTCTAAAATCATTTTATTAGTGGTCCTGTGAAACACTTCATTTTACACATAACAATGAATAGCACTTGCATTCACTTAAAGAACACAGTGTACTATTCCATTTGCTTGTAGATTCTAAGAAACAGTTTCTTACAAGTATTGTTATTTTGCTACTCCAATCACAGAATGGTTACAGTTGCAGTCAGAAAGAACACGTGTAGAACTCAGCAATTAGCTTCTAAAAATCATCTGCTTACAAGCTTATTAAACACTTCCATAAACACATCACAGAATGGGTATCAATTGCATTCACAGAGAGATTATATGTAGAACACAGTGAGGAATTTATTTGTAAAAACTTTATATTAGAGGTTTTAAAAAAACTTTACTAAATGCAATAGGTACACTTCACACAAAATGGGTATCTCTTGGACTCATTGCAAGGATATTGTGCAGAATGCAGTTTGCAAACACCTTTTAAGAAACTCTCTATTCAAAGTTTTTTTAAACACTTCACTATACTAGGGGAGCAAAATTTGCCACCCCTAAATATCTTTTTAGCATGTGGATCATTTTGAGCTGAAAATAATCAGGGCCATCAAATCAAAAAGACATTTTTACCATCCCCCATCTGCCTAAAGAATTTAGATATAGGACCTTTTCCAGGAAGGGACGTATCACCATAATTAACAATAGTTGAATTAGATATATAGACAGGGAGGAACCTAGCAAAGTCTGTATTAAAATTCTTCTGCGTTCCATTGTCTCTTCATGACCCAGCAAAAAAAAAGTGTTTGCCAAATATTTTCTTTTCCAGCTCTCGTCAACTGCCTTCCTCCCCTTTGTGATGTTAAACCACTACAACTAACATCTTCTTTTGTCTTCAGCTGAAGATGATATCTAAGGTTAGGGTTTCAGCCATTTTGGAAATTTACCTAGTTTTCCTGGGTCTCTCCCATATATACAGGTTATTAAACTTTGGTTTCATTTTCTACTGTTAATCTGTCTCATGTCAATTAAATTCTAAGACGAGCCGGAAGAACCTAGAAGGACAGAGGAAAATTTCTTCTTTTTCTACAATACACTCACCATAGAATGGGTATCACTTGCATTCTTAGAAAGAACACTGTGTAGAACACAGAATTTGGCTTATGAAATATTTGCAGTCTTATTAAAACTTTACTACACATCACAGAAAGGCACGCACTTGGAGTCACTGAAAAGACATTATGCTGAATGCAGTTTGAAAGTGTTATGTAAGAAACAATTTCTTAAAGGTCTTGTTAAATACTTCAAGCATCTCAGAATATGTATCACTTGGATTCACTGAAAGAAGCCAGTTGACAACAGAGTTTGCACTTAGTCTGTAGGAAACTATTTTATATATGTCCTGTAAAAGTGTTAACTACACACTTCGCAGAGTATGTATCATTTGCATTCACTGAAAGAACACTGTGTAGAAAGCATTTAATAACTAGCTTCAAAAAAATTTGATTAGAGACCTTTTAAACACTACACTACAAGCATCACACAATGGGTTTCATTTGATTTCACCTTAAGAACAGAGTAGAATGCAGTTTTCAACTAGTACAGAAAATTATATTGCAAGTGATATTAAACACTTCAGTACATGCATTACAGAATGAAAATCACTTGCATTCACAAAAAGAAAACTGTTGAAAATCTTCAGGAATCAGCTTTTAAAACCTTTTCTTAAATGTCTTGTTAAACCTTCTATTACATGCTTCACAGATAGGTATTACATGTGTTCACTGAAAAAAAAATGTAAAAAATGCACTTAGTAACTAGCTTGAAAACATTTCATTAGAAGTGGTCTTAAACTCTTCACTGTATACACATCACAGAATGGGTATCACTATTATTCACTTAAATAACACAGTGTAGAATGGAATTTGCAAGTACTAGATTGTGAGGAACACTTTATCAGGAGTGTTGTTAAACTTCACCACATGCTTCACAGAGGGATTATTGCTTGGATTCACTGAAAGTACCCTGTTCAGAACCCAGTTTGCAATAGCTTTTAAAAACATTTTGTTAGAAGTTTTTTGGTTTTTTTTTTGTGTTTTGTTGTTTGTTTTTTGACAGCTTACTTACACAGAATGAGTATTAAATAGATTTACATGAAGAACAGTGTAGAATGCAGTTTGTAAGTCCACTGTAAGAAACTTTTTATTACAAGTGCCATTAATCACTTTACTTACACAGAAAGATTACCAGTTGGATTCATTTAAAGTGCACGTTGTAAGAAATATTTTATTACAAGTTCTGCTAATCATTTTACTACCAATTAGCAGAATGGATGTTGCTTGGATTCACTTAAAGTACACAGTATAGAATACTATCTGCAAGAAGATTTAAGTAACATTTTATTACAAGTCCTATTAAGCACTTCACTACAGGAATCACTGAATGGGTTACCCTTAGATTCACTGAAAGACTGTGCAGAACACGTTTTGCAACTAGCTTATAGGGAATATTTCATTAGAAGTCTTGTTAAACCCTTCACTACTCACATATCAAAATAGTTTCAGTTTCACTGATAGAAAGAACACTGCATAGATCAAGGTTAACAATCAGCTTCTAAAAAAACATTTGCTTAAAGGTTTTGTTAAACACTTCGCAGCACACTTCACAAAATGGATATCCCTAGCATTGGCTAAAACAACAGCGTATAGAACACAGGAAGCAACCAGCTTGTAAAAACATTTTATTAAGAAGTTTTTTTTTTTTAACTTCACTACATGTCTCAAGGAATGGGAACACTTGGATTCACTAAAAGTACAATGTGCAGAATGCAGCTTGCAACTAACTTGTGTAGGGGAACAAAATTTGCCATCCCAAAATATTTCCTTGGCATGTGGATTATTTCAAGCTGAAAACAGTCAAAGTCCAAAAGATTCAGGAAGAAACTGTGACCAGTTTGTAGATAGAGGATTTTTTCCAAGAAGAGAACTATCACCACAGATAACTATAGTATGAACAAGGTTTGTGAACAGGGAGGAACGTAGTAAAGTCTGTTTGTTAAAAGTCTCATTATCTTCATATGGCCCAGCAAACATTTTTTTACCAAACTATTGCTGAGCTTTCCTGGGTCTCTCCCATGTTATTAAATTTGTTTGATTTTCTCCTGCTTACCTGTCTCATGTCAATTTTATTCTTACGCCAGGAAGAAGAACCTAGAGTGTAGAAGAAAATTTCTCCCAACACTTGTAAGAAATATTTATTTACAAACTTGTTAAACATTTTGCTACACATATCATAGAATGGGAATGACTTAGATTCACTTAAAAAACCCAGCGTAGAATGCAGTTTGTAAGTAGATTGTAAGAAACATTTTATAAGAAGTTCTGGTAAACACTTCTTAACATGCATCACAGAATAAATATCCCTTAGATTGAATTGAAGCACCCTGTGCAGAATGCAGTTTGAACTAGCTTGTAAGAAATATTATATTAGAAATTCTGCTAAATCTTTAATATACCCATCACAGAATGGGTATCCCTTGGATTAACAAAAGGACATGGTGCAGAATTATGATTGCAACTAGCTTAAGAAATACATTTTTACAAGTCTTGTTAAACACAACATGTATCTCAGAATCAGTACTGTTTGGATTCACTGAAAGAACCCTGTGTAGAAAACACTTTGCAACTAGTAATAAATATTTTGTTACTTACAAGACTTCTTACTTCACTGCACTCATTACGGAATTGGTATCATTTGCATTAAAGGACAGAACACTGTAAAACACATTTAGCAACTAACTTCTAAAACATTTTGTTAGAAGTCTTTTTTCCCCCCTATTTCTTTCCTCCCCCTACCCCCTGCCCTTCTGGCAACCAGCTGCCTATGTTTTCTTCTAGATGTTTATGGTTTCAGTTCTTACTTTTAAGTCTTTAATCCATTTTGAATTTATTTTTGTGCCTGTTGTGAGAGAGTAGTTCTGTTTGATCTTTTGCATGTAACTGTCCAGTTTTCACAACACCATTTATTGAAGAGGCTGTCTTTTCCCAATTGTATATTGTATATTAAAGTCCCCTATTGTTATTGTGTTACTGTCAATTTCTCCTTTTATGTCTATTAATATTTGCTTTATGTATTTAGGTGTTCCTATATTGGGTGCATACATATTTACAATTGTTATATCTTCCTCTTTGATTAGTCCCTTTATCATTATGTAATTACTTTTTGATATCTTGTTATAGTCTTTATTTTAAAGTCTGTAAAGTTTCATATGGAATATCTTTTACATCCCCTCATTTTTAGTCTGTGTGTGTCTTTAGATCTGAAGTGAGTCTCTTGTAGGCAGTATATAGACTTTTTTTTGTAATCCATTCAACTATTCTATGTCTTTTGATTGGAGCATTTAGTCCATTTACATTTAAAGTAATTATTGATAAGTATGTTCTCATGGCCATTTTGTTAATGGTTTGAGGGTTGTTTTTGTTGTTCTTTTTTCTTTCTTTCTTCTTCTTTTGCTCTATTCCCTTGTGATTTGATGAGTATGTTTGCTATTATGTTTTGATTCCTTTCTCTCTCTCTCTTTTTTTCTTTTTTACTTTTTTTTTTTGTTTATCTATAATAGATTTTGATTTGTGGCCACTGTGAGTTTTATATACAGCAATATTTATATATATATATATATATACACACACCTACATATAATATGTATATATAATGTATATTTGGTTATTTTAATTTGCTGATCTCTTAAACTCAAATACCTTTCAACAATCTTGCATTTTTACACCCCCTACAATGTTTACTGTTTTTGACATCATATTTTACATCTTTTTGTTTTGTGTGTACCTTAACTGCCTATTTTGGATATAGATGATTTGACTCCATTTTTTCTTTTAACCTTTCTTCTAGCTTTATTAAACACTTTATTACCCACATCACACAATGGGTAACATTTGGTTTTACTTTAAGAACACAGTGTTTATTGTACTTTGCCAATAAATTGTAGAAAACATTTAATTAGATGACTTAGTAAAACATCACTATGCACAACACAGAATGATCATCAATTGCATTCACTGAAAGACCCTGCATAGAACACAGTTTTTGACTATCTTGTAAGAAACATTTTATTAGAAGTCCTGTTAAACACTTCATTGCATGCATCACAGAACTGATATCACTGGTATTCACAGAAATAACACTGTGTAGAAAACAGCAATTCTCTTCTAATAAACCTTTGTTTACAAGTCCTGCTTAACACTTCATTACAAATATCACAGAAGTGGTATGACTTGGAATCACTTAACACAGTGCAGAATGTATTTTGACAGGTTTCTAAAATAAATTTTACTGCAAGTCTTTCTAAAGAGTTGACTATCCCCTTCACTGAATGGCTACTGTGTAATGCCTGTAAGAAAGGTTTTCCTAAAAGACTTGTTATGTACTACATATATTTCAGTACGAGTATCCTTTGGATTCACTGTAAAAACCCTGTGCAGAATAACTATCTTGTAAGAAATATTTTCTTTCAAGTCTCTTTACTTTATGCACATCATAGAATGGTTATTGAGCACTCATTTAAGAACACAGTGTAAAAAAAATCTAAAAATTTGTATGGAGACACAAAAGACCCCGAATAGCCAAAGCAATCTTGAGAAAGAAAAACGGAACTGGATGAATCTGGCTCCCTTACTTCAGACTATACTACAAAGCTATAGTCATCAAAATTGTATGGTACTGGCACAAAAATAGAAAAGTAAATCAATGGAACAGGATAGAAGCCCAGAAATAAACCCACACAGCTATGGTCAATTAATCTATGACAAAGGAGGCAAGATTGTACAATGGAGGAAAGACAGTCTCTTCAATAAATGATGCTAGGAATACTGGACAGCTTCATGTAAAAAATGAAATTAGAACATTCTTTAATACCATACACAAAAATAAACTCAAAATGGATTAAAGACCTAAATGTGAGACTGGACACTATAAATCTCTTCGAGGAAAACATAAGCAGAACACTCTCTGACATAAATCCCTGCAGTATCTTTTTGATCTGTTGCCCAGAATAATAGAAATAAAAACAAAACTAAACAAGTGGGACCTAATTAAACTCAAAAGCTTTTGCACAGCAAAAGAAACCATCAACAAAATGGAAAGACAGCCCACAGAATGGGAGAAAATATTTGCAAATGATGTGACCAACAAGGGATCAGTCTCCAAAATTTACAAACAGCTCATGAAGCTTAATATCATCAAAACAAACAACCCAAACAAAAACTGGGCAGAAGAGCTAAATAGACATTTCTCCAAAGAAGACATACAGATGGCCAAGAGTCATATGAAATGATGTTCAACATCACTAATTATTAGAGAAATGCAAATCAAAACTGCAATGAGATATCACCCCACACCAGTCAAATGGCTATCATCAAAAGATCCACAAACAATAAATGCTGGAGAGAGTATAGAGAGAGGGGAAACCTCTTATGCTTTTGGTGGGAATGTAAACTGCTACAGCCACTGTGGAGAACAGTGCAAATGTTCTCTAAGAAACTAAAAATAGAGCTACCATATGATCCAGGAATCCCACTCCTGGACATATATCCAGAGAAAAACATGGTTCAAAAGGATACATGCACCCCAATGTTCATTGCAGCACTCTTTGCAATAGCCAACACATGGAAGCAACTTAAATGTCCATTGACAGAGAAATGGATAAAGAAGATGTGATACATATATACAATGGAATATTACTCAGCCATTAAAAACAATGAAATAATGCCATTTGCAGCAACATGGATGGACCTAGAGGTTGCCATACTGAGTGAAGTAGGTCAGACAGAGAAAGACAAGTATCGTGTGATATTGCTTACATGCAAAATCTAAAAAAGAATGATCCAAATGAACTTATTTACAGAACAGAAATAGACTCACAGACTTAGAGAATGACCTTATGGTTACCAGTGGGGAAGAGTGGAGGGAAGGGATATTTAGGGAGTTTGGGATTGACATGTACACAATGCCATATTTATTAAAAATGGATAACCAACAAGGACCTACTGTAGAGCACAGGGGAGTCTGCTCAATATTTTGTAACAACCTAAATGGGAAAAGAATTTGAAAAAGAATAGGTACATGTATATGTATAACTAAATCACTTGCTGTACCTCTGAAACTAATACAACACTGTTAATCAACTATACTCCAATATAAAACAAAAAGTTAAAAAAGAACACAGTGTAGAATGCAGTTTGTATATAGACTGTAAACATATTTTATTATGTTTTGTTAAACCTTTAACTGCAGGCATCATAGAATGAGCATCACTTGGATTCAATAAAAGACCTCTGCACGGAATGCAGTTTATACCTAGCTTCTAAGAAACAGTTTATTAGAAGTCTGGTCATGCACTTCACTACATGAATCACAGAAGAGTTATTACTTGCATTCACAGATAGAACACTGTATAAAACACAGCAATTGTGTTAAAACATTTTATTTGAAGTCTTTTAAACATTTAATTACCTGCATTACACAATCAGTAACACTTGCTTTCATTTTAAGAAAGCACTTTATAATGCAGTTTCCAAATACTTTGCAGGAAGAACTTAATTAGAAGACTTTTGAAACACTTCACTACATGTATCACAAATGGGTACCATTTGCATTCCCTGAAAGGACAGAGTGCTGAATGTAGTTTGCAGGTAGCTTTTGAGAAACATTTTTTGTAAGTGTTGTTACTTCACTACATGTGTCACAGAATGGATATGACTTGGATTCACTTAACACAGTGTAAAATTCAGATAATTAAAACATTTTATAAAAGTTTTTTAAACACTTAACTACAGGAGTCACAGAATGAATATTGCTTACATTCAATGATAGAACTTTATGTAAAACACACTTTGCAATTAGCTTGTAAGAAACATTTTATTAGAAGTCTTGTCCAGCACTTTACTATACGCATCAAAAAAGAAGTATCACTTGCCTTCACTGTGTAAAATGCAGTTAACAACTAGCTTCTAAAACATTTTATTAGAAGCCTTTTAAAAAGACTTTATTACTTGCATCACAGAAAGGGCATTACTTGCATTAATAGGCAAAATATTTATAAAATGCATTTAGCCACCAGAAACTAAAACCATTTTATTAGAAATCTTCTTAATCACTTCACTACATGCATCACTGAATGGGAAATATATTGGTTTCACATTAAGAATTATCTATATAATGCAGTTTGCAACTAGCCTGTAAGAAACATTTTATAAAGAGTCCTAATGAACACATGAGTCACAGAATGGGTATTGGTTGGATTCACTGAAAATATATTGGGGAGAATGCAGGAGGAAACTCGCTTGTAAGAAACATTTTGTTACAAAGTATGTTAAACACTTCCCTGCACACGTCACAGAATAAATATCACTTGGTTTCATTGAATAAAGCCTGTGCAGAATGCAGTTTTCAACTACCTTGTAAAAAAACATTTTATTAGAAGTCTTGGCAAACACATCACTACATGCATCAGAGGATGGGTATTACTTGCAGAGAGAAGACTGTAAAATACAGTTAACAACTAGCTTCTAAAAAAGTTATTAAAAGTCTCGTAAAATTCTTCATTACATGGTTTATAGATTGAGTACTGTTTGGATTCACTAAAAGTACCTTGTGAAGAATGAAATTTGCAACTTCCTGGTAAGAAACATAATCCAACCAGTCTTGTTAAATATTACATATATTTGAGAATGGGCATCACTTAAACTCACTGTAAAAATGCTGTGCAGGATGCATTTTGCAACTACGTTGTTAGAAACATTTTCCCACATGTCTTGTTACTGTACTACACAATCACAGAATGGGCATTACCTAGATTCATTTAAAAACACAGTGTAGAATGCAGTTTGCAAGTACATTGTAAGAAACATTTTATTAAAAGTTTTTTCAAACCCTTAATTAGAGGGATCACAGAATGGGTATAGCTTGGATTCAATGATTGAACTTTGTGCAGAACATAATTTGCAACTAGCTTGTAAAAACATTTTATTAGAAGTCTTGTCAAACACTTCAATTCATACATCACAAAATGGGTATAACTTGCATCCATAGAGAGAACACTGTGTAAAACTCAGCTTCTAAAAACATCTTATAAGAGGACTTGTTAAACATGTCACTACATGCATTGCACAATGGATGTCACTTTAATAGATTGAAAGAATATGTGTGCAACGGTTTGCAACTACCTTTTAAAATATTTTATTAGAAATCTCCTTAATCACTTCATTACATGCATCAAAAATGGGTATTTCTTGGATTCTCTGAAAGGACATTGTGCAGAGTGCTGTTTGCAACTAGCTTGTGAGAAACATTTTCCTACAAGACTAGTTAAATTACTCTGGCGCATCACAGAATGGGTATTGTATCACCTGCATTCACAGAAGTACCATTGTATAGAATACAATTAGCAATGAGTTTCTAAAAAACATTAGCTTACAAGTCATGTTAAAATTTCAAAAACATGTATCAAAAAATAAGTATCGGTATGACTTGGATTCACTAAAAGAATACAATGCTGTATGCAGTTTACAAATAGATTATAAGAAACATTTTTTTACAAGTCTGATAAACATTTCATTACAGGCATCAAGGAATGGTTATCTCTTAGATTTACTAATAGAACCCAATGTTGAATCATTTTACAACTACCTTGTAAGAAACATTTTCATAGAAGTCCAGTTCACACTTCAGTACACCCACCATAGAATGAGTAATGCCTGCATTCACAGAAAGAAGCCTGTGTGTTATGCAGTTTGCAACCTGCTTGTAAGATATATATATATTATATATATATAATATATATATATATTAACAAATGGGTTAAACACTTCACTTACACATATCTTAGAGTGTGTTACTTGCATTCACTTAAAAAGAAAAAAAAACCTGTGCAGAATGCAGTTAGCAATTATATTCTAAAAACATTTTTTACAAGTCTTTTGTTATGTTAAACATCTTTATTGGGATATAATTGCCTTACAATGGTGTGTTAGTTTCTGCTTTATAATGAAGCGAATCAGATATACATATACATATATCCCCATATCTCCTCCCTCTCATGTCTCCCTCCCATCCTCTCTATCACTCCCCTCTAGGTGGTCAAAAGCACCGAGCTAATCTCCATGTGCTATGCAGCTGCTTCCCACTAGTTAACTATTTTACATTTGGTAGTATACATAAGTCCATGCCACTCTCTCACTTCGGCCCAGCTTACCCTTCCCCCTCCCCGTGTCCTCAAGTTGATTCTCTATGTCTGCGTCTTTATTTCTCTCCTGCCCCTAAACTTGTCTTTTTTTTTTACATTCCATATATATGTGTTAGCATATGGTATTTGTTTTTCTCTTTCTGATTTGCTTCACTCTGCATGACAGACTCTAGGTCCATCCACCTCACTAAAAATAACTCAGTTTCATTTCTTTTTATGGCTGAGTAATATTCCATTCTATATATATCCCACATCTTCTTTATCCATTCATCTGTCGATGGACACTTAGGTTGCTCCCATGTCCTGGCTATTGTAAATAGAGCTGCAGTGAACATTGTGGTACATGACTCTTTTTGAAATATGGTTTTCTCAGGATATATGCCCAGTAGTGGGATTGCTGGGTCATATGGTAAGTCTGTTTTTAGTTTTTTAAGGAACCTCCATACTGCTCTCCATAGGGGCTGTATCAATTTACATTCCCACCAACAGTGCAAGAGGGTTCCCTTTTCTCCACACCCTCTCCAGCATTTATTGTTTGTAGATTTTTTGATGATGGCCATTCTGACTAGTGTGAGGTGATACCTCATGGTAGTTTTGATTTGCATTTCTCTAATGATTAGTGGTGTTGAGCAATCTTTCATGTGTTAGTTGGCAATCTGTATATCTTCTTTGGAGAAATGTCTATTTAGGTCTTCTGCGCACATTTGGATTGGCTGTTTGTTTTTTGTTTTTTTTAAAACATTATTCATTTTAATTAATTAGTTTATTTATTTATTTTTGGCTGTGTTGGGTCTTCGTTTCTGTATGAGGGCTTTCTCTAGTTGCTGCAAGCGGGGGCCACTCTTCATCGCGGTGCGTGGGTGGGCCTCTCACCATCGCGGCCTCTCTTGTTGTGGAGCACAGGCTCCAGACGCGCAGGCTCAGTAGTTGTGGCTCATGGGCCTAGTTGCTCCGTGGCATGTGGGATCTTCCCAGACCAGGGCTCGAACCCGTGTCCCCTGCGTTAACAGGCAGATTCTCAACCACTGCGCCACCAGGGAAGCCCTGTTTTTTTGATATTCAGCTGCATGAGCTGCTTGTAAATATTATAAATATTTTGTCAGTTGCTTCACTTGCAAATATTTTTGCCAATTCTGAGGGTTGTCTTTTCATCTTGTTTACAGTTTCCTTTGCTGTGCAAAAGCTTTTAAGTTTCAGTAGGTCCCATTTGTTTATCTTTGTTTTTAATTCCATTTATCTAGGAGGTGGGTCAAAAAGATCTTGCTTTGATTTATGTCATACAGTGTTCTACCTAAGTTTTCCTCTAAGACTTTTACAGAGTCTGGCCTTACATTTAGGTCTTTAATCCATTTTGAGTTTATTTTTGTGTATGGTGTCAGGGAGTGTTCTAATTTCATTCTTTTTCATGTAGCTGTCCAGTTTTCCCAGCACCACGTATTGAAGAGGCTGTCTTTTCTCCATTGTATACTCTTGCCTCCTTTATCAAAAATAAGGTGACCATATGAGTGTGGGATTATCTCTGGACTTTCTATCCTGTTGTATTGATCTATATTTCTGTTTTTGTGCCAGTACCATACTGTCTTGATTACAAAGCTAGGGGACTAGCTTTGTAGTATAAGACTGGGAACCTGATTCCTCCAGCTCCATTTTTCTTTCTCAAGATTGCTTTGGCTCTTCAGGGTCTTTTGTGTTTCCATACAAATTGTGCAATTTTTTGTTCTAGTTCTGTGAAAAATGCCATTGGTAGTTTGATAGGGATTGCATTGAATCTGTAGATTGCTTTGAGTAGTATAGTCATTTTCACAATGTTGATTCTTCCAATCCAAGAACGCGGTAAATCTCTCCATCTGTTTGTATCATCTTAAAATTCTTTCATCAGTGTCTTGTAGTTTTCTGCATACAGGTCTTTTATCTCCTTAGGTAGGTTTATTCCTAGGCATTTTATTGTTTTTGTTGCAATGGTAAATGGAAGTGTTTCCTTAATTTCTCTTTCAGATTTTTCATCATTAGTGTATAGGAATGCAAGAGATTTTTGTGCATTAATTGTGTATCCTGCTACTTTACCAAATTCATTGATTAGCTCTAGTAGTTTTCTGGTAGGATCTTTAGTATTCTCTATGTATAGTACCATGTCATCTGCAAACAGTGACAGCTTTACTTCTTCTTTTCCGATTTGGATTATTTTATTTCTTTTTCATCTCTGATTGTTGTGGCTAAAACTTCCAAAACTGTGTTAAATAATAGTGGTGAGAGTGGAAAACCTTGTCTTGTTCCTGATCTTAGAAGAAATAGTGGGGAAATGGTTTCAGTTTTTCACCATTGAGAATGATGTTGACTGTGAGTTTGTCGTATGTGGCCTTTATTTTCTTGAGGTAAGTTCCCTCTCTGCCTAGTTTCTGGAGGGTTTTTTTCATAAATGGGTGTTGAATTTTCTTGAAAGCTTTTTCTGCATCTATTGAGATGATCATATGGTTTTTCTCCTTCAGTTTGTTAATATGGTCTACCACATTGACTGATTTGCATATATTGAAGAATCCTTGCATTCCTGGGATAAACCCCATTTGATCATGGTTTATGGTCCTTTTAATGTGCTGTTGGATTCTGTTTGCTAGTATTTTGTTGAGGAATTTTGTGTCTGTGTTCATCAGTGATATTGGCCTCTAGTTTTCTTTCTTTGTGACATCTTTGTCTGCTTTTGGTATGAGGGTGATGATGGTGGCCTCATGGAATGAGTTTGGGAGTGCTTCTTCCTCTGCTATATTCTGGAAGAGTTTGAGAAGGATAGGTGTTAGCTCTTCTCTAAATGTTTGATAGAATTCACCTGTGAAGCCATCTGGGCCTGGGATTTTGTTTATTGGAAGATTTTAAATCACAGTCTCAATTTCAGTGCTTGTGTTTGGTCTGTTTATATTTTCTATTTCCTCCTGGTTAAGTCTCAGAAGGGTGTGCTTTTCCAAGAATGTGTCCATTTCTCCAGGTTGTCCATTTTATTGGCATAGAGTTGCTTGTAGTAATCTCTCATGATCCTTTGTATTTCTGCAGTGTCAGTTGTTATTTCTCCTTTTTCATTTCTAATTCTATAGATTTGAGTCTTCTTACTTTTTTTCTTGATGAGTCTGGCTAATGGTTTATCAATTTTGTTTATCTTCTCAAAGAACAAGCTTTTAGTTTGATTGATCTTTGCTATAGTTTCTTTCATTTCTTTTTTATTTATTTCTGATCTGATCTTTATGATTTCTTTCCTTCTGCTAACTCTGGAGTTTTTTTGTTCTTCTTTCTCTAATTGCTTTAGGTGTAAGGTTAGGTTGTTTATTTGAGATATTTCTTGTTTCCTGAGGTAGGATTGTATTGCAATAAACGTCCCTCTTAGAACTGGTCAGGGCCCACACCACTATTGAATATCACAGGCGTAGCGATTCTCCCTGGGGAATGAGATGTTTGAGTCACAACTTAGGCACCCCAGCCTTGGGACCTGACACTGGGAGGGTGAGCACCCTTAACTGGTTTGAACACCAGTGGGGCTTACTGGAGAACTGTAAGAAATCAGACGCCCTCTTGAAGAACACATGCGTACACTTGCTTACTCTCAGTCACAGTGCAGAAGCAGCAGATTGAAAACGGCCTTGGGCTCTGGCTGGCTTGCCAGGGCTGCCCCCGCATGGCCCCCAGCGTGCATAGGGACCCTGATCCAGGTCCTCTAGCTCCTGTACTGCTCCCCACCAAGGCAGAGGCTGCTGTTACCAATGAGAGTGTGTACACTTGGATAAAACAGGACTGGCTTAGACCCAGGCCCTGCCCTTGACAAAGGGCAGTGGCAAGTATTGCCAGCTCATGCATCCCTGCACACCCTCCAGAGGGACTGAAGGTAGCTCCAGGGTGGAGATTACCATTACCAGAGGACAGGTCCCTGTGCACATTTGGGAGAGAATGGTGCCAGCTCAGTGGTGGTGTGGCACCAAACCCTCTGTCCCAGACCCAGCCTCTAACCAAGATGAACACACCAGGGAAAAAGTGAAAATAGCACAGAAGTGCAGTACCAAGCTCTAAGGCCCTGTTCACATACCAAACCAAGGTGGAGACTGCCATCATGCTTAGGAGAAACTCAACTCCCTCAAGGCATATGTTCTAGCCCTTTGCCCCACCCCCACCCTCACCCTCAATAGGACGGTGACAGGCATTGAGCACAGGAGAAGCCCCAGCTTCTACCTGACTGTGGCTCTAGCCCTTCCACCTCCAGCCCTACCTTCCACAAAGGCAGTGGCTGCTAGCACAACCAGGGAAAGATGCAGACTGTGTGTGCTTCAGATCCAGCTCTCCCAGCAAAGCCACTGAGACATGAAAATGACATAGGGATGCTCCCATACAAGGACATGCCTTCATGGCTGGGAGAGGTAACTGCTTCACCTAATTTCATAGAGTAACATAAAATGAGAAAACAGAGGATTTCCTTCAAACAAAAGAACAAAAACAACAACAATGAAAAACCCTGAAAAAACAACTAATAAAACAGATAAATAATTTACCAGATAAAGAGTTCAAAACATTAGTAGTAAGAATGCTAACTGAATCTGGGGAAAGAATATATAAATACAGTGAGATTTTAACAAGAAATTAGAAAATACAAAAAGAACCAGTCAGAGCTGAAGAATACAATAACTGAAATTGAAAATACACTAGAAGGGGACTCCCTGGTGGTCCAGTGGTTAAGACTCTGCCCTTCCACTGCAAGGGACACAGGTTAGATCCCTGGTCAAGGAACTAAGATCCCTCATGCTGCATGGTGCGAGAAAGAAAGAAAGAAAGAAAGAAAATAAAAAAAAAAAAAAAAAGAAATACACTAGAAGTAAATAACAGTAGACTAGGTGATACAGAAGAATGTATAACTGATCTGGAATATAGAATAATGGAAATTACCCAATCAGGAAAGCAAAAAGAACAATTAAAAAATAAGAACACTTTCAGGAACCTTTAGGACAACATCAAGCATACTAACATTCACATTATAGGGGTCCCAGAAGGAGAAGAGAGAGAGAAGGGAATCAAAAATGTATTTGATGAAATTATGGCTGAAAAACTCCTAAACTTGAAAAAGGAAACAGATATCAAGGTACAAAAAGCACAGAGTCCCAAACAAAATGAACCAAAAGAGACTCACAGCAAGACATGTCATAATTAAAATGGCAAAACTTATTGAAAACCACAAGGGAAGAGAGTAAAAGAAGAAAAAAAGAATGGAGAAGAATTATGAAAAACAACCAGAAAACAAATTTTTAAATGGCAATAAGTACATAACTATCAATAATCACTTTAAATATCAGTGGACTAAATTATCCCATCAAAAAGATATATGGTGGCTGAGAGAATAAAAAACAAGACCCATCTAGGTGTTGCATACTAGAGACTCACTTCAGAGCAAAAGATACGCATAGACTGAAAGTGAGGGTATGAAAAAAGATATTCCATGCAAATGGAAATGAAAAGAAAGCTGGAGTAGCAATACTCATAACAGACAAAGAAGACTTTAAAAGGAAGTCCATAGTAAAAGAGAAATGAGGGACTTTTTACTCGTTAACAAATATGCACCCAATACAGGAGCACCTAAATACACAAAGCAAATATTAACAGCCATAAAGGGAGATATTGTCCATAACACAAAAATAGTAGGGGACTTTGACACCCCACTTACATCAATTGACAGATCATCCAGATAGAAAATCAATAAGGCAACACTGGTCTTAAACGACATAATAGACCAGTTAGATTTAATAGATATCTCAGGACATTCCATCCTAAAAAAGCAGAAGACACATTCTTCAACAGGGTATGTGTGATTTTTCACTTATTTGTTTGAATCCAAATTTTCGCACCTGAATCTCCAAAGTCAGCAAAGGCTCACATTTCCCACTGTGCAACTAAGCCAAAAGTGCACTTGCAAGCATAACAGGGCAGCCCTCACTGTTTCTAAACAGGGAAAGAACCATGTCTCAAACATTATTTAAGCAATAGAACATTTTAGGCAGTTTACAATCCTTAATTTGGCATATCTTCTTATCTTACCCTGTGCCCATATATAATTGAAAACTAAATATTGGCATTCTTTAAGTTTCTTATTTTGTGGCAAAGAGAAGAAAAACAAGATTCCTATCTCAGTAATGAAAAATTATACACAATTCAGCATTCATTTAACAGAGAAGAAAATGGCTTTGGGAAGAAATAGCAATTTTGTGAGGAAAAAAAAAAACCTTAAGAAACATCAAATCCTAGAAGTGACTGCAGGCAGCTTTCTAAGCCTTTTGGGCAAATGGGTTCTGAGACATTAGGTCTACATTTATTTTAAAGAGGTTTGTATGTTCTGAGACAATACTGCAAAACTTGGTTGTTATAAAGCTGAATTTTAAAGTACAGCACATAAAACTTGTGAATAAAGATGAATATGCTTGAAAATAAAGATAAAGGAATAGTGAAAACTTACTTCTCTGAAAAGTATTATCTAATAAATTTCAAATTTTTATATAAGATTCCATATTATTCTTACTCACAGTCAATAGAAATACAATTTTACAGATCTTGCTTTGTCAAATATAGTCTTGTAGTGGTTCCATATTTCTAAACCTGGGTTAATGATTTCTCTCAAATAGTACTTTCATGTATAGGTCTATGAGTCAATACACATTAAAAATCACTCAGCAGGATTTTAAAAAATTAACTTCCATCAACTCAAAGGGATAGCAAAACCATGTAGTGATATAATGATCTATAAAATGAGATGGTGACTGAAACATTCAGTTATTTTTACTTTCTTAATCTTGCCCCTTGAATTAGTGTTAAGCATTATATTGAGCTGGTAAGAAATCAGACTAGTAGAAAGAAACATAGACATGTACATATTTTAAAAACGTGTTTATTTTCAAATTTTACAGATGTATGATACTGTCTGGTAAATAAAGATCATACGTGGACAAAAGTTAATTTTAACAGTAAAAGACAGAGCCAAAACAAAGGTGAATGACTGCTTTCTGGTGAAGGTCCCCAGCTCCAACTACTGAAGGTTCCAGTGTCTTCCATGGTAAACATGATTGTCTTTAGAAGAAAGTACCTGGAATCAAACCAGAAGTACGTGATTGAGAAAGGCTTTTTGGGAAATTTCTCACATGCAATAAAGGGTTGAATTGTGGCAACAGTGCTGTGTATGCTTACGGGTCAGAGTAAATTCGGAAATGACATCTAAAGTGAGGAAGTGTAGAATAGATTCCAATGCAGTGTGTTTTCTGTCTTAGGGGGTCCTTGGGCATCAGGTGAGAGAACAAAGTGGCCAGGAGACAGTGGTAAGAGTGGTGAGTAGGAAACAGATTTCATCATATCACCAAGAGGGAAGAGCTGGAGCTCTATATATGGGGAATAAAACTGTCCCAAAGAATGACATTTTGGAGTTTGGTGCATGTTTCTAGGGCTGAGCTGAGTGATGAAGTCTTATGTCAGGATTCTGCATATACTGCCTATTTATCTCTTTTGATTCTGTGGCTTTTTAGACTCTTTAAGGAGAGGCAGTATTGTTTTAGAAACAAATTATTTTGATTCATGTTGGGATCCCCAAGTCACATCTCTTCCTTTCTTTGAAGAATATCTGAAGTTAAATTTGAGGTGGGACAAAAGACAAAGAAAGAGAAGGAGGGAAAGGCAGCATTTTTGGCATCAGAAGCACAATAATTCAGTAAATACCTAATTCAGTAAATGCCTTTCATTCAACAGTCATTTTTGAGCATTTCCTACATGTCAATACTCTGGTAGACATTTGAGCTATAAAGGTGAATAGAACATGTTTCTGCCCACAAGAAACTTATATCCTAATTGGGGATATGGACAAATAAGCAAAAAATGACAGTACAGTATGCTCCTTTCTCTGATGAATTTGCTGGAGGTACTCTGGAAGGGGAGGTGTACCTAACCAACCCACATCAGGGACAACGGAGAAGAGTTAAAAGTATTTTTTAAAAAGGAGTGGCTGAGCCAAGTTTAATTATCGAATATATATGCTTGTGACCTTCTTTGTGTAGAGGGCTATCAGTTGAGTTGTAACAAGTAATTATATCAATAGTATTCAAAGATGAGTTAGTATTAGGCCTTGAATGTCAAACTGGGGAAATCTGATTTGATAGAAATAGAAGATCATTTAAGTTTTAAAGCTGGGAGCAAAAATATGGCAGAAATTCTTTTAAGGCTTTCTGCCAATAGGGTAATTAAGTGAAAGGGGAGTGGAGGTAAGGAGGTAAGCTGGTAACTTGTTTTGTCAACAACTTATGTGTGAGGATATGGCCTGAATCTAGGATGGTGGTTATGGGGAAAACACACATTGTCAGAATGTGAATCTGGATTCTGAGATTGTCTCAAATGTTTTTCCTCATGAATAGTCATTTGATTGAAACTAGAGGAGAGAAGAAAGCCATAAATCAATCAACAGGAACACCCAACTGCTAACTGGTTCAAAGTCTATGAAACTCTCTTGAGTGGTAAACACAGAATTTGAAAGAAACATGGAAATAGATCTAAATAGAGAAGAAGACAAAAATTGGTTCCCAGATGCAGGTATGTGTCAACTTACATGCCCATTTACTCCTTTAACAGTGCCGCTGCAGTTTTTGTTTGTTTGTTTGTTTGTTTGAGCATTATGAAAATAATTTTCTAAAAGAAAATAGGAATAACTATGTTTCTTAAAACCTGGCACCAAATAATGTGAGTATGGCCGATAGAAATTTGTCAGTTAAAATAAAATTTAATATACCTAGTAACTGGTAGACATTATTTTAATACCAAATGACCTTTAGAAGAAAAGTGTGTTATGTGGCACTAAGGATAGTCCTAGTATGCAAATTAAGCCAAGTCAAAATAATCTATCATGATAAATAGGGAGGAAAGGAGGAAGAAAATACTTAATGAGTACTTATGATATTCCAGACTTTGTGCTAGCTGCTCTACTGCAACAAACTATTTCTTGAATTAGAATGTGTATATATCATATTTTATATTTTTAGTTGGGAAAGTTAATGGAATGACATTAGTTTACACTAATAAATAAGATTATAGCATAAACAATTCTGAAAAATAGTTTAAAGTCAAATGTAAATGTTCAGATCAAATTGAAAACTTTTAGGCAATTGATTCTGAATGGCATATTCTTGACTATACCAATTTTTTACCTTAGTTTATGAGGATGTGAAATTTTGTTCTCCCTGTTGGTAGAGGGACCATTTTTCTGACAGGGCCATTTTTCTAAGGGATCGAACATTCCAAATTCATCGTTGCCACAAGAAAGTGAACAAATCAGATACCTTACAATAATCATCTCCATATATGAAGGGCAACGTGCAATTGCACAAATATAAGTAAAAAGCAATATTCTTCTTCTTTAGACATTCTAATTTATATCTGAGTTACCTTTTTTTGAACTAATCATGATTTGGTGTAAAAAAAAAAAAAAAAGAACTAAGCAAAAGCTTACTTAGAACAAAATAAATTACCCTTTGATATCCAGTGCAGAAATCTAGTATTTCAGAAAAACAGAACTTCACAAAAGTTTAATATATTCAGCATTGGACAAAGTGTGACCAATTTTCTGAAGCAGAAAATGCACCCCAGGTTCTTCGGTGTTTCTTTTTATTTCTTCCAAAAGCAGATAAATCATATTTACCAGCCAAAGAACAGAACTGCTTCTAAACTTACTTATTTAGGGGAAAAGTGGGAAAGAAACAGAAAAAAAACAATAACTTTGATTGAGAAAAATACTCCCTAAATAAAATGTGGTGGGTTTTAAAAGATTTCATAGGAATGTCAAAATATGGGAAATATTTTATGAATTTATGTAAAGGAAACTAGTAATTAGTGCAGATGCTTCAGGCACTTTAGATGCTGTGAGGATACTGAACAGTTTATAAAAGCCTCATGTTCACCTTGCACTTTTCATAGGAAACTTCTAAGATTTTTATCAGGATTTTAAATATACTGGGAAAAGAATAGACAACATTACAATACAAAACCCCTATTCTGGCTTATGTATTCTCCTAGACTGTCAACTCCTGGAAAATGGGGAACTCTCTCTTATACACCCTCATGTGCCCAGTCCCTTGCACTGCACTTAACACATAATGTATCAACAAATGTTGCCAAATGTAAAAATGAGGAAAAAAAAATTGGAGCCCATGGTCAAGTCTTTAAAGAGTATATATTAATGTATAGATTGAGATACTTTTAAATTAATCAAGTGTTTAACATAGATGAATATGGTCACTGATTATGTTTAAATATCTTTCCAAAAAGAACTTATATAAAACTCATTTTTATCACCTAACAGATGATAAAACACTCTCTCACTTTGTCCCAGCTTACCTTTGGTAGTGTATATATGTCCATGCCACTCTCACTTCGTCCCAGCTTACCTTTTGATAAATGAAGATCTGGATTATTGTAGCAGTCTCTTAACTTGTCTCACTTATTCAAGTTTCTTTTGATTATTATCCATTTTATATCTAATTGCTGAAAGAAAAAACCCTCTTTTTAATTTCCACCATATTTAATTCCCTTTTATAAAAAACTAGAGTTTGATCATTTAATGAAATCAAAATTCTTGTATGCCTGAGATTATATTTTCTCCATCAATTTCCCAAGGTTCTCATTTATTCAGAACCAGTTAATCTCTTTTTACTTCACTGCATCTGTATTTTTCAAAAAATACATTTTAATTGCCTACCAAGTGTAGTTATCTTAGAAATGTAAGTTTAAGTATTTCTGAGACAAATATACTAGCCTGTTGGCAAACAAAGAATAGAAGGTCTCTGTGACTTCAGAAAATGCCCCTTTCTTGGATCCAGGTCAGGGGTGACTTTGGGCAAGAATGGAAGAAGATGTGGGTGTGAACAGATCTCTCTGACGTTACTTCCTTTTCTCCCTATTTTTAATACCATATCATCTGTGCATGCAAGATTTTAATGTTCAAAGAGATAGTAAATCTTTTCAGAGCAAATGAACAGTGTAGTTCAAGAGTACATATTTTAACCCTTTAGATGGTGTTTTCAGGGGTTTTAGTATTACATTTGTATATCACATGAAATTGAATTATGTTCTGTCCTAACATTATATGTTCCAAATGGAGATAACATTAGATCAAAACTCTCAAAAGTTATAGGAAAGGTGAAAAGACATTTGAAGTCTACTTGTGTGATGAGAACCTCAATGTGGATAAAAGTCATTCAGCAGATAAGTAGTGAACACTTTCTCTGTGCCAGGGCTTGGAATTTAAGTTGACTACTTTTCTTCAGCAAAATTATTTAAATTCCTTGATTCATAGTTTATATGTCACTGTAGTTATTTTGAGAATATCATCTTTGTCTTCACAACTCTGCAATATCAGTTACAACTTTCCAGTTCAAGGATTCCAGAGAATGGGGGCACATCTGCCAATCAGCTCTATTATGAAGTGTCCACTCTACTATGAGAAAACAATTTCAACAGAAATTTATGAGAACAAACACAGAAACAAGTTATAGAGTTTACTTCTTTTCTTGATTTTCCTCTTTCATCCCATGTTGGGAAAAACATATCTCACAAATATTTTCTCCAATTTCTGCCAAATTATGTCCTTAACCTAGAACCAGACCAAAAATAGACTATCTCATTTGCCCAAGTCATTCTTCTCAGAACTGTCATATTAACATTTCCAAACTGATACTTTTTACATTTCACCTACATGTTAAAATGGCATCTCTATGAAATGAAAAACATTCTCTTTATTTTATATTCAAGGACCTCTATAATTTGATTGCTTTTTACTTTATCAGTTTTTTCTCTACTAACCATCTCCTGATCACCACATGCTATGTGACCCTTGAACATAATTTATACTTATATTCTTGGCTTTCCATCTCCAGGTTAGCCCCTTTCTCATTGTCTTCTCTATCCCTGAAGTACTCTCCTCTTCTGCACTTACTCATATTAGCTGCCTGCCCCTCTGTGGACTTACTTTGGTTTCTCCAACTAGAAGTTATTTTCACTAGCAAAATGCACATGGGACTGTCCATCTAATACATTGGTTCAAAATTGCAGGTGATTTTTCACTGAGTCCTCAAGGGACATTTGGCAATATGTGGAGATATTTTTGGTTGTCACAACTGGGGTGGTGCTATTGGCACTTAGTGAGTAGAGGTCAGGGATGCTGCTAAACATCCCGCAATAACAGGATGACTCCTTACCATTAAGAATTATCTGATACAAAATGTCAATAGTGCTGTTGTTGGAAAACGCTAACTTAATCCACTTTGACACCTCTATTCTAATCCTGCCTATTATTTTACTTGTATATGTATATATTTAATTATCTGTACTAGAATATAAGACTCTGCAATACCAAGACCACATTTTATGCAAAATCATATTCCCTCAAAGGTTTAGTACAAGGTCTGGTATATGTGGGCACTCAAAAGTATTTAAAAATATCTATGCTATGGAATACCTGGATCACCATTTATTAAATAATAAGTATGCAAGAAGAAAATACTTACCAATCAAACTGCATTAAGTTTGATGTATACTTTCTTGGAAGGGTTTGGTAATTCAGCTCTCATGTGAGGATTTTTAATGATGAAAATCAATTAGCATTGTGCTGGTAGACAGAAAATGTATGTGTCAATATACATTTATTGTTGATAGGCAACAAAACAGACATATTATGAAGTATATTTTCATAGTAGATGAAAAACATGGATATACACACATGTACATGTACATGTATATATATATATATATATATATCTTTAATAGAGTCATCTTCTATCTCTCCTATGGTAGATTTGTTGAGTTGTGGTTATTGTTTTATACTATGCTACAAACAATTATTCTTGGGTTATGAAGGTCTCTCAGTTGCTGAGTATTGTGTGTTGGTTAAATAAGCTCCAATTTGTTTATGTTCCTCTAAGTGGAGCATCTAATTTTTGGGCAAAATGAAACATTAGATTATCTTGCCAACTTACTATAAATATTTGAAAATGATTGTTATTGAAATATATAAACAGTTAAGTTTTCTTATGAAGTGAGCTGATGCATTTTGCTTACTAGTAGAATATCTATGTTTACGTCATGTTCAACAGTCTCCTATATGTGAAAAAATGAATGGAGTTAGTTAGTAGCTCCCTGCTCTGAGGACAGTGTTCAAGCTACTCAGTCTACCATTCAAAATCCTTCCAAAGCTGTCCCTACTTACCTGAATCTGTCTCACAAATGTGCTTCTTCAATTGAGTTATTTCACTTATAATCCCTTGAACGTATCTCTTACTTTCCTCACCTCTAAGGTTTATGTTATTTTTTTCCAAGTTTTTCTATTATATAATGTACTCTCTTTCTTTACCCCTTTCCCAACTCAACTGCCTCTTGAATCACTTGTCACTGCAAACCATCCATCTCACATGCCAACTTCTCTAAAAACACTCCCTTCATCTTCCAAACCATACCTCTGCCTTTAAAACTATAGCATTTTATACCACTTAATTAACTTCTTTTGCAATGTTGTTGTGTATTATTATTTTTCTTTTTCCTCCAGATTGCAGTTTTAGCAGTAGAGACCATGATTTACTGACATCTTTGAATCACACTCAGCACCAGCACACTGTCCTGTACATAGTAATTGTTCATTATACAGTAGTTGAACAAATGTTGAATGAACTGTGGTTTTGCTTTAGAAGCAGAAAATATTGTGGCCACCTGGTTA
Source organism: Balaenoptera ricei (assembly GCF_028023285.1). Taxonomy (NCBI): domain Eukaryota; kingdom Metazoa; phylum Chordata; class Mammalia; order Artiodactyla; family Balaenopteridae; genus Balaenoptera; species Balaenoptera ricei. Next base: position 47,405,283 of record NC_082649.1, on the reverse strand, counting down.
TAAAATATGAAATTTGTTTTTCCAATAAATAAGTGTCAAGAAAATGAAAGGAGGACTGTTAAAGACATGATAACCAAAAGTGATGTGTGGACCTTGTTTGGATACTGGATACTGATTTGAACAAACATACTGTAGAGGAATATCTTTGACATAATTGGAGAAATGTGTCTATGGAATGGGTAATAGATGATATTAAGGATCTAGAGTATGACAAAAGTATGCTCATTATGTCAAAAATTGCTATCAGTTAGAAATGCATACTGAATTATTTACAAATGGCATGTTTGATATTTGATTTTAAATACTCTAATAAAAAGTATGAGATAATTTAAAATGTTGGCAAAATTTGGAAAAACACTGATCATGATTGAAGTAGAGTGATGGATACATAGTGTTCATTATACATATTATATAAAGAGATATTCAGTGGAAGTCTTTTTTTTTTTTAAATAATAAGTTTGAAGACATATAAAGTGCTATACGGAAATAACCTTTCAGTCATTCTTACAGTAGGAAAGTAATCTTTCAGTGATTTAATATATTAACTATAAGAGACTCTATTCACTTAAATAAATTTTCATTTTACAGTGTTTAACTCAACACTTAGAAACAATTCAACATGTAAAATATCACTTTAGTTGTACAATGTCCTACCCCCTTGTATTGCACAGAAGACTATTGGGTGCTTAGTGAGTCTGGCTTTTTCGACTTCTCTAAGAACCCATTTTTTATTATTCATAACTATCTAGCTTGAAGGAAGTTAGAGTCAGCATAATAGCAGCCACTGACCAAAATATCTTACTCTCTTATCCTGAGAATGGCCAACAAATCTGTAAAAGGCAAAGAATACTTTTTGTTTTCTTTGCCAACTGAACTGGATCCACTCATTCTCAATGTCATGGAAGAGAAATAAGTGAAGAAAACTTTCCTTTAATAGACATACTAGGTATTAGGTAAGTAGATATAGAAATTGTGGGCATGACCAAGTCATAAATACCAAAGAAAGGTGGCAGTCATAGACAGAAAACAGATGGATTGGTGATTTTAATACTAGACTTTGTCATTGTCATCTTTCTCTCATACTTTTTCTTGTTTTTCCATCTTTGTTGCCATTTTCTTAAACAGGCTTCTCTTTACAACTCCTTCATGTGATGATTCAAAACTTCTGACCTTGGTTACCTCCATTAGCATGCCCAAAACCACCCCCAAAAGCATAAAATCTAAGTTATATTCTTGTGCGTGTTAAAGTGACACAACCTCCAAAGAAGTCCTCTCCCATCCCAGCTTTCAATCACCCCGCCTTCCATTGTCAAAGGTGCACTTTCATTTCCCTGTGGGTTACTTCAACAGCTTTCCTATTGCTCTTTTTCTTCTATTTTTTTCTTTCTCCAATAAAGGTGTTTCCAGATTAGGTTTCCTAAAATATGGCACTTATCATACCACTCCCATGTTCAAGTTTTCAGTGGCTCACTACTTCCTATCAAATAAAGTCCATTCTTATTCACTCAGCATTTCAGGCCTCACAGTCTGTCTGGAGTTTACATTCTAATTGTGACTTCTTTTAAGCCCTTGAAAGTATAAACCAATGGATCTAATTTCACTTTCCTGAAAACACTCTATACTTTTGGATCTCCATTCTTTTAACTTATTAATGTTCCTATTATTTTCAAGCATCTCTTTACATACATTTCTACTTGAAACCCCTCCAATTCCTCTTTCATCATCCCTTAGCATAAAGTCTTTCCTGGTCCTTGTTAGAATCAACCTCTTTCTCTGTAAGGTTTGGCAGTGCTTCATGTGTATCTTTCTTGAGATGTTTCCTCTCACCAATTTTGCAACATGGTATGAGCTCCATTTATCCAATCAACCATAGCTTTTGAGGACACAACTTATCTATTTCATCTTTGCATCCCTAATCTTTGGCTCCCTAATCTCTGTACTTAGGATATGTTTAGTATACATTGGTTAAAGTGTTGGTAGAAATCATACTAAAGCTCTATGCAGAGACAATTAGAGATCAAGCCAAACAGTGCTTTCACAAATTTAAAACATTACATTTTTTATTTAAAATTTTTTTTTTCTCATTTTTATTAGGAACTTCTTTTTTTTAAATTTTTATTTATTTATTTATTTTTATACAGCAAGTTCTTATTAGTTATCTATTTATACATATTAGTGTATATTTGTCAATCCCAAATTCCAAATTCATCCCACCACCACCCCTACCCCCCACTTTCTCGCCTTGGTGTCCATACTTTTGTTCTCTACATCTGTGTCTCTATTTCTGCCCTGCAAACCCATTCATCTGTGCCATTTTTCTAGATTCCACATATATGCATTAATATATGATACTTGTTTTTCTCTTTCTGACTTACTTCACTCTGTATGACAGTCTCTAGGTCCATCCAGATCTCTACAAATGACCCAATTTCATTCCTTTTTATGGCTGAGTGATATTCCATTGTATATATGTACCACATCTTCTTCATCCATTCATCTGTCGATGGGCATCTAGGTTGATTCCATGACCTGGCTATTGTAAATAGTGCTGCAATGAACATTGGGGTGCATGTGTCTTTTTGAATTATGGTTTTCTCTGTGTATGTGTCCAGTAGTGGGATTGTTGGATCATATGGTAATTCTATTTTTAGTTTTTTAAGGAACCTCCATACTGCTAACCACAGTGGCTATATCAGTTTATTTTCTCACCAACAGTGTAAGAGGGTTCCCTTTTCCCTACATCCTCTCCAGCATTTGCTGTTGTCAATTTTCTGATGATGCCCATTCTAATCCAGTGTGAGGTGATACCTCACTGTAGTTTCGATTTGCATTTCTCTAATAATTAGTGATGTTGAGCAGCTTTTCATGTGCCTCTTGGCCATCTGTATGTCTTCTTTGGAGAAATGCCTACTTAAAACTTCTGCCCATTCTTTGGTTGGGTTGTTGCTGCATGAGCTATTGATATATTTTGGATATTAATCTTTTATCTGTTGATTCATTTGCAAACATTTTCTCCCATTCTGAGGATTGTCTTTTCATCTTGTTTATAGTTTCCTTTGCTGTGCAAAAGCTTTTTTAAGTTTCATTAGGTCCCATTTGTTTATTATTTTTTAATTTCCATTACTCCAGGAAGTGAGTCAAAAAAGATCTTGCTGTAATTTAAGTCAAAGACTGTTCTTCCTATGTTTTCCTCTATGAGTTTTATAGTGTCCAATCTTACATTTAGGTCTTTAATCCATCTTTAGTTTATTTTTGTGTATAGTGTTAGGGAGTGTTCTAATTTCATTCTTTTACATGTAGCTGTCAGGTTTTCACAGCACCACTTAATGAAGAGACTTTCTTTTTTCCATTGTATATCCTTGCCTAGTTTGTCATAGATTAGTTGACCATAGGTGCATGAGTTTATCTCTGGCCTTCTATCCTGTTCCATTGATTTATATTTCCATTTTTGTGCCAGTACCATATTGTCTTGATTACTGTAGCTTTGTAGTATAATCTGAAGTCAGGGAGTCTGATTCCTCCAGCTCCATTTTTTTCCCTCAATATTGCTTTTGTTATTTGGGATCTTTTGTGTTTCCATACAAATTTTAAGATTTTTTGTTCTAGTTCTGTAAAAAATGCCATTGGTAGTTTGATAGGGATTGCTTTGAATCTGTAGATTGCTTTGGATAGAATAGTCATTTTCACAATATTGATTCTTCCAATCCAACAACATGGTATATCTCTCCAACTATTTGTGTCATCTTGGATATCTTTCATCAGTGTCTTATAGTTTTCTGAGTACAGGTCTTTTACCTCCTTAGGTAGGTTTATTCCTAGGTATTTTATTCTTTTTGTTGCAGTGGGGAATAGGAGTGTTTCCTTAATTTCTCTTTCTGATATTTTGTTGCTAGTGTATAGGAATGCAAGAGATTTCTGTGCATTAATTTTGTATTCTGCAACTTTACCAAATTCATTGATTCACTCTAGTAGCTTTCTGGTGGCATGTTTAGGATTTTCTATGTATAGTATCATGTCATCTGCAAACAGTGAGAGTTTTACTTTTTCTTTTCCAATTTGTATTCCTTTTATTTCTTTTTCTTCTCTGATTGCCATGGCAAGGACTTCCAAAACTACGTTGAATAAAAGTGGTGAGAGTGGACATCCTTGTCTTTTTCCTGATCTTAGAGGAAATGCTTTCAGTTTTTCACCATTGAGAATGATGTTTGCTGTGGGTTTCTCATATATGACCTTTATTATGTTGAGGTAGGTTCCCTCTATGCGCACTTTCTGGAGAGTTTTTAGCATAAATGGGTGTTGAATTTTGTCAAAAGCTTTTTCTGCATTTATTGAGATAATCATATGGTTTTTATTCCTCAGTTTCCTAATATGGTGTATCACATTGATTGATTTGCATATGATAAAGAATCCTTGCATCTCTGGGATAAATCCCACTTGATCGTGGTGTATGATCCTTTTAATGTGTTGTTGGATTATGTTCACTAGTATTTTCTTGAGGATTTTTGCATCTATATTCATTAGTGATATTGGTCTGTAATTTTCTTTTTTGTAGTATCTTTGTCTGGTTTTAGTATGAGGGTGATGGTGGCCTCATAGAATGAGTTTGGGAATGTTCCTTCCACTGCAATATTTTGGAAGAGTTTGAGAAGGATGGGTGTTAGCTCTTCTCTAAATGTTTGATAGAATTCACCTGTGAAGCCATCTGGTCCTGGACTTTTGTTTGTTGGACGATTTTTAATCACAGTTTCAATTTCATTACTGTGATTGGTCTGTTCATATTTTCTTTTTCTTCCTGGTTCAGCCTTGGAAGGTTATACCCTTCTAAGAATTTGTCCATTTCTTCAAGGATGTCCATTTTATTGGCATAGAGTGGCTTGTAGTAGTCTCTTAGGATGCTTTGTATTTCTGCGGTGTCTGTTATAACTTCTCCTTTTTCATTTCTAATTTTATTTATTTGAGTCCTCTCCCTCTTTTTCTCGATGAGTCTGGCTAATGGCTTATCAATTTTGTTTATCTTCTCAAAGAACCATCTTTTCATTTTACTGATCTTTGCTATTGTTTTCTTTGTCTCTATTTCATTTATTTCTGATCTGATCGTTATGATTTCTTTCCTTCTACTAACATTGGGTATTGTTTGTTCTTCTTTCTCTAGTTCCTTTAGGTGTAAGTTTAGATTGTTTATTTGAGATTTTTCTTGTTTCTTGAGATAACATTGTATTCCTATAAACGTCCCTCTTAGAACTGCTTTTGCTGCAACTCATAGGTTTTGGATTGTTGTGTTTTCCTTGTCATTTGTCTCAAGGTATGTTTTGATTTCCTCTTTGATTTCTTCAGTGATCTCTTCATTATTTAATAACGTATTGTTTAGCCTCCATGTGTTTGTGTTTTTTACATTTTTTCCCTGTAGTTTATTTCTAATCTCATACTGTTGTGGTTGGCAAAGATGCTTGATATGGTTTCTAATTTCTTAAATTTACCAAGGCTTGATTTGTGACCCAAGATATCATGTATCCTGGTGAATGTTCCATGTGCAATTGAGAAGCAAGGGTAATCTGCTGTTTTTGGATGGAATGTCCTATAAATATCAATTAAATCTATCTGGTCTATTGTGTCATTTAAAGCTTGTGTTTCCATATTAATTTTCTGTCTGGATGATCTGCCTATTGGTGTAAGTGAGGTGTTAAAGTCCCCCATTATTACTGTGTTACTGTCCATTTCCTCTTTTATAGCTGTTAGCAGTTGCCTTATGTATTGAGGTGCTCCTATGTTGGGTGCATATATATTTATAATTGTTACATCTTCTTCTTGGAATGAAACCTTGATCATTATGCAGTGTGCTTCCTTGTATCTTGTAACATTCTTTATTTTAAAGTCTATTTTATCTGATATGAGTATTGTTGCTCCAGCTTTCTTTTGATTTCCATTTGCATGGAATATCTTTTCCTGTCCCCTCACTTTCAGTCTGTATGTGTCCTTAGGTCTGAAGTGGGTCTCTTGTAGACAGCATATATATGGGTCTTGTTTTTGTATCCATTCAGCGAGCCCGTGTCTTTTGGTTGGAGCTTTTAATCCATTCACATTTAAGGTAATTATCGATATGTATGTTCCTATGACCATTTTCTTAATTGTTTTGTGTTTGTTTTTGTAGGTCCTTTTCTTCACTTGTGTTTCCTACTTAAAGAAGTTCCTTTAACATTTGTTGTAGAGCTGGTTTTGTGGTGCTGAATTCTCTTAGCTCTTGCTGGTCTGTAAAGCTTTTGATTTCTCTGTCAAATCTGAATGAGATCCTTGCCAGGTAGAGTAATCTTGGTTGTAGGTTCTTCCCTTTCATTGGTTTAAATATATCATGCCACTCCCTTCTGGCTTGTAGAGTTTCTGCTGAGAAATCAGCTGTTAACCTTATGGGAGTTCCCTTGTATGTTATTTGTTGTTTTTCCCTTGTTGCTTTTAATAATTTTTCTTTGTCTTTAATTTTTGTCAATTTGATTACTATGTGTCTCGGTGTGTTTCTCCTTGGTTTTTTCCTGCCTGGGACTCTCTGCACTTCCTGGACTTGGGTGGCTATTTCCTTTCCCATGTTAAGGAAGTTTTTGACTATAATCTCTTCAAATATTTTCTCGGGTCCTTTCTCTCTCTCTTCTCCTTCTGGGACCGCTATAATGAGAATGTTGGTGTGCTTAATGTTGTCCCAGAGGTCTCTTAGGCTGTCTTCCTTTCTTTTCATTTTTTTTTCTTTATTCTCTTCTGCAGCAGTGAATTCCACCATTCTGTCTTCCAGGTTGCTAATCTGTTTTTTGCCTCAGTTATTCTGCTATTGATTCCTTCTAGTGTATTTTTCATTTCATTTATTGTGTTGTTCATCTCTGTTTGTTTGTTCTTTAATTCTTCTAGGTGTTTGTTCTTTAATTCTTCTAGGTCTTTGTTAAACATTTCTTGCATCTTCTTAATTGTTGCCTCCATTCTTCTTCTGAGGTCCTGGATCATCTTCACTATCATTATTCTGAGTTTTTTTTCTGGAAGTTTCCTATCTCCACTTCATTTATTTGTTTTTCTGGGGTTTTATCTTGTTCCTTCATCTGGTACATAGCCCTCTGCCTTTTCATCTTGTCTGTCTTTCTGTGACTGTGGTTTTTGTTCCACAGGCTGCAGGACTGTAGTTCTTCTTGCTCCTGCTGTCTGCCCTCTGGTGGATGTGGCTATCTAAGAGGCTTGTGCAAGCTTCCTCATGGGAGGAACTGGTGGTAGGTAGAGCTTGGTGTTGCTCTGGTGGGCAGAGCTCAGTAAAACATTAATCTGCTTGTCTGCTGATGGGTGGGGCTGAGTTCCCTCCCTGTTGTTTGTTTGGCCTGAGGTGACCCAGCACTGGTGCCTGCAGCCTTTTTGATGAAGCTAATGGCGGGCTCTGGGAGGGCTCACACCAAGAAATACTTCCCAGAACTTCTGCTGCCAGTGTACTTGTCCCTCTGGTGACCCACAGCCACCCCCTTCTTCTGCAGGAGACCCTCCAACACTAGCAGGTAGGTCTGGTTCAGTCTCCTATGTGTTCACTGTTCCTTCCCCCTTGGTCTTTATGTGCACAGTACTTTGTGTGTGCCCTCCAAGAGTGGAGTCTCTGTTTCCCCCATCCAGTCAAAGTCCTGCAATCACATCCTTCTAGGCTTCAAAGTCTGTCTCTGGGAATTCCTCCTCCTGTTGCCAGACCCCCAGGTTGGGAAGCCTGACGTGGGGCTCAGAATGTTCACTCCAGTGAGTGGACTTCTGTGGTATAATTGTTCTCCAGTTTGTGAGTCACCCACCCAGCGGTCATGGGATTTGATTTTATTGTGATTGCGCCCCTCCTACCATCTCTTTGTGGCTTCTCCTTTGTCTTTGGATATGGGGTATCTTTCTTGATGATTTCCAGTGTCTTCCTGTTGATGATTGTTCATCACTTAGTTGTGATTCCAGTGCTCTCGCAATAGGGAGTGAGCGCTCATCCTTCTACTCCATCGTCTTGAACCAATCTCCAAAACATTATGGTTTTTAAATTCTAGTTATTAAATAAATTATCAGCATTTAATTAGGCATTAGGCTAGTGCATTTCTTTACATTGTCACATTGTCTCAATTCAATAACTTTCTAGACGAGGAAAGTGAGACTTAAAGAGATTTGGTAACTTCTTTGTACATGATTTTTCTGGTTCAAATTCAGGTCTACTTGCAGTTAAACCTCATCACCTTTCTATTATTAAATGTTTCTGGGAAACTCTAAGGTTTAGAATACATAACCCAAGGACACCTCAAGAGACGAAAAACAGACTCAAACAGATGATACTCCCCTTCCCCATTCCCTCCTTCAATATCAGAAGCTTCTCTGGCTTTTTGTTTTTGCAGTGAATGTTTTTATTTTTTTATTTTTACCTACAAGGTGGGACACTCACTTTCTTATTTTCATTATTATCTGTTTTTCTTATACCCAAGGATTTTACATATTTAATTTGCTTGAAGGCATTAAATATATAACCCTCACTTAATGTAACAAGTTGTATTTACTTCCCCAAAGTAGGCAAGTCATGAGCCTACATGCATATTTAACTCCATCATATTCTAATACATATGTTCTAATCCACTTTCGCAACTGTTCTCAGAACCAGTTTCTAAGTCTCTTAAGAAAATCAATTTTATTACTTGATAGTCTCAATTTCAACTTGCTTCAAAGTGTTTTGATACATTCCAGAAATTCTTCAACCCTAAAAGGATGAGAGCATCATGAGGATTCTTAAAACGTATTTCTTATTTATTTATTTTATTTGAGATATAATTGACATATGACATATTAGAATCAGGTAGACAACTTAGTATTCAATATTTGTATATATTGCAAAATGATCACAGCATGGTAACTATAATTAATAATACTGTGTTGCATATTTGAAATTTGCTAAGAGAGTAGATCTTAAACGTTCTCATCACAATAAAAAAATCATAGCTATGTAAAATATAGTTCTTTAAACTTAAACTTTAAATCCAACTCCAAAAAGAAATTTTAAAAATTATTTGGGTGATGCATGGCTCCTCATTGGTGGCCACTTAAAAGAGATTTCATTTGAATGTGTAAATCCTGGTGTGTGTGTGTGTATTCTGATATGTATACATATGTACATATGTATATATGTGTATATATATATTTGAAAAATATATAATATTTTTAAAAGTTCATATTTCCCCAGTTACAGTTATATCATAAATATCAACTGACTATTTTACATCAGAAATTTAAAAAATGGTTTGAAAAAGGAAATTTCTTCTTGGCATAAGGGAAACAGGAATGTTTTCATAAAGGAAATGTGGTACTTGAGTAGGCAATGGAGCTTTGGCATAGGTGGATGAATAACCTTAGGATATTCCAAAGTTAAAGTTTTCCAAAGCATCTCCTGGAATGCTCTCCCCTTAAGATGCTATTACATGCAGAGGGTGGCAGAAGGGAGAGCTGTGATCAAATGTGTTGGGAAAACTACATCCCCTCCTGGAGACTGATGGAGTGTATCAAAGGTTCAGAAACACTTGTCAGGAAAAAATGTCTAACTTTTTGTTTCCAATTCATTTGATAATGCATCACCCATATTTTCTTATATAACCTTTGATAACACCCCCAATATCCCATGTAAGCAGAACTGAGCTACTTCAGCTGAAGATTGTGATATTCCTTCCAATAAACATACATGTTTTTGTGCCTTGAACAATTTCCTGTGTTTTTATTCAGCTTAATATTTACAAGTTGTAAGATTATGGAAAGTTATTTGATCTCTCTGAGCCTCAGTCTCCTTATTGGTAAAATAGAGATAGCATAGTACCTATATCATAATACCTGACCTATTGAAAAGGTTTTGAGAGGACTGAATGAGTCAGTCCCTGCAAAGTGCTTAGCACCATGTTCAGTCACTCAATAATGGCAATGATATTGGGTGATTCCTGTAGACCAGCTAGGAAACAGTAATTCCATACAGTCGCAATCTTTCCTTTCGGTAGTTTCCAGTTACAGGAATGCTACGTAAATGAGCACACAGAGCTGTAAATAGAGGTATTATTTCCTACAATGCACACTGAATAAGCTCCTAGGGCATCAAGTGCCTTGAAACAGTTTTTATTTAGAGGAGAAGGCAGGTGTCTTCAGGGCCAGAAGTGCACAGTGTCTGTGCCTCAGAGGACGACTATCCTTTTTCTCCTTTCTGTGGGTTAAGAAAAATACATGAACTTCTTCTCACCTCTGGAAGGTCATTTATTACTCAAGAAAACAAGAAATTTATGTGGGCATTATTCTGGGTATGCAAAAACTATAGTATTTGAAAAATTACAGAGAAATAATGCAAAACGTATTATTGATTTGCCCATTATTAAGAAGATAATTATTCTGCTTTCTTGAATTTATAACGTTGTGGCCTTTGTAATCTGACATTCACATACATTCAGAAAAGTCCCCGAGGTTCCTTGGCAACCATAATTCCACCTTCACTTTCCAGAAAAACACACTTCATTTACCTATGCAACCGAAAGATTTATTAGGTATTTGGACTCTTTTTAAATTTTTTATCAGGAAAGAACAAGTAGAAAATGAGTATTAAAATGTGCAACCTCTATTGCCTTTATAACCTGTATAGTTTTGGATCTAAGGATAAAATAAGAAGGCTGAGAAATGATTGCAAAAGTATTCTGTAAATGGAAAATCATTATGAAATGTGTTTACTGATAGCAACAATAATAATTAGTGTGTGGGGATTTTCCTACTTAAGTCTTTAATTTTACTTGTGGGGATTTTCCTACTTAGGTCTATAATTTTCCTTTTTTTTATCAAAGGAGGGATCAACCTCAGTCGGTATTTTCACAAACAGATATCAATAAGTAAATAAAACATAATGTTTATGTAAGTTAATATGTAATTACTTACAGTTATATATAATCATAGATAATTACATAACATAAATACAGAATTCTGAAACATTTTTAACCATTGCTTCCTTCCATAGAAATGAATTCAGTTCAGTAGTCAGTTGTGACTCACAAGGGTTTTTTTTGGGTTTTTTTTTTTTAACATCTTTATTGGAGTATAATTGCTTTACAATGTTGTGTTAGTTTCTGCTGTATAACAAAGTGAATCAGCTATATGTATACATATATCCCCGTATCCCTTCCCTCTTGTGCCTCCCTCCCACCCTCCCTATCCCACCCCTCTATGTGGCCACAAATCACTGAGCTCATCTCCCTGTGCTATGCAGCTACTTCCCACTAGCTATCTATTTTACATTTGGTAGTGTATATATGTCAATGCTACTCTCTCACTTCATCCCAGCTTACCCTTCCCCCTCATCGTGTCCTCAATTCCATCTTCTATGTCTGTGTCTTTATTCCTGATTCCTGTCCTGCCCCTAGATTCATCAGAACCATTTTTTTTTTTTAGATTCCATATATATGTGTTAGCATTCAGTATTTGTTTTTCTCTTTCTGATTTACTTCACTCTGTATGACAGACTCTAGGTCCATCCACCTCACTACAAATAACTCAATTTCTTTTCTTTTTATGGCTGAGTAATGTTCCATTGTATATATGTGCCACATCTTCTTTATCCATTCATCTGTCAATGGACACTTAGGTTGCTTCCATATCCTGGCTATTGTAAATAGTGCTTCAATGAAAAACCGTTCTAAGACATACTTATTCAATTTAAAATTTTGAAGTCAGGGTGCTTCTCATAATCAATGTCCAAAAATTGCTGCTGTTTCTCTTTTATACTGAAAAGCTTTCATGAATTTTGTTTCGTAGTTAAAGAAGTAGAGGATGTTGTACCACCACATCTAGAGGACTTTTGTGGATGTAATTTTATATTACTCTGTGATCTTTTATACAGTCTATTTATTTTTTCTATGAAGTATTTATGAATGCTTATTCTACCTTGGTTATTAAGTTCTGTGATGTAGAGGTCACAGACATTTCTAATACTAGTTAGTCTTTCTTTCCAAAGGCCAAATTGTGAATGATGAATATGTATCTTAGTAAAAAAATATATGGAAACAATGATCTAACAACTCCATACATTCTTGAACCAGCCTTGTGCCCTTAAATGAATGAAAAGCTAAAGCACTGAAATCACAAAAAGAGAATTTAATGAGAATGGAAAATTGTCTCAGAGGTGACTCAGATTCAGATCTTATACAACGTGACCTAAAATGCCAGTATTTCTTTAAGTTTCTCTAAAGAAGTAAAACCAAATTAATATAATGGTATTATAGGATATACTTTAAACTGGCCCAAAATATTGTGCCATCTTGAGTTTTTAATGGAACTACCTGCATTTCTAATTACTTGAAATGTTTTCACATTACTCCTTTATGTCTACATATGGGTCCTACGATACAATACATATGAGCCCTATGTCTTTACTTAGGGTAAGAGTTCAATTAACTTCAGATGGAGAAACAGGAACAGACAGCAATATCATCATCATGAAATGAAAGACACCAGGCACGGGAAGTCCTCTGTCACCACAACATGAGCATCACCCTTTTCACTCTAATACAGTCAGATTATGTGATTTGTTCCTTTGTTCAGTCATTATTTAGAACATATTTATTGCTCTATGTCAGGTGCTGTGGTAGATCCATGGAATTTAGAGATGAACACATGTTCTGCCTTCAAGGACAGCCCCCTGTGGAGACAGACGAATAATAACCAGATACATTCAATAACGTGTGGTATAGCAATAATATAGAAAAACCACAGGAGCAGAAAGAAGTCAGTCATTCTAGCGCAGCGTGGCTTAGCAAGGGAGGAGGCAGGATTTTGTCCTAGAGGAACCAGTTTCTGGCCTTGTTGCTGAAAGCCCAGCCTCTGTTAACCGCTGCCCAATAGAAACGCAGAGACAGGGCTTTGGAGGAGTAGAAAAGAGTAGCTTTATTGCTTTGCCAGGCAAATGGGGCCATGGCAGGCTAACACCCTCAAGACTGTGCCCCCTTCCTGGGAAATAGGAAGGGGTCTTGTAGTTTCAGGGTGGAAAATAGGGCTGTAGATAAGGATCAGGGCTGATGTAGTCTTGCATTCTTCTTTCCTCCTGGAGACATTGAGATCGCCAGGGCTGGCATCAGGTGGTTCCAGAACAGGTTCTGGTGGTCCCTGAGGTTATTGTTCCAAGATCTTCTTTCTGGAATGAAGAATGCTCACAAAGGACAGGAGTGTTAAGGAGTGTGCTTAGTTAGCTAGAGGGCAATCATTTTCAGAGTGCAATCAAGCAAGAAAGAAAGGGGGAGAAAACATCTGTAGGAGACCAGTTGAATGGGCGGAAAGAATAAGGGCTGAATAAGGGCTAACATAATGGCAGTGTCTCAACTAGTTTCTGCTACAGCTTGAGTGACAGAATACAAGAAGGAATTGACCAAGTGGTTACATTTGTATGTTTCCTCCCCTTTACCAGATCTCATATTTTGTAACTTCAGATTTAGTTCTGGGCCCTCCTGCCTTATTTCTATATACTCCTCTTGTAATAGTATCATTGAGTCTCATGGCCTTAATGCCATGTCTATGCTAATTATTTCCAGGTAGACTTCTGAAGGCAGATCTTCCCTTTGAGCTTCTCTAGGGGGTTGCAGGTGATTTTGCAAGGAGATGATAGATATGACAAGAGAGATAGGACAAGGTGGCATTAGCACACATAAACTTTACTGGGAGCTGCTCTGACAGTTTCACAGGTGAGGAAGTCCTTCACAGCAGGAGTCTGTCCAGAGAAGAAGGCTCAGGGCTGCTACTCAGAGGAAATGGAGTCAAGGGAAATCCCAGGAGACAGGGTGCTGGAGAGGTGCTTCTGTGTGTGGGTGGTGTCACCCAGCAGCGCTGCAGGCAGTCTCTCTCAGTCAGAGAGCTCAGAGGGCAGCAGTGTCTTGGTGTCTTTGTGGCTCTTTTAGAGCAAAGAAGATGGAATAAGCATGATCTTCATCATTAGGTATTTAAAAGGTATAGGAAGGAAACATCTATTGGGGTAAGAATTAAAGAAAAACTTTATTAAGAGGACATAACAAAATCCTAGAATCTTGACTTTCTACTATGACTTTTGTTTTTTCTAATGCACCTATGACTATATTCCCCTTTCATACTTAATGTTATTTATGTGTACATTCTCTATTTTTCCCTTGCTCAGTCTTAATGAGAATTTATCCATTCTACATTAGAAGCAAAACTGTCTTAATTTGGATATGGTGGCAAAAATAATAATACAAAGAATAAGAATATGATTAGTTAACATTTATGAGTGTTTTTTATGTGTGAGGCATTATGCTAAGGACTTTACATGTTCTAACTAATTTAATCCTAATAAGTTCAATGAGTTAGGTACTATTATCATTTCCTTTTTACAAATGAAGAAATAGAAACAAAGCAAGATGACCTAACTCTCCTGTGATCTCAATGCTAGAAAACTGTAGAGCCAGGGCTTGAAACCAGGCAGTCCGGCTCACAGTCCTTGTCAATTCCTGCATTCTGCAGCTACTTCTATAGTTATGTCCCACTCTTTCTTTGTAGACATCAGAATTTTTATTTAAGAGAAAGACATGCACATGCTATAAATGTATTCTAAAGATAATATGTTTCTGCTCATAGAGAATAAATAAAAGTAAATAGTAAAGCATCCAATTCATTTATTGCTACATTATTTGGAAATCATTAGCTTTTTGTTAAAATATCAGTAGTTTTTATTAGTGAGTAGCATCAACAATGGACAGCAGGGCTTCCCTGGTGGCGCAGTGGTTGAGAATCTGCCTGCTAATGCAGGGGACATGGGTTCGAGCCCTGGTCTGGGAAGATCCCACATGCCGCAGAGCAACTAGGCCCGTGAGCCACAACTACTGAGCCTGAGCGTCTGGAGCCTGTGCTCCGCAACAAGAGAGGCCACGATAGTGACAGGCCCGCGCACCGTGATGAAGAGTGGCCCCCACTTGCCGCAACTAGAGAAAGCCCTAGCACAGAAACGAAGACCCAACATAGCAATCAATCAATCAATCAATAAATAAATCTTTAAAAAAAACAAAAACAAAAACAATGGACAGCAGAAAATGTCTTGCTTTCCTCTTTTTTCCTCTGTAGATAAAAACAAACTGAGAAATCTGAGAGCCTCTTTCTCATAGGAGACATTATAAACCTATGAAATTTTGGAGTAGAGACAAGAATATTGACTTAGTTCTCTCCTCTTTTCACTTTGTGGTCAGTAAACTTAAGATCTGATGTGACTAAGATTGGAAATAATTATTTGCTTTCATATCTTCATTTGGAAATGAACATTCACATATTATTTATTCAACAAATATTTATGAGTACCTACGAGATATGTCAGGTTTTGTGTTACATTTGGGTGTTAAGCGGTGAAGCAAGTCATGGAGAAGAAAATCTGTGGGGGTAAGAAAAAATGAAAATACAAAACACACATGTATGTACACTCACAAACATGGGTGTTTTTGTATATATTACTTATACATATATATGCATATATTTTATATCTACTATATATTTTCCAAATTTATGTAAATTTAACTTTATTTACCTCGTGTGCTTATTCTACACATACTTCCTATTGTACTAATTATCACAAGTACCATGAAGGAAATGAACAAGTTCAGCGACAGAGAACAAACTATGAATGGTGGGAGAAGTAGCTTAGGAACATTCCTGGTTCCTGGTCTAAAGAAAAGTGGCAAAGGATCTTGAGGTCTTTGTGTGCCCAGCCCACAGATTCTGGTATGGAATGAAGGAGCCATTCAGAGCTGTGTCCTATGTGGGTGACTAAATGCCCATGAGTCCAGCCACACAGTGAGCACACCAGTGTTTTCATTCAATGAGGAGCTAAAAATATTAGCACAGATATTGATGAAATCAGGAAGACATTTAGTCCACAAGCCTACACTGTGAACATGCTGTGAGGAGATGGAAAAGAAAAAGTACCTCCCTCTGCCAAGCTCTGAGTCTAATTGGGTAGAATACACAGCTGCCTGAGAAAAGACACCAGAGTCAATGGACCAAAATGTGCAAAGAGAACCACTATAAATTGAATAAACAGAGCACAGTTGAGCTCCTTTTCAAAGGAAATTAGAGACATGGTATTTACTTAACTGACAATGGAGGCAATGGGAATATACTTAGATGGACACTGAAAATAAGGGCTTAAATTTAGGAAGACAGACACAGAAAGAGGATGCAACTTCTAGTGAAGGAGAACATAAACAAGAGAAAGAGTTGAGAAGTTTTGTTCTAAATTTGTTAAAGTGCTATGTTGGACTTCATGGGAAGAAACAGTACCAACCTCCTACAAACTTGCATCTTTATTAAGTGTTCTCATACATGTGTAACTGCATTTGGTCCTTTGTCTCAGTTTTAGACAATTCCTCAATCTCCTTTTCCGATTTATATATATCCATAATATTCTTAGCATTCTCTTCTTGGAGAATTCAAATCATTTCCCTAGCTATCAAAGTTGTTCAACAAAAGTGTAAGTACTTCCATATGTGGGGCACAAACACTAGGCATCTTGTGAAATAACCCCTGGCTGTTTCGTGTTAGTAAAATATTCCTAGTATAAAAAACAAAGCAAACCTTCCATTCCAAGATCCAAATATTAATTTTTTGTCCAGCATGAGAAACCTTGGAACTTTTAGGGTGTTGTTCAAAAATGGTTAAATATATTTTGAATAACTCCTAAGTACCAAGGAAGTTACAGAGCACTAGGTCTACAAAGATGAAACATAGTCCTTTCATTATAGAGCTTAAAGTCTAACTGGAGATAGAGACATTAAATATATTTCACACAGATCCTTTTGGGGCATGAACAGGGGTCAAGTGAGTAGGAAAGTTCAGAGAACACTCCTGGAAAGATGGTTATTTGATTGAGAATTCATAGAAAAACAAAAGAAAATAGAAGGAAAAAGAAGATCATTTCAGGAAGGGGGAGCAGCACAGGCAATGCATTAAGATGGAGTGTAGGGAAACATGCAAAAAATCTTTATAAAATATTATTTTTAGAAATTCAGCATTAAAGTATGTTTCAGAGTCCAAAATAAGTTAAACAAATGCATGGGCATATAACCCTAGCTTGATACTTTTGGATTAAGCGTATATTTATAGAGCTAATTTGAACTCCCTAAGACCAATTTAAGTTATGGAGTTGTTTTGTGACCCAAATTTACTTCCTTGAAAAGAAAGCAGAAGGGATATAATTTTAGAATGGTAACAACTCACAGATCCATATTCTAGTCCTATCATCACATACATGGAAACTATCTGGAGACTCTGTCATCCTTTGTGACTTTCTAGGAGGGGTACTAATATCTGAGAGAACCGCCACCAGTAAGAGAATTTGAGGGGTGTGGCCTGAAGAAGGGGCAGGCTAGGCTAACAAGTGTAATGGCTGAGGGTCTTGTGACTCTGATGTTAGCAGAAACAAAGAAAATTACTTTTTCTCTGCCTCCATCTCAGAGATCTGGCCCAGAGCAGGCTCGAAGTAGAGCGGTCATTTAACTAAAGGGGAAGAGCTACAAAGGGAACAGTGATTGCAGGATTTCATGCTCCAGAAGGGCCTTTGAGACCTTTGTGATGGGTACAGAGGAACTGCACTTTCAACAGTGTCACATACCTTAGAATTCAGTTGAGCAGGTGGCCTGTGTTAGATCTTGGGCCAATCAGGGTCCAGCCAAGGTGAACAGGATTCACCTGGAATACTTAAATGTTGGCTTCTCATGCAGGGAACTGATTAAAGCACAAAATGTGCTGAAAGGGATAGATGAAGCCAACCAGAGAAAAGTGAGGCAACCCAGAAATTAGCAACAGGGGCAGGCCATAACCAACCCCAAGCTGCAGGGACACAAGGACCAGGAGGTGCTACCGCAAAACAGGAGCCTTGGGTTACCTGATGAGAGCTGCAACCGTGGCAGGCTCCAGCAGTGGGAAGTAGAGCATGGAAGAGACATAGCTGCTGCCTGAGAAGGCACAGGAGGCAAGCTGGCTGTTGGGAGAAACAGCCTGGCTCCCCCTTCCCCCCAGCCTTTAGCCTTGCACCATCGTCCCAACCCCCAGCCCCCATCAGCAGAGCCAGTTTTGGGGGAGAGGAAGCCTCAGGGATCAGATCTCCCTCCCCATCATTGAACCAGGGGATCCAAGTGCAAACCCACCCAAGACTCAATGAAGAGAGATCACAGGACTATGTGGCTGAAGAAAGGAAGCCTGCACTCCAAAGACTGGGTTTCTTAGAAGTTTTGAGTGTAAGAAAATATATTTAAAACACGTTTCTTCTCTTTTTCTGCAGTGCTTGGCTAGAAGGTCAACATAAAATGGGAACATCTGCATGTACACCCCAAAATTAGTTTTAATTTGGCTGGAAACAATCATCAGAAAAGACAAACTAATTTTTTTCTCTAAAAGAAATTGCATTTTAATATTCTATTTTGCAAAACTTAGCCTACATGTAAGATTTTCTGTTTGTTGTGCTAGTGCATTCTACAAATCAGAAGATCCTTGAATTACCAAACAAAGGCTTATTTGCCTAAATTACCATGCTGGCTTGACACTGAGATGTGATTTGATTTGATTTGAGTCTTTGTACATTTAGTGACCTGCGGTATTTTGATAAATGCCGTTGCCTAAAACTATTCAGTAGGAGGTTTGGGCACCATCTGTGTTTGTTTCTCTAGGAGCAGTAACAGCCTAGAGAAAAATCTGATGCTCATTTCAAAGATGCAGTATAAACAAAATTCAAGATGATGCCTTTTACATAATTATTCCACCTTTCATTGCATAGTGCTTTATGCATTTCAAAGTGATTTGATGTGCTTTCATTTAACTGATCCTCACGAAATATTTAGAAGGTGGGTATGGGCTTCTAAAAGATATAAAAGCTCAACAAAGAAAATAACACAATTTAGACAGCCTTTTATGCGAGGACTGTAAACAATCATATAGTCTCATCTCCTGTTAATACTAATAGAAAATACTTATTGAGCACCTTCTCTGTGCTGGGCACTTTCTAAAGTGCATCACATATATTAACTCATTTAATCAGCAGAACAATTCTATGAAGTAGGTATTATAATGTTCTCATTTTAAGGGTAGGAAGACTAAGACACAAGGAGGTTAATTGACGGCTAATAGCAACGTGAGCCTTGGCAGTCTAACAAAATACCATCTCTTTTAGGCAGTGTCTTTAAATATTTACCCAGCAAGCAATATTCTTAATTACAAAAACGTGTGTTTATATTAGGTCTCTTCTAAAATGTGCATGTAACTCAGTGGTTTGCTGGTTAACTGTCTCAGTGGCTCTCTACAAAAGAAAAATAGAAAGCCCTGATTTGCAGAATGCTATGGTCTGAATATTTGTGTCCCACCCCTGCTAAGTTTACTTATTGGAATTCTAATGCACAATCTGATGGTGTTAGAAGGTGGGGCCTGTGGGAGGTAATTTGGTCATGATGGTTGTACCTTCTTGAATGGGATTAGAGGTCCCACAGGGCTCCTTAGCCCCTTCCACCACATGAGGATACAAGAAGTTTGCAACCTGGAAGAGGGCCAGCACCTGACCATACTGGCACCTGATCTCAGTTGTCCAGCCTCCAGAACTGTGAGAAATAAATTTCTGTTGTTGATAAGCCACCTAGTCTCTGCTATTTTGTTGTAACAGCCCAAAGGGACCAAGACATCCCATTTGCCAATTTCTGTGGTATAAAATTCCACCAGGGTCCACTTCAAGCTACCAAAGTGAGGTGACTGAAGGTCTGGTTGAGGAAAAATGCATGTATTTGGATGTCATGGACCTGTGGCTCCAGCACACCCCTGTCTAATGAAAATTACTGGTGTACTCAAGATGACATGTAGGCCATGAATGTGATGAGCCACCCTTGAAATATTATTAAACATAAATTCATTTTACTTTCAGCTGTTTTGTGCAACTAAATGTGAATTAAACAGTTTAAGATATATTCAGTTTCAATCCTTATAAATAATTATGTAATCATATTTATTTTTGGTGTGTTTTTCACTGATGACAATCAGGCTTGTCTGGGATGAGGTGATCATGAGGCAGCTGGAGGGGCCAAAAAAGTGCAACAGTATGATGGCCAGTAGCTATATGACTTGAGCCAGGTACCAGACATTTTCAAAATCATAGTTCCTGAGTTCATTTTGCAGCCAGTATAGTTACTAAGAGTCCAGTTAGTAATTTGGAAGTCTTGAGTTTTGGTCCAACTAAGAATTCCACGTGTTTGTTATATTGATAGAATGTAGTCACATCAAGAGTTCATTCAATAGTTCTTTAGGGAAAAGTGGCCATTTGTTTAAGCACCTCCAGCTTAGAGCCATGTCAACTGAACCATAACCAGTCAATGGGACAACCTGGACTTCTCCTGAATGTCACCAAGGCTGAGCTCACAGGCATCCTGTATTGTGAGAGCTGCTTCTGCCCAAGCTCCCTCTTCTGGATGCTATTCCTGCTTTCTCTAATACCAGCATGAGTGTCTATCCTTATTATTAAAGCTGTCTCACACTAAACATATTTTACAAATACATGTCCATAACTAAACACTGTATGATGCCTTCCATTTTCTTCCCCTTTATTCTCCAAAACATGAATCAAAGTCTTCTGTCAACAGCTTACCATACTCTTTTCCTATCTGTGTTTTGTTTTCTGTCCATTCTTTCTTCTTCTTCTTATTTTTCCCCCTATGAAATTGTTTCCAAAATCACTTATAAAATTACACTGAGGAAATATGAATATCTTCTGACATTTTTTTCTATAACAACAATGGCACCAAGGAGATGTAATGCAGCAAGATATTCTTAGTGACCTTTCTGGCTGTCATGCCTTTACAATTCTATTAACAATCCAAACCAAAACAATGACAAAATTGGGCAAGCTGGGGAGGCCTTGCTCCTTCCCATTGACAGGTTGGTGACTTTGCTTGCTCCTCCCCCTGGAGAGACTGGTCTGAGGAGAGGGTTTTGCCAGCTGGTGTAGGCATACACATGGACAGAGAACTCCCCTGGTGTTAGGATGCTTGGAACTCTTTTGCCTTTTCCACTTTTCTTCTTTCTCTTCAGTCTTTTCATTGGGAAAGAAAAAGCCTAAAAGCTAATGGTTGTTGAAAGTCTTTGCCAGCTCATTGGTTCTGGATCAAGAAAGAAACAAAGAAAGCAAAACCTTTATAGGTAAAATTCTTGATCTTTCAAATGGAGGCTGTTGAAATCTGCCCCACAAACAAGGTGGAATGAATAAACCGAGTAAATCCAAATATTTAATTCATTCAACAAATATATGTTATTCATCTTCTAGATACCAATCCCTTTGTTAAAGATCTAAGAAACCAAATTTGAATAAAACACCAAAAGGCAACTTGTAGTCTAAAATGCATTTACTAATTGTGATAAAATTTTTGAAATTAAGATATTAATGCTAATCTGTAGAAATTTATGAGCTTTTAAGCAAGACTTTTACCTGAGTTTCATGTAACCATATCATGGATATATTACAAGATAATTGAACATTTCCAGGTATTTATTGTTATAAGTTTTATTATCTATTCTAGATCAATCCAATTAGGAATCTGAAATGTAGAAAAAATCCTTAAAGGCACTTTTTTATTTTGAGCTAAAAAGTAAAAGAAAAACATCTGTATCACCTACCTTCTGTCATATCTCATCTTTCATTCAAATCTCATCTCTTCTATGAAGCCATCTTTTAAAACCCAGCCCAAATGAACCTCTTCTTTTTTAATCTGCATAATTAACATATTAATGTTAATCCAGTGGTTGTTATTCATAGTGCATTTTGGAATCACCTGTGGAGTTTAAAATTATACATTTCCAGGCTCCAACCTTAGAAACTTATTTGGTCAATACATGTATGGTCCTGGCATCTATATTTTAAAAACACACCACACATAACATATTCTCAGTTAAAAAGCACTGTTCAAATTACACTCTACTATTTGGCATTTTATAATAGTACCTAATCTATATTTGTGCATTTATATTCTTACATCCCCACTGAACTGTGACCATTGTTTGGGTACAAGCACAGACTCATATTTGCTTTCTTCTCTGCAGCACACAGAACTTACTCTGCACTAGTGAGAATTTCCACACTACTTTGAAAAAGTAGCCAAGAATTTCCTTTCAACAACCTCTATATGATACTATCACATCTGTTTTTCTATGCATGCTATTTATGCAGTGGTGGAACAAATTATATCATGAGCAAACACTATTTATTCATTTACATTTAATATTGATTTTCAGAAAGGTTCCTAAATTAGGGCAAATACTAGAGAGTCAGAGAAGGATACTTTCTCTAGCATAGTGGAGTTAAATTTACATTGGTTCAAATTCAGATTCTCTTATTTGGCTTATGGTGAGGAGAAAAACAAAAGAAAAAATAAAAGTTTGTAAAATGCATTCCCCTAGTAAGCACTCAATACATGATAGCTAATATAAATATAAGGTGTCTCTGCTCCCAAGAATATTCCTCAGCATCCAAATTTTATGCCTTATATACTGATAATCAGTTACTCCCAGAGAATCTAATCTAGTTAGAGTTGGAGAGGCCTGCTGAAATTATTTAATCCCCCAGACTTCATTTTAAATCTCCAAACCAATTTTGGGCTAAAGCAATTCATACACATTCATGGGGTACAGATGTTCTGCCTCACAGAGCTGTTTTAAGGGTCAGTGAGAGAACACAGGGAAAACCCCATGTACAGTGCCTGGCATAAACTAGTTACATAACAAACCATTATTATTATCACTAACTTAGTAATAGTAGTATACTGAACTACAATCCAGCTGACTTTTAGTTCAGTTTGGTACTCTTTTTCTGCCTCTTAAAATGAACAGTAGTTATAAAGTATGTTCATAACAGCTAGGAAGTATAACAAATTAGAGGTATTGGTAATCTTTGAATATATTAAGTAAAACCAAATTAATCATATCAACCAGCAAATAAGAAGATAGTATATCATCTTCTGGCATATGTTGTTATAGAATCAGACCTTCGTCTGGTGTCCTGCTATGGGAAGAAGCCATGTTATTTAACTCTATCCATGCTTTATCTCATTGTTTCCTCAACTGTGAAAACCTCTTTTACTGGGTTATTTCAAAGAATTCATTACACATGAAAGCATTTTAGTCTGACAAATAGCAAGCTTCCAATAAAGGTTATTTTATTAACATTTCATTATTATTTATAGATAAAGTTACCCTAATTTGTCATCTCTACTGGGATACCTCTGAGATTGAAAGGTGGTGTTATTAATAATTACACTGGGACAGGATGCATGGTCACCTTATCTACAATATATTTTCTAGCTCAAAACAAACTTCTAAAAGAGTGTTATATTATGCAGGAAAATTTACATGAGACTCTTTAGAAAGATGTTATGTCTGGGTCAGATTCAAGATGGGCACAAAATATGGTGCTACCTCCTTCCAAACTCCTCTGAGACATAATGGAAGGAGTGGGGATAGTTCTATAGTATTTATAACTTAGCCTTTCCTTTTTATAGCTTAGTCTTTCCTAGGGTATCTTTAAAGGTCAGGTCTTGGGAGATACACTTTAATTTTTAAAAAATTAAGTACTTTCAATGAAAATTTCTGAAATCTTCTTTACAATTTCCTGCCTCACTAAACAAACTTACTATAATTTATACTTTCTAAATAAGTTCTTTTTTTTAATAAAAATATGTATAAAAAGGAAACAGAAACTTCTATTTTGAATCATCTGTATCACTGACCACTCATCCAACTATCTATTTATTTTTCCTTATTAATTTTTAGAACAAATTAGGCTTTTAGGAGGGAACAAATATGCATGGTCCTCATCTATCATGTTCTTTTCCACTCTGCTCCATTCCAACCCATTTAATTCTACAAACATATATTTGGAAGCACACTATATATTGACCCTCTCTCCAATAAAACTAAGCTTTCCCTCTAATACAAAAATGGCATACTGGGAAGGATGACTGTAATAACTTTTTAGACAAAGGCTCCATGAATATCTATCAGGTATGGTGGATGAAATTTCCTCTCTTCAGGAAAATTTTGTCTCCTACCACCCCTTATTATCAGAAATAGTGTGAATATTCATCAGATTCTATCAAAAATATATTCTTATTATTTTTTTTGTTTTTACTTTAATACAGAAATTCATAACCTCAAGTTCTTGTGATTAAGGCATATGAAATCATGTGCATATAAGAATCAATACATTACTGCCATGTTGCTACAGTGTAGAATAAAACTAAACGTTTCTCACTTGTTTGACATTAATTTAATGTCCCATTTGTCTTCTATCAGATATAAAGAGATGCTTCATCCATTTAAGCATTTCTTTTTGGGTCCACAATGAAGTGTTCAGTACCTGTCTTGTAAACAGAGAACATACCTGAAATCACAAAGTGATAAGGGGACTCACCTCCACTGTCAAAAACATTGAACCTCCAAACAGTTAGTGTCAGATTTATTCCAGCTTTTGGTTTTTCTATCACACATCTTCACCTATATTCCCAGATGAGCAGAACAACTTTAAAGCATCATGCAATCACACATACAGGCATCTATTCCCATGTGGAATATCAATTAGGTTCATGGCAAATTTGACAAGAGTAGCAGTTGTCAAACATACTCAAAAGAAAATAAATTATTCATCCAACTTCTTGTACTAAGTGCTTTCTATATTCTGGCTTAGAAAACCAGTTTAAGTAGTATTCTAGCTATGATTGGTCTCTCCTGAGGAAGTATTTTATGAGATTGATGAAGATAATGACAAACATCAGTCACTGCCATTAGCATAAGGCATGAGGCACACTACAATATTAATAAGCAGCTAAGCCACGACAGTCAAAATATGACTTCCTATACCCCAGGCAGGCTTCTGAGCACAGCTGTCTGCTATTCTGTGAAGTGTGCATCTGGGCTCAGTCTGGTAGGAACACAGTTGATGGCATATTCATCATAAGGCCTAATTGTTTTCGACCACAGGGTCCTCTATCAGCCAAAACCAAACAATCTTACTGCTTAGTGGTTGTTGAATTAATTTTATGTGCTACTTTTACACGCTGAATTATTTGATGGATAAATTCTAAGAAGCTATTTGAAAACTAGGTTTAATGGAACCTCAATTATTATTAAAAATTTCCAGGTTCTAGAGTAGCTCAAACTATCAACTAGGGAATATAGAACATACATAGATATTCAAAAATCTTCTATTCTCCTATAAGAATGACAAGTCAAATGTTTGGAAGGAAATGATCCATGTAGCTTGAGCCTTGCTGCCTTCAAATTGAAGATCAAAATAGGGTTAGAATAGAAATGACCCAGTCAAACCAAGTCAAAAGGTGAAACTTTGTTATACTAGAAAGGCTCAGCTTTTGTATTTCAATTGCTTTCTTAACTTTTAACTTCACACCTATCATATAAGACTTAGCAGAAAACACTATTTGATTGAATGTACTAATTCAACACCCTTCCTTTGGTAGAAGTTTTGTAAAATTACTGAAAATATATTTTCACTGAAGGATTGTCATTTTTGAATTTTTGAGAAAAAAATGACTTCTGGCCTTTGTAGTTATTTGAATATAGCAGTATTATATTCCTTCACTATTTTTCATTCTAATATAAGAGCCCTGATGTCTCTGACACAAGGGCAATTAATTAGTAGTGTCCCTTATTGTCCCAAATTAGTTGGGTACCGCTAGACACAAGAAAAAGAAAGATTCAAAAAAAAAAAAGAATTGAGGAAATGAGAGACATTGCACATTTCCTATTGGAAATTAAGGGTCCTTTTATTCCATGCATGATATTTGCAAATGCTGATGTATATATTTTAATAGAGCTGTGGCTGTCCTCTTCTTCCTGTCCTACAGTTTAACATATCAACATGAGGTTCATAAGTAGGGATAAATGAGATAGTAAGTTTAAAAAATGTCAACTGTTCTTGACAACTTCCCATTAAGAACAAGTGAGACACGACAAACTTGCCACCTGGTTGGTTGAAGTTTAAAGCTCACTGTTTTCGATTGTAAGGTGATGAATCTTTGATTTTTTAGCTTGTGATTCTTAAACACTCCTTCACTGAAATGTATGTAATTGAATTGGTTTGAACTTGATTATTATTGGTAATAAATAAAGGTGGCTCTATGGTGTAAAAGCACATTAAGAAACATTTTAGCAGAGCAATCGATTTACTTTCATTATCATTTAAAAATGTATCAGTACTTGATAATGTAACCACATTTATTGCAACTTAACTGGATACATTTTTCTAATTCTACATATTGTTAGATACTAACTAATATTCTAATTAATGTCTAGTTTAATTTTGAAGCTACTGAGCATGTGACAGAAGTAACATGTGATGTAAAAATTTGAATGTGTTGGATGGGTAGATAAATGATTAGGAATGAAATAATAAATCCCAAATTTTACTTCCAATTAAAAATCCATATGGTATTTTTCCCAGTTATTTTATAGCTGATTTTCATATGTCAAAAATTTGAGTAGAGGAAAATATTTTTGGAAATAGAGCAGTAGGAAAAAGTCTTGGGTGTTAGTATGTTAATATAAGACATAAATCATTGGTGTTAAGTGCAGTCAGAACTATTACATGATACTTAAGTGTTTTGTGTTATACATATTTTCTGTTAACTCCATTATAAGGGTATATTTTGAAATGTGAGAGGAATTACATCACTTATAAATAATGCTTACATTCTCCACAAATGCTAAGTGGAGAAGAGAGTTGACAACTTGTTGGGTAATTTTGGCAAAAGTCCTATTTTGGATGGCTTATCAGTTCAACAGATGATACGTATTTCTAAACTTCATTGTTTTAAAGCAGAAAATAGAATAAACATTCTGAATTGCTCAATTAATAAAACTGGAGGCTGGGTAAGTATACAATATGGAAAATAAAAAATGTACGCAAATTCAATTAAAGTCTGAAATAAGACTCATCTAGTTACTTAAGTTCTGATAAGATCTGAATATCTTTTGAAGGAACAAGTATACCCAGAATTAAAGATATTGTAAAACTGATATTTTATACAATATAAGCAAGACTTTATTTTGTTATTTTTAAAAATCTTAAAGATGATTCATAGCTTATTTTGTACTCCAGTAATTTGATTTTGAAATTTAATTTCATCATAATACATAGTCATTGAAAAATTAACAGACTGTGCTTGTCCTAAAGTTCTGCTCTTAAATTCTTCTTGTCTATTTGTGAAGCTAAATCTGGCCTCTGTACCCGACACTGAATTAAATATCAGAGACAGAGTTTTGGGTGAAGTAGACAAGAATAGGTTTATTGCTTTGTCAGGTAAAGGGGACCACAGCAGACTAATGCCCTCAAAACTGTGTCCCAACCCAGGGGGGTTTGTGAGGAATTTTATAGTCAAGGGGCGGGGTTGCTGATAAGGAACAGGATGCATGAAGGGCCCACATTCCTTCAATCCAGAGATATCTGGCATCAGGTGGTGATGGGCAAACTATGACCTTCTCTGGAATGAAGAGTGCTTCATCAAATAGTTAACATCTTCCATTTGGTGGGGGTTTTAATTCTGCAGAAGAGCTCAAACATACTGTTATGTATATCCCTTGAGGGGGGAACCAGGACCCTGTCCCCAAGACTGCACTATTGTTTCTTGACTGCTCCTCCCTTTTCTCCACATCCCCTCTCTTCCCTACTTAGCAACTGTTTGAACCTGCCCTTTGGAACTCAGGGAAGGGGACACAGAAAGGCTTTTGTGCCCAGGAGCTTCACAGGGTCCTGCTCTGTTTCAATACCCTCTTTTCTCTGATACTCCTCAATCTTAAGGAGAAAAAGTGTTGGACAAGAAAAGGAATAATCATTTTGGATAGAGACATTAATCATAAACTCAACAGAGGAACTTGGTTTCAGTGGACATAGTTTAAATTTCCCATTTTTTTTTTAACCTGCTCACATCTTTCAGGGAATCGGGTAGTGCTTGCTCTGGTTATTTCCTGCTGAAATGGGACATAATCCTGGCTAAATTTGGGGGAATGGATACTGAATTAGAAATATTTTAATTCCAAGTCCTGGATCTGAGTCTTATATGATTAAGGTCTTAATCTCTTGGTCCACCAATTTTGATGCAGCAGATCCAGTTAGAAGTGGTTGGAGGAATGACAACTGGAACTTTAAGAGACAAAATAGGTCTCATTCCCTTAGTAATTCAAGAGAATAAGCCTGAAACCTAGTCTGGACCTGGCATTTCAAAGTAGACTTGCAGCCAGGTAGCCAGTTGTTTAATTTTACCTGAGAAGTTTTTAACTTCTGATGTGGTATCAACATGTATAACAGGAGCTATTGGCCACTACACATCTCCTCTTTTTGTTAATATCTGATCTAAAGCAATTTTATTGTCTAAAAATTTAATAGCTTAGAGGAGACCTTGAAAATGTAAGGTTGCAGCTGCCATCGCCAGCAGACACTGCTTTGAGAATGGCTGGTGCTCTTCCCTGGCCTGACACAGCTCAGAAAATTCGAGTTCTCAGCAATACAGGAACGTGTCTGAAAACCCACAATGGCCACTTAGTTTTACCTTGGATGTCTGAACCACAGTTAACTCCATTTTTGAGTTTTAACTGCATTTCTCTCCTGAATGGCCAAAGCAGATGTCAATGTTAATGATTTCAGTGCTTTTCTGGGTATGAGAAGATGCAAGAATTTGGGTTCATAAAATCTTTTCCTGAAAGTTTCTAACTACCTGAAGGCCTGTTGTTCCAGTTTTTCCCAAAGCACAGAGTGCCTCCTTCCTGATCTCCACCCTGAACTCCTTTCAGGGGGTGTTGGTCAGTGGCTGCAGTGACCACTGACTTAATCCTTGCAGAGGTAGATGGCAAGTGCTAATTTTCAGTTAGCAGGACCCCTTCAGGGTCATAAATTTGACCATGGTGTGGGAGGCATTTCACGGCCATTTTGTCCCATGGTGCTAGGAATGCTCATTCCCAGGTCTGACAAAGATTTTGTTGATAGGTCACTCAATGTGCTATTACTGGACTAGGCCTTTTTAACAGTAGCCAAAAGTCTCCAGACCACCTGTTTTACTAGTCTCTTATGGTCCAGGAAAATATTCCCTCTTGTTGCTTCTTTCCATATTTAGAGTTACACTATTACAGTCACTGATCTCATATGGAACTATATATCATCATTTTATCAGGGGCTCAGCACACATTTGGTAATGCAAAAAACAGCAATTTTGTGAAACAGGCAATATAAAAAATAATATAACTAGCAGTGTTAGTAAGGTCATAAGAAAGAATTTAAGTCAAGAACTTACATTAGGTGCAGCCCAGTATATTCCAGGTCATCTGACTTAGTCTGTTCTATACCAGTCCTTATCTTTAAGGGAAATTATGTATTGGCATTGTCCATAAGGCACCCAGCTTGCTTTCATACTGTTATTAGGCTGGTTATCCCTAGTATGGTTTAACTGTTCCCAACATAAGGGAGCCTTTAAATTTAAATGATCATAGACAAGTGTTAATCTCCTGGTTGCAGATCATGGAGCATCTGACCTTCATCCATAGATAGATTGCTGAGTTAAGTTTCAGATACAATTTTAGAGTGTCCTTTCAATAATTCAATTAAACTTTGCAACAATATAACATAACAGCAAGGAACTATCTGGGAAGTAAGTCTTAGTGAATACAGACCTCAATAAACAGAATTAGAATTTAACATCCACTGAAACATAATATTGTTCTCTCTAAAATTACCCTCATCTCCACCAATCACAGCTAATCAAACCTAATTTGTTTGCAAAATAACTCTGGTTAATTGCCCATATGGGCTCGTCCACATTGGCTGTGGTGGAATTCCTGAGGAGTCTCAGACTGAATTACCAATAGGCCTCTCAAGGCCATGAAAGCCATGCCAAAGACCTGCCATCAGGCTCTGCCTTGGTGGATTTTTTCTAGAGGTCCCCCAAATATCGAGATTCCTGCACATGCCAGGAGACAGTCTTTCCCATTCAACTGATAAGGCTTCTTGAAACCCAAGAGCCCCCAATTTCTGGAGAGCCCAGGTAGAGAGAAAAGAAAAATGCTTTAATCTTACCCACAGGTGTAGTTTGCCAAATTGCTATAAATCATAACCAACTTGAGGGGAAGGGCTTCCCTATATCTGGAGAACACAGATCAAAACCAGTAACATTCCAGACAAAACCCATAAACATTATAACCATATTCACCAGTTCACTCAGTAACCAAATCTTTTGTTAACTTTTAATGAAGCCATCAGGTTTTCCCTTAGGATGCTTTAATTTCTTACTCAGTTCCCCAGTATAATCTGAGATTTATCAGAGTGCAACGATAATTGCCTATAAATCACAGAAAGACTTCAAAGGTCACAGTTAAACATTTGATCACAATGTAATTGACAAAAGAAACTTAGTTATTGCTGTGACATACATTTTAAAATAACTACAATTATGACTGATAACATCTTATCAGAACATGCTAGACTTTTAGGAATTCCATGTAATTTAACATGCTAATTAAATATTTCTCTTTGAGGTGCCTCAGGGGACTTCTAAAGCAACTCAAAGTTAGCTGGAGGTCAAAAGAACTGTTAGAATCCATGAAAGGATATCAAAAACAAATACAAGTCACTTAAAGGCAAAGAAACTTAACATCTGTTATCAGGGACTGCTCAACATTGTAAGAAAACTTGTCTTCTTAACTGATAAAAGCCAAATACAAGTTTTGCACCAGATTACTTTTAAAATTCATTTACTCAATTAAATTTATTCTAAACTTAGCCAGTCTCAACAGTACACAAAACTCTTTTCTCAGGGTCCACTTCCCACAAATCTTCCATCACATTCTGCATCCATAGTAGCCTGTCCCCCATTTTTCCACCCTAAAACAACCAACTCCAAGACAGACTCACTTTCTTTTTCCTAAATGCAATACAGTTCCATTCCTCATACCTTCTTTTACTGAAAATATGCATCCTACTTTCCTTAAGAAACCATGAACTGTCTTCTGTATCAACACTCTGTAGATTGGTGAACATAAATACCAATAATTTCTAAAAAATATGTTCTTTCTCATAAAGAACATCTTAGGGTGGCACCGAACATATTCATCAATAGCCCTAAATACCCTTAATTTCTCTGCAAAGGGAAGCCAATGTTCAGTAATTAATGTTTCAGTATCTTATTTTATTTGGAAATGACCTACGTATTTAATAAACTTCCATCATTTAACTTAATTTAACAACTCTAAATTTTAAGTTACCAAATATCTGGGTAGATTATTCTTAAGTAGACATTCCTAAAATAGTTATTCCTAAAGAGTTCACCCAAAAGTACTTATCTCATTTGCATGTAATTTACCAATAAGAATTTCATCATATCAAGTTAATTATTAGTTTTTCTTTCTGCTGACAAACTCTGCAACAGGAGTAACATAAACTTATTGAACTTCAGTAAACCTAGGTACAATATATATTAATTAAATCAACTAACAAGACACCTTTTAACAGCAGATATCAATTCAGTACTGAATATTTCCCAGATCATGTGGGCTTGAAACTCATTTCAGCAAGTTTCCTAAATAATTATATTAAATTTGTAACCACTTTTAAGTCAATTAAATAGAGTTCATTTACAAACTAACCTCAGCAATATTATCCAAAGCAAAGGTACATACTAAGACATACATAAATCCATAAATCATTGTTTCATCTCAACCTATTTTCTCCAGAGTCTAAAGAATTCTGTGGTCACACAGTGTTCCTTATTCATAGGTTCATAGCTATAGGTGTACCAGTCTGTCAGAATGTTCCTTAAGGGGATATCAGATGGAACTGAAGAAGCACTTCACATATCTGATTGAAAAACACTCCCATGTGGACTGAGAACAAACCAGAACCCTCACCAGCAGGTGGAAGCCTTACACCCAAATCACACAGACAGCACAAAGCTCAGAGTGGTCAATTCCAAGTCCCACTAAGCCAGTGACCTTAATCCAAGTGGTGCCTTATAGGATAGGTGGGATTTCCAAAACAGAAAATCCCCAGACAGGAACTGAATTTTCCCCAGATGGAACCAAAAGTTTCTCAGAGGGACAAGGTCCAAGGGGTCTCAGACTATATGCCAGAGGATTTACCCAGGTTCTGGTAGCAGTGTTGCAACATCAGACACTATCTTTCTCCTTCCCCAAGATAATTCCTCAGAGTAGGAATTTCAGGCTGGCTGAGACAGGAGGAAGAAGGGCATGTCCTCAAGCCAAAGGTGGCCTTGGCAGCTGCAAGGATATTCCCTCTTCTGCTGCTCACTCCCGCCTCAGAGTTCTGACTACCAGGATCGGGTATGACCAGGACTTAGCCTTTCCAGGCAAGGGTCTCAGGTGATCTGCCCTCTAAAGGAATTCTCCTACTCTCCACTCCTTCAAAAGGGACTGGTGTGGAGAAAACCTTGGGGCATCCAGTCAAGCCAGGGGACCCTTCTGGAGCCATCCCTAAGTCAGCCCCATGTTGGGTGCCAAAATCTGAAGCCAAATCCAACCTCTGTACCCCTACACTGAATAAAATCTCAGAGACAGAGTTTTGGGTGATGTAGTAAAGAATAGCTTTATTCCTTTGCCAGGTAAAGGGGGCCACAGCAGGCTAATGCCCTCAAAACTGTGTCCCAACCCAGTGGGGATTGTGAGGGGTTTTATAGTCAAGGGGCAGGGTTGCTGATGAGGATCAGGTTGCATGTAGGACCCACATTACTTCAATCCAGAGATCATCTGGTGTCAGGTGATGATGGGCAAACTGTGACCTCTGGAATGAAGAGTGCTTCATCAAGTAGTTAACATCTTCCATTTGGTGGGGGCTTTAGATGTGCAAAAGAGCTCAGATATTGTTATGTGTATCTCTTGAGGGAGAACCAGGACCCTGCCCCAAGGCTGCACTATTGTTTTTCAGCTGCTCCTCCCTTGTCTCTGCATCCCCTTCCCTTCCTCATTAGCAAGTGTTTAAACCTGTCTGTTAGTACTCAGGGAAGGTCATGGAAGCTGAATGAAGCCTATTTCCTGTAATCAAAGAAATGGGGGACACAGAAAGGCTTTTGTGCCCAGGAGCCCCATAGGGTCCTGCTGGGTTTCATTTGTACATTGAAGGCAATTAAAAATAAATAAAACAACTACTATATTTAGGAACAAATAATCTGATAAATTAATTAAATTTTTGTGTTGTCTGTGGTCTTACTAAGAATAAAAATATTAGTTATAAATACAAATCATTTAAGAATTGAGGTATGTGTCATTTCTATAAAATTTCTATAAAATTGACTAAATACAGCAGTGATATATTAATGCTAACAATCATGGTTACTTTGAGTGATAAGGTATATTTCTACTGTAGCAATAATGAAGTCTAATTAGAAAATAAATAAAATGAAGCATTTATAGTATATTTTAACAAGCTAAAATCAAATTCAGCCAAAGAAGAGAAGGAAATAATGCCCAATTGATATCTACTAAATATCATTATCAAATAATCTATGTGTATAAATAAATACTTGTCTTAGAAAAGCTGCAACATAGCGTAATTTTACTTTTTTTGGTGTGGGCAATGCAGAAATAATTAAAGTCATCACTCATTTATTCTGCATTTCTAGACCCTTCTTTCTTTTACATTGGGGGAGGGAGGCAGCAAGGATCATCTCATCACAAATATATGTATTCATTTCACTGTTTGCAACTTTGGTGCCATATCTCATGTATATAATGTGCACTAATATTTTAATTAGTCACTTATGCTTAATAAAAAGGTGCGTTTCCTGATCTCAGCAGTGCACCAGAAATCTGCGATGTCTGAGCACACCACTACAGGAAGTGTATAACACAGGCCAGCTATCTGACCACAGAAACAAGATTTCAGTAACTCATATCAAATTCAAAAATGAGGTTTGACCTGAAACAGAGTAAGCCTAAGACTCTCAAATATGCTGGTATTTTATTGGAAAAGTAGTTAGAATATTTTCTATACAGTGTAATGCAGCAGATTAATTGAAAAACAGTAAAATCTGTGTTGACTGGCCATGCATTGCTTCAACAGTGGGTCTGTGACAAAGAGATATTCCTGGGTCCATTCAATACATTTTAATAGTAAAGGTGGACAGAGATAAATTGGACGAAATAGCAGAATCCTTCTAGATGACTACATTCTATGGAAGAATCCCAACTCTTTGCACAGTTAAATGAAATTGTTTCTTTAAATTAAATCAAGATAACTGCTGAGGGAGACCTTCAAGATGGTGGAGGAGTAAGACGTAGAGGTCACCTTCCTCCCCACAAATACATCAGAAATACATCTACCAGTGGAACAACTCCTACAGAACACCTACTGAAAGCGGGCAGAAGACCTCACACTTCCCTAAAGGCAAGAAACTTCCCACTTACCTGGGTAGGGCAAAAGAAAAAAGGAAAAACAAAGACAAAAGAGTAGGGACAGGACATGCACCTCAGGGAGGGAACTGTGAAGGAGGAAAAATTTCCACACACTAGGAAGCCCCTTTACTTGCAGACATGGGGGGTGGTGGTGGGGGAAGCTTCAGAGCCACGGAGGAGAGTGCAGCAACAGGGGTGCAGAGGGCAAAGCAGAGAGATTCCCACACAGAGGATGGGTGCCAACCAGCACTCACCAGCCTGACAGGCTTGTCTGCTCACCCTCCAGGGCGGGTGGGAGCTGGGAGCTGAGGCTCAGGCTTCCAAGGAAATATCCCAGGGTGAGGACTGGGGTTGGCTGCGTGAACACAGCCTGGAGGGGGCTAGTGCACCACAGCTGGCTGGGAGTGTGTCCAGGAAAAGTCTGGACCTGCCTAAGTGGCAAGAAACCATTGCTTCAGGGTGTGCGAGGAGAGGCGACTCAGAGCACCCCATAAATGAGCTCCAGAGATGGGTGCGAGCTGCGGCCATCAGTGCGGACACCAGAGACAGGCACAAAACGCTAAGGCTGTTGCTGCAGCCACCAAGAAGCCTGTGTGCAAGTACAGGTCACTATCTACACCTCCCCTCCCAGGAGTCTGTGCAGCCCCCCGCTGCCAGGGTCCCATGATCCAGGGACAACTTCCCCAGGAGAACACATGGTGTACCTCAGGCTGTTCCAACGTCATGCTGGCCTCTGCCACCGTAGGCTTGCCCTGCATTCCGTACCCGTTGCTCTCCACCAGCCTGAGTGAGCCAGAGACCCCTAACCACCTGCTACTTTAACTTAAACTTGTCTGAGTGAAGAGCCTGCACCCTCAGGTGACCTACACACACAGGTGGTGCCAAATCCAAAGCTGAACCCCAGGAGCTGTTTGAACAAAGAAGAAAAAGGGAAATTTCTCCCAGCAGGCTCAGGAGCAGTGGATTAAATCTCCACAATCAACTTGATGTACCCTGCATCTCTGAAATACTGTACAGACAATGAATCATCCCAAAATCAAGGCGGTTGACTTTGGGAGCAACTGTAGACTTGGGGTTTGTTTTCTGCCTCCAATTTGTTTCTGGTTTTATCTTTATCTTAGTTTAGTATTTAGAGTTTATTATCATTGGTAGATTTGTTTATTGATTTGGGTTCTCTCTTCCTTTTTTTAATATATAGATATATATATATTTTTTTCCTTTTTCTCTTTTTGTGAGTGTGTATATGTATGCTTCTTTGTGTGCTTTTCTCTGTATAGCTTTGCTTTTACCATTTGTCCTAGGGTTCTGTCTGTCCTTTTTTTTTTTTTTTTTAGTATAGTTTTTAGCACTTGTTATCATTAGTGGATTTTTTTTAGGTTTGGTTGCTCTCTTCTTTCCTTCTTTCTTTTCATTTATTACTTTTTAATTTTTTAATTTTTAATAATTTTTTAACTTTTTATTTTAATAACTTTACTTTATTTTAATCTTTCTTTCTTTCTTTCTTTCTTTCTTTCTTTCTTTCTTTTCTTCCTCCCTTTTCTTTGGAGCCATGAGGCTGACAGGGTTTTTGTGCTCTGGCTGGGTGTCAAGCCTGTGTCTCTGAGGTGGGAGAGCCGAGCTCAGGACATTGGTCCACCAGAGACCTCCAGGATCTACATAATATCAAACAGCAAAAGCTCTCCCAGAGATCTCCATCTCAGTGCTAAGACCCAGGTCCACTCAATGACCACCAAGCTACAGTGCTGCACACCCTTTGCCAAACAACTAGAAAGACAGGAACACAACCCCACCCATCAACAGAGAGACTGCCTAAAATCATAATAAGGTCACAGACACACCAAAGCACACCACAGGACACTTTCCTGCCCACCAGAAAGACAAGATCCAGCCTCATCCACCAGAACACAGGCACCAGTCCCCTCAAACAGGAAGACGACACAAGCCAATGAACCAACCTTAGCCACTGGGGGCAGATACCAAAAACAATGGGAAATACAAACCTGCAGCCTGCAAAAAGGAGACCCCAAACACAGTAAGTTAAACAAAACGAGAATGCAGAGAAACACACAGCAGATGAAGAAGCAAAGTAAACACCCACCAGACAAAACAAATGAAGACGAAATAGGCAGTCTACCTGAAAAAGAATTCAGAGTAATAATAGTAAAGATGATCAAAACTCTTGGAAATAGAATGGAGAAAACACAAGAAACGTTTAACAAAGACCTAGAAGAACTAAAGGGCAAACAAACAATGATGAACAACACAATAAATGAAATTTAAAATTCTTTAGAAGGAATCAATAGCAGAATAACTGAGGCAGAAGAATGGATAAGTGACCTGGAAGAGAAAACAGTGGAAATAACTACCACAGAGCAGAAGAAAAAAGAATGAAAAGAATTGAGGACAGTCTCAGAGATCCCTGGGACAACATGAAATGTACCAACATTCGAATTATAGGGGTCCCAGAAGAAAAGAAAAAGAAATAGACTGAGAAAATACTTGAAGAGATTATACTTGAAAACTTCCCTAATATGGGAAAGGAAATAGTCAATCAAGTCCAGGAAGTGCAGAGAGTCCCATACAGGATAAATCCAAGGAGAAACATGCCAAGACACATATTAATTAAACTATCAAAAATTAAATACAAAGAAAAAATACTAAAAGCAGGAAGGGAAAAACAGCAAATAACATACAAGGGAATCCAAATAAGGTGAACAGCTGATCTTTCAGCAGAAATTCTGCAAGCCAGAAGTGAGTGGCAGGACATATTTAAAGTGAAGAAAGGGAAAAACCTAGAACCAAGATTACTGTACCCAGCAAGGATCTCATTGAGACTCAACAGAGAATTTAAAACCTTTAGAGATAAGCAAAAGCTAAGAGAATTCAGCACAACCAAACCAACTTTACAACACATGTTAAAGGAACTTCTCTAGGCAGGAAGCACAAGACAAAGAAAAGACCTATAATAACAAACCCACAACAATTAAGAAAATGAAAATAGGAACATACATATCAATAATTACCTTAAATGTAAATGTATTAAATGCTCCAACCAAAAGAGATAGACTGGCTGAATGGATACAAAAACAAGACCCGTATATATACTGTCTACAACAGACCCACTTCAGACCTAGAGACACATACAGACTGAAAGTGAGAGGATGGAAAAAGATATACCATGCAAATGGAAATCAAAAGAAAGCTGGAGTAGCAGTTCTCATATCAGAAAAAATAGACTTTAAAATAAAGACTATTACCAGAGACCAAGAAGGACACTACATAATGATCAAGGGATCAATCCAAGAAGAAGATATAACAATTGGAAATATTTATGCACCCAACTTAGGAGCACCTAAATACCTATGGCAAATGCTAACAGCCATAGAAGGGGAAATCGACAGTAACACAATTATAGTAGGGAACTTTAACACCCCACTTTCACCAGTGGACAGATCACCTAAAATGAAAATAAATAAGGAAAAACAAGCTTTAAATGATACAGTAAACTAGATGGCCTTAATTGATATTAATAGGACACTCCATCCAAAAACAGCAGAATACACTTTCTTCTCAAGTGCGCATGGAACATTCTCCAGGATAGATCATATCTTGGGTCACAAATCAAGCCTTGGTAAATTTAAGACAATTGAAATCGTATCAAGTATCTTTTGTTACCACAACGCTATGAGACTAGATATCAATTACAGGAAAAATCTGTAAAAAAGACAAACACATGGAGGCTAAACAATATGCTACTAAATAACCAAGCGATCACTGAGGAAATCAAAAAATACCTAGAAACAAATGACAATGAAAACATGATGACCCAAAACCTATGGATGTAGCCAAACAGTTCTAAGAGGGAGGTTACAGCAATATAATCCTACCTCAAGAAACAAGAAGCATCTCAAATAAACAACCTAACCTTACACCTAAAGCAATTAGAGAAAGAAGAACAAAAAACCCAAAATTATCAGAAGGAAAGACATCATAAAGTTCAGATCAGAAATAAATGAAAAAGAATGAAGAAAACAGTAGCAAAGATCAATAAAGCTAAAAGCTGGTTCTTTGAGAAGATAAACAAAATTGATAAACCATTAGTCAGACTCATCAAGAAAAAAAGAGAGAAGACTCAAATCAGTAGAATCAGAAATGAAAAAGAGAAGTAACAACTGACACTGCACAAATACAAAGGATCATGAGAGATTACTACAAGCAACCATATGCCAGTAAAATGGACAACCTGGAGAAATGGACAAATTCTTAGAAAAGCACAACCTTCCGAGACTAAACCAGGAAAAAATAGAAAATATGAACAGACCAATCACAAGCACTGAAGTTGATACTGTGATTAAAAATCTTCTAACATACAAAAGCCCAGGACCAGATGGCTTCACAGGCGAATACTATCAAACATTTAGAGAAGAGCTAACACCTATCCTTCTCAAACTCTTCCAAAATATAGCAGAGGGAGGAACACACCCAAAC
This sequence comes from Balaenoptera ricei, assembly GCF_028023285.1. NCBI lineage: Eukaryota > Metazoa > Chordata > Mammalia > Artiodactyla > Balaenopteridae > Balaenoptera > Balaenoptera ricei. Next base: position 47,366,343 of record NC_082649.1, on the reverse strand, counting down.
TCATACTACGAGGCCACCATCACCCTGATACCAAAACCAGACAAAGATGTCACAAAGAAAGAGACTACAGCCCAATATCACTAATGAACATAAATGCAAAAATCCTCAGCAAAATACAAGCAAACAGAATCCAACATCACATTAAAAGGATCATACACCATGATCAAGTGGGGTTTATCTCAGGAATGCAAGGATTCTTCAATATATGCAAAACAATGGGATAAACCATATTAACAAATTGAAGGAGAGAAACCATATGATCATCTCAATAGATGCAGAATAAGCTTTTGACAAAATTCAACACAAATTTATGATAAAAACCCTCCAGAAAGTAGGCATAGATGGAACTTACATCAACATAATAAAGGCCATATATGACAAACCCACAGCCAACATCATTCTCAATAGTGAAATACTGAAACTATTTACTCTAAGATCAAGAACAAGTAAAGGTTGTCCACTCTCATAACTATTAGTCAACATAGTTTTGGAAGTTCTAGTCACAGCAATCAGAGAAGAAAAATAAATAAAAGACATTCAAATCAGAAAAGAAGAAGTAAAGCTGTCACTGTTTGCAGATGACAGGATACTATACATAGAGAATCCTAAAAATGATACCAGAAAACTACTAGAGCTAATAAATGAATTTGTAAAGTAGCAGGATACGAAATTAATGCACAGAAATCTCCTGCATTCCTATACCCTAATGATGAAAAATCTGAAAGAGAAATTAAGCAAACACTCCCATTTACCATTGCAACCAAGAGAATAAAATACCTAGGAATAAACCTACCTAAGGACACAAAAGACCTGTATGCAGAAAACTATAAGACACTGATGAAAGAAATTTAAGATGATACAAACAGATGGAGAGAATTACCATGTTCTTAGATTGGAAGAATCAACATTGTGAAAATGACTATACTACCCAAAGCAATCTACAGATTCAATGCCATCCCTATGAAACTACCAATGACATTTTTCACAGAACTCGAACAAAAAATTTTACAATTTGTATGGAAACACAAAAGACCATGAATACCAAAACAATCTTCAGAAAGAAAAATGGATCTGGAGGAATCAGGCTCCCAGACATCAGACTATACTACACAACTACAGTAATCAAGACAGTATGGTACTGGCACAAAAACAGACAGGTAGATCAATGGAACAGGATAGAAAGCCCAGAGATAAACCCACACACATATAGTCACCTTATTTTTGATAAAGGAGGCAAGTATATACAATGGAGAAAAGACAGTGTCTTCAATAAGTGGTGCTGGGATAACTGGATAGCTACATGTAAAGGAATGAAATTAGAACACTCCCTAACACCATACACAAAAATAAACTCAAAATGGATTAAAGACCTAAATGTAAGGCCAGACACTATCAAACTCTTAGAGGAAAACACAGGCAGAACACTCTGTGACATCAATCACAGCAAGATCATTTTTGATCCACCTCCTAGAGGAATGGAAATAAAAACAAAAATAAATAAATGGGACCTAATGAAACTTAAAAGCTTTTGCACAGCAAAGGAAACCATTAACCAGACAAAAAGACAACTCTCAGAATGGGAGAAAATATTTGCAAATGAAGCAACTGACAAAGGATTAATCTCCAAAATCTACAAGCAGCTCATGCAGCTCAATATCAAAAACACAAACAACCCAATCCAAAAATGAGCAGAAGACCTAAATAGACATTTCTCCAAAGAAGATATACAGATTGCCTACAAACACATGTAAGGATGCTCAATGTCACTAATCATTAGAGAAATGCAAATGAAAACTACAATAAAGTATCACCTCACATTGGTCAGAATGTCCAGCATCAAAAATTCTACAAACAATAAATTCTGGAGAGGGTGTGGAGAAAAGGGAACCCTCTTGCACTGTTGGTGGGAATGTAAATTGATACAGCCACTCTGGAAAACAGTATGGAGATTCCTTAAAAAACTAAAAATAGAACTACCATACGACCTAGCAATCCCACTACTGGGCATATATCCTGAGCAACATAATTCAGAAAGAGTCATGTACCACAATGTTCATTGCAGCTCCATTTACAATAGCCAGGAGATGTAAGCAACCTAAGTGTTCACTGACAGATGAACGGATAAAGAAGATGTGGCACATATATACAATGGAATATTACTCAGCCATAAAAAGAAACGAAACTGAATTATTTGTAGTGAGGTGGATAGACCTATAGACTGTCATACAGAGTGAAGTAAGTCAGAAAGAGAAAAGCAAATACCGTATGCTAACACATATAAATGGAGACAAAAAAAAAAGTTTCTGAAGAACATAAGAGCAAGACAAGAATAAAGATGCATATGTAGAGAATGGACTTGAGGACACGGGAAGTGGGAATGGTAAGCTGGGACAAAGTGAGAGTGGCATGGACATATATACACTACCAAATGTAAAATAGATAGCTAGTGGGAAGCAGCCGCATAGCACAGGGAGGTCAGCTCGGTGCTTTGTGACCACCTAGAGGGGTGGCATAGGGAGGGTGGGAGGGAGATGCAAGAGGGAGGAGATATGGGGATATATGTATACGTATAGCTGATTCACTTTGTTATAAAGCAGAAACTAACACATCATTGTAAAGCAATTATACTCCAATAAAGTTGTTTAAAAAAAAAGAAAGATCAACTGCTGATCTGTTTAATTTAGATTCAGATCGTCTGGAATCTTTTCCTCAAAACAAGGTGCTTGGTGTCAAATTAGGAAATTTCAGTGACTCTTTTGGTCTTTGCAAACCAAGCCAAAATTAGATTTTGAAGCTCGCATGGCATTTAAAAATCTCAATTATCCAATATTCATAAAGTCCATTTTAAAAAAAAATTAAGATGGATGGATGATAATATGCTAATTCTTCTCTAGTGGTGGAATAATTACCCATTTTTTTGTATTCAAGTTCTTAGAATCAGAGATGCTAAGGAACTAGAGTCACAATCTTGATGTATTATAAATAAAAATTAGAATGCTTCTACTGATTTTTCTTAATTTCAATCTATCCTCTTCCAACTAAAATCAGAAAAATCATTACTTCATTTCAATATTACCAATTTACTGTACCCTTTTTTATCCATTAGGATCTTGATTTTGAGTAATTTCATATGCATCACACACCAATATGCTGTTTTTTAAATTATTTAATATTATGGCATGTTTTTAGGAGAAGGCATCTAACTGTTAATTATTAAAGTTCTGAGTAAATATTTATATATATGTAAAAGTAAATCTCAAAAATTTTGGTTAAGTTAGAATGTGTTTTATTAAAAGATGCTTAATAATTACTTCACATGAGCAGTGTCCTCTCTCATACAACCCGATCTCTCTTCCACCACTGGACACAACCACTTACAAAAATGAGATGGTTAGTTATTTTGGAGAGGTTAATATCTCAGATCAAGTCGTGTGGTTTTGCACAAACCTCTTAACCCGTCGAAGTTTTATTACCTTATATTTAAAATAAGAATAGGAAAATTTGGCCTGTTTTCTTCATAGAGCTGTTGTGATAATTAAATCAATATTATCTTAAATTTTTTAAAGTAGCAATGCATATAAAGGTAGATAGATATGCATATGTATGTATGTACATATAATGTCATACACAATATTAGCATTTTACAAATAAATCAATATAATTTCCATATATCATAAATAGTACATAAGAAATATGATTAGAAAAATATGGAGGCAAATTGATATTTATTCATTTAGTTGTATTTGCTAAATGCCTCCCATCTATTTTGGATCAATATACTAGATTGATCCAAAGATTAAAAAGTTAAGCCTTTTCCTACGAGGGCTCCAATTTTTGCTACAAGAGAGGTAAAGCCTGACTGTTCTTTCCCAAAACATTTCTTGAACATCTTCAAACCAGGATGCTGCACTTGATGACAGTTTTTCTTTATGTGGCAGCTAGCAATGCACTTAGCTCAGTGGACTATTTGGCATTCACTGAATATGTTTTAGCCGTAAATTGTCATAAGGCCACTTTCTTTTGAACCTGTTTCATTTAGTCACAGGCTCTCATTTCTAGTCTCATTTTCAGGTAAAAGTGTTTCCTTGAAGGATATAATTAACTGGTAGATTTAGAAATGGAAAACTATGTGGATTTGGTAAGTCATTTGGATATTACTAAAAATACAAAAACACCTTGGACTTAAATCCTGAAAGAATTAATTAATGGTCTTCTCCTACTTCTGAGCAATCAAATCAACTCATGACCAAGTTTTACTTATTAGTAGTTAATGTTTATGATGCCCTATTTTAGATATCTCCCTAATAATCTCAGCACAAGAAACAAACAATTCTTATTGAGAAAACATATGCTTCCAACAGGGTCTATTGTTTTACTCATAGTATGGTATACCAAACTACAGATTTCTTAAAATATAGGTTGAAAGACAGTATCTCTCAAACATCAATATGTTTGAGAGCAATGTGATAAAACTATTTTGTCATACCCTTGAATTATAGATTTAGTAGTCCTATTTTTTAAATATCTCTGAACAATTCTAAAGCTCCATGTATGTAATTTGTAATTTTCTAAAAGCACAAACTGGTACAAATTTTTGTTCTTTACTCAACATTGGACATGTAGAAATTTTCTTGAAGTGGTAAAAAAAGAAACTCTGCTGGTGGAAGTGAAGGGAAAATGCAATGGTCCACAAGAGTGACTGTTCTGAGACAGATAACAGACATTTCAGACACATGCAATAGCTAAGTATTCTGTATTTGCTGTAGAAGCAAAGCATGTTTTTAATTTCTAAAGTTATTGCCTTATGTGATAAATTGCACATGATTGTGACTTATGAGAATTTTCAGATGTCAAGACACTCCATTCTTTAAGGTTATAAGGGGTGAGTTATCTTTTGTTTTTCATGTTGCTACCTGTTTTGTCATAGCACTTCTAATGGGTCTTTCTCAGCCTTTCAGCTACATTTCTTTCTAAATCTATTTTTTCCTTATTCTCATGTTCACTTTCATTTTGGTAACCTATTATTAAGTTTAATAAAATATAAATACATTATACATTTAAATGGTATATATCCTCTATATAGGACAAGACATAGTAAAGGAAAACTACATTTTATTTTTGCAGTCACACAGATTGAGACAAATCAATACAATAGAGCATGCTGTTAGTAAACAAGTAAGTGACCATGACTATTTTTCTAGACATATATTTTTCCAGTTTGTTTTCATTTTTCATTGAAGTTTTATGTCAACCTCCATGAAGGCTACATTCTATACTTAGATACACATAACTTCCATTTAATCAATGGTAAGATGTGCAGATAAATATAGTCAGGCACAACCTATAGTCAAGGTTATTATGCAAGACACATTTTCTAGATTATTCAGGAAAAATAGATATTCTGAATATTTTGGCTTATGCATATAGAGGTATTCAGAAATTTATCATCAGACTTCAAATTTAATACTGATCTTGGCAGTATTCATAGTAAAAGGGTTTATTCTAATTCCTTTTTACTAGTTTGATGAATGAACTACATATTTGCATTTTGGTTTCCTCTAAAATTTAGTTTACTACATAAAATGTGATCAAAGTCAGAAGGGACAGTAGAGTGTAGGAGTTGAGGATGAAGTCTCTGGGTTTAGAGTCCAAGCCACTGGCCAGTGTGACCTTGGGTGGGTTACTTTGCCTCTCAGGCTCAGTGTCCTCATTCAGAAAATGAGAATGCCCTAGAACTCATGTCATAGGGCTGTTGAGAAAATATATGAAGTAAATACTAAAGATACAGTGTTTGACGTGTATTATGTATCCATTCCACTTTTGCAAATACCTCTTTATTCACATTATTCTTACTATTTATTACTAGTTATACAAACATGGCTAGTCTTTTGTTTTTTGCTGTATTTCAATGTGAGCAATATATGTGCAACATTATTATAAGATTCTTGTGTATAAACATGTAATACATGTTATGAAGATACCCAATACATGCTTCCTTATGACTATAATGATGAGCATTTTTAAAACTGTGCTCTAAAGCCTACATTATCTGGTTTCAGTAAAGAATATTTTTAAAATGTCTAAGCTGCAAATTGATTTCAGTAATATGAATGTATTTATGGATTAAACTAGCTTCTATTTACACATTTGATACATACCATGAAGATACTTTAAAGTTAAAATTTTTAGTCAAGGAAAAATACCTTGGGAAAGAATATTAACTAAATTTGGGGAAGATATACGTATGATTTTTCTTTACATGCCTCACAGTTCTATGACTATGTACTATTATTATTATTATTTTTTACCCATTTTACCTACAAGAAAACTGAAACTCAAAAAGTGAAAGTAAGTTTGCTTACACTCTAGAGCATGTGCTGTGGGTTAACATTTCATAGTGTAACAATACAACTTTAATTCTCCACACAAATCAGCCTTATGGAAATGGGTCACTTTTTCACAAAAGAACAAAATTCATCTCACCTCTGAAAATTAAAATGGCACTTCTGGGGCTTCCCTGGTGGCGCAGTGGTTGAGAGTCTGCCTGCCAGTGCAGGGGACACGGGTTCGAGCCCTGGTCTGGGAAGATCCCACATGCCGCGGAGCGACTGGGCCCGTGAGCCACAACTGCTGAGCCTGCGTGTCTGGAGCCTGTGCTCCGCAACAGGAGAGGCCGCGATAGTGAGAGGCCTGTGCACGGCGATGAGGAGTGGCCCCCACCTGCCACAACTGGAGAAAGCCCTCGCACAGAAACGGAGACCCAACACAGCCATAAATAAGTAAATTAAAAAAAAAAAAAATGGCACTTCTGGATAAAGCAGAATCTCACTGCAAATGAATAAATAAGTAACAAGCAGTTGAGGAATGGAGGAAGGAGAGAAGGGAAAGAAGTTGAAAAAAATCAGAAGGAATACAAACCAACGTATTAACAGAGTTATCTCTGAAGAGTAGGATTATAGAATTTTGATTTTTACATTACATATTTACATTATACAGTATAATTTTTTAACCCTGAATATGGATTAATTTTGTAACTTAAAAAAGGAGACAGTATTTTAAAAAAAAGAACCCCTTCTGGGCTTCCCTGGTGGCGCAGTGGTTGGGAGTCTGCCTGCCAATGCAGGGGACACAGGTTCGAGCCCTGGTCTGGGAGGATCCCACGTGCCGCGGAGCAGCTGGGCCCGTGAGCCACAATTACTGAGCCTGCGCGTCTGGAGCCTGTGCTCTGCAACAAGAGGGGCAGCGATAGTGAGAGGCCCGCGCACCGCGATGAAGAGTGGCCCCCGCTTGCCGCAACTAGAGAAAGCCCTCGCACAGAAACGAAGACCCAACACAGCCATAAATAAATAAATAAACAAATACTTTAAAAAAAAGTAAAAGTCTATAAAAAAAATTAAAAAGAAAAAAAAGAACCCCTTCCCCCAAATTACCAATTCACTGGCAATTCTGCCATATTGTAAGACAACCATTATTTGTACCTGAATGATTTACTCACAAGAAATGAAGAAAGGTTTTTAAGAAGTTAAACCAATTTGTACTTTGTTTGAGGTTATCAGTAATTAAAGGGTTTCATAGAAGTTTACCTGATGGATTACTTATTTTAAAAACTATTGCCTTAAAAGAAGGCAACATACCTAATATTTGTTCTAAATAAGTATTGGCCAATAAATACATTTATATTCTTAAACCTCCAAGAAGAAAGTGGAAAGAAACAGTTTAAAAATTCAGCATTAATTCCATTATGAAGATTATCTTTATGCAACATGTAATTATAATCTTCCCTGCTTAAGGACATTTAAAACTGGCTTCCTTCCAGTCATAGACACTATGAACTGATCTTTGTGAATTCCATTAAGAGGATTATTTATTTATTATTTTAAGGTTTATATTTTGGAATAGAGAACTTAGACTAATTTAAGACATTTTCTTACCTATTGCATCGCCTTATACATTACAGCTAAGAAATCAAGATTTTGTGACCAGTAGGTTATACATAAATGTTATTATTTTTCTGTTTTAATTAAATGTGATTTTGTTTTCTTTTCATACTTTATGGTTTACAATGAGCATGCATTGGTTTAATAATTAACACAACATTTTTTAATGTGGGGGCCCTGTTGTATAGATTGGACAGCACTCCCTTCCTTAGAGTCATCAATTAATTGTTTTTCTCTTTGTCTTCTCACATCCCATGTACCGTTGGGAAAATGACAGAGACTTTGAGAAGGAAGGGGTGAGATGATATCAGAAAAGGTTGAAAAATGTCCTGATGTCAAAAAAGGCAGGCTGTAAGGTCAGAATACAGGAAATGTGGTGCCCCTTTGTGAGGGCAGACAGAGACTGAGACAGGAGGGAGGGAACATTTTCCTGCTGGTGGAAGTCATCCTGAGAGGCATCAAGGTGACAGGAAACCTGTGTGTAGTGGTGACATTTGCTTCCAGAGAGGTTCTAAGAGGAGGATCCAAGAGTCTCCAAATTTCTCTTGGAAATAGATCATTCTCTATATCCCACTGTGAAGTATAAAATATGGTGAAACAGAAACTTGAATAAAATAAGTGTTTAGCAGTTTGTTACCAATTTTTAAGATGGCTCGTTCTGTACTTGTTTTTGGTAAAGGCCGAGAAGCTAGCTGTTGTTAAGGCATCCAGTGGTGTATGACTCAGACAACTTCCTCTCCTATTTTCTCAATTTCTCTCACAGTAAAGTGTAAGAGACTGAGATATAAAACAGCATATCAAGCAGAGTGACCTTATTACCCACTGTAAATAATCTTTTGAGTACCAATTAATCAATTCTAAGTAAAGAGACTAGAAAATTAATCTTCATGATGGATATTGAAGACCCGTGCCTGCCAGTCAACAAGAACAACTATCTTACTGTTAACTCAGATATTTTAATAGAAAACTAGAATGTCCAGGCAAATGCCACACATTATATTGACAACAGGAAATGCTTTGTTTTAAAATATTTAACATTGAGTGATAGCTTCACTCTGTGTTCTTAACACATGACTGCATGGTTTATACAAAGATGTTTCTGATTTGAATTGACTCTCTCATACTTTAAAGCAGAGTTCTGATTTACAGACTGAAGAATAAAAGCATGAAATTTCTTTTATGCTTATTTAACCACGTGAGGGTTTTTTTAATGTTAAAATATAACTTAGATTATAAATGAATCCATTTGTTCTACAAAAGACTGTAGCATTCACCTCTATTTTCTATGATGGAACTTTTGACAGAATGACAAATTTGAGGAAAGATCAAAGTAGATGAACTTCAAACTAAAATATTTTATCTTTTTTTTTATTTTTTTAGTTAAGATTCATCAAGTTGCTACAGAACAGAAATTATGTTACGGCTACCTGAGATTTTAGATTCACTTTTTTTTTTTAAATACATCTTTATTGGAGTATAATTGCTTCACAGTGCTATGTTAATTTCTGTTGTACAACAAAGTGAATCAGCCACATGCATTCATATATCCCCATATCCCCTCCCTCTTGAGCCTCCCTCCCACCCTCCCTATCCCACCCCTCTAGGTTGTTGCAAAGCACCGAGCTGATCTCCCTGTGCTATGAGTCAAATTCATTAAAAGTTGGAAATCATGATAGCATTTTGGAAAATGTATGGGTTATAAAATTTTGTTTTAAACATTGGTTTTCCTATATACTAGTAGTGTGACATTAGCTAAGCCTCTGAACTTCAACTTCTTCTTCTGTAAAACAGGGTTAACTGTGCTTCCTTTGAAAGCTTATTGTAAGGATTACAGGGGTTTCATGTATGTCTTTATGTGAAAATTCTAGTACCTTGCCTGGTATGTATGCTCAGAAAACTGATGGCTTCATTATTATTATTGTTGTTATTATTCTTTGGCCTCATACAGAACACAAATAATGTAATCAGTTTTGTAAATTACCATTCAATTGGATATTTGCAATTATTCACTGCATAATTTTTTGCAGTAAAAATTAAACCTTTCAATGGAAACTGCAGGAGTGGCAAACAGATGAAGTTTTCAGTTAACAGTTTTTTGATATTGAAAAAATACTTGATATTCAACCAACTTGACAGATTACTGATCACTCTTTTCTATTCCCTTTAAAACCCCCAAAAGTAGACAAACTTCTATATTATATTAGCCAAGAGACAAAGAGATAAAGAAAATGCTATATAATTAAATGGTTACATTTTTAAGAGACATTTGTGGTTTCAAAGTACAAGCCTATATACTTTTAAGTGAAAAACTAAAGAAACAAATGTAATATTTTAATAATATAGTTTAAAAAGCAATTTCCTTTAAAGGAATTCATGAAAACCTTTAACATGTCATTCTGTGACAAATTTATTTAAAAACTGTTAGTGCTTCAATTGTTATTAAGCTAAATGGCCTTAGTTCCATTAATATACTGAAAGTGAAAATCATCTAAATATTAAAAATAAGACCTAAAAGTACTTAAAAGTACTATTTGGTCTCGTAAATGGCATCAAACTGATTCTGATTTAATCATACTGGAGTGTAGTAAAACTTTTTTGGACATATATAAGCAGGTATAAAGACTTTCTTACTCATTAATGTCTACTGTCCAAACTAGCAACCTTTGTTGAGTTCCCTGTTGTCATAGGATCATTATAGTATACCAAGAGCTACAGCATTATCTGAAAGAATGTCTGGAGTATGCACACGAATAACGTCAACTATAATTTAAAAACCTTATACCATGTAACTTGCACAGATGAATGTCAGACATGAGAATAACTATACAGACACTGGCTCTAGAACTGGCATGGTACCTGTTTCTGCCATCTTTGGGAGCCAGCATTTTGAAATTAGTTAGAGGGGACATGATTTCATGAAGGGATCCAATGGGACCAGTGTCACTGACAAGAGAAGAAAGCTCCCTCCAGCTGGGCAAATGTTCACTGTTGGGGCCACACTGAACAGTTTTCATCCTATCAAAGGTTTCTGCTGAGAGGCCACTAACTTAGGGAAATTCTCATTCCCTGTTGCTAGAGAAACCTACTGTATTCACTTCTGATTATTTTATGAGTTGGGAAAGTTATGTAATAAATGACTGCAATGTATACATAATTATATTTTTCTATACCTCAACTTGATTTCAATCTCAAGTTCCCATACTGCCAGTGGAGAAAAATTATCTCAACCAGTTCAGATTAATTTTGGTCACGGGTTCCCTTGTCAACTCAGGAATTTATTTTCCTCCTCTCTTTTTTTCTGGGTTGGATTTAAATTTGGAGGTGTTTGTAGCAGGGAGCAGCTGATCTTCTCACCTCTCCACATATACATCTGCATTCTGGTCAGTGTTGGTCCAAGCTGATGCTACTGCTCCTTTCCCTGCCTTCCTGCAGAGGTGACTGTGAGTGGCTCTCTGCCACATCTACTCCACTCGTGCCAGCATGGGAAAACATTCTATAGAAGCATTTTTCTACAGGATTGCACCTAGAACACACTGAGGTGGGGGAATTCAGTGAGGCCTCCCCAGGCTCCACTTTAGACAAATATTCCCTCTGTGTTCTAAACCTATGGGAGGCTCTTATTGGATAATCGATTTAGTGTACAGACTCAGACTCAAGACCACACTAATGTCTTACACTAATATCTTAGATATTGTTACCTCTTGAGCTTTCTTCTCAGCCTGAACAATGTTTATCTTGTATGGAGGCACGTGGACAGGAGTCTTTATTTATTGATTTTTGGATAGGAGTCTTTTAAATCTACTGTTTTATGTCCTACTCAGAACCTGCTCAAAATACAAGCTTTTGAAACTCAAAATCCCCTTTCTCACAAATCGTTGTTATTGAACTTCAAAAACTCTTAATTTAAACTCAATAGCCAATAATTTTCTCTTCTCTTATTCAGCACTGGTGTTTCTGCTGTGATAGCCCTGCCCTGAGTTAATGCATTGAAAGATCAAGTCTGAATGGTGAGAGACCCATAGGTTATAAAGCAACAATAACAGCAATGATAAAATAATTACAATGGACACAAAAACATATAGATTAATATATCAAAATAGTAACAAACTGCGACTGATTTCTCTGTCATTGCTATACAAGATCAAGCTTATTGTTTAAAAAGGATCAAAGGAGAATAGTAAGCAGGATACCTGGATTACAAGTTCTTTCTCCCCTTGGAGCCTGCTTCCTGAACTGTCTGGACTCCAAGACCTGACTCAGCCTGTTCTCTTCCCCAGGCAGCCCTCCCCTCCACCTCCATGCATAGGCTGCCCCTCTCAGTCCATGGTTCCCTCAGTCTCTGGCCTCCCTCTAGTCATGAGGAATATCCAGGCTCTCTCATCTCTCTCCTATGGCATTTGTTTAACTCTACACTGTATCAGGGATATCTGTGTAGTGATAAGAGGACCAAACCTAGAAGGAGAAAACTTGGATTTTATCTCTGTTTCAAACATCGTGGCAAGACCATTTCAATTCTCAAGCCTGTCTGTGGATCTCATAACTGCCCTTGCATTGTTTTCAGTCTGAGGTTTATTGGCTAAAGTTTTCAACTCCTTGTGTATAGAAATCAAGTCTCAATTTCCAATAGTGCTTTGTACTTAGTAAATATTTGCTGAATCAAATAGAATGGCAGATGAGAAACAAAGAATTTACTGATAAATCTAATGGGATAAATGGGGAAAATAATGGTAAGTTTATTTTAGTTGACTAAGTAAATATCATCTTACTGACAGAGGGTAGGCAAGGGGTTGGTTATGGGGCTCCCTTTCCCATCCCCTCCATCTCAGTCAACAATTGTGATTTCCTTTTCTTATGTCTGCAGAATAAAAGTTTTGACTCTTTCTCTGCACAATTAAGAAGAGGTAATATATAGTAGTAATATAGGTAATATAGTAGTTCATTGCAAGGAAAAGGGCTGCAGATTAACTATGAATTCACCTTTCTGAATAAGCTCAGAAAGCCTTGCCAGGTAAACACCAAGTTAGATCACTTTCTTTAAAAGAAGATACAAATAACTCAGTTTCTAGACAACAATCTAAACCTTTTTAGTATTTCAACAAGTGGCATTTGGTGTTTTAGCTTACTACATAGCTTCATGTTGCTAAAGATTATCTATCTATGTCAAGATAAAAATAAACTTACCTCTCTCATTCTTAGCCCATCACACCTGCTATTCAATTATGTGCTCTTTGCTTGTGGGTACCTGAAATAGTAAGAAAGAATAGAAAACAAATTAAATATAACTCAATAGCATTTTGTGAAAGGCAAATATTACAAATTTAATAGATGACAGACACACACTTCATAAAACTATTAGCATGCAACTCCAGCTGCAAAAACTGAACAACAATATGCCTAAACTGGTTAGCAGCAAAAAAGTAAACCAATTACATTGACAAAAGCCACCATAAACAAAAAAACTGTATTTAAAAGATGAACAGTTTTGGCATTCATCCCTACCATCGAGTTTTTCACTTTCTTTTTTCCATCAAAATTTAGCTCACGTTTGATGTTAGCAAGAATTGCATTACTATTATTGCTAATTTTAGTTCTGTTTATTACCTTGAGGGTTATATATTGTAAAATAATTTTGGTGCCTCTAGTTAATGTTAATTAGTTCTTTTAATAACCTATAGACCTATTTGTTATGTTTTTGTAGGTTTACTTTTTTAACTATCAGGAACTTAATAACTGAGAATATTTAACATTACTGTTGCATAGGCAAAATTACAGAGTTACTATTAGTGTTACCTGTTTAACGTTTAGTCATCCTTTGAGTCCTGCGACATATTTCCTTAACAATCATCAGCCATCAAGTCTGATAGTCTCAAAAGAATTATCAGCCCTCTAAACTGCCTTCAAGGGCGGTGATATTTAGCACTGAAAATTACAAATAAAGTTTTTGAGGTTGAATAGCAACAACTGGCCAGTGACACTGATGATTTGTTTGTCAAAACAAATTGTTATAAACTACGCAAATGAAGTCCACACACTCCTTTGAGTGAAAATAAAGTGAATCTACGCAATGCTTACATGTTGGATGGGATATTTAATGTGCGGGAAACTCAAAGTTTGAAGAACTAGGCATTTAGACAGTGGTAAGTGGTAATCTTACCTCTTTATACTCCATTACTCTTTCTCACGAGAGACATGCTAATGCAAACAAGTCAACCAGAATTTGTGTTTAGCAAGATAAAGCTTAGAGGATAGTTTAAAATCCATTTATTATTCTAAATCCATTTTTTTCCATTAACATGTTATACATTAGTGTTTACTAACCATGATTCATGTAACAGTTTAGTTTGTTAACTTTTAAATTATTTAACAACCATAAGTTATTAATACACTTTTAAAGTATTACACAAATATCTTAAAACAGGCTTGGGTTCATTTTTGTAATTTTTAAATAGAAAACATTTTAGGCATCTCTTGAAAAAGAAATAAAGCAGGCATTTAAAGCTAGAAAACAAGTAATTCCAAATTTAGTTTTTACAAAAGTTTTCAGCTTTATTGACAAATTATGGCAAACATATTTGACAAATTGTGGTTTCCTATTTAGAGAAGCTTACACATGGAACTTTATGTGTGTGTGTTTTTCTTTTTTAACAAATACAGGTTAAAACACTAAACAAATTCAGTTAGCTACATACATACAGTAGCTGCTTGTTTTCAACCCCATTAAAACAGCATTTAAAATTAAATTTACAAACTTAATATCGAACAGCTTCATCTAACTAACAGATATTAAAAGACAGGTTAAAACATCTTATCTACAACTTTATTATAGCTAGTTCAAATATCATGTTACAGTTTTTTAGCAACCCTAAACAAAGTTTTTGCTAGTTGATTGAGACTCAAAATCTGTTAACAGATTCATGCTCTTTCTTTAAAAAGAAAGAAAGGAAAAAAAAAAAAGATTACACACAACAATGAAAACAACCAAGAGAATATCATCCTACTGAATGGTTTATAGACAATGCTTGTCAATGTTTTTTTTAGTCTGTTTTATAAAATAATACTAATGTCAGTGTCACGCCAACAGTATCAGGGCAATACAAGAAATATATGGGAGCAATCATGAGCAGTTATCCCTAGAATAGGAACAAAGAAAAGGACTATTACTTGTCATGTTGCTGTTTATGTGGAGACCACAGGCTATGAATTGTCTTTGAGGTGAGGTCACAGGCGAGGAGAACCCTCAGTATCTACTATAGGGGTGCTCCCTGTATCCCCCTCGGGCTGACCTTGGTGGTGGTGCCTTCAGGCTGGAGCGGGTCATGGCCCATTCTTCTGGTGCTATGAACAAGAGAAAGACAGTAGCATTCACTTGGCTTCACAGTTATCAAAAACAGTTATTTAAGATGCAATAGCCGAAAAGAGAATAAAGGATCTTAACACTGAAGGCTCTAGACTTACTACATTTTCCATATGGTGAGATCATATGGTGAAATACAGCCACTTGGAATTAAACTTGCAGGGCATTTTTCAAAGGAGAGAAAGTTAAAGTCCATTTATTATGTGTTAAGTAGAAAGAGGAGCATCAAGGTAAACCGCCCCTCCCTAATCCTTTGCACAGACTCCTAAAAGAAACTGGATATAGGAAACCAGTGGTTCTTAGCCCTTGATTAACATAGGATTCACCTGGGAATCTTGAACCCAAACCAAACCAAACCAAAAATGACTAATGCCTATTCTCTATCTCCCAAACCAAATGATTAAAAACTCTACAGGGTGAGACCTAGGATTTGGTATTTTTTCAGTGCTTCCCTAGATGACTCAGGGTCCAACGTTGAGGTTCATTGTGCTAAACTATCCAAGTCAGTGAGAGAGAAGAAGATATGGCGTAAATTTTCAGTAGCAAATCAGTAAAGAAAAATCTTCTATCAGTTTTTCGAAAAACAAGTTGAAAAATAAAGAGGTATTAGTACTCTAGGAAAATTCTTCATTTATCTGTTAATCTGACTTCCAGTAACCTCAATGCTCTGGGACCTGGCCAACAGACAAGAAGCAAGCAGCCAACCTTTTGAGTGTTGTGGAAAATAGCTTTTTTAAAGTCTATGTACCCAAAAGGGAAATGTAGTGCTCCTTCAAAGGGCCAAGGGGTTTATGGTGGCTTAAGTGGTTCCAGAAACTAGGTTATCTGGGTCTTTCAATCAGAAAGAATTCAGTTCTTCATTAGAAAGCAGATTTTATGCATTGGGCTATGGAGGGAGGAAGTATGGATATAAGAAAAGGGATTACTAGAAATAGACACACTGACATTGACAGCTGATATACAAGATGGTGGTAATGGAAATAACTGGAAAATCACTTCAGATTGAGGCCACTGATGTAGGGCATATGCCCCTGGATAGCTCAAGTGCCTCTAAGAATGTTTTTAGCAAAAACAATAAGAAAAATTTAAATTGTACTTACTATACTATAAGGAAAGGAATAATCATCTATAATATAGAAAAATGAACAAAAGTTGGATCAATATAGGGGAAAATAGCATTAAAGGGGTGAACATTAGGTTTCTGAGGATATCCTTCATTAGGATACCTTTATTACAAATGATATCTGATGATAAATGAAAAATTACATCTCTTTCACTATTTAAGGTACATGCTTATGATTATTTCAATATATGATAGGACACAAAATAGAAGTGAGATCCTAAATAAATATGAGAAGTGTTACCTTTGGTCAGAATACAGATTTACCTAGATCAGGGGTTGGCAAACTAAGGCCTTTGAGCCAAATTTGGCCAGCTGCCTGTTTTTGTAAATGAAGTTTTACTGGACTACAGGTATGCTTACTTATTAACATATTGTATGTGGCTGCCTTCACTCTACAAAGGAAGACTTGAGTAATTGTAACAGAGACCATACTGCGTGCAAAGCCTAAAGTACTTACACACTGGGCTTTTACAAGAAAGTTTTACAGGACCCGCTCTAGATCATGTTGTCTTTCTTGGTGGGAGATTGTAGATGTTGGTCTTTTTCATGTGATCTCTTGAAGAGAGCAGTTTACCACCAAGCTGCTAGACTTTCTCAACAGAGACATTTTGGAGAAGAATTTTATGTATGTACTTGACTGGAAATAAAGAAAAGTTTCTTTGATGTACTGGAAAGGAAAATGGATCTTGTTTGCAAGCTAGAAAGTGCCTTGTCAGCCTTATAGAATATGAATTTTACACTTTGTCTATGAATAATCAAGAATATGTCAGTGCCCTCATCCTCTGGAAGTAAAATCTACCCCATTTTATTACTTTTTTTAGCAAAGGGAATGCACCACTTTTTGCTTCATTTGTTCTAGAGTGTTAAAGATCCCTGGGTTGCAATCTATGGGCTTTAGGAGCTGCAATAATATAGGTTTCAAGTTTTCCCAGGGGATGGAAGTCCTGGATTGTTTCTTAGATGCTGAATGTTCCTGCAAAACAGTGAAACAACAGCAGGCAGAGTGACAGCCATACCTGCCACATCTACCCCCAGATTTGTCGGAACTTTTAAACTGGCATAATCTTGGGGACTTGCCACAGAGCAAATGTGTTTAATGAAAACTCACTGACTTGGTTTTATTTGACTTTATCTAAAACTCCAGGGCAGCAAATTGATGGACTAAAACCTTACATCTTTTAACTGTTGACCAACATTAAAATGGGGAGTGACACTGTTCACTGCTGTATCCCCAGCACCTGGAAAAATATGCAGTGCATAGCGAATCACATAATCCACTAAATGTGGGAACTAGGAGGCATAAAGAGCTTCCAATGACAACCTTAAAAACACTAACAGTTGAGCTGAAGAAATTCAACATTAATTTTAAAAGCTCTATAAATAGGAATCTTATATACTTGTTATAAATTCAGACTTCTTACTCACTAGGGTTAGTTAGCTAAGTATCAAAAGTATTTCACTATTAGATTCAATGAAACAATCATAGCGGAGTCCTATTACAAAAAAGTGTTAAAACTTTTTTCATTGCACAAAAATATGCTCTTTCATAATTCTCTACTGGTATGTGAACTAATACTATGCTCTTTCCTCCTTGCTGAAGGCTAGGAAAATGGGAAATACTATTAGCCCAGCATAATAGTGATACTGAGCAGGGCCCTGTGGGGCTCCTGTGCACAAAAGCCTTTTGTGTCCCCCATTTCTTTGACTACAAGAAATAGGCTTCATTCAGCCTCATGGCCTTCACTGAGTTCCAAAGGGCAGATTCAAGCAGTTGTTAATTAGGGAAGGGAGAGGATGCAGAGACAAGGGTGAAATAGTCAAGAGAAACAATAGTGCAGCTTTGGGGCAAGGTCCTAGGTCCCCATCAAGGAATACACACTACAATATATTTGAGCTGTTTTGCAGATACTGAAACCCCCACTAGGTGGAAGAAGTTAATGGTTAAAGATGGTATGCTGCCCACAAGTACATAGACCCCAGACCAGTTGGAACCTGAAGGTTGATGATGTTGACTCCTACTTACCTCACCACCAACCAATCAGAAGTATGTCCACAAGCTGATCACTCCCTCTTGGAACCATTACTATAAAACTTCTCATTACCCTCTCCAAGTTAGTACACACAGTTTTGAGGGCATCAGCTAGCTGTTGCCCCCTTTGCCTGGCAAAGTGATAAAGCTATTCTTTTCTACTTCACCCAAAACTCTGTCTCTGAGATTTAATTTGATGTTGGGGTACAGAGGCTGGATTCAGCTTCAGTAGTAACCAGAAAGGCAGCTAAAATGAATTCCTAACCAGGAAAAGTAAGTTTTAGATTTTCTAAGATTCCTTACCATTAGCAGAGGAAATCAAGGATTAATTTCACTTAATTCAGATCTTGGGCCCATTGCTTACATGTTCTCAATAATAATTGAGATCAGGGAAATACTATTTCTATTTGTGCCAAATTTCCTTGGTCTATATTTTTCCTAATATCATAATGTTTATATTTAGACACACATTTAGTCACCACATTACAATACAAGCCAGCTTCTCTCAGTGAAGTTATGGTCTTTGTGTCTGGACTGGAGAGCACTGACTTGAATGTTTTTCCTTTGTCATGAATCATATAGTGTGCCATTGAGCCTTGTGTGGTCAGCTTCTGCTCACCAGAAGCTCTTGGATTACTTCTGAGATAGAAGTGATTCTTAGAAATCCAGAGGGATTCTAACTTGAGTCCATCATGGAACCCTGTACATAGGAATAGACAAATCATTATAAAGTCTTAATGATGGGAATTCTCTAAAATGTGAAGTTATAAAGGCCCAGGAATGGACTTAGAATTTATCTGTCTTCTTGGGCTTCGACTATTCAGCAGATAAAGTAGATTTAAATGTTTTAGGACTTCATACAAATTTTGGAGTCCTGGCCAAGTGTTTCTTTTCCCATGAAGGATGTCATTAAAAAAATCATTACAAACAATAAGGTTTAGAGATCTTTCTTTTTTACTTTTGGGAAATGATAAAGGAAGTAAGATTCTCTCAATATCAGGATGATTGTCATCTGAGAGGCACTAGGTAGTCTATGCATGTAAACAGAGCAAATAAATACATTATTCCTTAGAGAAGGTGCAAAATAAATGTCTGTCAAGTTGGACATTACTGGAATGGTTTACAGAATTGTGGATCTGGAAAAAGCAAATGAAGATATGAAAAATAGAGTTCAACTGACTTGATTGAATTTCCATTTCTGGGTTTCCCAATCCAGATTTTAATGTACCATATGGTATATGAATAGGAAGGAAAGGGGTCAAATAAAGCATTCATTAGATAACATTTTCTTGTTTTTTCTTCACTAAAGATCTCCTATATGCCAGTCCTTGTATTAAACCCTGCATATGAAGATAGTTTAAGGAGCCTTAAGGAGATCACAGGACAACACTAACATGAAATGTCATAGATTACAGCACAATTGTAATTGATATTTGAAGAAAATGCTGAGGAAAGCGTAGAGAAGGGAGCTACTAACTTCCATCATTCAGTTGAACTTGGATAGAACTCTAATACTGAATCATTTCAAAGAAGTAATTTTCTGAGCAAACATATGGCATAACTAAGAATTCAGGTACTGTTTAACCTATTTAAGAGAACTCACATTCTTTAAAAACTTTCCTGTATTAATTATTTTGTATCATCTGGCCTGGTTTTTTAAACTGGATTCTAAGATCTATGAAACGAAAGACTTTCTACAGTGACAAAGAAGTAGTAAGGACACCATAAATATCTGTAAGCTACATATAAATAAATGATGCTATTAACTAAAAAGGAATTTAAAAATCAGTTATGCAAAATAAGTAAAACAGGACTCATTCAGAAACACATTGTTAGAATTAGGTTATAGTGTTTTATATATTTGAAATATATCAATATTTCTTTTAAAAAATTATCCCATCTCTGGTTTTTTAAACTCAGACTGATTTTTTTTACCCAGTTCAAGTTTTACAGAATGCATAGTGTGTAATCTCCATTACATGTTAATAAGCATCATTGAGGAACATTTTACTTTGATAAAAGGGTGTAAATTACCCAGGTAACTCTTCTTGTGCATTAAATGTTACTCTAGTGACTTATAAAACTATTGCATCTCAAATACTCTGTTCTCAGCAGAATCAGGACTATTAAGTGGCATTTATTTCTCAATGTTCTCTCATTCCTGCCATGGGACTAGGTACTTTGGGGAGTATTCAGAGTGGGAAAGAAAAATCTTGATGATTTTTAAACTTGCAAAATGGTGTTTTCTGAGTGCCCCAGAGATACTATAAACATTGAGGTTGTTGGAGGGAAAAAAATGAAGCACAAGAACAAGGCACCAATTTATGAAAAGTCGGCATTATTTATCTGGAAAGTAAACTTTTAGTGCTTATCTGTCTCTCTGGAAGTAGGTTTAACATGCCACCTTCAAAATAAACTAACTTTAGAGATAGTTCAGAAAGGACATAGGGTGTCATAAAGATTACTGAGGACATAGCTCTTATGCTCACACTTTGCTAGACCTAAATAGCTAGTTGTTTATATTTCTGAGATCTGAAAAAGAATCTCAAAGAAAATTTTTAATCACACTACAACAAAAAAGGACAGCTCTTGCTATTTATTTTTTGTATACTGTAAACCAATTTGCAAAAAACACAACTATTGTAAGAAATCTAAATTAATCTCTACTATTACAATCCACTAGTGTCTTTGGTTTTAATCACTTAAGAGCATTACAGCAGGTTGATTAAAGTTCACACTGGCTCTGAGCCACTCAGTTTGTTGGGCTCAGTTAGGTTTCTCATTTCTTAGAGGGATATCTTTCTATTTAAAAGCATATTTCAAATATTTAAGTACATGTTGCTTTATGGCTATTTATTCCCAAAGAGAATATGTTAGGTTAGATGTTTTGTAGTTGCTGTTGTAACTCACTAAAATAACAATGTCCATTTTCTTTAATTTTAAAATACTTATCCTACTAAAAAAATGAAGATACTTACTACCATTACACCTTCTAGGTGTCAAGCATAGTGCTAGGCATTTTATGTGTATTATTAGCTAATAAAATTTTCTTCCACGATGGGTGTTAACGTTGTCTTCCTTTTAAAGATGAGAAAACTATAGCTCAGAAAGTTTAGTTGTTGGGAAAACCCAGAATTTTTATTTGTAATTGTCTCACCATCTTTCCACTACCCTTTTTATCTGAAAGAAGCTCCTGATTTCCACTCTCATTTTCCTTTTCTTTTCTTGGATAGAAAATAAGACAAATTATTTTACTCCCTTCTGATTATATAATAATTGGTGATTCCAGGACTTCTCTGGTGGGGCAGTGGATAAGAATCTGCTTACCAATGCAGGGGACATGTGTTCGATCCCTGGTCCTGGAAGATCCCACGTGCCACAGAGATACTAAGCCTGTGCACCACAACTACTGAGCCTGCGCGCCTGGAGCCTGTGCTCCACAAGAGAAGCCACCGTAAGGAGAAGCCCGAGCACCACAACGAAGATCCAACACAGCCAAAAATAAATAAAATTAAATCTTAAAAAAATAATAATAATAATTGGTGATTCCAACAACAAACAATTGATTAGCTAAATGAGGAGATTGTAGCTTTAATTTTGTTAGTAAAAATGTAGGCTGCTTGAAGTGAATTTGCTAAGGTGTAAATCTAGGTGTTTAAAGTGGAAGGCAGGGTTAACTGATCTGCTCTAAGCATTTTCAGATATTAATGGAATATTAGAACCTAATTGTTCAACAATTTCATCCACACAATTTGTATTGTCACTATATGTAATTGCAGAGTTTATTGTTTTAAGATGCAAAGGGTAAAACAGAATAGTACTGAAGGAGAAATATGGATGATCAACATTTCTTTTCAGAGATGAACATAATGAGTTATGTTCTAAGAAGAGTGAAATTTCAGTTCTCTATCATTTATGCTCTCTGGAAATTCAGGCAGCATCTGGGAAGCAATTACAGCTATTATCACTGTCACAAATTTTTAATTAGACATTCCCTGTTAGAAACAAGTAACACTTGAGATAACCCATTTAGAGAATAATAAAGGACTATACTCCATTCCCAACTCTGGAGTTTTAAGACACACATGACAGGTACTCAGTAATTACTTATTGAATAAATTAATTAAATTTAAATATTTTACATCTTCATTTTGTACCCAGAAAGAAAACATAGACCTCCCTCAGATGGATCCCTTCAGTTTGAATGGAAGTCCCATGAGTCCTATAGCCAGGCATGCTTTTGAGTTCTAGTTCTGCCTCTTTCTTGTTGAAAGGCCTCTTTGGCAAGTCAGCAAGTCTCTTCATCTACATACTGATGGCACATTTTAATTGTCAGAAACCATTCTGAGCTTCTGACATGCATATCTAAATCCCTGTGAGACATTTCCTCAAGTGTCTCAAACTCAACTTTTTTCAAAACTAAACATCTTTTCCTCCATGCTACTTAATTCTCTAAGTTTCCTATTTCAGTGAATAATGCTATTACATACAACTTACCTAGTTATACATCAAAAACCCTTGACATCTTCTCAGTTTTGCTCAATAGATATAAGCGATCATCAAGCTTTTTCTTTTCTTCCTTAATATGTTTCACTCACCCATTTCTTCCTATCTCCACTAATCCTATTCCATGGCAAGCCATTATCCTCTTTGCCCAGAGTACTCAGCTACCTTGCTATCTTTTGTGTTTTTCCCTGATTTTAATCATATATACATATATATGTATGTATATATGTATATATATGCCATAATGTATATGTGTTCTATTGTACATATGCATACATGAGTATATATATATTCCCTACTGTGTGTGTGTATATACATATGTGTGTATGTATACATTCCCTACTCTTCTCCACCTTCTTGAGAGAGGAACTTGTCCAAATACAATTGATTAGGCCTGTTCAGTTGCTCTTGTAGCATACTCAAGATCAAGTCCAAATTTTTTAACAAGGAATTCCACACAAGGCCTAACATGGTCTGAACCTTGACTTCATTTTAGACAATTAGAGTTGATGACTTTGGTGATCATCTAAAGTACAAGTATTCTATGTTGCTTATTGAAAAAAAAAATTCTTGTGTTTCAAAATACAAGTAATGTTGCTGATAAATTTAAGACTTTAAAATCTTTTTCTCAAAAGGAAGGTCATCTTATTTTTGCATGGAAATGGACCAATTAGGAGAAGGTACCAGTAAAACAAACCAGTTTAAGGTTTCAAGTACAAAAGACCCAAACTTTAGATACCTGTTAAATTTTGGCAAATGAATGATTTCACTTCGTTTAATATACTGAGAAAAAGGTTACATTTTCCCTAACAATGAGTAAATGCTTATTGATTAGATTTTTTGATTACTCACTATTTTGATTCATTTTAAGAATGATGATGATTTCTGGTAGTGCTCCCACAAGCCAGAGATGGGTTGGGTCTTTGGGACTTTTGAAGTGCTTCTCTTGGTTACTGGGGAACTTGTCCTAAATACCAAAATTTTCCTCAGAAGTGGTGAGATCCATTTTAGTCCTTGAAGATATTCTTAGGTGAAGTCCCTAAGCGGCTTTTGAAAGTATGTATTTCCAATTGGCTATCTGGACCATGAAACAAATAAAATCTATCTCCAAAGTCCAATCTTAACATAAACAACAAATATGAATGTTTAAAATGTGGTACATATTGAAAATATAAATGGGTAAATTCAGAAAGACAGTTGATAAATATATGAATAATCTATAATGAGGAACATTGTAGAAACTTTGAGAAAAAATTCTGAAATACATTTGTGGCCCAATAGTTCGTGCTTGATATTTCTCGATTAACTTAAATTCAGCACAATGGAATGTGTGTCTGTGGCCATGGCTGGTTTTTATAATATGAGAATTAAATCCTCTTCCAGTTTCTTTTTTCAGTCTAGATTTGGAAATCCTGGGGCCATTTTTCTTAACTTTACTGCATTTTTATACATACCCTTGTTTAGTACCCCCAAACTTACTTCATGTATATACCTAATTTCCAAATAACAGTGTGGTTTTGCAATTTTATCTTCTGTGACTAAGATTAAGTTATTTGAATTATTGCTATTCTGTAAGCTCCAGGAGGGTTAAAAAAATGCCCAACAAACTTAAGGCTGTGCCAAGAAAGCATTCCAAGTAGTTTAACATGCAGTGAGTGTTTTTTACAAGCTTGTATATTCCCCAGTGAGGCCACCACGATTTGAAATAAGACTCACACTGTAATTTAAATATGCTGTGATTAGTATAACTCTCCTCTCTTTGGTGGTGGTGCTATTTATTTTTATTTTATTTTTTAATTTATTTTTTTACTTTTTATTTTATATTGGACTATAGATGATTTACAATATTGTGTTAGTTTCAGGTGTACAGCAAAGTGATTCAGTTAAATGTATACATATATCTATTATTTTTCAAATTCTTTTCCCATTTAGGTTGCTACATAATATTGATCAGAGTTCTCTTTGCTATACACTATGTCCTTATTGGTCATCCATTTAAAATATAGCAATGTGTACATATTAATCCCAAACGCCCTAACTATCCCTCCCCCTCACCCATCCCTATGGTAACCATAAGTTCACTCTCTAAGTCTATGAGTCTGTTTCTATTTTGTAAAAAATTCATTTTTATCATTTTTTTAGATTCTGCATATAAGTGATATCATACGATATTTCTCTTTCTCTGCTGGACTTACTTCACTCAATGTGACAATCTCTAGGTCCATCCATGTTGCTGCAAATGGCATTATGTCATTGTTTTTAATGGCTGAGTAATATTCCATTGAATATATATACCACATCTTCTTTATCCATTTCTCTGTTGATGGATATTTCAGTTGCTTCCATGTCTTGGCTATTGTAAAGAGTGCTGCAGTGAACATTGTGGTGCATATATCCTTTCAGACCATGTTTTCCTCTGGATACATGTCCAGGAGTGGGATTGCAGGGTCATATGGTAGTTGTATTTTTAGTTGCTTAAGGAACCTCCATACTGTTTTCCATAGTGGCTGCATCAATTTACATTCCTACCAACAGTGTAGGAGGGTCCTCTTCTCTCCACACCCTCTCCAGCATTTGTTGTTTGTGGATCTTTTGATGATACCCATTCTGCTGGGGTGAGGTGATATCTCATTGCAGTTTTGATTTGCATTTCTCTAATAATTAGTGATATTGAACATCTTTTCATTTGCCTCTAGGCCCTCTGTATGTCTTCTTTGGAGAAATGTCTATTTAGGTCTTCTGCCAGTTTTTGATTGAGTTGTTTGTTTTTATGATATTAAGCTGCATGAGCTGTTTGTAAATTTTGGAGACAAATCCCTTGTCGGTCACATCATTTGCAAATATTTTCTCCCATTCTGTGGGTTGTCTTTTTGTTTTGTTTATGGTTTCCTTTGCTGTGCAAAAGCTTTTGAGTTTACTTAGGTCCCATTTGTTTATTTTTGTTTTTATTTCCGTTACTCTGGGAGACAGATCAAAAAAGATATTGCTGCGATTTATGTCAGAGAGTGTTTTTCCAATATTTTCCTCTAAGAGTTTTACAGTATCCGGTCTCACATTTAGGTCTTTAATCCATTTTGAGTTTATTTTTGTGTATGGTGTTAAAGAATGTTCTAATTTCATTTTTTACATATAGCTGTCCAGTTCTCCCAGCACCATTTATTGAAGAGACTGTCTTTCCTCCATTGTATAGTCTTGCTTCCTTTGTTGTAGATTAATTTACCATAGGGCATGAGTTTATTTCTGGGCTTTCTTTCCTTTTCCATTTTTGTGCCAGTACCATACTGTTTTGATGACTATAGCTTTGTAGTATAGTCTGAAGTCAGGGAACCAGATTCATGCAGCTCCATTTTTCTTTCTCAAGATTGCTTTGGCTATTCGGGGTCTTTTGTGTCTCCATACAAATTTTAAGATTTTTTGTTCTAGTTCTGTGAGAAAATGTCATCGGTAATTTGATATGGATTGCATTGAATCTGTAGACTGCCTTGGGTCGAATAGTCATTTTGACAATACTGGTTCTTCCAATCCAAAAACATGGTGTATCTTTCCATCTGTTTGTGCCATCTTCGATTTCTTTCATCAGTGTCTTATAGTTTTTGGAGTACAGGTCTTTTGTCTCCTTAGGCAAGTTTATTCCTAGGTATTTTATTCTTTTTGATGTGATTCTTTTGTTTCCTATTGAAACAAACAATAGAATTGTTTCTTGAATTTCTCTTTCTGATCTTTTATTGCTTTTGTACAGAAATGCAACAGATTTTTGCATATTAATTTTGTATCCTGCAACATTACCAAATTCATTGATGAGCTCTAGTAGTTTACTGGTAGCATCTTTAGGGTTTTCTATGTATCGGATCATGTCACCTGCACACAGTGACAGTTTTACTTCTTTTCCAATTTGGATTCCCTTTATTTCCTTTTCTTCTCTGATTGCCAGGGCTAGGACTTCCAAAACTATGTTGAATAAAAGTGGTGAGAGTGGACATCCTTGTCTTGTTCCTGATCTTGGAGGAAATGCTTTCAGCTTTTCACTGTTGAGTATGATGTTAGCTGTAGGTTTGTCATATGTGACCTTTATTACATTGAGGTAGGTCCCCTCTCTGTCCACTTTCTGGAGAGTTTTTATCATACATGAGTGTTGAATTTTGCCAAAAGCTTTTTCTGCATCTATTAAGATGATCATATGGTTTTGATTCTTTGATTTGTTGATACGGTGTATCACACTGATTTCTGGTTATTGTAAAATTCTTGCATCACTGAGATAAATCTCATTTTATCATGGTGTATGACCCTTTTAATGTATTGTTGGATTCAGACTGTTAGTATTTTGTTGAGGATTTTTGTGTGTATGTTCATCAGTGATATTGGCACGTAATTTTCTTTTTTTGTGGTACATTTGTCTGGCTTTGGTATCAGGGTAAAGGTGGCTCATAGAATGAGTTTGGGAGTTTTCCTTCCTCTGCAATTTTTTGGAACAGTTTCAGAAGGATGGGTGTTAACTCTTCTCTAAAAATTTGATAGAATTCCCCTGTGAAGCCATCTGGTCCTGGACTTTTGTTTGTTGGGAGTTTTTAAATCACAGTTTCAATTTCAGTGCTTGTGAATTGTCTGTTCATATATTCTCTTTCTTCCTGGTTCAGTCTTGTGAGATTGTACCTTTCCAAGAATCTGTCCATTTCTTCCAGGTTGTCTGTTTTATTGGCATACAGTTGCTCATAGTATTCTCTTATAATCCTTTGTATTTCTGTGGTGTCTGTAGTAACTTCTCTTATTTCATTTCTAATTTTATTGATTTGAGTCCTCTCCCTTTTTTCTTGATGAGTCTAGCTAAAAGTTTATCAATTTTCTTTATCTTTTCAAAGAACCAGCTTTTAGTTTCACTGATCTTTGTTACCGTTTTCTTCACCTCATTTATTTCTGCTCTGACCTTTATGATTTCTTTCCTTCTACTAACTTTAGTTTTTGTTTGTTCTTCTTTCTCTAGTTGCTTTAGGTGTAAGTTTAGGTTGTTTATTTGAGATTTTTCTTCTTTCCTGAGGTAAGATTTTATTGCTATAAACTTCCCTCTTAGAACTGCTTTTGCTGCATCCCAAAGGCTTTGGATTGTTGTACTTTCATTTTCATTTGTCGCCAGGTACTTTTTGATTTCCTCTTTGATTTCTTCAGTGATACATTGTTGTTTAGTAGCATATTGTTTAACCTCCACGTGCTTGTGATTTTTACATTTTTTTCTTGTAGTTTATTTCTAATCTTATAGCATTGTGGTCAGAAAAGTTGCTTGATATGATTTCAATTTTCTTAAATTTACCAAGGCTTGCTTTGTGACCAAGCATGTGGTCAATCCTGGAGAATGTTCCATGTGCATGTGAGATGAATGTGTATTCTGCTGCTTTTGGATGGAATGTTCTATAAGTTAAGTCCATCTGGTCTAATGTGTCATTTAAGGTCTGTGCTTCCTTACTGACTTTCTGTCTGGATAATCTGTCCATTGTTGTAAGTTGGGTGTTAAAGTCCCCCACTATTACTGTGTTATTGTCAATTTCTCCTTTTATGGCTGTTAGTATTTGCATTATATATTGAGATGCTCTTATGTTGGGTGAATAGATATTTACAATTGTTATATCTTCTTCTTTCATTGATCCTTGATCATTATGTAGTGTCCTTCTTTGTCTCTTGTAATAGTCTTTATTTTAAAGTCTATTTTGTCTGATATGAGTATTGCTAGTCCAGCTTTCTTTAGATTTCTATTTGCATGGTATACATTTTTCCATCCCCTCACTTTCAGTCTGTATGTGTCCCTAGGCCTGAAGTTGGATCTCTTGTAGACAGCATATACACATGTCTTATTTTTGTATCCATTCAGCCAGTCTTTGTCTTTTGGTCGAAGAATTTAATCCATTTATATTTAAGGTAATTATCAATATGTATGTTCCTATTGCCATTTTAATTGTTCTGGGTTTGTTTCTGTAGGTCTTTTTTCTTTCCTTCCTCTCCTCTCTTGTGGTTTGATGACCATCTTTATTGTTGTGTTTGGGTTACTTTTTATTTGTCTGTGTGTATCTATTGTAGTTTTGGGGTTTGCTGTTCCCATGAGGTTTTGACATAGCAGTCTATATATGTACAAAGTTTTTTAAAGTTGCTGGTCTCTTTCCCACCTAGAGAATTTCCTTTAGCATTTGCTTCAATGTTGGTCTGGTGGTGCTGAATTCTCTTAGCTTTTGCTTATCTGTGGAGCTTTTGATTTTGCCATCAAATTTGAATTAGAGCCTTGCTGGCTAGAGTATTCTTGGTTGTAGGTTCTTCCCTTTCATCACTTTAAATATATCACCCCACTCCCTTCTTGTCTGCAGAGTTTCTGCGGAGAAATCAGCCAATAACCTCATGGGAGTTCCCTTATATGTTATTTGTTGTTTTTCCCTTGTTGCTTTTAATATTTTTCTATGTCTTTAATTTTTGTCAATTTGATTGCTATGTGTCTTGGCTTGTTCCTTCTTGGGTTTACCCTTCCTGGGACTCTCTGCTTCCTGGACTTGAGTGACAGTTTCCTTTCCCATGTTAGGTACATTTTCAGCTATTATCTCTTCAAGTATTTTCTCAGGACCTTTGTCTCTCTCTTTTCCTTCTGGGACCCCTATAATGTGAATATTGGTGTGTTTATTGTTGTCCCAGAGGTCTCTTAGACTGTCTTCATTTCTTTTCATTCCTTCTCCTTTATTCTCTTCCATGGTAGTGATTTCCACCATTCTGTCTTCCTATTCACTTATCCGTTCTTCTGCCTAAGTTATCCTCCTATTGATTCTTTCTAGTGTATTTTTCATTTCAATTATTGTATTGTTCATCTCTGTTTGTCTGTTCTTTAGTTCTTCTTGGTCTTTGTTAAATATTTCTTGCATCTTCTAGATCCTTGCCTCCATTCTTTTTCTGAGATCCTGGATCATCTTCACTATCATCATTCTGAAATCTTTTTCTGGAAGTTTGCCTATCTCCTCTTCACTTAGTTGTTTTTCTGGGGTTTTATCTTGTTCCTTCATCTGGAACATATTCCTCTGCTATTTCATTTTTTCTAACTTTCTCTGATTGTGGTTTCCATTCTGCTGGCTGCAGGATTATATTTCTTCTTGCTTCTATAGTCTGCCCTTTGGTGGATGAGGCTGTTAAGAGGCTTGTGCAAGCTTCCTGATAGGAGGGACTGGGAGTGGGTAGAATTGGGTCTTGTCCCTCTGGTGGCAGGGCCCTGCTCAGTAAAACTTTAATCCACTTGTCTGCTCATGGATGGGGCTGTGTTCCCT
This sequence comes from Balaenoptera ricei, assembly GCF_028023285.1. NCBI lineage: Eukaryota > Metazoa > Chordata > Mammalia > Artiodactyla > Balaenopteridae > Balaenoptera > Balaenoptera ricei. The sequence continues at coordinate 47,336,111 of NC_082649.1, read as the reverse complement.
CCCTGATAGTTGTTTGGCCTGAGGCAATCCAGCACTGGAGCATGCAGGCTCTTTGGTGAGGTTAATGGTGATCTCCAGGAGGGCTCACACCAATGAGTACTTCCCAGATCTGTTGCTGCCAGTGTCTTTGTCCCTGCAGTGAGCCACAGCCACCACCCCCACTTCTGCAGGAGACCTTCCAACACTAGCTGGTAGGTCTGGCCCAGTGTCTTATGGGGTCACTGCTTTCTTCCCCTGGGTCCTGGTGCACACAAGACTTTGTGTGTGCCCTCCAAGAATGGAGTTTCTGTTTCCCCCAGTCCTGTGAAAGTCCTGAAATCAAACCCCACTGGCTTTCAAAGCCAGATTCTCTGGGGACTCCTCCTCCTGTTGCTGGACCCCCAGGCTGGGAAGACTGATGTGGGGCTCAGAACTTTCACTCCTGTGGGATAACTTCTGTGGTATATTTGTTTTCTAGTTTGTGGGTTGCCCAAGCAGTGGGTATGGGATTTGATCTTATCGTGATTGTGCCCCTCCTATCATCTTGTTGTGGCTTCTTATTTATCTTTGGATGTAAGGTGTCTTTTTTTGGTAGGTTCCAGCATTTTTTTTTTGTCAATGGTTGTTCATCAGTTAGTTGTGATTTTGGTGTTTTTGTCAGAAGAGGGTAAGCTCACATCCTTCTACCCCACCATCTTGAGCTAATCAGCTGGTGCTATTTATTTTTAAACTGTCTAGTCTGTTTAACCCCTACCCTGCACATTTTACATGTTATCATATTTAATAATAGCTTGATTCTATGTGTACTATTGAATTTCTAATTATCACCCTTTGATTATCATCCCTTACAAATTGCATATGTAGTTTGAAATTTAAACTTATATTTTATTCTTGACTCTGCTGTACAATATCTTGCTGCTGTAGACAAATAAAGGTAAGCTCTTAATATTTTAAATTAAGTATGTAACTTTCTTCTCTCTTTGGAGTAAAGATCCCATCTAAATAAAAAGGAAATAAATAACCCAGTTAGAAAGATTTCCAAAAAAAAAAATGGCAAATGATAATTGGACACAATGTAGAAGCTTCTCTGACGTGCGCCAAAAACAATACTTCAATTATTGTTGAATAAAATTCTGAATTGATCAAAACCTGCAGAATTCGGTCATAGACCTTTTCTTTTGAAATGCATGTAAGGGCTTTATGAGAAATAATGCAAGGAAGAATAAGAATGATGATATAAAATAATATTTTATGATCCTCTTCTCAAAGAAGTCCAATAACGTCTTTAATTCAGTGAAGACAGTGGGCTTGGTGGCATACCTTTGTAGACAGAGACTGAACCTGTAGTTTCTGGATTTCCTTACACACGCCACCCCCACCCCCACTCACAACATCTGTCATTTCTATACTTGATAATAGAAATGAGCCCAGATTGTATTCTCAGACCAACTACAAGTTTTGGGAGTTAAAAATACAAATCAGACTTTAAACTCAGCAGAATGCTACCTTGGCTGCTTGACCAGCTCTGGCTCCCTCTGATTTTGCCCCACAAGCCTCTGCCTGCTTTCTCAGATTGGTACCCTCATCTCAACACCTGTGTGAAAACAATTTTGGCCACCTTTGTCCCTGGTTACCACAAGGTAACCTTTAAACTCTGGAATTTCCTAGAGTAATTGGAGTGTCTTGGTTATGAATGGTGGACCCCTCTGACCACACCTGACCTGATAGTTTATGCTAACAAGATGACTCAGGATGGGGGGTGGTCATGCTAGAAAGACCAACTATGAGATTAGAGGGTTTGGGCTTTTACCATGTGATACCAGCCCACCCTGGGGAGGATAGAAGGCTGGAGATAAGATGATCTAATCATTCATGCCTACATAATAAAACAATGATAAAAAAACTCTGGGCACTGAGATTTACATAAACTTCCCTGGTTGGCAATACTTTTGATTGCTACACATCAATGTTGCCTGGAGGATAACACTGCCCTGAAGGTTTTGAAAGCTTCACATTTGGGATCCTTCCAGACCTTGCCCTACGTGTCTCTCCCTTTGCTGGTTTTGCTCTCTATCTTATTGTTATAATAAAGTTAACTGTAAGTATATCACTTTCCTTAGTTCTATGAGTTATTCTGGCAAATTATCAAACCTAAGTAGGTAGTGGGAACCTCCAAATTTGTAGCCAGCTCGTCAGAAGTAAGGGTGACCTGGGGTAACCCAAACTTGTGTCTGTGTGTAAAGTAAGGACACTTTTGTGGAGAACTGTGCCCTTAACTGGCGAAGTTTGGCCTGACTCTGGGCACCCACTCTAGTCTCTTTGTTTGCTCTTCCTGGTCTTCTCAACAACCTGAATCTTAGCTCTCTGCCCATGACTGGACCTATCCCTGCTGGAACTTCCAAACGCTGAAAGCCTCCTGGGTGTCTGTCAGTCCCCTGAGACTGAGGGGGCTGCCCCTGAAATCTTCCTTGACAATGACCAGACACCAGAGAGATTGACCTAATTTTTTTTTTCTTCTTCTTGGCACGTCTTACAACTGAGCTAAATGTTTGATAAGGTACCAGTATAAGTAATTTGTTCAATACAAAAAGACATCAGTTATTAGTCATCAATAATTATAATTACATTTTCAACTGGCATAGTTTTTCAGCAATTCATATATATCAGTTCCCATTGAGTCATTCAATAAATTATAACATATTTGATAAATGAAGTGTAGCACATTTATTTCAGAACAATGTATCTTAGTCTTTATTTTTTTTAATCCATGCCCTCTTTTAATAAACATAAAATCTCCCTAAACTCTGGAAATTCTATGAAGGTACACTAAGGTGGCATAGCTCCTGTATATATATCTTCCTAGTTGGTGTATTTCCACGTTGGCAAGAAAATGTTCTCCCAGCTTTTAATTTTGTACTCTATACTTTGTGTTTCTTAAAAAAAATATTTTTGTACATTCAAAATACAAATCTATATCATATTGAATATATTTTTTGTACATGATCAGTTCATTCCAAGATTCTGACAATAAATCACTCAACTTTTGCCTCCCATTCAGTTAAAATGATTGTATTATTAACTCAGCAGAAAGTTAAGTAATGAAAGAACTTTCCTATGACTTGAGTTATTGGCTCAAGAGAGTTGTTAAATGCATGTGGATTATAATTTTTTGTGGACTTTCGATTGGGTGAATTTTAGACAAAATCAAATTTGAGATTTAACTGTTTAAACACACTTGTTCAAAAAGGCACTAAGTTTGTTCAAAAAAGGGCTATATTTTATTTTCCATTATTTAAACTTATAGTTGTTTTTTTTAATGAATTTAAAATGCCTGGTTCTATAACACAATGTTTATTTATAAAATCTCCACTGTTCTAAAAGTACACTGTACATAACTTGTGTGTTGCCTTCAAGAATGCAGATGGCTGGCACAGTTTTGACCTTTCATATTAAGACTGTAGGCCGCTTATCAGCATGCTCCCATGTATCCATCTAAAACTTATTCTCAACCAGAGCATCCAGGAAGACCACCCAGGAACTTTTAACTGGTGCCTAGCTCTCATCTTCAAAGATTATGATAGAGCTGAATTGGGATGGTAACTGGACACTGGTATTTCTTCGAAATTCACCAGGTGATTTGAAAATGTATAATTAAGGTTAAGAATCTCTGATCTAAAATACTGAAATGCCGATTCCAGTATTACCTAAAATTGTTGAACTCAGGAGTGCATGATTCAAAATAAAATTGAAACCACTGTTAAGTACATCTAACTTCAAATGAGCAATGCAAGCAGTGAAGTGGTGGTGCCTTGCTCATTTTGGCTGTTTCTTGCTGAAGCAAGATAATCTGAATTTATTATCAAAACTAGCAGGATTAGATATCCATTTCATTGCAACCTCTGAAATAGTAAAGAGCAGAAAATTAGCTTCTCCTTAAGGTAAGTTTACAACTGGATATTAAAATACTTCAGAAGCACAATTTCTTTAGTTCTTCTTTCATTAAAAATAAAGTTTAGGGCTTCCCTGGTGGCGCAGTGGTTGAGAATCTGCCTGCTAATGCAGGGACATGGGTTCTCACCCTGGTCTGGGAAGATCTCACATGCCGCGGAGCAACTAGGCCCGTGAGCCACAACTACTGAGCCTGTGCGTCTGGAGCTTGTGCTCCGCAACAAGAGAGGCCGCGATAGTGAGAGGCCCACGCACCGCGATGAAGAGTGGCCCCCGCTCGCTGCAACTAGAGAAAGCCCTCTCACAGAAATGAAGACCCAACACAGCCAAAAATAGATAAATAAATAAATAAGATTACATTAAAAAAATTAAAAAATAAAGTTTAAAAATCTATATTAAAAGTTAAATTGAATCAATCACAGTGATATTTTTCTCAATATTTCTCAATAACAACTTCGATATTAATCCTATGATAAATACTTTGTATACACTACTATTAAAAATGACTGATAAATTCTTGCCCATATTAAGAAAACTCATCTCCATTTGTAAAATCAATTTCCTCAAATTTCTATTTCTATTTACTATTGCAAATGAACTGTGTTTGCTCTTGAATAACATGGTGGCATGATTGCCAGGTAGCTTCATTTTCCTTTGCTGTTTTCACAGCTTAATCAAAGCAGGGCTTATTTTCACATGGGGATAATAATCATTCCAGTTCCTCATCACAAAATGAATGCATTTGTGTTCTGCAATCAACTTGAAGTGAGGCACTCAAATGCCCTAGAATAGGGTACAAAAATTCTTTTTGCTTTCATTCATTTCAAGACAGTGTATTAATATTACCCTCCTTGATTCCACACACCTGTCATCTAAAATGTCACTACAGAATAGACCTATAATTAGCTCTTCAGTTCATACATTAAATACATTTTAATAAACAGCTCTCTTCTCTGAGAAGAGAATATTACTGTCCATTCTTAGCTATCAATCTCAGATTAGAGGGTGTTTCTTATTTGAAGTATTGATAAGACATGCTGATCTGTGCACCCTTATTGAATTATGAGCTATTCAGACTTATCCAAAACAATTATAATGACTCTGATAAGGTAGGAAATATTTTAAAACGGCAAAAACTGATTTGGGATTTCTGTAAGTCAAATATTCATGTTCCAAAATGAAGTTTAAGTTATCAGAAATTTAATTCTTAAATATTAATTTAATAATAATTTAACATCAATGAAATGTTTAATATTCATAATACATTAAATAATATAAGTAAATTATTTTATATTATATTGTATATATGAAGTAAATATAATTGTATCATATTTTCATACTAATATTTATTTAAAATACTTAATATTTAAAATTTTATATTTACATCATTGTAAGAAAATGGTTTAATATTCAATATTAAATTGTACAAAAATAATTTGAATAATTTAATTGCAATGAAGCCCAAAGGGATACATGATATTCACAGAAGTCAGCGTATTTGTTACTTTACCATGAATTATGGGCCCAAAAGAGACAAATACAGTTTCAATCTGGTGACACATGAAACATGATGTATAAAGATTCAGATTGAAGTGTCACACTGAATGACTGGATTTTTACTTCTACTGGTTTATTTCAAACTATTTTTGAAGGAATCCTGAATGAGAGATTCCATCCATGAGTCTTTTGAATGCAGGATACCGTTCTTCTGGAGAGCATTCCCTGTTCCTCTCCCACAGCTCTTTCCTCAAGCCTGAGCAGCAGAGGAGGTTCTGGGGCAGCTGATTGTGAGCCTCCTCACATACTGTCTAAGTCTGGGTGTTGCCAAGAAACTGAGAATTGGGGCTGTTTGTTTTATAAAAATACAGATCTGTATCCATGACACAACCAAAATGTAACAGAGAGGAATTAGTAATTCAAAATATAAGTGAATAAGCAGAGATGCAAGATTTACATTTTGGAGTAAATGTTATTAATTTAAAAGATTGTGCACAGTTCATTAAAGATAAGCTACAAATGGATACTTGTTAACATGTGAGGTATGGAAAATTAGTGAAAAACATCAATCTGTAATTGACATGAGTGGGTCCTCAAATCACTGCTCCACATGCATATTTAAATGTTATCATCTGCCCATTTGGACGTGACAGGCTGAGCAACCTATGGAGCAAGAATCCTGAACTTAAAGTTCCCTTTACATAATCACCTAGTACTAAAATCTGAGGGCATATAATGCATATTAATTTAATTAGGCTTTATGATGCTGAGCTCTTACTATTTCTCATCATTTGACTTAGTCCTTTTTCTATTTTCTGTATAGAATATGGGAACATGGACCCTCCCCAAATTTAAACCTCATGACTATATGGATTGACATGCAAGCAGTTTCTTTATTTTCTGGTCATATAAAAGGAGTGTCCCTTTTCAAATATACATATTTATGGTTAATTATAATGGCACATATGAAAATATATTAAATTCTGCATTTTGTCAAGGTATTATCCTAAGGATTAAGAACTGAAAAAAGAAACTTTTATTTTATGGTGGAAAAATCTTATAGGAATTTTTTATAAAGCAGTCTATATTGTGTTTTCTTTTTAAATAAGATGTGTATCATGATAGATTTAAAAATTGGTAAAATATATAACAGTAAAGAATGAGTAAATATAGGAGTGTAATTTAAATTTCCTTTTTTAACCTAAATTTTCTATAGTGTATGTGTATTATTTTTAGAGTAAGAAAAAAATAACTTATTTTTAGATTAATCATACCTATGTATCCACTTGTATTTCTTAACACCTGTGGCAAAAAAAAATAAAAAAAAATTCTAAAAATATATAATTACTTTCACATGTGCATCATTTAAAACAGTCACTTTTGTTCAGAGTTCCTGACTGCATTCTGTGGCCCAGTGTAGCAGAGATGAGTCACAGTGAGCAGAGAGGATTATGGGGCAATGGAAGGGGCCCTGGGCTGCTGGTGGAAGGGGCCCTGACTTGTGAGCAGCCTCCTTGCTGAACTCCACTGTTTTCTATGAGCTGCACCACGAAAAAATGTTGCAACGTGTTGTTTAGATTTATTTGCCTCTGTCCCTGGAATGTCACCTCCTGACCCCAACAAAATAAATAAATAAATTCTTTCTTGAATAATTACCCTTCTGACATGAAAATCAAGAAGCGCTTTCCAAATCAGAATGCATAGAGGGCTGATATATCAACACTTACAAAATGAAATCATCTTGAATGTGAAGTGTATTCTTGAATTAATGCTTGCTCAATGATGCCAGAAAATGGCCACAGGTCCTGGTGGCCAAAGAAAAAGTCAAGACCCTAAAGCGAAGTCTACTTGTAGGCATAAATGTGTCTAATCTTTCAACATTAAGAATATGGCCAATTTGGCTGAAATTTTAGGTAATAAAAGTTATTACTTAAAAATTCCTGCCTAATATAATTCTTACTCTGTCCAGACAGTCAAACCACTATCCACATTTTATTCGTTACTTTATTGAAAAGATTTATCAACTGCTTTCTGTGTGCAGAGAATTGCTTGTTGGTAAATTTTAATTTAACCCAGAATGAAAGCTAGTGCTTATGAGCAAGTGTAGCTTATAAAGTGATAGAGCTTGTTTGTCTCTAGACTTGGCAGCAGCAGAAGAGCTAAACACCCAGGAAAGCACACAATAGGTGACAGAAGTGAGCCAAGCTCTCCTTACGATGACTCCTGCATCTCCATTAGAAGGTCTGAGAAGTAATAGTTTGTATTCACACATTTTTCCCTATTGCCTTAATTACATGGCATTAACATTTTAAATGTAAATAATTGAGAAATAGATGGCTTACATGGGAAAAGAATCTAAAAAAAAAAAAGTGGATATATGTATATGTATAACTGATTCACTTTGCTGTACACCTGAAACTAATAAAACATTGTAAATCAACTATACTCCAATAAAATTTTTTTTAAAAAAACAAGAAAGAATAAAGAAATATGACAACTAAATGCAATGTGGTACTCTGGATTGAACCGTGGGACAGAAAGAAAATATTGATGGGAAAAGTAGTAAAATCTAAATAAACTCTGGAGTTTAGTTAAAAAAATAAAAAAAGAAATCTCATACCCTATTACCAACTATGCAGTCAGATATCATCAAACTCATCCCTGCCATTGATTTCAGTGCATGTAATTCTGTGAAGTAAAGCTCATAGGGGATTTTTCCTCAAATTTATGTGCCATGTGTAAAAAACAATGACTGTATTTTGCAAATAAAAATTCCATTTAAAAAAGTGATTTATAAATAATAATATATCTTCTCATTAGAATGTAAGCTTTAAGTGATTGTTCACTGCAGTATCTCCAGGATTGAGAACAATGACTTACATGTGTTAGCCATTAAATAAATATCTGTTATGTGAGTAATGTTCTCTGACCTTCTACTGAATCACATGGTTTATAGTCTGGCACAATTTTTATATGTAGGAATACGTTTCTCAACAGTAGACAGCAGGAAGTAGGGAGGGACAATATCTATCGTGTACACCATCATATTCCTGGAGACTGACAATACCTTTGTGCACAAAAGACAAATGTGCATTTTTACTATAAAATGGAGATAAAATACTTCAAATTTCAATATATTATAAAGAAAAAAATAAGAAAATATATGTAGGTACTCAGCTCATGGATAGCAGCGATTGTGATGGTGGCTTATTTTTATGCTCCTACTTCTGAGTTGGCCTCATGAGAGTCACCAGAAAAGTGACTTGATTTGGTACCTCTGGTTCCAAGGAGGGTGCACTTCTTTTTCTCTGATGTCTGGACCTTCCCTTCCCTGTCCTGATGGAGCACTGCACCTTCATCATGTGGAGCCCTGAACACAGGCAATGTTCATCATCTCCTTTACTGCTCCTCATAAAGAGGAACAGAGTGGCCTTGGTATTATTTTAATAAAAATCCAGGACTGGGAACATTTAAATGAGTGTTATTTTTCAAGGCAGTCAACTGGTGATGCTGAACATATATTTTCAGGAACCAGAAACTACACTTCTAAGTGATGTACTATATTGATATATCATAGGCACTCAACAAATCTTACTGAATCGTTAACTTTAAGTGGTTTTTAAATTAAACAATGTAATTTTGAAATTAATTTTATAGACTGATATTTTTATTGACTATTAATTCTTATGAGTCAATCATTATTTGGCACTTTCAGGAACTACACATGCTATAAAAATAACTTAAAAGTTACAGTTTCTGCCCTTCAAAGTTTTAAAATCTTTTAACTGTATATTATTCTAATGATCATCGTGATAGCAGAAAGACAGCATTGCTGTCATATCAATGAGTCAGACAATGGACACAGTGAAACATGTAAGAAAGACACTATTCTTAATGTTCACTGTTGCTGTTGAAGGTTTTCTATGATTGTGATAATTACTTTTGAAATTTTGATCAAAATGGATCTGTCCAATTTTCTGGCACTGGCTCTCTACATCAAATCTCACCCTGGAATTACATAAATCAATGTAGTCTGGACTTCTGTAAAAACTGGGGGGGAGAAAGATAGAAGTAATTTCTGAGTTGTCAGTGACTGATGGATGTTTTGATTTCAAAGTTTTAGTAAAGTAAAGGTCTTACCGTAGCTGTCATAGGCATCCTCACTTACTCCATGACCATAGTCATAGTACTCAGGCACACTGCAATAGATTTAGACAGAGATCAATGTTACTGTATTCAGGAGGAATCAACCCAAAAACTCATATGGAATTTGAATGCAAAATGTGTGCTAAGGTAATATCCCAAGAATCTCTAGGCATAAATCACATATTTGAACATAAATAATAGTAGAATAATATTCATCAAATAATAGAATTCAAAGAAGAATATTCAGTAAGAAAAATACAGGTTATTGACAAAGAGTGCTATGATTTTCTCACCCCACCTCAGTACCTTATCTTTATCCTCCATTACATAAATCAAATTTCCTCCAAAGCACAAGTATGATACTTCAAGAGAAGAGTTATAAAAGGCCTATTTCCAAGAAAAGTGCTACACAAGATGACAATCTGGTCAATTTGGTGTGGGTTTTAATGCAATTACCTTAAGAAATATACAATTTCATCTTCACTTCCAAACACTGAAATTATATTTATACTGCCTTCCAACTCTTCCACAGTATGTCCCTAGGCTTCTCAAATACATAAGCTATTTCTTCTCACTTAATATCTTGCTAGATGCTTAGCCTAATGTTACCAAGTCATAATTTTTAACACTATACAAAAAGTGGAAATTAATTTAGCTTAGAATTTGGATAATTAATGCATATTTTAACTTTATTTAGGGATCTACAAATATTTGTGATACACTGTATTTTTCACTCAAATAAGCTCATTCATTTAAAGTTCTCTGCCTCATCTATACAATGGAATATTACTCAGCCATAAAAAGAAATGAAATTGAGTTATTTGTAGTGAGGTGGATGGACCTAGAGTCTGTCATACAGAGTGAAGTAAGTCAGAAAGAGGAAAACATATACCATATGCTAATACATATATATGGAATCTAAAACAAACAAACAAAAAATGTTTTGATGAACCTAGGGGCAGGACAGGAATAAAGACTCAGACGCAGAGAATGGACTTGAGGACATGCGGAAGGGAAAGGGTAAGCTGGGACGAAGTGAGAGAGTAGCACTGATATATATACACTACCAAATGTAAAATAGATAGCTAGTGGGAAGCAGCTGCATCACATGAAGAGATCAACTTGGTGCTTTGTGACCACCTAGAGGGGTGGGATAAGGAGGGTGAGAGGGAGATGCAAGAGGGAGGGGATATGGGGATATATGTATACATTTAGCTGATTCACTTTGTTGTACAGCAGAAACTAACACAACATTGTAAAGCAATTATACTCCAATAAAGATGTTAAAAAAAGGAGATGCCTCCAATGGAATAAAAAGAAAATGTTCAAATTCTTTTACAAAGTAATTAAAACAATGAATCAAAACCTGACAAAACTGCAAAAAAAGAAAAGGATGGTTCAAATCAGAAACTGATCATATTATTGAGTTCACTGGACTATCTGAAAATAAGATGAAAAGATGTTTAGTTAAATTTCACATACATTCTTCTTTTACTTTACTTTTATTTTTTTCTAGGTTTATTGAGGTATAATTGACAACTAAATAGTTTTCTAAATGTAAGTTTTACATCATGATGTTTTGATTATATATACATATATATGTTGTGAGATGATTACCAAAATTAAGCTAATTAACATAGAAAAATAAAGTTCTCTGCCTGAACCTTAATTTATAAGCTATGTATTTATACATATATATTTACATATATAATTTGTATATATAAATTTATAAATTATATCAAGATATACTAATTCGTCTAAGTATATAAAAGTGTGGCAAGAAAATGGCTTAATATCAAATACCAAATTTCATAAGGGCTGAGGGTGGGTGATAGATGACAAAGCGTTAGGTTGGAAGGAAGAAAGAAAGGCCTAAAATTATTTGGTTGTTATTATCCTTCAAGACAATCCCATAGGTCTCATTATATTAAATACTTGAGATTTCATTGATAGTAAGGAAGGAGAAGCAAAAAATAAAATAAAAGTCTGTATATTAGAGATGAAAAGAGAGATGGACAGAAGTTTGGTTATTTTTATCTTTCTGGGAGGCAATTGATAATGCACTAATTCAATTTCAGTGTAATGTAGCTGCGATAAAAAAAGATAACTTAGATTTCATTGCCTAGGATAATTATATACAAATTCTCTAAGAAAAATGTGGTAGTAAGTTTTTCTCCCCATCTTTCTAAGACTTGAGATTGTAGAAGTCTAAAGTCATTGGCTGGTGGCTGGATGTTTATCTTAATAGAAATGATGCAACTCAGTTGAGAACCCTCACATATGTATAGCAAAGTCCTGAAAGTTTTTTCACTGATTTCCGGGATGATCAAGAATTGGCCATCATGAGAATGTGATTAACAAGCAGCATTCCCATGTATCAGGATGAAGAGAAAATGAGGGCACTGAGAGCAGCTGTTCCCTGTCTTCCTCACAATCAGTAAATTTCTCATGAGTAAGCCTGATTATGTTTCCCAAAGTGTGTTGTATGAAGATCAGTAGCAACAAGCACTATCTAGTAGCATTACTATGTTTCTAAATGGATTTCAATTTTGATTTCAATTGATGAAGCTGAGAGGGAAAAAGAACAGTAGTGACAGAGACCATGACAAAGAAGCTGAGTTATTGTCTACCATAAATGATACATACACACCAAGAGGGAATTTTAACTTTCAAAACTCTAAAAGGGGAAAATGAAACATACAAGACATTTGTAAAATAATGGATAATGCAAAATAATGGAAGAATAATGGATAACAATCTTAATGGACTCTTCCAGAGTCCATACCTTTGCTTATCCAAATATTACTTCTCATTTCTCCCAGAAGAAAATATTTACGTGGACAAATGGCCACACAGTGAGTGAAATATACTCCTCAGCCACTCTTGCAGCTAGCTGTGCCCTTGTGGCTGTGTCAGGAAACACGGGATGTGCACAGAAGTGAAGGTATCAACCTTGAGTTCATTTCCAAATGAAGAACAAGCTCCTCATCTTGGACTTGTTCACAGTCACCTCCTCAGATGGTAAAATGCACTCAAAGTGATGATTTAGTATCTACCATGCAAATACAGATAATGCTAGGAAGTCCTGCACTGCAGCACGGGAGGAACTTGTGTCTAAATGATCACATTGGAACACACTTACTCTAAATCACTGCCTACCTCAGGGATTGTTATGAGGGAAAAAATAACTTTTTCTCTTTTTTGAGCCACTGATTTTTGAATCTCTGTTACAACAATATAGTCAAAAATAAAAATAAGTATGTAGAAGTGTAGAACTGCCATTAAAAATCTCAAAATATGGGCTATTAGTTCACTGAGAGGGTGGAAAGTGTAAGGAAAAAAAGTACTGTAGGATGGAAAGCTGATGACCCTTGTTATGCCATCACCAGTGAAAACCTGAATGGCAGGCTATAAACCTAGATATATTTTGGCACTATGGGAAAAAGCTGGACAAAGCCCAACTGTTGATAATCCTTGCTGCTTTTTTAAAAGGTTTAAAGAAGTTATGAGATCAAATAAGAATGGGCCATTTTTCCAGAAGAAACAAAATTGAGTAGAGCTTTGCTAAGGGAAGTTATCTCTGCCTAATTTATGTGTTAGTTCTATAATTTAAAAATGAGAGAAGGTTAAGAAATTTAGGGCTTAACAGGATTAGAGAAGTCAACTGTTTCTGTATTCCAATAGCAAGAGACAATGAGTGTTGTTCAAAGATGCCCTTACATCTTCCCATTAGACTTTGCTACCATATACAATCCAGGGGCAACCCTCGGGTCCTCAGACATGTATGGAAGCATGTTGCAAAAATTGTGAAGTCCCAATGAGGGCATGCTCTACTTTAATCATTTCAGTTATGCCCAGAGATAAGACCATTTATCCATAGGGATAAGGAAGGACCTTCTGCTAAATCTGGCTTAACTCCCAGAAAAGAGAACCAAGGTTGCCAGATGCACTCACCAAAAAATTTATTTCAATGCTGTTGCTTAGATGCCTCTTAACCTCTGCTTAGCAGGATTTTGTAATTGTTATTGCCTGTGGAGTGTTTCCCAAAGGACCTTTCTATTGTAGTTATTCTGTTCCTTTTACACTAATTTATATTGCATATTTTGTATGGGAAAGAAGGTCAAGAACAAGAAAGATATTCTGTCTATCATTTTATAGGTTGTGAGACTTCAAAGAACCATATGAAGACCTAATCTTCCCAGACTCCAGATTTTGATCTGGTTGCAGTAATTGGAATTGAACTTGGATTTTCTCTCTTAGGCAGAAGGTAGGTATTTTTTTTATGTTTGTTTGAATGAGAAGACGGGTATTCACTCATATTTGGATGATGAGACGGCTGGGCCACAGAAGACTTCAAGCTGTTCCAAAATCCATTTGGCTCTTCTTTCAAAAAGAGAGACTGACAATCTCAAGACTACATTTCCTAGTCTTCCTTACATTTGAGTGTGGTCATGTGCAGAGTTATGTATACAAATTCTTCGTGATTTGCATAAAATTAAATTCACTGTCCTCTACTTCTTTTCAGCTTTCATGTAACTGGCTGCAAACATCAATGATTGGAGCCACTTTGGAAGACGTTAACGATGGTGTAATGGATGGTATCTTAGTATTTTCCAAAATTTATTTGTTGAAATCTCAATCCCCATTGTGATGGTATTAAGAGATGAGACATTTGGGAATTAAATTAGATCTTGAGGGTGGAGCCCTAATGAATGGATTAGTGTTCTTAAAAAGGGGGACCCCCCAGAGAGTTCTCTTGCTCTCTTTCTACCATGTGAAGATACAAGAAGACAGCAGTCTGCAACCCAGAAGAAGGCTTCACCAGAACCCAACCATGCTGGCACCTGACCTGGGACTCCCAGCCTCCAGAACTATAGGAAATAAATTTCTCTTCTTTATAAGCCACCCAGTCTATGGTATCATGTTATAGCAGCCTGAACTAAGACAGGTGGCATTCCACTAGCCTGGAAGCCTGAACAGTGTCATGGAGCAAAGCCCACCTACCTGCCTTGCTTTATTATGTGTGAAGGAGATAAATGTTTCTCTTGCTTGGGCCACTGAATTGTGGATCTCTTTATAATGGAAGCTTAGCCCATATCCCAAATAATAGAGTTGGCAATTAAAGCAATCCCTTGAAGATGAACAGTTATTCAGTAAATATTTGTCCAATGAATAAATGATTAAATAAAAGAATTCAAAATAATAGAACATTTTGCTAAAATATCATTATAAAATTTTGTGTATGCTTCAGAAGTGATGTCTACTTACATCAACAACAATGGGAACAGTAAAGAAGAAAAGCAAGCCACAGGTACAATAGCCAAGATATGGAAGCAACCTAAATGTCCATAAACAGATGAATAGATAAAGAAGATGTGGTATATCTATGCAATGAAATACTACTCAGCCATAGAAAAGAATGAAATTTTGCCATTTGCAACAACATGAATGGACCTGGAGGGTATTATGCTTAGTGAAATAAGTCGGACAAAGACAAATGCTATGTTTTCACTTATATGTGGACTCTTAAATTTTTTTTTAAAAAAACAAACAAATACAACAAAACATGAACATACTCACAGATACAGAGAACAATCTAGTGGTTACCAGAGAGGAGAAGCATAGGGGTATAGGCAACATCAGTGAAGATGATTAAGAGGTACAAACAGATGTAAAATAAGTTACAAGAATGTAGTGTTCAGAAGATGGAATACAGTCAATATTTTATAACAACTTAAATGGAGTATAATCTATTAAAATATTGAATTACTATGCTATATATAAATTGAAATTAATATAATATTGTAAGTCAAATATAATTCAATAAAAAAACAAAAATAATCACTCTTATTTTCTGATATGAATGAAATTCAGGTTAAAAGTTTAAAAATATTGTAACTGACCTATGCATGTGTAATTTTTATATTATATTATTTTTCAATTTTAAAAGCACATATGACTTGGCTAGAAAAAGTAAACTATGGTATTAGCTCTATGACTTTCATTTCATTATTTCAGAAAGCCATATTGCATTACTTTTGTTTTAATTTATCATGTTATTTAATTATGTTACATACAAGTTAAAAGTGGACAAATGAATTCAAACACAACAAGGTTATTTAATCTGAATGGACATTATTATTCCATCTTATATTTTAGAAACTATAGCAATCAAGGTTTGTAAACACACTGTTACAATTAAGGAGGTGTTAATTAAAATTATGACAATTATTGGTGGTTTGGAATATAATTACTTTGGTAGTTAGAATGGATATAATTTTCCTAGGAACTGGTGTATATATATATAAAATCAGGATAGAACACGTTAGCTGCATTAACTCATTAATCCATGTCTAGTTATTCGTAAAAAATTCTACACAACATTTTGGCTTTTTGACATCAAGATTTAGACACTAATAAACATTTGGAAAAAATAAATAAAAGTTTTGGCAGAAAAAAATACCAGATTAATTAATTAATGGTTGATTGTAAAATTTGAAAAAATCAGAGATGGAAATTTTCAGTTCTTTTTTGGAAGAAGAGCATTTTACCTTAAATAGGTTATGTTAGCAGTTTACTAAGACAACTAATTAAATGGAAATGAACACAATAGAAAAAATTAGGATGAAATTTGGTTTCTAGGAAACCAAATAATACCTTCACCATAATCAAGCTATTTTTGAAGCAAGTGAGTCCACCTGTGCCATGTTGACACTGTCATTTCCATCATGCTTCTCATCCAGCGCTTGGTGCTCATGTTCCTGTGGTCAGAGCACTGATGCTGGGACAGACCTATTCACAGGTCAGTCAGACTAACCAAGTTTGTAAATGAAACCTTTTAGATGTTCACTTATTGCAAAAAGAGATATTGGCAGTAATATAAATGAGATCTCTGTTCCATAGGATGTGTTCATATAATCAAACCAGTTAGACCTGTAAAGTGGGGGGGAAACAGAGGAGGCAATTTGTTAAAAAGCAACACTTTGCTTAATTTTTTTAACTATCCACTTTGGTAGGATATAAAAATTATCAGAGATGATTGAACACTTTACAAATACACCAGAGATGGCTTTGGCCTGGTAAGATTAAAACTCTCACATTCATAGTTCCCAGTTTATTTTGTTTACGCATTGTGTCCTTCATTTCAACCTTTTTCTGATTCTTGACTAAGCTGTAGATTTTGGGGTATGAAAGTAGGACAAATAGATGAGTGTGAGTTTCAATTAAAGCTTTATTGATTATTTTCTGAATTGAGGAGAAGTAAAAACTACAAAATAATATTTCAGATGAAAGGATAAAGGGATTTAATTAAGGTATTAATATGAAGGAAACATAACTACCCAACTATTCTTAGCACTTAAGTGGGTTCTCTTAATGCTTGTTCTCTTAAGCATTTACTCTGCAACTTTGTTATATTGTGCATTTACACTGTATTTCCAGAGGTATTTGTTAAGTAAAGATAAATTTACAGCCCAGCCCCCACCCTCAAATTGCAAATTGATAGTTCATTTTAAAAATTCATTTATATGATGATCAAATCCTTCTGTTAAATTTCATAAATCTTCATGAAAGTTCCATTTACAAAGCTGGGAATCTAGTGTGTAGATTAATGAGGGCATCACACAGGTTCATGAATCAGTTCTCACCACCAATGACAACCCCCTTCAGTGTTATTCAGGACATTAACCAAACATTGGTGGGAAGGAAGCATGAGAGACCCTTCACCAAACAGCTCAAGACTCCACAGTTTTCTTCAATGTCATGTTACATACTAATTCTCATAGCTGCTCCCAGATCTTCCCTGGGGTGGGGTAGGGCGGGGGACATCTCCTATTATTTCCAGCACTGAAGGTGAAGCTTGCCAAAATAGGATCAACTTTATGCTTTCATTAGAGAATATGACCTATTTGCAAATATGTTCTAAAAATGATTTTCATTTGTCCATATTTTCTAGAACAAACCTTACCTTCCCACAGAAACTAGCTGCATTGTCTTTCCTCTCTCACTTCTCAATATATTCTTTCATTTTCATTATTCCTGGCTACACATGTAACAGTACGATAACCATTAAAAAACGCAGCAGCTACATATAGATATTCAGTCTATTTTGTAAAACACTAAAAATCAAACAGGTGGCACTGAAGCAGCCCTCATGGAAATTACAATCAAGCAGAAAAGCAATTAAACAAGAGATAAGGAGTGACTCATTAATTTTTTTTCATTCATCAAACCTAGAAAAGAAAGAGAAATTAACTACTCAAGTGAAATGGAATGAAGAAGACTGACAGGTATGGCATCAGCACCAATCAAGGCTCAGAGGCAAGAAAAAGCATGGCCTGAGCAGCTACTCCTTCAGAGCAGGAGGGGGTGAGTGTGAGCGAGACAGGGCTCAACAACAGATTTGAGAAAAAGGCAGGGGTCACATCTTGAAGGACCTTTATTAGTCATGGTCAGGAGTTTGGATTTTATCTTACAAGGCATTGAAGACAAGGAATGATTTAAGAAGGAGACAGGAGGAGCTTCAAGATGGCAGAGGAGATCACCTTCCTCCCCACAAATACATCTACATGCGGAACAACTCCTACAGAACATCTACTGAACACTGGCAGAAGACGTCAGACCTCCCAAAAGGCAAGAAACTCCCCACGTACCTGGGTAGGGCAAAAGAAAAAAGAAAAAACAGAGACAAAATAATAAGGATTGGACCTGCACCATTGGGAGGGAGCTGTAAAGGAGGAAAGTTTTCCACACACTAGGAAGCCCCTTTGTGGGTGGAGACTGTGGGTGGAGGAGGGGGGAAGCTCCGGAGCCATGGAACAGAGGGCAGCAACAAGGGTGCAGAGGGCAAAGCCGAGAGATTCCCACACAGAGGATCAGTGCTGACCAGCACTCACCAGCCCGAGAGGCTAGTCTGCTCACCCGCCAGGACGAGTTGGAGCTGGGAGCTGAGGCTCGGGCTTTGGAGGTCAGATCCCAGCGAGAGGACTGGGGTTGGCTGAGTGAACACAGCCTGAAGGGAGCTAGTGCACCACGGCTAGCCAGGAAGGAGTCTGGGAAAAGGTCTGGAACTGCCGAAGAGGCAAGAGACTTCTTCTTCCCTCTTTGTTTCCTGGTGCGCTAGGAGAAGGGATTAAGAGTGCTGCTTAAAGGAGCTCCAGAGATGGGAGCAAGCCGCAGCTATCAGTGCAGACCACAGAGACGGGCATGAGATGCTAAGGCTGCTGCTGCAGCCACCAAAAAGCCTGTGTGCAAGCACAGGTCACTATCCACACGTCTTCTCCCGGGAGCCTGTGGAACCTGCCAAT
This sequence comes from Balaenoptera ricei, assembly GCF_028023285.1. NCBI lineage: Eukaryota > Metazoa > Chordata > Mammalia > Artiodactyla > Balaenopteridae > Balaenoptera > Balaenoptera ricei. The sequence goes on along the minus strand of NC_082649.1, from coordinate 47,317,236 downwards.
GCCAGGGTCGCATGATCCAGTGACAACTTCCTTGGGAGAACACACAGCGCACCTCAGGCTGGTGCAACATCATGCCAGCCTCTGCCATCACAGGCTCACCCCACACTCCATAACCCTCCTTCTCCCCGGCCTGAGTGAGCCAGAGCCCCCAAACCAGATGCTTCTTTAACCTCATCCTGTCTGAGCGAAGAACAGATGCCCTCAGGCGACCTACAAGCAGAGGCAACGCCAAATCCAAGGCTGAATCTCAGGAACAGTGTGAACAAAGAAGAGAAAGGGAAATCTCTCCCAGCAGCCTCAGAAACAGTGGATTAAATCTCCACAGTCAACTTGATGTATGCTGCATCTGTGGAATACGTGAATAGACAACGAATCATCCCAAATTGAGGAGGTAGACTTTGGGACCAACAATATATATATATATTTTCCCGTTTTCCCTCTTTGTGAGTGTGTATGCGTATGCTTCTGTGTGTGATTTTGTCTATAGCTTTGCTTTTACCATTTGTCCTAGGGTTCTGTCTGTCCGTTTTGTTTTTTATTTTAGTATAGTTTTCAGTGCCTGTTATCATTGGTGGATTTGTTTTGTGGTTTGGTTGTTCTCTTCTTTCTTTCTTTCTTTCTTTTTTTTAAATTACTGAAAACAATATTTTTTAATAATTATTTTTTGTTTTTTATTTTAATAACTTTTCTATTTTATTTTATTTTATCTTTTTCTTTTTCTTTTTTGTTCCTTTTATTCTGAGCTATGTGGATGACAGGCTTTTGGTGCTCCAGCCAGGCATCAGGGCTGTGCCTCTGAGGTGAGAGAGCCAAGCTCAGGACATTGGTCCACCAGAAACCTCACAGCTCCAGGTAATATCAAACGGAGAAAATCTCCCAGAGATCTCCATCTCAATGCCAAGACCCAGCTCCACTCAACGACCAGCAAGCTACAGCGCTGGACACCCTATGCCAAACAACTAGCAAGACAGGAACACAACCCAACCTGTGAGCACAGAGGCTGCCTAAAATCATCTTAAGGTCACAGACACCCCAAAACACACCACCAGACGTGGATCTGCCCACCAGAAAGACAAGATCTAGCCTTATCTGCCAAAACACAGGCACTACTCTCCTCCACCAGGAAGCCTACACAACCCACTGAACTAACCTTAGCCACTAGGGTCAGACACGAAAAACAATGGGAACTACGAACCTGCAGCCTGCAAAAACGAGACCCCAAACACAGTAAGTTAAGCAAAGTGAGAAGACAGAGAAACACACAGCAGATGAAAGAGCAGGTAAAAACCCATGAGACCTAACAAATGAAGAGGAAATAGGCAGTCTACCTGAAAAATGATTCAGAATAATGTTAGTAAAGATGATCAAAAATCTTGGAAATAGAGTGGAGAAAATACAAGGAACGTTTAACAAGGACCTAGAAGAACTAAAGAGCAAACAAGCAATCATTAACAACACAATAAATGAAATTAAAAATTCTCTAAAAGGGATCAATAACAGAATAACTGAGGCAGACGAACGGATAAGTGAGCTGGAAGATAAAATAGTGGAAATAACTACTGCAGAGCAGAATAAAGAAAAAGAATGAAAAGAATTGAGGACAGTCTCAGAGAACTCTGGGACAATATTAAATGCACCAACATTCGAATTATAGGGGTCCCAGAAGAAGAAGAGAAAAAGAAAGGAACTGAGAAAATATTTGAAGAGATTATAGTTGAAAACTTCCCTAATATGGGAAAGGAAATAGTTAATCAGGTCCAAAAAGCATAAAGAGTCCCTTACAGGATAAATCCAAGGAGAAACACACCAAGACACATATTAATCAAACTATCAAAAATTAAATACAAAGAAAAAATAGTAAAAGCAGCAAGGAAAAAGCAACAAATAACAAACAATGGAATCCCAATAAGCTTAACAGCTGATCTTTCAGCAGAAACTCTGCAAGCCAGAAGGGCCTGGTAGGACATATTTAAAGTGATGAAAGGGAAAAACCTACAACCAAGATTACTCTACAAAACAAGGATCTCATTCAGATTTGACAGAGAAATTAAAACCTTTACAGACAAGGAAAACCTAAGAGAATTCAGCATAACCAAACCAGCTTTACAACAAATGCTAAAGGAACTTCTCTAGGCAGGAAACACAAGAGAAGGAAAAGACCTACAATAACAAACCCAAAACAATTAAGAAAATGGTAATAGGAACATACATATTGATAATTACCTTAAATGTAAATGGATTGAACGCTCCAACCAAAAGACATCGACTGGCTGAATGGATACAAAAACAAGACCTGTATATATGCTGTCTACAAGAGACCTACTTCAGACCTAGGGACACATACAGACTGAAAGTGAGGGAATAGAACAAGATATTCCATGCAAATGGAAATCAAAAGAAAGCTGGAGTAGCAATTCTCTTATCAGATAAAATAGACTTTAAAACAAAGACTATTACAAGAGACAAAGAAGGACACTATATAATGATCAAGGGATCAAGACAAGAAGAAGATATAAAAATTGTAAATATTTATGCACCCAACATAGGAACACTTAAATACATAAGGCAAATACTAACAGCCATAAAAGGGGAAATCGACAGTAACAAAATCATAGAAGGGGACTTTAAAGCCCCACTTTCATCAATGGACAGATCATCCAAAATGAAAAGAAAAAAGGAAACACAAGATGTAAATGACACATTAAACAAGATGGACTTAATTGATATTTATAGGACATTCCATCCAAAAACAACAGAATACAATTTCTTCTCAAGTGCTCATGGAACATTCTCCAGGATAGAACATATCTTGGGTCACATATAAAGCCTTGGTAAATTTAAGAAAATTTAAGTCATATCAAGTATCTTTTCTGAACACAATGCTATGAGACTAGATATCAATTACAGGAAAAAATCTGTAAAAAATAAAAACACGTGGAGGCTAAACAATACACTACTTAATAACCAAGAGATCACTGAAGAAATTAAAGGGAAAATCCAAAACTACCTAGAAACAAATGACAATGAAAACATGATGAACCAAAACCTATGGCACGCAGCAAAATCAGTTCTAAGAGGGAAGTTTAAAGCAATACAATCCTACCTTAAGAAATAAGAAACATCTCAAATAAACAACCTAAACTTACACCTAAATCAACTAGAGAAAGAAGAACAAAAAAATCCCAAAGTTACCAGAAGGAAAGAAATCATGAAGATCAGATCAGAAATAAATGAAAAAGAAATGAAGGAAATGATAGCAAAGATCAATAAAACCAAAAGATGATTCTTTGAGAAGATAAACAAAATTGATAAACCATCAGCCAGACTCATCAAGAAAAAATGGGAGAAGACTCAAATCAATAGAATTAGAAACGAAAAAGGAGAAGTAACAACTGACACTGCAGAAATACAAAGAACCATGAGAGATTACTACAAGCAACTATATGCCAATAATGGACAACCTGGAAGAAATGGACAGATTCTTAGAAATGCACAACCTGCCGAGACTGAACCAGGAAGAAATAGAAAATATGAACAGACCAATCACAAGCACTGAAATTGAAACTGTGATTAAAAATCTTCCAACAAACAAAAGGCCAGGACCAGATGGCTTCAAAGGCGAATTCTATCAAACATTTAGAGAAAAGTTAACACCTATCCTTCTCAAACTCTTCCAAAATATAGCAGAGGGAGGAACACTCCCAAACTCATTCTGCGAGGCCACCATCACCCTGATACCAAAACAAGACAAAGATGTCACAAAAAAAGAAAACTACAGACCAATAACACTGATGAACATACATACAAAAATCCTCAACAAAATAGTAGGAAACAAAATCCAACAACACATTAAAAGGATCATACACCATGATCAAGTGGGGTTTATTCCAGGTATGCAAGTATTCTTCAATATATGCAAATCAATCAATGTGATACACCATATTAACAAATTGAAGGAGAAAAACCATATGATCCTCTCAATAGATGCAGAGAAAGCTTTCAACAAAATTCAACACCCATTTATGATAAAAACCCTCCAGAAAGTAGGCATAGAGGGAACTTACCTCAACACAATAAAGGCCATATATGACAAACCCACAGCCAACATCGTCCTCAATGGTGAAAAACTGAAACCATTTCCACTAAGATCAGGAACAAGACAAGGTTGCCCACTCTCACCACTATTATTCAACATAGTTTTGGAAGTGTTAACCACAGCAATCAGAGAAGACAAAGAAATAAAAGGAATCCAAATCGGAAAAGAAGAAGTAAAGCTGTCACTGTTTGCAGATGACATGATACTATACATAGAGAATCCTAAAACTGCCACCAGAAAACTCCTAGAGCTAATCAATGAATTTGGTAAAGTAGCAGGATACAAAATTAATGCACAGAAATCTTTTGAATTCCTACATACTAATGATGAAAAATCTGAAAGTGAAATTAAGAAAACACTCCCGTTTACCATTGCAACAAAAAGAATAAAATATCTAGGAATAAACCTACGTAAGGAGACAAAAGACCTGTATGCAGAAAATTACAGGACACTGATGAAAGAAATTAACGATGATACAGATAGATGGAGAGATATACCATGTTCTTGGGTTGGAAGAATCAACATTGTGAAAATGACTCTACTACCCAAAGCAATCTACAGATTTAATGCAATCCCTATCAAACAACACTGGCATTTTTCACAGAACTAGAACAGAAAATTTCACAATTTGTATGGAAACACAAAAGACCCCGAATAGCCAAAGCAGTCTTGAGAAAGAAAAATGGAGCTGGAGGAATCAGGCTCCCAGACTTCAAACTATACTACAAAGCTACAGTAATCAAGACAGTATGGTACTGGCACAAAAACAGAACTATAGATCAATGGAACACGATAGAAAGCCGAGAGATAAACCCACACACATATGGTGACCTATCTTTGATAAAGGAGGCAAGCATATACAATAAAGAAAAGACAATGTCTTCTATAAGTGGTGCTGGGAAAACTGGACAAGTACATGTAAAAGTGTGAAATAGAACACTCCCTAATACCATACACAAAAATAAACTCAAAATGTACTAAAGACCTAAATGTAAGACCAGACACTATAAAACTCTTAGAGGAAAACATAGGCAGAACACTCTATGACATAAATCACAGCAAATCCTTTTTGACCCAGCTCCTAGACAAATGGAAATAAATACACAAATAAACAAATGGGACCTAACGAAACTTAAAAGCTTTTGCACAGCAAAGGAAACCATAAACAAGATGAAAAGACAACCCTCAGGATAGGAAAAATATTTGCAAATGAAACAACTGACAAAGGATTAATCTCCAAAATTTACAAGCAGCTCATGCAGCTCAATATCAAAAACACAAACAACCCAATCCGAAAATGGGCAGAAGACCTAAATAGACATTTCTCCAAAGAAGATATACAGATTGCCAAAAAACACATGAAAGAATGCTCAACATCATTAATCATTAGAGAAATGCAAATCAAAACTACAATGCGGTATCATCTCACACCAGTCAGAATGGCCATCATTTAAATATCTACAAACAATAAATGCTGGAGAGGGTGTGGAGAAAAGGGAACCCTCATACCCTGTTGGTGGGAATGTAAATTGATACAGCCACTATGGAGAACAGTATGGAGGTTCCTTAAAAAAATAAAAATAGAACTACCATACGACCCAGCAATCCCACTACTGAGCATATACCCTGAGAAAACCATAATTCAAAAAGAGTCATGTACCAAAATGTTCATTGCAGCTCTATTTACAATAGCCAGGACATGGAAGCAACTTTAGTGTCCATAGACAGATGAATGGATAAAGTAGATGTGGCACATATATACAACGCAATATTACTCAGCCATAAAAAGAAACGAAATTGAGTTATTTGTAGTGAGGTGGATGGACCTAGAGTCTGTCATACAGAGTGAAGTAAGTCAGAAAGAGGAAAACAAATACTGTACGCTAACACATATATATGGAATCTTAAAAACAAAAAAAAAAGTTCATGAAGAACCTAGGGAGAAGACGGGAATAAAGATGCAGACCTACTAGAGAATGGACTTGAGCACCCGGCGAGGGGGAAGTGTAAGCTGGGACAAAGTGAGAGAGTGGTAGTGTATATATGGACATATATACACTACCAAGTGTAAAATAGATAGCTAATGGGAAGAAGTTGCATAGCACAGGGAAATCAGCTTGGTGCTTTGTGACCAGCTAGAAGGGTGGGATAGGGAGGGTGGGAGGGAGGGAGACGAAGAGGGAAGAGATATGCGGATATATGTATATGTATAACTGATTCACTTTGTTATAAAGCAGAAACTAACACACCATTGTAAAGCAATTATACTCCAATAAAAATGTTAAGAAAAAAAAGAAAAAAGACATACATAAGTATATTTTGCCTTAAACAAATCCTTCTGTTGGTGGTGTCTTTTGTTTTAGTTGCAGTATCATCAGCACCACCTACAGTATCAAGCACATAGTAGGTACTCAACAAATAATTATTGGATAAATGAATGCCTGTAGAATGGATATTTCTCTTCACAATTGCTGTCTCCCTTGTGTTTTTCCATCTCTATTTCCTTTATATCCACGAGCTTGGGCTTTTTTGTTACATTAAAACATGTGTGAGAAAATTCAGATATTAGGATAAATTATTTGAACATAATTCACAATTTATTTCATTTCATTAGATGTCACATTCAGTATCTGCAGTGTGAACTGCTAAATGCCTAGTTGTTTTTTTTTTTTCTTACAACTTTGTAGAGATTAAAAGGAAAGAAAAGAGGATAATTACAGGTTAACTTCAGTCAGCAGTTTAAAAAAGTATTTTGGAAGATTTGATGGATCTTGAGAGCAATACATAAATTAAATTGGACGTTTTGGAGGCCCAAACTCAAATGCATAGATTATAAAGTAGCATGATTTGCTTAATTCCCTTTTTTGCTAATGTTTTAATAACATTTGCAGTGAAAGACAGGATCAGCATCCATTAAATGCTATCAATATTTCTTTATTGATTTAAATCTTCTTTTCTACTTCCTCACCGCTTCCATCACCTGATTTTTAGAACTGAAACATTTAAAATGGAAAGGGACCTTAAACAAGAAATTAGATCATTTGTCTCTTTGAAATTCTCCTCCTACCTCTCCCTCCCAGAAGCAATAATGACTCTAATAACCATAAAAACATACATCTAATACTTTTGTAACACTTAATACATTCCAAATACTGCTAAGAGTTTACATACCTTGTCATATTTAATCATCACAACAATTTTTGAGTTGGTGGTATTGGGCAAAATACAGAATAGGAAATCTAGGTTTATCTGATTAAGTTACTTGTCCTAAGCTAACCAGGTGTTTGGTGGTAAAGTTGGAATTTGAAACTTGGTGTATCTGATGACAGATCTCATGTCCATTATATCTATTCAAATAATCATGATCAACTTTATCTACATAATACCAGACAAAAAGAAAGGAAATAATTTACTTAACATCATTTTGATCTTGAACTAACTGTGATTAGGAAGATCAGATGAGCTATGAGCACCCCTCTACATTTATCTGTCCTCCTTATTCTCAGAAAAATCCCAGCTATGGTCAAGAACAAGAGCCTGACCCAGGCACACTAAATTCTTGATGCTCTCTTCATCCCCTCCTCAATTATTTCCTCCTCTAAGAAGCCTTCTCAGATCCCAAATAACCCTATGATGTGTTCTCACAACTCTATTTACCTCTCACATATAGCACTGTCATTTTTGCAATTTTACTTTTATATGTGCTTTTATTTACTTGTCTGTCTTCCCAATTAAGATATGATTTCCAATATTCAGGGCTATTTGGAATGTTATGTATTTACAGGGAGTAACCCAGTGCCTGACTCATAGTAAATGCTCTAGAAATGTTGGCCAAATGAGTGAATTGATGTCTTGGAACTGATGAGCTTTATCTTCATTCCAATTTAAACAGCTACCTTCTAACAGGTAGGCATCATCCAACAATCCATTGCATTGGTTACTATCAATCATTCCCTGTGTACTCACCCCTTGACTCCCCTTTCTATTTGGAGAACCTAATGCTATCATATTCTACTGAGCCCTTAGAATTCAGCTCTATTTAGAACAAGGTCTCCAACTTCCTTTACCAATTTCCGTGGTCCTTCTTTGACATAACTTCGATCAGAGTTTATCTATCTATCTATCTATCTATCTATCTATCTATTATCTATCTATATACCTAAAGGTTTTGAGAGGTTTGTATCAGGAAAAGTAGATTTGGTGTTTACTTAGAAAACTTCTAGGTAGCAGAATAAAAGATTCTACTCACCTACAAAAGAATAGAACACAGGTCAGGGGGCCTTAGATATGATGACTTTAAGCCATGCTAGTCAGTATGAGCCTGGGGTTTTAAAGCATAGAGATTTTGAGTTTATTATTCTTCTTTTCAACTTCTCATGGGACTGAGGATCAAAAACTTTGCCTTCTATTTACCTAGAAAATTGTGACTACATGAAATCATTCAATAAATATTTATTGAGTACCAGTACCATCCTGGGGATACAAAGAGGAAAGTTACATTAATAAATTACTTAGATATGTTGGAATAATAAATATAAGCACTGCAAGAAAGTATGAATAGATCAACACTGTGGATATTTTCAACCTACTTTCTCTCCATTTATCCAAAAAAATCTACTGAGAACCTATCATGTACCAGGTGCTGTTCTAAGTGCTAAGGAATACAGCAGTGAACAAAATAGACAAAGAGGCTGCCCTCATGGAGTTCAGAAGTAAAATAAAGGCTAAGTTAAATAATTACAAGTGCCAAGGAGAAAAGACTAAAGTGGAAGAAGAACATCAAGTATTTGAATAGGGGGTAGAATTATAGTTAAAGTGGTCAAAAAAGGCTTTACTGATACATCAACATTGAACAAACACCTGAAGGAGATAAAGGAGCAAGACAGAAATTTAGGGGAAGAGCATCTCAAACAACAGGCAAATATAAAGACCATGAAGTAGGTGTGTGCTTAGGGCATTTGAGGAATGACAAGGCAGCCAGTGTGTCAGGGCAGAGGCAAGTTTTAGGAGATGAGGTGGGAAGGAAGAGGTTCATACCCGCCCCTATATGTGGTCCTTCCTAAGGCTGTCTCCTGAGCTCACTTCCTCGCTTTCTACATTCTTCACTTTTACTTCAGATCCATTCCCAGGACTCCACTGATCACAAACTAAATAATGTCTATAAAGAAATTCCTAATATAAAAACAGCAATTGTTAGAATCTCCACATTAACATCAAGTAGCATGACTGTTTTAAAGTATTAGTTATAATATTGTAAAGGTTAAGATGTACATTTTCATCCTAATATTATAAGCTAAATATTTAATTTATATGTAAAGTAACATAGTGATTTAGAGAAGGCATTATTTGAAAGCAACCAAATGTGCTTGAATTTTGATAACAAACTGTATAAACGAGTTGTGGTCTTGGAACTCACTGTCATTAGTAATACTATAAGTAAATAGGAGTGAAGACATAATATTTATTGCATTGCTACCAACTAATTTCAAGAGTTTAAAAATGAAATACTCCTTGTCATGGACATATATACACTACCAAATGTAAAATAGATAGCTAGTGGGAAGCAGCCACATAGCACAGGGAGATCAGCTCGGTGCTTTGTGACCACCTAGAGGGGTGGGATGGGGAGGGTGGGAGGGAGGGAGATGCAAGAGGGAAGAGATATGGGAACATATATATATGTATAACTGATTCACTTTGTTATAAAGCAGAAACTAACACACCATTGTAAAGCAATTATACTTCAATAAAGATGTTTAAAAAAAATGAAATACTCTTAATTATTAGAACATATGTATATAAAACACAGTTTGATACCTTCAGTCATAAGGCAAAAGAAAGCATAGAAAAGAAAACATACACCACATGCAACTGAAAATTATGAGTGAATTCATATATAGTTCAAAACTCTTAATCTCATATTTTTAGAATTAAAATCACAGGTACCAATATCATTGGAGTTAGTAAGAGATTTAAATATGAAAATTGTAGAGTTTAAATTATTTAGCCACCATTATGTGTACATATTTTATACATTTCATTTTCCATTCAAGAATTTTTTGACTTAGAAATTCGCCTTCATTCTGAGGACAACAGGAGAATTAAAACATACAAATTAACCTTTCTGATACTAGAAATTTGTGTTCACAAATATGACTCTTTTCTTTGTTGCGAATTCACTATCAAAACTTGGTATAAATATAAACCATATCAAACCCTTAAACTCTTCTGCATAACTTTTATTTCATATATTTCTAGTACAGAAATAATCAAAAAAGATTTTTCAATGAAATTCAAAATATTTTTGTTCAAAAATTGAAACATGTTGATCATTTTGTGTGTGTGCTCAAAAATATTAAATGAAATATGTTCCTTTTTGTACATCTGTGTTTCAGCTAAAATGCAAATACCCTTTTCCACATTCTAATATCATTCTAATTTTCACAGATTTCTAACATGGGGAAAGATCAATGTCTTAGATACTATATTTCTAAAATATCTTTGAAAATCCATCAAGATTCCATAAATAGTTTTAAGTATCTTTGAAATTTCCATTGTGTTATTTATTTGTTTATTCATTACATTCAACCAATAGTGTTACACAGAAAGCACTGTTATAAAGCAGCCATGTTTGTGTATAAATATAGTATAAATTTGTGTCTTCTAAAATTAATCAGTAAACTAAATACATTAAACATAGATGTATAACACATAGATAGATAACACAAAAAAGCTCTGCAGTTGTTTTCTGACCAGTTTGTTTTAAGAAAGTCAAAGCTATAAGTATGCCACTCAAAGGTAACCCATCATGAGACAGAAAAAGTCACCATTTCAAGAGTATAGAAGAGTAAGGTATCCATTCTCTGATCCATTTGGAGGAAAGTCAGTATGTCTTATCAAAAATGATACAGAATACAGAAAAATAAGATATTTGAACTTCAAACTGAGAGCTGCTATTTTTCGTTCCTATTGAGTGTGTCATATTGGACAAGTCAGTTAATCTCTTTGAACTCCAGTTTTTTCACCTTTATGGCAATAACGATATTTACCTCAAGTATTAATAAGAACCTGTGACAGCCCCATGATAAGTGCCTAGTACATAGCAGGTGCTCAGTAAATACTAATACTGGGTGGTTGTCCAATCAATGAAGGCATAGACATAAAGCTCCTCTTTTTCATATTCATAAATGTTACACTGCTGATAGAGATTCCATCTTCTTCAAATATGCTGAAACATGAAATAGCCACATATACCCTCTTAAGTTTCAATTGATGGTATTTAATGTTCACAGAGTAAAACATAGGATGATTATTCATGAGGGAAGTGACGTATTTGTTCTGCTCGTAGGTTAAGATAGATGATATATCTAAGGCATCTAGTGTAGAATTATGATCAGCTTTGCAATGATCCTTTATAGAAAATGGATCTTTATAGATCCTTTATAGATCCTTTATAGAAAATGGATCTTTTGAGAATGCAGCCTCATGCCCCAAATGAGAGAGAAAAACATTTAGATATTCTTTTATTTTCATGATTCAGCTCTGTGCATAGATTTGTGCAAATGGTCTTTTTTATAAACACTCTTTAATCATTTTTTTTCTAATTCAGCTTATATTTTTGCTTACTTTGACCCTTTATTACATAAATGAAGGGTGAGAAATTTTGTAAAAAAAACATTAATCTTCTGTTTTATTGTGTGGAATTATCATTAGAACATAGCAATTATTTTCTATAACTAAGACTTCAACTGACTAATTAATTAGGCTCAGTGGTACATGATATTAATAAATGAACTGTTATATTCTTCTGGTACAAGTACACAGAAGCTATGGAACCCTAGCTTGAAATGGACATAATTTTCACTGTATACATGTATTTTTTGGTTGAATCATAATTTGTGAATATCAGTAAGATTTCAGTCCTGTAAAAATCAGTATAATTTCTAATTATTTCAATTCTTAATCTAGTTGACTGAGACTGAATTCATTGGTGTAAGCTGCACTATGGTTATGCATTAACGGTGATTTATATTCTTCTCCACTCAAATCACAAATGAAATAGTACTTGCTTTGTGTAATATTCCAGGACAACTTGTTACTTATTAAAGGGTTATTTTCATGCACCAGACCTTGGAAATTCAAATAAGTAAAAGAGTCTGGGGAAAGACTATATGAATTGATAACAAGGATTCTACTTTTACAAGTCTTTTCTTTACATGAGGAAGCAAGGCCACATTAATCCAGAAACTCTAAGCATATAACATAAGTCAGGTGCTGTCTCCATGCACCATCAGTGTGGCATGCTTTAAGTTAAATTGTAATTATGTATTTTCATGTCTTCCTATTCTCTAATTCTTAGACTGTGTGTGAATGGTAATTCCTTAGCACAGCACACAAGTCCATTTTCTATCTATGTTCTAATGATCTATGCAGCCTGTTCCCTATTACCATGTCCCATAATCTGACATGGTGGAGTGTCTCCCAAAGTCACAAATCTTTTCAGGACTCCATGCCCCTGACCAGGATTATCCTTCTATCTAGATGAAAATTCCTCTACTTCTTCACATAGGAAGGTATTCATCCTCTTCCTGGGATCCAGTTCAACAGTCAGCATCTTATTAAAGCTTTACTCAAACTCCCAGGCAAGGTGTCAGCCCTCTCCAATTGCCTTCTGTAAGACCTTGCTCACATCTTCATGTAGAATAACTCTCATTGTGCCAGAACTCCTTTTTTTTTTTTCAAATCTCTCTGTTTCTTCCTCTAGCACTATGGTTCTCAATATCTAGTGTGCATAAGCATGACAAGGATACTGTGCTAAAAATGTACAGTATGAGCATATTATGAGCCCCGTTCTTCATATTCTGAATCAGCTGGCCTCAGCAGGGGCCCAGAAATCTGTTATTTCACTTATAGGTGTTTCTGATGCAGAAATCCAGGGTCACACTTTGTAAACAAACAAAGAAACAAACAAAAAAAACTACACTAATTGTGAATAAATCAACGTCTGAGCAATGTTATTTGTTCTGAATACATAGTTCCAGAAGAGTAATGTTTAATGACTGTGCATTGAATAAATGAATGAGTAGTTTTAAAATACTACATAATTTCTTTGTGAATAATTTGTAAGGTACTTGACAATACAGCCATGTAGTTTCGTGGCTATGTCTACAATTGTTCTCATGGAGTTTTAATTAGTGGTCAATGTCAACTTAAAGTGTGTTACTGAATTTTTGTCCTTGGCACCGTATGTTTTTCCAAATTTTTTTGAAAACTACTTAATAAAGAAATACAAGGTGTGCTAGGAAGTATAACTAATATGCTGGTTTTAAGAATTAGTATTCAAAAAAGTAGCTAAAAATCAACAACAGAAGGCTAAAAGCAAGGTGAACAGTCTCAGAGATCAATGTACATTTCTGCATTTATTTAAAAAAATTAATTCCAAAGATGCAGGATGGTGTTAGAACTGGCTCAACAACAGTTCATTTAGAAAGAACCTAGGTTTTTAGTTGAAAACAAATTCAATGAAACCCAGTAATGTGACATAGCCACTTAAGAAAGCCACATGGTCAGACGATGTTGAAGAACTTTAAAGCAAGAAGCACAGGATATAATAACATCATTTCTTTGTACCAGTCAACTCTCATCTAATAAAATGTACCTCAAGATCACTGTGCCACACTTTAAGATGAACACTTGGACAACAAGAATGTTTTCAGAAGAGAACAACTAGGGTATTTGGTGAAATGAGAATCATGATACACAAAGAACAATTGAGGAAACCATGCCTGTGGTGGACATTCACCCTGGATACTGGCATGTTACTGGTACAGTAATATTGCTTAACAAACAATCACAAAATGTTAGCTTTACACAAAAATAAGCAATTATTTAGCTCTTGTGTTTTGGCTTGGCTGGAGGTTTGCTGCCCCTAGGCTGGGCTTTTTGGGGGCTCTGTTCCAAGTTGTGTGTGGGGCTGGGCTTTGCCTCCCTGAGGTCTGGGCTGTGTGTGTTCACTCTGGAGCTCAGACTAAGGGCACAGCAGTTACCTGGGGAAGCTCTTCTATCGCAACAACAAGAGGGCAAGTGGGAAACACACAGTCCTCTTAAGGTCTAGGCTTAGAAAGGTCATTATTCTATTAGTCAAAGTGAGATACATGATGGTGAGGAATCAGGAAAACATATTCTGCCACTTTTTTGAGAAGGCCTGAAAAATCACACAGCAAAGCGTGTGAACACAGGAGGTGTGAAGAACTGTAGTCAAGAATGCACTCTGCTACACCCTGGATTGGATATCATTAGAGGAACATTATCTTCATAAAGAAAGGCTGAAATGTGGAAGAAAGCTAGATTGACTATGTGTAGCTTCACAAAGCCAATTAGTGATCAATGAATATAAATAGAGATTACAGGATAGGAGATGTTACTTCAGTTTAAGAGTTTCCTAATAAGCTGAAATGTTTAAAAACATGGAGTTAAAGGGAAACAATATGGCATTAGTATAAGGGCCCAGTCTTTGGAATTGGACAGGAATCAGTTCAAAACTTGGATCTTTTGACTATTAAGCTATAAAGTCCTGGGAAAGGTAAACATTCTGAGTCTAGTTTCTTTATTTACAACATGAAGATAAAACTATCCACCTCATTCACTAATATTTATGAAGTACGTAATATAGGCATCTGCATATAGCAACTGCTCTGTACTGTGGCTATTATTATTATTATTAGAGTCTTACTATCTTTAGAAATGGTCAAGTGTTCCTTGACTAGCCCTCCGGACTCCTCTCTTGCCTCTTTCCCACATCTCCTATAATTCAACATTACTAAATATTATACAACATAAGAATACAAGTCCACAATTACACTTGAATTCTAAATCCAAGAGCTTTGACATCAGAATTTTTTTTCTTTAATTGGGTGTGTGAAATCATTAGGTAACAAAAATCTGACCTAAAATAAGAAGCTATTTATAGTCATTTATATCCTGCTAAGTTTAGTTATTCATATTTCAATACAATAATATATTTTGGGCCTAGATGTCACTGGGGGTGATATGAAATATATAGTACATGCACTGTATTGCCTTTTTAAAATACAAACAATTCTGAATGTGAAACATCTAGTTCACAGTATTGCAACTATAGGATTGTGAACCTGTATTTAGGTGCACCAAATTATTTACTATTCTACTTCCAGCACCTAGAAAACAGCAAGTCTGTAATAAACACTAATTTAATGAAACAGTAAAATAAGATATTGCAAATACTATACTAATTATGAAGAATGAATAATATCTATATCTTATTTTAACTCTATTTCACATGCATCTGAGATAAATTCTATTCCCTTTTCTGAAGTCCTCCCAGGATCAAAAGTGTTTTGTTTTTGGTGTTCCCACCCTTATAACTTAAAGTTCACAGATCCACATTTTTTTATCTTGACCATGGTATTACAAGAAAAATATCTCCCTTCTTTCATTACTAGTGTGCAAGTGCAAAAGATCAAGACCTGGAAGGTTTTTGTTTTTGTTTTTTTTTAAGTGCAAATTGACTAAGAAACCAAAGAAAGCAATGAAAGAACACAAAGGTTTTTCAGGAAAGGGACAAAATAGCAACAAATGGAGAACCTACTGACCACAAACGACCAAATCAGCCTGATGCGGAAAAAGGATGATCATAATTTTCTCCAAAGATGACTAACTTCTAGATTTGATGACAACCTCAAATTCTATCCAAATACAATTCTTTTCTTATTTCTATGTGCCATATCCAGGCTTTCCTGTTCCCTTTCTATCATATTAGCTAAATGCCCTGCCACTCCCAACTATTTTATAATCTCACCTGAAGGACATGTGATCCTTTACTAATAAATCATATTTTCATTTCTTTGTCTTTGCACACAAGGATACACTTGCCTGGATAAAATTTATTTCCCTGGTTAAATGGCAGCTTGGTTTCAGTTCTTCTGAGAAGATTTTTGATACTTTTTCTAACCCTACACTTAGATGGCCTCCTATGTACTCTCAAACCCTCTGGCACATCCTTCTAGCATAGTACTCATTACATGTTATGCATTTATTTGCATGTCTGTCTTCCCTAATTGTCTCCAAATAGACCACTCCTGGATTTTAGAACATCTGTGAACAGACCATATAGTGCTCTCAGATAGCCGTTCTGAAGGACTCCATGTTACTGTGCCCTTGGAAGCATTTTCTGGATATGACTTCTTCTCTATCTTGATTATTTAGCATAGAGCAGAATTTAGAAAACATGGCCATGGCTACCTAACACTAGTCTCTAAAGTGTTTAATTTAAAAACATTAATTGTCAGCATGTAAAAATTAGGAAAAAATGATGTGTCAAGCTATATTTTCTGAAAATGGCCACAATAAAATTTTTCATCCTTGAACCATGCCAGTAACCATTGTATGGTGATGTCTAATACCCCTTCTCTTGAATCTGGCTGGACTTGTGACTTGCTTGTAACTAACAATTAGCAAACAATGATGAGGCTAAGTCATAAAAGGCAATGTAACTTCTATTTTGTTCTTTGGGATACTCATATATGCTGCTCTGAACTGCCATGCTATGAGGAAGCCTACGTGACATGGAGAGCACTAAACATGAGTATTCCAAATAGCAGTTCCAATTAAGATATCAACTGACATCTAGCATCAACTGCTAGGAGAAGAACCTCCAGATGATTCCAGCTCCCAGCCATTGAATTAACCTTACCTTTTTAGACTTCCCAGCTGAGGCCCCAGACATAGGAAAGTAGAAAAGGTCACGCTTATTGTGCTTTGTTAACATTCCTGACACGTAAAATCCTCAAGCATAATGAAGATGGTTAACTTGTACCACTTGGTTTTGAGGTGGTTTGTTATGCAGGAATAGTAACAAGAAAAGCTAGATTTCCAGATTTCCTTTGGGGGAAAAAAAAGAACACTACTAGGCCCTTTACCGTACATGGACTACATGGCTACAATATCCTAAAGTTGAGCAGAAGATAGTTGCTTTAGGCAGAGCACACACTTTCCAGTTTACCGCAGGCTTATTGTAATACCTTGATAGTTACATACATTCATGAATATTTATGACCCCTGAAGTATGTTGATTAACTATCTGTTAAATATATTTCTTTCTTTTGGTGGAACTAAACTTCTTTATCTACCATGGAAGTCAGAATTTCATGTTGGGGTCTTTAACTCACCTTAACACTAGGCCTTTTGCCACACGTCAGGTCCTTCAAGAGTCTAAGGTGATCTAATACTACTCATTTCTGAAGCTCTGATTGTATGTGATTTGCCTAATACTTTCCTGTTTCCTGTTGAGGGGTGTCTACAGATCTAAATGAATTTACTGAGGAGAAATGCTGTCATGTCCTGATCTCAGTAAATGATTGAGCAGGTTTCAGTTACTAACTGGACACTTCTTTAAGTTCTTTTTTTAATGTATTAAAAAAAATTCTTTATCGAATTTGTTACAATATTGCTTCTGCTTTATGTTTTAGTTTTTTGCTGTGAGGTATGTGGGACCTTAGCTCCCCGATCAGGGATGGAACCTGCACCCCCTGCATTGGAAGGTGAAGTCTTAACCACTGAACCACCAGGGAAGTCTCCCTTAAGTTCTATTGGGAAATTTGTCATTCAAATGACCAGGGAAAATGATTTTTCTAACTCTTCTTATTAGAGTCTTACAAAATATACCTTAATGTATATTTTTATTTTTTATTTATTTATTTTTAACATCTTTATTGGAGTGTAATTGTTTTACAATGGTGTCTTAGTTTCTCACAGAGTGAATCAACTATACATATACATATAAACCCATATCTCCTCCCTCTTGAGTGTCCCTCCCACCCTCCCTATCCCACCCACTTAAGTGGTCACAAAGCACAGAGCTGATCTCCCTGTTCTATGCAGCTATGCGGCTCAATGGCTGTTCCCCACTAGCTATCTATTTTACATTGGATAGTGTATATATCTCCATGCCACTTTATCACTTCATCCCAGTTTACCCTTCCCACTCCCCATGTCCTCAAGTCCATTCTCTACGTCTGCGTCTTTATTCCTGTCCTGCCCCTAGGTTCAACAGAAGCATTATTATTATTTTTTTTAGATTCCATAAAAATGTATTAGCATATGGTATTTGTTTTTTTCTTTCTGACTTACTTCACTCAGTATGACAGACTCTAGGTCCATCCACCTCACTACAAATAATTCAATTTCGTTTCTGTTTATGGCTGAGTAATGTTGCATTGTATATATGTGCCACATCTTCTTTATCCATTCAGGAGATTAATCTTTTGTCAGTTGCTTCATTTGCAAATATTTTTTACCATTCTGAGGGTTGTCTTTTCATATTGTTTATGTTTTCCTTTGCTGTGCAAAAACTTTTAAGTTTCATTAGGTCCCATTTGTTTATTTTTATTTTTATTTCCATTTCTCTAGGAGGTGGGTCAAAAGGATCTTGCTGTGATTCACGTCATGGAGTGTTCTGCCTATTTTTCTTCTAAGAGTTTTACAGTGTCTGGCTTTACATTTAAGTCTTTAATCCATTTTGAGTTTACTTTTGTGTATGGTGTTAGGGAGTGTTCTAATTTCATTCTTTTACATGTAGCTGTCCAGTTTTCCCAGCACCACTTATTGAAGAGGCTGTCTTTTCTCCATTGTATATTCTTGCCTCTTTTATCAAAAATGAGGTGACCGGGCTTCCCTGGTGGCACGGTGGTTGAGAATCTGCCTGCCAATGCAGGGGACATGGATTCAAGCCCTGGTCTGGGAAGATCCCACATGCCATGGAGCAATCTGGCCCGTGAGCCACAATTACTGAGCCTGCACATCTGTAGCCTGTGCTCCGCAGCAGGAGAGGCCATGATAGTGAGAGTCCCGCAGACCGCAATGAAGAGTGGTCCCCTCTTGCCACAACTAGAGAAAGCCCTCACACAGAAACGAAGACCCAACACAGCCATAAATAAATAAGTAAATAAATAAATAAATAAATATTTTTTTTTTAAGTAGCTTGTTTAAAAAAAAAAATGTGGTGACCATATGTGTCTGGGATTATCTCTGGGCTTTCTATGCTGTTCCATTGATCTATCTGTCTGTTTTTGTGCCAGTACCATACTGTCTTGAATACTGTAGCTTTATATTATAGTCTGAAGTCTGGGAGCCTGATTCCTCCAGCTCTGTCTTTCTTTTGCAAGATTGCTTTGGTTATTAGGGGTCTTTTGTGTTTCCATACAAATTGTGCAATTTTTTGTTCTAGTTCTGTGAAAAATGCCATTGGTAGTTTGATAGGGATTGCATTGAATCTGTAGATTGCTTTGGGTAGTAGAGTCATTTTCACAATGTTGATTCTTCCAATCCAAGAACATGGTAAATCTCTCCATCTGTTTGTATTATCTTAAATTTCTTTCATTCGTGTCTTATACTTTTCTGCGTACAGGTCTTTTGTCTCCTTAGGTAGGTTTATTCCTAGGTATTTTATTCTTTTTGTTGCAATGGTAAATGGGAGTTTCCTTAATTTCTCTTTCAGATTTTTCATCATTAGGGTATAGGAATGCAAGAGATTTCTGTGCATTAATTTTGTATCCTGCTAGTTTACCAAATTCATTGATTAGCTCTAGTAGTTTTCTGGTAGCAACTTTAGGATTCTCTATATATAGTATCATGTCATCTACAAACAGTGACAGCTTTACTTCTTCTTTTCCGACTTGGATTCCTTTTATTTCTTTTTCTTCTCTGATTGCTGTGGCTAACACTTCCAAAACTATGTTGAATAATAGTGGTGAGAGTGGGCAACCTTGTCTTGTTCCTGATCTTAGAGGAAATGGTTTCAGTTTTTCACCATTGAGGACGATGTTGGCTGTGGGTTTGTCATACATGGCCTTTATTATGTTGAGGTAAGTACCCTCTATGCTTACTTTCTGAAGGGTTTTTATCATAAGTGGTGTTGAATTGTGTCAAAAGCTTGTTCTGCATCTATTGACATGATCATATGGTTTTTCTCCTTCAATTTGTTAATATGTGCATCACATTGATTGATTTCCATATATTGAAGAATCCTTGTATTCCTGAGATAAACCCCACTTGATCTTGGTGTATGATCCTTTTAATGTGCTGTTGGATTCTGTTTGCTAGTATTTGGTTGAGGAGTTTTGCGTCTATGTTCATTAGTGATATTGACCTGTAGTTTTCTTTCTTCGTGGCATCTTTGTCTGGTTTTCATATTAGGGTGATGTTGGCCTCGTAGAAGGAGCTTGGGAGTATTCCTCTCCCTTCTATATTTTGGAAGAGTTTGAGAAGGATAGGTGTTAATCTTCACTAAATGTATGATAGAATTTGCCTTTGAAGCTATCTGGTCCTGGGCTTTTGTTTGTTGAAAGATTTTCAATCACAGTCTCAGTTTCAGTGCTTATGATTGGTCTGTTTATATTTTCTATTTCTTCCTGGTTCAGTCTTGGAAGTTTGTGTTTTTCTAAGAATTTGTTCATGTCTTCCATATTGTCCATTTTATTGGCGTATAATTGCTTGTAGTAATCTCTCATGATCCTTTGTTCTTCTGTAGTGTCAGTTTTTACTTTTCCTTTTTCATTTCTAATCCTATTGATATGAGTCTTCTATCTTTTTTTCTTGATGAGTCTGGCTGATGGTTTATCAATTTTGTTTATCTTCTCAAAGAACCACCTTTTAGTTTTTTTGATCTTTGTTATTTGTTTCCTTCATTTCTGTTTCATTTATTTCTGATCTGCTCTTTATGATTTCTTTCCTTTTGCTAACTTCGGGGTTTTATTGTTCTTATTTCTCTAGTTGCTTTAGGTGTAAGGCTAGGTTATCTATTTGAGATGTTTCTTGTTTCTTGAGGTAGGATTGTATTGCTATAAACTTCCCTGTTAGAACTGCTTTTATTGCATCCCATAGGTTTTGTGTTGTTGTGTTTCCATTGTCATTTTTTTCTAGGCATCTTTTGATTTCCTCTTTATTTCTTCAGTGATCTCTTGGTTATTTAGTAGTGTATTGTTTAACATCCATGTGTTTGTATTTTTTACAGATTTTTTTCCTGTAATTGTATCTAGTCCCATAGCATTGTGGTTGGAAAAGATACTTGATACAATTTCTATTTTCTTAAATTTTCAAAGGCTTGATTTGTGACCTAAGATATGATCATCTATCCTGGAGAATGTTCCATGAGCACTTGAGAAGAAAGTGTATTCTGTTGTTTATAGATGAAATGTCCTATAAATATCAATTAAGTCCATCTTGCTTAATGTGTCATTTAAAGCTTGTGTTTCCTTATTTATTTTCATTTTGGATTATCTGTCCATTGGTGAAAGTGGGGTATTAAAGTTCCCCTACTATGATTGTATTACTGTCAATTTCCCTTTATGACTGTTAGCATTTGCCTTATATATTGAGGTGGTCATATGTTGGGTGTATAAATATTTACAAGTGTGATATCTTCATCTTGGATTGATCCCTTGATCATTATGTAGTATCCTTCTTTGTCTCTTGTAATAGTCTTTATTTTAAATCTATTTTGTCTGATATGAGAATTAGTACTCCAGCTTTCTTTGATTTCCTTTAGCATGGAATATCTTTTTCCATCCCCTCACTTTCAGTGTGTATGTCTCCCTAGGTCTCAAGTGGGTCTCTTGTAGACAGAATATATATGGGTCTTTTTTTGTATCCATCCAACCAGTCTATGTCCTTTGCTTGGAGCATTTAATCTATTTACAGTTAAGGTAGTTATCGATATGTATGTTCCTATTACCATTTTCTTAATTGTTCTGGGTTTGTTATTGTAGGTCTTTTCCTTCTCTTGTGTTTCCTGCCTACAGAAGTTACTTTAGGATTTGTTGTAAAGCTGGTTTGGTGGTGCTGAATTCTCTTAGCTTTTGCTTCTCTGTAAAGGTTTCAATTTCTCCATCAAATCTGAATGAGATTCTTGCTGGGAAGAGTAATCTTGGTTGTAGGTTTTTCTCTTTCATCCACTTTAAATATGTCCTGCCACTCCCTTCTGGCTTGCAGAGTTTCTGCTGAAAGATCAGCTGTTAAGCTTATTGGGATTCCATTGTTTGTTATTTGTTGCTTTTTCCTTGCTGCTTTTACTATTTTTCTTTGTATTTAATTTTTGATAATTTGATTAATATGTGTCTTGGTGTGTTTCTCCTTGGATTTATCCTGTATGGGACTGTCTGTGCTTCCTGGACTTGATTGACTATTTCCTTACCCATATTAGGGAAGTTTTAACTATAATCTCTTCAAATATTTTCTCAGTCCCTTTCTTTTTTTCTCTTCTTCTGGGACCCCTGTAATTCAAATGTTAGTGTGTTTAATGTAGTCCCAGAAGTCTCTGAGACTGTAGTTAATTCTTTTCCTTCTTATTTCTTTATTCTGCCCTGTGGTAGTTATTTCCACTATTTTATCTTCCAGGTCACTTATCTGGTCGTCTGCCTCAGTTATTCTGCTCTTGATTCCTTCTAGAGAATTTTAAATTTCTTTTATTGTGTTGTTCATCATTGTTTGTTTGCTCTTTAGTTCTTCTAGGTCCTTGTTAAACATTTCTTGCATTTTCTTCATTCTATTTCCAAGATTTGGATCATCTTTACTATCATTACTCTGAATTCTTTGTCAGGTAGACTGCCTATTTACTCTTCATTTGTTTAGTGTGATGGGTTTTTACCTTGCTCCTTCATCTGCTGTGTGTTTCTTACTCATCTCATTTTGCTTAACTTACTGTGTTTGGGGTCTCCGTTTCACAGCTGCAGGTTAGTAGTTCCCGTTGTTTTTGGTGTCTGCCCCTAGTGGCTATGGTTGGTTCAGTAAGTTGTGTAGGTTTCCTTGTTGAGGGGACTGGTGCCTGTGTTCTGGTGGATGAGGCTGGATCTTGTCTTTCTGGTGGGCCACACTGCATCCAGTGGTGTGTTTTGGGGTGCCTGTGACCTTATTATGATTTTAGGCAGCCTCTCTGTTAATGGGTGTGGTTGTGCTCCTGTCTTGCTCATTGTTTGGTATAGGATGTCCAGCACTATAGCTTGCTGGTCGTTGAGTGGAGTTGGGTCTTAACATTGAGATGGAGGTCTCTGGGAGACCTTTTGCCATTTGATATTTTGTGGAGTTAGGAGGTCTCTGGTGGACCAATGTCCTGAACTCGGCTCTCCCACCTCAGAGGCACAGGTCTGACACCTGGCTGGAGCACCAAGACCCTGTCAGCCACATGGCTCAGAAGGAAAGGGTGAAAAAAAGAAACAAAGAAAAAAATAAAATAAAGTAAAATAAACTTATTAAAATAAAAATTTAAAAATTATTAAAAATAAAAAAAATTAAAAGACAGAAAGAAAGAAAGTAGGGAACAACCAAACCAGTAAACAAATCCACCAATGATAAAAAGTGCTAAAAAATTTACTAAAACAAACAAAAAAACCAAACAAAAAAACGGACAGACAGCACCCTAGGACAAATGCTAAAACAAAGCTATACAGACAAAATCCCACAAAGAAGCAGACACATACACCCTCACAAAAAATAGAAAAAGGAAAAAAATGTATTTATCTATATATATATATAAAAAAGGAGAGCAACCAAATCAATAAACAAATCTACCAATGTTAATAAACTCTAAATACTAAACTAAGATAAACTTAAAACCAGAACAAATTACATGCAGAAAGCAAACCCCAAGTCTACAATTGCTCCCAGAGCCCACCGTCTTGATTTTGGGGCGATTCGTTGTTTATTCGGGTATTCCAGAGATGCAGGGTACATTAATTAAGTTGACTGTGGAGATTTAATCCACTTCTCCTGAGGCTGCTGGGAGAAATTTCCCTTTCTCTTATTTGTTCGCACAGCTCCTATGATTCAGCTTTGGATTTGGCCCCACCTATGCGTGTAGGTCACCTGAGGGTGTCTGTTCCCACCCAGACAGGACGCATTTAAAGGAGCAGCTGATTAGGGGGCTCTGGGTCACTCATGCCCCAGGGGGAGGGAGGGGCACGGAATGCAGGGCTAGCCTGCTGTGGCACAGGCCAGTGTGACATTGCAGCAGCCTGAGGTGTGCTGTGTGTTCTCCCGGGGAAGTTGTCCCTGGATCATGGGACCCTGATGGTGGCGGGCTACACAGGCTCCCAGGAGGGGGTGTGTGGATAGTGACCTGTCCTTGCACACAGGCTTCTTGGTGGCTGCAGCAGCAGCCTTAGCATTCCATGTCTGTCTCTGATGTCTGTCCTGGTAGCCGTGGCTCCCGTCCATCTCTGGAGCTAGTTTAGGCAGTGCTCTGAATCCCCTCTCCACACGCACCCTGAAACAATGGTCTCTTGCCTCTTAGGCAGTTCCAAACTTTTTCCCGGACTCCCTCCTGGCTAGGTGTGGTGTACTAGCCCCCTTCAGGCTGTGTTCATGCAGCCAACCCCAGTCCTCTCCCTGGGATCTGACCTCCGAAGCCAGATCCCCAGCTCCCAGCCCCCACCTGCCCTGGCAGGTGAGCAGACAAGTCTCTCAGGCTGGTGAGTGCTGGTAAGCACTGATCCTCTGTGTGGGAATCTCTCCACTTTGCTCTCTGCACCCCTGTTGCTGCACTCTCCTCCATGGCTCCCCCTCCACCACCCCCCATGTCCACCAGTGAAGGGGCTTCCTAGTGTGTGGAAATTTTTCCTCCTTCACAGCTTCCTCCCAGAGGTGTAGGTCCCATCCCTATTCTTTTGTTTCTGTATTTTCTTTTTTCTTTTGCCCTACCCAGGTACGTGGGCAGTTTCTTGCTTTTTGGGAAGTCTGAGGTCTTCTGCCAGCATTCAGTAGGTGTTCTGTAGGATTTGTTCCACATGTAGATGTATTTCTGATGTATTTGTGGGAAGAAAAGTGATCTCCACCTCTTACTCCTCAGTCATCATGAAGGTCTCCCCTTAATGTATATTTTTAAATACAAGTTGACTATTTAGGCAAGCAGTTAAGATGTCATCAAAATTAACCTTAAATTAACAAAGAATCAACAAATACAATGAATGCCTAATGAATAATTTGAAGAAACCCATTGTTTCTTTCTAAAACTAACAGTTATCTTAGATACTTAAAACAAGTATGTCAAATGAGAATAACAAAAGAATAGTGTGTATCAAGAGCTGAATTCCCACTCTGTTAAGGTATCTTCAAACAATACCAAATCCACTATTTGTGCAGAGGTCTGTGGATGTGTGAGAAAGCCACAAACTGAACTACTAGATTAACTGTGGGAAAATATCTCACATCCAATAACCATCTGTAAATTCAATCTCATCATTGACTATAGCTTGAGACATAAGAGAATTGAATTACAAAATGAGGGTGAATCACGTTATAGCAAGTTGTGACACTTAAATGAATAGGACAAGATGTTTTATTACAACTTTTATTAAATTACTGGGTAACTGCAGTGCCTTATATGTAAGTTTTCATTAGAAGTGTTTTTGTAGAATCTTAGTATCAAATACAAGGGCTCACATTAAACTTATCGCCTAAAATAAATAGTTAAGTAATTTCTTTTTTTTTTTTTCCTGCCTAGACGTATCCTTTTGTCAGAGCCCTTTGAAAAGCATGCAGATAACTCACTACATTCCTGTTACATTATATTATATTCCCTCTGGATTGTTCAGGTATATAACAAGTCTGTTGAATCAATAAATCTATTTAGATTTTTCAGACAGTATTTATTAGTCTTTAAGTCTGAGGTCTCTGGAGTTAACAAATGTGATTTTGAAGCCAATGTTTACTACTTGAATGAACATGAGAAAGTCATTTAATATTTTTAAGCTTCAATTTTTCTCTGCCTCAAATGTTATTGCAAGGATTAAATGAGATAAATATCCTAAACAATTAGCATAGCAGCCAGCACAAAACTAATGCTAGTTACCATGAAATCATTAGGGCCAAGCAGCCTCTGAACAACAGAGCAGTGGTCCCCACTGTGGGGGCTCTGACCCTCAAGGAGCTAATTTGTGCCAGGGTGTCCAAGAAGTTATCTCTTCACAAATATATATTTATATTTTCATGTATATTGTAACTCTTTTTAGTATAAATGTTTTCTCATTAATAAAATACAAATTAATTTAAAAGCACTGCTGTTTCCATAGCAAATGTATGTCATTTTTTATATCTTCAAGCAACTGACACTAATATGTACAATGACTGGTCGCTGAGGTTTGATAATTATTTTGGATGTTGTGCAGGACCTCTTTCCATTTGCCTTCCCACTTCCACCCTTCTCTCCAGCCTACTCTGTACCTGGGATGACTAATGGCAACTCCATCTACTCAGTTTCTTGTCCTTTGCCTCCTAATGGGTTCAACCAATGGGAACAAAGTGAGGTCAGGGTATTAACTCCTGAAATTCCTCTTTGTGGGTTGGCCTCCGCTACGATTCTGTTTCAAAGGAGAGGCCTCTTTCTTTATCAGAAGGCCTCTCTGACAGCTTTCTATCTTCCTTCCATTCCTAGTTTTTGGTGATAAACACATTGCCCCAGGGATACTAGCCCTGCGCACTACATTTTCCCTTGTGGTTTCCTTATACTCTGAAAAGAGTTCAATTATTAAACTCTCTTCAAATTATCTTAATTTAAGAGTCTCATTTTTCACCTGCTGTGTAGACCCTGACAATTACAGATATTCCAAGAGAGTCTTCATTCTAGAAAACTTTGGGAACTACTGCCTTATATACGAGACGGACCTTTATCTTTCCTCCCCTAGCACATTCCTCCATTAACCTAGAGAAGACAGGATTATTTTCCAGGTTGTGTGAGTCACACACCTGATTCATGTTTTGAGGGAAGTGAAACCTTCCTTTTTGATATTTGCCTATTACAAATCTGCAGTTAGAAATTTACTTTGGAAAATTACAAATTCATAATATTTCACATCCAAGTTAAAATCCTGTAAGAATCAAAGATCAGAATTGGTCTTTTGACTTTAATTTGCAATATTACTATTTGTCTCTAAGTACATGAAAGTCACTTTTTTCTACGTTTATGATTTGGATTGGTGTAGAGTCTTGCATTGAAAAGAAACAATTTGTTGGTAAAGGCTTGAGAATTTATGTGATTTTAGAAGATTGATCTCTGAAAATGTTAATGACTTTGAGCAGTACATAAAAAAATAGGATATCAGAACATGAACAGAATTTAATATTTGGTCCAATTAAAGGTGTTGATCACAGGATGTAACTCTTCATAAGCCAAAGACTGCCCTGCAATTTGAAAGTTGCATAATAAACTCATCAGTCTATTTCTTTACTTTTTCTCCTCATAGACACAGAGCAAGAGAAAAAGATGGTCAGAGACACCTCATATCATTGTCATCTTTACCAGTCCTTAATGTGTCATTTAGTTGAGCTGCCTCCTAAGGAATTTTTAGCAAAATTCCTTTTCTGATCCATTTGAAATTTTCCACAACTATCAACACCTTACAAGACAACTGGGGATTAATTAAAGTTGTTATACTTTCTGAACTCTACGTGAACCTTTGTAGGGTTGTTACCTTGTGAACTTCCTTTAGACTCTCTATTAAAGATGAAATAATTATTCCATTTAGGCACCTGTCAGATCCTACTTTATAATTTCCACAAATTCTGTATTCACTTGTGTTGACAAACTAGTCACTTAAAGGCCCTTTTATCTAAACCTTTTTCCTTTTATCTCAGTTCTGCTAAGTCACACAAAACCTATTGTTTTACCTTCAAGTTTCTAAATCAGCATTTCTTCTGATTTGACCACTTCAATGTCGAAATAATACTCACATTGTTTGTAAATGATGGAGAAGTTTTATGTTCACACATTTCTCTTTATTTCACTTCTTTAAAAGCTTTCTCCATTTCCCTCCATAAGTCCAAATAATACTTTAAAAAGTACAATTAAAGAACCATCACTTGAAAAAGAAAAAATTCCATACTGATTCTTGTAGAAAATAAACTTTCTCTCACTTCTAATTCCTAATACTTGATTACTCTATAGTAGTTGTTTTACTTAATTTAAATATAAATGCAGCTTGCATATATGACTCCTCCACCAACAAATTATTAGGAGAAAATGTTAAAATATATTTAAAAATTGAAAAATATGTATTGTGACTGTATGGTGAGCATACTCTCTGGCACAAGTAATCATTTAATCAGTGCTTATTTAACTAAACTGTTATTTTTATCTTCTGTTGTCATAGTTGGATCAATAGAAGTAATCTAAAAGTAGATATTTAATTCATTATATAATAAATTTTCTCAGTGTTTATCCATTTCTATTACAAATCAGTATTATATTTAAACATTTTTCCTCACAGAGTTTTCTGAAATAATAGTGCTAACTTCATTCATTCATTAATGCATTCATTTATTTTTTATTCATTTATTCAATAAATATTGAGAACCTATTGCATACCAGACAGTATCCTAGTATTGAGTATATGCTTTTACCAAAATAGGCATCTTATAATTATTATAATATAGAGTATTAGTATTATTGTAACTAACTTCATGACCTTCTTTCTTTATCCCTTCTGCTTTAGCACTAAGATACCTCAGAAATAAATATATATTTTGTCAGTAAAAATGATACATAAAATTCTGAATATTGTATTCTCTTTGAGCGATGAGGCACTTATTTTTTTATCCCCATCATGTAGGTACATATTAGGTCCGACATTCATGCAGTCAATGATCATCTGTTCAGCGCATACCCTATGAAAGCCTCAATGTTATGTGCTGTGAGGGACATGAGGGTGTATCAGACTAGGATTCTGGGCAAGTTAAGGATGACAAGGGACATATACACAAATGATCCCAACACAAGGCAGAAAAAGAAAGTGCCATAGAGAAATAAAGATATGATGCTGTTGGAATTCAGGGTGGAAACAGATTATTCACAAATATAGGATTAAGGAAAGACTTTCAGAAGAGTTGGTTTTTAAGATGGGTTTAGGAGGATGGGAAGAATTTAGCTACAGAAAATTGAATGGATAAGAAAGGGAAAAGAGAAGGTAGCAGAGTGCATAGAAAATATAATTTTACATATAAATTATACTTCATTAAATCAAGATAAAATGGGTTTTCCAGATTATTCTACATCACCATTAAATTTTATACATAATTATGTTCAATTATCCTAGTATTCACTTTTCAAATATTCAAAATAAGTTATTGTAATCCCCAATTTTTTCTTAGGGTGGATCAAACCCAATTAAATCTAACCAGAATAAAGATGCAGAAAATTCCTCACTTTCAGAAAATTATTCCCAAATCTCTACAAATTGAATGTAGCTCTAAAGCTACATCAAGAAATGATTTGACTCTATTCTAGCAGTGCTTGTAGAGTGTGATAATTGTGTTTCTGCCAAATAGTTTCTGAAGCAAGTTACAAAACTTTATTATCACTATTTTTATGCACTAATATATAATGATGAGATAGAAATTTGATTGAAAATATTAGCAAATGTTTTAAATACATAGCCAATTTGCATACAGTACTCTATTAGTGTCTGTGATGTGATGCAAAACTTTCCTGCATCCTAAGTAACTGTGCTGTGTTCCAATATGTAACTGGAACACTTAAGAGAGCAGAAGCTCTTGGCTTATGATGTCTTTTTTATTTACCCTACTACAAAGTAACCAAAGACTCAAAGTAAAATGTTCATTTCCATAATGATATCTTAATTTATGCTGAGCTTTAAAGGTATCTGTTCACATGACTTTTTTTTTTTTTTTTCTAATTGCCTACGTTTCCCTAAATAGAATTCCCTTTCACCCCTTTCACTATGCTGTCCCTCAGGCCATGAAAAAATCACACTCATGCAATATGATGTGTAGATGTCCTACACTCCATAATGACCTTAAAGTGTTTCTTTCTTTGCCAGTTTCCTCCTCCAAATATTACTTAATGCATTCAAATCTCTTTGGGTGGCAATAAGTTGATCAGTAAATGGTCAATGCTATGATTTTGTTTTTGTGACAATTAGTCCTATTGGTTTCTGAGAATCACATATAGGGGAGAATCATTTAACTAATTATCACATGGATTCCTTTCCTATGAAATGTGTAACTTATTTTCAGAAAAAATACTTAGGCAATTGATTTTTCTAAAGATGTATATACCAACTTTATTCATAATAACACAATATAGGAATAACTCAAATGTCCTTCAACCGGTGAATGAGGAAATTGTGGTACCTCCATACAATGAAATGCTACACCATAATAAAAAGGAACAGAGTACTAATACACACATCAACATGAATAGATATGGAATGCATAAGAAGCCAGACTGAGAATGTTACATTTTGCAATGCTTCTACTTATATGACATTCTAGAAAAGGCAAAACTGCAGTGACAAAAAGTGAATCATGTTTCCCAGGGCCTGGGGTGGAGAAAAAGTTGACTCTAAAGGGCAATAAGGAAACATTTGGGGCTGA
This sequence comes from Balaenoptera ricei, assembly GCF_028023285.1. NCBI lineage: Eukaryota > Metazoa > Chordata > Mammalia > Artiodactyla > Balaenopteridae > Balaenoptera > Balaenoptera ricei. The sequence continues at coordinate 47,286,725 of NC_082649.1, read as the reverse complement.
TTAAATAGCCCTATATCATAATTTTGGTGGTGGTTACATGATAGTTTGTATTGGCCAAACTTATACAACTGTATCCTAAATGGGCAAATTTTACCATATGTAAATTATACTTCAATAAATCTAACTTTTAAAAAGTAAAAATTCATTAATATCACAAATTCTGAGTCTATATAAATTTATTCAATAATCTCTGAGATCCATCAAGAAAGGAAAGAAAATTTTTTTTGCTTTTTTCATTTGTAATTCACTTTTATCTTTGATGATCCTCCCCCACCATTTCCTTCATACCATATTTTATGAAAACATTTTTTTTCTATATAAGGATTGCAGGTGGTTTGAACTCAAAAGTGAGGAAGAAGGGCTTGGAGAAATATGATTTTATAGACTGAATGTTTGTGTCCTCCCAAATTTCATATATTGAGTTTGTAGTTCACTTTAATTTTTTTTTTTATTTTCTACTGGAGTAGAGTTGATTAACAACATTGTGTTATTTTCAGGTGTACAGCAAAGTGATTCAGTTATACATATACTTATATCTATTCTTTTTCAAATTCTTTTCTCATTTAGGTTATTGCAGAATATTAAGCAGAGTTCCCTGTGCTATACAGCCTTGTTAGTTATCCATTTTAAATATAACAGTGTATACATGTCAACCCCAAACTCCCAATTTGTCCCTCCCACCCGTCCCCCCTGGTAACCATAAGTTCATTCTCTAAGTCTGTGAGTCTGTTTCTAAGTTTTGTAAATAAGTTTGTTTGTATCACTTTTTTTAGATTCTGCATATAAGCGATATCATATGATATTTGTCTTTCTCTGTCTGACATACTTCACTTAGTATGATAATCTCCAGGTCTATCCATGTTGATGCAAATGACATTATTTCTTTCTTCTTAATGGCTGAGTAATATTCCATTGTGTATATGTACCATACCTTCTTTATCCGTTCATCTGTCATTGGACATTTAGGTTGACTCCATGTCTTGGCTATTGTAAACAGTGCTGCCATGAATATTGGGTTGCAAGTATCCTTTCAAACCATGGTTTTCACTAGATATATGCCGAGGAGTGTTGCTGGATCATATGGTAGCTCTATTTTTAGTTTCTTAAGGAACTTCCGTAATGTTATAGTGGCTTCACCAATTTACATTCCCACCACAAGTGTAGGAGGGTTCCATTTTCTCCACACCCTCTCCAGCATTTATTGCTTGTAGACTTTTTGATGATGGCCATTCTGACCTGTGTGAAGTGATACCTCATTGTAGTATTTTTTTTAATTAATTAATTTATTTATTTATTTATTTTTGGCTGTGTTGGGTCCTCATTTTTCTGTGTGAGGGTTTTCTCTAGTTGTGGCAAGTGGGGGCCATTCTTCATCGTAGTGTGTGGGTCTCTCACTATTGTGGCCTCTCTTGTTGCGGAGCACAGGCTCCAGACGCACAGGCTCAGTAGTTGTGGTTCATGGGCCTAGTTGCTCAACGGCATGTGGGATCTTCCCAGACCAGGGCTTGAACCCATGTCCCCTGCATTGGCAGGCAGATTCTCAACCACTGTGCCACCAGGGAAACCCACTCATTGTAGTTTTGATATGCATTTCTCTAATAATTAGTGATGTTGAGCATCTTTTCATTTGCCTGTTGGCCATTTGTATGTCTTCATTGGAGAAATGTCTATTTAGGTCTTCTGCCCATTTTTTAATTGGGTTGTTTGTTTTTTTGATATTGAGCTGCATGAGCGGTTTGTAAATTTTGGAGCTTAATCCCTTGTTGCTCACTTCATTTACAAATATTTTCTCCCATTCTGTGGGTTGTTGTTTCATTTTGTTTATGGTTTCTTTTGCTGTGTAAAAGCTTTTAAGTTTCATTAGGTACCATTTGTTTATTCTTGTTTTTATTTCCCTTACGCTAGGAAATAGATGGAAAAAGATATTGCTGTGATTTATGTCATATAGTGTTCTGCCTATATTTTCCTCTAAGAGTTTTATAGTATCTGGTCTTACATTTATGTCTTTGATCCATTTTGAGTTTATTTTTGTGTATGGTGTTAAAGAATGTTCTAATTTCATTCTTTTACATGTAGCTGTCCAGTTTTCCCAGCACCATTTACTGAAGAGACTGTCTTTTCTCCATTTTCTCCATAGTCTTGCCTCCTTAGTTGTAGATTAATTGACCATAGGTGCATGGATTTATTTCTGGGCTTTCTATCCTGTTCTATTGATCTATGTTTCAGTTTTTGTGCCAGTACTATCCTCTTTTGATGACTGTAGCTTTGTAGTATAATCTGAAGTCACACAACATGATTCCTCCAGCTCGATTTTTCTTTCTCAAGATTGCTTTGGCTATTTGAGGTCTTTTGTGTCTCCATACAAATTTTAAGATTTTTTTTAATATTGATTCTTCCAATCCAAGAACATGGTATATCTTTCCATCTGTTTGTGTCATCATCAATTTCTTTCATCAGCCTCTTATAGTTTTCTGAGTACAGGTCTTTTGCCTCCTTTGGTAGGTTTATTCCTAGGCATTTTATTCTTTTTGATTCAGTGATAAGTGGGATTGTTTCTTTAATTTCTCTTTCTGATCTTTCATTCTTAGTGTATAGAAATGCAACAGATTTCTGTGTATTAATTTTGTATCCTGCAACATTACCAAATTCATTGATGAGCTCTAGTAGTTTACTGGTAGCGTCTTTAGGATTTTCTATATATCTGATGATGTCATCTGCAAACAGTGACAGTTTTACTTCTTTTCCAGTTTGGATTCCCTTTATTTCCGTTTCTTCTCTGATTGCCAGGGCTAGGACTTCCAAAACTATGTTGAATAAAAGTGGTAGGAGTGGACATTCTTGTCTTGTTCCTGATCTTGGAGGAAATGCTTTCAGCTTTTCCCCTTTGAGTATGTAGGTTTGTCATATATGGCCTTTATTGTGTTGAGGTAGGTTCCTTCTATGCCCACGTTCTGGAGAGTTATTATCATAAATGGATGTTGAATTTTGTCAAAAGCTTTTTCTGCATCTGTTGAGAGGATCATATGGTTTTTATTCCTTAATTTGTTAATATGGTGTATCACATTGATTGATTTGTGTATACTGAAAATTCCTTGCATTCCTGGGATATATCCCACTTGATCATGGTGTATGATTCTTTTAATGTATTGTTGGATTTGCTTTGCTAGTATTTTGTAGAGGATTTTTGCATCTATGTCCATCAGTGATATTGGCCTGTAATTTTCTTTTTTTGTGGTATCTTTGTCTGGTTTTGGTATCAGAGTGATGGTGGCCTCCAGAATGAGCTTGGGAGTGATCCTTCCTCTGAGATTTTTTGGAATAGTTTCAGAAGGATAGGTGTTAACTGTTCTCTAAATGTTTGATAGAATTTGCCTGTGAAGCTGTCTGGTCCTGGACTTTTGTTTGTTGGAAGTTTTTAAATCACAGTTAAGAAAGGAAAGGAATTCTTGATTCCATATGTTTTAAGAATTTTCTTTTCAGAGCACCAATAACATTTCCCTAGCTTTTGTTTTAAAAATGAAAATTATGTTTCTGGGGAAAAAATCCACACTGAACAAGTGCCTTGTTTTTATTGTTATCTTAATGATGAATTCACTAAAATAATCTCTAAAAATAACAGTATTTTTATTAAATACAAGCTTGTTCAATGAGTTGATTGGTTATGATAATCATCTAGTCTTAAAAGAACACACTACTATTTCATTATTAGCAATTGCAAGATTATTATATTTTACCTCTCACAGTCTAGTAAGCAACTGAATAATTCAGGAGGGCAATGAATAAACCCAGTGCTAGAAACTTTCACATAATGTAACTGATATTCAGATACAAGAAACAAAATAGCAGAATTAGAAATCATCCTGAGAAGGATGTGTAAAACAATGTATAGCTTACCTTTGTGCTTGGGTGGCATAGCTATTGTCATAAGTCTCATATGTCTGGTCATCGTATTCACCCCCATAGCCATCATCATAACCCTGAGGCAGAAAATGGTAGAAAGATGGATTAGCAATCAATTTAAGTAACTATGATCTGTTTTTGATTAATGAGATTTTATATAAGGTGACCTTAATTTAGTTTTTACGTGTGGTTATTCTGCATCATATTTTACTAGATTAACAATTTCCATACAACACTGAATAAATCTATCAGATTTTAATATTTAATCATTAAACTCAGCATATCATTGAAGTAGCAATACCTACTCCTGGATTTATTTAGAATTTTGAGCAATATTAATGAAAACAATTTTAAAATTTCAAAATATATTTTTTTGAAAAACTATGAGTAGATAAGAATAATTATGATAACCTAATGGTGATACTAATCTATTTGTTACAACCCTACTGGGATTTTTTTCTTCCTTAATAATAATCATAATCATAATTAAGATTGTAACTAAAATCTGGATTCCTCAGTAAAGAAGATGTAGTAATTATTGTTTGAAAAAAAGAAAGGGAAAAAGTAAAGAAGAAAAGAAGGAAGAAAGAAAGAAAAGGGAAAAGGAAGGAAGAGAGGAAGGAAAAGGAAAAAGAACTGAAATAAAGACTTTTTACTTTGTTGTGCATTCTATGGCTTTTAAATCTCATGAGTAAAATTATGTTGTGTGGTGGTTTAATTATCTGACTAAATTCATGCTAACAAAGTTAAAGCAGATTTGTGATTCTAGAATGTGCAAGCAAGGTAGCAAATATACATTCCAGTTATACATTGCTCTACGAGTGATTTAGTTTTATTTCCCTTTGTGGTCATAAACTTTATTCTACATCATAGCCATCCATCTTGATTACTCTCACCTTCTGAGAAAACCTTTAGCTTTTCTGCTTCTGGACCTTTGCTGCTGTATCACTTTCCTTGGAATGTACTTCCATCCCACCCTACCAATTCTATAACTCCATTTCAGTCTGGAGGCTTGCAAATCGCTCTCCTTATTGTGTTCAGAAATTTAAACAGAAAAAAGTGCAGATGTGAAAGTTTCCACATTAATTTTGACTAAGACTTTTGAGTCCATTTAATCTGAAGACAAATATTTTTCATCAACTTAAGGAAGTTTTAAAAATATTACTTCTTCATTACTTCCACATCTGGTTTACCTGTTATATAATGCTATTTTGAGATTTTCTGTCCAACCTCATTTTCTTGTATTTTTCCATTAATGATTTCCATTTCATCATATTTTTGCTCTGCAGTATGGAACAGTTTCTCCATTTGATCTTTGAATGTTCTAATTAAGTTTCTATTGATTTTTAAAAAAAATAATCTAAAGTTAATTTTTGTATATGAAAATATTGGATACAGATTATTTTAAAATAGTACTGAAAGGTTTATGTACAAAAATCAGCAGCTACTTGTCTTGTCCCTCTCCAAATTCCAGTTTTCATTTAGCATTTTTATCTATTATTTTAGTAGTATTTTAGCATTTATTTTTGTGTTATTAAGTAATATGTTTAAATTTATGTTGTTTGATTTATGAATTTTAGTGGTCTTTCTATTGACTGGCCATTCATGTTGTGAAGGATTTAGTTCTATTGTAGACTCCTCTCAATATGTCTCCCTATAACTGTCTTCCTAATATAGTTTCATCATAATTTTTCATTAACTAGTAGATGTCTACCTTGTTACTGAGTAATAAATAATTATTATTCATAAATGATCAAAATAGATTAGTATAATTCTGTTTTATTTTCATATCTTTTTGTTTCTCCTAAAGTTAGTAATTGCTCATTCACTTTATTATTTTCTTGGTTTTCTATATTAGAATTATTTGTCTTCTATTGTCCCAATAGTTATCCTAATCTATCAATAATATTTCCAAATATTCCAAAACATCAGATAATCTCTCACTTCCTTTTGTGCTTCACAGAGACCAACTCCCACAGGAGTTGGTCTAGACTGGTCTAGACTGCTGAACTCCTAAGCCTGAAGGCAGAGTAGTTTTTCTCCAACCTCCCACCCACCACTGTTTGCGTGGAATTCCCTTTTACCAAATTCCATCTTCTGCTTGTTCTCATTTCTTCCTGAAACATCTCTTCCAGTAAACTCTATTAAGAGGTATATTGGAGAGAAATATTTACATTCTCTCTCTCTCTCTCTCTCTCTCTCTCTCTCTCCTCTTTAGCTACACTCTCCCACCATACCTAGCTTTTATATTTTACCTTTATGGGTGAAGAATTTATATTATATGGAAAAGTTAAATAATAGTACAATGAATTCATCTACTCTTCATCTACATATGCCAATTTTGTCCCACCTACATTATCTCACTATATATATGTATGTATATATATATGTGTGTGTGTGTATGTATATATATTCTAAGCCGTGTGTAAGTCTGCTCCAGAAATATATTTCATCACTAAATAGCTCAGCTTGCATCTCCTGAGTATAAGGATATGCTCCTACATAGATACAATATTATTACTCCCTCAAAAAAGCTCACAATAATTTCATAATATCATTTACTGTGAAGTCCATAGTTAAAGTTCTGTTATTGTCAAAAACAGGACTTTTATAGCTATTTTTTTAAATTAATTAATTTATTTATTTTTGGCCTTGTTGGGTCTTCGTTGCTGCATGCTGGCTTTCTCTGGTTGTGGTGAGTGGGGGCTACTCTTGGTTGCAGTGCATATACTTCTCACTGCAGTGGCTTCTCTTGTTGCGGACCACGGGCTCTAGGTGCACGGGCTTCAGTGGTTGTGGCTCGTGGGCTCTAGAGCACAGGCTCAGTAGTTGTGGTGAAGGGCTTCGTTGCTCTGTGGCATATGGGATCTTCCTGGACCAGGGCTCAAGCCCGTGTCCCCTGCATTGGCAGGCGGATTCTTAACCACTGAACCACCAGGGAAGCCCCTATTTTTTTTTAATCAGAATCCAATCAAGATTCATGAATTGCATTTAATCATTATATCTGTTTAGTCTTTTTGAAACTAGCATAGTATTCCAGCCTTTTATTGCTTTTCATAACACTAACTTTTTGAGTAGTCTGTACCAGTCTTTTTGCAGACTGTCCCACATTCTGAATTTGTCTGATTATTCTCATAATTACATTCCCACTGAATAGTTTTGAAAGAACACTACATATGTGATATTGTGCTGAACATTTACAAATTTTAAAATTCTAGCTCCACACGACTGATTGGTTGAGTATAACAGTTTAGGCTGAAAATTATTTTCAATCAAAATTTTGAGGGCTTTGATTCAATGTTTTCTATCATTACATACCTGTGGTCTTGAGAATTCCTGCTACTTGTATGTGACCTAGTTTTGTTTTGTCTCATTTTATTTTTTCCGTTTCTAGATGTTTTTACATTTTTTCTCTGATGTTTTGAAATTTCCCAATGCTGTGCCCATGTGTGTGCATTTCCTTTTATTCCTTGTGCTGGGTACTTAATAAGCTCTCTCCATCTGGAAGCTTATACTCTCCATTTCTGGGAAGTGCTTCATTTTTCTTCTCACTTTCTAGAACTCTCACTAGTGAGATGTTGGATCTTCTGGATTGGTGCATTAATTTTATCTTTATGTCCTATGTGATATCTCTTATTTTTTATTTTACTAATGGGAGAATTCTATAAATTCATCTTCCAACCATTCTATAAAATAGCCACACATATGTTCTAATAACTATTAGGGTGTGGAGAGGAGATTTCCTTGTATCAGCATCCTATCCTCATCCCAAGGCCTCATCTCCTCTCGGGTAGAATAAGAGTTATCGCAGTTAGAATTCTCAGTGCTGCAACTGGCAGCGCCTGTTCCCAGCTCTCTTTCCTGGTCGTCCACCTGGCTCTGTAACTGGGGGATTAATGATATTTGCCACACGTGTCTCTTTTCTAACACCCAGGCTATTGTTCCTCTTCCAAGTTTGTAAAAATTTAGCTTCATTCATCTCCACGTCCTACTCAGGACTCAAGAGCTCTAACTTCCAACAGGAGGCAAGCAAGTTTTGTTTTGTCTTCTTCCTTTTTTTTTTTTTTTTTGCTGTGTGTTTGTGTTCTATAGCAAAGGGATAGAATAGCCATGGGGTGGCAGGTGCAGGTCTTTGAGACCTTCAGCCTCCTGAATTCCCTTCCTTTCTCCTATTTCTAGCTGTTAAAATACTACTGATTTCTAAAGGCCATTTACATTACATGATTTCAGGAAGATATTCCTGCTTCTACCAAGCATAAGGTAACCCTCTGCCCTCTGAATTTAATAGCCTGTTGTTTTCTTCTCACTGTTACCCAGAATGTCTAAACATATACCATATTTATTTTTCTATAATTTTCTCTTTTTAAATGTATGCTCCTGAAAAGCAAGTTAGTCCCTTTTTGGTGCCTTGTGGTGCTTAGCATAGTGTATTCCATAGAGTATTCATTCAATAAATATGTATTGAATTGTTAAATTAGTACAAAGGAGACTATTCTCATCCAGTGTAGATATGGATTGACTCAAATCAATCACCACTAAAAGGGGAATATTACAAATGATGAGTAGAGAATAGTATTATCTCTATTTATGAAGAATAGCTTTACCGTTTGGTCTGTAGAAGACTATTATATTTTCTTTCCTCATTTACACTTTCACTTTTCAAAAATATTAACACAGAAAATCCACAGAATAGATAGAAATCTTTCCTGACAACCCATAATTTCCTGAAGCATATAGTGAAGTTGTCCATAAATACTTGTACTTTTGTAAAAGAGAAAGTAAATGTGGATACTTATACTTAATCTATTATTGTTTACTACCAGTTGATGTAAATATTTATGCAGTTTTCTTAGGACAGGTAAAAATATAGATCATGCTGGTGATGTTCTAAGGTAAATCACTAAAATAGATATGCTTCCAAAATGACCAGTCAGTATCTGCAAGAGATTCAAATTAAATAAGGGTATTCAACTAAAATCTCAAAACACAAAAGATCAAAAATTCTAAAAATTTTTCCCACTTTTGCTCCATTGTTTCTTTTGAAGAAATTACCCAGCCTATTAACACATTTGTACTAATAAATTAAGACTCTTTTAGAAGTTACTTATCCTATCACAGTCTCAAAGTAGAATTTCCTAAAGAATAAAGGGTACATCTGATGTCCCAGTAAAGGAAAAACCTCCCTCTACAACTAAAAGTTTTAACTCTATTTCCTTCTAGCTGAAGACAGATGATTTGGCATCTCTCACAAAAAAGAAAATGCTCAAGGAGATAAGATTCATTTCTTTTGGGGACATGAAGAATATCCCTTTTACCTAGAATTTCTTCATATTTGTGAAGTTATAAATTCTTTAGTTTTCTATATTTGAGCCAAATAAAAGCAGATCCTCATTGGATTCTTTAGGAAACACAATCTTGGTTATCTTCTAGATCTTCACCAGGTCCTGTGCAATTTACATAAGGTACAATATAAAATGCAGACCTGACATGAAGGCGTGAGAAATAATGAAAGAAGAGGACAAGTTCTCTGCACTGTCCTGTGAATTTTAGATCACTTTATACATCTGAGTACTGGGCACAGCAACATACAGGATACATGCATATTACTATAAACACATGTTTTACAAATCCAGCCCTTTTCAAAGCTACTTTGGAAAATGTATTTCTAGGCGCAAATATGCCTACTAATTTTTTTAATTTAAGGAGGTCATTTTGATCTAAACATCCCTTCCTGAACTATAATTTCTGCACAAATTTTGGGTTTTCAAAAGTAAATAATATTGGCTCAACAATAAGCTTAAAATAATAGTAATTCATCAGACTTTATAAATATTAACCACTGAATTACCTATTATTCCTAGCAATAGAGACAAAAGAAGAATAAGACATAATTCCTGTCTTTTAGACATTCTCAACCAGTGATGTTTGAAAAAATTGTATGCACGTGTATGTATGTGTGTGTGTGTGTATAATGTTATAAATTTTAGTGACATAAAGCACAGTATTTACAAATAAAAACAAATGCATTTATTTTATATTTAAATAAAATTTATATTTCATTTACATTAAAAATAAAATTTATAGCACTCAATTTAAAGATAAAATATAGAATTTATTGTAACTTCTGTACACATATAACTTCAGTGTGACTTGCTGTTTCTTGAAAAATTCACTATCAATTTTTATAATTCTGTTGTTACAATAACACCACTATAAATCACAGCACAGATAAGATAAATAGTTGATTACTCTTTGATTCATCAAAGACAGCCCTGTATTGATGAACACGTATAAATCTGACATTAATGTCACTTGAAATTTTCATTTATGTTGACAAGCAAAATGAAAAGGAAACCTCAAATACACATGTCAGAACTTTACTCATTTGCCATTTTTGTGAGCAGCTTTGTTCTGAATTGGACAATGGTTTTTACACACTAGAAGAATATTTCCTCAATTTTGTGTTCTGGTCACAACATAAAGGCTACAGACATAACAGACTTTTAAGTTAAATCTGCTTTATTAACATTTTCTCCATTGTTTTCTTGTCTACATAATCACTATAACAAAAAATCAAGTCCTGGCTTTTAGCATTTGCCAATATCTGTGGTGTAAATACTCTTTCTATGGCTGATTTCAAGATAGCAACATGATATCCTTAAAAACAAATTTGGGAAGAGGTAAACAGTAGCACACCATATATTATTTCTGCCATACAGAGCAACAGACATAACCTTAAGCATAGAGTGTAATGAAACAATTAGATAATAATGAGTTTTTAAATATTAACCCTTTTTCTTTAATATAATTTTTTTAATTTTAAGTTTATAAAATTTAATTTTTAATAATGGCTGTGTTTAACAACTAATTCATGAAATTCCTGGAAATTTTACAAAGGATCTTGTGAGCCAGCACAAGTCAGCTCTAGCACACCACTGCTCTCGGCTTACTAGAGGAGATCAACAGGTATATAAAAAAAATTGAAATAGAAGTGGAAAGTGCTTCAATAGATTATATAATAGGGGCTATGAGATCACATTGGAAGGAATGCATAAATCTGTCAGGATTTTAGGTGGAAATTCTCAGGGAAGGCCTTATTTGATATGGTTATTTGTGGATAAATATATTTTCTAGAGGGACAAGTGGTTAGTGTCAGAGCATTCCAATTTCCAAGTGTGAATGCATGGCAACATGAAAGGAAACACTGTTTGGTGAACCACTAACAGTTGGATCTAACTAAAACACAAATGCCTAAGAAATGGTAGGCAGTTGGGCTTAAGAAGTAGGTAGGAATCAGGTCTGAAGTGCTTCCTATGACACAGTAAGGATTTTATTTTTATCCTATAGGTAAGAAAGCCATAGAAAGATTTCAATCAGTGGAATGACAATACATAGATCTATCTGCATTTTGTTACATTCATTTGACTCTTAAAAAATTCCAAGTCTTTTGGGACTAGGCTACATTTTTCCCCTCTACTTTCTTGACTAGGTTAATCATAGTTACTATAAAACCCCTGGATGATAACGCCAATATCTGAATCACTTGTGTCTTTATTTTTCCTCTTGGTTTCCTCATGCCTTATAATTTTATTTACTGAATTCTTGATATTGTCTATGGAAATTTGTGAAGGGTTTTGCCTTATAATATTTTCTTCCAAAGAGGATTAAGTGTTCCCCTGGCAGGCAGTTAGGATAGCAACAGATAACCTTGATGTCATGGAGAGATGGTTTTAGGCAATTGGATAGAGAAGTTTGAAGCGTAGGCAGTCTGGGCTAGAGATATAGCTCTGGAAGTGATCAACATAAAGATGACAGTTGAAATTACAACCACTGTTCAGGGTGTCTACTGAGAAGAGAAATTTAGGCTACACCATGCTCTACATGAAGCCAGTGTTACGAGAGCCCCCCTTCCCATGTTTAATTGGCCTTTATCTCACTAGGAAATGAAGGCACAAGCTGTAATAAATATAATCCTGTTTTCTTCAAGAAGATCCCACTTAAAAAGAAAATCAATCTTGAATTTATAAAAAGATGTTATTTCTCTAAAGGCCTGTTGTAAAATCCCCATGCCAGTGTATGTTTTGAACATTAACCTGTAAGAATCTCTGGCTGTTCCTGGGTATACATTACCACCCCAGAGATACCAATCAAAAATTCTTCCAAAAATGGAAAAATAAACAGAATATGTATTAAATTTCCTCTAGATACAGAGTTTTTCTAATCAATATGCATTTATAAAGTTTTTGAAGATTTCATGTAACTAAGAGAATCATCACACAAAATAGTTCAGAACATTTCTTACCATATATTTTGGAAAATGCACGTTTCCAAAATATTATATTACTGAGAGTTTGGCTAACTGCTATTGTACTGGATTTACCTATATTAAAAGTTAAGTTGGATCATATAAAATTGTCATTTTTGTAAGTACAAAAAATATGTATTTGAACTATAGTTAACCTAATGCTAACACTAGAAACTATAAAACTGACATGTTTTTGTCAACTAAAGAGAAGCAAAAATATCTTGTGATGCTAATAAGTTATTGTGGCTTTCAGAAGAAAATCTTTTTTGAAATTTAAATAATATGAAATGTCATCCTGACTCTGCTTTGTGCCCACAGTTTCTTCAAAGACTTTTCAATTTAATAGGCCTTGGTGACAGGTTTAGAATTTGGTCCTTATTTTCATTTTGGGCTTTATTTCTGTAAAAGGTCAGCGGGTATTAAAAGAAAATAAACGAAAATAATGTGGAATTTTCTAATAAAATTGAGAATTCAGTGGGTATTAAAAGAAAATAAATGAAAATAATGTGAAATTTTCTAATATAATTGAGAGAAAAAGAAAATAAAGCCGAACATGCAATCAAGAACCATAAAATATTCCAGAATTAAGTAATTTAATTATGAGGGTCAAGATCATAAATTTGTCACCAAACTCTAAAATTCTAGGCACAGAAGCAATTTGCAAATGCTGCCCTTTAATGTTATTGAATATAATTAACAGGTCATATGAGAACTTGACATTTAACTTTCTTTATGAAGTGTGGTTAATTCTTATAAGCATATGTTCCTTTCTGGATGAGTTAAACCATAAAATGCATAGCATGTCCACTTCATATATATTTCTTGTTACTACAAAAGCACTTCATGGTAATAATTCAAATTAAAAAACATATCATGAAATATTAAAATAAAAACTATACATGAAATGCCAATATTTTAATAGTCAATATTCTCTTAGGATGTAAATGATCAGTGTTTATGACACGTATCTGATTGATCATGGATTTTTATACTTTCCCATGTTTCTTTTCTTAAAGGTTTTATTTTTATGTGAATATCACCCTACATTTTTATCATACATTCTCTGCTTGATATATGGATGAGTTTCTTATAAAATAGAATGATTTTAATAGTATCTCCCATCTCTTTTTTCCACTAAAAGAATAGCTTCCTATTATGGATTGCTGGCTTGTGTGGAACAGTGTGGCAATGGATAACCGCCCCCCCCCCCCACCACAGCTTTTGTTACTGATGCAGCTTGCTCACTCTCTGTGGGAAATCATTATCTGTTCAAAACCATCCTAAGCCTGAATGTGTCCACACAGCGAATGGGGAAACACTACACCTAATAGTCTAGCTTTACAATGTGGCAATACTTAATTTTCTGAAAGTTTTATATGGAAAACAATAAATAAGTCTCTAATAAATAGGGAATGTATTCTATTATAGCTTCATCTGCTATGAGGTTGCAGATATATGTTTTATATTGCTATTTTAGGCTACAAGAAACCAAAGCATGAAAAGTTGTTAACATCATCATAGGTATCTCATTCAACCTGTGCATGGCAGGGATAAATTAGAAAAACAAAACAAAACAAAACAAAATAAAAAAGAATCCAATAATTCAACTTCCCATAATGACTCCTGCCACACTTCTTGGTAATATTATTTTTGTTGCTGAAACAGGGATTTTATAGTTTGCGCAAGACTATGATGGCATGATGTATCTATTTAATATTTTTCAATATTTCTTTCCCAAAGTATCTTTAGTGACATTTTTCAGTTAGAAGTCAGTTTAAGAATCCATCATTTACATTCATGAATAAAACAATTTTGGCATTTTGTTTTACATAATTATCATTTTCTAATAAATTATGCATCAGGCAAATGCATATCAAAATGAAATAATAATTTCATATAAACCAGTTGAGTAATCTTCATTCTTACAATGTTTTTTTTCCCTGTTATATGGTACCATATATAAAAAAAATTCCTTTATTGTCCTGAGAGGAAGGCATTTCTGATCTCTTTGCAATTTCTATGATTAGAAAATACTAAGATATGACAATGCCCTTTATTCACCTTTAACCTTTTGACTTACAAGTGAAAAACATGAGTTGTCTTTTAAAACTTGGTACTGCACTGAGTCATGACAGCATTACTAATTTTATTTTTCTGGAATGTTTTATTTCAGTAGTGCTTAGTTTCATGGAGAAAATGTAAGTATTCCAGTTAACTATGTCATTAATAATGGCGTTAACATTGTTTGAATAGGAAGGGGGTCTCATTGCTAAATTAGGTTTAGTTCTGATTTTTAATATTCTTCTTTTGAAATTATTCTCTCCTACTCTAGTCAGGGCCTGCTTTATTTGTTTGTTTGTTTGTTTTCACATAGCTCAGGCTCTCCCGTGGGGCTGGTGACTCAGGGCTTCCTCCGAAACCAGCAGCCCTGGAGGCAGACCGTATGAGCAGGGAGGGGTCCTTCATCTCTACTGCAACCACACAAGCTATAGTTTAAGTTTACATGAGACTTATTTGAAAACTTTAGTCTAAAAATGTTATAAATGTGTTGGTGTACAGCATTCGGCATTATTAAAAAATTTTACATGTTCTATTATTAAAACTACCAAATGTAAGCTATTGAGGACAAAAATATCAGTTTGCCATATAAAACCCCAAATTTCCATCAAAAGATCATTCAAATTGCCATATTATTCTATTAACTATTCATTTTCTCTGTGGTGATTCATTTCTTTCCAAATTTAATATTGTGTTGGCTTATAATGTTATAGCTCCTATTGTATTTCCTACGTGGAGGCTTCATACTTACTAGGGCCGTGCAGTCCGATAGATCTTTCTGTGATGATGGAAGTTTCCATGTTCTGTGCTGTCACTGGTCAGACGTGGCTTTTGAGCACTTAAATGTGGTTACGGTAACTGAGGAACTGAATTTTTAATTTAATTTAATTGATTTAAATTTAAATTTAAGTAGCCACATGTGGCTGTTGGCTACATGGATGCTGAAGCACTCGTGAATAAACATATATGAAATACTCAGATTTTTTACATGTCTTTTTTTTCAGTTTGAGACAGGCTGGGACCTGGGACCCTTTGTTTGCTCCTGGACAAACCTCTCCTCAAGCAACAAAATACAAAGAAACTGTATGGGACTAAAAGTAACTGCATGCATGTGCAGTTGGGGCAAATTATGGACAAAAAGATACAAAAAGACTAAAAATACTCAACTGCCACTTCTGAAGAGCCAGGAGAAAATAAAAGGGTGTTGGGAGCAAAAGCAGGGTACTGCACATGCCCCCTGCACACAACACCACCTAAGGGGTGGGCAAACCACCTAAGCAATCCCTCCAGCTCAACCCCTGGACACACCCCTACCCTCACCCCATATAAAGAACAAGCTCACTGCCCCGCCCAGCAAGTGAACAAGCAAGGGAACCTGTTGTTTGTTCTTGCTTCCCCCTTCTGCAGGAGGGCCCCCAATAAAGCCTTGTCTGAATTTCTTGTCTGACTTCTAACCAATTTCTATTGATTGGGGAAGGCCAACAACCCTGTTTGGTATCAGATTTATGGCACCCAATGTGGGGCAGTTGTCCGTTCTTGGGAGAGGATCTGGGTACCTCCAGGACCACCAAATACAGCTTCCCCATGGGTGACAAGTGACCACCTGAACCTCTTGTTTCAGTGTCACGGGACTTGGTAAGTCTGCCTTCCTGCTCCCTGGGGACCTCAGTACCCTCATTCAGACAACACTTTCCCCTCCCCCTTGTCTTTTCCCTCTCCTGAAATCTCTCCACTTCTCCTCTTTCTGTCCTCTCTTACCTCTGTCCTCTCCTTCTGAGAGACTGGACATTGGCAGCTAAAGCCTCACTCCTCTCAGCTTGTGAGACCATGCTCCCTCTGGCCGGCAATGGCTCCCCTTGATAGGTGACAGAGGTGGGAGAGGCGTGCCTCACACCGTGCAGACCCTGGTCCAGCAGCCTCTCCCTGACAGGAGATTTATGAGAGTGATAGAGGGTTAAACCTCATATCATGAACTGGCTGGATGTCCTATCATCCCAGTATTCTCACCTGTATTTTCCTTCTGTCTCTTTCTCTTTTTCAGTCTTTTATGTCCCTCCCCCCCTTCTCCCTCCCTGGATCCTTATACCTGAAGTTTCTGCCAAAATTGTGGGCATGGTGGAGCATTTAAACCTTGAAATACAAATGCAGCGCACTTTCCCTGAGATTCCAGGCTTGGCTTACTTGGTGGAATTTTAAAGAACAAAAAAGAAAAGAAAGGAGCTTGCATTTTCTTTCTGCCTGAGCTCTAGGGTCTTGCATCTGTCTCTTCTGCCTTTGCAGTGTAACTATTCTGCCTGGGCTCTCAGGAACTACCTGATTCATCTGTAGTCTCCCAGACCAAGGAAAAAACGGGGCCATTTTAAATTCAAGTGGGAAACTATGAAGTGTCTGGTTCTGTCTGTCTTTATGGAAAAATTAACTTGTAAATGATCTGTATTTAATTGGCTTAAGGAGATGGAGTGCTTATACACATTCTCAGAAATATAAAGGAGGCTCACCAGAATACATTTTGGGTTAATGTGGTCTGGGAAATATGCCATATCTAATTAATCTCTGGTATTAGAGATAGCTTAAGCTTGTGAGTTTAATTAATGCAAACCTGTCTTTAGAGTCATCAACATTAAGTATAATACTTTTATTGTACATATGGTTACTGAAAGTCAATAAGTGCATATTGTTTCAGTTATAAAATCTGTTAATATGGAAAATAACCTGATATGATTAAACTTTTAAGTAAATGTTACTGAGATAAGAGAATTTTGGTAAACTCTATAGGAATAATTATGTTTTGGAAATGTCCATTTAAATAGTCTCTCCAAATTTTGGTAACTTAAAACTAAATTAAGTTAAATGATAGGAATTCATTGAATATCCAGGCCATTTCAAATAAGATAAAATATTGGGAACATTAATTGCTAAACAGGTCTAAATTTACCTACTTTTGTCTTCTTGTGAGAGAGAAACTAAAGCTGTTTGGTGTCACCTTGAGATGTTCTCTACCAATTTATAGAATGCTAATGTAAATGACAGTTCATGGTTGCTTAAGGAAAGTAGGATGTGTGTTTTCAGAAAGAAATGTATGAGGAATGGAAATATATTTTGTTAATGGAAAAAGGGTGAGTTTGTTCCAAAGCTGGTTATTTCTGAATGGAATGAATAAGGAACTTTCTGGCTACAGAAAGTTGCAGAAGGTTTGTGGAAGAGGAACATTGAGAAAAGAATTTTGTATGTGGTCAGGACTTTCTAAGGTTGGATTAAATTTAATTAGGTAAATGGATTTTATTATGAGTAGGCTGATATAGGACTGGATTTGGTTTCTTTCTCTTAAAAGAGAACAAAGTTTTCCTGGAATGCTGTTTTTGATAACAGATTGTATGAGTTTCTGTGCCTTTAAGTGATCTGTATTTATTTTTGAAATCTTTTTTTTTCACCTTAGTCTAGGAATAATTGTTTCACAGCCACCTATGATTCTATCTGACCAGGTGTTTGTAAAGCTTTTTGAAATTTTTGACAGACATCCCAAATATCAAATTCTAATTAAAGTTCTTTTGACCCCCCCAACTAACTTTGGGGTGCTTCAAAGGGCCCTTGGAGAATCCCAAAGAGAATCCTAAACTAATTGAGTTCATTTTGTATGTTAAATTACATGGGGAACATTGTCCAAACTCACTGTTCCTTGTGTCAGATGGAATCACAAGGCTCTCCCCAATTTTTATCACAGCCACCAAACAAATAGGAGATAGGGTTTTGGGTTCTTCTGCTGTCTAGCCTCTCACCTTACTCTATGCACAAAAAATCCCCTGTGGGAATACTCCTACCTCTAGGCCCTCAGGTCCTGGCCCCTGTGGCATTTTCCATTGTGCCCAACTCCAATTCCTCCAGGAGTTCCTTTTTGCACCTCTAGGACCCCCTTCACTCTAGGCCTTGGCAGCCCATACCTCATTACAGACTACCTATTGGGCTGGCCACTTCCAAGCAGCCCACATCCTAGGCTTCACAGATGCTCAATCTCAAGGAATACACCCCAACATAGGAAAAATTGTTATAGGACATAAGCTTTATGGACACCAGATCTCCGTCAAAGAGAGTCCTGTCAATGCACTGGCACTGGTTCAAACATCCCCTATCTGGGCCCCCTTGTGTGAGGGACTGGGTCAACCAGAGATGTCTGGTTAGGCGATGGGAGAATAGAGGGCCCTCAAAATCCCATTAGGTAAGATGAGAATTCGGAGGACACTCTAATCCCCTTCTGACAAAGGCCTCCTAGTAAATGTCTCTGGGATGACAGACTTCATTTCTAGGAGTGCTCTTGGTTGCAGGTTACTCAACATAGGAGGATCCTCTTCTAAGCCAGAAGAAACGCCTCTGGAATATATTCTTAAAAATTGGAAATTTTAAAAAATAGAAGGGCTGAAAAGGGAAAAATTTTAACTCTACTCTAACACTGCCTGGCCTTTATATAAGTTGGGGGATAGAGAAAAATGGCCTGAAAATGGGTCTCTAAATTACAATACCATCTTGAAATTGGATCTTTACTCTCACAAGATGGGAAAATTGACTGAGGTTCCCTATGTCCAAGCCTTCACAGTCCTTTACCAAAACCCCACTCTATGAGGCTCCTGTAATCAAAAGCCAGGGTAATCAGAAAACACTCCGAACATTTTAGATGATCTCCTGCTAATCTTCCCCAATTTTCAGGGAGGGGGCAAATCAAGTTTCCCCTGCTTCTCCAGAGAAACCTGATTCTCCAGAGCCACCTACTTCCCTGGAGGCACCTACTTCTTCAGATCCCTCTGACCAATCCCAAACTCCACCTCCCTATGTCCCATTATACCCTCCATTACCCTAGGAGGGAGACACAGGTATCTCCAGGGTAACTCATAGTGGAACTTCCTATCACCCAGGATCAGGGAAAATAGGCCCTCTTAGGGAAGTGGCAAATGGTGAAGGGACAATTAGAGTACATGCACCCTTCTCTTTAACTGATTTAGCCCAAAGCAAAAGAGACTGGGCCAATTTTCTGAAGACTGTGGTATGTTTGCTGAAGGGTTTCAGGCCTTAACTCAGGCCTTTGATTTAACTTGGAAGGATGTCCAAATAGTCCTGTCTACTTGCTGTAACCCTGAGGAAAAACAGATTTGGGGCAGCAGCCCAGGGGCATGGTAGCCAGCTTGCCAATCTCAACATTTTGTTAAGGGTGGAGATGCAGTCCCAAATCAGCAACCTTGTTGTAATTATAATTCCTGGGATGGAACAGAAGGTAGGAAGCACATGATCCAATGTGTATTAGAAGGGATGAGAAAGTGTATCAAAAAGCCAAAGGGTAAAGGAGTGATCCAAGAAGAAAAAGAAAATCCAGCCCTCTTTCAGGGATGGCTTGTGCAGGCTTTTTGAAAATGTACTAACATTGAACCATCCACTCCCCAGGGTCAATCCCTGCTGGGAAAACATTTTATCAGCCAGTCTACCCCTGATATTAGGTGGAAACTCCAAAAGTTACAATTAGGCTCACAAATCCCAATGCCCCAACTTCTAGAGGTGGCCTTTGGGGTATTTAATAATCGAGATCTATCTGAGGAGAAAGAGAGAACCTGACATGAAAACAAGCAGGCCAGGGCCCAAGCTAAACTCATGGCCATAGATGTCAGCCATGCCTTGAAACCTCAGGATAACCCAAGGGGGCCAAGGAAGTTTAACCATCTGCCTGGAGGTAAAGCCAGCAAGGGGGGATGCTTCAAATGTAAGTCAACTGGAGGAGTGTCAGTGAGATGGCGGAAGAGTAAGACGCAGAGATCACCTTCCTTCCCAGAGATACAGTAGAAATACATCTACACGTGGAACTGCTCCTACAGAACACCCACTGAACACTGGCAGAAGACGTCAGACCTCCCAAAAGGCAAGAAAATCCCCACGTACTTGGGTAGGGCAAAAGAAAAAAGAAATAACAGAGACAAAAGAATAGGGACAGGACCTGCACCAATGGGAGGGAGCTGTGAAGCAGGAAAGGTTTCCACACACTAGGAAGCCCCTTCGTGGGCGGAGACTGCGGGTGGCGGAGGGGGGAAGCTTCAGAGCCATGGAGGAGAGCGCAGCCACAGGGGTGCAGAGGGCAAAGCGGAGAGATTCCCGCACAGAGGATCGGTGCTGACCAGCACTCACCAGGCCGAGAGGCTTGTTTGCTCAGCCGCCGGGGCAGGCGGGGGCTGGGAGCTGAGGCTCGGGATTCGGTGCTAGCCGGGAGGGAGTCTGGGAAAAAGTCTGCAGCTGCCGAAGAGGCAAGAGACTTTTTCTTGCCTCTTTGTATCACGGCGCACAGGGCGAGGGGATTCAGAGCGCCGCCTAAAGGAACTCCAGAGACGGGCGCGAGCTGCGGCTATCAACGCGGACCCCAGAGGTGGGCGCGAGCCACGGTTATCAGTGTGGACCACAGAGACGGGCATGAGATGCTAAGGCTGCTGCTGCCGCCACCAAGAAGCCTGTGTGCGAGCACAGGTCACTCTCCACACCGCCCCTCCCGGGAGCCGGTGCAGCTCGCTACTGCCGGTGTCCCGTGATCCAGGGACAACTTCCCCGGGAGAACACACGGCGCGCCTCAGGCTGCTGTAACGTCACGCCAGCCTCTGCCGCCGCAGGCTCGTCCAGCATCCGTGCCCCTCCCTCCCTCAGGCCTGAGTGAGCCAGAGCCCCCGAAGCAGCTGCTCCTTTAACCCTGTCCTGTCTGGGCAGGGAAGAGATGCCCTCAGGCAACCTACATGCAGAGGCGGGTCCAAATCCAAAGCTGAACCCCGGGAGCTGTACGAACAAAGAAGAGAAAGGGAAATCTTTCTCAGCAGCCTCAGAAGCAGCAGATTAAAGCTCCACAAACAATTTGATGTGCCTGCATCTGTTGAATACCTGAATAGACAACGAATCACCCCAAATTCAAGAGGTGGACTTTGGGAGCAGGATATATTAATTTTTCCCCTTTTCCTTTCTTTGTGAGTGTATATGTGTATGCTTCTGGGTGAGATTTTGTCTGTATAGCTTTGCTTTCACCATTAGTCCTAAGGTTAGGTTTGTCCGCTTTTTTTTTTTTTTTACTTAAAAAATTTTTTTCCTAATAAATGTTTTCTTAATAATTTTTTCTATTTTTTAAAAATTAAAAAAAAATTTAATACGTTTTTTCATATCTTTTATTTTAAAAAATTAAATCTATTTTTTAAAATTAAAAAAAAAATTTTTCTGAATACATTTACTCTTAATAATTTTTTTCTTATTTTTTATTATAATAGCTTTATTTTATTTTATTTTATCCTCTTTCTTTCTTTCTTTCGTTCTATTTTTTTCTCCCTTTTATTCTGAGCCATGTGGATGAAAGGCTCCTGGTGCTCCAGCCAGGCATCAGGGCTGTGCCTCTGAAGTGGGAGAGCAAACTTCAGGACACTGGTCCACAAGAGACCTCCCAGCTCCACGTAATACCAAACGGTGAAAATCTCTCAGAGATCTCCATCTCAACATCAAGACCCAGCTTCACTCAACGACCAGCAAGCTACAGTGCTGGACACCCTATGCCAAACAACTAGCAAGACAGGAACACAGCCCCATCCATTAGCAGAGAGGCTGCCTAAAATCATAATAAGGCCACAGACACCCCAAAATACACCACCAGACGTGGACGTGCCCACCAGAAAGACAAGATCCAGCCTCATCCACCAGAACACAGGCACTAGTCCCCTCCACCAGGAAGCCTACACAACCCACTGAACCAACCTTAGCCACTGGGGACAGATACCAAAAACAATGGGAACTATGAACCTGCAGCCAGTGAAAAGGAGACCCCAAACACAGTAAGATAAGCAAAATGAGATGACAGAAAATCACACAGCAGATGAAGGAGCAGGGTCAAAACACACCAGACCTAACAAATGAAGAGGAAATAGGTAGCCTACCTGAAAAAGAATTCAGAATAATGATAGTAAGGATGATCCAAAATCTTGGAAATAAAATAGACAAAATGCAAGAAACATTTAACAAGGACGTAGAAGAACTAAAGAGGAACCAAGCAACGATGAAAAACACAATAAATGAAATTAAAAATACTCTAGATGGGATCAATAGCAGAATAACTGATGCAGAAGAACGGATAAGTGACCTGAAAGATAAAATGGTGGAAATAACTACTGCAGAGCAGGATAAAGAAAAAAGAATGAAAAGAACTGAGGACAGTCTCAGAGACATGTGGGACAACATTAAACGCACCACATTCGAATTATAGGGGTCCCAGAGAAAGAAGAGAAAAAGAAAGGGACTGAGAAAATATTTGAAGAGATTATAGTTGAAAACTTCCCTAATATGGGAAAGGAAATAGTTAATCAAGTCCTGGAAGCACAGAGAGTCCCATACAGGATAAATCCAAGGAGAAACACGCCAAGACACATATTAATCAAACTATCAAAAATTAAATATAAAGAAAACATATTAAAAGCAGCAAGGGAAAAACAACAAATAACACACAAGGGAATCCCCATAAGGTTAACAGCTGATCTTTCAGCAGAAACTCTGCAAGCCAGAAGGGAGTGGCAGGATATACTTAAAGTCATGAAGTAGAAAAACCTACAACCAAGGATACTCTACCCAGCAAGGATCTCATTCAGATTTGATGGAGAAATTAAAACTTTTACAGACAAGCAAAAGCTGAGGGAGTTCAGCACCACCAAACCAGCTTTACAACAAATGCTAAAGGAACTTCTCTAGGCAAGAAACACAAGAGAAGGAAAACACCTACAATAACAAACACAAAATATTTAAGAAAATGGGAATAGGAACATACATATCGATAATTACCTTAAATGTAAATGGATTAAATGCATCCACCAAAAGACACAGACTGGCTGAATGGATACAAAAACAAGACCCATATATATGCTGTCTACAAGAGACCCACTTCAGACCTAGAGACACATACAGACTGAAAGTGAGGGGATGGAAAAAGATATTCCATGCAAATGGAAATCAAAAGAAAGCTGGAGTAGCAATTCTCATATCAGACAAAATAGACTTTAAAATAAAGACTATTACAAGAGACAAAGAAGGACACTATATAATGATCAAGGGGTCGATCCAAGAGGAAGGTATAACAATTGTAAATATTTATGCATCCAACATAGGAACACCTCAATACATAAGGCAAATACTAACAGCCATAAAAGGGGAAATCGACAGCAACACAATCACAGTGGGGGACTTTAACACCCCACTTTCCCCAATGGACAGATCATCCAAAATGAAAATAAATAAGGAAACACAAGCTTTAAATGATACATTAAACAAGATGGACTTAATTGATATTTATAGGACATTCCACCCAAAAACAACAGAATACACATTTTTCTCAAGTGTTCATGGAATATTCTCCAGGATAGATCATATCTTGGGTCACAAATCAAGCTTTGGTAAATTTAAGAAAATTGAAATCGTATCAAGTATCTTTTCTGACCACAACGCTATGAGACTAGATATCAATTACAGGAAAAGATCTGTAAAAAATACAAACACATGGAGGCTACACAATACACTACTTAATAAGGAAGAGATCACTGAAGAACTACAAGGGGAAATTAAAAAATACCTAGAAACAAATGACAATGGAGACACGATGACTCAAAACCTATGGGACGCAGCAAAAGCAGTGCTAAGAGGGAAGTTTATAGCAATACAAGCCTACCTCAAGAAACAGGAAACATCTCGAATAAACAACCTAACCTTGCACCTGAAACAATTAGAGAAAGAAGAACAAAAAAACCCCAAAGCTAGCAGAAGGAAAGAAATCATAAAGATTAGATCAGAAATAAATGAAAAAGAAATGAAGGAAACAATAGCAAAAATCCATGAAACTAAAAGCTGGTTATTTGAGAAGATAAACAAAATTGATAAACCATTAGCCAGACTCATCAAGAGAAGAAGGGAGAAGACTCAAATCCATAGAATTAGAAATGAAAGAGGAGAAGTAACCACTGACACTGCAGAAATACAAACGATCATGAGAGATTACTACAAACAACTCTATGACAATAAAATGGACAACCTGGAAGAAATGGACAGATTCTTAGAAATGCACAACCTGCCGAGACTGAACCAGGAAGAAATAGAAAATATGAACAGACCAATCACAAGGACTGAAATTGAAACTGTGATTAAAAATCTTCCAACAAACAAAAGCCCAGGACCAGATGGCTTCACAGGCGAATTCTATCAAACATTTAGAGAAGCGCTAACACCTATCCTTCTCAAACTCTTCCAAAATATTGCAGAGGGAGGAACACTCCCCATCTCATTCTACAAGGCCACCATCACCCTGATACCAAAACCAGACAAAGATGTCACAAAGAAAGAAAACTACAGGCCAATATCACTGATGAACATAGATGCAAAAATCCTCAACAAAATACTAGCAAACAGAATCCAACAGCACATTAAAAGGATTATACAACATTATCAAGTGGGGTTTATTCCAGGAATGCAAGGATTCTTCAATATACGCAAATCAATCAATGTGATACATCATATTAACAAATTGAAGGAGAAAAACCATATGATCATCTCAATAGATGCAGAGAAAGCTTTTGACAAAATTCAACACCCATTTATGATAAAAGCCCTGCAGAAAGTAGGCATAGAGGGAACTTTCCTCAACAGAATAAAGGCCATATATGACAAACCCACAGCCAACATTGTCCTCAATGGTGAACAACTGAAACCATTTCCACTAAGATCAGGAACAAGACAAGGTTGCCCACTCTCACCACTATTATTCAACATAGTTTTGGAAGTGTTAACCACAGCAATCAGAGAAGACAAAGAAATAAAAGGAATCCAAATCGGAAAAGAAGAAGTAAAGCTGTCACTGTTTGCAGATGACATGATACTATACATAGAGAATCCTAAAACTGCCACCAGAAAACTCCTAGAGCTAATCAATGAATTTGGTAAAGTAGCAGGATACAAAATTAATGCACAGAAATCTTTTGAATTCCTACATACTAATGATGAAAAATCTGAAAGTGAAATTAAGAAAACACTCCCGTTTACCATTGCAACAAAAAGAATAAAATATCTAGGAATAAACCTACGTAAGGAGACAAAAGACCTGTATGCAGAAAATTACAGGACACTGATGAAAGAAATTAACGATGATACAGATAGATGGAGAGATATACCATGTTCTTGGATTGGAAGAATCAACATTGTGAAAACGACTCTACTACCCAAAGCAATCTACAGATTCAATGCAATCCCTATCAAACTACCACTGGCATTTTTCACAGAACTAGAACAAAAAATTTCACAATTTGTATGGAGACACAAAAGACCCTGAATAGCCACAGCAATCTTGAGAACGAAAAATGGGGCTGGAGGAATCAGGCTCCCTGACTTCAGACTATATTACAAAGCTAGAGTAATCAAGACAGTTTGGTACTGGCACAAAAACAGAAATATAGATCAATGGAACAGGATAGAAAGCCCAGAGATAAACCCATGCACATATGGTCACCTTATCTTTGATAAAGGAGGCAAGCATATACAGTGGAGAAAAGACAGCCTCTTCAATAAATGGTGCTGGGAAAATTGGACAGCTACATGTAAAAGTATGAAATTAGAACACTCCCTAACACCATACACAAAAATAAACTCAAAATGGATTAAAGACCTAAATGTAAGGTCAGACACTATCAAACTCTTATAGGAAAACATAGGCAGAACACTCTATGACATAAATCACAGCAAGATCCTTTTTGACCCAGCTCCTAGAGAAATGGAAATAAAAACACAAATAAACAAATGGGACCTAATGAAACTTAAAAGCTTTTGCACAGCAAATGAAACCATAAACAAGACCAAAAGACAACCCTCAGAATGGGAGAAAATATTTGCAAATGAAGCAACTGACAAAGGATTAATCTCCAAGATTTACAAGCAGCTCATGCAGCTCAATAACAAAAATCAAACAACGCAATCCAAAAATGGGCAGAAGACCTAAATAGACATTTCTCCAAAGAAGATATACAGATGGCCAACAGACACATGAAAGAATGCTCAACATCATTAATCATTAGACAAATGCAAATCAAAACTACAATGAGGTATCATCTCACACCGGTCAGAATGGCCATCATCAAAAAATCTAGAAACAATAAATGCTGGAGAGGGTGTGGAGAAAAGGGAACCCTCTTGCACTGTTGGTGGGAATGTAAATTGATACAGCCACTATGGAGAACAGTATGGAAGTTCCTTAAAAAACTAAAAATAGAATTACCATACGACCCAGCAATCCCACTACTGGGCATATACCCTGAGAAAACCATAATTCAAAAAGAGTCATGTACCAAAATGTTCATTGCAGCTCTATTTACAATAGCCAGGACATGGAAGCAACCTAAGTGTCCATCATCGGATGAATGGATAAAGAAGATGTGGCACATATATACAATAGGATATTACTCAGCCATAAAAAGAAATGAAATGGAGGTATTTGTAGTGAGGTGGATGGAGTTAGAGTCTGTCATACAGAGTGAGGTAAGTCAGAAAGAGAAAAACAAATACAGTATGCTAACACATATATATGGAATCTAAGGAAAAAAAAAAATCATGAAGCACCTAGTGGCAAGATCGGAATAAAGACACACACCTACTAAAGAATGGACTTGAGGATATGGGGAGGGGGAGGGGTGAGATGTGATAGGGTGAGAGAGTGTCATGGACATATATACACTACCAAATATAAAATAGAAAGCTAGTGGGAAGCAGCCGCATAGCACAGGGAGATCAGCTCTGTGCTTTGTGACCACCTAGAGGGGTGGGATTGGGAGGGTGGGAGGGAGGGAGATGCAAGAGGGAAGAGATATGGGAACATATGTATATGTATAACTGATTCACTTTGTTATAAAGCAGAAACTAACACACCACTGTAAAGCAATTATACTTCAATAAAGATGTTAAAAAAAAAAAAACCCAGATAGAAGTAATTCAATAAATAAAAAGGTTTTATTGCTCATTAAAAAAAAAAAAAAATGTAAGTCAACTGGCCACTGGGCCCAAATGTGCCAAAAAGAGCCCTCTGGCCCATGCCCAGTCTGCAAACAAACTGCTCATTGGAAGTGGGAATGCCCTCCGTCCTAAAGGGGAAGGGGGGCTCCCGATTCCGAGATGGCCATGTTGGATGACTGAGGTGGCTAGGGTATTCTGGTGGCTCCCCCCCATGAGATGTCTATCTTCATCAAGGAGCCCTGCATGGTCCTTGACGTGGCAGGTAAGAAAACCATTTTTTTAATTGATATGGGAGCCACTTACTCTTTCCTGGTCTCTCATGCTGGGCCTCTTTTCTCCATAAGCTGTACTGTGACTGGTGTCAACAGAAAGCCTCGCAGCCATTTCCTCACTGTGCCTCTCACTTGCCAATTTGAACAGCGTTTGATCCCACATGGCTTTTTGGTTGTGCCTGAGTGTCCTATCCCACTACTGGGGAGAGACCTTCTGGGCTCCCTTGGAACCACATTACAATTAGGAGGCCCCAAGAAGTCCCTTTTCTTGACTCTGACCAAGACAAATCAGCTGGAAGAACAATGGTCTATTCCCAACCATATTCTACACACAGTAAACCGGGCAGTTTGGGACAAAGGAATCCCTGGGAAGGCTATAAATGCCTAACCTGTAAAAATTAGCCTTAAGCCAGAAGTCACTTATCCTAGCAAGAGACAGTACCCCATAAGGTTGGAAGGAAAAAAGTTTGCAACCTCTCATAGATAAATTCGTAAAACATGGCTTCTTAGTGCCCTGTCAGTCTCCATGCAATAACCCCTATTCTGCCGGTTATTAAGCCAAATGGGAAATATCGAATGGTACAAGACCTTAAATCAGTAAATGATGCAGTGGTCCCTATACATACCCTTGTGGTCAGTCCTTATAATATATTAGTCCAGATTCCTGGAGATGCCAAATGTTTTACTGTGCTTCACCTCAGGATGCCTTCTTTTGCATCCCAGTTCATCACTCATCACAGTATCTGTTTGCCTTCGAGTGGACTAACCCCTGCTATGGCCAAATGCAACAATATACCTGGATGGTATTGCCCCCAGGTGTTTTAAGACAGCCCACACTTGTTCGTCCAGGCCCTAGGAAAATAGCTAAGGGAAATACACCTAAAAGAAGGGCCATTCTACAATATGTAGACATATTAATATGTAGTCCCACCATGGAGGCCTCAGATCAGAATACCATTGAAGTCCTTAATTTCCTTGGGGCCCAGGGCTACAGGGTCTCCCAGAAAAAAAAAAAAAAAAAAAAGCACAAATCTCAAAACAAGTTATATATCTGGGATATATTATAAACCCTGGAAGTAGACAGTTATCGCCAGATAGAAAACAAGCTATATTAGGCTTAAGCCCCCCAAAGACAAAAGAAAACTTTGTACTTTCTTAGGCATGGCAGGATTTTGCAGAATTTGGATTCCAGGATTCAGACTAATGGCTAAGCTTCTATACAAAGCCACTAAAGGCCCAAATACAGAACAATTACTTTGGACTGGAAAACAAGAAAAGGTTTTTAATAATATCAAACAGGCCCTCACCAGAGCTCCTGCTCTGGGTCTCCCCAATTTAAAAAAAAGCCATTTGTGTTGTACATAGCTGAAGAACAGGGAACAGTTCTGGGGGTCCTTGTACAAAAGCTAGGAGAAGTTCCTCAGCCTATAGTCTATTTTCCCAAACAACTAGATTCCGTGGCCTGAGGTTGACCTGGTTGCCTCTGGGCAGTAGCTGCCACTGCTTTATTAGTGGAAGAAGCTAACAAGCTTACCTTTAAATAGCTGCTGAAGTCCAGACCCCTCATCAAGTACAAGGGATTTGGAGATTAAAGGCCACCACTGGTTAACTGGAGGCTGCCTTACTAAGTACTAGGCTTTACTCCTTGACTGTCCAGAGGTAACCCTCAAAACTTGCCACACCCTCAACCCAGCTATAGTAATGCCCACAGAAAGCCCAGAACTAACACATTCCTGTCTTGAAACCCTTGACCTGGTTTATGCCTGCAGGCCTGATCAAACAGACCAGTGGGTTTTCCTCACTGAGGAAGAGATGGCAGTAGTTTTGTTAAAGATGGAGTCAGGAGGGCAGGGTGTGCTATTGTGAGTGTTCATAGTGTTATGGAAGCAAAACCTTTGCCACCCAACACTTCAGCCTAGAGGGTTGAGCTAACAGCCCTAACTTGAGCCTTAACATTAGGGAAAGGAAAATTATAAATATATATATAGACTCAAAATATGCCTTCCTTGTTTTACATGCCCATGGAGCTGTCTGGAAAGAAAGAGGACCTTAAAATGCAAAAATTCCCCTTTAAAATATGGGGCTGAGATTTTACATCTCATAGAAGCAGCTCAAAAACCAGAACTAGTAGCAGTCATTCACTGCCATGGGCACCAAAAGGAAAATTCTCAAATTACCCAAGAGAACAACAGGGCAGATGGAGAGGCAAAGAAAGTAGCCCTGATGCACATACCATGTAGAAACCAACATTGACAAAATTCAACAACAAGCCACTTGACTTCAGCAGACAATTAATCACCAATCCTCACTAATCAATATGGGCAGGGAAATTGAAAATGGTTCTCTAGTTTGTTCTCTTGGAACCCACAAGGTTTAAAAACTTTCTGACAGGAGGTTTTCATTTTCTTTTTACCCTTTTCTTTTCAGTCATACTGATTTATGCCATATATTTTTCTAATACTGCATTGTCTTCCCTACTGTTGTAAACTTGTGATAAGACTTTTTGGTCCAAGAAGGAGACCTGGGACCAATAGGTCCAGACCTTTCATTCTGAAAATAGAGAAACATATTAAACTTTAACACTGAGATGAACAAAAATATATACCCAAGCAGAATGGCTTCTTGGCAGGAGTAACATCGCTTCCCCTGTCTTGTCAACAGTTAAGGAAGCCCTCGCAAAGTTAACCTGGTTCCTTCCCTTTCTAGGCCCTTTAATGGCTATTGTTGTTAGTCTTTTTTTTTTTTTTTGGCTGTGCGGCACAGCTTGTGGGATCTTAGTTCCCCAATCAAGTATAGAACCCGGGCTCCCTGCAGTGGAAGCAAGGAATCCTAACCACAGGACTGCCAGGGAAGTCCCTTTAATGGCTGTTGCTGTTCTTCTCCTTTCTAGCCATTGTTTTTAACCTTTTTATTGAGTTTGTGTGTTCTAGGCTCCAAAAGTTTGAAGTAAGGCTCGTGATGACTCAAGGAATTCAGCCCATTCCAGCGGAGAGTGGCCCAGGTACCTACAGGTCCTTGGGACAGTCAGCAAGGTACTTCTACACCTCTGGGGCAGGCTAGGGTCTATGGCCCTTGTCCAGCAGGAAGAAGTGTCAGAAGAAGAGACCTTCAGCCCCTTACTCCTTAAGAATATGGGTGTAGAGCCTCTCATGGGGGAATGAGACAGTCTGGGACCTGGCACCCTTTGCTGCAGTGCTTGCACCTGGACACACCTCTCCTCGAGCAACAAAATACAAAGAAACTGTATGGGACTAAAAATAACTGTGTCCCTGTGCAGTTGGGACAAATTCTAGACAAAAGATACAAAGAGACCAAAAAACCCAACTGCCACTTTTGAAGAGCCTGGAGCAAAAGCAGGGGGTTGAGAGCAAAAGCAGGGTACAGCACATGCCCTCTGCACACAACACTACCTAAGGGGTGGGAAAACCACCTAAGCTACCCCTCCGGGCCGACCCCTGAACACACCCCTACCTTCACCCCATATAAGGGACAAGCTCGCCCCCTCAGGGAGCAAGAAAGCAGGGGAACTTATTGTTTGTTGTCACTCCCCCTGATGCAGCAGGGGCCCCAATAAAGACTTGTCTGAATTTCTTGTCTGGCCTCTAGTCAATTTCTATTGATTGGGGAAGGCCAAGAACCCTGATCGGTATCAAGTTCATAACTTAACCATAGATGGAGAAAAAAAACAAAGGACTTAGATTTCATAAATGATGTCATTTTGAGAGCAAAAGGAATATGTATTTTGAATCTGCCATCCACTCCCCCTTTATCTTTGTCCCCTTGTGGAAATTACCTTTGATTTTCTCTTTTGTGATTTTGAGTGATGTTGCTTTCCAATAAATGGGATGGACTGGGAGCCTGAAAGGCATTTTCTGTAGACTACTTCCTTGAGAGTATTTGAAAATACAATGAAGAAACCATTAATGTCACAATAAGCTTTAACAGTTCTGAGAAAATTCCAATACGCAAACCTCCAAACAACAGTAATGAACAATGAAATTAGGTAAAATAAAAAATACTTCTTGACTCCGCACTTATCCTACTTACTATCATTTTAAAGAATCAACAAAGGACCCATATGCCGGAATCTTTGATGATTTAAAAACTGCTATTTTAAAGTAGAATCTTATGTTGTCAGTTCTGCTCTATTCCTTATTGTTTTTTTATAAACTAACAAGTGACCTCTGGGCTTTATGCTTAAGGAGGCTTTCAACACTCACAAAAATTGATCATGAAGAGTTATTTTAAGAATATACAAGATTGCTGTGTGGAAAAGGGTAGAAGACACCAGAAACATTTTATGTGTGATTTTATTCTTTTTTTTTTTAAAGAACAACAACAACATACAACGTTATTGTCACAAGGACTAACTTAAATATAGGAAGAAGAAAAGAGGGACTTAAAAAAGCCTCACAAGAGATGAAAGGTCAGTGTTTCAAAGTCTGTGGTATCCTTAAATCTGAGGTCAATGAATAAAGACTTACTTTTGTTCCAGTGACAAATGCTAACAGAAAAGAAAGGAGCAGAATGATGGTGGTGAGGCTTATACACAATCAGTCAATACAGAGAAGCACAAGGGGAACAAGCCACAGTCTACATGTTCAGGCTCTTTCTGCTTGGATTTCCATTAACCTTCCTTGGTTAAGACTCTTCTAGCATGCAGTACACTGTGGGCTTTGTCTTTCTGAACTTATGCTGCTCTTCACTGTCAGTTACGCCACTCACCTTGCTAATCCACCAGTGGTATTCTGCTCACCATCTCTACCTCACCTCTTTGGAAAGCAATCAAGTATCCCCAGACAAATCCCTCTTGTGATTCTAGCTCTATCGCTCCTTTCTAAGCTGTTAATGTTTCGGTATTTCCCTCTCTCATATTTCCTTGTTCACCAAAAAGTAACTGCGTCTCTTCTTCTCATTTATGATCAAAAGAGGAAAAAATAAAAACCAAGAGGCAATAAATCATCACAGGGATAGTCCAATTTGCCAAATGTTATAATTCTTTCCAAGGTCAAATTCTTATGTTTCTGATTTTATCTTGAGTAGCATTGCATATAAATTGTGTAATAATACGTCTGTATCAAGAACAAGGTAAACAATGATATTAATTATAATGGTTTTGCTATTATAACCATATACAACCCAAAATATACAAATATATAATTTTACATTATGTCATAGTATAGTAAACTAATTTTGAGTGACATATTCTGGGACCTGTGCAAACACTTTACATAGATTATTCCATTTATTGTTAGGAAGCAGCCCTAAAGATGCAATAAACACACCATTCATGTCCTTCTTCTTCACTCTGTCCCCCTGTCTCTCTCTGTCTCTTCCTTTGTCTTCTACTCTTTCAATTTCTCATCTCTCTTTGTCTTTCAGGCATCTCCACTCAGCAGAGAACATACCCACCAGCTGCTCTATGGTCACATTACTTAGCTAATTGGCTAACCAAAGAGAGAAGAAAGTTTTTCTCTCAGCTTCAGCTTTCAAACTCCCAAAGAAGAACTGTGACCAGCATACATCACATGGTCCTCTTTGTACCTTTCATTATTTCAGGGGGAGGGGGTAAGGGATCATGAATTGAATGATTTGACACCCCGCAAACTACATGAGCACTTCTCAGAAAGAAGAGGGTGATATTTTGGACAGGTAAAACTGTCCAGTAAAATGGATATAAACATCTTTAAGCAGAGAAAAAATTGTAACTCATGGTCAGCCCCACAGTCAATAATGGTCATGCTAAACAAACTGTGGATTTTTTGCTTATATGTGTGTAGTGTTGGGACCTTTATTTTCTTCCCCAGGGTTATATGGAAAGAGAAGAAAGTATGGAGACAGGAGGGAGGATGGTGATAGAGCAGACATGCAGAAAAGGCTTCCAGTCTGTGATCTAGCCCTACACTTAACATGTTGTAAAATGGTGTGGTAGGCTGCTAATGCCCAGAGAGATGTCCATGTCCTAATCCCAGGAATCTGTACATGTTCCTTCATTTGGAAAGAGGACTTTGCAGAAGTAATTAAGTATCTTTGAGATCAGGAGATTGTCCTTCATTACCTGAGTGGACCCTAAATACCATCACAAGTGCTTGATAGAGACAGAGGGAAATCACAAACACACACACACAAAGCAGAATATGATGTGAGCAAGGATGCAGAGACTGGAGTGATGCAGTCACAGACTGAGGAATGCTGGTGTCCACCAGAAGTTGGAAGAAGCAAGGAAAGATTCCTTCCCAGAGTTTCTAGAGGAAATGAAACCCTGCAGACTTCTGGCCTCTAGAACTCTAAGAGAATGAAGTCCTATTGTTTGAAAACACCAAATCAACAAACTACCTTCCACAGGACATTGCTCATGGTTTTTACAAATCTTTGTAACTGATCATTGGAAGACTCTTTTCTTCAATGTCTCACCTGTTGTTAATAATCCCATACAGTTTATTTTTCATCTTACATTTTGTAATTATCATATCTAGAAGTTTGATTTATGTCTTTTCTTGTATCTTTCATGTCTCCACCTTACATTTTAAACAACTATAGTTTAGTTATAACAATTGTTTTAGTGTCCTTATTTACAATTCTAATGTGTCAATTATGGGTAAGTTTTGATTAGTTATTCTCTTTTATTATGTGTCATGTTTTCCTACTTCTTTGCATACTTGGTATTTTGATTGGATGCCATGCATTGTGAATTTCACATTTTTAGATATTATGTATTTTTGTTTTTATATAAATATTCTAGAGCTTTGTTCTGGGATTTTAACTATATTAAAACCATTTCTTTTTCTTTCCTCTTGCTTCTAGTATTTGTTAGGTGGGACCAGAGAAGTGCTCAGCATAGTGCTCATTATTCCACATTACTAAGTAAGATCTTTGCATGTACTCTACTCAATGTCCCACGAATAATAAACGATGTTTTCCAGTATGCAAATTGGGAACAGGCACTATTCTTGTCCTGTTTCAATGTTGGCACTATTACCACTGATGCTTTTTTTTTTTCTTTTTGTCCACATTGCATGCCATGCGGGATCTTAGTTCCCTGACCAGAGGTTGAACACAAACCCAGGACCTCAGCAGTGAAAGCATGGAGTACGAACCACTGGACTGCCAAGGAATTCCCGATCACTGATGCTTTTAGGTGGTGATCTTCTTCCCAAACTCAGGTATTTCTTCACACACACATGCTAATAAATATCCTGCAGATTCTAGAATTCTCTGTGCATCTCTCTCCTGTCCAGTACTACTACAATCTCTGGCTGCCTTGGTCCCTCCAGACTTTCACCTCTGTCTTCTCAGTTCAGGGAGTTTTCTGAGTTCCCCTGAGTCCCTTCTCACCGTGTCACAGCCTGGAAACACTCTTGAAGCTGTGAACCAGGGCAAGTCAGGACTCAGCTTATTTTTTTCCCTATTTCTCAAAGATCACTGTCCTTCACTCCCTAATGTCCAGTGTCATGAAACTGTTGTTTCATATATTTTGTGTGCTTTTTGTTGTTTTAGATGAAAAAGTAAATGCAGTTCATGTGCACTCCAGCTGGCCATGAGCATGTCCTATCTGAACTACATTCTGCTTGTAAGTAGAATCTTGTATCTCTCTCTTTCACAAGGTCATGAGTTTTGGCAGGTAGATTCTTTGTGGGTTTTCATCTTAATCTCTGCCCCTCATTGTTAACACAGTGTTTTGTATATATTAAGCATTTAATTAATATTTGCTGACTTTTGAACAGCTAAACAAAACTCCAAATTGGGATTTGTTGAATGTTGTACATGGTTCCATAAATTAGAAAGATGGAAATTTAGCTTCCCCCACCCCTTAGCCTCATTTTATAACTATGGCAGATATGGCCCACAAGGGTTAATATCCTTTCTAATACTACTTAGAGTCCAACATAAAATGTAGTCCTGTGTTTGACTTTAAGAAAATTACTTAATCAGCCTGTGGTGGATGGTTTACATCCATCTATAAAATGGATATAATAATAGTGGCTGTAAATAAATGAC
The DNA here is from genome assembly GCF_028023285.1 of Balaenoptera ricei. Classification (NCBI taxonomy): domain Eukaryota; kingdom Metazoa; phylum Chordata; class Mammalia; order Artiodactyla; family Balaenopteridae; genus Balaenoptera; species Balaenoptera ricei. The sequence goes on along the minus strand of NC_082649.1, from coordinate 47,251,169 downwards.
TGTTGTGTGGCTAAGATGAAGACTCAGTTTGTGGGTAATAGAGTACCCTCAGCAACTTTCTAAAATATTAATGAAAACAATAATTTTGCATATAAATAGTTTGAGCAAAGGATTCAAATGCTTTCAAAGAATTCAAAGGAAAAAACATAAGAGAATAGTCACTATTTCTTGTTCAAATGGAAAACACAACTTTCTTAACTAAATATCTGCTGTATATGCAGGTCAGCAATGTTCATAACTATGATGATGATATAACCAGCACAGCTAACATTGCTACCCCAAAAGACTCATATTCCCACACTGCTGTATCCATTTTTTGTGTGTAACTCCATCCGTTATGTCCTTCTTAAAAACACAAAAGTTAAAATGCTATGCCCATTCCTCTCATATAGTACTTTTCTAAATACATCACAAAAAAAGCAGTTTTAATAATAATTCTTACCTTCTTTCAGTTCATAATTTAAAATATTATAAAAATATTATTAAAATGGACTTACTGTCCTAATTCTCTTTTTTCAGGTTTTTTTTTTTTTTTAGAAATAGATAAGAATTTTGTTTAGTCTGCTAGTATTTACAGGTACCCCAAAAGTTAGCCAGCTCTCCTTCTAAGTACAGATGAAGTCACTAAGCCACTTGCTCCAAGGTAGTAACTTTGGCATTTCTAAAACACCAAACTATTTTGGAAAGTATAAGAGCTCTTTCATTTCCCCTGGTAGTACACTTCAGCCTCAAGTTATGATAAACAGGCAGACAACAAATTAATGGGCATCATAATGTTAGGATTTGGCTAATCAACAAAAATTAAATGAACACAAGCAGCCTAAAGGAAGCAGAATGTGTGCAAAGGATTGTCATTTCAGCTTTAATTAACTTTGTCTTCACACAGATCATGCTGTCTTTTAAACCTGGCCAAACTCTTTTAAAGGTGTGAAGCCTTGGGCTGGCTCTAAATGGCAAACCTGATTTACTGGAGAAAATTTCAGTTCACTTGTACTTGTTTACTTATTCAGAAAATAAGTTGAAAAAAAATAACATGCACATAAATTTTTAAAAAGTCCTAATGTTGAACTTCATCTAAAAAAAAGATGAGCTATTTAAAATGCATGTTATATTATTTTTAATTGGAAAATTCAATTATACATGGTTTGCTTAAACATTCTGAAGTTATTATAGGTGAGAGAAACTCAATAAATTTATACTTGCTTTTCTGAAGGCATTTGTATTGTTCCCTTAGAAAAAGTTTGTAAACAAGTGTGGAAACAACAGAGAATAAGGCCTCAAACTGTTCTTGATACCAGTAAACCAGTACTCTGGAGAGGACGATTTCTGAAGGAAAAGTCATTACTCACAGAATACAAAATCATAACTTTTAGGACTATCTTATGACACTCCTGGTTTTAACTTATTTGATATGGAAATAAGGAATCACGGAAATTTATGGAAAAGCAATAATTTGGCAGAGCACCTCCACAATAAGTATAAAATCTAAATATGTTGACAGATATAACACAAATACTTACCAAGTGACACCTTGGGAAGTGCCATGGAGAAACGCTTGAGTAGTTTTAAAATTTTCTTTGATAATTGAGGAGCAAAGATTATTGTTTTGGATCATATGTTATTTATTGTTAATATTAAAGATAATTTGGTGGTGAGATTCAGACAAATGGGGTTGAAAGGTGCAAGAAATGAAATTTGCAGCAGCTTTGCTTTCAGAATATTTTTCCTAAGTGTATTTTTACAGTGGACCAGTTTCATATGCTGTCAGAGAATAGCTACTTCTGTTGTCTTTTAGGGAAGGCTTTCCAGAGAAACTGCTTTTAAGCTTTAAAATGTGTGGCCAGTGAAAAGATGAAATGTCTGTATGATGCAATAAGGATGCAGATTAGAGAAAGATGTTGTCAATCACAGTGGCTGGCCTGCTTTGGGATTAATCAGGCTGGTTAGGTTTGAATTTAACTGACATTTTGACTGTTACATATTTTAGAAAACAAGTACATGTCTGCTTAGCAATTCCTATAAAAACCTATTTGACTTTTGTGCCACTGACACAACAGTACTTGTTTATGTTTCTGTTATAATAATAACATGCTGGTGATACCAGCTTATAAAATTCTAATGGTTCATTTTAATCTGTAAGATTTTGTATATTCCAACTAAGTGGTATATATAAAAGTGTCCCTGAATACCTAAAAAACAATTTTTCAAATCATTACATTAAGGTATTTGGAACTATTTGTCTGAAGACTAACACTATAAGTGTCAAATAAAGATCACCTAGCACAGATTCTTTCAACCTGCTGATGGAAATTCTATGAAATAAATGCATATTTAAATGGAACTATCATCGCACATGCAGATTACAAAAAGTTTGGAAGATTAGCATGATGCAGTAGAAAACTATGACTTTAAAGGCAGATTAACTGTTTGAATTTTGGTTGTAACATGGTTCCATTTTGCCAAATGGTGATACATTATATTTTGGTGGGGGGACCTCACTCACTACTTTTTAGATTTAGGTGGAAACCTTACACCATTTTATGATTATCCTTCCAAGATAAGTGCAGATTAGAATTTCTATGCACAACTGGGTGGATAGAGACTATCTTTTTGTTCATACTTCTACATCATAGTCCAGGTGTGCCTTGGTTTGCTTAAAAAATTTTAAAAACTTAAAACCTACATTAAATTTAATTTTCAAAACACTACATTAAATATAATTAATAAAAAGAGTAATTTAACTTTTTTTAAAGTTTGTAATTTAACTTTTTTAAATTACAAAAGTTATTTCTCAGTTGTCAACCAGAGTACAGAGAATTTAAAATGGTGAACTCATTGGTTTTAAAATTTGACTGAACTAAAGAGAATTTAGAAGGAATCTAATTTCTTTTTAATTCAAAGTATATATGTTTCATTCTCCTCTGAAAGTGAAAGGCTGAAACTCTCCTTTCTTCAGTGTCTTTGGTGGTTTTTATTTATAACGAAGATAAATGCTCCTATAAAGAGCATGCTATATGTAACCATTTTTATAGTTTGATATATTTCATTTTAGGTTGATGTTAAATGGAGGTCAACCTAAAATATTTATGATTTAAAAACTATACTGGGTTTGATAAAATACAAATTTCTAGCTTTATTTTTAGAAGAGGACCTGAATAAAGGGAGGAAGTGTGTATTTTGCCATGCTACACTGTTAACCCACTGACAAAGATGGGTTAGAAGCTGTTGACAACACAGAAAGAGAGTAATGAAGTTGTTTTGCTTTTTTTGCAAATAAACACTGAAGCAGAGAATGCTGAGAAACCATGGGAAAATATTTTTTAAAGTTTATTCTATTACTTACTCAATTGGGAAAGAACAGAATGGAATTATAAAGTGACACACAATGAAAGTATCCAGAGAGATACATGTGCAGAGGAAAAGAAATTACCTAAGATGTCTATGCTTTCTGGTGATAGAAACCTCAAAGGAAATACCCTATTCAATTTGGGAAAGAGCATCACAACATATGTTTTGTATCTTTCTGAGATTTCAGCTTTCTTATATTAAGGGAATGAAATATAATAACACACAGCTGTAAAAAGAAAGATTGTATTTAAATTTTATATCAACTGCCATATTGTTTAATACAAGTCATTTGCCAGTGTATGTCTTTGAGACAATGAACAACTATTAACATACTGAATATACTAACACCGGCTCCAAAAGTCAGAATTTTGAAGATTTCTTTAACTTCATGGGCACAGGGCCTGGCACTAAGGCAGCTGGGTCAAGTTGGTACTGCCTATTGTGCCTGGGACAATGCGAGGTGGTTTCTCATCCTTCATCTCATGTGTAACGTCCTATCATAACTTGATGAAACAAGTTATTTCTTCCCTCAAATTACAGCTGAAGAAATTTAGAGAGGTGGTGATAATTTACCCCAGACCACACAGCTTGGTAATCTGACAGTGAATTCAAATATGTCTCTCCAAACAGAGAGAATATGACTTACAGAAGAGAATATTATAAAATAAAATGGGCAGCTAAAAATAAAACACGAAAAGCCAGATTCTATGGTTGGAGGTGTCATATCTCTAAAGGACAGTTTTCTAAAGTCAGACACAGCACAGGTGACTCCTCTTTGCCGAAACACAGCCCTACCTGCAACAAGTTGCTTTTCTGTGTGTTCCTTCACTCCACTGTCAGTCCTAAATGAAACACTCCACCCCCTCATGTCAAGAGGCATTAGATTATATTTTTGATCTCTTTGTTCAATCAGTTTAAAGGACAAGATGTCAGAAAGATTGGCTATTCACTGGAAGCCCAAAATTTCTGCCTTGATTTCAGACCTTTAGCAGTTTGGTTCCACTTATTTTTGTAACTGCACTTCCCAGTGCTCTGCTCACCAACAATCTACCACTCATTTCCTGACTAACTCTTATTAGTATCATATTCATTTCCACATTGATGTTTCCATTCCCCCTGTTAAGCTCATTGCCCACATGTGCTCCAGGTTCTAACCGCTTTAAGAAGGAGAAAGGGGGTGCTTAGTTTACTTGGCAGTTGGGATATTGGTAGACATATTCTCAAGCACAACTTCAGCATCTAAAAATATCTACCCATCCATCAACAAGAGTAGAACAAATTCCTCTGTTTAACAACACTAATTTACATATGTAAATGTAATATGAGAATTCTTTTTAATTTATTTTTTATTGAAGTATAGTTGATTTACAATGTTGTGTTAATTGAGAATATTTTATTTTAGTGACACGAAAAATATTTATATAATCTTTCTTGAGTTCACTTCCTAGCACCCCACCCACTAATATCTCACTAATATCTAAAATCCCCCAACTCAGAACTCTCCTCCATGGGGACCATAAGAATTAGACTATGGTGTGGCATAATATAATAGTAAAAGCTAGAAGTTTGTCTTAATAAATATGTAGCAATAGGGACTTCCCTGGTGGCCCAGTGGTTAAGAATCCACCTGTCAATGCAGGGACACGGGTTCAATCCTTGGTCCAGGAAGATCCCACATACCGCAGAGCAGCTAAGCCCATGCACCACAGTTACTGAGCCTGCACTCTAGAGCCCATGAGCCACAACTACTGAAGCCCACCTGCCTAGAGCCCGTTCTCTGCAACAAGAGAAGCCACCTCAATGAGAAGCCCACGCACTGCAACAAAGAATAGCCCCTGCACAGCAACGAAGACCCAATGCAGCCAAAAAATATATAAATTTATAAAATAAAATAAAATAAATGTAGCAATAATATAAGGATGAAGACAGTATGGGAACACCTGAATTAAAAGTGCTGAATTTTAGATGAGACAATTTTAACTAGCATCACAAAAAGAAAAAAACAGGGTAATCTATAGAAGATAGTGGCAAACAATACTTTTTTTTTTTAACATTTATTTATTTATTTATTTGTATGTTTATTTATTTATTACATATTTGACTGTGCCAGTTCAGGTCTTAGTTGCAGCACATGGGATCTTTAGTTGTGGCATGCAGACTCTTAGTTGCACCATGCATGTGGGATCTAGTTCCCTGACCAGGAATCGAACCCAGGCCCCCAGCATTGGGAGCGCAGAGTCTTAACCACTGGACCACCAGGGAAGTCTCCAAACAATACTTATCTTGAATGGATTAAATTGGGAAATAAATTAAAGAGTAATTGACAACAACATTTTACCAAAAAGTTTGTAAAATTCTTTATTTTTTAAACCACACAATGGCAGTGCAAATGACAAGTGAATTAGACATAAAATTTATATTAATACTAATAAAAACTAACATTCAATATATATGATGTTCCAGGCCCATTGTTTAACTATCATATTTTACATTAACTATCATAATTTATTTTGACTGTAACCCCAAGATGTAGGTACATCCCCATTTTACTCATCATAAAACTGAGGCAACAAAGTCCAAAGCTACACAACTAGAATGTGTCCAAGCTAGGAATTAAATCCATGTCTGTCTGACTCTAAAGCTGATTGCTTAGTGTTCATAGACAAAACCCAATTATAAAATTCTATTGAGAAGAAACTCACCAAATTGTAGAACTTTATTTCCTCTCCTGGGTTACATTTCAGTACACTTACTCCCTGTACATCTTATAATAAGAGGCAACATGTTAGAGGTGTTTTTAAATGCATGATGTAGCCTCAGCCCATTTTAATCTATAAAATAGAGAAATTTATTTAATCAATGTGATGGAACCTGTTATAAACTGACTTTAAATCCTCTTAGTGTCTCACTATGGAAACTTTTTCACATCAGGGAAAAAAATTAATTTTATCCAGGGAACACATACATGATACTGAGCACTAAGAATTCCTGTGTGCCTAATTTAAGAATTTTGGACCAATGTTGAGAGGGGTACATTGAAGGATGTATCTCCAGGAAGGGAAATTAGAAAGTGTTTTTTGGTTGGTTGGTTGGTTGGTTTGCCTGGTTTTTTGTTTTGTTTTTCTTTGTTTAATTTTTTAGAGTTGAAAATACAGAGTCTCTATCACATATTAGGAAATCAAAGTCTCTGGCTACTATTGGTTGTGCTGTTTGTCTGATAATATTTGGGCCAGTTGGGTTGGGTATTGTATAGGCAACAAGCTGCCTCTGCTTGTTTTTTTCCAGGAAGTGGTCTTGCTGTCTAAACAAAGCATCAATTAATCACTGTTTTGGCAGGATTCAGATTTGTACCCCTGTCATCAGGTTGGGTGGCCATGCCAGAATTTTTCACCTCATGAGTTTCAGATCAATCAACTGATTTTAGTTGCTAGTTTTATTCTGTTATATACTATGAAAGGCCATTTCTGAAGAGCCCCAGTATAAGCTTTCTGCACTAGAATCTTTGTTTTTTTAGTGCCAGGGGAATTATGTGAGAGTTTAATATAATTTATAAAAATTTAGATAAATCCAATTCTCAAAAAGATATTATTTAAAGTTCAGATAAAGTTCTTTCCTCCATTCAGAAAATTCATGTTGACCACCAACATGGCAGCACTGGCACTCAAAATTGTGTATTAGTAGATATTGCTGCATTATAAACACCACAGAATTTCAGTAGATACAACAATAATCACGTGTTTCACTCAGTGTCCATAAGCTGTCTGCATGTGGGCTGCTCTGGTGGGCATGGCTGGGTTTACCCCAAGCTGAGGTTTGTGTCCACATGTCTCTCATCTTCCTTGGCCCAGAGGGCTATTCAGGCCATATTCTTCTCATGGAAATGGCAGAAGCATAAGAGAAGGTAAGCACATTGCATGCCTTTTCTTACTATATTTCCACTATATCACATTGGCCAAAGCAAGTCACATGGCCAGGGCCATAGTCAAAAGATGGAGAAGTATACTCTGTCCTCTACACTGTGGCAAAAATATGGATGTATAATGCTACTACAGGTGAGTGAAGATTGAATACATAACTTGAGAGAGAAATGAAATTTCTACAAAACAAAAATAACTTTGTTGGAGAGAATAAAGATCCTCAACCTTCATCATCATACAATTTGTTTGTAATCAACTGCTTCCTATCACTCATTTCCTGTTCATTCTGACACCTGGCTCTTTCTCCTAGAATGTTTTGCTTCCTCTTCTTAATTTGATATATTTTTACTCATTTTTTAAGCTCAACATATGCATCATTCTTTATTAGCAAGTAAATTCTGACTGTTCTGGTTGAGGTCAGGTACACATGCATGCTCCCCAGCACAGCACTTACCATGCTGCACCGTGATGATACATATGTCAGACTCCCCAGAAGGCTGAGAGCTCCTTTAAATCTTTTGATTCTAACATTGCATCTAGGACGTAGCAAGAGCTCATTATACATTTATTGAATGAAGACAAAAAATGAAAACAAAAGAAGAAAAGACTAAACGAGTCTCTGCCTTCAAACTTCTGTCCTATGCTCTAAAAATACATATTTTCTCAATAGTTTTATGCAAGTGAATTTGATTTCAGAAACTTATATTCTTGCTGAAATGAAGTAACATAACTATTACATTCCATTTACTGTTATCACCTTTTAAACAATGCAACATGTATTTATTCTCTAAAACTAATTGCATTTTTGTTGTACATACAACTATGTGTAAGAGATCAATAGGAGTAGGCATTATGTATACAAGTTTGGACTTGGTTGCTAATCATATGCAAACAATTGAATTGCTACACTGGAAAGAAAATACAACATTTAATTATTATGAGTGGCTGTTAAGGACTACTTGATAATATCAGGCATCACTCTTTTAAATTACAAAATGGGAATCATTGAAGCAATTAAATCAAAGTACTCAAAACTCATTAAAGAAGTATGAAAACAAACCTTAGAATGACTCTATCAAGTAAGTTTCTTTTATTCAGTAAACAAAAACAAAACAAAACAAAACCTGATATTAAATCTAGCAATAAGTATAGATTTCCCAGCTAGGAATAATTTTTGAAAATAGTTACCTGAACCAGAATTACGTTAGTATTTAGTCCCAGAGATTTACTAAAATATGAATCATGGGAGGGAAGTAATGGCACCAGGTGTGAACGTCGGTCTGGAGACATTCAAGATGGTGAAGGAGTAAGGCAGGAGATCAACGTCTTCACCAAAAATACATCACAAATACATCTACATGTTGAACAACTCCTACAGAACACCTACTGAACACTGGCAGAATACTTCAGACTTCCCAAAAGATATATTTTTTCCCCTTTTTTTGTGAGAGTGAATGTCTATGCTTCTTTGTGTGATTTTGTATAGCTTTGCTTTTATCATTTGTCCTAGCGTTCAGCCTGTCCGTCTTTTTTTTGTTGTTTTTTTAGTATAGTTTTTAGTGCTTGTTATCATTGATGGACTTGTTTTTTGGTTTAGTTGCTCTCTTCCTTCTTTCTTTTTTATTACTGCTTAATTTTTTTTAATAATTATTTTATTTTTTATTTTAATAACTATTTTATTTTATTACTTTCCATCTTTCTTTCTTTTTCTTTCTTTCTTTCATTCTTTTTCTTTTTTTCTCTCTTTTCTTCTGAGCCTTGTGGCTGGCAGGGTCTTGGTCCTCCAGCCATGTCAGGCCTGTGCCCCTGAGGTGGGAGAGCTGACTTCAGGATATTGGACCACCAGACACTTCCCAGTTCCAAGTAATATCAAATGGCTAATGCTATCCCAGATATTTCCATCTCAATGCTAAGACCCAGCTCCACTCAACTATCAGCAAGCTACAGTGCTGGACACCCTATGCCAAACAAATAGCAACACAGGAACAAAACCTCACCAATTAGCAGAGAGGCTGCCTAAAATCATAATAAGGTCATAGACACCCCAACACACATCACCAGATGTGGTCCTGTCCACCAGAAAGACAAGATCCAGCCTAATCCACCAGAACACAGGCACTAGTCCCCTCAACCAGGAAACCTACACAACCCACTGAATCAACCTTACCACTGGGGGCAGACACCGAAAACAATGGGAACTACGAACTTGCAGCCTGCAAAAAGGAGACCCCATACACAGTACGTTGAGCAAGATGAGAAGACAGAGAAACATATAGCAGATGAAGGAGCAAGGAAAAACCCACGAGGCCAAATAAATGAAGAGGAAATAGGCAGTCTACCTGAAAAAGAATTCAGAGTAATGATAGTAAAGATGATTCAAAACCTTGGAAATAGAGTGGAGAAAATACAAGAAACACTTAATAAGGACCTAGAAGAACTAGAGAGCAAACAAACAATGATGAACAACACAATAAAAGAAATTAAAAATTCTCTAGAAGGAATCAATAGCAGAATAACTGAGGCAGAAGAACGGATAAGTAAACTGGAAGATAAACTAGTGGAAATAACTACTGCAGAGTAGAATAAAGAAAAAAGAATGAAAAGAATTGAGGACAGTCTCAGAGACCTCTGGGACAACATTAAACGCACCAACATTCGAATTATAGGGGTCCCAGAAGAAGAAGAGAAAAAGAAAGGGATGGAGAAAACATTTGAAGAGATTATAGTTGAAAACTTCCCTAATATGGGAAAGGAAATAGTCAAGTCCAGGAAGTGCAGAGAGTCCCATAGAGAATAAATCCAAGGAGAAACAAGCCAAGACATATTAATCAAACTACCAAAAATTAAATACAAGTAAAAAATATTAAAAGCAGCAAGGGAAAAACAACAAATAACATACAAGGGAATCCCCATAAGGTTAACAGCTGATCATTCAGCAGAAACTCTGCAAGCTAAAAGGGAGTGACAGGACATATTTAAAGTGATGAAAGAGAACAAGCTACAACCAAGATTATTCTACCCAGTAAGAATCTCATTCAAGTTCAACAGAGAAATTAAAACCTTTAGAGACAACCAAAAGCTAAGAGAATTCAACAACACCAAACCAGCTTTACAACAAATGCTAAAAGAACTTCCCTAGGCAGGAAAAACAAGAGAAGGAAAAGATCTACAATAACAAACCAAAAACAATTAAGAAAATGGTAATAGGAATATACATATCGATAACTACGTTAAATGTAAATGGATTAAATGCTCCAAGCAAAAGACATAGACTGGCTGGATGGATACAAAAACAAGATCCACATATATGCTGTCTACAAGAGACCCACTTCAGACCTAGAGACACATACAGACTGAAAGTAAGGGGGTGGAAAAAGATATTCCATGCAAATGGAAATCAAAACAAAGCTGGAGTAGCAAGTCTCATATCAGGCAAAATAGACTTTAAAATAAAGATTATTACAAGAGACAAAGAAGGACACTACATAACGATCAAGGGATCAATCCAAGAAGAAGATATAACAATTGTAAATATTTATGCATGCAACAGAGGAGCACCTCAATACATAAGGCAAATGCTAACAGCCATAAAAGGGGAAATCGACAGTAACACAATAATAGTGGGGGACTTTAACACCCCAATTTCACCAATGGACAGATCATCCAAAATGAAAATAAATAAGGAAACACAAGCTTTAAATGACACATTAAACATGATGGACTTAATTGATATTTATAGGACACTCCACCCAAAACAACAGAATAACTCTTCTTCTCAAGTGCTCATGGGAAATTCTCCAGGATAGATCATATCTTGGGTCACAAATCAAGCCTTGGTAAATTTAAGAAAAATGAAATTTTATGAAGTATCTTTTGAGACCACAACACTATGAGACCAGATATCAATTACAGGAAAAAATCTGTAAAAAATACAAACACATGGAGGCTATACCATATACTACTAAATAACCAAGAGATCACTGAAGAAATCAAAGAGGAAATAAAAAACTACCTAGAAACAAATGACAATAAAAACATGACAACCCAAAACCTATGGGATGCAGCAAAAGCAGTTCTAAGAGGGAAGTTTATAGCAATATAGTCCTCCCTCAAGAAACAAGAAACATCTCAAATAAACAACCTAACCTTACACCTAAAGCAATTAGAGAAAGAAGAACAGTAAAACCCAGAAGTTAGCAGAAGGAAAGAAATCATAAAGAGCAGATCGGAAATAAATGAAACGTTAATGAAGGAAACAATAGCAAAGATCAATACAACTAAAAGCTGGTTCTTTCAGAAGATAAACAAAATTGATAAACCATTAGCCAGACTCATCAAGAAAAAAAGGAAGAAGACTCAAATCAATAGAAATAGAAATGAAAAAGGAGAAGTAACAATTGACACTGCAGAAATACAAAGGATCATGAAAGATTACTACAAGCAACTATATGCCAATAAAATGCACAACCTGGAAGAAATGGACAAATTCTGAGAAAAGCACAACCTTCTGAGACAGAACCAGAAAGAAATAGAAAATATAAACAGACCAATCACAAGCATGGAAATTGAAACTATGATTTAAAATCTTCCAACAAAAAAAGCCCAGGACCAGATGGCTTCACAGGTGAATTCTATCAAACATTTAGAGAGGGGTTAACACCTATCCTTCTCAAACTCTTCCAAAATATAACAGAGGGAGGAACACTCCGAAACTCATTCTACGAGGCCCCCATCACCCTGATACCAAAACCAGACAGAGATGTCACAACAAAAGAAAACTAGAGGCCAATATTACTGATGAACATAGCTGCAAAAATCCTAAGCAAAATGCTTGCAAACAGAATCCAACAGCACATTAAAAGGATCATACACCATGATCAAGTGGGATTTATCTCACATATGGAAGGATTCTTCAAAATACATAAATCAATCAATGTGGTAGACCACATTAACAAACTGAAAGATAAAACCATATGATCATCTCACTATATGCAGAAAAAGCTTTTGACAAAATTCAACACCAATTTATGGTAAAAAACCCTCCAAAAGTAGGCATAGAGGGAACCTACCTCAACATAATAAAGGCCATATATGACAAACCCACAGCCAACATCATTCTCAATGGTGAAAAACTGAAACCATTTCCTCTAAGATCAGGAACAAGACAAGTTTGTCCACTCTCACCACTATTATTCAATATAGTTTTCAAAGTTTTAGCCACAGGAATCAGAGAAGAAAAAGAAATAAAAGGAATCCAGATCAGAAACAAAGAAGTAAAGCTGTCACTGTTTGCTGATGAGAGGATACTACACATAGAGAATCCTAAAGATGCTACAAGAACCTCTTGCAAGGTTCCTTAAAAAACTAAAACTAGAACCACCATAAGACCCAGCAATCCTACTACTGGGTATATACCCTGAGAAAACTGTAATTCAAAAAGAGTCTTGTACCACAATGTTCATTGCATCTCTGTTTACAATAGCCAGGACATGGAAGCAACCTAAGTTGCTTTATCCATTCATTGACAGATGAATGGATAAAGAAAATGTGGCACGTATATACAATGGAATATTTCTCAACCATAAAAAGAAACAAAATTGAGTTATTTGTAGTGAGGTGGATGGACCTAGAGTCATACAGAGTGAAGTAAGTCAAAAACTGAAAAACAAATACCATATGCTCACACATATATATGGAATCTGAAAAAAAAGAAATGGTTCTGAAGAACCTAGGGCCTGGGCAGAAATAAAGACGCAGATGTAGAGAACAGACTGGAGGACACGGGGAGGGGGAAGGGTAAGCTGTGACAAAGTGAGAGAGTGGCATGTACATTTATACACTACCAAATGTGAAATAGATAGCTAGTGGGAAACAGCCACATAGCACAGGGAGATCAGCTCAGTGCTACGTGACCACCTACAGGGGTGGGATAGAGAGGGTAGGAGGGAGATGCAAGGGGGAGGAGATATGGGGATATATGTATATGTATAGCTGACTCACTTTGTTCTAAAGCAGAAACTAACACACCATTATTAAGCAGTTATAGTTCAATAAAGATGTTAAAAATAAATAAATAAAATTTATATGGAGAAAAAAATAATTTAAAAAATTAAAAATAAATAAACATAAAAATACTTTCACAGCACCATCCAGATATGTTTGACCAAATACCTGGATACTGTGGCCTAGCCAAGTTGACACATACAATTAACCCTCACAATACCTGAGCCATAAAAATTAAATACCATTGGCCACATTGGGAGAGAAAATTGTGCTGAATAGGAAGGAAAGATTTGTTAGAAAATGCTTAACATTTCAGAACAAACCTTTAACCATGGTGATGCCTCTGATTTACCATAATTAAAACTATGTCTTTAGGTATTATATTTCAATTGTTCTTTTCTCCTAAGAATCTTGAATTTACCCCAGTGTAGTCATACCAAATGTGTATTGCTCTTTGTTTTAAAGGTCATTAAAATGAGTACATTGCTTATAAAAAAAAAATGAATCATGTAATTTAAAACCATATATATGTAACCCTAAAGATTTTCAGTGTTTTAGCAATCTTAGCTTCATGTTCTTTGTCATAGCTTCTTATTAAGAATTTGAAAAGTATTTATTACTTTAATCATTATAGTAATCAAATAATAACTTTAAAATTATCTATTTCATTTAATGACTTTATCAACAAATGCACATTGTCATTCAAGTAATTCTATGAAGATTATTTCTGTTCAATTATTTTGAAGTAATAAAATTTTAAAAATCTATACCAAGAGTATACATGTGTGAAAAATAACTCAAAATATAAGTGAGTTTTTTTTATTAGAATGTGATTCCTTTCATCACATACCAATTTTGTTTTATGAATTGATTTAATCTAGAATTTAGCATGGTGTGTGTGGTACATCTTTCAGGTAATAAATGGTGTGAGTATTTAACACAATTAAATGAGTATATATTAACTGTTTCACATTAATACTGTTTTGTTGAATATATTAGGTTGAACCATATGAAGTTGACAGTATCTGTTGAGTTTTTTCACCTACAAAAATGACAATTTTACATGGTTTAAGCTATAAAAATGTGTATTATTAACAGAACACTATACATGTATGTATATCCATACAGGAATGTTACTGTTTCATTTTTTAATTATTACCAATATCAGGATTTTTAAGTTATTATAAATTTTATAAGCTTTAAAAATATATGCATCAACAGGCAATCAAAGAAAATAAACTATAAATGCATGTAAGAGATGCTACTCTAAATCTAATATTCAGAGAAAGACAAATTTTAAAAAATGAGAAATCATTTTTATTTGTCTTTCACATCAACAAAAATTGCAAACAGCTTTTACTATTCACGATGTAGGAAAAGTAATATTCCTTTTCTTCGATTGTGGAAGTACAAATTTGTATAACCATTTTAAAGAGTTGTTTGGCAACATTTATCAAAATTTAATATTGTGCATACCCTAGGCATATATACACCTAGATATATCTATTTCACAACTTTTATTAAGGTGAAAGTACAATTGGACACTTTTTTGGAAAAATAAAATTTGTGTATATGTGTATACATACAAAAATCAGAAAGATGTAAAAACTGTTAAAACTAATGTTCTATGGCATTTGTATAGGGAAGAAATTTTCTTTTTTAAATTATATATTCCAACCAAAAGAGAAAATATTAGGATCATTTAGCTTCTTACTTTTCTGTGTATGTTTAAAAAAAGTTGTCTATATTGAAATTGTGTTAGAACATTAAAAAAATTTTACCCATCCACCAGCTTCATAGGCAAAAAGGGAAAAGAAGGGTATATATTTTGTGACTATATAATAGCAGTAACAGTATGGACTGAGCTTCCATTATCTGATGTGTTGAAACTGTTTCTCTTCTCTCAATTTTATTCAGTTGAACATATTCAGGTAGATACAACCACTAATTACTTATATTTGTTCTCCTGCTGGCTGTATTGATAAAATCAAACAAAGGCACACACACACACACACACACACACACACACATTTGGAATGTGTACTTTGCCACAGAATTGTTTAGCACAGAAATAGGAAATTATTTTGATTTATATTAATTCCACAATAAAAAAAATCCCAATAAATTTTTTTTTATTTTTTAAAGTCTGAAACATTTATATTAACATATTTCCATATAAATAACCCAAAGAAAGTTTAGTATTAGTTCTTTTTTTTGTTTCTTTGTTTGTTTTTTTATACTGCAGGTTCTTATTAGTCATCAATTTTATACACATCAGTGTATACATGTCAATCCCAATCGCCCAATTCAGTGCACCACCGTCCCCACCCCACCAAGGTTTTCCCCCCTTGGTGTCCATATGTTTGTTCTCTACATCTGTGTCTCAACTTCTGCCCTGCAAACTGGTTCATCTGTACCATTTTTCTAGGTTCCAAATACATGTGTTAATATATGATATCTGTTTTTCTCTTTCTGACTTACCTCACTCTGTATGACAGTCTCTAGATCCATCCACGTCTCAAAAAATGACTCAATTTTTTCCTTTTTATGGTTGAGTAATATTCCATTGTATATATGTACCACTTCTTCTTTATCCATTCATCTGTCGATGGGCATTAAGGTTGCTTCCATGACCTGGCTATTATAAATAGTGCTGCAATGAACATTGGGATGCATGTGTCTTTTTGAATTATGGTTTTCTCTGGGTATATGCCCAGTAGTGGGATTGCAGGATCATATGGTAATTCTATTTTTAGTTTTTAAAGGAACTTCCATACCATTCTCCATAGTGGCTGTATCAATTTATATTCCCACCAACAGTGCAAGAGGGTTCCCTTTTCTCCACACCCTCTCCAGCATTTGTTGTTTGTACATTTACTGATGATACCCATTCTACCTGGTGTGAGGTGATACCTCATTGCAGTTTTGATTTGCATATCTCGAATAATTAGTGATATTGAGCAGCTTTTCATGTGCTTCTTGGCCATCTGTATGTCTTCTTTGGAGAAATGTCTATTTAGGTCTTCTGCTCATTTTTGGATTGGGTTGTTTGCTTCTTTAATATTGAACTGCACGAGCTGTTTATATATTTTGGAGATTAATCCTTTGTCCGTTGATTTGTTTGAGAATATTTTCTCCCATTCTGAGGGTTGTCTTTTCATCTTGTTTTTGGTTTCCTTTGCTGTGCAAAAACTTTGAACTTTCATTAGGTCCCATTTTTTTATTTCTGTTATTTCCATTACTCTAGGAGGTGGATCAAAAAAGATCTTGCTGTGATTTATGTCAAATAGTGTCTTTCCTATGTTTTCCTCTAAGAGTTTTATAGTGTCCGGTCTTACATTTAGGTCTCTAATGCATTTTGAGTTTATTTTTGTGTATGGTGTGTAGGGAGTGTTCTAATTTCATTTTTTTACATGTAGCTGTCCAGTTTTCCCAGCACCACTTATTGAAGAGACTGTCTTTTCTCCATAGTATATCCTTGCCACCTTTGGCATAGATTAGTTGACCATAGGTGCGTGGGTTTATCTCTGGGCTCTCTATCTTGCTCCATTGATCTATGTTTCTGTTTTTGTGCCAGTACCATATCATCTTGATGACTGTAGCTTTGTAGTATAGTCTGAAGTCAGGGAGTCTGATTCCTCCAGCTCCGTTTTTTTCCCTCAAGACTGCCTTGGCTATTTGGGGTCTTTTGTGTCTCCATACAAATTTTAAGATGATTTGTTCTAGTTCTGTAAAAAATGCCATTGGTAATTTGATAGGGATTGCATTGAATCTGTAGATTGCTTTGGGTAATATAGTCATTTTCACAATGTTGATTCTTCCAATCCAAGAACATGGTATATCTCTCCATCTCTTGGTATCATCTTTAATTTATTTCATCCGTATCTTACCGTTCTCTGCATATAGGTCTTTTGTCTCCTTATGTAGATTTAATCCTAGGTCTTTTATTCTTTTTGTTGCAGTGGTAAATGGGAGTGTTTCCTTAATTTGTCTTTCAGATTTTTCATTATTAGTGTATAGGAATGCAAGAGATTTCTGTGCATTAATTTTGTATCCTGCTACTTTACCAAATTCATTGATTAGCTCTAGTAGTTTTCTGGTGGCATCTTTAGGATTCTCTATGTATAGTATCATGTCATCGGCAAACAGTGACAGTTTTACTTCTTCTTTTCCAATTTGTATTCCTTTTATTTCTTTTTCTTCTCTGAGTGCTGTGGATAGGACTTCCAAAACTATGTTGAATAATAATGTTGAGAGTGGGCATGCTTATCTTGTTCTTGATCTTAGAGGAAATGCTTTCAGTTTTTCACCATTGAGAATGATGTTTGCTGTGTGTGTGTCGTATATGGCCTTTATTATGTTGAGGTTAGTTCCCTCTATGCCTACTTCCTTGAGGATTTTAATCATAAATCAGTGTTGAATTTTGTTGAAAGCTCTTTCTGCATCTATTGAGATGATCATATGTTTTTTATCCTTCAGTTTGTTAATATGGTTTATCAATTTGATTGACTTATGTAAATTGGGGAATCCTTGCATTCCTGGGATAAATGCCACTTGAGCATAGTATTTGAGGATTTTTGCATGTGTATTTATCAGTGATTTTGGCCTGTAGTTTTCTTTTTTTGTGACATCCTTGTCTGGTTTTTGTATCACGGTGATGGTGGCCTCATAGAATGTGTTTGGGAGTGTTCTTCCCTCTGTTATATTTTGGAAGAGTTTGAGAAGGATAGGTGTTAGCTCTTCTCTAATTGCTTGGTAGAATTTGCCTGTGAAGTCATCTGCTCCTGGGCTTTTGTTTGTTGGAAAATTTTTAGTCACAGTTTCAATTTCAGTGCTGTGATTGGTCTGTTTATATTTCCTATTTCTTCCTGGTTCAGTTTCGGAAGTTGGTGCTTTTCTAAGATTTTTTCCATTTCTTCCAGGTTGTCCATTTTATTGGCATATAGTTGCTTGTAGTAGTGCCTCATGATCCTTTGTATTTCTGCAGTGTCAGTTGTTACTTCTCCTTTTGCATTTCTAATTCTGTTGATTTGAGTCTTCTCCCTTTTTTTCTTGATGAGTCTGGCTAATGGTCTATCAGTTTTGTTTATTTTCTCAAAGAACCAGCTATTAGTTTTATTGATCTTTGCTATTGTTTCCTTCAGTTCTTCTTCATTTATTTCTGATCTGATGTTTATGCTTTCTTTCCTTCTGCTAACTTTGTGTTTTATTTGTTCTTCTTCCTCTAATTGCTTTAGGTGTAAGGTTAGGTTGTTTTTTTGAGATTTTTCTTGTTTCTTGAGGTAGGATCGTATTGCTATAAACTTACCTCTTAGAACTGCTTTTGCTGCATCCCATAGGTTTTGAGTCATCATATTTTCACTGTCATTTGTTTCTAGGCATTTTTTTATTTCTTCTTTGGTTTCTTCAGGGATCTCTTGGTTATTTAGTAGAGTATCATTTAGCCTCCATGTGTTTGTATATTTTACAGTTTTTTTTTCCTGTAATTGATATCTAGTCTCATAGCCTTGAGGTCAGAAAAATACTTGCTACGATTTCATTTTTCTGAAATTTACCAAGGCTTAATTTGTGACCCAAGATATGATCTATGCTGGAGAATGTTCCATGAGTACTTGAGAATAAAGTGTATTTTGGTTTTTTTGGATGGAATGTCCCATAAATATCAATTAAGTCCATTTTGTTTAATGTGTCATTTAAAGCTTGTGTTTCCTTATTTATTTTCATTTAGGATGATCTGTCCATCTGTGAAAGTGGGGAATTAAAGTCCCCTACTATGATTGTGTTACTGTCAATTTCCCCTTTTATGGCTGTTAGCATTTGCCTTATGTATTTAGGTGCTCCTCTGTTGCATGCATAAATATTTACAATTGTTATATCTTCTTCTTTGATTGATCCTTTGATCATTATGTAGTGTCCTTTGTGTCTCGTCTTTATTTTAAAGTCTATTTTGTCTGATGTGAGAATTTCTACTCAAGCTTTTATTGATTTCCATTTGCATAAAATATCTTTTTCCATCCCCTCACTTTCAGTCTGTATGTGTCCCTAGTTCTGAAGTGGGTCCGTTGTAGACAGCATATATATGGGTCTTGTTTTTGTATCCATTCAGCTAGCCTGTGTCTTTTGGTTGGAGCTTTTAATCCATTCACATTTAAGGTAATTATCGATATGTATGTTCCTATGATCATTTTGTTAATTGTTTTGGGTTTGTTTTTGTAGATCCTTTTCTTCTCTTGTGTCTCCCACTTAGAGAAGTCCCTTTAGCATTTGTTGTAGAGATGGTTTGATGGTGCTGAATTCTCTTAGCGTTTGCTTGTCTGTAAAGATTTTGATTTCTTCATCGAATCTGAATGAGATCCTTGCTGGGTAGCGTAATCTTGGTTGTAGTTTCTTCCCTTTCATCACTTTAAGTATATCATGCCACTTCCCTCTGGCTTGTAGAGTTTCTGCTGAGAAAGCAGTTGTTAACCTTATGGGAGTTCCCTTGTATGTTATTTGTCATTTTTCCCTTGCTGCTTTCAATCATTTTTCTTTTTCTTTAATTTTTGCCAATTTGATTACTATGTGTCTCGGCATGTTTCTCCTTGTGTTTATCCTGTATGGGACTAGCTGCGTTTCCTGGACTTGGGTGGCTATTTCCTTTCCCATGTGTGGGAAGTTTTCAACTATAATCTCTTCAAATATTTTCTCTGGTCCTTTCTCTCTCTCTTCTCCTTCTGGGACCCCTATAATGTGAATGTTGTTGAGTTTAATGTTGTCCCAGAGGTCTCTTAAGCTGTCTTCATTTCTTTTCATTCTTTTTTCTTTAGTCTGTTCTGCATCAGTGAATTCCACCATTCTGTCTTCCAGGTCACTTATCCGTTCTTCTGCCTCAGTTATTCTGCTATTGATTCCTTCTAGTGTAGTTTTCATTTCAGTTATGGTATTGTTCATCTCTGTTTGTTCTTTAATTCTCTTAGGTCTTTGTTAAACATTTCTTCCATCTTCTTGATCTTTGCCTCCATTGTTTTTCCGGGGTCCTGGATCATCTTCACTATCATTATTCTGAATTCTTTTTCTGTAAGGTTGACTATCTCCACTTCATTTAGTTGTTTTTCTGGGTTTTATCTTGTTCCTTCATCTGGTACATAGCCCTCTGCCTTTTCATCTTGTCTATCTTTCTGTGAATGTGGTTTTTGTTCCACAGGCTGCAGGATTGTAGTTCTTCTTGCTTCTGCTCTCTGCCCTCTGGTCCCAATAAAAATTTTAAACAAATTTCATTACCCACATTTTCTTTACATAAATCTGTATACATTTATGTATAATGGGTATATATGTATATATATATATCAAACAAGCTACTTTCCTTTTTTTTTTTTTGCAAAGAAATAAAGGTTTAATTGGGGTCTGATAAATTCAATTCAAGTTGGAGTCAAAAATGTATTCCAAGGAGGAGAGATATGTCAGGAGTTTATAAAGGCAAAAAACTGCAACACTGCAAATCTTCTTTTAAAAGTTGGTGCTGGCAAGCCAAAGCTATGTTTATCTGTATATGGTTGGTTGCTAAATGCTATCACTAGAGGGAGGTGGAATTCCAGTACTGTGACAAGTTGCAGGTGTTCTTGAGTGTCCTTGGCATTGTTTTTCTTTCAGTGTTATTGAGATATAATTGACATACAGTACTTTTTAAGTTTAAGGTGTGCAGCATGATGATTAGACTTACATACATCATCAAATGCATTGTCTAGTGAGCATTCAACATCAAATATAGATGCAAGATTAAATAGATAGAAAAAAAATTTTCCTCGTGATGAGAACTCCTAGCATTTGCTCTCTTAACAACTCTCATATATAACACACAGCAGTGTTAATTATATGTATCATCTTGTACATTACATCCTGAGTACTTATTTATCTTTTAAATGGAGGTTTATACTTTTTGACTACTTTC
The DNA here is from genome assembly GCF_028023285.1 of Balaenoptera ricei. Taxonomy (NCBI): domain Eukaryota; kingdom Metazoa; phylum Chordata; class Mammalia; order Artiodactyla; family Balaenopteridae; genus Balaenoptera; species Balaenoptera ricei. The sequence goes on along the minus strand of NC_082649.1, from coordinate 47,229,974 downwards.
CTCAAATTCCCCATCCAGCCACCTCTTGCTTCTAGTAACCACAAATCTGGTCACTTCTCCTATGAGTTTGTTTGTTTGTCTGTCTTTGAAGTATAATTGACCTACAACACTAGGTTACTTCTTGATACACAGCATAGTGAGTCAATATTTCTATACATTTCAAAATGACCACAACGATAACTCTAGTTATGATATGTCACAATACAAAGTTATTACATAGTTATTGACTATCTATATTCTCCACACTGTACATTTATACCCATGACTCACTTATTTTGCAACTGGAAGTTTGTACCTCTGAAATCTTCCTCACCTATTTCTTTCTTCCTCCCATCCCCCTCCCCTCTGACAACACCTGTTGCTTCTCTGTGCCTGTGACACTGTTTCTCCTATGTTTGTTCATCTGTTTTGTCTTGTATTTGTCTTTCTCCATCTGACTTATTTTACTTAGCATAGTGTCCTCTAGGTCCATCCATGTTTTTGCAATGGCAAGATTTCATTTATAATGGCTAATATTTCATTGCATATCTATACAACATTTTCTTTATCCATTCATCTACTGATGGGCACTTAGGTTGCTTCTGTATCTTGACTATTATAAATAATGCTGCAATGAACATAGGAGTGCATATATCTTTTCAAACTAGCATTTTCAGGAGTGGAAAGAATAGACAGAATGGTAGGCTTTTTTTTTTTTTTTTTTAATATTTTGAGGAACCTTCATACTGTATTCCACAGTGGCTACACCAATTTACTTTCCCACCAACAGTGCATGAGGGTTCATTTTCTCCACATCCTCACAAACACTTGTTATTTTATGTATTTTTGATAATAGCCATTCTGACAGGTGTGAGATGATATCTCTTGTGCTTTTGATTAGAATTTTCCTGATGATTAGAGATGGAGAGCATCTTTTCATGTGCCTGTTGACCATCTGTATGTCTTCTTTGGAAAAATATGTCTATTCAGAACCTATGCCTATTTTTTAATCAATCAGGTCTTTTTTTTATGTTAACTTGTATGAGTTCTTTGTATATTTTGAATATTAACCCCTTATCAGATATATCAACTGTAAATATATTTTCCAATTTAGTAGGTGGCCTTCTCATTTTGCTGATAGTTTCCTTCAGTGTGCAAAAGCTTTTTAGTTTGATTTAGTCTCATTTGTTTATTTTTGCTTTTGTTTCCATTGCCTGAGACATACAAAAAACAATATTACTAATACTGAAGTCAAAGAGTTTTCTGCTTATGTTTACTTCTAGAAGTTACATGGTTTCAGGTCTTACTTTTAAGCCTTTAATCCATTCTGAGTATACTTTTGTGTATGGTGTGAGAGAGCACTCCAGTTTCATTCTTTTGTATGTAGCTGTCTAGTTTCCCCAACACCATTTATTGAAGAGTCTCTCTTATCCTGATTGTATATTCTTGCCTCCTTTGTTTTAGATTAATTACCCAAATAAGTGTGGATACATTTCTTGGCTCTCAATTCTGTTCCATTAACCTATGTGCCTTTGTTCCAGTGGCATGATGTGTGGATTACTTTTGCTTTGTAGTATAGTCTGAAATCTGGGAGCATGGTAAATCCAGCTTTGTTCTTCTTTCTCAAGATTGCTTTGGCTTTTCAAGGTTTCTGTGTGCTATACAAATTTTAAGATTTTTTTGCTCTAGATCAGCAAAAATGCCATTGTAATTTGATGGGGCTTGCATCGAATCTGTAGATTGCCTTGGACAGTATGGACATTTTAACAATATAATTCTTCCAATCCATGAACAATCCATGGTATATATTTCCAACTGTTTATGTCATCTTCAATTTCCTTCATCAATGTCTTATAGTTTTCTGACTACAGGAATTTTACCTCATTAGTTAGATTTATTTCTAAGTATTTTGTTCTTTTTGATTTAATTGTAAATGGGATTGCTTACTTAATTTCTCTTTCTGTCAGTTCATTGTTGGTGTATAGAAATGCAACAGATTTCTTTATTTCACTTTTGTATCCTACGGATTTACTGAATTTATTGAGTTCTAGTAGATTTTTGGTAGTGTCTTTATGCTTTTCTATGTATAGTATCACATCAACTGCAAACAGTGACAGTTTTACTTCTTCCTTTCCAATTGGATAAAATTTATTCCTTTTTCTTATCTAATTGCTGTGGCTAGGCCTACTAATACTATGTTGAATAAAACTGATGAGATTTGGCAAACTTGTCTTTCTCCTAATCTTAGAGGAAATGCTTTCAGCTTTTCACCATTGAGTATGATGTTAGCTGTGGGTTTGATATATATGGCCTTTATTTCATTGAGGTATATTCCATCTATACCTACTTGTTGAGAGTTTTTATCATAAATGGATGTTGAATTTTGTCAAAAGCTTTCTGTACATCTATTAAGATGATCATATGATTTTTATTCTTCAATTTGTTAACGTGATGTGTAACATTCATTGATTTGCACATATTGACCCATCCTTGCATCCCTGGGATAAATCCCACTTCATCATGCTGTATGATCCTTTAATGTATTGTTGGAGTCAGTTTGTTAATATTTTGCTGATTTTTGCATCCATGTTCATCAGTGATATTGGCCTATAATTTACTTTTTTGTGATATCTTTGTCTGGTTTTAATATCAGGGTGATGTTTGTCTCATAGAAAGAATTCAAAAGTATTCCTGCCTCTGAAATATTTTGGAATAATTTGAGAAAAATAGATGTTAACTCTTGTGTAAATGTTTGGTAGAATTCACATGTGAAGCCATCTGGTTCTGGATTTTGTTTGTTGGGAGTTTTTTTTTTTTTTTTAATTACTGATTCAATTTTGTTACTGGTAATTGGTGTGTTCATATTTTCTAGTTCTTCCTGGTTAATCTTGTGAGGTTGTACATTTCAAAGAATTTGTCCTTTGCTTCTAGGTTATCTACTTTATTGATGTATAACTGTTTGTAGTAATATCTTATGATCTTTGTATTTCTGTCCTGTTGGTTGTAACATCTTTATGATCATTACCCTGAACTCTATGTCAGGTAGCTTTCTATCTCCACTTCACTTAGTTCTTCTTCTGGGGTTTTATCTTGTTCCTTTGTTTGGAAGATATTCCTCTGTGGCCTCATTTTTCCTAAATTGCTTTTTTTATTTCTATGTGTTTGGTAAGTTGGTTATGTTTTCTGACCTTAGAGAAGAGGCCTTTTATGGGAGACACCCTATGTTTCCCAGCAGTGCACTCCCCTCTGGTCACCGAAACTGTAAGCTCTAGGGGTGCCCCCTGTGAGGGCTGTGTGTGTCCTTTAGTTTTGGCAGACAGACTACTATGGGCAGTCTGCTAGGAGTGGCTTGTCCCCAGTCTGGTTGGTTAACAGCCCTTGCCTTGTGTGCATGTTGCTGGCCACTGATGGGCAGGGCCAGGTCATGAGGAGGTAGGCTTGGAGGTGTTTAAGATAGTAGGCCTGCTAGTGGGTGGGGCTGTCTCTCCACCTGTCTCATTCCTTAGCCTGAGTCATCCCAGTACTTGTTCTGACAGAATGGTGGGAGGACATCGGTCCTGGCACCAATGAGCTAGAAGGAGGATTCCAAAATGGTGCTTGCCAGCACCAGTGTCCTTGTGGCAGAATGAGATCTACAAAATAGTTCCCGCCAGTGTCTGTGTCCCCACAGTGAGCTCTATTGCCTCTTGCCTCTGCAGGAGACTCTCCAAGATCAGCAGGTGTGTTTTACCCTGGGTCCTGGAGCATGCATGGGATTATGTATGCACCCTTTAAGAGTAGAGTCTCTATTTCCCACAGCTCTCTGGTTCTTCAGGAAGTTGAACTCCCTGGCCTTCAAAGCCAAACATTCTGGGGGCCTGACTTCCCAGTACAGGACCCCCAGGTTGCAGAGCCCAAGGTGGGGCTGAGACTCCTCATTCCTAGGGGAGAACCTGTGCAATTCTAATTATCCTCCTATTTGTGGGTCTCCCACCTGGGAGTATGGATCTTGACTATACCATGAATCTGCCCCTCCTACCATCTCATTGTGGTTCCTTATTTATATCATTAGTTGCAGAACATTTTTTCTGCTAGTCTTCTGGTCTGTCTCATCAATAGTTGCTCTGTAAATAGAAAATTTGGTGTGCACATGAGAGGAGTTGAACTGATGGTCTTCCTACTCTGCCATCTTGGCCACTCCTTCCCTGTTATAATTATTCTTAAATATTCCTAAAAATATACTATTTTAGTGCATATAGTTGTGGTGTAATTAGGAATGTACAATGATTTATTTTACCAGGCCTTTTTTATTAAACATTTAGTTTGTTTTCAACATTTGGTTATTATAATAATTCTATAAAGAACATCTGTGAATATAAATCTTTGATCTTACCTCTCATTATCTCCTTAGGATAGATTTCTACAAATGAAATTAATTGTCAAAGAGTGGATTTAGTATAAAATTATGACTGAAATTATATGTGATACCATGATCATAGTTTCAAATCTCTTGTAATTTTTGAGAATAGTACATGACAGATGTTATTACAGACAATGAATAATTTACCCATTTTAGTTCTTGTCATTTTTTCATTACAGATGAAAAACATGGATTTTCTTTAGAAAGTGATTATTCAGCTTTTATATGCCTCTCATTAAAAAAAAAGACAAAGATAGTATATTAAGCACTACATCCTCCCTCTTATTAAAGATTTTGGGTTTTGTTTTATTGATTTGCTTATTTTGTAAATTGGTCTGATGTATTATCAATCCAAAAAGCTCAAATTCTTCACGAATGTCAAAGTTTTAACCTGTATTCTGGACTGATGCCAGGCTTTCTTCCAATCAGTTTCATTTGGGAAATTTACTCATATATTCCAGAAATTTCCAGTGTAATGCTACTTTTTCTGTAAGAGTATGAGTTTTTTAAAGCAGACTAGATTTTAGGATGTAAAGGTTTACCATAATCTGAGCTCAGTTCAGGAATCTGGCAAAGTACTTTTGTCCCCTAAAACTGCATACCTCTAAGAAGTTGCTTTTTGTATAGCTCTGAATAACAAAACATTGGTGTGCACAGTACCTCATATTTTAACATTGTTAGAGACACTCTAATCTATTATCCAAGTACAGTATTTTAGTAATATTGCATTCATATATTTGTTGGATATTTTTCCAGGTGTATTCCAAATCAATGCTGGCTAAAAATTTGTGTAGTTTTCTATTTACAGTTATAAGCAAAATAGTGAACTCATAACATATATTAAAACAAAATCTTATACTAAATATTGTTGGGAAAGAAAACCTTACTGACTTTCATGTTCTGATATATTTGTTGCTTTTGACTCTGGCTTATGTCATGTATGACCAAAGAAAAAATATTGGGGAACACAACCTACTGTAAACTTGAAGAGAGGGATCAAGATGGCAGAATAGGAGGACATGGAGCTCACCTGTCCCAACAAACACATCAAAAATACATCTACATTTGGAAAAATTCTCACAGAAAACTAACTGGAATCTAATAGAAGACCTCCTATACAACTAAAGCTGCAAGAAAGATCTCCACGTAAATGGGTAGAAAGGAAAACAAAAAGGGCATAAGGTCAGGACCAGCATCCCTGGGAGGGATCTATAAAGAGGAGAAGGTCCATATGGGCAGACCCTCATCTGGGGAGCCCACTTGCCTGCTGGGAAATCTGCTGGGGCAGATTGAGGGGCTGGAGAAACCTAGATTCTACTCCTGAGGAGTGTGTGGGTGCCAGCTTGCTATCTCAATCAGGGCGGGGAGACCTGTGCTGGTGCCTGCTACCTTGCTGCACTTCCCAATCTGAAGGGGTTAACACCCCAGCCCTGCTCACTCCACACCACAGCCTGACCCAAGATCAGGGCAGAGATTTGGTCTAGCTATGAAGACAGACTGGGGCACCTGGAGTGTGATCAGGGTGGAACCACAGAAACCATTGTCAGCACATGCATGGGGGCAGAGAATTGAACCAGACAGACATTATCCATGAGAAAAGTGGGCAGAACCACAAGAATGTTCAGTGGATAAGCAATGAATCTCAGGCAGACAGGCCCTGGGAGAAGACTTGGTCTAGCTGCATGGAGACAGCCTGGGAGTGTGTGGTCAGAGGGAGTTATGAAGCCCATCAGTGTGCACATAACAGTGGCAGCTCTAGCCATGGAGCCCATTGTAAGCTTGCACATGTCAGAGGTGTGTCTCTGGTAGACAGGCCCTGGGTGGGAGAGTGTGGTGAATCATTTCCCAGTGGGAACACCCCAGATCCATCCACTCCACATCAGAGCTTAGTGCTGGCTCTGTGGCAGACAGGTCATGGGAGAAGTTTGCCACAGAGGCAGTCCAGGTCCCAAGCAGCAGCATAGCCACCTTGATTCCTGTAGCCATTGTGCCTCATCCCCAACCTGAGCCTTGCAGTAGGTTTGGGATGAACACAAAGGAGAATGGATGCAACGTTGTGTTGCTTCTGGGTGGAACTGTGGATGCCCGCATGGATGGCACATAGGTTCACTGTATCTGCATGTGCTTCACTTGTTTCAGCTGTCACTTCCTTAGGGACAGGGCATGCACTCAGTGACAATGGAGTTTGATGAACCCAACTCTTGGGGCTTCTACTCCAACAACTGGAGAGAAGACCCTGACCCCAACAGGGCTGTGACAGCCATGGATCAAAGGGAAAAGCCCATCTCACATCCAGCACAGGCTCTGGACACCACAACATCAATCACACTCCCTCTCAAGGGGATAATGGCTACTACACTCTGAGGAAAAACATGGCTGGCATCCAAAACCAAACCAGCCCTCACACTAAAAATATTGGATACACACAGTCTACACAGGGATGTTCCCCCGTAAAATCACCATTTCAAGACCACAGTCGATAACTGTTCCTCCTAAATTCATAGAGACAGAGAAAGTTAAGTAAAATGAAAAAGCAGAAGAACTACTTCCAATTAAAGAACAAGAAAAATCCTCTGAAAAAACAAATAATGAAACAGACCTCACCAGTTTACTTGACCACAAGTTTAAAAAGGAGGTAATAATAATGCTAAAGGAATTAGGAAAGATTATCTATAGAAATGCAGATCACTGTAACAAGGAACTAGAAATTATAAAGATGAGCCAATCAAAATGACACAATTTAATTGCTGAGATAAAAACCAAACTAGAAACAATGAATGGCAGACTAAATCACACAGAAGAACAATGAACTCATCTGGAATGTAGAATAAAGGAAATCACCCACACAGAAAAGCATGCAAAAATACCAATAAAAGAAAAAAAAAAGAAAACAACATTCAAGATCTATGGGATAATATATATTGTTCCAACTGACACATAATAAGAGGCTCCAGAAGGAAAAGGGAGAGAAAAGGGGATTCAAAATGTATTTGAAGAAATTATGGATGAAAACTTCCCAAACCTAAATCAGGAAACAGATATTCAGGTACAGGAAGCACAAAAGGCCCCAAACAAGATGAACCCCAAAAGACCCACACCAAGAAATATCATAATGAAAATGGCAAATCTTAAAAATAAAGAGAAGATTCTAAAGGCAGCAAGAGAAAAACAAAGACTCAGTCACAAGGCAACTCCCATAAGGCTACAGCTATTTCCTCTGCAGAGATTTTCAGGCCAGGAGATTTTCAGGAGTGGCCTGTTGATTCAAAGTCATGAAAGGGAAAAATCTGCAACCTGGGATATTCTACTCAGTTAGATTATCAGAATAGAAGGACAGATAAAGAATTTCTCAGACAAGCAAAAATTAAAACAATTCAGCAATACTAAGCCTACCTTTAAAGAAATATTGAAGGATCTTCTCTGAATAGAAAAGAAGCAACAATCCATAGGAAAGGGAACATCTTAGTAAGAAAGGCAAACATATAAAAGGACTGAAGAGCACTTTAAAAAGCCAGTAAACAGATTAAAACACAATAAAAATTGTAAAAGCGATTATAAGTAAAATTAATAGCAAAAGATAAGCATGAGGATGTGAAATAGGACATCAATATCACAAAATGTGGGGGAGGGAATATAAAAATGTAGGTCATTTAGAATGTGTTTGAACTTGTCTGATTATCAGTTTAAAGCAAGTAGATATAATTATGGGTCAACATTTTTGGACTCCACAAATCAAAAACAGCAATAGAGCCACACACACACATAAAAATTATCAGACCATTAAAAAAAAGAAGAAATGAAGCAAAAAGAACTACAAAACAACTGGAAAACAAGCTTTAAAATGACAATAAGTACATACCCATCAATGATTACTTTAAATGTCAAAGGACTTATGGAATAAATGCTCCAATCAAAAGACATAGAGTGGCAGATTGGATTTAAAAAAACAAAAAGTTACAATATTCTGCCTACAAGAGACTCACTTCAGGATGAAAGAAACACACAGATTGAAAGTGTGGGGATGGAAAGAGATTTTTTTTTTCATGCAAATGTAAATGAGAAGAAAGCAGGGATAGCAACACACATATCAGACAAAATAGACTTTAAAACAATGACCGTAAAGAAAGACAAAGAAGGACATTGTATAATGATAAGGGGATCAATACAAGAAGAGGATATTACACTCCCTAGCATATATGCACACAATATAGGAGCACCTGAATATGTAAAACAAATACTAACATACACAAAGGGAGAAATGGACAAGAGTACAATAATAATAGGAGACTTTAACACCCCACTGACATCAATGGGCAGATCTTCCAGACAGAAAATAAATATGGCAACAAAGGTCCTAAATGACTCAATAGACCAGTTGGACTTAATTGACATCTATAGGATGCTATATCCAAAAAAAACCCCATAGAATACACATTATTTTCAAGTGCACATGGAACATTTTCTAAGATAGACCACATACTATGTCACAAACCAAACCTCAACAAATTTAAGAGGATAGAAATTATTTCAAGCATCTTTTCTGACCACAATGTTATGAAACTGTAAAACAACCACAGAAAGAAAAACAGGAAAAGAACAAACCCATGTAGACTAAACAATACTTTATTAAAACACCAAGGAGTCAATGATGAAATCAAAGAAGAAATCAGAAAATACCTCAAGACAAATGAAAATGAAAACACAACCTTACAAAATTTATGGGATACAGTGGGGGACTTTCAAGATGACGGAGGAGTAAGACATAGAGATCAAAAATACATCTACATGTGGAACAACTCCTACAGAATACCTACTGAATGCTGGCAGAAGACCTCAGACTCCCCAAAAGGCAAAAAACTCCCCACCTACCTGGGTAGAGCAAAAGAAAAAAGAAAAAAACAGAGGCAGAAGAGTAGGGATGGGACCTGCACTTTGGGGAGGGAGCCGTGAAGGCTTTCCACACTAGGAAGCCCCTTCACTGGTGGAGATGGGGGTGGGTGGGGGGAAGCTTCAGAGCCATGGAGGAGAGTGCAGCAACAGGGATGCAGAGGACAAAGTGGAGAGATTCCCACACAGAGGATCGGTGCTGACCAGCACTCACCAGCCTGAGAGGCTTGTCTACTCATCCACTGGGGAGAGTGGGGGTTGGGAACTGAGGCTCGGGCTTTGGAGGTCAGATCCCAGGGAGAGGACTGGGGTGGGCTGCATGAACAAGCCTGAAGAGGGCTAGTGCGCTACAGCTAGCCAGGAGGGAGTCCAGGAAAAAGTCTGGAACTGCCTAAGAGGCAAGAGAGCATTGTTTCGGGGTGCACGAGGAGAAGGGTATCAGAGAACTGCTTAAACAAGCAGAGATTTAAACATCCAGAGATGGGCGTGAGCCACAGCTATCAGCACGGGCACCAGAAATGTGCATAAGATACTAAGGCTGTTGCTGCAGCCACCAAGAGGCCTGTGTGCAAGCACAGGTTACACCACATCTCCCCTTCCAGGAGCCTGTGCATCCCACCACTGCCAGGGTCCTGTGATCCAGGGACAACTTACCCAGGAGAACACAAGGTGCACCTCAGGCTGTTGCAATGTCATGTCAGCCTCTGCTACCTCAGGCTCGTCCTGCATTAAGTAGCCCTCCCTCCCACTGGCCTAAGTGAGCCAGAGCCCCTTAATCAGTCTCTCCTTTAACCCCCCTCCTGTCTGGGCGAAGAATATACACCAGAGGGTGACCTACATGCAGAGGCAGGGCCCAATACAAAGCTGGACCCCAGGAGCTGTGCACACAAAGAAAAGAAAGGGAAATTTCTCCGAGCAGCCTCAGGAGCTGCAGATTAAATCTTCACAATAAATTTGATGTATCCTGCATGTGTGGAATACCTAAATAGACAACGAATCATCCCAAAATTAAGGCAGTAGACTTTGAGAGCAACTGTAGACATGGGGTTTGCTTTCTGCATATATTTGTTTCTGGTTTTATGTTTATCTTTGCTTAGTATTTAGAGCTTATTATAATTGATAGAATTGTTTATTGATTTTGTTGCTCTATTTATATATATATATAGTTTTTCATTTATTTCTTTTTGTGAGTGTGTGTGTTCATGCGTCTTTGTGCGATTTTGTCTATATAGGTTTGCTTTTACCATTTGTCCTAGAGTTCTGTATGTCCTTTTACTGTCTTTTTTTAGTATAGCTTTATAGTGCTTGTTATAATTGGTGGATTTGTTTATTGGTTTGGTTCCTCCCTTCTTCCTTCCTTTTTTAAATTATTTTTTTTATTTTTAATAATACTTTTTTATTTTAATAACTTTATTTTATTTTTCTTTCTTTCTCTCTTTTTATTTTCTCCCTTTTCTTCTGAGCTGTGCGGCTGACAGGGTCTTGGTGCTCTGGCTGGGTGTCAGGTCTGAGCCTCTGAAGAGCAAGAGCTGAGTTCTGACATTGGTCTATCAGAGACCTCCCGACCCCACATGATAACAATTGGTGAGTGCTCTCCTAGAGGAACTCCATCTCAGCACTAATACCCAGCTCCACTCAATGACCAGCAAGCTCCAGTGCTGGAAATGCCATGTCAAACAACCAGTAAGATGGGAACACAACCCCACCCATTAGCAGAGAGGCTGCCTAAAATCATAATAAGTTAACAGAAACCCCAAAACACAACACCAGACACAGTCTTGCCCACCATAAAGACAAGGTGGAGGCTCATCCACCAGAACACAAACACCAGTTCCCTCCACCAGGAAGCCTACACAAGTGACTGAACCAACCTTACCCACTGGGGACAGACACCCAAAACAATGGGAACTATGAACCTGCAACCTGTGAAAAGGAGACCCAAAACACAGTAATTTAAGCAAAATGAAAAGACAGAGAAATACACAGCAGATGAAGGAGCAAGGAAAAACCCACCTGACCAAACAAATGAAGAGGAAATAGGCAGTCTACCTGAAAAAGAATTCAGAGTAATGATGGTAAAGATGATTTAAAATCTAGGAAATAGAATGGAGAAAATAAAAGAAATGTTTAACAAGGACCTAAAAGAACTAAAGATAAAACAAACAATGATGAACAACATAATAAATGAAATTAAAAACTCTCTAGAAGGAATCAATAGCAGAATAAATGAGGCAGAACAAGGGATAAGTGACCTGGAAGATAAAATAGTGGAAATAACTACAGCAGAGCAGAATAAATAAAAAAATTATGAAAAGAATTGAGGACAGTCTCAGAAAGCTCTGGGAAAACATTAAATGCACCAACATTTGAATTTTAATGGTCCCAGAAGAAGAAAAAAAGAAAGGGACTGAGAAAATATTTGAAGAGATTATAGTTGAAAACTTCCCTAACTTGGGAAAGGAAATAATCATTCAATACCAGGAAGTGCAGAGAGTCCTATACAGGATAAACCAAAGGAGAAAACGCCATGACACATATTAATCAAACTATCAAATATTAAATACAAAGAAAAAACAGTAAAAGCAGCAAGGGAAAAGCAACAAATAACCTACAAGGGAGTCCCAATAAGGTTAAAAGTTAAACTTTCAGCAGAAACTCTACAACCCAGACGGGTGTGGCAGGACATATTTAATGTGATGAAAGTGCAAAATCTAAAACCAAGATTACACTACCCAGAAAGGATCTCATTCAGATTCGATGGAGAAATTAAAACTTTACATACAAGAAAAAGCTAAGAGAACTCAGCACCACCAAACCACATTTACAACAAATCTTAAGGAATTTCTTTAGGGAGGAAACACAAGAGAAGGAAAAGACCAACAATAACAAACCCAAAGCAATTAAGAAAAAGGTAATATGAACAGACATATCGATAACTATCTTAAATGTAAATGGATTAAATGCTCCAACCAAAAGGCATAGACTAGCTGGATGGATAGAAAAACAAGACCGTATATATGCTGTATACAAGGGATCCACTTCAGACCTAGGGACATATACAGACTGAAAGTGAGGGGACGAAAAAAGATATTTTATGCAAATGGAAATCAAAAAAAGCTTGAGTAGTAGTTCTCATATCAGACAAAATAGACTTCAAAATAAAGACAAGAGGCAAAGAAAGACACTACATAATGATAAAAGGATCAATCCAAGAAGAAGATAGAACAATTGTAAATATTTATGCACACAACAGAGGTGCACCTCAATACACAAGGCAAATGCTAACAGCCATAAAAGGGGAAATCGACAGTACGACAATATTAGTTGGGGACTTTAACTCCCTACTTTCACCAATGGACAGATCATCCAAAATAAAAATAAACAAGTAAACACAAGCTGTAAATGACACATTAAAAAAGATGGAGATAATTGATATTTATAGGACATTACATCCAAAATCAACAGAATATACTTTCTTCTCAAGTGCTCATGGAATATTTTCCAGGATAGATCATATCTTGGGTCACAAATCAAGCCTTGGTAAATTTAAGAAAATTGAAATTGTATCAAGTATATTTTCTGACCACAGCACTATGAGACTAGATATCAATTACAGGAAAAAGTCTCTAAAAAATACAAACGCATGGAGGCTAAACAAAACGCTATTAAATAACCAAGAGAACACTGAAGAAATCAAAGAGGAAATAAAAAAATACTTAGAAACAAATGACAATGAAAACACCATGACCTAAAACTTTTGCAATGCAACAAAAGCATTTCTAAGAGGGAAGCTTATAGCAATACAATCCTACCTCAGGAAACAAGAAATATCTCAAATAAACAACCTAACCTTACACCCAAAGCAATTAGAGAAAGAATAACAAAAAAAAAAACACAAAATTTAGCAGAAGGAAAGAAATCATAAAGATCAGATCAGAAATAAATGAAAAAGAAATGAAGGAAACAATATATAAGATCAATAAAACTAAAAGCTGGTCCTTGGAGAAGATTAACAGAATTGATAAACCACTAACCAGACTAATCAAGAAAAAATGGGAGAAGACTCAAATCAATAGAATTAGAAATGAAAAAGTAGAAGTAACAACTGACACTGCAGAAATACAAAGGATCATGAGAGATTACTATAAGCAACTTTATAAAACAAAATGGACAACTTGGAAGAAATGGACACTTTCTTAGAAAAACACAACCTTCCGAGACTGAACCAGGAAAAAATAGAAAATATAAACAGACCAATCACAAGCACTGAAATTGAAACTGTGATTAAAAACCTTCCAACAAAAAAAGCCCAGGACCAGATGGCTTCACAGGTGAATTCTATCAAACATTTAGAGATGGGTTAACACCTATCCTTATCAAACTCTTCCAAAATATAGCAGAGGGTGGAACACTCCCAAAAAAATTCTACGAGGCCACCATCACCCTGACACCAAAACCAGACAAAGATTTCACAAAAAAAGAAAATTACAGACCAATATCACTGATGAACATAGATGCAAAAATCCTCAACAAAATACTAGCAAACAAAATCCAACAGCACATTAAAAGGATCATGCACCATGATCAAGTGGGGTTAATCCCAGGAATGCAAGATTTCTTCAATATACACAAATCAATCAATGTGATAAGCCATATTGACAAATTGAAAGATAAAAACCATATGATAATCTCAATAGATGCAGAAAAATCTTTGAACAAAATTCAACACACATTTATGATAAAACCCCCCAGAAAATTGGCGTATAGGGAACTTACCTCAATATAATAAAGGCCAACATCGTTCTAAATGGTGAAAAACTGAAACCATTTCCACTGAGATGAGGAACAAGACAAGGTTGCCCACTCTCACCACTATTATTCAACATAGTTTTGGAAGTTTTAGCCACAACCATCAGAGAAGGAAAAGAAATAAAAGGAATCTAAATCAGAAAAGAAGTAAGAAAACTGTCACTGTTTGCAGATGACATGATGCTATACATAGAGAATCCTAAAGACTCTACCAGAAAACAACTAGAGCTAATCAGTGAATTTGGTAAAGTAGCAGGATACAAAATACATGCACAGAAATATCTTGAATTCCTATACACTAATGATGAAATATCTGAAAGAGAAATTAAGGAAACACTCCCATTTACCATTGCAACAAAAAGAATAAAATACCTAGGAATAAACCTACCTAATTAGACAAAAGACCTGTATGCAGAAAACTACAAGACATTGATGAAAGAAGTTTAAAATGATACAAATAGTTGAAGAGATATACCATGTTCTTGGATTGGAAGAATCAACATTCTGAAAATGACTATACTACCCAAAGCAGTCTAGATACAATGCAATCCCTATCAAACCACCAATGACATTTTTCACAGAACTAGAACAAAAAATTTCACAATTTGTATGGTAACACAAAAGATCCCGAATAGTCAAAGAAATCTTGAGAAAGAAAAATGGAGCTGGAGCAATCAAGCTCCCTGTCTTTGGACTATGCTACAAAGCTACAGTAATCAAGACAGTATGGTATTTGCACAAAAACAGAAATATAGATCAATGGAACAGGATACAAAGCCCAGAGATAAACCCACACACATATGGTCACCTTATCTTTGATAAAGGAGGAAAGAATATACAATGGTGAAAAGATAACTTCTTCAATGATTAGTGCTGGGAAAACTGGAGAGTTGCATGTAAAAGAATGAAGTTAGAACACTACCTGTCACCGTACACAAAAATAAGCTCAAAATGGATTAAAGACCTAAATGTAAGACCAGACACTCTAAAACTCTTAGAGGAAAACATAGGCAGAACACTCTATGACATACATCACAGCAAGATCCTTTTGGACCCACATCCTAGAGAAATGGAAATATAAACAAAAATAAACAAATGGGACCTAATGAAACTTAAAAGCTTTTGTATAGCAAAGGAAACCATAAACAAGACGAAAACACAACCCTGAGAATGGGAGAAAAAATTTGCAAACAAAGCAACTGACAAAGGATTAACCTCCAAAATATACAAGCAGCTCATGCAGCTCAATATCAAAAAAACAAAGAACCCAATCAAAAAAATGGGCAAAGACCTAAATAGACATTTCTCCAAAGAAGATACCCAGATTGCCAACAAACACATGAAAGGATGCTCAGCATCACTAATCATTAGAGAAATGCAAATCAAAACTACAGTGAGGTATCACCTCACACTGGTCAGAATGGCCATCATCAAAAAATCTACAAACAATAAGTGCTGGAGATGGTGCGGAGAAAAGGGAACCCTCTTGCACTGTTGGTGGGAATGTAAATTGATACAGCCACTGTGGAGAACAGTTTGGAGGTTCCTTAAAAAACTAAAAAAGAGCCACCATATGTCCCAGCAATCCCACTACTGGGCTTATACGCTGGGAAAACCATAATTCAAAAAAAGTCATGTACCACAATGTTCAATGCAGCTCCATTTACAGTAGCCAGGATATGGAAGCAACCTAAGTGTCCAACGACAGATGAATGGATAAAGAAGATGTGGCACATATATACAATGGAATATTGCTCAGCCATAAAAAGAAATTAAATTGAGTTATTGGCAGTGAGGTGGATGGACCTAGAGACTTGACATACATAGTAAAGTAAGTCAGAAAAACTAAAATATATACCATATGCTACTACATATATATGGAATCTAAAAAAAAAAAAAAGAGGTTCTGAACAAACCAGGGGCAGGACAGGAATAAAGACGCAGATATAGAGAATGGACTTAAGGACACAGGAGGGGGAAGTGTAAGCTGGGATGAAGTGAGAGAGTGGCATGGACATATATACACTACCAAATGTAAAATAGATAGATAGTGGGAAACAGTCCCATAGCACTGCTATGAGATCAGCTCAGTGCTTTGTGTCCACCTAGAGGGGGGGATAGGGAGGGTGGGAGGGAGCTGTAAGAGAGAGGGAATATGAGGATATATGTATACGTATATCTGCTTCACTTTGTTATACAGCAGAAACTGATACAACATTATAAAGCAATTATACTCTAAAAAAGAAGTTAAAAAAAAATCTATGGGATACAGCAAATCCGTTCTAAAAGGGAAGTTCATAGCAATACAGACCTTCCTCAAGAAACAAGAAGAATGTCAAATGAACAACCTAAACTACCACCTAAGAGAATAAGAAAGAGAGGAGTTAACACAGTGGAGGTGTAGGAGGATGTAGAATTCATCTCTCTCCACACATCCATCAAGAATACATCTACAGATGTAACAATTCTCACAGAACATTGGCTGAACACTAGCTGAAGACCTTGGACACCAGAAAGGACTATAAAGATCCCTGCATAACTGGGTTAGGATGAAAAAAAGAAGGTAGAAGGTGTAGGTGAGGAAGAGGGATGGGACCTACACCCCAGGGCAGGGAAGGTGAAGCAGAGGAGGGATTCGCCAATTTGTGGAAACCCCCTCTCTGTCAGGGAAATCGATTGGGACAGAAGGGATGTATTTGAGGTAGTCAGAAGAGGGTGAAGCAGCCGATCTGTGGGAGATGGGGCAGAGTGAGAAATACACAGATGGTCTGTACTGTGGCCCTACATGCCCCAGACTGGGACGTGTGTTCACAGGTTTGCAAGGGAGCTGGGAGATGGAGTGTGGGGATTTGAGAACAGGCCTGCAGTAAAAACTGCTTTTGGCTGTGGGGAAAGGAACCGAGGGGACAGGAAGGTGGAAATCTGTAGCAGGGAATGCCTATAGAGGAAGACCTGACTGCCATGGAAGCAGGCTCTATTGCTGAGTCACACACAGGGAGAGGAGCCACTATTGTAGCCTCTCTCTCCCCACACGTCGGCACCTGCCAATGACAATAAAAGAAGCCCTCTCATGGCTGGCTTTCATGTGCCAGCTGCCAAGCAATAGAAAAAGCCCCCTCAGGGCTGGCTCTCACACGCCAGTCACCCAACAATAGAAAAAGCCCTCTCAGGGCTGGTGCTCACATGCCTGTTGCTGGGTGCTAGAAACAGCCCAGCCAGGGCTGGCCCTTATGCACCTTACACCAGGCACCAAAAAAGGACCTCACTAGGGCCATATCTCTTACATCCAAGGCTGCTGGTTTCCCTGTGCATTTGGTGCCACCAGGGCTCCCACCATCCAAGCAGTCATGCCACCTCTGAGCCCTGTCCTCACTGGGGCAAACTCAAGAGCTCCAAGGCAGCCTCAGGACTAGACTCCTGTGGGTGGACCACACGGAGAGGTGGGGATAAAACCAAAGCTGAACCCCGGTAACAGGGAGACTAAGGAAGAGGATTGAAAATCTTTCCATCAGCTGCACAAGCTCCAGATTAAATCCCTGTGATCAGCTAGACACTGAGTCTATGGAATATCTGAGTAGACAATGAGTGTTCCCACAAATGAATATGGTCTTGCTTTGGCAGCTGTGGACTTTGGGGGCAAGCACATGCAGGAATTGGGCCACATCAGAGTCTGAGTGGTGCCCCAGGGCCCACAGCAGGTCCAGAGACTAGCCCAGAAGCAGAGGAAGACCACTTGGGGAGGCAGAGGTGGGCTGTGGCTCAAGGCATGTGCAAAGACACTTACAGCTGAGACCCCAGGGAAACATAATTATAACTATTAATTTTATTGTGTTTTGATTCATTTTGTTGTTGGTTCTGGCTTTTTGTTTATTTTGTTTTTTGTTGTTTAGTATTTTTTTTTATTTGGTCTTTTGGGATGTTCATGTTTTATCACATTTTTTATTCTTTTTTTATATATTTCTCTTTTTACATTGTTTTTCTGTATTCTTTTCCCTTATTTTTTCTTGAACATATTTTAAAATTCTTTTATATTTCCATTTCTAATTTGCTTTTCTGTTGGTCTGTGTTATTTCGCTTTTTATTTTATTTTTTTAATCATTTATATCAGTTGTTCTGTTTCCCTGCTTTATTCTTCAGTTGCCACACTGCTTTGGTTTTGTTTTTAGGTTTTGTGTCTCTGTTAGTTTTGATTCCAATTGTTTGATTTCATTTTTGCGTTCTTCTGTTTGTCTGGTTGTTCTCTTGCTTTTTGTTTTATTTGGTTCAGCTTTTTTTTTTATTTTGCATGTGTGTGTGTTTCCTTGTTTCTGTTTTTGTTTGTCTGATTTTACTTTTTACCATTTTTCTGGGGTTTTGTTAGTCTTTTTTTTTTAATCCCCTTTATTGCTGGGACAAGTGACTTGTGGGGTCTTGGTTCCTCAACTGAAAGTTGGGCCTGAGGCTCTGGGGTGGGAGCACCAAGTCCAGGATGCTGGACCTCTAGAGAATTCCTGACCCCAGGGAAGATTAATTGCTGAGAGCTCTCATGGAGGCCTCTACCTGAATCCTAGACCTGGGTCCACACAAATGCCTGCAGCTCCCAGCACTGGACACCTCACACCAAACAACAAATAAGACAGGAACAAAACCCAACCATGAGCACACAGAATACCTAAAGTCATACTAAGCTCACAGACATCCCAAAACAAACCACCTGACACAGCCCTGCTCATCATAGGGAAAAGACTCAGCTCAACCCACTAGAAAACAGGCACCAGTCCCTCCCATCAGGAAGCCTATGCAAGCCACTGGACTAACCTCACCACCAGGGGCGGAGAACAGATGCAAGAGGAACTACAACCCTCCAGCCTAGGGAAAGGAGACCTCAAATACTGTAAATTAAACAAAATGAGAAGACAGAGAAATATCTTGCAGGCAAAGAAGCAAGATAAAAACCCACAAGACCAAATAACTGAAGAGGAAATAGGCAAACTACCTTAAAAAGAATTCAGAGAAATGATAGTAAAGATGATCTAAAATCTCAGAAATAGAATAGAGAAAATACAAAAAATGTTTCACAACGACCTAAAGAACTAAAGAGCAAACAAACAGTAATGAACAACACATAACTGAAATTAAAAATACTCTAGAAAGAATCATTGCAGAATAACTGAGGCAGAAAAAAGGATAAGTGAGCTGGAAGATAGAATGGTCGAAGTTACTGCCACAGAGAAGAATAAAGAAAAAAGAATGAAAAGAATGGAGGAGAGTCTCAGAGACCTCCGGGACAACAATAAGTGCACCAGCATTCAAATTATAGGTGTCCCAGAAGAAGAAGAAAAAAAGAAAGGGTCTGAGAAAATATGTCAAGAGATTCTAGTCGAAAAGTTCCCCATTATGGGAAAGGAACTAGTCAATCAAGTACAGGAAGTGAAGAGAGTTGCATACAGGATAAACCCTAGGAGAAACACACTGAGACACATATTAATCAAACTAACAAAAATTAAAAACAAAGAAAAATATTAAAAGCAGCAAGGGAAAAGCAACAAATAACATACAAGGAAATCACCATAAGGTTAACAGCTGATCTTTCAGCAGAAACTTTTCAGGCCAGAGGGGAGTGGCAGGATATATTTAAAGTGATGAAAGTGAAAAACTTACAACCACGATTACTCTAACCAGCAATGATCTCATTTAGATTCAGTGTTGAAATAGAAATCAAAAGCTTTACAGACAAGGAAAAATTAAGAGAATTCAACAATACCAAACCAGCTTTACAACAAATGCTAAAGGAACCTTCTCTAGGCAGGAAACACAAGAGAAAGGAAAGACCTATAAAAACAACCACAAAACAATTAAGAAAATGCAAATAGGAACATACATATCAATAATTACCTGAAATGTAAATGGATTAAATGCTCCAACCAAAAGACACAGACTGGCTGAATGGTTACAAACACAA
The DNA here is from genome assembly GCF_028023285.1 of Balaenoptera ricei. Taxonomy (NCBI): domain Eukaryota; kingdom Metazoa; phylum Chordata; class Mammalia; order Artiodactyla; family Balaenopteridae; genus Balaenoptera; species Balaenoptera ricei. The sequence continues at coordinate 47,209,959 of NC_082649.1, read as the reverse complement.
GACCCATACATATTCTGTCTACAAGAAACCCACTTCAGTCCTAGAGACACATACAGGCAGAAAGTGAAGGGATGGAAAAATATATACCATGCTAATGGAAATCAAAAGAAAGCTGGAGTAGCAATACTCATACCAGAAAAAATAGACTTTAAAATAAAGACTATAACAAGAGACAAGGAAGGATACTACATAATAATCAAGGGATCAATCCAAGAAGATATAACAATTGTAAATATCTATGCACCCAACATAAGAGCACCTCAATACATGAGGCAATGCTAACAGTCATAAAAGGGAAAATAGAGAATAACACAATAATACTAGGGGAAATAAACACCCCATTTAGACCAATGGACAGATCATCCAAACAGAAAAGAAATAAGGAAACAAAAGCTTTAAAAGACACATTAGACCAGACAGACTTAATTGATATTTATAGGGCATTCCTTCCAATAACAACAGAATACAATTTATTCTCAAGTGCACATGGAATATTCTTCAAGATAGATCACATCTTTGGTCACAAATTAAGCCTCAGTAAATTTAAGAAAATTGAAATTGTATCAAGCTTCTTTTCCAACCACAACACTATGAGACTAGATATCAATTACAGGAAAAAAACTGTAAAAAATATAAACACATGGAGGCAAAACAATACACTACTAAATAACCAAGAGATCACTGAACAAATCAAAGAGGAAATCAAAAAATACCTAGAAAAAAATGCCAATGAAAACACGATGACCCAAAACCTATGGGATACAGCAAAAGCAGTTCTAAGAGGGAAGTTTATAGCAACACAATCCTACCTCAAGAAACAAGAAACATCTCAAAAAAACAACCTAACCTTACACCTAAAGCAATTAGAGAAGAAGAACAAAAAACCCAAAGTTAGCAGAAGGAAAGAACTCATAAAGATCAGATGAGAAATAAATGAAAAAGAAATGAAGGAAACAGTAGCAAAGATCAGTAAAACAAAAATCTGGTTATTTGAGAAGGTTAACAAAATTGATAAACCATTAGCCAAACTCATTAGGAAAAAAAAGGAAGAACACCCAATCCAACAGAATTAGAAATGAAAAAGTAGACGTAACAACTGGCACTGCGGAAATACAAAGGATCATGAGACTACTACAAGCAACTATATGCCAAAAAAAGGACAACCTAGAAGAAATGGACAAATTCTTAGAAAAGTACAACCTTCCAAAAGTGAACCAGAAAGAAATATAAAGTTTGAACAGACCAATCATAAGCACTGAAATTGAAACTGTGATTACAAATCTTCCAACAAACAAAAGCCCACGGCCAGATGTCTTCACAGGCGAATTCTATCAAACAGTTAAGGAAGAGCTAATACCTATCCTTCTCAAACTCTTCCAAAATATAGCAGAGGGGGGAATACTCCCAAACTCATTCTATGAGGACACCATCACCCTGACACCAAAACCAGACAAAGATTTCACAAAAAAAGAAAATTACAGACCAATATCACTGATGAACATAGATGCAAAAATCCTCAACAAAATACTAGCAAACAAAATCCAACAGCACATTAAAAGGATCATGCACCATGATCAAGTGGGGTTAATCCCAGGAATGCAAGATTTCTTCAATATACACAAATCAATCAATGTGATACACCATATTAACACATTGAAGGATAAAAACCATATGATCATCTCAATAGATGCAGAAAAAGCTTTTGAGAAAATTCAACACCCATTTATTATATAGACTCTGCAGAAAGTGAGCATAGAGGGAACTTACCTCAACATAATAAAAGCCATACATGACAAAACCACAGACATCATTCTCAATGGTAAAAAACTGAAAGCATTTCCTCTAAGATCAGGAACAAGACAAGGGTGCCCACTCTCACCACTATTATTCAACCTAGTTTTGGAAGTTTTAGCCATGGCAATCATAGAAGAAAAAGAAATAAAAAGAATCCAAATTGGAAAAGAAGTAAAACTGTCACTGTTTCCAGATGACATGATACTATACATGGAAAATCCTAAAGATACCACCAGAAAACTATGAAGGTTAATCAATGACTTTGGTAAAGTAACAGGATACAAAATTAATATACAGAAATCTCTTACATCTGTACACTTACAAGGAACTATCAGAAAGAGAAATGAAGGAAACACTCCCATTTACCACTGCAACAAAAAGAATAAAATACTTAGGATTAAACCTACCTAAGGAGGCCACAGTCCTGTATGCAGAAAACTATAAGACACTGATGAAAGAAATCAAAGACGATACAAACAGATGGAGAAATATACCATGTTCTTGGATAGTATGAATCAACACTGTGAAAATGGTTATACTACCCAAAGCAATCTACAGGTTCAATGTAATCCCTATCAAACTACCAATGGCATTTTTCACAGAACTAGAACAAGAAATTTTACAATTTGTATGGAAACACAAAAGACCCCAAATAGCCAAAGCAATCTTGAGAAAGAAAAACGCAGCTGGAGGAATCAGTCTCCCGGACATCAGACTATACTATGAAGTTACAGTAGTTGGAACAGTATCATACTCACACAAAAACAGAAATATAGATCAATGGAACAGGATAGAAAGCCAAGAGATAAACCCACACATATGTGGCCACCTTGTCTTTGACAAAGGAGGCAAGAATATACAATGAAGACAGTGTCTTCAATAAGTGGTCCTGGGAAAACTGGAGAGCTGCATGTAAAAGAATGAAATTAGAACACTCCCTACACACCATACACAAAAAGAAACTCAAAATGGATTAAAGACCTAAATGTAAGGTCAGACACTATAAAACTCTTAGAGGAAAACATAGCAGAACACTCTATGACATAAATCACAAGATCCTTTTTGACCCACCTCCTAGAGTAATGGAAATAAAAGCAAAAGGAAACAAATGGGACCTAATGGAACTTAAAAGCTTTTGCACAGCAAAGGAAACCATACACAAGATGAAAAGACAACCCTCAGAATGGGAGAAAATTTTTGCAAACGAAGCAACTAACAAAGGATTAATTTCCAAAATATGCAAGCAGCTCATGCAGCTCAATATCAAAAAACAAACAACCTAATCCAAAAATGGGCAGAAGACCTAAATAGACATTTCTCCAAAGAAGATACACAGATTGCCAAGAAACACATGAAAATACACTCAACATGACCAATCATTAGAGAAATGCAAATCAAAACTGCAATGAGGTATCACCTCATACCACTCAGAATGGCCATCATCAAAATATCTACAAGCAGTAAATGTTAGAGAGGGTGTAGAGAAAAGGGAACCCTTTTGCAGTGTTGGTGGGAATGTATATTGATACAGCCACTGTGAAGAACAGTATGGAGGTTTTTTAAAAAACTAAAATAGCACTACCATACGACCCAGCAATCCCACTACCGGACATATACCCTGAGAAAACCATAATTCTAAAAGATTCATGTACCACACTGTTCATTGCAGCTCTAGTTACAATAGCCAGGATATGGAAGCAACCTAAATGTCCATTGACAGATGAATGGATAAAGAAGATGTGGCATATTCCATATACCATGGAATATTACTCAGCCATAAAAAGATATATAATTGAGTTATTTGTAGTGAGGTGGATGTACCTAGAGTCTGTCATACAGAGTGAAGTAAGTCAAGAACCATATGCTAATGTATATGTATGGAATCAAAAAACGGTATTGATGAATGTAGTGGCAGGGCAGAAATAAAGACACAGACATAGAGAATGGACTTGATGACACAGCAGGGAAGGGAAAGCTGGGATGGAGTGAGAGAGTAACATTGACATATATACACTACCAAATGTTAAATGAATGGCTAGTGGGAAGCTGTTGCATAGCACATGGAGATCAGCTCCATACTTTGTGACAGCCTTGAGGGGTGGGATAGGGAGTGTGGGAGGGAGGTTCAAGGGGGAGGGGATATGTGGATATATGTAAACATATAGCTGATTCACTTTGTTGTACAGCAGAAACTAACACAACATTGTAAAGCAATTATACTCCAGGCAAGATGTAAAAAAAATAAAATAAAGAGGTATTTTATGAAGCTAAAAAAAAAAGAAAAAAAAGAATTAGAAAGAGAAGATCAAACACACCCAAAGTCAGCAGAAGGAAGAAAATAATAAATATCAGAGAGGAAATATAAAAGAGATGAAAAATAACAAAATAAATAATCAAGAAATCCAAGAGTTGGAAAAAAATGAAATTGACAAACCTTTGGCCAGGCTCACCAGGAAGAAAAGACAGAAGACCCAAGTAAACAAGATAAGAAATGAAAGAGGGGAAATAACAACTAATGCTGCAGAATTTTTTTTTAAAAGCATTGGAGAATACTTTGAACTGTTATATGCCAAAAAAATTGGAGAACCTAGAAGAATGGAGAAGTTTCTAGAAACATACAGCCTGCTAAAACTGAGTCAAGGTGAAACAGATAATTTCAACAGACTTATCACTAGAAGTGAAATTAAATCTGTATTTTTTTAAAAAGTTCCCTGCATACAAAAGTGTGGTACCAGATGGCTTCAGTGGGGAATTCTACCAAACTTTCAAAGAAGAACTAATACTGATCCTGCTCAAACTATTCCAAAGAATTGAAGAAGAGGGAACACTCCCAAATTCATTCTATAAAGCCATCATCACCATGATACAAAAGCCAGACAAGGACACTACCAATAAGAAAATTACAGACCAATATATTGATGAATAAAGATGCCAAAATTCTCAAAAAATATTAGCAAACAGAATCCAACAACACATAAAAACTATCATACACCATGATCATGTTGGATTCATTCCAGGGTCAGAAGGATGGTTCAACATATGCAAATCAATCACAGTGATCCACCACACTAAAAAAAGGAAAGGCAGAAACCATATGATGATCTCGTTAGATGCAGAAAAAGCATTTGACAAAATTCATCACTTATTCATGATAAAAACTCTCACCAAAGTGGGTACAGAGGGAACATATCTTAACATAATAAAAGGCATTTACAACAAATCCACAAGTCAACATGATATGCAACAGTGAAAATCTGAAAGCCCTTCCACTAAATTCAGGAACAAGACAAGGATGCCCACTCTTACCACTTCTATTCAAATAGTAATGGAAATCCTAGCCACAGCAATCAGACAAGAAAATGAAATAAAAGTTATCCAAACTGGAAGGGAAGATATTAAAATGGTCACTATTTGCAGATGACATGATACTCTATATAGAGAGTCCCAAAGTCTCCAGGCAAAAATTATTAGAACTAATAAATAAATTCAGCAAGATAGTAGGATACAAGATTAATATGTAGAAATTTGTTTCATATCTTTACACTAATAACAAAATATTGGAAAGAGAAAGTAAACCAAAAAAATCTCATTTAAAACCACACACACAAAAGAAAATACCTAGGAGTAAACATAACTAAAGTGAAAGACCTGTACCCTGAAAACTTACAGAACTTAACATCATATGGAAAAACCTGAACGAACTTTTTGGCCAGCCCAATATAAAACACAGATAAAGGAAATGGAAGATGATTCAAAGAAATTGAAATATATCCCATGCTCTTGTATTTGAAGAATTCATACTTTAAAATAACCATAATACCCAAAACAATCTACAGATTTAATGCAATCTCTATCAAAATACCCATGACAATTTTCACAGAAGTAGAACAAATAATCTTAACATTTATATGGAACTACAAAAAACAGAATTACCAAAGCAATCCTGAGGAAAAAGAACAAATCTGGAGGCATTAACCTTCCAGACTTCAGACTATACCACAAAGTTACAGTTATCAAAACTGCACAGAATTGGCATGAAAACAAGCATATAGATCTATGGAACAGAATAGAGAGCCCAGAAATAAACTCACACTCCTACAGTCAATTAATCTACTACAAAGAAGGCAAGAATATTCAATGGAAAATGGTGTCATACCTTATATTTAGGTCTATAAAACATTTTGAGTTTACTTTTGTATATATGAGGGAGTGTTCTAATTTCATTGGTTTATATGTAGGTGTCCACCTTTCCCAACACACCTTGTTGAAGAGATTGTCATTATAATATTCTTTGACATAAATCATTTCAATATTTTCTTAGATCACTCTCCCAAGGCAAAAGGAAGAAAAGCAAAAATAAACAAATGGGAGCTAATCAACACAAAAGCTTGTGCACAGCAAAGGAAACCATAAACAAAATGAAAAGCCAATATACAGAAAGAGAGAAAATATTTGCAAGTGATGCACCTGACTAGGGGTTAATATCCAAACTATACAAAGACCTCATACATCTTGATATCAAAAAAAGAAAAAGAAAAAAAAAGGAACCCAATCAAAAAATGGGCAGAAGAACTAAATAGACATTTTTCCAAAGACATACAGATGGACAACAGGCACATGAAAGTATGGTCAACATCACTAATTATTAGAGACATGCAAATCAAAACCACAATGAGGTATCACCTCACACTGGTCAGAATGGCCATCATCAAAACAATCTACAAATAATAAATGCTGGAGAGGATGTGGAGAAAAGGGAACCCTCCAAGTGTTTTGGTGGGAATGTAAGTTGGTGCATCCACTATGGAAAACAGTATGGAGGTTCCTTTAAAAAACTTAAAATAAAGCTACCATAAGATTCAGCAATCCCACTCCTGTGTATGTATCCAGAAAAAATAAAAATCTAATTTGAAAAGATACATGCACCCCGATGTTCATAGCAGCACTCTTTACAATAGCCAAGACAAGGAAGTAACCGAGTGCCCGTCAAGAGATAATTGTTTTAAGAAAAAGTGGTATATGTATACTATAGAATATTACTCAGCCATAAAATAAGAATGAAATATTGCCTTTTGCAGCAACATTGATGGACCTAGAGAATATTATACTTACTGAAGTATGTCAGAGAAAGACAAATATTATATGATATCACTTATATATGGAATCTAAAAAATAATATAAATGAATCTATATACAAAACAGAAATGGACTCACAGACATAGAAAACAAACTTATGATTACCAAAGGGGAAAGTGGGGGAGGAATAAGTTAGGAGTATTGGATTAACAGGTAAAAACTATTACAATTAGAATAACTACATTCAATATCTTATATTAACCTATAATGGAAAGTAATCTCTTTCTCTCTCTCTCTAAAACTTGATATAAAAAGTTTTATACATATATAAAACTTAATCACTTTGCTGTGCTCCTGAAACTTACTCAGTATTGTAAAACAATTATACATCAATTAAAAATAAAACAGTAAAATCCTACTACTTATAGCTGTTAGATGAGATTCAAGTATTATTTCTAGTCATTATTATCATTTGAAACAAATCTTTTGCCTAATACCTTTGTATTTTAACGAGAGTGGGAGAATAGTTTTTTTTTTTTTTTTTCCTATGCTGGAGCTCAAATGTTGCTTTATTTTACTGTGAAAAATATCAGCATGAGAACAATTTTTTGTATACATTTGACATCTGTGTGATATTTAAGTAGTATCTCAAACACATTTCTATTTTGCTTTTGTAAAAGAGTCTTGCATACTTTATGCAAATACAATATTCCCTTGTTCTAAAAAATAGACAGTACATATCTAATTAAGTAAAACTCTATTATAGATTAAATTCAGATGGGATAATTTTATTTAAATTTAAATATCCCAATTTATTTTTTTTCATAACCTTGCATGCTGATTCTAGGAGAATAATTTTCAGTTAGAAGTTTTACTAAAATCAAATTGCCTGGAGTTTATACAAAATATCCCATTCCTAATAAGCAAAATGTTCATAGATTATATCTGTAGAAATCATATATCATGATGTTTGAAAAGATGCACGTGAAATTTTCCCTTAAATATATTTTTACATATTAAACACAATATACATGTAAAATTTGTGAAGATAAATTAGAGATGCAGCAAGTTGAATTTAAGAGTGGTGTTTCTAAACTCAGAATTCTTGGTTCAAGTCACAGATACCACTTAGTTACTCAGCAAGTTCTTAATCTCTCTATGCCTCAGTCTTCTTAGCTGCAAAGTGGTTAGGGAGTAGTTTTTTTGTTTTTGTTTTTGTTTTTTTTGTAAGTTATATAAACAGAACAGTGCTGGGTGTCTAATAATCTTCAATAAATTATGTTACCATATTAGTAGTAACTTATTTTGAAAAGTTGCATATTCAGTTATTAGTTAATATTTGTTGAAAACCCAAAGTATAGAGTATTGTAGATATCAGCAATTTACAAAGATACACTGAAAAGGCAAATCTTGAGTATGTAAGATTGAAAAGGGTAGTAGGAGAAACGCATGGGCATAGTGAGAAAGTAGATAAAGTTATTAAAGCAACCGTCAGTGAAGGCAAAATTCAAAATTATATAACACAGGCATTTTATTAAATATGAAAGATTAAGGAAATGAATTTAAAAAGTGAAACTGCTAAGCACACAAACATGGAAAGAAGGAAAATACAGTGTCTTAGTATTTTGAAAGGAATTATCTGTATAGGCAGGTAACATATGTTTTGAAGACCTATGTGTGATGATTAGACAAAAGAAAACTCAGAAGAATCAAATAAATTAGAGACCCTGGAAATTATGTTTCTAACATTTTATTTTGACACACAAAGGCAGGCTTTTGGACTGCTCTTATAGGAATGGTGTTGGTTTGCTATAATTTCTTTACTCTTAAATGTGATGAGGAGAATAATTTTCAAGATAGTTCTTTGGGGTTAGAGTTTCAGTTTACTTAGTTAATGGATGCATGATCACATCTACATCAGTAACCAGTGAAAATTTACTTAAACACATTTATCTCACATGTATCCGATAAAGGCACCATTATTCTTATTTTATTGTGGAGGAAACAAACTTATTTTCTTCATGTGCTCAAAGCCCCAAAGTGGCAAAAGAAATATTCTGAAATCCTGTCCAACTTCTAAGTTGATCCTTTTTCTCTGGAAATCACACTGTCTCTATAAAACTTGAGGGAAGACATTGGATAGCATAGATATCATAGGGAATTAGAAAGGAAAGGGAAAAGGAAAACATTGACGATTTTATAAACAGTGTTCATTTGAAACAAATGCATAGATAAAAAAGCAGGTGGTGGAGGCACATTTTTTTTGAAACTCTGAAGAGAGAAGGAGAGTGTTAAAACAAATAAACAAAAAATGCAGCCAACAAAATATTTTAGTCATCATCCACTTCCATAAAACAAAAAGAGTAGGTCCCATTGTTAATTAGGAGTTGTAAACTTCCATAAGATTATTACAAAGTTAATTGAAATTCTTGAGAAATGATATTTTAGAAAGAGGGAATATGAATAATTATCTATTATTCATGTTGGTCTGGGTATTACTGAATTGATTCAGGCCTATATCAATACCTCTTGTAAAATCAATGGCATTTCATATTCAGAACAAGACTATAGATTTTACTGACCAAAGTGAGTAATGCACTTTCCATATTAAGGGTGCTTTCAAAAAATATCTTTATTAGAAACAAAATAGAAATACTTGTAAAAGTAAAATACTACCAGGATTTCCTCACTAGGTGCTCTTTATCTTTTCCTCTTATTATTTTGAAGTTTTTTGCCCTTTAGTTTCATCAAGATTTCTAATCCATTATATTTGAAAAATGCTTAGGTGAGTGAAATGTAAAGCAGCAATTGCTAAAGAAATTAATCAAAGCTCTCATAATACCCCTTACTTGTGCTAAGAAAAAAAAAAAAAAGGCAGAAACAGACAACAACACCCTGAACCAGCAAGAATATTTTTTTAAAGATTTTTTTGATGTTGACCATTTTTAAAGTCTTTATTGAATTTGTTACAATATTGCTTCTGTTTTATGTTTTGGTTTTTTGTCCAGGAGGCATGTGGGATCTCAGCTTCCTGACCAGGGATCGAACCTGCACCCCCTGCATTGGAAGGCAAAGTCTTAACCACTGGACACCCAGGGAAGTCCCAAAAATAATTCTTCAACAGCAATTCAACTTAAAAAAAAAACTCTTCTTCTGTACTGTTCCACCTAGTCCTCAAAATAACTCCAAATTAATAATTTGAATTTTTTCCTTTAATCTCTTCTTCAGATGAGTTCATTCATTGATTTTTAAATTAAACTATTCTGTGTTCTTGGGATAAACCTAATTTTTCCATGGTACATTTTATTTTAAGTTAATATTATCATTGCTACATAGTTACTGATATTTTGTTTAGGATTTTTTGCATCTGTGCTCCTCATGTCAACAGTCTTCAGTAATTTACCTTTCATGCATTGCCCTTTTCAGGTTTTGGTGTCCAAGTTATGCAGCTTCAAAAGATAAATTCTTGAATAGTTTCTGAATTTCTATATTCTGGAATAGTTTGTGTAAACATTGACATTTGTTCTTTGAATGTTTCATATAAAACACCAGAGGAGGCATTATATTAGAGAATTTTCTCAGCAGTTTTCTACCAACTGGTGCTCTTGCAATGCTTTTTTTTTTTTTTTTTTTTTGGTCGCATGGCATGTGGGATCTTAGTTCCCCAACCTGGACCAGGGATCAACACTGGACCACCAGGGAAGTCCCTATTTTTAGTTCTTGAGCCAATTTTGTCACATTATACTTTTCTGGGAACTTGTTGTTAAAACAACATTGTAAATCAACTATACTCCAATAAAAATTTTAAAAAAGAAGATGAATTGGTATATATTTTAATGAAATACTACTCAGCTATAAAAAAATGAAATAATGCCATTTGATATCATTCATCTGTGGAATCTAATTTTTAAAAATGATATAAATGAACTCATTTACAAAACAGAAAGACTCACAGATTTTGAAAACAAACTTATGGTTACCAAAGGGGAAACATGGAGTGGGGGATAAATTAGGAGCTTGAGATTACCATACACCCATGGCTATATATAAAATAGATAACCAATAAGGACCTACTGTGTAACATAGGGAAGTCTACTCAATATGCTGTATAACCTACATGGGAAAAGAATCTGAAAAAGAATGAATATACCTATCTGTGTAACTGAATCACTTTGCTGTACACCTGAAACTAACACAACATTGTAAATCAACTATACTCCGATAAAATTTAAAAAAATAGAAGTTATTAGTGAGCAGTTTTATATACACAAGTAAAATAGTTATATAATTTAAAAAATAATATTGTGTATAATGACAAAAGAATCCAGACAAATGCTTAAGGAATTTGAAAAAATTTTAATACATAGCATGGCTATAGTTTGGGTTATGTACAAGATTACCTTTATACTTAGAAAGCATATTGGTTTTATTTAAAAGGGGCCAATATAATCAATTTCCATAGACTTCTTAAAAGTGTGCCTTAACATCATATATTGTATGCTGCAGTAATAGTTTATAAGAACAGATGGTCACATTTGAAAATATGTCATGGAGTATGAGGACTGCCCATTATTTAATGAGAATTCTTCATTACCCTATAAAATGCAGATAATGACCTTGAATTTCCAAACTACCTATATTTTATGTTTCCATATAAACATATATGCAATATAAATATGCAGAAGAAAATCACTGAAGCTTTCTAAATTATATAAGTGATAATAAAGAATAAAACTAAGAAGTTGGTTTTTATAGAAAGAAGCTACTGCTTTAATATAACATCAGATGAATTCATAAACTGTAAAGTAAGAGAAAATTAAAAATAGCACAAGGGGGGACCTTCAAGATGGAAGAGGAGTAAGACATGGAGATCACCTTCCTCCCCACAAATACATCAAAAATACATCTACATGTGGAACAACTCCTACAGAACACCTACTGTATGTTGGCAGAAGACCTCTGACTTCCCAAAAGGCAAGAAAATCCCTACATAACTGAGTAGGGCAAAAGAAAAAAGAAAAATCAGAGACCAAAGAATAGGGACGGGACCTGTACCTCTGGGAGGGAGCTGTGAAGGAGGAAAAGTTTCCACACACTAGGAAGCCCCTTCACTGGCAGAGACAGGGGGTGGGTGGGGGAGGGGGGAAGCTTCAGAGCCATGGAGGAGAGCTCAGAAACAGGGGTGCAGAGGGCAAAGTGGAGAGATTCCCACACAGAGGATCGGTGCTGACCAGCACTCACCAGCCTGAGATGCTTTTCTGCTCACCCACCAAGGTGAGTGGGGGCTGGGAGCTGAGGCTCAGGCTTCAGAGGTCAGATCCCAGGGAGAGGACTGGGGTTGGCTGCGTGAAGACAGCCTGAAGGGGGCTAGTGCACCACAGCTAGCCGGGAGGGAGTCCAGGAAAAACTCTGGACCTGCCTTAGAGGCAAGAGACCATTGTTTCAGGGTGCACGAGGAGAGGGGATTCCTTCCCTGTCTGCCCACAGAAGGCAGAGCACCGCCTAAACAAGCTCCAGAGATGGGCACAAGCAACAGCTCTCAGCTCAGACACAGAGAGGGGCATGAAACCCTAAAGCTGCTGCTGCAGCCACCAAGAATCCTGTGTGCAAGAACAGATCACTATGTACACACCCCCTTGCCCCCAGGAGCTTGTGCAGCCCACCACTGCCAGGGTCCCATGACCCAGGGACAACTTCATCAGGAGAACACATGTGCTCCTCAGGCTGTTGAAACTTCAGACCAACCTCTACCACAACAGGCTTGACCACATTCCAATTATAACTACCATAACCCTCCCTCCCTGCGGCCTGAGTAAGCCAGAGGCCCCTAATCAGATGCTGCTTTAACCACCTTCTGTCTGGGTTGAGAACAGATACCTAGGGCAACCTACATGCAGGGGTGGGGCCCAAACCAAATCTGAACCCCAGGAGCTGTGAGAACAAATAAGAAAAAGGGAAATTTCTCTGTGCAGCCTCAGGAACATGGAATTAAATCCCCACAATCAACTTGATGTACCCTGCATCTGTGGAATACCTGAATAGACAACAAATCATCCAAAAATTGAGGTGGTGGAATTTGGAAGCAATTGTAGACTTGGGTTTTGCTGTCTGCAACTGATTTATTTCTGATTTGTATGTTTATTTCCGTGTAGTTTCTAGTGCTTGTTACATTGGTGGATTTGTTTATTGATTTGATGGCTCTCTTCTTTTGTTTTAATTATTAATAATTTTTATTTTCTTATTTTAATAATATATTTTAATATTTTTAAAATTAATTTTTATTTATAATTATTTTTTCTTTCTTTATCTCTCCCTTTTCTTCTGAGCTGTGCGGCTGACAGGGTCTTGGTTACTCTGGTGGGGTGTCAGGCCTGAGTTCTGAGGTAGGAGAGTCGAATTCAGGACATTGGACCACCAGAGACCTCCTGGCCCCACATAATATCAGTAGGCGAGAGTTCTCCCAGACATCTCCATCTCAATGCTAAGACCCAGCTCCACCCAATGACCAGCAAGATACAGTGCTGGAAGCCACATGCCAAACAACTAGTAAGACAGGAACACAACCCAACCCAATAGTAGAGAGGCTGCATAAAATCATAATAAGGTCACAGACACCCCAAAACACACCACTGGACTCAGTCCTGCCTACCAGAAAGAGAAGATCAAGTCCCACCTAACAGAACAGAGGCACCAGTCCCCTCCAGAAGGAAGCCTGCACAAGCCACTGAACTAACGTCACCCACTAGGGGCAGACACCAAAAGCAACAGGAACTACAAAACTGCAGCCTGCAAAAAGGAGACCCCAAACACAGTAAGTTAAAAAAAAATGAGAAGACAGAGAAATATGTAACAGATCAAGAAGCAAGGTAAAAACACACAAGACCAAACAAATGAAGAAGAAATAGGCAGTCTACCTGAAAATAATTCAGAGTAATGATAGTAAAGATGAACCAAAATCTTAGAAATAAAATGGAGAAAATACAAGAAACGTTTAACAAGGAGCGAGAAGAACTAAAGAGCAAACAAACAATCATGAACAACACAATAAAAGAAATTTAAAATTCTCTAGAAGGAATCAATAGCAGAATAACTGTGGCAGAAAAAGTATAAGTGACCTGGAAAATAAGGTAGTGGAAATGACTGCCACAGAGCAGTATAATGAAAAAAGAATGAAAAGTATTGTGGACAGTCTCAGAGACCTCTGGGACAAAATTAAATGCACCAACATTTGAATTAAAGTGGTCCCAGAGAAGAAGAGAAAAAGAAGGGACTGAGAAAATATTTGAAGACATTATAGTTGAAAACTTCCCTAACATGGGAAAGGAAATAGTCAATCAAATCCAGGAAGTGCAGAGAGACCTATACAGGATAAATCAAAGGAGAAACATGCAAAGACATGTTAATCAAACTATCAAAAATTGAATACAAAGAAAAAACTAATAAAAGCAGCAAAGGAAAAGCAACAAATAACATACAATGGAAACCCCATAAGGCTAACAGCTGATCTTTCAAAAGAAACTCTGCAAGCCAGAAGGAAGTGGCAGGATATATTTAAAGTGATGAAAGGGAAAAACCTACAACCAAGATTACTATACCCAGCAAGGATCTCATTCAGATTCGACAGAGAAATTAAAACCTTTACAGACAAGGAAAAGCTAAGAAAATTCAACTCCACCAAACCAGCTTTCAACAAATCCTAAAGGAACTTCTCTAGGCAGGAAAAAAACAGAAGGAAAAGATTTACAATAACAAACCCAAAACAATTAATAAAATGGTAAGAGGAACACACATATTGATAACTACCTTAAATGTAAATGGATTAAATGCTCCAACCAAAAGGCATAGACTGGCTGGATGGATACAAAAACAAGATCCATATATATGCTGTCTACAACGGACCCACTTCAGACCTAGGGACATATACAGACTGAAAGTGAGGGGATGGAAAAAGATATTTTATGCAAATGGAAATCAAAAAAAGCTTGAGTAGTAATTCTCATATCAGACAAAATAGACTTTAAAATAAAGACAAGAGACAAAGGACACTACATAATGATCAAAGGATCAATCAAAGAAGAAGATATAACAATTGTAAATATTTATGCATGCAACAGAGGAGCACCTAAATACATAAGGCAAATGTTAACAGCCATAAAAGGGGAAATTGACAGTAACACAATCATAGTAGGGGACTTTAACTCCCCACTTTCACAGATGGACAGATCATCCTAAATGAAAATAAATAAGGAAACACAAGCTTTAAATGACACATTAAACAAAATGGACTTAATTGATATTTATGGGACATTCCATCCAAAAAAACCAGAATACACTTTATTATCAAGTGCTCATGGAACATTCTCCAGCATAGATCATATCTTGGGTCACAAATTAAGCCTTGGTAAATTTAAGAAAATTGAAATCGTAGCAAGTATTTTTCTGACCTCAAGGCTATGAGACTAGATATCAATAACAGGAAAAAAACTGTAAAAAATACAAACACGTGGAGGTTAAATGATACTCTACTAAATAACCAAGAGATCCCTGAAGAAACCAAAGAAGAAATAAAAAAAAATACCTAGAAACAAATGATAGTGAAAATATGATGACTCAAAACCTATGGGATGCAGCAAAAGCAGTTCTATGAGGGAAGTTTATAGCAATACAATCCTACCTCAAGAAACAGGAAAAATCTCAAAAAAACAACCTAACCTTACACCTAAAGCAATTAGAGGAAGAAGAACAAATAAAACACAAAGTTAGCAGAAGGAAAGAAAGCATAAACATCAGATCAGAAATAAATGAAGAAGAAATGAAGGAAACAATAGCAAAGATCAATAAAACTAAAAGCTGGTTCTTTGAGAAAATAAACAAAACTGATAGACCATTAGCCAGACTCATGAAGAAAAAAAGGGAGAGACTCAAATCAACAGAATTAGAAATGCAAAAGGAGAAGTAACAACTGACACTGCAGAAATACAAAGGATCATGAGGCACTACTACAAGCACCTATATATGCCAATAAAATGGACAACCTGGAAGAAATGGAAAAAATCTTAGAAAAGCACCAACTTCCGAAACTGAACCAGGAAGAAATAGGAAATATAAACAGACCAATCACAGCACTGAAATTGAAACTGTGACCAAAAATTTTCCAACAAACAAAAGCCCAGGAGCAGATGGCTTCACGGGCGAATTCTACCAAGCAATTAGAGAAGAACTAACACCTATCCTTCTCAAACTCTTCCAAAATATAACAGAGGGAAGAACACTCCCAAACACATTCTATGAGGCCACCATCACCGTTATATGAAAACCAGACAAGGATGTCACAAAAAAAGAAAACTACAGGCCAAAATCACTGATGAACACACATGCAAAAATCCTCAACAAATACTATGCTCAAGTGGGGTTTATCCCAGGAATGCAAGGATTCCCCAATTTACATAAGTCAATCAAATTGATAAACCATATTAACAAACTGAAGGATAAAAAACATGATCATCTCAATAGATGCAGAAAGAGCTTTCAACAAAATTCAACACTGATTTATGATTAAAATCCTCAAGGAAGTAGGCATAGAGGGAACTAACCTCAACATAATAAAGGCCATATATGACACACACACAGCAAACATCATTCTCAATGGTGAAAAACTGAAAGCATTTCCTCTAAGATCAAGAACAAGATAAGCATGCCCACTCTCAACATTATTATTCAACATAGTTTTGGAAGTCCTATCCACAGCACTCAGAGAAGAAAAAGAAATAAAAGGAATACAAATTGGAAAAGAAGAAGTAAAACTGTCACTGTTTGCCGATGACATGATACTATACATAGAGAATCCTAAAGATGCCACCAGAAAACTACTAGAGCTAATCAATGAATTTGATAAAGTAGAAGGATACAAAATTAATGCACAGAAATCTCTTGCATTCCTATGCACTAATAATGAAAAATCTGAAAGACAAATTAAGGAAACACTCCCATTTACCACTGCAACAAAAAGAATAAAAGACCTAGGATTAAACCTACATAAGGAGACAAAAGACCTATATGCAGAGAACGGTAAGATACTGATGAAAGAAATTAAAGATGATACCAAGAGATGGAGAGATATACCATGTTCTTGGATTGGAAGAATCAATATTGTGAAAATGACTATATTACCCAAAGCAATCTACAGATTCAATGCAATCCCTATCAAATTACCAATGGCATTTTTTACAGAACTAGAACAAATCATCTTAAAATTTGTATGGAGACACAAAAGACCCCGAATAGCCAAGGCAGTCTTGAGGGAAAAAAACGGAGCTGGAGGAATCAGACTCCCTGACTTCAGACTATACTACAAAGCTACAGTCATCAAGATGATATGGTACTGGCACAAAAACAGAAATATAGATCAATGGAACAGGATAGAAAGCCGAGAGATAAACCTACACACATATGGCCACCTTATCTTTGATAAAGGAGGGAAGAATATACAATGGAGAAAAAACAGCCTCTTCTATAAGTGGTGCTGGGAAAACTGCAAAGCTACATGTAAAAGAATGAAATTAGAACAGTTCCCAACACCATACACAAAAAGAAACTCGAAATGGATTAAAGACCTAAATGTAAGGCCAGGCAGTATACAATTCTTAGAGGAAACTACAGGAAGAACACTCTTTGACATAAATCACAGCAAGATCTTTTTTGACCCACCTCATAGAGAAATGGAAATAAAAACAAAAATAAAGAAATGGAACCTAATGAAACTTAAAATCTTCTGCACAACAAAGGAAACCATAAACAAGACAACCCTCAGAATGGGAGAAAGTATTTGCAAATGAAGCAACTGACAAAGGATTAATCTCCAAAATGTACAAGTAGCTCATACAGCTGACTATCAAAAAAATAAACAACCCAATGCAAAAATGGGCAGAAGACCTAAATAGACATTTCTCCAAAGAAAATATACAGATTGCCAACAAACACATGAAAGGATCCTCAACATCACTAATCATTAAAGAAATGCAAATCAAAAGTAGAATGAGTTATCACCTCATACCAGTTAGAAGGCCATCATCAAAAAATCTAGAAACAATAAATGCTGTAGAGGGTGTGGAGAAAGGGGAACCCTCTTGCACAGTTTGTAGGAATGTAAATTGATACAGCCACTGTGGAGAACAGTATGGAGGGTCCTTAAAAAACTAAAATAGAACTACTACACGAGCCAGCAATCCCACTACTGGGCATATACCCTGAGAAAGCCATAATTCAGAAAGAATCATTCACCACAATGTTCATTGCAGCTCTATTTACAATAGCCAGGACATGGAAGCAACCTAAGTGTCCATCGACAGATGAATGGATAAAGAAGATGTGGCACATATACACAATAGAATATCACCTCACCTTTAAAAGAAATGAAATTGAGTTATTTGTAGCGAGGTGGATGGACCTAGAGACTGTCATACAGAGTGAATTAAGTTAGAAAAATTAAAATATATACCATATGGTAACACATTTATATGGAATATAGAAAAAGAAAAAAAATTGTTCTGAAGAGCTTAGGGGCAGGACAGGAATAAGATGCCAACATAGAGAATGGACTTGAGGACCTGGGGAGGGGGAAGGGTAAGCTGGGAGGAAGTGAGAGAGTGGCATGGACATATATACACTACCAAATGTAAAATAGATAGCTAGTGGGAAGCAGCCACATAGCATAGTGACATCAGCTCGGTACTTTGTGTCCACCTATAGGCTCAGTGCCTTTTATTGCAAGAAATGAAAGAAGCATGAGCATGCCTCTTTATAAAGAAAAATGGTAACTGATATTTAAGGTTCAATCGTGTTCCTTCCACACACATATTAAGGCACTTGGCAAGCACTGGACATGTTCCCAAAATATACTGTGCTCTTTCCTTTCCACTGCTGCTCTCTGAACTGTCTGGTTCATTTTAGGAAATGCCAAGTCCCTCCCTCATTTGTTAAACTTCATATGCATTATCAAACATTGCCCCGTTTTAACATAATTTTTTCCTAAGTAAGAGCAGCTCAATGACCTCACAAAATAACCTGATGATAGCATGTCAGTAATGGACACACACACACACACACACACACACATACACACACACACAGGTAACTACTTAAGATAAAAGTGCCTAAATTGGTAGAGGAGATTTCAGTCTTTTCCCTGAAATAAGAAATATCTCATGCCTTGAGTAGGGAAAATATCTCCAGGCAAAGTGTTCATTTTGTAAAATTGAAATATAGCATTGTGTAAGTTTAGGGTGTGCAACATGTTGATTTGATACATTTATATATTGCAGTATGATCACCTCCTTAGCATTAGTTGGCACACCCATATCATCAAATAATTATCATTTCTTTTTTGTGGTGGGAAAAATTAATGTCTAGTCTCTTAGCAACTTTGAAGTTTATAACAGAGTACTGTTGACTATGATTATTATGCTCTGCATTGGCTCCCCAGGACTTACTTATCTACTACTTCTCAGTTTGTCCCCTTAAACAACCCATCCTCAATTCCCCCACCCCCAGCCTTTGGTAACCACCATTCAGCTCTCTGTTCTTATGAGTTTGGCTCTCTTGATTATACATATTAAGTGATATCATACAGTATATGTCTTTCTCTGTCTGACATCTCACTTAACATGAAGTCCTCAAGGTCTATCCATGTTGTTAAAAGTGGTAGGATTTCCTTTTTTCTTGTGACTGAATAATATTCCATTGTGTAAATATACCACAACTTTCTAATCCATTCATTCATTGATGGACACTTAGGTTATTTTCATGTCTTTATGGTAAATAATGCTGCAATAAACAAGGGAGTGTATATAGCTCTTCAAACTTCTGTTTTCATTTCCTTTGGATATATAGCCAGAAGTGGAACTGTTGGATCATATGGTAGTTTTATTTTTAATTTTTTTGAGGAATCTGTATACTGTTTTCCATAGTGGCTGAACCAATTTACATTCCCACCAGCAATGTTGCCCAAGTGTTCCCTTTTCTCCACATCCTTGCCAACACTTGTTAACTCTTCTCTTCTTGATGACTGCCATTCTAACAGGTGTGTTTCAGGTTACATGTTGGCCATGTGGATGTCTTCTTTGGAAAAATGCCTGTTTAGTTCCTCTGCCCATTTTTTAAAACTAGATTGTTTATTTTATTGTTATTGAATGGTATGAGATCTTTATATACTTTCTATATTAACCCTTTATCCAATAAACGTTTTGCAAATATTTTCTCCCATTCTGTAGGTTGCTGTTTCATTTCTGCAGGTTGCTGCTTCTTCATAGTGCCTTTTGTTATGAAGAAGTTTTTAATTTTGATGAAGTCTCACTTGTTGAGTTTTGCTTTTGTTGCCTGAGTTTTCGGTGTCATATCTGAAAAATAACTGCCAGTCCAATGTCAAGGATTTTCTTCCCTGTTTTCTTCTAGGAGTTTCATGGTATCAGGTCTTATGTTCAAGTCTTTAATCCATTTTGAGTTATTTTTTTGTGAGTGGTGTAAGATGGGGGTCCAATTTCATTTTTTTGGATGTGGTTATCCAGTTTTCCCAACACCATTTGTTGAAGAGACTCTCCTTTCCCCACTGACTGTTTTTTTGGCTTTTCATTTGTTGAACATACATGTGGGGGTTTAATTCTGAGCTCATTATTCTGTTCCATTGGCCTTAAGGTCTACTTTTATCCTGTACCATATTGTTTTAATTACTATAGATTTCTAGTATACTAGTTTGAAATCAGGAAGTATGATGCCTCTGGCCTTGTTTTTTCTCAGGATTGCTTTGGCTTATTTGGGATCTTTTGTGTTTCTATACAAAATTTAGGATTGTGTTTTCTATATCTGTGAAAAATGCTATTGGAATTTTGATAGGGATTGTATCAAATCAATAGATGGTTTTGGGTGGAATGGACACTTTACAATATTAAATCTTCTGATCCATGAACATGGTATATTTTTTCCATTTGTTTGCATCTTTTCAATTTCTTACATCAAGGTCTTGTAGATTTTATTGTATAGATCTTTTATTCATTGGTTAAATTAGATCCTAAGTATTTTATTGCTTTTGATGCTGTTGTGAATGATCGATGAGATACATTTATTTATTTAATTTTTGCTGTTCCTTTGTTAGTGTATAAAACCACCACTGATTTCTGTATGTTGATTTTTATATCCAGCAACTTTACTGATTCATTGATTAATTCCAAGTGTTCTAGTTGAGTCTTTAGGATTTTCCATATATAAGATCACATCATTGCAAATAATCACAATTTTACTTCTTGCTTTTCAATTTGGATTCCTTTTATTTCTTTTTTCCCCCTAACTGCTCTACCTAAGACTTCCAGTACTATGTTGAATAAGAGTGGGCATCCTGATCTCATTCCTGATCCTAGAGAAAAAGATTTGAATTTTTCACCATTGAATATGCTAGCTGTAGATTTGTCATATATGGCCTTTATTATGTTGAGGTATGTTCTTTCTATACCCAATTTGTTGAGGGTCTTAATCAAGAAAGAATATTTTATTTTGCCAAATGTTTTTTTTTTTCTGTATCTGTGGAGATGATCATATGGCTTTTATCCTTTATTATTAATGTGGTATATCATATTGATTGATTTGCATATTTTGAACCATCCTTGCATCCAGGGATAAGTCTCCCTTGGCCATGATGTATAACCCTTTTAATGTGTTGTTGAATTAGGTCTGCTAATATTTCTTAGAATGTTTACATCTATATTCATCAGGGATATTGGTCTATATTTTTATTGTAGTGTCCTTATCTGGATTTGGTATCAGGATAATCTGGCCTCAGAAAATTAGTTTGGAAGTGTTCCTTCCTCTTCAATTTTGGAAAGGGTTGAGAGGGATTGGTGTTAATTCTTCTTTAAACACTTGGTAGAATTCACCAGTTAAGCTATCTGGACCTAGGCTTTTCTGTGTTGAGAGGTATTTGACTACTGATTCAATCCCCTTCTTATTATTTGCTTATTGTGCTTTTCCTTTTCTTCTTGATTCAGTCTTGGTAGGTTGTATATTTCTAGAAATTTATCCATTTCTTCTAGGTTATCCAATTTTTTGGCATATAAATATTCACAATAGTCTCTTAAGATTCTATGTATTTCTGCCCCCTCCCCATTCTGGGTATCTGGAAACCTTGGGCCCAGGAGCCAATGCTTGCAAGGGATGTGGGCCCAGGCGGCTGCAGGAAGCCAAGGATAAAGCATTACATTTAGTCTTCATGTCTCCATAGGCTCCTCTTGGTTGTGACAATTTCTCACACTTTCCTCATTTTTGAAAACCTCGACAATGTTGAGGAGTACTACCCAGTTCTAAAGGTTCAGAGTCTTCTGCTTCAGTTGACAGAAAGGGAAAGAGACAGTGGAGGAGTCACTTCAGATTAATAAAAACCACACATTAGAGGTAAAGATCAAGATTCTCCATATGAATAGCCAATTATTTCTCTGCTGTTAGTTGAAAAGACTTTCCTTCCCCCCATTGAATTGAATTTTTGCCCTTGTCAGAAGTCTTTAGAACATATAAGGGAGCTGTCCATGCTTTTGTATTTCTGGTATGGAGCAAAGGAGATCTCCTCTAGCACCCAGTGCTAAGGCAACATTTCCAATTTGAATATTCCATTGGTCAGGCTGCTGCAGGCGGCCTGGCTTTAGGAAGACCTGCAGGTAGCAGACAGAGTCTTGGTTCTCCAGCTGGGTGTCAGGCCTGAGCCTCTGAGGTGGCAGAGCCGAGTTGAGGACATTGGTCCACCAGAGACCTCCCAACACCACATAATATCAAATGGCAAAAACTCTCTAAGAGATCCCATTCTCAAAGCTAAGACCAGGCTCACTCAATGACCAGCAAGCTACAGTGCTGGACACCCTATGCCAAACAACTAGCAAGACAGGAACACAACCCCACCCATCAGCAGAGTGGCTGACTAAAATCATAATAAGTTCACAGACAGCCCAAAACACACCACCAGACGTGGTCCTGCCCACCACAAAGACAAGATGCAGCCTCATCCACCAGAACACAGGCACCAGTCCCCTCGAGCAGGAATCATACACAACCCACTGAATCAACCATACCCACTGGGGGCAGACACCAAAAACAACAGGAATTACGAACGTGCAGCCTGCAGAAAGGAGACACCAAACACAGTAAGTTAAGCAAAATGAGAAGACAGAAAAACACACAGCAGATGAAGGAGCAAGGTAAAACCCATCAGACCAAACAAATGAAGAGGAAATAGGCAGTCTACCTGAAAAGAATTCAGAGTAATGATAGTAAAGATAATCTAAAATCTCAGAAATAGAATGGAGAAAATACAAGAAATGTTTAACAAGGACCTAAAAGAACTAAAAAGCAAACGAACAATGATGAACAACACAATAAATGAAATTAAAAATTCGCTATAAGGAATCAATAGCAGAATAACTGAGGCAGAAGAAGGGATAAGTGACCTGGAAGATAAAATAGTGGAAATAACTAATGCAGGGCAGAATAAATGAAAAAGAATTAAAAGAATTGAGGACAGTCTCAGAGACCTCTGGGACAACATTAAATGCACCAACATTTGAATTATAGGGGTCCCAGAAAAAGAAAAGGGTCTGAGAAAATACTTGAAGAGATTATACTTGAAAACGCCCCTAATATGGGAAAGGAAATAGTCAATCAAGTCCAGGAAGTGCAGAGAGTCCCAGACAGGGTAAATCCAAGGAGAAACATAACAAGATGCATATTAATCAAACTATCAAAAATTAAATACAAAGAAAAATAATAAAAGCAGCAAGGGGAAAGCAATAAATAACCTACAAGGGAATCCCCATAAGGTTAACAGCTGACTTTTCAGAAGAAACTCTGCAATCCAGAAGGGAGTGGCAAGACATATTTAAAGTGATGAAAGGGAAAATATTACAATGAAGACTACTCTAAACAGCAAGGATCTCAGTCAGATTCAATGGAGAAATGAAAACATTTACAGACAAGCAAAAGCTAAGAGAAATCAGCACTACCCAACCAGCTTTACAACAAATGCTAAAGGAACTTCTGTAGGTGGGAAACACAAGAGAAGGAAAATACCTACAATAACAAACCCCAAACAATTGGGAAAATGTTCATAGGAACACACATATTGATAACTGCCTTAAATGTAAATGGATTAAATGCTCCAACCAAAAGACACAGACTGGCCGAATGAGTAAAAAAACAAGACCCATATATATGCTGTCTACAAGAGACCCATTTCAGACCTAGGGACACATACAGACTGAAAGTGAGGGGATGGAAAAAGATATTCCATACAAATGGAAATCAAAAGAAAGCTGGAGTAGCAATTCTCATATCAGACAAAATAGACTTTAAAATAAAGACTACAAGAGACTAAGAAGGACACTACATAATGATCAAGGGATCAATCCAAGAAGATATAACAATTGTAAATATTTATGTACACAACATAGGAGTGCGTCAATACATAAGGCAAATGTTAACAGCCATAAAAGGGGAAATAGACAGTAACACAATCATAGTAGGGGACTTTAACACCCCAATTTCATCAATGGAGAGATCATTCAAAATGAAAATATAAAAACGAAACAAAAGCTTTAAATGACACATTATATAAGATGGGTTTAATTGATATTTATAGGATATTCCATCCAAAAACAACAGAATACACTCTCTACTCAGGTGCTCATGGGACATTCTCCAGGATAGATCATACTTTGGGTCACAAATCAAGCCTTGGTAAATTTAAGAAAATTGAAATCACATCAAGTATCTTTTGTAACCACAATGCTATGAGACTAGATATCAATTACAGGGAAAAAAACCTGTGAAATATACAAACACGTGGAGGCTAAATAATACACTACTAAATAACCAAGAGACCACTGAAGAAATCAAAGAGGAAATCAAGAAATACCTAGAAAAAAATGACAATGAAAAAACAACAACTCAAAACCTATGTGATGCAGCAAAAGCAGTTCTAAGAGGGAAGCTTATAGCAATACAATCCTACCTCAAGAAACAAGAAACATCTCAAATAAACAACCTAACTTTAAACCTAAAGCAATTGGAGAAAGAACAAAAGAACCCAGAGTTAGCAGAAGGAAAGAACTCAAAAAGATCAGATCAGAAATAAATGAGAGCAGAAGGGGCAAGATGGCGGAAGAGTAAGACACAGAGATCACCTTCCTTCCCACAGATACATCAGAAATACATCTACACGTGGAACTGCTCGTATAGAACACCCACTGAACGCTGGCAGAAGACCTCAGACCTCCCAAAAGGCAAGAAACTCACCACGTACCTGGGTAGGACAAAAGAAAAAGAAATAACAGAGACAAAAGAATAAGGATGGGACCTGCACCAGTGGGAGGGAGCTGTGAAGGAGGAAAGGTTTCCACACACTAGGAAGCCTCTTCACGGGCAGAGACTGCAGGTGGCAGAGGGGGGAAGCTTCAGAGCCACGGAGGAGAGTGCAGCCACAGGGGTGTGGAGGGCAAAGCGGAGAGATTCCTGCACAGAGGATCAGCGCCGAGCAGCACTCACCAGCCTGAGAGGCTTGTCTGCTCACCCGCCGGGGCATGCGGGGGCTGGGAGCTGAGGTTTGGGATTCGGTTGGATCCCAGGGAGAGGACTGGGGTTGGCTGCGTGAACACAGCCTGAAGGGGTTAGTGCATCACAGCTAGGCGGGAGGGAGTCCAGGAAAATGTCTGCAGCTGCCGAAGAGGCAAGAGACTTTTTCTTGCCTCTTTGTTTCATGGTGCACAATCCCACTACTGGCCATATACCCTGAGAAAACCATAATTCAAAAAGAGTCATGTACCAAAATGTTCATTGCAGCTCTATTTACAATAGCCAGGACATGGAAGCAACCTAAGTGTCCATCATCAGATGAATGGATAAAGAAGATGTGGCACAGATATACAATGGAATATTACTCAGCCATAAAAAGAAACGAAATGGAGGTATTTGTAGTGAGGTGGATGGAGTTAGAGTCTGTCATACAGAGTGAGGTAAGTCAGAAAGAGAAAAACAAATACAGTATGCTAACACATATATATGGAATCTAAGGGAAAAAAATAAGGTCATGAAGAACCTAGTGGCAAGATGGGAATAGAGACACAGACCTAGTAGAGAATGGACTTGAGGATATGGGGAGGGGGAGGGGTAAGATGTGACAGGGTGAGAGAGTGGCATGGACATATATATACTACCAGATGTAAAATAGATAGCTAGGGGGAAGCAGTGGCATAACACAGGGAGATCAGCTCGGTGCTTTGTGACCACCTAGAGGGGTGGGCTAGGGAGGGTGGGAGGGAGGGAGACGCAAGAGAGAAGAGATATGGGAACTTATGTATATGTATAACTGATTCACTTTGTTATAAAGCAGAAACTAACACACCATTGTAAAGCAATTATATTCCAATAAAGATGTTATAAAAAAGAAAAAATTAGAAAGAAATGAAGGAAACAAGAGAAAAGATCAATAAATCTAAAAGCTTGTTCTTTGAGAACATAAACAAAACTGATAAAGCACTAGTCAGACACATCAAGAAAATAAGGGAGAAGACTCAAATCAATAGAATTAGAAATGAAAAAGTAGAACTAACAACTGACACTGCAGAAATACAAAGGATCATGAGAGATTACTACAAGCACTATATGCCTATAAAATGCACAACTTGGAAGAAATGGACAAATTCGTGGAAAAGCACAACCTCCCAAGACTGAAACAGGAAGAAATAGAAAATATAAACAGACCAGTCACAAGCACTGAAATTGAGACTGTGTTTAAAAATCTTCCAAAAAATAAAGCCCAGGACCAGATGGCTTCATAGCAAATTCTATCAAGAATTTAGAGAAGAGCTAACACCTATCCTCCTCAAATTCTTCCAAAATATAGCAGACGAAGGAAAACTCCCAAACTCATTCAACAAGGACACCATCACCCTGATACCAATATCAGACAAAGATGTCACAAAAAAAGAAAACTACAGACCAATATCACTGATGAACATAGATGCAAAAATCCAACAGCACAAGAAAACAGTAGCAAACAGAATCCAACAGCACATTAAAAGGATCATACAGCATGATCAATTCGGGTTTTTCCCAGGACTGCAAGGATTCTTCAATACATACAAATCAATCAATGTGATACACCATGTTAACAAGTTGAAGGAGAAAAACCATGTGATCATCTCAATAGATGCAGAGAAAGCTTTCGACAAAATTCAACACCAATTTATGATAAAAGCCCTGCAGAAAGTAAGCATAGAGGGAACTTTCCTCAACATAATAAAGGCCATATATGACAAACCCACAGCCAACATGGTACTCAATGGTGAAAAACTGAAATCATTTCCACTAAGATCAGGAACAAGACAAAGTTGCCCACTCATTCAACATAGTTTTGGAATTTTTAGCCACAGCAATCAGAGAAGAAAAAGAAATAAAAGGAATCCAAATTGGAAGGAAGAACTAAAGCTGTAACTGTTTTCAGATGACAAAATACTATACATAGAAAATGCCAAGATGCTACCTGAAAACTACTAGAGCTAATCAATGAATTTGGTAAAGTAACAGGATACCAAATTGATGCGCAGAAATCTTTTGCATTCCTATACACTAATGATGAAAAATCTGAAAAAGAAAGTAAGGAGTCACTCCCATTTACCACTGCAACAAAAAGAGTAAAAGACCTAGGAATAAACCTACCTAAGCAGCCAAAAGACCTGAATGCAGAAAAGTATAGGACACTGATGAAAGAAATTAAAGGTGATACAAACAGATGGAGAGATATTCCATTTTCTTGGATTGGAAGAATCAACATTGTGAAAATGACTTTACTACCCAAAGCATCTATACATTCAATGCAATCCCTATCAAACTACCAATGGCATTTTTCACAGAAGTAGAACAAAAATTTTCACAATTTGTATGGAAACACAAAAGACCCCGAATAGCCAAAGCACTCTTGAGAAAGAAAAAAGGAGCTTGAGGAATCAGGATACCACACTTCAGACTATACTATAAAGCTACAGTAATCAAGACATTATGGTACTGGCACAAAAACAGAAATATAGATCAAGAGATTACGATAGAAAGCCCACAGATAAACCCACACACATATGTTCACTGTATCTTTGAGAAAGGAGGCAAGAATATGCAGTGTAGAAAAGACAGCCTCTTCAATAAGTGGTGCTGGGAAAACTAGACAGCTACATGTAAAAGAATGAAATTAGAACACTTCCTAACACCATACACAAAAATAAACTCAAAATGGATTAAGACCTAAATGCAAGGCCAGACACTATAAAACTCTTACAGGAACACCTTGGGAGAACACTCTATGACATACATCACAGCAAGATCCTTTTTGACCCACCTCCTAGAGAAATGGAAATAAAAATTAAAATAAACAAATGGACCTAATGAAACTTAAACCCTTTTGCACAACAAAGGAAACCATAAACAAGAAAAAAAGACAACCCTCAGAATGGGATAAAATATTTGCAAACGTAGCAAGTGATAAGGGATTAATCTCCAAAATATACTAGCTGTTCATGCAGCTCAATATCAAAAAAACAAACAACCCAATCCAAAAATGAGCAGAAGACCTAAATAGACATTTCTCCAAAGAAGATATACAGATTGCCAACAAACACATGAAAGAATGCTCAACATCACTAATCATTAGAGAAAGGCAAATCAAAACTACAATGAGGTATCACCTCACACAATTCAGAATGGCCATCATTAAAAAATCTAGAAACAATAAAGGCTGGAGTGGGTGTAGAGAAAAGGGAACCCTCTTGCACTGTTGGTGGGAATATAAATTGATACAGCCACTATGGAAAACAGTATGGAGGGTCCTTAAAAAACTAAAAATAGAACAAACATATGACCCAGCCATCCCACTACTTGACATATACCCTGAGAAAACCATAATTCAAAAAGAGTCATGTACTACAATGTTCATTGCAGCTCTATTTACAATAGCCAGGACATGGAAGCAATTTATGTGTCTATCGACAGTTGAATGGATAAAGAAGATGTGGCACATATATACAATGAAATATTACTCAGCCATAAAAAGAAACGAAATTGAGTTATTTGTAGTGAGGTGGATGGACTTGGAGTCTGTCATACAGAGTGAAGTAAATCAGAAAGAGAAAAACAAGTACCGTATGTTAACACATATATATGGAATCTTTAAAAAATTTTTTTTTTCCTGAAGAACCTAGGGGTAGGACAGGAGTAAAGCTGCATACGTAGAAAATGGACTTGAGGACATGGGGAGGGGGAAGGTTAAGCTGGGACGAAGTGATAGAGTGGGATGGACATATATACACTACCAAATGTAAAATAGATAGCTAGTGGGAAGCAGCCACATAGCACAGGGAGATCACCTTGTGCTTTGTGTCCACCTAGAGGAGTGGGATAGGGAGGGTGGGAGGGAGACGCAAGAGGGAGGTGATATGGGGATATATGTTTATGTATAGCTGATTCACTTTTTTATACAGCAGAAACTAACACACCATTGTAAATCAATTATACTGCAATAAAGATGTTTTTAAAAAAAGATTCTATGTGTTTCTGTAGTAACAGTTGTAATGCCTCCTCTTTCATTTCTGATTTTATTTGAGTCTTCTCTTTTTTTCTTAGTTTAGCTAAATGTTTGTCAATTTTGATTTTATTTTAAAAAAAACAACAGCTCTTAGATTTGTTGATTTTTTTCTATTGCTTTTTCTGGTCTCTATTTCATGTATTTCTGCTCAGATATTTGTTATTTTATTCCGTCTGCTAACTTAGGGGTTCGTTTGTTCTTTTGTTTCTAGTTCCTTGAGGTGTAAAGTTAGGTTTTTTAATCTGAGATCTATTTTCTAATTACATGCATTTATCACTGTATACTTCCCTCTCAAAACTGCTGTTTGAGACAAAAACTTACGGGTTTTGTATGCTGTGTTTCCACTTTCATTGATTTTGAGATTTTTAAATTTTTGGTTTTGATTTTTTTCCTTAATTCATTGGTTGTTCAGGAGAGTGTTAATTTCAACATATTTATAGATGTTCCATCTTTCTTCTTGTTGATTTCTAGTTTCAATCTATTGTAACTGGAAAAGATACTTGATATGATTTCAATTTTCTTTAATTTTGTAAGACTTGTTTCATGCCCTATTTTATGGTCAATCCTGGGGAATGTTCCAAGTGCACTTGAGAAAAAACTGTATTCTGCTTTTGTCGGATGGATTGTTCTAAAAATGTCTGTTGAATCCATTTGGTCCAATGTATGATTCAAGACCATCGTTTCCTTGTTGATTTTTTGTCTGGAAAGTGATGTATCCATTGTTGATAATGGGTATTAAAGTCCCCTACTCTTACATATCTTTGTTTTTTTCTCCCTTCACATCTGTTAGTGTTTACTTAGCATGTTTAGGTGCTCCTATGTTGGATGTATATATATTTACAACTGTTATATCTTCTTGATGGATTGACCCCTTTATATTATATGATGACGTTCTTTGTCTCTTTTTACAGTTTTTGGCTTAAAGTTTAATTTTTCTGATATACGTACTACTATCCCTGCTTTCTTTGGGTTTTCACTTGCATGGAATTTTTTTTTCACCCATTTCTTTGAGCCTATAAGTGAGTCTTTTGTAGGAATTTTATATTTGGGTTTTGTTTATTATTTCATCCAGCTGCTTTGTGCATTTTGATTGGTGAATTCAATCCATTTACATTGAGTTTCTATTGATATGGGAGGACTTACAAATGCCATTTTATTAATTGTTTTGTATTTTCATTGTTTCATATTTTCCCTCTGTTTCTGCCTGTCTTTGTAAATGGGTGATTTTCTGTGCTGGTATGATGTTTTTTCTTCATTTATCTTCTATTCATCTGTTCTAGGTTTTTGCTTTGTGTTACCATGAGGCTTACAGAAGATATCTTACAGATTAAACAGTCCATTGTAAGCTGGTAGCAACTTAACTTCGACTGTCTATAAAAGCTTTACCCTTTTAGCTGCTGGTCAGCTCTGGTCTAGATGCTCACAGGTCTGCAGGGCCTGAGGCCAGGTTCTAACCTGTCAGTGACCTTCATACTGGACTGGCTGAGAGGCAAGGCAGAAGTTAATCAGGAGACAATCCAGCAGCTCCTGGAGGAGAATGACTAGCTGTATCATGATACTAGCTGTATCATGATCTGCTGTATCATGGAGTATCAGAACAAGGGTCTGGTGAATGAGTGTGTCCAGTACCAGTGTGTGTTACACAGAAACCTCATTTATTTGGCTATCATCACAGATGCCAATCCAACCAGTGCTTCAAAAGCAATGGAATAATCTTCCAGTTGGCTGTTATGAGGAGTAATTGAATGTAATCTATTTCCTATGAAATGGGAACAAGATCTTTACCAACTCAACTGCTTAGAACGTGAATGGAATATCTGTGGCTCTCAGCATAAATATTTATTTTAATAATTAAGTGGATTCCCTCAATTAAGTTGACTCCAGGTGCCCTCCTTCCTGAAATAAGTGTGTTTGGATATCAAAGACATCACAGGCATCCTGAAGTCTACCTTTTTAGTTTCAACCTGAAGAGGAAACTGAGCAAGTATTGAGTAAGCCTCTTGACTGACACTCTGTCAAATGGACATGTAACTGTACTCCCTTCTACAAGTTTGTGGTTGTAGACCCCCAGACTGCTCTTTTCAGGTTGCTTTGGCTTGTCTTTCCACAAAATAAAAAAAAATCTTCACCCTTTTCACCCTTTTACTCTGTCCCCCCCTTTTTTTGATGTCTTATTTACCTCTTTTATATTGTGTATTCATTAACACATTATAGTAGCTATAGTAACTTTGAATACTCTTTTCGTTTGACGTTATACTACAGTTAAGTGGCCATTGTATTACAGATTTAACGTTTTCTACATCTGACTGTATGTTTATCTTTACCTGTGTGTTATAAACTTTCTTATATTTTCATGTTGCATATTAGCATCGTTCGATTTCAGCTTGAATGACTCCTTTTAGCATGTTTTGCAGGCAGGTCTAGTGGTGATGAACTCCCTCGGCTTTTGTTTATCTAGAAAATACTTTATTTCTCCTTCATATGTGAAGGATAATTTAGTGAAATAGTGTATTCTTGGCTGGTAAATTTTTTTTCTTTTTTTCCGTACTTTGAATATGTTATTCCTCTTTCTCCAGGCCTGTAGGGTTTCTGTTGAGAAATCCACTGATAGCCTAATGGGGGCTCCTTTGTAGGTTACAAGATTTTTTTTTAGTATTTTACATTTATCCTTGATTTTTGACAGTTTCATTATAACCTGTCTTGGAGAAGGTCTTTCTGCATTGAGATAATAGGGTGATCTACTGGCTTTGTAAATTAAGATGTCCAATTCTCTTCCCAGGTTTAGGAATTTAACAGGTATGATTTCTTTAAACACATTTCTGTTCACTTCTCCATCTTTTCTCCTTCTGAAATCCCAATTATTCTAATGTTTTTAATTTTGATGAAATTCCATAGATCATTTAGGCTTTTTTATCCTTTTTCATTCTTTTTTCTCTTTTTCTCTTCTAACTGGATTATTTCAAAACCCCTGCCCTCTATTTCACTTATTATTTCTACCCTTTCCTCCACTCTACTTCATATTCTCTTTATTGCATATTTTACTTTATTCATTGAGTTCTTCAACTCCAGAATCTCTGGTTCTTTTTTATGATTTCTATATCTTTGGGAAAATCTCATTTCAATCATGTATTTTCCCCCAAGATTTCATTGTACTGTCTTTCTGAGTTTTCTCATAGCTCATTGAGTTTCTACAAAACAGTTATTTTGAATTCTATCAGTGACATTACAAAGTTAGCATCTTTGAGTTTGGTTATTGGAAAAATATTATTTTCTCTTTGTGATGGCATGTTTCCTTAATTTTAAACATTCTTCATAGTTTTGTGCTGCTACTTTCACATCTGAAGGAGCTGACCCCCTCTTAAATCTTTGCTTATTGCCTTCAGATGGGGTATTCTATTTGGTGGTGTCTTTATTATATGGGGTTGTACTGTATTATATAGGGTGTTGGTACACCTGTTCTACTATACTTTCTCTCTCTTTTGGCAAGATCCTTAAGTTTTTATAACTTTTCGAGTTCTTACAAGTCACCAGGCAGGCTACTGTGACCTCTCTTATGTTTCAGAAGATAGTTTCTCCCTTGCCCACAGACCATGGTCTGTTTCCGGTTGCACCCTCTGTCTACAGGAGCTCTTTTGCTGCTGCACTCAGGAAAGTACGCTAAGAGCAAGCAGCTGAATAGGGGGAAGGGCAGGGTTAGCCATCTGAACCTTGCCCACAGGCCTGTGGAGTCAGTGGGGTGGTACCAGGCATGGTACTTCCAGAGGCTCATGGGTGGATGTCTTGCTGAGTACAGTCAGCAGGAAGCAAATCCCTTATCTGCCTCTTTCCAGATCTCCTCCCTCCCCCCAGTCATGGAGGTCCCACCTCAATACTCTTGGTGTTGCTGGAAGGAAGTGGTTTTCTCCAGCTGTGTCCTGCACACTGCAATAGCCAGGCAATCACTGACTGCTCTCCTCTTCCTCTGCCGGAGAGGTCAGTGCTGCTAGAGAGCAGTCCAGTGCAGTTTCCCTGGGTGAGGGCAGCACTGGGAACGTTTCTCTTACTACTGCCACCCCTGTGACCAAACTCACATATTATTTCCTCCAGGGGTGTGCTGGAATCTCCCCTAAGGAAGGCTGGATTTCTGCAAATTCTCCATCATGTGTGGGTATCTGCTCAGGTCAGCACGCTCCAGGTTTTTTTTTCCCAACCTGGATGAGAGGGCTCCGGACATGTTCACTCTCTTCCCTGGTTCCACACTTTGTACTGAGGTCTGTCTGCTTATTACTGGATGCATAGGTGAGTGAGACTCCTACCAGGTCCCTTGGTATATATATGATTCTAGATCCCACAGCACCCACAAGGACACTTTTGTTCGTGGGTGGATGTCTATTTTGTTGTTAAAAAAAGGGGGATAAAAAGGAAAAGTGTCATGATATATTGCCATGATGCTAATGTCATTCTCCAGAGTGGTCATTCTGACACATCCCTACCACACTATTACAAGCCTATGTGCACAGCTCATTTTGCATATGAGTAGAAACATACAAATGCAGAAACAAAGATCCCTGTACAATGTGAATTATTTCATCTTTATGTTTTCGAGCATGAAGGTGCTTAATCTGTTCTCTTATTACCAAAACAGCAAAGAAGATACAAGACCACACTTTGTACCACTGAAATTTGTTTAAAGCCATGTAACATCATTAGAAAAGAGTGATTAATTATATATGGTTAGTTTGGTCAGAGAATAGTATAGTTAGTCCATAAGTATAAAACATAAATGTTTTTCAGTATGAATGTATTTTATATTGTCTGTTACAGTAATCTTAAAAAAACTACAGGACTTTATGATATTAGAATGAGTTCTACATTGTAAATTTTACAGTTCTTCTACTTGGTACTGCAATCATGATAAAAGCAAATAATTATCTTTTCTTTCTTATTATGTTAATGTCTTGGGAAATGAAGCATTTTAGCTTATTTAATATTTAAAAGATAAAATTGGAAACTATACTTTTATGGTTTTCAGTTATTATTCCATAGTTTTATCTTAAACAAAAAACTCTATACATTTTGTAGTATTATATACCTGCAGTGTATATAGACATATACTAATGTATGTATAAGACCAAAAAAAAGGTATTCAATATATTTGTTTAATAGTCAATAGTTATAATGTTAAACTGTTAAAATTCACTGAAAATGAATAGAAGGATGAATTGACGATGAAGACTGATACACTACTCTCAATTTTTGTGGAATATTTGAAGCCATCAAAAATAGAGTCAAAGGACAAAGTGTAAAACTAATCTGTACTTGAAACGTTTTCTATAAGACTTGGTATTCTTTTACTGGGCTTTGCAGCATCAATCATGAATTATGGTACAGTAAGTTTTTAACACTACAGTATTTTGTTCCCAAAGTATCTTTTCTAAGACACTATACATTTTTTTAAAAAGCATTAAATAAGCAGTCGGAGATATAAGGAGTCATAGATATAAGCTATAGAAATGTTCCTTTTTCCTTTCTTTTCAACATTTTGAATATCTTGAAGGATTTTCATTGCAGATTCCCACTGCTCTAACATAAAAATAAATACTTTTATTTCTAAGCTTACTAAGTATTTTTCTTTTTCATGGTTCATGGTTTTGTGAATAATGTATATATTAAATAAGATAATCAAGAGAGAGTACTATCATTACGACACCTTAAAGAAACAAAGCAATGACTTAGAATTTCTAACATGAAATCAAACATTTTTTAAGTCATATAATCACAAAACCTCTTTTGGTTGATTATCTTTCCATTAATTCCCTTCCAGTTAGAGTTTCTCAAATAAATCTCTTGACATATAAATCCAAAGTGTTCATCAGCACTACTATTATTCTATTTCTTTATACTTTTATATCCATTCAGGCATGGAATGTACTAATATAATCTTAGAAGGAAAAAATAGTTGAATAGGCAGTAAAGATGGTTTTAGTATATAATCCTTATTTTGTTCATCCCTCTACTTCCATCTCCTTCTCCTTTCAACACTTTATAATTCCGTTGTGGCTCAATACTACTATGAAAATGTTATTTATGAGTGTTGATTATTGCCTGTGGAAGTTATAAAGTAGTAAGTTATGTGTATTAATCAAAACATATGAGTATCTAAGTTATGTGTATGTCAATATATACAAACACATCTCCAAGTAATAAGATTTCCTATAATATACCTATAAGAACGACGGCAAAAGGTCATTTTTAATATCCTGAACTCAAGTTCAGAATTGTGCTGATGCCGCTTGGACTTGTCCTAAAGAACTAGGACAAGTTCTTTATCCTAAGTCTCTAAGTTCTTTATCCTTTGAGATAAGAAACAGAGTTCTTGGTCCCTGATTAACCTTGGCATAAACCTTTTACAAAGGGAATGATTAAGAGGTTAATTTAATGTTTTTGTGATTCAAATCCTATTCAGATGAACTGCACACAACTACATATTGTATTGTTAGAATAGAAAGTCAAGTGATCTTGTCTAAAAATATGTTTTAAAGGCAGTTTCTCTCACCATTAACACAAGGAACTTCAGTGAGGTGGTCACAACTGCTCCTTCCCACTGGGCCTTTCTTCCCCAGTTCCTTCCCCATGAGCAGCAAAGTAAATGCTACCTGTGTTTCAGAATCCTTATGTTCAAAATTAACCTGGTTCTACACTGGACAGTTATGGAATAGTAGTGTAGGCTGTACTGCATTTCCCTCCTTTAACATTAGTTTTAATTGGAAAAAATCTTACTCTGATGTGCTGCTTTCAGGACCCTCCTGATTCTGGACCTTTCTCAACTTAACAACTGGATCTACTACTTTCTTCAGATATGGGGCCCGTTCTGGCTGTAGGTAGGGGACAGAGCTCTCATGTGTCCACCCTTGTTGCTGACCTAGGCATCTCTGTCTCATATCCTGGTATGGAAGTTCATTTTTTAAATTATTCACCCTTAGGATTGAGACACCATCTTTTTCTTGCCAGTCCCTCACATTTGGACAGCACTCCTGCTTCTAAACACCTGTGACTATGGTCCTGCTTCCTGATGCAGATTGCTTTCATGGATATCTAAATATCATGAGCTCCTAGATTCTGTGTTGCCATAGCACACTCAACTGCCTGTTAGGACATCCTGGGTACATGTGCTGGATTTCCTTCATGTCAACTACTTGTCTGCAGGAGTGCATATATTTAATAATTTAATAATTTCAGAGCATGTTTGCTCTGCCAGGACATTTCCTGGGAATGATAGGCATTTTTTTTTTTATCCTTAAGGAGTCCAAATGCTACTTGGAGAACAAAATATGTTAAAAGCAGATGGTCCTAAAAGAATACAAGTGTTCCCGAATTAAGATGGGATAGAAGAAAGGAGGAAATGGCAGTAGAGCTTGCTAGAGGAGGTGACCGCACTTATGTTGACCATTAATGATTATTATTTAAAACAATGTCCAGTGGAATTATATCTGCCTCCATTTTTCTCTACTCACACTGATAATTCAGAGACATTATATCTGATAAAGAAAGAACACCAATGAGCAGCTCTTTAGTCTTATTCAATTTGGCTGCATTTCAGCCAAAATTGATTTAAGGTGTCACTGCTCCCCCTCTTCTCTTGGTGATGATAACTGTGATGACAACAATGGTGATGATGATGAGTGTTCGTGTATTCCAAGAAGTTTGCTAAATGGCTTTATAGCCTTGCATACCAGTTCCCATTTGGTCCTTGTAGTGGGTAGGACTTTAAGATGGCCCCTGATTCCCGGCTGCTGGTGTACACACAACTTCTCCCAATATTCAATCAAACACTAATCTTGGTACTGCCATGAAGGGATTTTGCAGCTGTAATTAAGGTTTCAAATCAGCTGACATTAAGATAGGGGTGTTATTCAGGTGGGCCTGAATTAATCATATGAGTCCTTTTTAAATCTGATCACAGACACAGGAAGCCAGAGAGATCCAAAGCATGAAGAGGATTCACTGCTGGCTTTGAGGAGCCACATGGTAAGGAAGTGGGTGGCCTCCAGGATCTGAGAGTGACTCCTGGATGACTATCAGCAAGGAATCAATGGCCTCAGACTCTACTCTACTGAAAAACTAAATTCTTCCATGACCTCATGAGCTTGAAAGAGGACTCTGAGCTCCAAATGAGATCAGAGCCTGGCTGATACCATGGTTTTAGACTTGTGAGACTCTGAACAAAAAACATAGTTGAGCCCATCCAGGTTTCTGACCTACAGAACTGTGAGATAAGAAATGGGTATTGTTTGTTTGTTTTTTATTTTTTATTAGGGTATAGCTGTTTTACAATTTTGTGATAGTTTCTATGTACAGAAAAGTAAAGTAGAGTTCCCTGTGCTCTACAACAGGTTCTCATTAGTTATCTATTTTATGCATATTAGTGTATGTATGTCAATCCCAATCTCCCAATTCATTCCACCCCCTCTTTCCCACCTTGGTGTCCATATATTTGTTCTCTACATCTGTGTCTCTATTTCTGCCTTGCAAACAGGTTCACCTGTACCATTTTTCTAGATTCCACTTATATTCATTAATATGATATTTGTTTTTCTCTTTCTGACTTACTTCATTCTGTATGACAACCTCTAGGTCCACATGTACAATCCATGTCTCTACAAATGACCCAATTTCATTCCTTTTTATGGCTGAGTAATATTCCATTGTATATATGTACCACATCTTCTTTATTCATTCATCTGTCGATGCACATTGTGGTTGCTTCCATGACCTGGCTATTGTAAATAGTGCTGCAAAGACACATGCACGACAATGTCCACTGGATATTGCTTTGGCTACTAAGTTTGTCATGAAAAAATAGAAAACAGATACAATTGTCCTAACCAATAGATTAGTAGCATCATCTTACTCATTTTAAGATGAGAAAAGTGAAATTTTAAGACTTTACCTGCTTTGCTCATATTTACCATGTATCAGAATGGCTGATAATGCAAAACACAGAACTACAATATTGTGAAGATAATATTTTCAAATTACACTGGTTTTATTTTGATGTTATGACTAAGAATTTTTGCCTGCTAAATATATGCACAAGAAATTACAATCTCTTCACCCTAAGCCTAGTTCCAAACATGGACAAAGAAGTCTGAAATGACTTTTATGTCCTTAAATGCAGAAGCAGTATTTAGAAAATGCTCCGAATTTTATTTAAGGTGAGGAAATGTCCTTTCTTCAGTATTTCATCTATAATTTTACACATTATTTCAGGTACAGTTTGTAGCCACAGGATTCAGGAAGATCTTTCTCCTTAACTAAGGCCTGGATGAGTCATGGAAGAGAAGCCTAAAGAGAGCTATGTTCATGCCTTCACCCTCCTCCATCTTAGAATGTCAGAAGAATGAGGAACAGATGGCAGGATGAATTACGTGTGTGTGTGTGTGTGTGTGTGTGTGTGTGTGTGTGTGTGTGTGTGTGTATGAGAAAGCGAGAGACAGAGAGAGAGAGAAATGGCAGAGACAGAAAGTTATGGCTCTCCACATCATGATAAAGAGGACATGTAAAGATTTAAGGCAATTATCTCAAAAACATATAAGGGTAAAAAGGGAAATTAGAGAGGTTTCTTGGTTTGAGCTCTTTTGACTACAACACTGATTATTTAAATCCTGACTTTGTTTTCACAAACTTAAAATATATTTTTTGAATTATGGACTGAATCATGCTTCTCTGCTTCCACCTCCTCCTCCTCCTTCTCCTCATTCTTTAGTTGTTCTATACAATGGGAACTGAAAACAAAACAATTTGTCAATTGTTTGCAGACACAAAGACAAAATTCTTTTACAGGTAGTCCTGTTGCCTATGGAAACGATATTTATTAAGAAGCATAAGAATCAAGGTTGGGGAGACCTTCAAGATGGCAGAGGAGTAAGATGTGGAGATCACCTTCCTCCATACAAATACATCAGAAATATATCTACATGTGGAACAACTCTTACAGAACACCTACTGAACGCTGGCAGAAGACCTCAGACTTCCCAAAAGGCAAGAAACTTCCCATGTACCTGGGTAGGACAAAAGAAAAACAGAAACAAAAGAATAAGGATGGGACCTGCACCTCTGGGAGGGAGCTATGAAGGAGGAAAAGTTTCCACACATTAGGAAGCCCCTTCACTGGAGGAGACAGGGGGTTGCGTG
Source organism: Balaenoptera ricei (assembly GCF_028023285.1). Classification (NCBI taxonomy): domain Eukaryota; kingdom Metazoa; phylum Chordata; class Mammalia; order Artiodactyla; family Balaenopteridae; genus Balaenoptera; species Balaenoptera ricei. The sequence continues at coordinate 47,170,262 of NC_082649.1, read as the reverse complement.
GGGGGGGGGAAGCTTCAGAGCCACGGAGGAGAGTGCAGCAACAGGGGTGCAGAGGGCAAAGTGGGAAGATTCCTGCACAGAGGATCAGTGCTGACCAGCACTCACCAGCCTGAGATGCTTGTCTGCTCACCTGCTGGGGCGGGTGGGGGTTAGGAGCTGAGGCTCCGGCTTCTTCAGAGGTCAGATCCCAGGGAGAAGACTGGGGTTGGCTGTGTGAACACAGCCTGAAGGGGGCTAGTGTGCCAAGCTAGCTGGGAGGGAGTCCGGGAAAAAGTCTGGAACTGCCTAAGAGGCAAGAGACCATTGTTTCAGGGTGCACGAGGAGAGGGGATTCAGAACACTGCCTAAACTAGCTCCAGAGACTGGTGTGGGCAGCTATAAGCGTGGACACCAGAGACGGGCATGAGATGCTAAGGCTGCTGCTGCTGCTATGGCTGCTGTACCAAGGACCCTATGTGCAAGCACAGGTCACTATCCACACCTCCCCTCCCAGGAGGCTGTGCAGCCCATCACTGCCAGGGTACTGTGATCCAGGGACAATTTCCCCAGGAGAACACACGGCACTCCTCAGGCTGTTGCAACATCATGCTGGCTTCTGCCGCCACAAGCCCACCCTGCATTCCAATTATAACTGCCATACCCCTCCCTCCCCCTGGCCTGAGTGAGCCAGAGCCCCTTAATCAGCTGCTACTTTAACCCCATCCCCTATGGGTGGGAAACCCCCAGGTGACCTACACACACAGGTGGGGCCAAATCCAAAACTGAATCCCAGGAGCTGTGTGAACAAAGAAGAGAAAGGGAAATTTCTCCCAGCAGCCTCAGGAGGAGCGGATTAAATCTCCACAATCAACTTGATGTACCCTGCATCTGTGGAATACAAGAATAGACAATGAATCATCCCAAAATTGAGGTGCTGGACTTTGGGAGCAACTGTAGACTTGGGATTTACCTTCTGCATTTAATTTGTTTCTAGTTTTATGTTTATCTTAGTTTAGTATTTAGAGCTTATTATCATTGGTAGATTTGTTTATTGATTTGGTTGCTCTCTTCCTTTTTTTAAAAAAAATATATCTTTTTCCTTTTTTATCTTTTGGTGAGTGTGTAAATGTATGTTTCTTTTTGTGATTTTTGTCTGTATAGACTTGCTTTTACCATTTGAACTAGTGTTCTGTCTGTTCATTTTTTTTTTTTTGGTATAGTTTTTAGCGCTTGTTATCATTAGTGGATTTGATTTTTGGTTTGGTTGCTCTCTTCTTTCTTTCTTTTTTTTAATTTTTAATTTTTAATAATATTTTATAAATTTTTTATTTTAATAACTTTATTTAATTTATTTCTTTTTTCTTTCCTTCTTTTTTTTTTTCTCCCTTTTCTTCAGAGCTGTGTGGCTGACAGGGTCTTGCTGCTCTGGGCGGGTGTCAGGCCTGATCCTCTGAGGTGGGAGAGCCAAGTTCAGTACACTGGTCCACCAGAGACCTCCTGGCCCCACATAATGTCAAATGGTGAAAGCTCTCCCAGAGATCTCTATCTCAATGCTACGACCCAGCACCACTCAATGAACAGCAAGCTACAGTGCTGGACACCCTATGCCAAACAACTAGCAAGACAGGAACACAACCCCACCTATTAACAGATAGGCTGCCTAAAATCATATTAACTTCACAGACACCCCAAAATACACCACTGATGTGGTCCTGCCCACCAGAAAGACAAGATCCAGCCTCAACCACCAGAACACAGGCACCAGTCCCCTCCCTTTTCTTCAGATATGTGTGGTTGACAGTGTCATGGTGCTCCAGCCAGGTGTCAGACATGAGCCTCTGAGGTGGGAAAGCCGAGTTCAGGACATTGCTCCAACAGAGACCACCCGGCCCCAGGTAATATCAAATGGTGAAAGCTCCCCCAGAGATCTCCATCTCAATGCTAAGACTCAGCAGCACTCAATGACCAGCAAGCTACAGTGCTGGACACACTATGCCAAACAACTAGCAAGACAGGAACACAACCCCACGTATTAGCAGAGAGGCTGCCTAAAATCATAATAAGTTCACAGACATCCCAAAACACACAATTGGATGTGGTCCTGCTCACGAAAAGAAAAGATCCAGCCTCAACCACCAGAACACAGGCACCAGTCCCCTCCACCAGGAAGCCTACACAACACACTGAAACAACCTTACCCACTGTGGGCAGACACCAAAAACAATGGAAACTACGAACTTCCAGCCTGCAAAAAGGAGACCACATACACAGTAAGTTAAACAAAATGAGAAGACAAAGAAACATGCAGCAGTTGAAGGAGCAAGGTAAAAACCCACCAGACCAAACAAGTGAAGAGTAAATAGGCAGTCTACCTGAAAAAGAATTCAGAGTAATGATAGTAAACAAGATTTAAAATTTTGGAAATAGAATGGAGAGAATACAAGAAACATTTAACAAGGACCAAGAAGAACTAAAGAGCAAAAAACAAACAATGATGAACAACACAATAAATGAAATTTTAAACTCTCTAGAAGGAATCAATAGCAGAATAACTGAGGCAGAAGAACGGATAAGTGACCTGGAAGATAAAATAGTGGAAATAACTACCGCAGAGCAGAAAAAAGAAAAAAGAATTAAAAGAATTAAGGACAGTCTCAGAGACTTCTGGGACAACATTAAACACACCAACATTCGAATTATAGGGGTCCCTGAATAAGAAGAGAAAAAGAAAGTGTCTGAGAGAATATTTGAAGAGATTATAGTTGAAAACTTCCCTAATATGGGAAAGGAAATAGTCAATCAATTCCAGGAAGCACAGAGAGTCCCATACAGGATAAATCCAAGGAGAAACACACCAAGACACATATTAATCAAACTATCAAAAATTAAATACAAAGAAAAATAGTAAAAGCAGCAAGAAAAAAGCAACAAATAACAAACAATGGAATCCCAATAAGCTTAACAGCTGATCTTTCAGCAGAAACTCTGCAAGCCAGAAGGGAGTGGTAGGACATATTTAAAGTGGATGAAAGAGAAAAACCTACAACCAAGATTACTCTTCCCAGCAAGAATCTCATTCAAATTTGATGGAGAAATTAAAACTTTACAGAGAAGCAAAAGCTAAGAGAATTCAGCACCACCAAACCAGCTTTACAACAAATACTAAAGTAACTTCTGTAGGCAGGAAACACAAGAGAAGGAAAAGACCTACAATAACAAACCCAGAACAATTAGCAAAATGGTAATAGGAACATACATATCGATAACTGCCTTAACTGTAAATGGATTAAATGCTCCAACCAAAAGACATAGACTGGCTGAATGGATACGAAAACAAGACCCGTATATATGCTGTCTACAAGAGACCCACTTCAGACCTAGGGACACATACAGAAAGAAAGTGAGGGGATGGAAAAAGTTATCCCATGCAAATGGAAATCAAAAGAAAGCTGGAGTAGCAATTCTCATATCAGGCAAAATAGACTTAAAAAAGGACTATTACAAGAGACAAAGAAGGATACAACATAATGATCAAGGGATGAATCCAAGAAGAAGATATAACAATTGTAAATATTTATGCACGCAACATAGGAGCACCTCAATACATAAGGCAAATGCTAACAGCCAAAAAAGGGAAAGTTGACAGTAACACATCATAGTAGTGTAATTAAACACCCATTTACACCAATGGACAGATCATTCAAACAGAAAAGAAAAAAGGAAACACGAGGTTTAAATGACACACTAGAACAGATAGACTTAATTGATATTTATAGGACATTCCATCCAAAAACAGCAGAATACACTTTCTTCTCAAGTGCTCATGGAACATTCTCCAGGATAGATCATATCTAGGGTCACAAATCAAGCCTTGGTAAATTTAAGAAAATTGAAATTGTATTGAGTATCTTTTTCCGACCACAATGCTGTGGGACTAGATATCAAATACAGGATAAAATCTGTAAAAAATACAAACACATGGAGGCTAAACAATACACTACTAAACAACCAAGAGATCACTGAAGAAATCACCGAGGAAATAAAAAAATCCATAGAAACAAATGACAATGAAAACACGATGACTCAAAACCTATGGGATGCAGCAAAAGCAGTTTTAAGAGGGAAGTTTATAGCAATACAATCCTACCTCAAGAAACAAGAAACATCTCAAGTAAACAACCTAGCCTTACACCTAAAGTAATTATAGAAAGAAGAACAAAAAACCCAAAGTTAGCAGAAAGAAAGAAATCATAAAGTTCAGATCAGAAATAAATGATAAAAAATGAAGGAAACAATAGCAAAGATCAATAAAATGAAAAGCTGGTCCTTTGAGAAGATACCATATTGATAAACCATTAGCCAGACACATCAAGAAAAAAAGGGAAAAGACTCAAATCACCAGAATTAGAAATGAAAACGGAGAAGTAACAACTTACACTGCAAAAATACAAAGGATCATGAGAGATGATTACAAGCCACCATATGCCAATAAAATGGACAACGTGGAAGAAATGGACAAATTCTTAGAAAAGCACAACCTTCCTAGACTGAAACAGGAAGAAATAGAAAATATAAACAGACCAATCACAAGCACTGAAATTGAAACTGTGGTTTAAAATCTTCCAACAAACAAAAGCCCAGGGCCAGATGGCTTCACAGCCGAATTCTATCAAACATTTAGAGGAGAGCTAACACCTATTCTTCTCAAACTCTTCCAAAATATAGCAGATGAAGGAAAACTCCCTCACTCAATCTATGAGGCCACCATCACCCTGATACCAAAACCAGACAAAGATGTCAAAGAGAAAACAAGATGCCAATATCATTGATGAGCAAAGATGCAAAAATCCTCAACAAAATACTAGCAAACAGAATCCAACAGCACATTAAAAGGATCAGACACCATGATCAAGTGGGGTTTTTCCCAGGAATGCAAGTTTTCTTCAATATACACAAATCAGTCAATGTGATAGACCATATAAACAAACTGAAGGATAAGAACCATATGATCATCTTAAGATATGCAGAAAAAGCTTTTGACTAAATTCAACACCAATTTATGATAAAAACATTCCAGAAAGTAGGCATAGAGGAAACCTACCTCAACATAGTAAAAGTCACATATGACAAACCCACCACCAACATCGTTCTGAAAGGTGAAAAAATGAAACCATTTCCACTAAGATCAGGAACAAGACAAGGTGGCCTACTCTCACCACTATTATTCAACATAGTTTTGGAAGTTTTAGCTATGGCACTCAGATAAGAAAAACAAATGAAAGGAATACAAATCAGAAAAGAAGAATTAAAACTGTCACTGTTTGCATATGACATGATACTATATATAGAGAGCCCTAAACATGCTAGCAGAAAACTTCTACAGCTAATCAATGAATTTGGTAAAGTAGCAGGATACATAATTAATGCACAGAAATCTCTTGCATTCCTATACACTAAAAATGAAAAATATGAAAGAGAAATTAACAAAACACTCCCATTTACCACTGCATCAAAAAGGATAAAATACCTAGGAATAAACCTCCTAAGGAGACAGAAAATCTGTATGCAGAAAACTATAAGACACTGATGAAAGAAATTAAAGATGATACAAACAGAGAGATATTCCATGTCCTTGGATTGGAAGAATCAACATTGTGAAAATGACTTTACTACCCAAAGCATCTATACATTCAATGCAATCCCTATCAAACTACCAAAGGCGTTTATCACAGAAGTAGAACAAAAAATTTCACAGTTTGTATGGAAACACAAAAGACCCCGAATAGCCAAGGCAATATTGAGAAAGAAAACCGGAGCTGGAGGAATCAGACTCCCTCACGTCAGACTATACTACAAAGCTACAGTAATCTAGATAGTATGGTACTCACACAAAAACAGAAATATCGATCAATGGAACAGGATAGAAAGCCCAGAGATATACCCATGCACATATGGTCACCGTATCTTTGATAAAGGAGGCAAGAATATACAGTGTAGAAAAGACAGCCTCTTCAACAAGTGGTGCTGGGAAAACTGGACAGCTACATGTAAAAGAGTGAAATTAGAGTGCTCCTTAACACCATACACAAAAATAAAGTGAAAATGGATTAAAGAACTAAATGTAAGGCCAGACACTATAAAATTCTTAGAGGAAACTATAGGGAAAGCACTCTTTGACATAAATCACAGCAAGATCCTTTTTGACCCACCTCATAGAGAAATGGAAATAAAAACAAAATAAACAAATGGGACATAACCCAATGAAACATAAAAGTTTTTGCAGAGCAAAGGAAACCATAAACAAGATGAAAAGACAACCCTCAGAATAGGAGAAAATATTTGCAAATGAAGCAACTGACAAAGGATTAATCTCCAAAATATACAAACAGCTCGTGCAGGTCAGTATCAAAAAAACAAACAACAGAATCCAAAAATGGACAGAAGACCTAAATAAACATTTCTCCAAAGAAGATATACAGATTGGCAACAAACACATGAAAGAATGCTCAACATCACTAATCATTAAAGAAATTCAAATCAAATCTACATTGAGGTATCCCCTCACACCAGTCAGAATGGCCATCATCAAAAAATCTACAAAAAATAAATGCTGGAGTGGTTGTGGAGAAAAGGAAACCCTCTTGCACTGTTGGTGGGAATGTATATTGATACAGTCACTATGGAAACAGTATGGAGTTTCTTAAAATCTAAAAATAGAACTACCACACAACCCAGCAATCCCAGTACTGGGCATATTACCCTAGGAAACCATAATTCAAAAGATTCATGTACCACAATGTTCATTGCAGCTCTATTTACAATAACCAGGACATGGAAGCAACCTAAGTGTCCATCGACAGATGAATGGATAAAGAAGATGTGGCACATATATGCAATGGAATATTACTCAGCCATGCAAAGAAATGAAATTGAGTTATTTGTAGTGAGGTGGATGGACCTAGAGACTGTCACACAGAGTGAAGTAAGTCAGAAAGAGGAAAACAAATACTGTATGCTAACACATATATATGGAATCTAAAAAAAGAAAAATATGGTTCTGAAGAACCTGGGGTCAAGACAGGAATAAGATGCCAACATAGAGAATGGACTTGAGGACACAGGGAGGGGGATGGGTAAGCTGGGACGAAGTGAGAGGGTGGCATGGACATATATACACTACCAAATGTAAAATAGCTAGTGGGAAGCAGCTGCACAGCACAGGGAGATCAGCTTGGTGCTTTGTGTCCACCTAAGGAAGTGGGATAGGGAGGGCAGGAGGGAGACTCAAGAGGGAGGAGATATGGGGATATATGTATAGATACAGCTGATTCAGTTTGTTATACAGCAGCAACTAACACAACATTGTAAAGCAATTATACTCCAATAAAGATGTTAGAAAACAAAAGAATCAAGGTTATTCCCATCACCCCTTCCAGAGAGGCCCTGAATACCTAAAACATCCTTGCAAGGAACAATATTAAAAACCTGCTAACCCTGGAGCTACAGTGCTGATTTAGACACACTACCTATTATCAAAAATACTACAGACAATAAATGCTTGAAAGGGTGTGGAGAAAAGGGAACCCTCTTGCACTGTTGGTGGGAAAGTAAATTTGATACAGCCACTATGGAGAACAGTGTGGAGGTTCCTTAGAAAACTAAAAATAGAATTACCATATGATCCAGCAATCCCACTACCGGGTATATACTCAGAGAAAACCATAACTCACAAAGACACATGCATCCCAATGTTCATTGCAGCACTATTTACAATAGCCAGGTCATGGAAGCAAACTAAATGCCCATCAACAGATGAATGGATAAAGAAGATGTGGTACTTATATACATTGGAATATTACTCAGCCATAAAAAGGAATGAATTTGGGTCATTTGTAGAGACGTTGATGGACCTAGAGACTGTCATACAGAGTGAAGTAAGTCAGAAAGAGAAAAACAAATATTGTATATTAATGCATATATGTGGAATATAGAAAATGGTACAGATGAACCTGTTTGCAAGGCAGAAATAGAGACACAGATTTAGAGAACAAATGTATGGACACCAAGGGGGAAAAGGGGGGTGGGATGAACTGAGAGATTGGGATTGATATACAAACACTAATATGTGTAAAATAGATAACTAATGAGAACCTGCTGTATAGCACAGGGGACTCCACTTTGCTGTACAGTAGAAACAAACAACATTTTAAAACAACTATACCCCAATTTAAAAAAATACTACAGACTCATATATGTTTATACTTTCAAGCTTGGACAAATAAAGCTGAATAATTATAATAGCAGCCACATAATTGTGCTTACTATATGCCAGGCACCTGCTCATGGTAATTGTACACGTATCATCTCATTTATTCTTCATAACAACATTATTGCATAGGCATAACTACATCCCGTTTTAGATAATGAGGCAGTGTGGTTCAATTTGTGCATGGTCACTCTGGTAGTTAGTGCTGGAGCTGGGAACACAAACCCAAGTAGTCAGGCTTCAGAAACTGTGCTCTAACCACTGATGCTGACAGAATTTATTTTCCAAAGTTGTTTGCAACAATATTCCATATACAAGTTATTTTTCTTACAAAGCACTATTGGCATACTTCCCCTTAGCCTATGCTACTTTTTCTTAAATCTGAGCAAGTTTGGGGCTAATTTAGAAATGACACTATAATATTCAAGGCCATGTAATAAAGTTTTCCTGATTCTCTATTGAGCTATACACTTTTGGAGCCCTGAGCTGCCATGTAAACAGTCTGACATCCCTGGGGTAAACACGGTGTGAAGAAGCCCAATTTCATCAAGATGAGAGACCATGGAGAGGCCCTGAGTCTTCATGAAGATGGAGAGATGCCCAGGAAGCCTCCAGTGGCTTCAGTATCTGCATTACTGTGGCTCCGGCCACCATCTGAATTCAAACATATGTGAGGCCTGAGGCAGAACTGCCTGGCCCAACCATTCCCAAATTTCTGACCCCAAAAGCCTGAGACAATGAAACAATTGTTGTTTGAAGACATAACATTTAGGGTGACTTGTTATATATCAGTAATGACTGAAACACCCTTTCTATAGAAGACAAGTGGACTCAGTTAAAAATGAAGCACCTGTAATTACTATATATACTACTTAAAAATGTGTTTTAATTGTAAGTTTACATCTTGGTATATGTACTGGTTTCTCAAATAGAAGTAGTCTTACTATGATATCAATTTTAAATTAATAGTATTAAAAATTTTTATTTTATATTGGAGTATACTTGATTAACAATGTTATGTTAGTTTCGGGTGTACAGCAAAGTAATTCAGTTATACACATACATGTATCTATTCTTTTTCAAATTCTTTTCCCATTTAGGTTGTTACAGAATATTGAGCAGAGTTTCCTGTGCTATACAGTAGGTCCTTGCTGGTATAAGTAGTGTGTAAAACTTGTGTGGAGACACAAGATACCCTGAGTAGCCAAAAACAATCTTGAGAAAGAAAAATGGAGTTGGAGGAATCAGGCTCCCTAACTTCAGACTATACTACAAAGCTATAGTCATCAGAACAGTATGGTATGGGCACAAAAACATAAATATAAATCAGGACAGGATAGAAAGCCCAGAAATTACACATGCACCTACGGTTAATTAATCTATGACAAAGGAGACAATAATATACAATGGAGAAAAGACAGTCTCTTCAATAAATGGTGCTGGGAAAACTGGACAGCTACATGTGAAAGAATAAAATTAGAACACTCCCTAACACCATACACAAAAATAAACTCAAAATAGATTAAACACCTAAATGTAAGACCTGATACTATAAAACTCTTAGAGGAAAACATAGGCAGATCACACTTTGACATAAACTGCAGCAACACCTTTTTCAATCCGTCTCCTAGAGTAGAGGAAATAAAAACAAAAATAAACAAATAGGACCCAATTAAACTCAGAATCTTTTTGCATGGAAAAGGCAACCATAAAAAAAATGAAAAGACAACCCACAGAATGGGAGAAGATATTTGGATGTGACTGACAAGGGATTAATATCCAAAATTTACAAACAGCTTATGCAGTTCAATATATATATGTATTAAAAAAACCAATCAAAAAATGGGCAGAAGGCTTAAATAGACATTTCTCCAAAGAAGACATACCGTTGGCCAACAGGCACATGAAAAGATGCTCAACATTGCTAATTATTAGAAAAAAAAAAAAAACTACAATGAGATATCACCTCACACGGGTCAGAATTACCATTATCAAAAAGTCTACAAACAATAAATGCTGGAGAGGGTGTGGAGAAAGAGGAAACTTCCTACACTGTTGGTGGGAATGTGACTTGGTAAAGCCATGATGGAGTTTCCTTAAGAAACTAAAATAGAGGTACCATATGATCTAGCAATCCCACTCCTGGGCATATATCTGGAGAAAAACATGGTTCAAAAGGATACGTGCACCCCAATGTTCATAGCAGCACTATTTACAATAGCCAAGACGTGGAAACAACCTAAATGTCCATCAATGGAGGAATGGATAAAATAGATGTGGTACATATATGCAGTGGAATATTAATCAGCCATAAAAAAAGAATGAAATAATGCCATTTGCAGCAACATGGATGGACCTGGAGATTATCGTACTTAGTGAAGTAAGTCATACAGAGAAAGACAAATATGATATTGCTTATATGCAGAATCTAAAAAAAAAAAGATACAAATGAATTTATTTATAAAACAGAAACAGACTCACAGACCAAAGGGGAAAGGTGGGTGGGAGGGATATGATATCATTTGAAACTCAAAAGTTGGTTTGATCTAATTTCCAGTTTTGTTTTGTCATCTATAGTAGCTAGATTCTAACAGTTCCAAATTTTAAAATAAATATAATTTACCTACTCGCTTTCCTATGTCAAATCATTTATTCAGGATGAAAGTACTCTATATACCTGAAAAATATCTCTTTTTTGTGAAACATATTCTATTTTATGAATAAGATACCACAGATCACTATAAATAATCCAGCCAGAAGACTCCTACTGGATAACAATATTAAATCAAGTGTCCTATTAAGGGGAGATATGAAGAACAAATTAAATTCCCATTCAGTCACTCAAATAAAGAAACTGCTTGAATGCTCACCCAGTAAGCATCATCACATCACTCTGTGGGCATCTTATTTGAGAAGGAATATCCCACTGGCAAACCTATTTACTTCATGACTTTAAATATATATGTCAAGTAAATTGTGGGAACATGAGTAGTTTGATTCATCTTAAATATTTGAGGATAGAAATCTTTCCAGGGGACAATCACATTAAGTACCTAGTTTTGGTGTATGCCTGGTAGAAAGATACAGAGAGTGATATTAATACATTAATATGAACTTGGAGTATTCTAATGGGCCCTAAAATAAAATATACCACTGACATTTTACATGATGTTAGTTATAAACATGAAACAACATCCAGAATTCTAGTTCTAGTTCCATTAAACAAGTTTTTTATACTAGAAGTCAATGTAATTACAATGAAATGGAACTTCAGCATTATGTTTCTAAAGAAGTACTGACAAAAGGGCAAATGTGATTTCTCTCAGTGACATGATCTATTTTCTCCTAAATGTAACTGTAAAATGGCACCAAAGGAGCCATTGTCAGATTCAGATCTTTGGAGTGTGTGTGCTCATTAAGGATAAAACACTGAACAAACATAAATGAGAAATGCATTCTTTGCAAGATTATGTTGGATATGAATTACAGTCTAAATTTCTATATTTCAGTTAGTGTAACTCTAACTAGAGGAAAAATAGGATATTTTAGGGTTTGAAATGAGGTAAGAGATTACAGGAATGTGAAAAAATATCCAGACTGCCATTTTAAGCTCTTTTTCTAATTAAATTCTATTTTTTCTCTTTTGATGTTATCTATATAGATTCAAGCAACATTACAAATTCCTCTTTTCTAAAATAAATGAAGGAAAGAAAAAGTAGAAAATTAAATAAAATTTAATTAAATTTAGCATAAAAACAACTTGTTAAATGCAACATCTATTTCTTCATTTCCAGGACTGAAATAAAAATAACCTTTTAATAATGATTTCCTGAATATGTTTCTTATCTAAGTTATAGCTACTAGATTCCACTGGGAAAAAAAGGTAAACTATCAAGCAACTGTGTCACATTTAATCACTAGCCTCCATTTACTATATTTGCAGAAGTCAAAATGTACTAATAACAGACAAATGTTCTGTAGTCCCTTCATGTAGTTGGTGGCAGAGCAGGCATAATAAATCAATAGAATAAATTGTCACAGAGGTAATGTGGTTTCTGTTGTTCTGCTTTTCATTAAAGACAGTGGCAATTGAAGAAAAGCTATTACTGCATCCAGAATTTTTAATGAAGTTTGCTACCAATTAGTTTACTGCCCAAGTATATGCTTTGACATTTGCTTAGCTAGAAACTTGGATAACTTTTCATGCAAAAGAATATTACTACACATAAGCCTGAAATACTTAGCTATTCTAATGTTTGAGCCAGTTATAGAATAACTACCTGCAAAATATCTTAAGAAAACATTGACCATCAAACTCCACTTTCTTCTGAGCTGATGTCAAATGAGTAAAGAAACTTAAAGCCAATGTTATATTGATATCTGAACTAATAAGGTTTGCAAAAAAAAAAATTATTAAGCTTTACAAACCAATCTCAGGTTAAACTTTTGTACCCAGAAAATGTCAGCCTCAAAACATTGTCTGACAAATGTGATGGAGCTTCTTTGACACATTCTCATAAAGACCCTACTCTGATACCTGCATCTTTCCAAATAATTGTATCAATTTTTATTCTGTAACTAGGATTTTAGCTGTATAAATCATGGGGGAAATCCTGGTGTGTTGGTCATTGAATACTTTTAGTTTTATCATTATAAAGAAAGATTTGTAATGTAAAGAAATTTTGTAAAATATCATAGAGAAAAATCTATAACTTATGGATCTCAAAAAATCATGCTAAAATGAATATTAATGCTCATATACATGAGATTTTAGATAGATTATTAAAAAGATACTGTTTATTACAAATTTAAATAAAACATAAAGACATGGCAAAAATACTGACTAAAGAAGAAAAAACCTTCTAAAACATTTAGAGTGTTTGAGAGTTAGATAAAATAAGCTACTTCAGAGGTTGCTTTGTGGAAGAGGGGCTGGAAGAAGTTGCTGCTGCAGGCAGGTTGGCTTTAGGAAGACCAGACATGCAGAGCAACAAAAAATTTGAGTAGCCTGACATGGATGTTTCCAGCTGAGGTTGAACAAGGTGATGCTCTGCCTTCTTATTTTACCTCTCATATGGTAAATAATTTTACCATCTAAATTTATATTACTGAGAGACCTTCAAGATGGTGGAGGAGTAAGACGTGGAGATCATCTTCCTCCCCACAAATACATCAAAAATACATCTACATGTGGAACAAATCCTACAGAACACCTACTGAATGCTGGCAGAAGACCTCAGACTTCCCAAAAGGCAAGAAACTCCCCATGTACATGGGTAGGGCAAAGGAAAAAAAAAACAGAGACAAAAGAATAGGGATGGGACCTGCATCTCTGGGAGGGAGCTGTGAAGGACGAAAAGTTTTGACACACTAGGGAGCAGGGGGTGGGTGGAAGGGAAGCTTTGGAGCCATGGAGGAGAGCACAGCAACAGGGGTGCAGAGGGAAAAGTGGAGAGATTCCCACACAGAGGATTGGTGCTGACCAGTGCTCACCAACCTGAGAAGCTTGTCTGCTCACCCACCGGAGTGGGTGGGGGCTGGGAGCTGAGGCTCAGGCTTCAGAGGTCAGACCACAGGGAGAGGTCTGGGGTTGGCTTCGTGAAGACAGCCCGAAGGGGGCTAGTGTGCCACAGCTAGTCAGGAGGGAGTCTGGGAAAACATTTGGACTCACTGGAGATGCAAGAGAATATTGTTTCAGGGTGCTCGAAGAGAGGGGATTCCTGCTCCGTGTGCCCACAGAAGACAGAACACCACCTAAGCAAGCTCCAGAGACAGGAGTGAGCCATGTCTATCAGCTCAGACCCCAGAGATGGGCATGAACTGTTAATGCTGCTGCTGCTGCCACCAAGAATCCTGTGTGCAAACGCAGGTCACTACCCACACCCCCTGGGAGCCTGTGCAGCACACCACTGCCAGGGTCCTGTGATCCAGGGACAACTTCCCCGGGAGAACACACGGCCCACGTCAGGCTCTTGCAATGTCATGCTGGCCTCTGAAGCTGCAGGCTTGACCCACATTCCAATTCTGACTACCATACCCCTACCTCTCCCCAGTGTGAGTGAGCAAGGGAGCCCTAATAAGCTGCTACTTTAACCCCCGCCTGTCTGGGTGGGGAACAGATGCCTGAGGGTGGCCAACATGCAGAGGTGGGGCCAAAACCAAAGCTCAACCCCAGAAGCTGTGCGAACAAAGAAGAGAAAGGTAAATTTCTCCTTGCAGCCTCAGGAGCAGCAGATTAAATCCCCACAATCAACTTGATAAACCCTGCAGCTGTGGACTATCTGAACAGAAAACAAATGTTCCCAAAATTGAGATGGTGGACTTTGGGAGCAATTGTAGAATTGGGGTTTGCTTTCTGTATCTAATTTGTTTCTGATCTTATGTTTATCTTAGTTTAGTATTTAGAGTTTATTATCATTGGTATATTTGTTTATTGATTTGGTTGCTCTCTTCCTTTTTTTAATGTATAGATATATATAATTTTTTCCTTTTTCTCTTTTTGTGAGTGTGTATGTGTATGTTTCTTTGTGTGATTTTGTCTGCTTAGGTTTGCTTTTACCATTTGTGGTAGGGTTCTGTTTGTTCGTGTTTTTGTTGGTGTTGTTGGTTGTTTGTTTTTTCTTTTTATGAGTGCATGTATGTTTCATTGTGTGATTTTGTCTGTTTAGCTTTGCTTTTGCCATTTGGTTTGGGGTTCTATCTGTCTTTTTTTTCCCTTCTTTTTCTTCCAAGCCGTGTGGCTGGCAGGGTCTTGGTGCTCTGGCTGGGTGTCGGGCCTGAGGCTCTGAGGTGGTGGAGCCGAGTCCACAACTTTGGACAATCAGAGACATCACAGCTCCAAAGAATATCAATCAGCAAGAGCTCTCCAGACATCTCTGTCTCAACACTAAGATCCAGCTCCACTCAATGGCCAGGAAGGTCCAGTGCCAGATGCCCCATGTCAAACAACTAGCAAGACAGGAACACAACCCACCCATTAGCAGAGAGGCTGCCTAAAGCCATAATAAGTCCACAGACACCCCGAACACAGCACCAGAGGTGGCCCTTCACACCAGAAGGACAGGATCCAGCCCCACCACCAGACAACAGGCACCAGCTCCTTCCAATAGGAAGCCTACAAAAGCAACTGAACCAACCTCACCCACCAGGTGCAGACACCAAATATAATGGGAACTACAAACGTGCAGCCTATGAAAAGGAGACCCCAAACACAGTAAGTTAAACAAAATGAGAAGACAGAGAAATAAGCAGCAGATGAAGGAGCAAGGTAAAAACCCACCAGACCAAACAAATGAAGAGGAAATGAGCAGTCTACTTGAAAAAGAATTCAGAGTAATGATAGTAAAGATGATCCCAAATCTCAGAAATAGAATGGAGAAAGTATAAGAAATGTTTAACAAGGACCTAGAAGAACTAAAGAGCAAACAATGATGAAAAAGACAATAAATGAAATTTAAAAATACTCTAGAAGGAATCAATAGAATAACTGAGGCAGAAGAACGGATAAGTGACCTGGAAGATAAAATAGTGGAAACAACTGCTGCAGAGCCGAATAAAGAAAAAAGAATGAAAAGAATTGAGGACAGACTCAGAGACTTCTGGGACAACATTAAATGCACCAACATTCAAATTATAGGGGTCTCAGAAGAAGAAGATAAAAAGAAAGAGACTGAGAAAATATTTGAAGGGATTATAGTCAAAAACTTCCCTAACATGAGAAAGGAAATAGTCAGTCAAGTCCAGGAAGCACAGAGAGTCCCATACAGGATAAATCCAGGGAGAAACATGCCAAAACACATATTAATCAAATGATCAAAAATTAAATACAAAGAAAAAATACTAAAAGCAGCAAGTGAAAAGCAACAAGTAACATACAAAGGAATGCTCAGAAGGTTAAGAGGTGAACTTTCTGCAGAAACAATGCAAGCCAGAAGGGAGTGACAAGGCGTATTTAAAGTGATGAAAGGGAAAAACCTACAACCAAGATTACTCTTCCTAGCAAGGATTTCATTCAGATTTGACAGAGAAATCAAAAGCTTTACAAGCAGGCAAAAGTTAAGAGAATTCAGCACCACCAAACCAGATTTACAACAAATGTTAAAGGAAGTTCTCTAGGTGAGAAACACAAGAGAAGAAAAAGACCCACAAAAACAAACCAAAAACAAATAAGAAAATGGTAATTGGAACATATATATTGATAATTAGCTTAAATGTAAATGGACTAAATGCTCCATCCAAAAGACACAGACTGGCTGAATGGATACAAACATAAGACCCGTTTATATGCTGTCTACAAGAGACCCACTTCAGACCTAGGGACACATACAGACTGAAAGTGAGGGGATGGAAAAAGGTATTCCATGCATGCAAATCAAAAGAGAGCTTTACTAGCAATATTCATATCAGACAAAATAGGTTTTAAATAAAGACGGTTACAAGAGATAAAGAAGGACACTACAAAGTGATCAAGGGATCAATCAAAGAAGAAGATATAACAATTGTAAATATTTATGTACACAACACAGGAGCACCTCAGTGCATAGGCAAATGCTAACAGCCATAAAAGGGAAAATTGACAGTAACAAAATAATAGTAGGGGACTTTAACACCTCACTTTCACCAATAGACAGATCATTCAAAACGAAAATAAATAAAGAAACACAAGCTTTAAATGATGCAATAGACCAGATAGACTTAATTGATATTTATAGGACATTCCAACCAAAAACAACAGAATAACTTTCTTCTCAAGTGTTCATGGAACATTCTCCAGGATAGATCATATCTTGGGTCACAAATCAAGCCTCAGTAAATTTAAGAAAATTGAAATCATATCAAGTATCTTTTTCGACCACAATGCTATGAGACTAGATATCAGTTACAGGAAAAAAACTGTAAAAAATACAAACAAATGGAAGCTAAACAATATGCTACTAAATAACCAAGAGATCACTGAAGATATCAAAGAGGAAATCAAAAAATACCTAGAAACAAATGACAATGAAAACATGACCACCCAAAACCTATGAGATGCAGCAAAAGCAGTTCTAAGAGGGAAGATTATAGCAATACAATCCTACCTCAAGAAGCAAGAAAAATCTCAAATAAACAACGTAACATTATGCTTAAAGCAATTAGAGAAAGAAGAACCAAATTCCTAGAGTTAGCAGGAGGAAAGAAATCACAAAGATGAAATGAGAAATAAATGAAAAAGAAATGAAGAAAATAATACCAATGATCAATAAAACTAAAAGCTGGTTCCTTGAAAAGGTAAACAAAATTGATAAACTATTAACCAGACTCATCAGGAAAAAAGGGAGAAGACTCAAATCAACAGAATTAGAAATGAAAAAGGAGAAGTAAAAACTGGCACTGCAGAAATGCAAAGGATCATGAGAGACTACTACAAGCAACTATATGCCAAAAACATGGACAACCAGGAAGAAATGGAAAAATTCTAAGAAAAATACAATCTCCAATACTGAATTAGAAAGAAATAGAAAATGTGAACAGACCAATCACAAGCACTGAAATTGAAACTGTGATTAAAAATCTTCCAACAAAAAAAAGCCCAGGGCAAGATGTCTTCACAGGCGAATTCTATCAAACAGTTAGGGAAGAGCTAATACCTATCCTTCTCAAACTCTTCCAAAATATAGCAGAGGGAGGAACACTCCCAAACTCATTCTACGAGGCCACATTCACCCTGACACCAAAACCAGACAAAGTTGTCACAAAAAAAGTAAATTACAGGTCAATATCACTGATGAACATAGATGCAAAAATCCTCAACAAAATACTAGCAAACAAAATCCAACAGCACATTAAAAGGATCATGCACCATGATCAAGTGGGGTTAATCCCAGGAATGCAAGATTTCTTCAATATACACAAATCAATCAATGTGATACACCATATTAACACACTGAAGGATAAAAACCATATGATCATCTCAATAGATGCAGAAAAAGCTTTTGAGAAAATTCAACACCCATTTATTATATAGACGCTGCAGAAAGTGGGCATAGAGGGAACCTACCTCATCATAATAAAAGCCATACATGACAAAACCACAGACATCGTTCTTAATGGTGAAAAACTGAAACAATTTCCTCTGAGATCAGGAAGAAGTCAATGTTGCCCACTCTCATCACTATTATTCAACATAGTTTTGGAAGTTGTAGCCAGAGCAATCAGAGAAGAAAAAGAAATAAAAGGAATCCATATCAGAAAAGAAGAAGTACAGATGTTACTGTTTGCAAATGACATGATACTATACATAGAGCATCCTAAAGACGCTACCAGAAAACTCCTAGAGCTAATGAGGGAATTTGGTAAAGTAGCAGGATACAAAATTAATGCACAGAAATCCCTTGCATTCCTATACACTAAAAATGAAAAATCTGAAAGAGAAATTAAGGAAACACTCCCATTTACCATTGCAACAAAAAGAATAAAATACCTAGGAATAAACTTACCTACGGAGAGAAAAGATCTGTATGCAGTAAACTATAAGACACTGATGAAAGAAATTAAAGATGGTACAAACAGATGGCGAGATAAACCATGTTCTTGAATTGGAAGAATCAACATTGTGAAAATGACAATACTACCCCACAGCAGTCTACAGATTCAATGCAATCCCTGTCAAACTACCAATGGCATTTTTCACAGAGCTAGAACAAAATATTTCACAGTTTGTATGGAAACAAAAAAGACCCTGAATAGCCAAAGCAATCTTGAGAAAGAAAAACAGAGCTGGAGGAATCAGGCTCCCAGACTTCAGATTTTACTACAAAGCTACAGTAATCAAGACAACAGGGTAGTTGCACAAAAACAGAAATATAGATCAATGGAAGAGGATAGAAAGCCCAGAGATAAACACACGCACATATGGTCACCTTATTTTTGATAAAGGAGGCAAGAATATACAATGGAGAAAAGACAGCCTCTTCAATAAGTAGTGATGGGAACACTGGACAGCTACATGTAAAAGAATGAAATTAGAGCACTCCTTAACACCATACACAAAAATAAAGTGAAAATGGATTAAAGAACTAAATGTAAGGCCAGACACTGTAAAACTCTTAGAGGAAAACATAGGCAGAAGACTCTATGACATAAATCACAGCAAGATCCTTTTTGACCCACCTCCTAGAGAAATGGAAATAAAAACAAAAATAAACAAATGGGACCTAATGAAACTTAAAAGCTTTTGCACAGAAAAGGAAACAATAAACAAGATGAAAAGACAACCCTCAGAATGGGAGAAAATATTTGCAAATGAAGCAACTGACAAAGAATCTCCAAAATTTACAAGCAGCTCATGCAGCTCAATGTGAAAAAGACAAACAACCCGATCCAAAAATGGTCTGAAGACCTAAATAGACATTTCTCCAAAGAAGATATACAGATTGCCAACAAACACATGAAATGATGCTCAACATCAGCAATCATTAGAGAAATGCAAATCAAAACTACAATGAAGTATCACCTCACACCAGTCAGAATGGCCATCATCAAACAATCTACAAAAAATAAATGCTAGAGAGAGTGTGGAGAACAGGGAACACTCTTGCACTGTTGGTGGGAATGTAAATTGATACAGCCACTGTGAAAAACAGTATGGAGGGTCCTTAAAAAACTAAAAATAGAACTACCATACGACCCAGACATCCCACTACTGGGCATATACCCTGAGAAAACCATAACTTAAAAAGAGTCATGTACCACAATGTTCATTGCAGCTCTATTTACAATAGCCAGGACATGGAAGCAACCTAAATGTCCATCGACAGATGAATGGATAAAGAAGATGTGGCACATATATACAATGGAATATTACTCAGCCATAAAAAGAAACGAAATTGAGTTATTTGTAGTGAGGTGGATGGACTTGGAGTCTGTCATACAGAGTGAAGTAAATCAGAAACAGAAAAACAAGTATCGTATGTTAACACATATATATGGAATCTTAAAAAAAAAAAAAAGGTTCTGAAAAACCTAGGGGCAGGACCAGAATAAAGATGCAGAGGTAGAGAATGGACTTGAGGACACGGGGAGGGTGAAGGGCAAGCTGGGATGAAGTGAGAGTGGCATGGACTTATATATACTACCAAATATAAAATAGATAGCTTGTGGGAAGCAGCCGCATCGTACAGGGAGATCAGCTCGGTGTTTGTTGACCACCTAGAGGGGTGGGATAGGGAGGGTGGGAGGGAGACACAGAGGGAGGAGATATGGGGATATATGTAGATGTATAGCTTATTCACTTTGTTATAAAGCAGAAACTATGACACCATTGTAAAGCAATTATACTCCAATAAAAATGTTAAAAAAAAATCTGACATTGTTTGCAATCAATAGGGTTTAAATCCCTGGTAAAACATTTTATGCCTATCATCAAATATCATATGTGCATATAAATGTACTTGGGTGAATTTTGTTTATAATCCAATGTTAATGTAAAAGGAAATGAGAAAGAAGTGAAAATAAAATCCGGAAATAAATGAAGAATTTAGAACCGAAAAGACGTGATATTTTGAGAATGGCATAAAGGAGGAAACAAAAGATGATTCAAGATGAGTAGGCTGGAGTTACAACTTAATGAGGCAGATACTACTCAGATGAAATACTCTTTCACTGTGTGACAATATTTTGCTTATAATTATCCTTGCCATTATATTATGAAAGCCTATGATCAGTAAGCATTCAACTGTAGTCAAGCAAAATTAGGTTCATTAAGCTTGTTGTTGCAAGGGTCACTACATAACTAGGCAAACCACTGAACTGGCAAGTATTAGAATTTGTAAACTAAGGAATTAATAAAACTACATGAGTGTGAGAAGTTAGTTTTCAGTCGTTTTTATATCTGAATGAGCTGATTTAAAAGAATTTGATCTAGTATAGTTTGTCTTCCATGTCATTATTTGGTACATTTTAATCTGTTTTGAAAATCATAATTCAATCTTTCAAGGTGGTTTCTATTTGAATTCTTAGTCCCCTGCTCATCACCTAGCTACAAGCAGAACTGCTTTTACTTTATTAATGAAAGAAAGCACTGAATTTATTTAATTTTCTCTGGAGATCTGGCTGAAAATTTACATGAGCAGACCTTCAAGTTCCACTCAAATGAGAGTTTCTATGATTCTTTGAAGCCTGTGGCAAAATATGTCAAATGGATTCTTCAGGGTGAAACTGTTGTTTACTTATTCAACAAAAATCAGAACTTTGAACTGCTATTGCTTTCTATAATAATATAACAATCCACCATGATTGAAATTAAAATAAATGACTACCCTCCAGTCCATAGGCTAAAATAAATGAGAACTATTAAAAATTGTATGCATAAGGCTAGTACAATTTAGCCTTACCTAAAATTTGGAATTATAAGTATTTGTTCAAGAGACTGTGGTGGAGAGTGATCATAAATAACATGATGAAGCCTCCAAGTGCCATTAGTTGCCTGTAAGTAGCTAATTACTTTAACTTGTAATTTTAACAAAGGTTATGGATTCTTGCTGATATATTCATATATTTACATTGGCCTCATGACTTATTCTGCATTTGCAAGAGGTTGCCTGGGATTATCCCCAGGGTCAATGGCCATGGACATGAGAGAAAGTATCTGGTCCCCAGGGTGACCAATTCCATGACCTTGGTATTACTAGAAGACTGGTGTGGACTTGATATCCATAAACACTTCTGTCTCTGAAATAATTATTGAGGGAAATTTTTTTCTCTTGCTTTTAATGAGAAAACGTGAAATCAATCTACTCAACATGTAAATGAGTTCTGCACTCTCACTTTAGGGGCCTTCTTTGTCCTTGGCCAGTTTACATAAATTCTAGGCTTTGTAAGACTTGCCCTGGATACCCACCCTGAAACCTTATCTGATGATAACCAGCACCTTGAAAATTCCTGCTAAATGTATTTTTAATATGTTCTAGCAGAATATTTGTTCATCAGAATCAATAAACCAAACACAGATTTTATTATAGGAAGGACTTTTCAACCATGCTCTTCAATTAAGCAGAGCTCTCACAAATAATGAAACTTCCTCAGTGAACCAAAATCTCACCTTCCCCCACTTAAATTCAAGATGATGAAATAATGTATCTTTCAGACTTCTTATCACTTGCCGTAACAATAAATGAATTTCAGTTAAATAATTATACTTAAAGCTTCTGATTTGGAAAACACTCCCACAAAACAGTTGTTGTGGGTTGAATTTTGTTCCCTCAAAAGATATGTTGAAAATCTCATCCCTGGAACCTGTAAATGTGACCTTATTTGGAAACAGGGTCTTTGCAGATGTCATCAACGTAAGATGAAGTCATTAGGGTAGGAACTATTCCAATATGGTTATAAGAGAATCCACAGGGAGAATTCCATGTGTCCACAGAAGAAGAGATAGAAGTGATGTGGCTGCAAGCCAAGGAAAGACAAGGACTTACAGGCACCGCCAGAAGCTAGGAAGAGGTGAGGAAGGATTCTTGCCAGAGTCTCAGAGGAAGCACAGCCCTGCTGACACCTTGATTTCAGACTTCTAGACTCCAGAACTATGAGAGAATAAATTTCTATTGTATAGGGCACCCAGTTTGTGGTATAATCAAATTTGCCAAAGAAAGACTAGTTTGCTCTTGAAGAATAAATCTATTAAAATGTGGAATGCCATGATCTTATTTAATGAAATATAATTAACTCACCATATTCATAAGCAAAAACATTTAGAATCTTCCCACATGAATTTTTAATACTAATATTTTTATGTGCAAATATTCTTCTTCAATCTATGGAAGTTGTCCTAATTTAATCACATATTTTCTACAACTGATATCATAGCTAGAAGTTAGTAGACTTCAATTTTCATGCTACTACTTAAGACAATTTACCTGATATTTCTATCATGGTCTCCAGAAACAAGGATCATGGAGGTGGCTTCTGAGATGCTAAGTAGAGGCATAGGGGTATGAAAAAAGTATTTATCCCTGTGGATAATATGCAGCTTTTCTGACAAAATGTACTAAACATGAGTTCACTTGTTTCTCTACAAAGAATGTAAATGTTGCCCCCTTAATGTTGACGCTACTGCAAAGTCATGAAGATATTTCTTGAGAATTACATTTAACGTAACGAAAACCAGCATTACTGATGATGGTGGTCAAGTTTTTTAAAAATACACTTATTTTGGTGAACGATAAGATGAAAATCAGGGTTTTATGGTTTTCTCATGCCTGCGTAGCAACCCAGAACTATCTTCATGCACATTAGCCTTCTTTATCCCCTACTTGTCACTTCTGTTGTCAAATATTGCATTAAATGCATTGTGATAGCACAGAAGAATGACAATTACAGAAATTCTAAGCACTATATTAAAAATTTCACAGTGTGTCAAATATCCACTGGTATATAGACTATTTTTTTTTTTTTTTTGCTATAGAAAAAATCTAAATAGGTCTTCTGGAAGAAAAAAATACATCTGATTTGAAAAATAAAAAACTATGTTTTTAGATAATAATAAATACATATTGTTTGGGGGAAATTTCAGTTTAGAAAACCTCTTTATTTTTACCAGGAACTGTGGCTTTCCATATATACTAGTATCAAGTCAAAGCTGTGGTTTTGTGCACAACACCTTGAAAGCTCACACTACTAACCTTTACATACACTACAAGACACTGGTGCATAATAAGTATGGCCTCCACTTAATGAAGCTAGATCTTTATATTTTTAACACTCATTTGGAAAACCAATTAACTCTAGCTCTATTGAACAAATTGAATAGGAAATAAATCAAGTGTTAAAACATTGGTGATGAACCAGACTTTCTGTAATTAGATTGTTGATATGCCTAAGGCTGGAGTTCTATATTTTGATTGACACCTTCCACAGACTAAAGGTATTAATTTTTTTTAAATACACTGCTGCTATGCTCCATCTTGGAACCCAGAGACCTGAATTACAGGAAAAGAAAATTCCTATAAATGCCACACAATTTACAGCAGGAATTTCACTTACTATTTCATAATCATCTTGCCAAGATAATATCTACTGTGATAATTAAGGTGCAACTATTCTCATATCAGTACCAATTCAGAAATGACATTTCGCTGCCTGGTTTAAAAGACACTCCCATTGTTAAAATCAGAATATTAGGCAGGGAAAGCATGTTGAAGTAAAAGAATGAGACAGCAGGCAACAGAAAGATAAGGGATGAAGAAAAGGATGAAAGAAAGAAGGATTTGGGGGACACTTAAGAAGGTGTTAAAAATTGGCATAAGATGAGAAGGAGAAGGATGACTAAACAGAGAAGTGGAAGTTCCAACAGTAAGAATCAGGGAATGTGAACTCTGCACTGCTCTTGAGAGTGTGAGTAACCAGCAACCAGCAGATGGAGGACCACAGTCTCTGGATGGGTGTATATGGCTTGGGCTAAATGCATATGGTTTTATCAGGGTCTAGAAGAAATACACTTCAAGACTGTATACCTAATTTTGCTGGTGTTCCATCTTCACCAGACGATTTTGACACTGGACAATGGAAATGATGTGATGATCATTGAAAATGTGTGCCTCCTTTTGTAAAGTACTAAATTGACACTTATATGTTCAGTCCTTTATTGTGGGTTTTGTTACTCTTAGCTACTTCTCTAGAACCTGGGAAGTAATAGAAGGGTAGTAAAACTGGGCTTCTAGATGCACAAAGTGAGCAAAATAAGCATAAAACATTGTACCATGCAGTGTTGTCTCCTTCTAATAATTTTTCCTGTTTGTTTTAGCAATTGTTGTCTGAGATAATGTCCCTATAGTCTCAAAGAAAATATACATCGTTATATATGTTACTATGAATTCCTTTACTGAACCCCATAAGGTTTGGGAAAATCTATAATATCCTTCATAGTAAATTTAGTACATAATTGAATTAACTACTTCCTCTAAATTTCTACCTTAATTTTTCCCAATATCTTTTTCTTTTAAAAATGTTTATTTTAGCTCTAATATTTTAATGCATTTTAACAAGTGAGAAACCTTTAGCCCTTTTCTAAGCCAGGCAGTATTTAATTTGTAAAATGATGGTTTTATTCATACAAATGATCTGAGGGAAACAAATGTGATTGATGAGGCCATTAGAGGGCATAAGGTAATAAGGAATTGAAGGCAGACTTTTCTCATCCTGTTTTCATGGATAATTTAAATAAAAACTTTTAAATATTAATTCTTCAAAATATTGTCTAATACAGTGTAACTTAAGCAAATAAAACAAAATCCCGGAGTTCACTTTGTCCCTACTGTGATTTTCATCCTCTTTCTCTCTCCTTCTTGAGAGATATCCAAAATTCTGGGTTTGATAAGTCTCCTTTTCCATGTTTATGCTAGATACAGATATATCTATAAATAATATCAACATTGTGTTTTCAACATTTTGTTTTGGTTTTCCTGATTAGTAACTGAGGGCACTGCTTTTCTGTGAATTAAATGAGATCCACAAACACTCTTCTTTATTTCAAGTAGGACTTCACAGTAAATTTGATTCCTGCCTGTCAGTACTATTTTTGGTATTAGGAAAAGCAAAGCTTCTACTCCCCTAGGACTTAGGTGAAGAAATATAGGAAAATAAACAAATGAACATGACATTTACTGATGAGGTAAATAAGCAGGCTGGTGAGGGAAGATATTTCTGAGGGGCTGACTTCCAACTGAGACCAAATGATAAGGAGGAGATGGCCAAGCTAAGATCTAGGAATGAACACTCATGGTAAAGGAAACAGCAGGGACCAAAGTCCTGAAGAATGAACAAATGCGAGCTTTTTAAGAAACAGAAAGCATTCCCAAACCCCTCTGAAGTACATTCCATTTTATCATTTATTTTCAGGTGAGGTGAAGGAAGGCTCATTAACTTGCCCAAGCTAGAAAGTGGTAAATCCTAGAAAATGCAAGCCTAAACAATCCACCTCCAGAAACTTGCAATTAATACACATACAGCTAATAGGCTGAGCAAGCAAGATAATTAATGGACACTTGTAGGAAAGGTAGCAGAAGCCTTGATTTGCTGGGAAAGGATGTTGTGTTTTGTTTGTTTGTTTTTTCGAATTGCAAGGGGAAGACATTGAAGAGTTATAAGCAATTGAGCTATATCTGATTTAGGTTTGAGAAGAATGATTCCTGCTTCTGGGAAAAATTAATTATTGGAACAGGTTAGATTCTGTGAAAGCCATTAGAAGACTTTTATGGAATTGTAGGCAAGAAATGATGATGGCTCAGATCAGGCTACACAGATGGGTGTGGAGGGAGATGGGGAGGTTCAGGATGTTTTGTAAATGTAACCAACACAACCTTCTGATAGATTTGATGTGGGAGGTGAAAAAAAAGAAAATATATGGAGACTACATTTTTGGCTTGAGAAATGGGTGAATGAAGTTACTATATAGAACATGAAGAATACTGGAAAAGGGATAGGTTTGACAGGGCTTGAGGTTGTAGAAGAGAAATTCTAAATTAGCTATTTTGACCAGGAAGTTAGAGTAACAAATCTGGATCTTGGGGAGTGTTTAATTTTGGAAAATCAATTTAGGTTTGATGAAAGAGAAACTATTTAGAGGGTCAAACCAATCTATGCTTCCTGTCAGGAGTTATTTTTGCCCTTATGGACTCTCTGGCATTCACATTTGTATCTGTAACTGTTTGGGTAGAAATTTGTATATCACAAACTTATACAATCCATTTATGCAGAGGGATGATCTTTCTTTCTTTCTTCATTGAAGTATACTTGCTTTAAAATGTTGTGTTAGTTTCAGGTGCACAGCATAGTGGTTCAGTATTTCTGCGATAATATTCCATTATAGGTTATTATAAGATAATGGGTATAATTCCCTGTGCTATACAGTAAATCATTGTTGCTTATCTATTTTTATATATAGCAGTTTGTATATGTTAATCCCACACTCTTAATTTTTTTCTCCCCCATCTTTTTTCCCTTTAGAAACCACAAGTTTATGTTCTATATCTGAGTATAATTCTGTTTTGTATATTCATTTATTTGTATTACTTTTTAGATTCAACATACAAGTGATATCATATATTTGTCTTTGTCTGGCTTATTTCACTTAGTATGATAACCTCTAGGTCCATCCATGTTGCTGCAAATGGCAGTACTTCATTCTTTTTTAACGGATGAATAATAATCCTTTGCATATATATTCCACATCTTCTTATTCCAGTTGCCTGTTCATTGGCACTTGGGTTGCTCCTATGTCTTGGCCATTGTAAACAGTGCTGCTATGAACATTGGGGCATGTGTCTTTTCAAATTAGAGGTTTCATTTTGTCCAGATATAGACCCAGCTGTGGAGTTGCTGGACATTATGGCAGTTCCATTTTTAGCTTTTTAAAGAATCCATAATGTTTTCCATAGTGGCTGCACAAATTTACAGTCTCACCACAGTGTACAAGGGTTCTTTTTTCTCCACACTCTCTCCAGCATTTATTTTTTTGTAGTTTTTTTTTTTTGTAGATGTTTTGATGATGGCCATTCTGACCCATGTAAGTTGATACCTCATTGTAGTTTTGATCTCCATTTCTCTAAGAATTAACAATGCTGAGCATCTTTTCATGTGCCTGTTAGCCATCTGTATGTCTTCTTTGGGAAAATGTCTAGTCAAGTCTTCTGCCCATTTTTTTGATTGGATTGTTTGTTTGTTTGTTTTTTGATATTGGGTTGTGTGAGCCGTTTGTATATTTTGGATATTAACCCCTTGTCTATTGCATCATTTGCAAAAGTTTTCTCCCATTCCATAGAGTTGTCTTTTCATTTTGTTAATGGTTTCCTTTGCTGTGTAATAGTTTTTAAGTTTAATTAAGCCCCTTTTGTTTATTTTTGGTCTTATTTCTTTTGCCTTAGGAGACATATCCAAAATAATATTGCTACAATTTATGTCAAAGACTGATCTGCCTATGTTCTCTTCTAGGAGTTTTATGGTTTCAGTTCTTACATTTAGGTCTTTAAACCCCTTCGAGTTTATTTTTGTATATGGTGGGAGGGAATGTTCTAATCTCATTGTTTTGCATGTAGCTGGCCAGGTTTCCCAGCACCACTTATTGAAGAGACTGTGTTTTCTTCATTGTATATTCTTGCCTCCTTTATCATAGATTAATTGACCACAGATGCATGGGTTTATTTCTGGACTCTCTATTCTGTTCCATTGATCTATGTCTGTTTTTGGGCCAATATCATGCTGTGTTGAATACTGTAGCTTTGTAGCATGGTCTGAAGTCTGGGAGCGTTATACCTCCAGGTTTGTTCTTTTTTCTCAGAATTTCTTTGGCAATTCTGGGTATTTTGTGGTTCCATATAAATATTAAGACTATTTGTTCTAGTACTGTAAAAAATGTCATGGATATTTTGATAGAAATTGCATTAAGTCTGTAGATTGTTTTGGGTAGTGTGGCCATTTTAATAACATTAATTCTTCCAATCCAAGAGCATGGGATATGTTTCCAATTCTTTGAATTGGCTCTCTGAGTGTACCAGTTGGTAATGAATTCTTACAGAGAATTGCTCTCCCATTCAGACTCTATCTTCATCCTCTAAGCTATGACATGGGCTTTAATCCCAACCTGCAATGTTCCCTTTCCTATCATCTAAGAGATCAGTATCTCTTTCTATGTACCCATGAGAGCTTGTGTTATTTCCATTGCAATCCTTGAAGCAGTCTACTATAATTAGCTGTTTGTGTAACTCTGTATTCCACCAGTTGGTCAGCTGCATGAGGACAGGCACTATTCCTATTTATTTTTTAACTTTTTCACTGTTGTATCTCTGGTGCCTGAAATCATGACTAAGTTAGAATATATGTGCTGAATGGGTTTACTGAGCTGAGGTAGAGTCTAAGCCTCTAATGAGTCAGCAGTTGCAGTTGGCAAAGGGGCAATGAGGATGGATTAGCCATGTCTGCCATGGATAAGAAGGTAGCACTAGTGAGACGTACACCACACAGTTGCCATCCCATAGCTCTCACTAAGGGTTCCTACCAGCTCCCTAGGGAGAAGAAATTAGGAATTCATATTAGAATCCTCCATGAGTGGGACTTCCATGGTGGTGCAGTGGATAAGACTCTGCACTCCCAATGCAGGGGGTCCGGCTTCAATCCCTGGTCAGGGAACTAGATCCCACATGCATGCCACAACTAAGAGTTCACATGCCACAACTAAGGAGACTGCCTGCCACAACTAAGGAACCCGCCTGCCACAACTAACACCCAGTGCTACCAAATAAATATTTAAAAAAAAGAATCCTCCATGAGTTGTATATAACTTTTGATATTAATCTAAACTATTTTAAATAATTTTTGATAAAGCATGTGAGTTCAGTCTTCATCATTGTTATTCTTTATAAAATTCTTATTTTAAAAACACTTTTCTAGATGTAGAGATTGGTTAGAACTTCTCTGATGGTTACACATAACAGCCTAATGCCCCAAGAGAGCAAACTCAGAAACAGAATGTCCCTTCCAAAATGTTGTCCTAACAAAGGTATTTCTCTCAGAATGTGATGCACATTAGAAGCAAACTAATTAAATGATTGTATTCATCAATGGGTAATTGAGTCAAAATGGTTTTCCATTACTTCTTTCCCTGACTAATGAGAGGTATCTATGAAAAGACACTTCCTCATGACACAGTTTGCTTCCAGAGTATTTATATGTGCTTTAGTTGACTTCGTGTTGGATGTAACTGTTCCAATACAAAAATAAGTGGCTACTACAAAATCTGCAGATTACAAATTAAAACTGAGAAATTTGGGGTTAGGAAAACATGTATATGGGTCTCTTAATGAAGAAATGGTGCCTGAAATAACGTGTTCCAAAATTTCAGATCTGTGATCCAATTTAAATCATGTAGATATGTTTACTTTCAATCCTGTCTTAATTTGGTGATATGAAAAGCATTTAGTTTTATCTTCAAAGTTTTCCCAGAAGGCTTTTTTCTTCCTTATTTTAATAATACAAGAGATGCATGACTTTAAAAGTCCAAACAGTATTTTAAGAACATCAAGCACATGGGTTTATGGCAATAAAGTTCTGAATTGAGAAAAGCTTATGCTCCTATTTTTACTTATCTTGTCTAAGCAACTATTGAAAGCATAGGACTCCACTTCATACTAAAATCTGAGCACTGGAAGATATATGCATTTTAGAAATTCTACTTTCAAATATATATGGAAAATTAAGGTGCCTGAAAATTCATACAACAGATGTAACTGGGAAGGAGATCTGATTTTGAGTTTTAATAGTAAGACATTAAATCCTTTATTTTTTTTCTTTTTCTCATTAATATTAAATACTTTAAATTTTGATTGTTTACCAATATATATCTTTAAAGTTATATTCAAATAAAATCACATTTTATGATAAAAATAGCTTTCTAACATCATTACTAAATGGAACAATTGGGATAATTTCAGTTCAATTACATTAAAAATGGACAAACTCTAATACATCTCTATAATTTAACTAACCTAATATATAGCTTTTAAATTAGTGTTTGTTATTGTGTACAATGTTGTAAATGCATTAATGAAAATAATGGAAACATTATAAAGTATTGAAAGTTGCAAGATATATTATCAAACCATTCCAAATGGATAAAATAGTAATTTATGTGCTACAAATGGCAAAATGCTAATAAAAACAATTGTATTTCCTTGAGCCAAATCATTACTAAAGCTCTGCAAGCAAGATTTAAATATATTGTTTTAATGGTGCTGATTATCTTTAGATTTGTAGCTTCTCCCTAATGATAAGAACAATATGCATGACATCTTTCAATAATAATTATAAAAATACTACTAATTATTACTAACATATATTAAGTGGTATGCCAGGCCCAGCACTAAGTACTTTATATTCATAATTTAATCTAATTCTCACAATAACCATATAAGATAGGCACTATTATTTAATGCATTTTTCTTTGAATTTTATTTTATTTATTTTTTTATACAGCAGTTTCTTATTAGTTATCTATTTTATACATATTAGTGTATATATGTCAATCCCAATCTCCCAATTCATCCCACCACCACCACCACCACCACCCCGCTTTGCCCCCTTCATCTCCATACGTTTGTTCTCTGCATCTGTGTCTCTATTTCTGCCTTGCAAACTGGTTGATCTGTACCATTTTTCTAGATTCCATATATATGCGTTAATAGACGATATTTGTTTTTCTCTTTCTGACTTACTTCACTCTGTATGACAGTCTCTAGGTCCATCTATTATGTTTGTTTTAAGTGATACTATGATGTGGTCCAAATTCAGTTGTTAGATTGTCTGCAAATGACTGCTTATGTAAATTTCTAGACTTTTACTGGAAACCTACACTTCCTAAAAATAAATTTACTACCTATTTTTAAAATGAGGTTGATGCATTAATCATAGTCATGTCATTCAAATGGTTGATTGTCCACTTTGCCAATATCAAAACTGGGCAGATTTATTGTGCTGGGGATTTTAAATCTATAATTTCATAGCTCTTATTTGGAAAAAATTCATACAGACTCATTATTTTATTATAAATTTAAATCAGTGTTCACTTTAATATTCATTTTATTTTAGTTGAAATCAATGGATAAATTATTTCATTAGCCAAGAGAATGTGGAAACGGATATAACTTACCTTCTGAAAATTGAATTAATTTATGTTAAAAGGGTATTTTTATAAAATGTCATTGAGGTCTTTAAAAATTATATTTGTCAATAATTTTCATATGATAATGCTAGAGTTTTCTTTCTTATGAAAATCAATGAATTATCAACCTAAAATAGTGTTTCCATTGTGGGAAACACATTATGAGTCTTTGGGATTGACGACATACATGTTGGATTTGGTCATATTAATAGCTTCTATACCTCTGAAAATTATGAAAAGAGGAATGCTCACTGGTAAAGGCAAAAACAATAAAGGTAGAATAGCATCCACATACAAACTAATAGGAAGGTTAAAAGACAAAAGTAGTAAAATCATCTGTATCCATAATCAGTCAGGGGATACACAAAAAAATTAAATGTAAAATATGATATCAAAACCAGTAATTGTGAGAGGAGGAGAGTAGAGGATGTTTAAAATGCATTTGAAATTAAGAGACCAGCAACTTAAAGCAATAATGTATATGTATATACTGCTATATCAAAACCTCATGGTAACTGTAAATGAAAAATCTATAATAGATACACATGCAAATAAAAAAAAGGAATCCAAACAGAACACTAAAGAAAGTCAACAAATCACAAAAGGAGATAACGAAAGGGGAAGGGAAGAAAAAACCTACAAAAACAATTCCAAAACAATTAACAAATTGGTAATAAGAACATACATATTGATAATTACTTTAAATATAGATGGATTAAATGCTCCAGCCAAGAGGCATACACTGGTTGAATAGATACAAAAACAAGACTTGTATATATACTATCTAGAAGAGACCCACTTCAAATCTAGAGACACATACAGACTGAAAGTGAGAGGATGGAAAAAGGTATTCCATGACAATGGAAATCAAAAGAAAGCTGAAGTAGTAAGACATATCAGAAAAAAAGTAGACTTTAAAATAAAGACTGTTACAAGAGACAAAAGAGGACACTAGGCAAGATGGTGGAAGAGTAAGACACGGAGATCACCTTCCTTCCCACAGATACAGTAGAAA
The DNA here is from genome assembly GCF_028023285.1 of Balaenoptera ricei. NCBI lineage: Eukaryota > Metazoa > Chordata > Mammalia > Artiodactyla > Balaenopteridae > Balaenoptera > Balaenoptera ricei. Next base: position 47,137,316 of record NC_082649.1, on the reverse strand, counting down.
TACATCTACACGTGGAACTGCTCCTAAAGAACACCCACTGAACGCTGGCAGAAGACGTCAGACCTCCCAAAAGGCAAGAAAATCCCCACGTACTTGGGTAGGGCTAAAGAAAAAAGAAATAACAGAGACAAAAGAATAGGGACGGGACCTGCACCAGTGGGAGGGAGCTGTGAAGCAGGAAAGGTTTCCACACACTAGGAAGCCCCTTCGCGGGCGGAGACTGCGGGTGGCGGAGGGGGGAAGCTTCAGAGCCATGGAGGAGAGCGCAGCCACAGGGGTGCAGAGGGCAAAGCGGAGAGATTCCTGCACAGAGGATCGGTGCTGACCAGCACTCACCAGCCCGAGAGGCTTGTCTGCTCAGCCGCCGGGGCGGGTGGGGGCTGGGAGCTGAGGCTCAGGCTTCAGTGCTAGCCGGGAGGGAGTCCGGGAAAAAGTCTGCAGCTGCCGAAGAGGCAAGAGACTTTTTCTTGCCGCTTTGTTTCACGGCGCGCAAGGAGAGGGGATTCAGAGCGCCGCCTAAACGAACTCCAGAGACGGGTGCGAGCCGCGTCTATCAGCGTGGACCCCAGAGGCAGGGACGAGCCACGGCTATCAGCGCGGATCCCACAGCAACAAGGGTGCAGAGGGAAAAACGGAGAGATTCCCGCACAGAGGCTCGGCGCCGAGCAGCACTCACCAGCCCGAGAGGCTTGTCTGCTCACCCGCCAGGGCAGGCGGGGGCTGGGAGCTGAGGCTCGGGCTTCGGTGCTAGCCGGGAGGGAGTCCGGGAAAAAGTCTGCAGCTGCCGAAGAGGCAAGAGACTTTTTCTTGCCTCTTTGTTTCACGGTGCGCAAGGAGAGGGGATACAGAGCGCCGCCTAAATGAGCTCCAGAGACGGGCGCAAGCCGCGGTTACCTGTGCGGACCCCAGAGATGGGCAGGAGACGCTAAGGCTGCTGCTGCCACCACCAAGAAGCCTGTGTGCGAGCACAGGTCACTCTCCACACCACCCGTCTCAGGAGCCTGTGAAGCCCGCCACTGCCAGGGTCCTTTGATCCAGGGACAACTTCTCCAGGAGAACGCATGGTGCGCCTCAAGCTGCTGCAACATCACGCCAGGCTCTGCCTCCGCAGGCTCGCCCCGCATCCTCCGTACCGCTCCCTCCCACCGTCCTGAGTGAGCCAGAGCCCCCGAAGCAGCTGTTCCTTTAACCCCGTTCTGTCTGGGCGGGGAACAGACGCCCTCAGGCCACCTACATGCAGAAGAGTGTCCAAATCCAAACCTGAACCCCGGGAGCTGTACGAACAAAGAAGAGAAAGGGAAATCTCTCCCAGCAGCCTCAGAAGCAGTGGATTAAAGCTCCACAAACAACTTGATGTGCCTGCATCTGTTGAATACCTGAATAGACAACGAATCATCCCAAATTCAAGAGGTGGACTTTGGGAGCAGGATATATTAATTTTTCCACTTTTCCTTTTTTTGTGAGTGTATATGTGTATGCTTCTGGGTGAGATTTTGTCTGTATAGCTTTGCTTTCACCATTAGTCCTAGGGTTAGGTCTGTCCGTGTTTTTTTTTTTTTTTTTTAAATTAAAAAATTTTTTTTCCTAATAAATGTTTTCTTAATAATTTTTTCCTTATTTTCTATTTTTAGAAATTAAAAAAATTTTAATAAGTTTTTTCATATTTTTTATTTTAAAAAATTAAAAATTTTTTTCTTAATAAATTCTTTTTTCTTAATAATTTTTTCTTATTTTTTACTATAAAAAATTAATAAATCTATTTTTAAAAATTAAAAAATTTTTTTCTGAACACATTTATTCTTAATAATTTTTTTCTTATTTTTTATTATAATAGCTTTATTTTATTTTATTTTATCCTCTTTCTTTCTTTCTTTCTTTCTATTTTTTTCTCCCTTTTATTCTGAGCCGTGTGGATGAAAGGCTCTTGGTGCTCCAGCCAGGCATCAGGGCTGTGCCTCTGAGGTGGGAGACCAACTTCAGGACACTGGTCCACAAGAGACCTCCCAGCTCCACGTAATACCAAACGGTGAAAAGCACTCAGAGATCTCCATCTCAACATCAAGACCCAGCTTCACTCAATGACCAGCAAGCTACAGTGCTGCACACCCTATGCCAAACAACTAGCAAGACAGGAACACAGCCCCATCCATTAGCAGAGAGGCTGCCTAAAATCATAATAAGGCCACAGACACCCCAAAACACACCACCAGACGTGGACGTGCCCACCAGAAAGACAAGGTCCAACCTCATCCACCAGAACACAGGCACTAGTCCCCTCCACCAGGAAGCCTACACAACCCACTGAACCAACTTTAGCCACTGGGGACAGATACCAAAAAAAACGGGAACTACGAACCTGCAGCCTGTGAAAAGGAGACCCCAAACACAGTAAGATAAGCAAAATGAGAAGACAAAAAACCACACAGCAGGTGAAGGAGCAGGGTCAAAACACACCAGACCTAACAAATGAAGAGGAAATAGGCAGTCTACCCGAAAAAGAATTCAGAATAATGATAGTAAAGATGATCCAAAATCTTGGAAATAGAATAGACAAAATGCAAGAAACATTTAACAAGGATGTAGAAGAACTAAAGAGGAACCAAGCAACGATGAAAAACACAATAAATGAAATTAAAAATACTCTAGACGGGATCAATAGCAGAATAATTGAGGCAGAAGAACGGATAAGTGACCTGGAAGCTAAAATACTGGAAATAACTACTGCAGAGCAGAATAAAGAAAAAAGAATGAAAAGAACTGAGGACAGTCTCAGAGACCTGTGGGACAACATTAAATGCACCAACATTCGAATTATAGGGGTCCCAGAAGAAGAAGAGAAAAAGAAAGGGACTGAGAAAATATTTGAAGAGATTATAGCTGAAAACTTCCCTAATATAGGAAAGGAAATAGTTAATCAAGTCCTGGAAGCACAGAGAGTCCCATACAGGATAAACCCAAGGAGAAACATGCCAAGACACATATTAATCAAACTGTCAAAAATTAAATATAAAGAAAACATATTAAAAGCAGCAAGGGAAAAACAACAAATAACACACAAGGGAATCCCCATAAGGTTAACAGCTGAACTTTCAGCAGAAACACTGCAAGCCAGAAGGGAGTGGCAGGATATACTTAAAGTCATGAAGGAGAAAAACCTACAACCAAGGTTACTCTACCTAGCAAGGATCTCATTCAGATTTGATGGAGAAATTAAAACCTTTACAGACAAGCAAAAGCTGAGAGAGTTCAGCACCACCAAACCAGCTTTACAACAAATGCTAAAGGAACTTCTCTAGGCAAGAAACACAAGAGAAGGAAAACACCTACAATAACAAACACAAAATATCTAAGAAAATGGGAATAGGAACATACATATCGATAATTACCTTAAATGTAAATGGATTAAATGCTCCCACCAAAAGACACAGACTGGCTGAATGGATACAAAAGCAAAATCCATATATATGCTGTCTACAAGAGACCCACTTCAGACCTAGAGACACATACAGACTGAAAGTGAGGGGATGGAAAAAGATATTCCATGCAAATGGAAATCAAAAGAAAGCTGGAATAGCAATTCTCATATCAGACAAAATAGACTTTAAAATAAAGACTATTACAAGAGACAAAGAAGGACACTATATAATGATCAAGGGATCGATCCAAGAGGAAGGTATAACAATTGTAAATATTTATGCACCCAACATAGGAGCACCTCAATACATAAGGCAAATACTAACAGCCATAAAAGGGGAAATCGACAGTAACACAATCATAGTGGGGAACTTTAACACCCCACATTCACCAATGGACAGATCATCCAAAATGAAAATAAATAAGAAAACACAAGCTTTAAATGATACATTAAACAAGATGGACTTAATTGATATTTATAGGACATTCCACCCAAAAACAACAGAATACACATTTTCTCAAGTGCTCATGGAACATTCTCCAGGATAGATCATATCTTCGGTCACAAATCAAGCCTTGGTAAATTTAAGAAAATTGAAATCGTATCAAGTATCTTTTCCGACCACAATGCTATGAAACTAGATATCAATTACAGGAAAAGATCTGTAAAAAATACAAACACTTGGAGGCTACACAATACACTACTTAATAACGAAGTGATCACTGAAGAAATCCAAGGGGAAATCAAAAAATACCTAGAAACAAATGACAATGGAGACACGACGACCCAAAACCTATGGGATGCAGCAAAAGCAGTGCTAAGAGGGAAGTTTATAGCAATATAAGCCTACATCAAGAAACAGGAAACATCTCGAATAAACAACCTAACCTTGCACCTAAAGCAATTAGAGAAAGAAGAGCAAAAAAACCCCAAAGCTAGCAGAAGGAAAGAAATCATAAAGATCAGATCAGAAATAAATGAAAAAGAAATGAAGGAAACAATAGCAAAAATCAATGCAACTAAAAGCTGGTTCTTTGAGAAGATAAACAAAATTGATAAACCATTAGCCAGACTCATCAAGAGAAAAAGGGAGAAGACTCAAATCAATAGAATTAGAAATGAAAAAGGAGAAGTAACCACTGACACTGCAGAAACACAAACGATCATGAGAGATTACTACAAGCAACTCTATGCCAATAAAATGGACAACCTGGAAGAAATGGACAGATTCTTAGAAATGCACAACTTACCGAGACTGAACCAGGAAGAAATAGAAAATATGAACAGACCAATCACAAGCACTGAAATTGAAACTGTGATTAAAAATCTTCCAACAAACAAAAGGCCAGGACCAGATGGCTTCACAGGCGAATTCTATCAAACATTTAGAGAAGAGCTAACACCTATCCTTCTCAAACTCTTCCAAAATATTGCAGAGGCAGGAACACTCCCCAACTCATTCTATGAGGCCACCATCACCCTGATACCAAAACCAGACAAAGATGTCACAAAGAAAGAAAACTACAGGCCAATATCACTGATGAACATAGATGCAAAAATCCTCAACAAAATACTAGCAAACAGAATCCAACAGCACATTAAAAGGATCATACACCATGATCAACTGGGGTTTATTCCAGGAATGCAAGGATTCTTCAATATACGCAAATCAATCAACGTGATACATCATATTAACAAATTGAAGGAGAAAAAGCATATGATCATCTCAATAGATGCAGAGAAAGCTTTCGACAAAATTCAACACCCATTTATGATAAAAGCCCTGCAGAAAGTAGGCATAGAGGGAACTTTCCTCAACATAATAAAGGCCATATATGGCAAACCCACAGCAAACATCATCCTCAATGGTGAAAAACTGAAACCATTTCCACTAAGATCAGGAACAAGACAAGGTTGCCCACTCTCACCACTATTATTCAACATAGTTTTGGAAGTGTTAGCCACAGCAATCAGAGAAGACAAAGAAATAAAAGGAATCCAAATCGGAAAAGAAGAAGTAAAGCTGTCACTGTTTGCAGATGACATGATACTATACATAGAGAATCCTAAAACTGCCACCAGAAAACTACTAGAGCTAATCAATGAATTTGGTAAAGTAGCAGGATACAAAATTAATGCACAGAAATCTCTTGCATTCCTATATACTAATGATGAAAAATCTGAAAGTGATATTAAGAAAACACTCCCGTTTACCATTGCAACAAAAAGATTAAAATATCTAGGAATAAACCTACGTAAGGAGACAAAAGACCTGTATGCAGAAAATTATAGGACACTGATGAAAGAAATTAAAGATGATACAAATAGATGGAGAGATATACCATGTTCTTGGACTGGGAGAATCAACATTGTGAAAACGACTCTACTACCCAAAGCAATCTACAGATTCAATGCAATCCCTATCAAACTACCACTGGCATTTTTCACAGAACTAGAACAAAAAATTTCACAATTTCTATGGAGACACAAAAGACCCTGAATAGCCACAGCAATCTTGAAAACGAAAAATGGAGCTGGAGGAATCAGGCTCCCTGACTTCAGACTATATTACAAAGCTAGAGTAATCAAGACAGTTTGGTACTGGCACAAAAACAGAAATATAGATCAATGGAACAGGATAGAAAGCCCAGAGATAAACCCACGCACATATGGTCACCTTATCTTTGATAAAGGAGGCAAGCATATACAGTGGAGAAAAGACAGCCTCTTCAATAAGTGGTGCCGGGAAAATTGGACAGCTACATGTAAAAGTATGAAATGAGAACACTCCCTGACACCATACACAAAAATAAACTCAAAATGGATTAAAGACCTAAGTGTAAAGCCAGACACTATCAAACTCTTAGAGGAAAATATAGGCAGAACACTCTATGACATAAATCACAGCAAGATCCTTTTTGACCCAACTTCTAGAGAAATGGAAATAAAAACACAAATAAACAAATGGGACCTAATGAAACTTAAAAGCTTTTGCACAGCAAAGGAAACCATAAACAAGACCAAAAGACAACCCTCAGAATGGGAGAAAATATTTGCAAATGAAGCAACTGACAAAGGATTAATCTCCAAGATTTACAAGCAGCTCATGCAGCTCAATAACAAAAAAACAAACAACCCAATCCAAAAATGGGCAGAAATCCTAAATAGACATTTCTCCAAAGAAGATATATAGATGGCCAACAGACACATGAAAGAATGCTCAACATCATTAATCATTAGAGAAATGCAAATCAAAACTACAATGAGATATCATCTCACACCGGTCAGAATGGCCATCATCAAAAAATCTAGAAACAATAAATGCTGGAGAGGGTGTGGAGGAAAGGGAACACTCTTGCACTGTTGGTGGGAATGTAAATTGATACAGCCACTATGGAGAACAGTATGGAGGTTCCTTAAAAAACTACAAATAGAACTACCATACGACCCAGCAATCCCACTACTGGGCATATACCCTGAGAAAACCATAGGTCAAAAAGTGTCATGTACCACAATGTTCATTGCAGCTCTATTTACAATAGCCAGGACCTGGAAGCAACCTAAATGTCCATCGACAGACGAATGGATAAAGAAGATGTGGCACATATATACAATGGAATATTACTCAGCCATAAAAAGAAATGCAATGGAGGTATTTGTAATGAGTTGGATGGAGTTAGAGTCTGTCATACAGAGTGAAGTAAGTCAGAAAGAGAAAAACAAATACAGTATGCTAACACATATATACGGAATCTAAGGAAAAAAAAAAAAAAAAAGGCCATGAAGAACCTAGTGGCAAGACGGGAATAAAGACACAGACCTACTAGAGAATGGACTTGAGGATATGGGGAGGGGGAGGGGTGAGATGTGACAGGGTGAGAGAGTTTCTTGGACATATATACAGTACCAAATGTAAAATAGATAGCTAGTGGGAAGCAGCCGCATAGCACAGGGAGATCAGCTCAGTGCTTTGTGACCACCTGGGGGGGTGGGATGGGGAGGGTGGGAGGGAGGGAGATGCAGGAGGGAGGAGATATGGGAACATGTGTATATGTGTAGCTGATTCACTTTGTTATAAAGCAGAAACTAACACACCACTGTGAAGCAATTATACTTCTATAAAGATGTTTAAAAAAAAAAAAAAAGAGGACACTACATAATGATCAAGAGATGAATCCAAGAAGAAGATATAACAATTGTAAATATATATGCATCCAACATAGGAGCACCTCAATATATAAGGCAAATGTTAACAGACATAAGAAATTGACACAATAATAGTGGGGGACTTTAACACCTCACTTACATCAATGGACAGATCATCCAGGCCAAAAAAATAAATAAATAAATAAGGACACACAAGCCTTAAATGATACGTTAGACCAGATGGACTTAATTGATATTTATAGAGCATTCCATCCAAAAGCACTGAACACACATTCTTCTCAAGTGCACATGGAACATTATCCAGGAGAGATCATATGCTGGGCACAAAGCAGCCTCAATAAATTTAAGGGAACCGAAATCATATCAAGCATCTTTTCTGACCACAATGTCATGAGATTAGAAATCAACGACAAGGGGAAAAAAAGGCAAAAACCACAAACACATGGAGGCCAAACAATGTGATACTAAACAACCAATGGATCACTGAAGAAATCAAAGAGGAAATCAAAAATACCAAGAGACAAATGAAAATGAAAACGATGATCCCAAAGCTATGGGATGCAGCAAAAGCAGTTCTAATAGAGAAGTTTATAGCAATACAAGCTTACCTTAGGAAACAAGAAAAATCTCCAATAAACAACCTAACCTTACACCTAAAGCAACTAGAGAAAGAAGAACAAAAAAAAACCCCAAAGTAGAAGTTAAGAAATCATAAAAATCAGAGCAAAAATAAATAAAATATAGATTAAAAAGTAGAAAAGATCAATGAAACTAAAAGTTGGTTCTTGAAAAGGTAAACAAAATTGATAAACCTTTAGCCAGATTCATCAAGAAAAAAAGAGAGAGGGCCCAAATCAACAAAATCCGAAATGAAAAAGGAAAAGTTACCAACTGACACCACAGAAATACAAAGGACTGTGAGAGACTACTATGAGCAACTATATGTGAATAAAATGGACAACATAGACGAATTGGACAAATTCTTAGAAAGGAACCATCTCCTAAGACTGAAGCAGGAAGAATTAGAAAATATGAACAGACCAATTACCAGTACTGAAATTGAATCAGTAATTAAAAAACCCCCAACAAACAAAAGTCCAGGACCAGATGGCTTCACAGGTGAATTCTACCAAACATTTAGAGAAGAGTTAACACCTATCCTTCTGAAACTATTCCAAGCAATTGCAGAGGAAGGAACAGTTCCCAACTCATTCTATGAGGTCACCATCACCCTGATATCAAAATTAGAAAAAGATACTACAAAAAAAAAAAAAGAAAGAAAATTACAGGCCAATGTCACTGATGAACATAGATGCAAAAATCCTCAACAAAATACTAGCAAACTCACTGCAACAATACATTAAAAGTATCATACACCATGATCAAGTGGGATTTATCCCAGGTATGCAAAGACTTTTCAATATTTGCAAATCAACCAGTGTGATACAACACATCAACAAACTGAAGAATAAAAACCTTATTAATTAATTAATTTATTTATTTATTTTTGACTGTGTTGGGTCTTTGTTGCTGCATACAGTCTTTCTCTAGTTGTGTCAAGCAGGGGTTGCTCTTCATTCTGCTGTACAGGTTTCTCACTGCGGTGGCTTCTCTTGTTGCAGAGCACAGGCTCTAGGCTCATGGGCTTCAGTAGTTGTGGCTTGCGGGCTCTAGAGTGCAGGATCAGTAGTTGCGGTGGACAGACTTAGTTGCTCCTTGGCATGTGGGATCTTCCTGGATCAGGGCTCAAACCCATGTCCCCTGCATTGGCAGGTGGATTCTTAGCCACTGCACCACCAGGGAAGCCCCGAAGAATAAAAACCTTATGATCATCTCAGTAGATACAAAAAAATAGCTTTTGATATAATTCAACATCCATTTATCATAAAAACTCTCCAGAAAATGGTCATAGAGAGAACATAACTCAACATAATAAAGGCCATATATGACAAACCCACAGCTAACATCATAATCAATGGTGAAAACCTGAAATCACTTCTTCTAAGACCAGGAACAAGACAAGGATATCCACTCTCACTACTTTTATTCAACATAGATTTGGAAGTCCTAGCCATATAAATAAAAGGAGAAAAAGAAATAATAGGAATCCAATTTGGAAAATAAGTAGTAAGACAGTCACTGTTTGCAGGAGACATGATACTATACATAGAAAATCCTAAAGATGGTACCAGAAAATACTAGAGGTCATCAAGTAATTCAGTAAAGTTGCAGGATACAAAATTAATACACATAAATCTGTTGCATTTCTCTACTCTAACAACAAAATATCGGAAAGAGAATTTAATGAAACAATCCCATTTACCATTGTATTAAAAAAGAATAAAATGCCTAGGAATAAACCTACCTAAGGAGGCAAAAGAACTGTACTCTGAATACTGTAAGATGCTGATGAAAGAAATTGAATATCGTACAATCAGATGGAAAGATATACAGTGGTCTTGAACTGGAAGAATCAATATTTTTAAAATGACCATACCACCCAAAGCAATCTACAGATTCAATGCAATCCCTATCAAATTACCAATGACATTTTCACAGAACTAGAACAAAAATCTTAAAATTTGAATGGAAACACAAAAGACCCTGAAAAGCCAAAGCAATCTTGAGAAAGAAAAATGGAGCTGCAGGAGTCAGGCTCCCTGACTTCAGACTATACTACAAAGCTACAGTCATCAAAACAGTATGGTACTGCACACAAACAGAATTATAGATAAATGGAACAGGATAGAAAGCCCTGAAATAAACCCACTGACTTATGGTCAATTAATCTATGAAAAGGAGGTAAGACTATATAATGGAGAAAAGATAGTTTCTTCAATAAGTGGTGCTGGGAAAAGTAGACAGCTACATGTAAAAGAATAAAATTAGAACATTCTCTAACACCTTATACAAAAATAAACTCAAAGTGGATTAAGGACCTAAATGCAAGACTGGATATTATAAAACTCCCAGATGAAAACATGGGCAGAACACTCTTTGACATAAATTGCAGCAATATTTTTTAGGATCCATCTCCTAGAGTAATGAAAATAAAAACAAAATTAAAAAAATAAGACCTATTTAATTTTAAAAGCATTGGCACTGCAAAAGAAACCATCCACAAAACCAAAAGACAACCTAAGAAATGGGAGAAAATAATTGCAAATAATGCGAACACCAAGGTATTGATTTCCAAAATATAAAAACAGCTCATACAGCTCAATATCAAAAAAAAAAAAAAAAAAAGAATCAAAAAATGGGCAGAACATCTAAATATACATCTCTCCAAAGACAACATTCAGGTGGCCAACAGGCACATGAGAAAATGCTCAACATGACTAATTACTAGAAAAATGCAATCAAAACTACAATGAGGTATCACCTCATGTGGTCAGAATGGCCATCATCAAAATGTCTACAAATAATATATACTGGAGATGGTGTGGAGAAAAGTGAACCTTCCTACACTGTTGGCAGGAATGTAAATTGATACCACCACTATGGAAAACAGTATGGGGGTTTCTTTAATAACTAAAAATAGAACTACCATATGATCCAGCAGTCCCACTCCTGGGCATATATTTGGAAAAACCATAATTTGAAAAAATACATGCACTCCAGTGTTCATTGCAGCATTATTTGCAATAGCCAGGACATGAAAGCAACCCAAATGCCCACTGACAGATGAATGGATAAAGAAGATGTGGTACCTATATACAATGGACTATTACTCAGTCATGAAAAAAAATGAAATAATGCCACTTGCAGCAACATGGATGGACCTAGCAATTATCATACTAAGTGACAGAGAAAGATAAATATCATGATATCACTTATAAGTGGAATCTAAAAAATAATACAAATGAACTTACTTACAACACGGAAATAAACTCACAGACTTAGAAAACAAATTTATAGTTAGTAAAGAGAAAAGGGGGGGAAGGGGTAATTTAGGAGTTTGGGTTTAACATTTACACACTACTATATATAAAATAAACAACAAGGACCTACTTTATAGTACAGGGAACTATACTCAATATTTTGTAATAACCTATAAGGGAAAAGAAACTGAAAAAGAATATATATATATATATATATATATATATATATATATATATAACTGAATCACTTCACTGTACACTTGAAACCAACACAACATTGTAAATCAATTATACTTCAATAAAAAATATTAAAAAATACAGTTTGAAAGCTAAAAACAAAAAGCTGCCATACCCCCACATCTAATCACACTTAATCCTCCAATGTGCCTCTAAAATCTGTAGCTCTGACAAACAGCAACCAATTTGTGTGAACTTACATCAAAATATTCTTGAATAGTTTTTGTACTTGGTTTGTCTGTGAGTAGAAAATGCATCTTCTCTAAAGTTCCTACAAACAAGTCATTATGGTAGAGAGGGTTGTGAAAATTCATGGTCAAAAAATCACCACCTCTGATCTGTTGATATGGTCATCCATTTAAAATTTATTTGTACTGGGAGTTTGGTCATGGCACAAGTCCCCCATAAAAGTGGTGACACACTGTGGGGTTTAGGAGCATGGACACTGGAGCCCAGAGCTGTTTAAGGGGCAGCTCCACCACCTCCTGTCTGTGTGAACTTGGCAAGCACTTCATTTCTTTGGGTCTTAGTGTCCTCAGATACTGCATGAGGACACGTCACATTACCATATGAGGATTAAATTAAATAAGTCAGTCTTTGCAAAAAATTTTAGAGCAGCACCAGTCACATAATAAGCACTGTAAAATCAATTGTAATAGTGCTAGATTTTTTTTTAGAGGAATAGTGCTAGATTAAGATGCCACTAATTAAAAGATTTCTCTCCCTTCCAAAAATAGGAGACAGGACATCCTTAACCTGACAAAATAATGTAAAAAGCATGCAAACAATGAAAGAGGGATTTTTTTCCCAAATGTTCTGCTCCTTTTCCAAATGATCCTAACTTATCTTCAGACTTGGCCCCAATCTTCATATAAAGAATTCTGGCATTTTTAGGGTTATTCTGACAGTTATTTTTGTTTGCCTTCCCATACCACTACTTTTGCCTTCTTCATTCTGTTCTGTGCCCCAGGAGGCTGACCTCTACAGGCTGTGTCCCTCAGGCTTTCTTGCCACCTGGTTTTCTCTTGGGTTAGGCCCAGGGGAGGCACTCACAAGAAATCAGAGGACAGAAAGAGAAAGAAATGAGGATGTTCATCCCCATACCCTGCTCTCTTCTGCTGGACACAGGTTTGACAGTGGCTCCTGTAGGAAGCCCCTTTCACATTGTGTGACTGCTTTCATAGATTCCATCACAGTGTCTTCTATTTGCCCCTTCAGAGTAGGGTTTTAAAGACTTCAAGCTGTTACACACTGAACCCTTGGCTGCTTCACCATCCCTAGTTGAAGTAGTCCCTTCATTGTGTTCTCTTGAATTACCTCTGTGAGTGTGTCATCTGGCCAATACTGGCAACCTGGCCCACACAGGCAGTATTCATACATTAGTTATAAATTTTCCCTTTCTAGCTTTTAAAGAAATTCTTGTTGAATTTTCAAAGTAATTGAACAATCTGCATCAAAATGCTTATTTACATAAAAATTCAGTGGTTCTTTGTGGTGATATTTTCTACCTTTTTACAACATTTAACTTAAAATTTGGAAAGTGTTTTGAAAGCAGAATAATTTCATAATTTTTCTAGTGTGAGTCACAGAACCCAAAGTAGTTCTAAAAGTCTTTACTTAGAAAAATAAACAGAATCAAGGAAAGATAAATTGAAGAAGCTTAGAAATCAAAAAGATCAGATGAAAGAAAATACAGTAACCGTATTTATTAAAAAGTGTTTACCTATGGATCTATTAAGCACTGTGGCAAACAAAGTTATATAGTTATATTATAGGTAAGATCAGAAGCAAAGTAGAAAATGGTCCACATAAAACTTTGCAGGCTAGAAGGGAGTGGCATGATGTATTCATAGTCGTGAAAGGGAAAAACCTGGAACCTAGGGTATGGTACCCAAAAAGAATATAATTTCAAATAGAGAGAGAAAAAAATTTTTCAGACAAAGAAAAACTAAAAGAATTTAGCAATACTAAACCTACCTTAAATGAAATATTGAAGGATCTTCTCTCAATAGAAAAGAAGAATCTATAGGAAAGGGAACATCTCAATAGGAAGGGCAAATATATAAAAGGATTGAAGAGCACTTTAAAAAGCCAGTAAACAGATTAAACCAATAAAAAATTGTAAAAGTGATTATAAGTACAATTAACAGCAAAAGAATAAGCATAGGGATGTAAAATAGGACATCAAAATCACAAAATGTGGGGGAGGAAATATAAAAACGTAGGTCATTTAGAATATGTTTGAACTTGTCTGACCATCAGTTTAAAATAAGTATATATAGTATGGGTCAACATACTTGGACTCCACAAATCAAAATCAACAAGAGAGTCACACACACACACACACACACACACACACACACACACACAACCAGAAAAAGGCATTCAAGCATACTCCAAAAGAAAATTATCAGACCACAAAAGAAAAACAGAAGAAATGAACAAAGAAGAACTACAAAAACAACTGGAAAACAAGCTTTAAAATGACAATAAGGACATACCCATCAATAATTACTTTAAATGTCAGTGGACTAATGGAATAAATGCTCCAATCAAAAGACATAGAGTAGCAAATTGGATTAAAAAAACCAAGAAGCTACAATATTCTGCCTACAAGAGACTCACTTCAGAGCAAAAGACACACACAGATTGAAAGTGTGGGGATGGAAAGAGATTTTTTCATGCAAATGGAAATGAGAAGAAAGTGGGGATAGCAACACACATATCAGACAAAATAGACTTTAAAACAAAGGCCATAAAGGAAGACAAAGAAGGACATTTTATAATGATAAAGGGATCAATAAAAGAAGAGGATATTACACTCGTTAGCATATATGCACCCAATATAGGAGTACTTGAGTATATATAAAACAAATACTAACAGATGCAAAGGGAGAAATGGACAATAGTACAATAATAATAGGAGACTTTAAAACCCCACTGACATCAATGGACAGATCTTCCAGACAGAAAATCAATATGGTCACCAAGGTCCTAAATGACACAATAAGCCAGTTGGACTTAATTGATATTTACAGGATACTACATCCAAAAAAACCCTCAGCATGCACATTATTTTCAGGTCCACATGGAACATTCTCTAGGATAAGACCACATACTAGGGTCACAAACCAATTCTCAAAAAATTTAAGAAGATAGAAATTATTTCAAGCAAATTTTCTGACCACAATGGTATGAAACTGCAAATCAACCACAGAAAGAGAAACTGGAAAACAACAAACACTTGAAGACTAAACAACTTGCTACTAAAACACCAGGGGTTCAATGATGATATCAAAGAAGAAATCAGAAAATACCTCAAGACAAACGAAAATGAAATCACAACCTTACAAAATCTATGGGATACAGCAAATCAGTTCTAAAAGGGAAGTTCATAGCAATACAGCCCTTCTTCAAGAAACAAGAAAAACCTCAAATAAACAACCTAACTTACCACCTAAAAGAATTAGAAAGGGAAGCACAAACAAAACACAGAGTCAGCAGTAGGGAAATAATAAAGATCAGAGAGGAAATAAATAAAATAGAGATCAAAAATTACAATAGAAATGATCAAGAAAATCAAGAACTGGTTCTTTGAAAAGATAAGCAAAATAGACAAACCTCTAGCCAGGCTCACCAGAAAAAAAAGAGAGAAGACCCAAGTAAATAAGATAAGAAATGAAAGAGAGGAAATAACAATCAATACTGCAGAAATACAAAAAATCATTAGAGAATACTATGAACATTTACGTGCCAAAAAAATTGGCAACCTAGAAGTAATGGAGAAGTTTCTAGAAACATACAGCTTGCCAACACTGAGTCAAGAAGAAACAGATACTTTTAACAGACTGATCTCTAGAATCTGTAATAAAAAATTAATTAATTAAAAAGAAAAAAAAAGTTGCTCCAAACAAAAGTGCAGGTGTAGATGGCCTCACTGAAGAATTCTACCAAACATACAAAGAACTAATACCTATCCTGCTCAGATTATTCCAAAGAAGTGAATAAGAGGGAACACTCTCAAATTCATTCTATGAAGTCACCATAACCATGATACCCAAACCAGAAAAAGACATTACCAAAAAAGAAAATTACAGGCAAATGTCTTTGATGAATATAAATACAAAAATTCTCAATGAATCATTAGCAAACAGAATCCAACAATGCCTAAAAAATATCACACATTATGATCTGGTTGGATTCATCCCAGGGTCACAAGGATGGTTCAAGGTACACAAATCAATCAATGTGATACACCACACTAACAAAAGGAAAGACAAAAACCATATGATCATCTCGTTAGATGCAGAAAAAGCATTTGACAAAATTCAACATCTACTCATGATAAAAAACTTCTCATCAAAGTGGGTATAGAGGGAACATATCTCAACATAATAAAAGCCATTTACAATAGTACCACAGAGAACATACTATTCAATGGTAAAAAGCTGAAAGCCTTTCCACTAAATTCAGGAACAAGACAAGGATGCCCACTTTCACCACTTCTATTCAAACAGTTTGGAAGTCCTAGGCACAGCAATCAGACAACAGAAAGAAATAAAAGTTATCCAAATTAGAAAGGGAGATGTTAAAATTGTCACTATTTGCAGATGACAGGATAGTCTATGTAGAGAACCCTGAAGTTTCCACACAAAAAAACTATTAGAACTAATAAATGAATTCAGCAAGGTAACAGGATACAAGATTAATATGCAGAACTCTGTTGCATTATTTTACACTAATAATGAAATAGAAAGAGAAAGTTAAAAAAAATCCCATTTAAAATTGCATAAAAAATAAAATAAAATACCAAGGAATAAACTTAACCAAGGAGTTGAAAGACCTATATGCTGAAAACTTTAAAATATTGATAAAGGAAATTGAAGATGATCCCAAGAAATGGAAAGACATCTCATGTTCTTGGATTGGAATAATTAATATTGTTAAAATAACCATAATACCCAAATTTAATGTAATTAAAAATTTAATGATTTAAAGATTACAGATTTAATGCAATCCCTGGCAAAATACCCATGACATTTTTCACAGAACTAGAACAAATAATCCTAAAATTTATATGGAACAACAAAAGACCCAGAATTGCCAAAGCAATCCTGAGGAAAAAGAACAAACCTGGAGGTATAACACTCCCAGACTTCATACTATACTACAAATCTACAGCAATCAAAACAACACAGAACTGGCACAAAAACAGACATATAGATTGATGGAATAGAAGAGAGAGCCCAGAAATAAACTTACACAACTACAGTCCATTAATCTATGACAAAAGTGGAAGAATATACAATGGAGAAAAGACAGTCTCTTTAACAAGTGGTGTGGGGAAAGCTGGCAGCTGCATGTAAATCAATGAAATTAGAATACTCTGTAACATCATATAGGAAAGTAAACTCAAAATGGTTTAAAGACATAAATATAGGACATGACACCATAAAACTCCCGGAAGAGAACACAGGCAAAACATTTTCTGACATAAATCATAGTAGTATATTCTTAGATCAGTCTCCCAAGGCAGAAGAAAGAAAAGCAAAAATAAACAAATGGGACCTAATCAAACATAAAACTTCTGCACATCAAAGAAAACCATCAACAAAACAAAAAGACAACTTAAGGACTGAGAGAAAATACGTGCTAATGATGCAATCAACAAGGGGTTAATATCCAAACTATACAAACAGCTCATACAACTCAGTATCAAAAATAAAAAATAAAAAATGGGCAGAAGACCTAAATAGACATTTTCCCAAAGCCATATAGATGGCTAACAGGCATATGAAAAGATGTTTAGCATTGCTAATTATTAAAGAAATGCAAATCAAAACTACAATGAGGTATCACCTCACACTGGTCAGAATGGCCATCATCAAATCGTCTAAATATAATAAATGCTGGAGAGGGTGTGGAGAAAAGGGAACCCTCTTACACTGTTGCAGGGACTGCAAATTGTTGCAGCCACTATGGAGAACAGCATGGAGTTTCTTCAAAAAACTAAAAGTACACCTACCATATGATCCAGCAATCCCACTCCTGGGTGTACATCCAGAAAAAATGAAAAATCTAATTTGAAAAGATACATGCATCCTAG
Organism: Balaenoptera ricei; assembly: GCF_028023285.1. Lineage (NCBI taxonomy): Eukaryota > Metazoa > Chordata > Mammalia > Artiodactyla > Balaenopteridae > Balaenoptera > Balaenoptera ricei. Next base: position 47,119,510 of record NC_082649.1, on the reverse strand, counting down.
TGTTCATATTATTTACAATTGCCAAGACATGGAAGCAACCAAAGTCCCCATCAATAGACGACTGGCTTAAAAATAAGTGGTATATATATATATATATATATAATGGAATATTATTCAGTCATAAAAAATAATGAAATATTGCCATTTGCAGCAACATTGATAGACCTAGAGAATATTAGTGAAGTGAGTCAGACAAAGACAAATATTATATGGTATCATTTATCTGTGTTATCTACAAAATAATACAAATGAATCTATATACAGAACAGAAACAGACTCACAGACATAGAAAAAAAACGTATGGTTACCAAAGGGGAAAGGGAAGGGGGTATGGACAAATTAGGAGTATGAGATTAACAGAAACACGCTATTGTTCATAAAATAAATAAACAACAGTGATTTACTGTATATCACAGGAAATTATATCAATAGCTTATAATAACCTAAAATTATATCAATATCAATTCAATATCAATATCAATTATATCAATATCAAAATTATATCGATATCTTATAACCTAAAATATCTTATAATAAGCTATAATAACCAATCAATATCTTAAAATAACTTTATAATAATCTGAAAATATATATATATATCTATAAGTGTGCACTTTGCTATACACCTTAAACTAACACAGTATTGTAAATCAACTAAAATTCAAAAATAGAAAATGATCCCTATAAACTTACATACCAAATCATTTTAGCAAGAGTCCATAGCAATGCATCAATTTACAACTGGAGTCATACATGATATACTCAATGTTTAATTCAATTAAAAATGGTCAGAGCAAACATTCAACCCGTAGTTTGGGATCTTAGAGAGATTTCAGCCAGAGTGAAAGAAAGAAAAGCTGCTGGGACTGGATGAGCCCAGCTGGGCAGCAACGTGGAAGTTAGGACCCAAATTTTAACATCTGCTTTAATCTCTTATTTCCTATGCCCACTCACAAATTCCAGAGAAGTTTCAAGAGGATTTCTTAAAATTTCTACTTAAGTTGACACCTAGTCTGAATCTGCTCTGGGTAAGTGGGGAAAAAAAAGACATGTTTATGCTGCATATAGATAACATCTTAAGAAGCTTGAAGCACAAGAAATATGGAATATATGCAATGAGAAACCATACTTCCCAAGTCCTTTCTAATTAAATTCTTGAAGCAGATAATACAAGAAGATTGAGTGTATATTTGTGAGTGTGGAGCCAGTTCTTAGGATATAGGAATGTGGACTCCACCTCAGCCTAGTCAGGTTTTGAGTAGTTTCTCTCTTTTTTTTCCTGCTTAGGGAAAGTCCACAGTGAAGTACAGGAATGATATACTGAGAGCACTAATTTCAGGAGCTGTTGTTAGAGATCTGCTCTAACACCTATACAAGTCCTCTCCAAATTTGTCCTTCCCCAACTCACTTTTTGAAAGGAAATTGAAAGGAATAATTGGTGAGCAATAGAGAATTTTGGCAGCCTATCTGCAATTTTTCCCTAAAGTGATGGAGAGAGATATGAATGCTGAAATCTCCATTTATTATTGAATTCTGCATTTCTGTATCCTGTACAGAATTTATCTTTTGAAGTTTTTAATTCTGCTTCCTCTCTCTTCTTGTTGACATAGAAGCTGGCAGTACAGCCTTTTCTCATCAGTCTGTCTGCTTTAACTTAGCACTTGTGGCTCTGGCTTCTCATTTGCAGGTCTAATGTCATGACCTGGGTCCCCATTAAAGCTTGCTTGCTATTCAACCTCTGAGCCAAAGGGTAAATGGGAGTTGAAATATATGCTTATTAATTGGTGACAGTATACTCTAAAGGCTTGTTATTAGTTTCATTTCATTTCATTAGTTTGTTTCACTTCATTAAATAAATCTAAGGTAGTTATAAGATAGATCATAATTTTATGTACCATTAAGGAAGAAAAAAATGCTCCAACTCTTGACTCTAAGATGAACCTCTTTTTCAGAGATATTAGAGCATGAAAAATATACATCTGAAAATTTGAGCAAAACTGTAGTTGGATCAGATATTTTTTTTCTTAACATACTTAAAAAATGCACTGAACACAATGACAGGTCAGAGTTTCAGTGATTTCCCTCTTTTTAAATTTGGTAAACCTCTTTTATTAGCCTAAGGCTCCTTAAACCGTTGTATGGCATGTTCTGGAGTTTCTATACTGAATGAATTCTTAGCCTTAAAGAACATCTAGCAATATCATTTTGCTGTTTTAATTCTGGAAGATTATCAAATTACTGGCTTGTAATTAATATCTTACTACATTACAGACTAAAAAAACACAAATAATGAACAAGAGTGACATACCTATTTACATTTAACTTATCACCAGTTGTGCAATTCCTGAAGGCAAAAAGAAGGAAAAATATGTGTGTGTACATTAGGGATTAGAATGTACCCCTAGTTTTAATTTACAAATTATTATAGGTTTCTACCAATTATTATTTTGTTTCCTTCATCTATACTGACTTAAGAGACCCTTGAAGGGTATCCTGAGATCCTAGCCAATATTTCTGATATTTTCCAAAGAGAAGTTGAATTCCAAGCAATTGATTAATCCAAGAAACTTTGTAATATAACTCAATTAAAAGTTGGGAGATTCCTGTATTTTTATGAATGTAATTAATAGATCAGAGCACATTAAATGTATATAATATGGTCAATAGATTTATCTATAATTTCTCAAATATCTTTTTAAATCTTATAGTGTTGATATAGTTTTGTTAACAAAAAATTCCTTATTGTCAAACCCAAATGAAATTTTATAACTATTAAAAATACATCAGAATAAAATAACTTAAGGAATAATTTAATTACATAATCATTTTCCATACAATTTCCAAGGGCAATCTTAATCATAATTAACTATAAACATATTCTAAGCATAATTAGGGATAATAAGTCATTATATGAAGTGAATATATTTGTACACTAATAAAGTGGGAAAATATTAAATGTTTTTAATTATTTCTAAATATTATGAATAGATACTTCACTCAGGGCTGGCTTAAGTAAGGCCACTTAAATCAGTATATGGAGTGTGGCATGAATGCCTTCTTATTTTAAAGTATCCTCCCTCTTGTCTTCTTTGTGTGTCTCAAATCCTCAAATAGCTTCAAAAATGTTAATAATCCGATAAAGTAAATAATGGCTACAATTTGACATCAGGAAATCTGAATTCAGCTGCCATTTCTGCATTGGAAAACCTCCAGTTTTGTTTTTCTCAAACCAGATAATTAGAATACTCATCTCAAAGTATTGCTAGGAGGAACAGAGGAGAAAATGTTTACAAGAGCCTGTTTTAAACTGCAAAGTGTCATGTTCAGCAACTAGCACTTTGTAAGAGATTAGGGGCAGCTGATGATAACCAAGCTCCATCAGAATGATTCCAATCGAGAAAGACAGTCATGAACTGGCTGCTGCTGACCCCTGGTATATTTGCAACCTAAAAGACCTGTGGGACAGAATGGGAGTCCCACAGTCTTCTGTAGCTAAATGGGTTTGTATGATTGAATCGTAACATTTTTGGATTTAAATCTATAGCAAAGAATATAATTCTTAAATGTTTTTGAAGATCAGATTTAGGGTCCATATTTTTATCTTTAAAATAGCAATTTGAAATGAATAGCAATTTAAAATTAGTAAATTAGGAAATAGTAAGTTGAACTTAAATTTTGTTCATAATAAATTATAAACATCTAGATCAGATATATGCAATATATGCTGATACTCATTTGTATACACTAGTCACAACTTGACAGTTTCTTTTTGTTACCACTTTCCAATAGAGCACCATCTCTTCTTTAATATTTCAATGGATTTACCAGAATAGATGCTTAAAGGACAAAATGGGCAGGCTGTTTGTATTAGATATCTCAGTATACCTATGAAATTACAGTTTGTGGGGCTATTATTGACATTAGTATGAATGATGCCTGTAGCACAGCCACGAAAATTTGTTACCAATGCTTTCTGGCCTGAGAGACATTTTTTACATTATCTACATTCTTTATCCTGTAGTCTTTTCAAAGCTCTTACTGTTGATTAAATTCTAGGCCAGGCAATTGCTAACATCTCCAAAATGTAATATTTCTGAAATAGCTTTGAAAATGCTATTTCATTCACACATTCTGGAAGACCTTCTTTTTCTATATAATACCATATGTTCAGCTTCTATCATATATTCCCAATTCAAAAAACCTACTGCCTTATGATATGTCATATCAATCAACAAGGTGTTTATTTGGAAGACATTTGGTTGTGAACTATAACATTCCTTCCAGATACAAATTAAATGAGACCCAGCATACAGCTCTCCATCATTTGTCATTGGAGGTAGTTGGACAAGGCAGGCTTTAATGACTTGAAAAGCTCTTCCAAGGGCAAGTGCAGATCTAAACATTTTGATGTGAAAAACACTATGGTTACACTGAACTTGTGCCCAGTTTCTCTCCAGTAAAATATACTTCTGGGACTTTTTGAGAAAACCTATTAAAAGAACAGAATATCCTGAGCAACTCTCAATTTCTTTAAAATTAAAAATAAAACTCTCTCTCCATCTCTCTCTTTCTTCTGGCCTCCCTCCCTCCCTCTCTATTTTTCTCTCTCACCTCCCTCTTTTCCTCTACTCTTCATTTGAACTTTTTCAAACGATTGTTACAAGTGTTTCTATACAACAACCATTGTTTGGCTGAAGATTATACATGGACATAAAATAGAAATGGACAAACGTCTGATAAATACCGATGACTTGATCTATACCTGTTGGTAGATTTTATAAATGGAAAATCATTTTACTTTTCTATGCAAGCAAGCTTTTGCCTATACTGCCACTAACCCCAGGAGTATTTCTGTTTTGCTTTTGTTTACCAATCATATTATTTCTGTATATATTACTAAACATTAATAGCTTTGAAAAAAGAAATGCTCTTGTGGTAGAATTAATCAAACAAAGATAATGTGCAACAAAATGTATTCTCCTAGATTTTGGAACTGAAAGGTTTTTTTGATATTGTTATTTAAAAACAAAAATATGTGCTTAATCAGCATATGAAATATAAGATACAATGAAACTACATAATGAAGAGAACATGTAAATATAATCACTTAGCATCATAAAACTAATTAACAGCAGAGAGGATGAGATTTTTTCACCTTTGGTAATTCTTAATCTGTTTTAATTTTCTTTATCATAATTGCTGTAAAGAATATTCTCCAAAGTTAATTCCTTTTGGCTTAAGGGCGTCTATTGTATTTGCATTCTTTATGTCTATTACTCTAGATGCAAATACAAAGATGTTACTATGTTAATATCTTAGCAGATGAGAATCATAAGGTAGAGTTGCTTTCTCAGGATTGTTAGTAGAGTTTACCATTCAATTATTCTTATTAGGAAGAGTATATTGAAAACAAGTCTAGTTGATTCAATGTCAGTGCATATGTGTCTTTTTGTAAAAAAATTTAATAGAAAAAGTACAATTCTATTCTATGTTTACTTATAAATTTTATTCATATTTACTTATTACAATTACTTACTACAGTCATATTCCTTCCTTCCTTCCTTCCTCCATCTCTCACTCTCTCTCCCTCTTTTTTTCAGTCTTCCTTTCTTTCTTTCAAACATTAAGCTCCCACAATAAGGAAAGCAAAGGGATGCAAAGTGCCTCTTTATTTAACAAGGCCTCTAACTGGAATTCTTTCTGCCAGAATAATGCCTTCACTATCACAGATTTTACTCTCATCAGATTTTTAAATTTGCCAATTTGATTAGGAAAGTGAGAAAAGCTTGAGCTTCATCTTTTGAATATTTGAGCTTTTAAGTCTGTAGAGATACAGCCAAAATATACTGCTGACATTTTGTCTAAGGCAGATGGAGATAACAACTTCAGACTGTATCAGTTGCAGAAAGTTCTCTAAAAACACTCCTTTTATGCCGCATATTACTTCCATATTAAACGTTTCTTATTAAAGTGTTTTAGATGCAAGAGCAGTGAGGTGTAAGAAGAGTCGTTGAGTAAGTGTCAGGGTCTTTTACTAATCAGTTGTGGTGTGAACCCTGGACACAGCTCATTAATCAGCGTGCTGCATTTCTCCCATGGCACAGAGACATTAGCATCAGCTAAGTCCTCTCACAGTGTCATTACCAGGATCTACTGAGATAATGAATACGCAAAAGCTTTGAACGGGACAACAAACTGTAGAAAGACAAGGACTTATTATTTCAATAAGAGTATACATGTGTGTAGATTGTATGTGTACATGTAAACCACATACCCCCTTAGAATAAAATAACATTTGTATTGACATCATTTCTAGGTTCTAAAAATATAGATGTAAATGTCAGTCACTGCACGTAATATATATAATACTTCTAAGACAAACCCTATTAGGAACAGTTAATGCACTAAGAAAATTAAGAATATACTGCAGCCTTATCAATGAATTAGTCAGTTTTGCAAATCTAATGACCATCATTTATTTCCTAAGCCCTTCATGCACATACTGAGAACTTATCTCATTATTTTTTCCCAGAATGCCAACATTGATTGTGAGCAACCATCTATGTTAATCTGTGCCCAGTTCTAAAGTGGTCATCCTGAGGTTCATGAAGGATTAAATGCTACACACAAGGTCACCTGAATCAGTGAGAGTAGAGCTGGAATGATAATGTCTTCTGATTCTGAATTTCTTTTTCCTTTTCACCATCTTCCATATGGAATCAGAACTGTTTAGGGGATTAGGTGTTTGCCCGATAACATCAGCTAGCATCATCTATTCTCTGCCACCATTTTGTTTGATGCACAGTGGCAATTCAAACTACTCTGGAATCTTCTTCTCTCTGTGTGGCTGTTTCGGTAGGCAATGTAGGATCTTAGCTCATGCATTCCATACATATTCCCAGATTTCCCTTACACACAGAGTCCACATAAGGCCAAGTTTTGTATTTTTTCTGCATGAGACCTGGATGCATCTTGGATGGAAGCATGCACTACACATGCTGACAAAATGACAGGAAGATCAGAGCCTGACTTTTTTTTCACTTTATGAAATTTTTCATGTTTTATTATCTATCTACTCAGATAAAATTAGGTAGGACACATTTTTAATGTTTCCAATAAATAAGAAAAATGTGCCTGCAGCATGAAAAATCCTGTGACTGCCTTATTTGTAAAAGATGAATCTGATTTATATTCAGACATCAGTGCTATAACTAACTAGAGAAATAAAATAGATGTCTATGACCTCTCTTCAATTATTTAGTAAGGATGAAGTGTCAATTGGCTAAAAATAATGATGCTGTAGCTATATTTAGTGTTACACCTATTAGATAGAAATTCAAGATGGAATGTGCATATATACACACAAATACGTAAAATAGATTAATAACACCAAAGTTTAAGCAATCACCATATTACTTTTAGGAGACCAAAGTATTTATACTTTAATTAGTTGGTGTTGACAAGAGGCTTAAAATTCTTCTATCATATTGTGCAGATAGATTTCTATTTTTTCTTTAAGTATTTATATATTAGAAAATACATTATTGAAGTTTAAGAATTTACCTATTGAGCAGTAGTAGCAGAATGCATTCATCCATGACACAGTCCCACTAGACCAGGGATATAAGGAGTCTTACAAAGATCTTAAATGTATAATAAGGTGGACTAAAGCAGATGGATGGAGAGCACCATTCTGGGTTTACCCTAAATGCAGGAACTTTTGTGTCCCATACACATTCCCAGATTTTCCTCATGCACAGACTCTGCGTAAGGCAAGCGTAGTATTTTTGAAACCTGCTTGCATCATTGGATTGTAACTTTTAAGTTGCAATAAGAAAATATAATTCACAAATCAGAACATGCTTTATTCTATCACTAACTAAAGACAAAGCATTAGTATTTGAGTGTCACATAACTATTCAACATGCCCAATATTGTTCCACATTTTGGTAGCTACTGAAATAATAGGGAATGTGTGGAATATAACTTTAACACAGGATTCTGCATGCTTTCCTGCCTCTGTTGTCATCAAACTTTGTTCCTCTAGAGACCACCCCTTCCTTAAGCACCAACAGCTAAGACACCAGTTAGCTACTCTTTCGGTGGAGGAGAGGGTCACAATAAAACCCAAAATCAAAGGCAATGAATCCATGACTTTGGAGTGAAGAAAGCAGCCAGACTTAGTGTAAGAGAAACAAGAGTGAATATTCCTGCCCTGTTTCCTCTTTCCTTCAATGTTGTGATCGTATGATTGGTGGGAACATGTGAGGAGTGACCATATTGGCAGGGATGACTCCTGACTCAATGATTAGTAGGGTCACGTGCCATTTTTCACCAGCACTAGAGATCATATGGAAACTGTGTTAGTGACCAGTTATAACTAGTTTTTTCTTCTGGTTGGACAACAATTAACAGCTTGCCTGATGTACAGGAACACCCATTCTGACCACTTTCTGTGAAAAACCCTCATTCAACAACTCAGACAATCTATAGCACCTGTCTACTATCCAAACCACACATGCAGGTGAAGAACCTGGACACCTTTAGGAGTAGAATGAAGCAGATGCCCTGTCAGTTGACCATGGAGGGGAGAACTCCCATTAATCTTATATAGTGGCAAAAAGATCCGCTTCTGGTACAAGAGTCAGAAAAAATTTAAACACAGTACACTTTTCTTTAGAACTAAGGAAAGGGAAGGAGAACAATTTGCAAAAGGCAGAAAGGAATCACACTAATTTGACCATATTTTTTTCTCCCTGTATGTGGTTTTTTCCATAAGAATTAATGACAGATGGTCTTGGTTCAGTGTTGACATGTAATGCTTCTATTAAGTTACATTTGTATTTGAGTAATGCCTGTCAAAGATACAAAAACTTAAAGAAAAGGACTATCATATGACGCATAAATGAAGGACATGATGTTTTTCTTATTCTTAATATTATTTCATATATCTTTGAAATGTTTCTTGTATATACAATTTACCTCAAAAATAATTATATATACCATTGTCATAATACAATAATGAAAACACCTTATTGTTTCTTCTAAGCTATTTAACTTATATTTCTTTCTTCATCTGTAGATGGTGTAGAATGCAGGAAAGATATAAAGGAGACACTAAAACCTAGAATGATTTGTGATTTATTCAAGCTTCTGTGATTGCTTTTAAATAGAAATATACCTGAATCCACCTACTTTTCACCATCTCCATCATCACCACAGCAAGCCAAGCTACTACCATCTTTCACTTGGACTACTATCATGGGTTCATAACTTGTCCCTATTTCTTCACTTGCTTACCTCCAATTCATTTTCTATGCTGCAATTAGGGTGGTTTTTAAAAATCCAAATGTGTTCATATATTCTCTTGATTCAAAGTTTTCTTATTGCATAAGGTAAAAACAACAGCAACAACAAAAACTTAAACGTGAGTAAAAGTGGCTGACTAATCTAGCTCTGCCTACCTCCCCAGGGTCATTTCTCACCACTCTCCTCCAGGCTTACAATGTTCCAGCAACTCTAGATTTATTTTAATAGACCAACCCTTGCCAACCTGAGGGATCTTGCAGATGCTTTTCCTTTATCTGGAATGGTGTTCCCATTGCTATAAATGGCTAATTTTTCACATCCTCCAGATCTCATCTTAAAGCCCTTTCCTCAGGAAAAAAAAAAAAAAAAAACAAAGCTTCACTGAGTTTCCAGTCTAAAAGAGTCACTCAGATTGTCTCATAGCAATATCTATCTTTCTTACATAGCAATTGGATTATAATTTGTAGTTATGTGTTTATTTCTGTGATTATCTATGTGATTTCTCTATCACCTCACTTTACTTTGTGACCATTTTCTAGTTGCTTTGCATTGGATACCCTGTGCCTAGCAAGGGCATGGCTAGAAGCAAAGGAATAAATATAACTATTTGTAAGAGAGTGAATAAATAACTGAAGAGATGGACAAGTGGATGAATGGACAGAGCCCAGGGCTAACATCTAAGGAGGTGAAAGTGTTTAATCATCAAGTGTACATGGTCCATTGTTGTTGAGGGTTAAATCCCAGCTCTGAGGTGGAGTCAAGATGGCAGCGGGGGAGGACATGGAGTACACATCTCTCCACAGCTAGGACACCTGCCAGACAATGGTGGGGGACCTCAATGCCCAAGGAGATGGGAGGAACCCCCAAGTGACCAGGTAGGACGTGGGGGGAGTGAGGGGGGAGGAGAAGGTGGGGGGCCAGACAGGACTGGTGCCCCTGAGAGGTGGCTGGGAGGGGGCAGGTTTCCCACTCCTGGAGGGACCTTCTGGGGGGCTTAGAGAATCAAGGTGGAGTGTGCCTAGTGTTTCCCCTGCCCAATCAGCTCCAGGAAGCCTGCAGGGCTCCTGGACCAGGTCCTCTGCCCTCCGAGGCACCCTACAGGCTGTGTTGGTCATGGGGCATAGGAAGGAGGCAGTGGGGAGGGAGAAGAGGAGAGGCAGTTGGGAGGGGCCCTCCGGGATCAGAGGACCAGGGGAGGTGTGGAGGGTGTTTTCCCTGCCCACTTGGGACCCGGGAAACTTGCTGAGACCCTGGACCTGGTCCTTCATTCTCTGGGGCTCCCTCCAGCCTTGTGGGTCTTAGGAGTGTGGGAGAGAGGGAGGAGGGGAAAAGAAGAGGAGAGGCAGACTGCAGGGGGGGACCCTCCAGGATCAGAGGATCAGGGGGGAATGCACCTAGCATTTCCCCTGCTCACATGGGTCCAGTGAGCCTGCTGGGGTCCTGGGCCTGGACCTCCACCCTCCAAGGCCAGAGGCACTCCTGGGCTGCTCCTGCTGGAGCCTAAGCTCCTGTTGAGCCTAAGCCCCATTCCTCATGTCCCCAGGGTCTTTTTAAGCCCTGTGGGTCCTAAGCATAGGCCACAACCACAGCCTAAAACCCGTCCCTGCCTAAGCCCTGCCCTTTTCTAGCTTTTTTTTCTCCTCTTTTTTACCTTGTGGTTCTGTTTTACCTTCCGATTGTTGTTTCATTTATATTTTTATTTTTTTTTATTCTTTCTAACATATCTGTTAGTTTTCTAATCCTATTTTATTTTTTATTCTTTGTTATTGTTCTGTTCCTTTTTTTTTTCTCTGCCACCCTGCATGGCTTATGGGATCTTGGTTCTTGAGCCAGGGGTCAGGCCAGAGCTCCTGCGGTAGGAGCTCTGAGTCTGTACCACTGGACAAACAGAGAACCTTGGACCCCAGGGAATATTCATCAGACTGACGTCTCCCGGAGGTCCTCATCTCAGCACTAAGACACAGCTCTACCCAACAGCCTACAAACTCCAGTGCTGGAAGCCTCAGGCCAAACAATCAGTAAGACAGGAACACAAACCCACCCATCAAAAAAAAATAAAAATGACAACAAAAAAATATAACACAGATGAAGGAGCAAGGTAAAAATCTACAAGACCAAATAAATGAAGAGGAAATAGGCAACCTACCTGAATAGAATAATGATAGTAAAGATGATCCAGAATCTCGGAAATTGAATGGAGGCATGGGTTGAGAAAATACAAAAATGTTTAACAAAGATCTAGAAGAACTAAAGAACAAACAAATGGAGATGAACAACACAATAATTGAAATGAAAAATACACTAGAAGGAATCAATAACAGAATAACTGAGGCAGAAAAATGAATAAGTGAGCTGGAAGACAGAATGGTGGAAATAACTGCCAAGGAGCAGAATAAAGAAAAAAGAATGAAAAGAATTGAAGATAATCTCAGAGACCTCTGGGACAACACTAAAAGCACCAACATTCAAATTATAGGGGTTCCAGAAGAAGAAAAGAAAAAGAAATGTTCTGAGAAAATATTCGAAGAGATTAAAGTTGAAAACTTCCTTAACATGGAAAAAGGAAATAGCCACCCAAGTCCAGGAAGTGCAGAGAGTCCCATACAGGATAAACCCTAGGAGAAACACACCAGGACACATATTAATCAAACAAATAAAAATTAAATTCAAAAAAGAAAATTTAAAAGCATCAAGGGAAAAGCAAAAAACAACATGCCATGAAATCCCCATAAAGTTATCGGCTGATTTTTCAGCAGAAACCACAGGCCAGAAGGGAGTGGCAGGATATACTAAAGTGATGAAAGAGAAAAAGCTACGACCAAGATTACTCTACCCAGCAAGGATATCATTTAGATTCGATGGAAAAGCCAAAACCTTTACAGACAAGCAAAAGCTAAGAGAATTCAGCACCACCAAACCAGCTTTACAAAAAATGCTAAAGGCACTTCTCTAGGTGAGAAACACAAGAGAAGAAAAAGACCCACAAAAACAAACCCAAAACAATTAAGAAAATTGTAACAGGAACTTACATATCAATTATAACCTTGAATGTAAATGGATTAAATGCTCCAACCAAAAGACACAAACTGGCTGAATGGATACAAAAACCAGATCCATATATATGCTGTCTACAGAGACCCACTTCAGACCTAGGGACACAGAGAGAATGAAAGTGAAGGGATGGAAAAAGATATTGCATGCAAATGGAAATAAAAAGAAAGCTGGATCTTGCTGTGATTTATGCCATAAGAGTGTTCTTCCTATGTTTTCCTCTGAGAGTTTTATAGTGTCTGGCCTTACATTTAGGTCTTTAATCCATTTTGAGTTTATTTTTGTGTATGGTGTTAGGAAGTGTTCTAATTTCACTCTTTTACATGTAGCTATCCAGTTTTCCCAGCACCACTTATTGAAGAGGTTTTCTTTTCCCCATTGTATATTCCTGCCTCCTTTATCAAAGATAAGTTGACCATATGTGCATGGGTTTATCTCTGGGCTTTCTATCCTGTTCCATTGATCTATATTTCTGTTTTTGGTGGGATAAGTAGGGTGGGAGGGAGACACAAGAGGGAGGGGATATGGGGATATATGTATACGTATAGCTGATTCACTTTGTTATACAGCAGAAACTAACACACCATTGTAAAGCAATTATACTCCAATAAAGATGTTAAAAAAAAAGAAGAAAAAAAAAGAAACCTGGAGTTGAAATACTCATATCAGATAAAATAGACTTTGAAATAAAGACTGTTACAAGAGATAAGGAAGCACACTACATAATAATCAAGGAATCAACCCAAGAAGAAGATATAACAGTTGCAAATATATATGCACGCAACATAGGAGAACCTCAATACATAAGGCAAATGCTAACAACCATAAAAGGTGAAATTGATGGTAACACAATAATACTGGGGGACTTTAACACCCCCCTTACACCAATGGACAGATCATCCAAACAGAAAATAAATAGGGAAAAATAAGCTTTAAATGACACAACAGACCAGATAGATTTAATAGATATTTAAAAGTCATTCCACCCGAAAGTGGCACAATACACTTTCTTCTCAAGTGCACATGGAACATTCTCCAGGATAGAAAACATCCTGGGTCACAAATCAAGCCTCAGAAGATTTAAGAAAATTGAAATCATATCAAGCATCTTTTCTGACCACACACTATGAGATTGGAAATCAGTTATAGGAAAAAAAACAGTAAAAAACACAAATACATGGAGGCTAAACAGTGTGCTACTATATAAACAAGAGATCACTGAAGAAATCAAAAAAGAAATAAAAAATTATATAGAAACAAATGACAGTGAAAACCCAACAACCCAAAACATATGGGACACAGCAAAAGCAGTTCTAAGAGGGAAGTTTATAGCAATTCAGTCTCACCTCAAGGAACAAGAAAAATCTCAAATAAACAATCTAACCTTATGCCTAAAGCAACTAGAGAAAGAAGAACAAAGAAAACCCAAACTCAGTAGAAGGAAAGGAATCATAAAGATCAGAGCAGAAGTAAATGAAATAGAAACAAAGAAAACAATAGCAAAGATCAATAAACCTAAAAGTTGGTTCTTTGAGAATATAAACAAAATTGAGAAACATTTAGCCAGACTCATCAAGAAAAAAAGGGAGAGGATGCATATCAATCAAATTAGAAATGAAAAAGGAGAAATCACAGCTGACACTGCAGAAATACAAGGGATTATAAGAGACTAGTACGAACAACTATATGTCAATAAAATGGACAACCACGAAGAAATGGACAAATTCTTGGAAAGGTACAATTTTCCAAGACTGAAACTGGAAGAATTAGAAAATATAAACAGACCTATCACAATAATGAAATGGAAACTGTAATTAAAAATCTTCCAACAAAGTCCAGGATGAGATGGCTTCACAGGCGAATTCTATCAAACATTTAGAGAAGAGCTAACATCTATCCTTCTCAAACTCTTCCAAAAAGTTGCAGAGGGAGGAACACTCCCAAGTCTGTTTTATGAAGCCACCATCACCCTGATACCAAAACCAGACACAGACACTGCCAAAAAAGAAAATTACAGATCAATATCACTGATGAACATAGATGCAAAAATCCTCAACAAAATACTAGCAAACAGAATGCAACAACACATTAAAGAATCATAAACCATGATCAAGTGGGATTTACCCCAGGAATGCAAAGATTCATCAATATATGAAAATTAATCAATGTGATACAACATATTAACAAATTAAGGTATAAAACCATATGATCATCTCATAGATGCAGAAAAAGCTTTTGACAAAATTCAACACCCATTTATTATAAAAACTCTCCAAAAAATGAGCATAGAGGGAACTTACTTCAACATAATAAAGGCCATATATGACAAACCCACATCAAACATCATACTCAATGGTAAAAACCTGAAAGCTTTTCCACTAAGATCAGGAACAAGACAAGGATGTCCAGTCTCTCCACTCTTATTCAGCATAGTTTTGGAAGGCCTAGCCACAGCAATCAGAGAAGAAAAAGAAATAAAAAGAATACAATTTGGAAAAGAAGAAGTAGAACTACCACTGCTTGCAGAAAACATGATACTATACATAGAAAATCCTAAAGATACCACCAGAAAACTATTAGAACTAATCAATGAATTTTGTAAGGTTACAGGATACAAAATTAATGCACAGATATCTCTTGCATTCCTATACACTAACAATGCAAAATCAGAAAGAGAAATTAAGGAAACAATCCCATTTACCATCACAACAAAAAGAATAAAATACCTAGGAATAAACCTACCTAAGGAGGCAAAAGACTTGTACTCAGAAAACTATAAAACACTGATGAAAGAAATCAAAGATGACATAAACAGATGGAGAAATATACCATGTTCTTGGATTGGAAGAATCAATATTGTGAAAATGATCATGCTACCCAAAGCAATCTACAGGTTAAATGCAATCCCTATCAAACTACCAATGGCATTCTTCACAGAATTAGAATAAAAAATTTCACAATTTGTATGGAAACACAAAAGACTCTGAATCACCAAAGCAGTCTTTTTTTTTTTTTTTTTTTTTTGTCTTCCTGTGACTGGTTTATTTTACTTAGCATAATGTCTTCAAGGTTCATCCATGTTGTTGCATACTGCAGATTTTCTTTTTTAAGTTTGTATAGTATTCCATTGTAAGTTTATACCATATTTTCTTTTTTCTTTTTTTTTTTAACATCTTTATTGGAGTATAATTGCTTTACAATGGTGTGTTAGTTTCTGCTTTATAACAAAGTGAATCAGCTATACATATACATATATCCCCATATCTCTTCCCTCTTGCGTCTCCCTCCCTCCTACCCTCTCTATCTCACCCTTCTAGGTGGTCACAAAGCACCAAGCTGTTCCCTGTGCTATGCGGCTGCTTCCCACTAGCTATCAGTTTTACATTTGGTAGTGTATATATGAACATGTCACTCTCTCACTTTGTCCCAGCTTACCCTGCCCCCTCCCCGTGTACTCAAGTCCATTCTCTAATAGGTCTGCGTCTTTATTCCTGTCCTGCCCCTAGGTTCTTCATGACTTTTTTTTAGATTCCATATATATGTGTTAGCATACAGTATTTGTTTTTCTCCCAAAGCAATCTTGAGAAAGAAAAATGGGGCTGGAGGAATCAGGCTCCCTGACTTCAAACTATACTACAAAGTACAGCAATCTAGACAGTGTGGTACTGGCACAAAAACAGAAATATAGATAAATGGAACAGGATAGAAAGCCCAGAGATAAACCCACACACATATGGTCACTTAATTTATGACAAAGGAGGCAAGAACATACAATGGAGAAAAGGCAGCCTCTTCAAAGTGGTGCTGGGAAAACTGGACAGCTACATGTAAAAGAATGAAATTAGAATACTCCCTAACACCATATACAAAAATAAACTCAAAATGGATTAAAGACCTAAATGTAAGACCAGACACTATAAAACTCTTAGAGGAAAACATAGGAAAAACACTCTTTGACATCAACTACAGCAAGATCTTTTTTGACACACCTCCTAGAGTAATGAAAATAAAAACAAAAATAAACAAATGGGACCTAATGAAACTTAGAAGTTTTTGCATAGCAAAGGAATCCATAAACAAGACAAAAAGACAACCCTTAGAATGGGAGAAAATATTTGTAAATGAAGAAATGGACAAAGGATTATTCTCAAATATATACAAACAGCTCATGGAGCTGAATACCAAAAAAACAAACAACCCAATTAAAATAAGGGCAGAAGACCTAAGTAGACATTTCAATGAAAGAAGACATACAGATGGCCAGGAGGCATGTCAAAAGATGCTCAACATCACTAATTATTAGAGAAATGCAAATCAAAACTACAGTGAGGTATCACCTGACACCGGTCAGAATGGCCATTATCAAAAAATCTACAAACAGTAAATGCTGGAGAGGATGTGGAGAAAAGGGAACCCTTTTGCAGTGTTGGTGGGAATGTAAATTGATACAGCCACTATGGAGAACAGTATGGAGGTTCTTTAATAAACTAAAAATAGAACTACCATATGACACAGCAATCCCACTACTGGGCATATACCCTAAGAAAACCATAGTTCAAAAGGACACATGCACCCCAGTGCTCATTGCAGCACTATTTACAATAGCCAGGACATGGAAACAACCTATATGTCCAATGATAGATGAATGGATATAGAAGATGTGGTACATATATACAATGGAATATTACTCAGCCATAAAAAGGAACGAAATTGGGGCATTTGTAGAGATGTGGATGGACCTAGAGTCTGTCATACAGAGTGAAGTAAGCCAGAAAGAGAAAAACAAATATCATATGTTAATGCATATATGTGGATCTAGAAAAATGGTACAGATTAACCTATTTGTAGGGCAGGAATAAAGACATAAATGTAGATAATGGACATTGGACACAGGGCAGTAAGGGGAGGGTGGGAGGAATTGGGAGATTAGGTTTGACATAAATACACTACAATGTGTAAAATAGATAGCTAGTGGGAATGTGCTGTATAGCACAGGGAGATCAGCTCAGTGCTCTGTGATGACCTAGATGGGTGGGATGGGGGGGGTGGGAGCGAGGTCCAAGAGGGAGGTGATATAGGTATACATATAGCTGATTCACTTCATTGTACAGCAGAAACTAACACAACATTGTAAAGCAATTATACTCCAATAAAAATAAATAAATAAATCCCAGCTTAGCTATTTATTTTCTTTGTGAGATTGGACAAGTTAATAAACTTTCTAAGTCTTTTTTTTTTTTTTTTAGTTTATGATTTTGGATTTACTATGATAGTAAAATTGAAATGATTTGTTGAATGAGAAAGTTAGCCAAGAGATAAAAGTGACAAAGATATAGAAAAAACTGATATATTAGTAAGTTACTGAAAGTCAGTGAAAGATCAAGAACACAGGTGTTTGGATAGTCTTACAGTAGAAAGAAGTAAAAACATTGCCTGAAAGGAGGACACAGCATATCATATGGATCTTGAAAGAAGGAGGTAAGTGTGGATGATGAAGAAACATGGAGAAGGAAAGAAGTGTAGAAGTTAATTACTGGCGCTTCTAGTTTTGCCATTTCTCCTCCGCTGGAAAGAATATTTATTTAAGAATGAAAATATCCACATATTGTTTGTGCATTAATTTTAAACAAATATTATCAGTGAAAAAAATCTATCCAGGTTTGTGTTATCTTTACATAGTAATATTTGTCCTCAATTATTACTAGGGCAAGAAAAAACAAACATCGTGAGTAGAAACAAAGGGCCATTTTCACAGAACTTTCAAATGAGTGTTGCAACACTGTTTTCAATTCAAATCGGTAGAAACTTGAACAAAAAAACCTAAATTTACATTGCAAAATGACATTAAAAGAGCTTATATTTAAGTATATAATGTTTGCTATGTCAAGCTAGTAGCAAGGGATCTTATTTTTTCCTACAGTATTACAAATAATGACTTTTGACATCATAAAAGTAGACAATACAAATGATTTTGTTTGGTTGCTTGCAATATCTCAGTTCACGTAGTCCAAGATTCAACTGTAACACACAGTCCAGTACCTTTAAATAAAAGCAATATTCTGTTAAAAATTGACGTAGCAAAAAATAGTTAAAGCTACCATCAGTTCTTTGGACATGTGCTTCCTAAAAACAAACACACACAAAAAAAAAAAAAGGAAAGGGGGAACAGTTTGAAGCTTAAAATCCTCTGCAACAAAAAAAAGGAGCTAATAGATAATGATAAATACATGAGCTGATTCTAACCGGTTTATGCTGAGCTGGCTTTCTTGCAGAAGTCCTGGGCACCAAGAGAGACAAAAACAAAGATGGATGCTCACAGAGACGGAGGGAGAAGTCACCTTCTCATCCAAGGTGGCAAGGCTGGTCTGGTCATACTGGCAGCTTCTGCTCCCACCTCATTCCATCGTGAACCCTCAGCGTTGGTGCCCCAGCTGAGCTCATTAAGCTCAGAGGTTTGACCCAGGGAGAAATGAAATTCTCATCCTGCTTCTTTGCAGGAGAAGAAAAACAGCTAACTCTGTCTAAGCTCCCATCTTTCATTGCCTGATGACAGAGAAAATGATCTTTATAAACTGAAACAGACATGCAGCCCAAACAATAGGCCTCAGTGACTCTTGGGGACCATCTGTTTCATATGGATTTATTATATTCCAGAATTAAATTTGAGAGTTAAAATTTTTATCAAAATAAACCTGAATTTGTGCCTTATAGTAGCCCTTAAAACAACTTACAGCTGAAGAGAAGATGGTGGAAGAGTAAGATGTGGAGATCATCTTCCTTCCCACAGATACATTAGAAAGACATCTACACGTGGAACTGCTCCCACAGAACACCCACTGAACGCTGGCAGAAAACATCAGACCTCCCAAAAGGCAAGAAACTCCCCACGTACTTGGCCGTGTGGATGAAAGGCTCTTGGTGCTCCAGCCAGGCATCAGGGCTGTGTCTCTGAGGTGGGAGAGCCAACTTCAGGACACTGGTCCACAAGAGACCTCCCAGCTCCACGTAATACCAAACGGTGAAAATCTCTCAGAGATCCCCATCTCAACATCAAGACCCAGCTTCACTCAACGACCAGCAAGCTACAGTGCGGGACACCCTATGCCAAACAACTAGCAAGACAGGAACACAGCCCCATCCATTAGCAGAGAGGTTGCCTAAAATCATAATAAGGCCACAGACACCCCAAAACACACCACCAGACGTGGACGTGCCCACCAGAAATACAAGATCCAGCCTCAACCACCAGAACACAGGCACTAGTCCCCTCCACCAGGAAGCCTACACAACCCACTGAACCAACCTTAGCCACTGGGGACAGATACCAAAAACAACGGGAACCATGAACCAGCAGCCTGTGAAAAGGAGACCCCAAACACAGTAAGATAAGCAAAATGAGATGACAGAAAATCACACAGCAGATGAAGGAGCAGGGTCAAAACACACCACACCTAACAAATGTAGAGGAAATAGGTAGTCTACCTGAAAAAGAATTCAGAATAATGATAGTAAGGGTGATCCAAAATCTTGGAAATAAAATAGACAAAATGCAAGAAACATTTAACAAGGACGTAGAAGAACTAAAGAGGAATCAAGCAATGATGAAAAACACAATAAATGAAATTAAAAATACTCTAGATGGGATCAATAGCAGAATAACTGATGCAGAAGAACGGATAAGTGACCTGGAAGATAAAATGGTATAAATAACTACTGCAGAGCAGAATAAAGAAAAAAGAATGAAAAGAACTGAGGACAGTCTCAGAGACCTGTGGGAAAACATTAAACGCAACAACATTAGAATTATAGGGGTCCCAGAAGAAGAAGAGAAAAAGAAAGGGACTGAGAAAATATTTGAAGAGATTATAGTTGAAAACTTCCCTAATATGGGAAAGGAAATAGTTAATCAAGTCCTGGAAGCACAGAGAGTTCCATACAGGATAAATCCAAGGAGAAACACGCCAAGACACATATTAATCAAACTGTCAAAAATTAAATATAAAGAAAACATATTAAAAGCAGCAAGGGAAAAACAACAAATGGCACATAAGAGAATCCCCATAAGGTTAACAGCTGATCTTTCAGCAGAAACTCTGCAAGCCAGAAGGGAGTGGCAGGATATACTTAAAGTCATGAAGGAGAAAAACCTAAAACCAAGATTAATCTACCCAGCAAGGATCTCATTCAGATGTGATGGAGAAATTAAAACCTTTACAGACAAGCAAAAGCTGAGAGAATTCAGCATCACTAAACCAGATTTACAACAAATGCTAAAGGAACTTCTCTAGGCAAGAAACACAAGAGAAGGAAAACACCTACAATAACAAACACAAAACATTTAAGAAAATGGGAATAGGAACATACATATCGATAATTACCTTAAATGTAAATGGATTAAATGCTCCCACCAAAAGACACAGACTGGCTGAATGGATACAAAAACAAGACCCATATATATGCTGTCTAAAAGAGACCCACTTCAGACCTAGGGACACATACAGACTGAAAGTGAGGGGATGAAAAAAGATATTCCATGCAAATGGAAATCAAAAGAAAGCTGGAATAGCAATTCTCATCTCAGACAAAATAGACTTTAAAATAAAGACTATTACAAGAGACAAAGAAGGACACTATATAATTATCAAGGGATCGATCCAAGAGGAAGGTATAACAATTGTAAATATTTATGCACCCAACATAGGAGCACCTCAATACATAAGGCAAATACTAACAGCCATAAAAGGGGAAATGGACAGCAACACAATCATAGTAGGGGACTTTAACACCCCACTTTCACCAATGGACAGATCATCCAAAATGAAAATAAAAAAGGAAACACAAGCTTTAAATGATACATTAAACAAGATGGACTTAATGGATATTTATAGGACATTCCACCCAAAAACAACAGAATACACATTTTCTCAAGTGCTCATGGAACATTCTCCAAAATAGATCATATCTTGGGTCACAAATCAAGCCTTGGTAAATTTAAGAAAATTGAAATCGTATCAAGTATCTTTTCTGACCACGCTATGAGACTA
Source organism: Balaenoptera ricei (assembly GCF_028023285.1). NCBI lineage: Eukaryota > Metazoa > Chordata > Mammalia > Artiodactyla > Balaenopteridae > Balaenoptera > Balaenoptera ricei. The sequence goes on along the minus strand of NC_082649.1, from coordinate 47,098,106 downwards.
GATATCAATTACAGGAAAAGATCTGTAAAAAATACAAACACATGGAGGCTACACAATACACTACTTGATAACGAAGTGATCACTGAAGAAATCCAAGGGCAAATCAAAAAATACCTAGAAACAAATGACAATGGAGACACAACGACCCAAAACCTATGGGACGCAGCAAAAGCAGTACTAAGAGGGAAGTTTATAGCAATACAAGCCTACTTCAAGAAACAGGAAACATCTCTAATAAACAACCTAACCTTGCACCTGAAGCAATTAGAGAAAGAAGAACAAAAAACCCCCAAAGCTAGCAGAAGGAAAGAAATCATAAAGATCAGATCAGAAATAAATGAAAAAGAAATGAAGGAAACAATAGCAAAAATCAATGAAACTAAAAGCTGGTTCTTTGAGAAGATAAACAAAATTGATAAACCATTAGCCAGACTCATCAAGAGAAAAAGGGAGAAGACTCAAATCAATAGAATTAGAAATGAAAGAGGAGAAGTAACCAATGACACTGCAGAAATACAAAAGATCATGAGAGATTACTACAAACAACTCTATGACAATAAAATGGACAACCTGGAAGAAATGGACAGATTCTTAGAAATGCACAACCTGCAGAGACCTGAACCAGGAAGAAATACAAAATATGAACAGACCAATCACAAGCACTGAAATTGAAACTGTGATTAAAAACCTTCCAACAAACAAAAGCCCAGGACCAGATGGCTTCACAGGCGAATTCTATCAAACATTTAGAGAAGAGCTAACACCAATCCTTCTCAAACTCTTCCAAAATATTGCAGAGGGAGGAACACTCCCCAACTCATTCTACGAGGCCACCATCACCCTGATACCAAAACCAGACAAAGATGTCACAAAGAAAGAAAACTACAGGCCAATATCACTGATGAACATAGATGCAAAAATCCTCAACAAAATACTAGCAAATAGAATCCAACAGCACATTAAAAGGATCATACACCATGATCAAGTGGGGTTTATCCCAGGAATGCAAGGATTCTTCAATATATGCAAATCAATCAACGTGATACACCATATTAACAAATTGAAGGTGAAAAACCATAGGATCATCTCAATAGATGCAGAGAAAGCTTTCAACAAAATTCAACAACCATTTATGATAAAAGCCCTGCAGAAAGTAGGCATAGAGGGAAATTTCCTCAACATAATAAAGGCCATATATGACAAACCCACAGCCAACATTGTCCTCAATGGTGAAATCTGAAACCATTTCCACTAAGATCAGGAACAAGACAAGGTTGCCCACTCTCACCACTATTATTCAACATAGTTTTGGAAGTGTTAGCCACAGCAATCAGAGAAGACAAAGAAATAAAAGGAATCCAAATCAGAAAAGAAGAAGTAAAGCTGTCACTGTTTGCAGATGACACAGTACTATACATAGAGAATCCTAAAGATGCTACCAGAAAACTACTAGAGCTAATCAATGAAGTTGGTAAAGTAGCAGGATACAAAATTAATGCACAGAACTCTCTTGCATTCCTATACACTAATGATGAAAAATCTGAAAGTGAAATTAAGAAAACACTCCCGTTTACCATTGCAACAAAAAGAATAAAATATCTAGGAATAAACCTACCTAAGGAGACAAAAGACCTGTATGCAGAAAATTATAAGACACTGATGAAAGAAATTAAAGATGATACCAACAGATGGAGAGATATACCATGTTCTTGGATTGGGAGAATCAACATTGTGAAAATGACTCTACTACCCAAAGCAATCTACAGATTCAATGCAATCCCTATCAAACTACCACTGACATTTTTCACAGATCTAGAACAAAAAATTTCACAATTTGTATGGAAACACAAAAGACCCCGAATAGCCAAAGCAATCTTGAGAACGAAAAATGGAGCTGGGGGAATCAGGCTCCCTGACTTCAGACTATATTACAAAGCTACAGTAATCAAGACAGTTTGGTACTGGCACAAAAACAGAAATATAGATCAATGGAACAGGATAGAAAGCCCAGGGATAAACCCATGCACATATGGTCACCTTATCTTTGATAAAGGAGGCAAGCATAAACAGTGGAGAAAAGACAGCCTCTTCAATAAGTGGTGCTGGGAAAACTGGACAGGTACATGTAAAAGTATGAAATTAGAACACTCCCTAACACCATATACAAAAATAAACTCAAAATGGATTAAAGACCTAAATGTAAGGCCAGACACTATCAAACTCTTAGAGGAAAACATAGGCAGATCACTCTATGACATAAATCACAGCAAGATTCTTTTTGACCCAACTCCTAGAGAAATGGAAATAAAAACACAAATAAACGAATGGGACCTAATGAAACTTAAAAGCTTTTGCACAGCAAAGGAAACCATAAACAAGACCAAAAGACAACCCTCAGAATGGGAGAAAATATTTGCAAATGAAGCAACTGACAAAGGATTAATCTCCAAGATTTACAAGGAGCTCATGCAGCTCAATAACAAAAAAATGAACAACCCAATCCAAAAATGGGCAGAAGACCTAATAGACATTTCTCCAAAGAAGATATACAGATTGCCAAGAGACACATGAAAGAATGCTCAACATCATTAATCATTAGAGAAATGCAAATCAAAACTACAATGAGATATCATCTCACACCAGTCAGAATGGCCATCATCAAAAAATGTAGAAACAATAAATGCTGGAGAGGGTGTGGAGGAAAGGGAACACTCTTGCACTGTTGGTGGGAATGTAAATTGATAGAGCCACTATGGAGAACAGTATGGAGGTTCCTTAAAAATCTAAAAATAGAACTACCATATGACCCAGCAATCCCACTACTGGGCATATACCCTGAGAAAACCATAATTCAAAAAGAGTCATGTACTAAAATGCTCATTGCAGCTCTATTTACAATAGCCAGGACATGGAAGCAACCTAAGTGTCCATCATCGGATGAATGGATGAAGAAGTGGTGGCACATATATACAATGGAATATTACTCAGCCATAAAAAGAAATGCAATGGAGGTATTTGTAGTGAGGTGGATGGAGTTAGAGTCTGTCATACAGAGTGAAGTAAGTCAGAAAGAGAAAAACAAATACAGTATGCTAACATATATATATGGAATCTAAGAAAAAAAAAAAAAGACCATGAAGTACCTAGTGGCAAGATGGGAATAAAGACACAGACCTACTAGAGAATGGACTTGAGGATATGGGGAGGGGGAGGGGTGAGATGTGACAGGGTGAGAGAGTGGCATGGACATATATACACTACCAAATGTAAAATATGTAGCTAGTGGGAAGCAGCCACATAGCACAGGGAGATCAGCTAGGTGATTTGTGACCACCTAGAGTTGTGGGATGGGGAGGGTGAGAGGGAGGATGATGCAAAAGGGAAGAGATATGGGAACATATGTATATGTATAACTGATTCACTTTGCTATAAAGCAGGAACTAACACAGACACCCCCACAAAAAAGCACTGACCATAAAAAAAAAAAAAAAAAACAGATACATTGGACTACATTATAATTTAAAATATCAGTTCATCAAAAGACATCACTAGTGAAAAGACGAGCTTCAGAATAAGAGAAGATATCTCCAAAACAGTTATCACAAACGGGTTCATATACAGAATACATATATTTTAAAAGCTCATAGAAAGGGAAAAAAGTGAATAGTGTAATGGGAAAAAGTGGACAAAAGACATGAAAAAATGCTTTTCAAAAGGAAATACTCAAATGGTCAATCAACATAAGAAATGGTGCTCAACTTTACAGGTTATTAGGGAAATGCTAATTAAAAACAATTTAAGTACCGATTCACAATTACATGAATGGCTAAAATGAAAAAGACAAGGAAACCAACTCAAATGCACATCTAATCGAATGAATATATAAATTATGGTGTTTTCATACAACAACAGTGAAACAAGGCTACGTGCAACAATGTGTGATTTTCACAAATATAATATTGAACCAAAAAATCCAGTATATACTGCATGATTCCAGTTATATATTAATTACAAAACAAGAAAAAGTCATCTATGTGTTATATAAGGATAGTGGTTAACATTAGAAGGATACTGCCTGTGAAGACCATGAAGGTGTTGGTAATGTTTTATTTTTTGACCTGGATGCTGATTACATGGTATGTTCACTTATAAAAAGAAGTCCTTAAGCTGCACACTTGTATGTGTTGTGCTTTAATTAAATGTATACTTTAAGAAAAATTGCTAAAGAAACCATTTCTATGTTATATTAAATTATTTGGTGGAAGGGTGTTAGAATATGATTTTTTTTAAAAAAGATTAAAAGTAACCCACCCAAAAACAAAAACAAACAAACAAACAAAAAAAAACAACTTACAGTCCAAAATCTCAGGGCATCTGAGTTCTGCTAGTACTAATCACAAGAAATGGTAGTTTTCTTATTTTTAAGGTAAACCAAGCATCTAAACAAGCTTTCACTGGAACTAACCAGTCTCAGTTTAAAATTTTTTTTCTAGCTTACTCTCCCTTACTGCTATTTAAAAACTCTGAAAATAGGTAATAAAATAAATGCACAGGCATCGTTTTGCATGGTTTCTAGCAGGATCCATGTCTTTAAATTTATCTCTTTTCCTATAATGGTGGTTTTCATATGGAAACTATTCACTAAATACTTCTTAAATACATTTATAACACAAAAGAATTGAACCTTTAAAATTTTCATTATTATGTTTAAAATAAAGCAGCAGATTATAGATAGTAAACAAGATCAAGAAGATTAATTTGGCTTTACAAAGATTAATGTTGCTCTCTGATTTTGTAAGCAACCTCATTAATAAATATTTATTGTGTCCTTACTGATGACAGGCCCGGGTCTTGGTACTATGGATTAAACTCTTGCTATTTCCATGCACTCTGCTGGGACAGGATTGACTGCATCTTTCCAAATGAGCCCCACACTTGCATCTTCCTGGGAACAGTATGAATCATTTACAACAGTTAGCACTGAAAAGCACAGTTGATGTGGTAGCATTTATTATAAAACATACTCATTTGAAGTGGTAATTATTCTGCTACCAGGGCACAACCCTTTATAAAATCACTTAAACAGTTTTTTTATGAAGATGGAACTTTAATATTTTCAGCAGCTATCAAGTGCAATGCTTGAGTACCTTTCCTCGTTTGTTTTTCATCATGTATCACTACCCAGAAGCAATCATTAGCTAATTTGCTGATTTATGGTTGCAGTTTATGAGCTTTAAACAGTGCTAAGCCATTTTTCTTTCTTCCTCAGTGCATTGGCAGGTGAAGAATGTCCATCCTTTATATTCTTGGCTGTGTAAAGAAAATTCGCCTCACCCTATGTGTTCTTGGCTTCTATGACATCTGAAACTGCTGCCTTATTACTTTCCTGCTTGATCTTAACCAAAAGCAGTGTTTACCTAGCCACCAATATCAAAGCTGCTAAGGTATTTCGTGCTGCCACCTATGAAAAAACAAGGTCAGAATACCAGGTTAGCATAGGAATCTACCAGCTATTACTTATGCAGTTTTCTAGTGACATACATACTGAAAAGAAAAATTGGTTACTGCTGTGCAGGGGGACAGGGCCTGGCATTCCAGCTGTGTGAGGCATGGTTTCGTTATTCAATGAGACACAAACATTCACATTTAACACTTGTTTTGAATAATGACAGTCTACATTACCTTTGCATGTGTGACCCAAATTTCAGAGTAAAGAGGGGAGAGATTCTGAATGCTTCCTGATATTGACCTGGTGATTGTGTCTTACATGTCTAAAGAGCTGAAAAGACCACAGTGTGAAACAGCATAAGCATGCTTCCAAATTTGCTGACAAAATACACATATTAGCTGGACAATATCAGTGCTGGCAAGGATGCGGGGTAATTGGAACCCGCAGACATTGCTGGTGGGAATATAAAATGGTGCAGCTGCTTTGGAAAACAGTTTGGCAGCTGCTTAAAAGAGTTAAACACAGTTACAATATGACCCAGAATATACCCAGATAATCGAAATCATATGTTCACACAAAAATTTGTACACAGATGTTCATAGCAGCTTTATTCGTAGTATGTGAAAAGTGGAAACAACCCAAATTTCCATCAACTGAAGAATGGATAAACAAATTGTGGTATATCATTACAATGAAATATTGTTCAGACATAAAAAGGAATAAACTACTGATACACAATACAAACAGCATGAACCTTGAAAACACTATACTGAGTGAAAAAGCCAGACACGAAAGGCCACAGATTACATAATTCCATTGTTATGAAATGTTCAGAATCAGCAAATCCATAGAGACAAAAAGTAGATCAGTGTGGGCCAAGGGCCGGGGGAAGAGTGGGTGGAGAGTGACAAATATCAGGCACAGAGTTTCTTTTTGTAGCAAGAAAAATGTTCTGGAATGAGGTTGTGCACAGCTCTGTGAATATACTAACATCCACTGAATCGTCACTTTAAAAGGATGAAAGGTATGGCATTTGTATTATATCTAAAAAAATTCACTTATTATTATTGACATTTCCATGTGATATGCATCTTCTTATTAGACATTATTAGGCCATTATATTCTCCACAAGCAAATAGAAAGCTTATTTGGATGACATTCTTTTAAGAAGAGTTTCAATTATAATAACCACGGTTCTACATTTTTATCAGAAAGCCCAGGATTTATTTTTTAATATATAATTGGTCAGTGTATCTAATTATCATTTGACCTATCACATTTAATATTTTCACTTCTCTTTTCATTGAATGAACCCTTAATTCTCTTTTTTTTTTAAGATTTTTAGAAATTTCATGTAATGTCTGAAACATTTATATTAACATATTTCCATACAAATAACCCAATGAAAGTTTAGTATTAGTTGTTTTGTTTGTTTGTTTTTTTATACTGCAGGTTCTTATTAGGCATCAATTTTATACACATCAGTGTATACATGTCAATCCCAATCGCCCAATGCAGCACACCACCATCCCCACCCCACCGCAGTTTCCCCCCCTTGGTGTCCATATGTCCATTCTCTACATCTGTGTCTCAACTTCTACCCTGCAAACCGGCTCATCTGTACCATTTTTCTAGGTTCCACATACATGCATTAATATACGATATTTGTTTTTCTTTTTCTGACTTACTTCACTCTGTATGACAGTCTCTAGATCCATCCATGTCTCAACAAATGACTCAATTTTGTTCCTTTTTATGGCTGAGTAATATTCCATTGTATATATGTACCACTTCTTCTTTATCCATTCGTCTGTTGATGGGCATTTAGGTTGCTTCCATGACCTGGCTATTGTAAATAGTGCTGCAATGAACATTGGGGTGCATGTGTCTTTTTGAATTACGGTTTTCTCTGGGTATATGCCCAGTACTGGGATTGCTGGGTCATATGGTAATTTTATTTTTAGTTTTTTAAGGAACCTCCATATTGTTCTCCATAGTGGCTGTATCAATTTACATTCCCACCAACAGTGCAAGAGGGTTCCCTTTTCTCCACACCCTCTCCAGCATTTGTTGTTTGTAGATTTTCTGATGATGCCCATTCTAACAGGAGTGAGGTGATACCTCATTGTAGTTTTGATTTGCATTTCTCTAATAATTAGTGATGTTGAGCATCTTTTCATGTGCTTCGTGGCCGTCTGTATGTCTTCTTTGGAGAAATGTCTATTTAGGTCTTCTGCCCATTTTTGGATTGGGGTGTTTGTTTCTTTAATATTGAGCTGAATGAGCTGTATATATATTTTGGAGATTAATCCTTTGTCAGTTGATTCATTTGCAAATATTTTCTCCCATTCTGAGAGTTGTCTTTTCGTCTTGTTTATGGTTTCCTTTGCTGTGCAAAAGCTTTGAAGTTTCATTAGGTCCCATTTGTTTATTTTTGTTTTTATTTCCATTACCCTAGGAGGTGGATCAAAAAAGATCTTGCTGTGATTTATGTCAAAGAGTGTTCTTCTTATGTTTTCCTCTAAGAGTTTTATAGTGTCCAGTCTTATATTTAGGTCTCTAATCCATTTTGAGTTTATTTTTGTGTACGGTGTTAGGGAGTATTCTAATTTCATTCTTTTACATGTAGCTGTCCAGTTTTCCCAGCACCACTTATTGAAGAGACTGTCTTTTCTCCATTGTATATCTTTGCCTCCTTTGTCATAAATTATTTGACCGTACATGCGTGGGTTAATCTCTGGGCTTTCTATCTTTTTCCATTCATCTATGTTTCTGTTTTTGTGCCAGTACCATATTGTCTTGATTACTGTAGCTTTGTAGTATAGTCTGAAGTCAGGGAGTCTGATTCCTCCAGCTCCATTTTTTTCCTTCAAGACTGCTTTGGCTATTCAGGGTCTTTTGTGTCTCCAGACAAATTTTAAGATGATTTGCTCTAGCTCCGTAAAAAATGCCATTGGTAATTTGATAGGGATTGCACTGAATCTGTAGATTGCTTTGGGTAGTATAGTCATTTTCACAATGTTGATTCTTCCAATCCAAGAACATGGTATATCTCTCCATCTGTTGGTATCATCTTTAATTTCTTTCATTAGTGTCTTATAGTTTTCTGCATACAGGTCTTTTGTCTCCCTAGGTAGGTTTATTCCTAGGTATTTTATTCTTTTTGTTGCAATGGTAAATGGGAGTGTTTCCATAATTTCTCTTTCAGATTTTTCATCATTAGTGTATAGGAATGCAAGAGATTTCTGTGCATTAATTTTGTATCCTGCAACTTTACCATATTCATTAATTAGCTCTAGCAGTTTTCTGGTGGCAGTTTTAGGATTCTCTATATATAGTATCATGTCATCCGCAAACAGTGACAGTTTTACTTCTTCTTTTCCAATTTGTATTCCTTTTATTTCTTTTTCTTCTCTGATTGCCATGGCTAGGACTTCCAGAACTATGTTGAATAATAGTGGTGAGAGTGGACATCCTTGTCTCGTTCCTGATCTTAGAGGAAATGCTTTCAGTTTTTCACCACTGAGAATGATGTTTGCTGTGGGTTTGTCATATATGGCCTTTATTATGTTGAGGTAGGTTCCCTCTATGCGCACTTTCTGGAGAATTTTATCATAAATGGGTGTTGAATTTTGTCAAAAGCTTTTTCTGCATCAATTGAGATGATCATATGGTTTTTATTCTTCAATTTGTTAATATGGTGTATCACATTGATTGATTTGCATATATTGAAGAATCCTTGCATCCCTGGGATAAATCCCACTTGATTGTGGTGTATGATCCTTTTAATGTGTTGTTGGATTCTGTTTACTAGTATTTTGTTGAGGATTTTTGCATCTATATTCATCAGTGATATTGGTCTGTAATTTTGTTTTTTTGTAGTGTCTTTGTCTGGTTTTGGTCTCAGGGTGATGGTGGCCTCATAGAATGAGTTTGGGAGTGTTCCTTCCTCTGCAAATTTTTGGAAGAGTTTGAGAAGGATAGGTGTTAGCTCTTCTCTAAATGTTTGATAGAATTCACCTGTGAAGCCATCTGGTCCTGGACTTTTGTTTGTTGAAAGATTTTTAATCACAGTTTCAATTTCATTACTTGTGATTGGTCTGTTCATATTTTCTGTTTCTTCCTGGTTCAGTCTTGGAAGGTTATACCTTTCTAAAAATTTGTCCATTTCTTCCAGGTTGTCCATTTTATTGGCATAAAGTTGCTTGTAGTAGTCTCTTAGGATGCTTTGTATTTCTGCAGTGTCTGTTGTAACTTCTCCTTTTTCATTTCTGATTTTATTGATTTGAGTCCTCTCCCTCTTTTTCTTGATGAGTCTGGCTAATGGTTTATCAATTTTATCTTCTCAAAGAACCAGCTTTTAGTTTTATTGATCTTTGCTATTGTTTTCTTTGTTTCTATTTCATTTATTTCTGCTCTGATCTTTATGATTTCTTTCCTTCTGCTAACTTTGGGTTTTGTTTTTTCTTCTTTCTCTAGTTTCTTTAGGTGTAAGGTTAGATTGTTTACTTGAGATTTTTCTTGTTTCTTTAGGTAGGCTTGTATAGCTATAAACTTCCCTCTTAGAACTGCTTTTGCTGCATCCCATAGGTTTTGGGTCGTCGTGGTTTCATTGTCATTTGTCTCTAGGTATTTTTTGATTTCCTCTTTGATTTCTTCAGTGATCTCTTGGTTATTTAGTAACGTATTGTTTAGCCTCCATGTGTTTGTGTTTTTAACGTTTTTTTTTCCCTGTAATTCATTTCTAATCTCATAGCGTTGTGGTCAGAAAAGATGCTTGATATGATTTCAATTTTCTTAAATTTACTGAGGCTTGATTTGTGACCCAAGATGTGATCTATCCTGGAGAATGTTCCGTGCACACTTGAGAAGAACGTGCAATCTGCTGTTTTTGGATGGAATGTCCTATATATATCAATTAAATCTATCTGGTCTCTTGTGTCATTTAAAGCTTCTGTTTCCTTATTTATTTTCATTGTGGATGATCTGTCCATTGGTGTAAGTGAGGTGTTAAAGTCCCCCACTATTATTGTGTTACTGTCGATTTCCTCTTTTATAGCTGTTAGCAGTTGCCTTATATATTGAGGTGCTCCTATGTTGGGTGCATATATATTTATAATTGTTATATCTTCTTCTTGGATTGATCCCTTGATCATTATGTAGTGTCCTTCCTTGTCTCTTGTAACATTCTTTATTTTAAAGTCTATTTTATCTGATATGAGTATAGCTACTCCAGCTTTCTTTTGATTTCCATTTGCATGGAATATCTTTTTCCATCTCCTCACTTTCAGTCTGTATGTGTCCCTAGGTCTAAAGTGGGTCTCTTGTAGACAGCATATATATGGGTCTTGTTTTTGTATCCATTCAGCCAGTCTATGTCTTTTGGTTGGGGCATTTAATCCATTCACGTTTAAGGTAATTATCGATATGTATGTTCCTATGACCATTTTCTTAATTGTTTTGGGTTTGTTTTTGTAGGTCCTTTTCTTCTCTTGTGTTTCCCACTTATAGAAGTTCCTTTAGCATTTGTTGTAGAGCTGGTTTGGTGATGCTGAATTCTCTTAGCTTTTGCATGTCTGTAAAGCTTTTGATTTCTCCATCAAATCTAAATGAGATCCTTGCCGGGTAGAATAATCTTGGTTGTAGGTTCTTCCCTTTCATCACTTTAAGTATATCATGCCACTCCCTTCTGGCTTGCAGAGTTTCTGCTGAGAAATCAGCTGTTAACCTTATGGGAGTTCCCTTGTATGTTATTTGTTGTTTTTCCCTTGCTGCTTTCAATAATTTTTCTTTGTCTTTAATTTTTGCCACTTTGATTACTATGTGTCTCGGTGTGTTTTTACTTGGGTTTATCCTGTATGGGACTCTCTGCGCTTCCTGGACTTGGGTGGCTATTTCCTTTCCCATGATAGGGAAGTTTTCGACTATAATCTCTTCAAATATTTTCTCTGGTCCTTTCTCTCTCTCTTCTCCTTCTGGGACCCCTTTAATGCGAATGTTGTTGCGTTTAATGTTGTCCCAGAGGTCTCTTTGGCTGTCTTCATTTCTTTTCATTCTTTTTTCTTTAGTCTGTTCCGCAGCAGTAAATTCCACCATTCTGTCTTCCAGGTCACTTATCCATTCTTCTGCCTCAGTTATTCTGCTATTGATTCCTTCTAGTGTAGTTTTCGTTTCAATTATTGTATTGGTCATCTCTGTTTGTTTGTTCTTTAATTCTTCTAGGTCTTTGTTAATCATTTCTTGCATCTTCTCGATCTTTGCCTCCATTCTTATTCCGAGGTCCTGGATCATCTTCACTATCATTATTCTGAATTCTTTTTCTGTAAGGTTGCCTATCTCCACTTCATTTAGTTGTATTTCTGGGGTTTTTTCTTGTTCCTTCATCTGGTACATAGTCCTCTGCCTTTTCATCTTGTCTATCTTTCTGTAACTGTGGTTTTTGGTCCACAGGCTGCAGGATTGTAGTTTTTCTTGCTTCTGCTGTCTGCCCTCTGGTGGTTGAGGCTATCTAAGAGGCTTTATGGGAGGCTCTGGTGGTGGGTAGAGCTGACTGTTGCTGTGGTGGTCAGAGCTCAGTAAAACTTTAATCCACTTGACTGTTGATAGGTGGGGCTGGGTTCCCTCCCTGTTGGTTGTTTTGCCTGAGGCAACCCAACACTGGAGCCTACCTGGGCTCTTTGGTGGGATTAATGGCAGACTCTGGGAGGGCTCAAGCCAAGGAGCACTTCCCAGAATGTCCACTGCCAGTGTCCTTGTCCTCATGGTGAAACAGAGCCACCCCCTGCCTCTGCAGGAGACCCCCCAACACCAGCAGGTAGGTCTGGTTCAGTCTCCCCCAGGGTCACTGCTCCTTCCCCTGGGTCCCGATGCACACACTACTTTGTGTGTGCCCTCCAAGAGTGGGGTCTCTGTTTCCCCCAGTCCTGTCAAAGTCCTGCAATCAATTCCCACTAGGCTTCAAAGTCTGATTCTCTAGGAATTCCTCCTCCCGTTGCCGAACCCCCAGGTTGGGAAGCCTGACGTGGGGCTCAGAACCTTCACTCCAGTGGGTGGACTTCTGTGGTATAAGTGTTCGCCAGTCTGTGAGTCACCCACCCAGCAGTTATGGGATTTGATTTTACTCTGATTGCGCCCCTCCTATCGTCTCACTGTGGCTTCTCCTCTGTCCTTGGATGTGGGGTATCCTCCTTGGTGAAGTCCAGGGTCTTCCTGTCAATGATTGTCCAGCAGCCAGTTGTGATTCTGGTGCTCTCACAAGAGGGAGTGAGAGAATGTCCTTCTACTCCGCCATCTTGGTTAATCCCCTGTCTAATTCTCTTTTTTTAAAAAAATTTCTTTAATGTGTCAATCTTTTCTGTTTCAAATAATGGGAATTAAGCCATTGTTAATATTCACACTGGTTTAAAATCTCAGCTGTTTTTGAATTTCTCCTATTGCCTTTGGGTAAGGGGATGAAGGAAGGGAATGATGCCGTTTCTAATTTGTGATTCTATTTCTAAAAGTCTACTGGATATAGAGTGCTATCCCTCAGACAAAAATAAATAAAGGCTTCAAATCACCATATTTATCAAAATCTTTTCCATGATTTCAGACACTTTATTACCTTTCACTTGGACTATAAAAATGATCTCAACTAGTATCAGCGGACTCTGGCCCCACCCCTCTCATTTATCATCACATTTAATCCTCACCAAAGCACCTTCTGTTACAGTGTTCCTCTCCTCTAAAACCTTCAGTAAATACCACTTTCCTATTGATCCTACTGGTGTTTCAACTCCTCTTCTCACCTTAAATTCTACTAATTCCTGTATGTACCTTACACTCCAGCCAAATAGTTTCCTTCCTATTTTCTATTTTCTCACACATTTTTGCCAGGATCCTTGGATTTCCCACTGCCTGGAACGATTTCACTTCATTTACCCTTACTGATACTCCATCCACTTCTTAAGGCTATAATCAATCACATATAACAGGGAAATCTCCTAAAAGCAGGAAATTTGTCTTGTTCCCTAGTTTAACCTCGGTGACCAGAACATTACCTGCACAAAGTAGAAGTTCAAACAATAAATAAGCAAATAAGTACAAATAAATTTACACTTAAATGAAGGAATGAATAGCTTCTGTATACCTTCCTGATATTCCAATTCTCTCTCCTTCTAAAATCATGTAAAACTTTTTCATTGTACTCAATATCCTGTTGTACATTTATTTGAGTATTTATCTTTATATTCCTTGTCTCTTATTCATTTCTGCATTTTATTATATCTCACCTTAAAGCTTAGTCTCTGTTCAGTCAATACTGGCTGAATTAAATCAATCAACAGAGCCCAATATCCCCACTTTGGAAACTATAGCTGCTTTGCATTTTTCCCTGGCAGGCTGGTTTACATAAATATTACATGCTTAGAAAGAGAAAAAATTTACTTAACAATGAACAAGGAAAATTCTTGGAATTTTAATTATTTAGTTTTTATTTAAAATGATACACATTATGATATTTTTGGGGGAGAAATTTTGAATTTTTATATAATGTGTCTTTTTTTAATTTTTAATTTTTATTTATTTATTTATTTTTGGCCAAGCCACACGGCTTATGGGATCTTAGTTCTCCAACCCAAGATTGAACCTGCGCCCTCGGCAGTGAAAGTTCAGAGTCCTAACCACTGGACCACCAGGGAATTCCCAGAATGTGCCTTTTAAAAATAAGTATGACTGACATATGAGCCCATGTAAATAAAAGTCATTCAAAACACTTGTGGCTTTTAAAGGCAAACATGGATATTAAAAGCGTTTTCCTACTTTACCAATAGTCTGATGTCAAAGATTATCATTTCCCAATTCTGATTCACCTCTGAGATCAGAGTTGATCCCAATGGAATTTTAAAACATTTCTCACTAACTGCTACTGAGAGGTTGTGATGATGGTGGACGTGGGGAGACTAAATCTGAGAAAGCATCTCTATCTACCAATCTCTCAAAGAAACGTAGTATTTCATAGAAGATGTGCACCCTCATTTCCCTACTATTACTTTAATTACCATTTTTAGACAAAGGCAATATAGACCAAATTACAGACTACGGATCAAATTACATTCTGATTGAAGAATATTTTGTATATCAATTTATAAGTCAATTTCTGATATAATAGAGACTCTAAGCCACAGTTGCTACCCTTATTTACCCCAAAGTGGCTACAATTTCCATAGAATAAGTCATATAGACATGTTGCATACATGTGTACTGCCTTCCTGGTTGGTCACAGTGCATGACTGGTGTCTACCTCTTGGCAATGAGGTCAGAAAAACCTGACCTGAGCTGGGGTTTGCTCTATTTTAAATATTTCTCTATTTGAGTATATTTCCATATGAGAAACTAGAGTTAAAACTTTAAAATATTAAGAATAAATTATCTGCAAATACAGTTTTCTCTATCCATTAAGAAGTCCTGTAATAATTACAGAAATTTATAATTCAATTCTGAAAATTAGAAGATACTCCTTATAGGCTTTAAATTGTTGCATGAAGTAATGACTCCAAAAATAAACACTACAGAATCTGGTGGTTCTAAAAATATAAGATAGAGCCCTTGCAGGAAAATATACCTGATAAGCATAATTTATTACATAATAACAGTAAAAGATCTTTTAAATTGCATTTATAATAAATTTTCCTTCAGTGCCTTTTAAAAATAGAAACAAATTTTATAGGTATATCTCATTTTATTGTTTCGCTTTATTGATCTTTCCAGATATTGTGTATTTTACAAATTGAAGGTTTGTGGCAACCCTGCGTTGCATAAGTCTATCAGCACCGTTTTTCCAACAACATTATTTTTTATTTAAGGTCTGTACATTGTTTTCTTAGATAGAATTCTATTGCACACTTCAGAGACTATAATATAAACATAACTTTTATATGTGCTGGGAGACCAAAAATTTCATGTGACTCCCTTTTTTGTGGCATATGCTTTATTGTGGTGTTCAGGAACCAAACCCACAATATTTCTGAGCTGTACCTATATTTTGTTCCAGAAAATGATAGTTATGACAATTCATGTATGATGGTTTTCAGTGTTGTAAAGACAGAGAATAAATAAATTATAAGTATCATAAATTTTCCTGAGAAATGTACTTCTGTCATAAATTTACTGAGCAAAAATTTTATTTTATGTAAAATGTATTGTGGTCATTTAATAAAAACCACAAACATTTACCTACCTGGAGAAAGTGGTTCTAATTTTATTCTGGGTATGCTCAATCGTTTATATAAAATGGTGTAGTATTTGCATATAACCAAGGCACATCCTCCTATATAATTTAAATTATCTCTAGTTTGCTTATAATACCTAATACAATGTAAATGCTACGTAAACAGTTGCCAGTGCATACTAAATTCAAGTTTTCCTTTTTGGAACTTTCTGAAATTACTTTTTTTCAAATATTTTCGATCCTCAGTTGATTGAATCCCCAGAAGAGGAAACTGCAGATAAGGAGGGCTGACTAAAATTTAGAAAACTTGTGATTATAAGCACTTTCTCCTCTCTTTGAAATGTATATAAATCCTTTTGAAGACTAGATAGGCCTTTTGTCAGCTTTATGACCTGAAGATGTCTTTCTCAAAGACTTGGAAGCCATCTCTTTGAAATGTAAGCATCAAGATAGATAACACCCGTACCTCCCAGTTTCTGTTGGGAGGTAGGAGCCTAACTTTGGTAGAGGCCTTGCTCCAGGTTGTAAAACTACTTCCTGTCATAAATATATTTTATATTTTAAATATATTTTTTCTCCTCTGGATAAAGCCAATTAGCCAATACAGATGGTTACCCCAATAACCAGATAAAGTTAGGATGAACTCTGTTTGATGAATGATTCTGTCAAATCCTCTCAATTCAGGACTAGCTATTGTCCATCTTGAAAATGTATGTGGACTGGGTTGTATTGGTTGTACATAAAAGGGTGAGATTACTTTCTGGTTTTATATTCTTTTAGTGGTTTGCCTGTGTTGCACATATCATTCTTGTTTAATGCTTATTCAATAATAAAACTATTTTCTTTCTCTACTACGTTTGTGGAGAGGATTTCTGGATTGGGAGAAGATTTTGCTTTTAATTATATTTCCCCAACAATCTGTAAGTTATTTACATATATAGGTATGTTATTTCAGAGCAATGAATATAATCAATTAATTGTATTTTACAGGTTAGAATATATTTGATAAAATTCTTTAAAAATGATTGCTTCTGCTTAATGTTATAAACTGATGTTATTGTTGTTAAACTGAGAAATCACTGCCTTTCCATAATTGATATTTGTTATATACTTTTGCATTCCTCTTCTCCTTGGTTTCCTCACTGGCACACTTTTGGTAATCTCTAATCCCTTAGCGAAACATCTGTTACCATACTAACTCCTAAAGTTCAGTTTAGAAAGTAATTGCTTACATATCATTATGTGCCTGACTATACACAGGGACTGTGGGTACAAGACAAGGCAAGGTGGTCATGGGGAAGTGGCTTCAGGAAACTGCCTTTTAAACAAGCCTCTTAATTCTGATGCAGGTGATCTGGAGCTCACACTTTACGAAACACCATTTTTGAAACTGACTACCCTGCCTCTATTTCCTTCCACATCCAAACTCCAAAAGCTTAACATATCTATAGAAAATTGCTTAATATATATACAAGTGAACAAGCATGTCACAATATTATAGGTACAACATTGTATAAAACTCCCCATATAGAAATGAAGACAGAAGGAAATCCACCAAAAATTATATACTGAGAGAGATAGAGGTATATTTTCTTTTGACCAGATTCCATGAGTCTCATATATCTTATCTGTTCTTCAATGTCACCTCTTTAAGGAATTTCCCTGATCACCAAGACCTGAAATCCCTGGCCCACTTCAGAATCCTACCATCATTCATTCATATATCT
The DNA here is from genome assembly GCF_028023285.1 of Balaenoptera ricei. Taxonomy (NCBI): domain Eukaryota; kingdom Metazoa; phylum Chordata; class Mammalia; order Artiodactyla; family Balaenopteridae; genus Balaenoptera; species Balaenoptera ricei. The sequence continues at coordinate 47,080,723 of NC_082649.1, read as the reverse complement.
TTTATTGCATTTATTATAATACATTATATACCTATTTGTTTCCTTTTTATACTGTAAACTATTTGCAGACAGGGAAATTTTCTTATTTATATTTTCAGCCTATGTTGAGATGAAAAGTAGACACACATATATAATTTTGAATACTTAAATAAAGGTATCTGCACACAAATTTGCATTTAAGCTTTCGTTGCCAGAAAGATTATTCAAAACTTAGAAAAAAAGCAAAGAGATGGGCAGCATCATCTTTAAATATCACATAGGAGCAACAGCTACCCAAGGATTGTCCAGGGAGGAATTTGGTTCCTCTCACTGTTACTCTTCATTAAAGGTCCCAGACTTTGCTTGTTAATTTGTATTCAATAGATTTCCTCCAGTAGAGATGCAAATTATTTCTGTCTGGTGGAACAGATAACTATAATGATTGATGGCCTGTTAGATACTAACCAGTTTGTATCTAACTAACCATTTGTATGCTATCTTAACATTTCTTCATTAAATTACCTATAAGTACCCTAATTTCCTAAATGCTCCTTGAGCCAAGCACAGTATCACTGCTTCCCTCATTAATTAATGGGTTAAATAGAACCTTTGACACAGATTTCTGTAATATTTGCCTGAGAGTAATGATTTTACCTCTTTGAAAATTGAGCTTTAACAGTAATACTTTTTTCTACTAAAAGAACTATTTCTGTTTTCAAACATCACTTAGAAGTTATTTACATGTTAATAAAATCAGGCTATTTTGAAATAATTTCCTTATAAAAATAAACTAAAAAGTATACAAACTTAAATTTTATTCAAACTAAAAATCTCTTTAATGTGCTCTAAAATAGAGAATTTAGCATCCTTCTTAGGATTACCAATAATGGGCTTATTTTAATCATCAAATTGCCAAGTCTAAGATAACGTACCTGCCCTCAGCGTTGACTTTGGACGTCAATGGCCTGACAAGTAGTGTTCCTCAGAGAAATGAGGTATTTTTTTAAACTAAACCTTTCCCAAAGACACATAAGGAGCTTTCAATGAGATTCATAAAATGTTATTAGTTGGCACATCGTTGTAAATCAACTATACTTCAGCTAAAAAATGCAAATATGAATCATAGACCATGATTATCATCTTCAGAATTTTATAGTGGATAAAGATATCTTAAGCTCCCCCTTGTGCTTAAAGGTTTATTAGAACTAATCTTAACCTTACGGCAGAAACAGGGACCAGCATGCTGCAATGCTTTCGCTGTGGTAGGACCCACGACTCACTGGCTGAGGTGGTAGTGCTGGTACCCACGGGCCATCTTAATGTAAATAAATTTACTAGCATCTCAGTTAACTTAGTCTGTCTGAACTTTGAAAAACAAAAGAATGTTCAGATATGAATGCTTCCTAAAATCAAAGCTCATCAGCAGGGCAGGGTAGGCTTTGTCACCCAGAGACCTCGGTCAAATCTAGGCCTTGACACTTACTAACTCTTCATCCTTGAGTACCATGGAGAGCCTCAGTCTCCTAACAGGAAGGAGGCAGATACAAACCTGCATTTCATATCATCAACTCCCTAGCACAGAGCTCCTGTCAGTCTAGCTTATGCAGTTGCTGAGGGCAGGCTGAGGCAATGCTCCTTAAGGGAGTGTGGGGGCTCTGGAGGGGGGGAGCTAAGAGGACCCAGGACAGCAGGGATGCTTTAGAACTTTGCCCTTCCACCATATCATTGTTGTCACAGCCACCATAGCCAAAGGGTTTTGTTATATCCTCCAGGCCTGTTCTTGTTGGAGAAGGTTGTAAATAACTTGTCTAAGAATCAGAAAATGCTTCCTGAATAGTCCTCTTGCCCTGTCCGCTGGCTACAACATGGTTGAGAACCTCAATGTTCCCTTCCTAGGCTGTTCCGAGAGTCTTCCAGCTGGTCACTCATTTCCATTTTTTCTCTAATCCAGCCTACCTTCAACAATGTTGTTAGGATTAACTATCCATAAAACAAATATTATTTTAACTTCCTTGTCTAGAAACCTCTTCAAGAAAACTGAGCAAAAAGTATCCCCTACTTGCTTTACAATGTAAAACCCATCTTTCAGCATTTGGATATTATAAGCTGAATTGTGTCTCCACAAAATTCATATGTTGAAGTCCTAACCTGGCCCAATACCTCAGAATGTGAATGTTTTTGGAGACAGGGCATTTCAAGAGGTAATTAAGGTGAAACAAGGTCATGTGTGTGACCCTTATCCAATATGACTGGTGATCTTATAAGAAAAGATTAGGACACAGACAACACCCAGATTGAGGGGTGAACATGTGAGGACATGGAGAAGAGGTGACCATCTACAAGCCAAGGAGAGAGGCCTCAGAGAAAGTCAAACCTGCTGACAACTCAGTCTTAGATTTTCAGCCTCCAGAACTGTGAGAAAATAAAATTCCTGTTGTTTAAGCCACCCAGTCTGTGGTATTTTGTTAGGGAAACCCTAAGCAAACTAATACACATGCCTTAAAAAATATTCACTAAGTTTTGTCCCGTATGTACTACTGCATAAATGAATTGGATTGCAGTATGTGTTTGACAGATAGGCAAAGGATATTAATACACAATTTAGTGAAGAAGAACTGAAATTAGTACATAATTGTAAGAAAATATCTACTTTCTGTATTAATCAAAGAAATGTAAATCAGAATAACATTGATTTTGTCACCCATCAAACAAAGATTGTTTTCCTTTTAATTATTTCTGATAATACCCAGTGTGATTAAAGAAGAAGGTCAAATCCATTACTGGTAGAAGTCTTATTTGCTAGAACTTTTATGGAAAGTGATTGAGAAAATTTTATAAAGAGATTTAAAAAAACATAAAATGGACTGTGGCCCAGCAATTCCATTTCTCCTAAATGATTCATGGAAGTAATCTCAGAAATCGAATGTGTGTGTGTGTGTGTGTGTGTGTGTGTGTGTGTATGGGGTTATGTTTACTTTTCTTTATTGAAATATCATTTAGAAAGAAAAATTAAAAGCCACTCACAAATGTGACCATGGTATATTAAGGATCACTTTCATCTTAACTCTGCCTGCCACACCTAATCACTTAAGCAAAAACCTACTGAAATGCCAAGGCCCTGTTCCCTCCATCCTTGTACCCATGCACATGTGCGCACACACACACACAGGCACACACATTTTTGGGGGTACTTATCTGTTAGGATCCTGCCCTTGAGTTGTGAGCTCCTGGCTGTGCCCACATCTTGCCCTGCCGTTGGCCTTTACAGAGCTGGTAGTGTTTGATGGTTTTATGTTCTTTGGCTGTGGGTTCTGCCCTCCTCTATAGATTCAGCCTTCATATCCTCTGCTCCTCAGGCTGTATGTTGTTCCAGTGAGTTCTTACTACAGCCATCTAGTCTATCCCCATATCTGGTCACTGAGTTTGTTGCCTAACAAAGCTATTCTTACAACTTCACACTTTATAACCTTTACATTTACTTCCCATATATTTTAACAACTTATAGCCATTAAAATCTATGTGTTAAGACTATGTAATACCATAGAAAAATAATTTAAAAGTTGCATAAATATAATAACAATTGTGTGACTAAAAGCCTAGTCATTGGAAAAAAAGACTCAAAGGAAATAAACTAAAATAGTAACAATGATTTTTGTCTCCTACCTTCTTTCATCCTGCATCAGTTGGGAATACAAAAATGTCTTGAAAAGCAATGGCTACTCAGGGAACTTCATATACATATATATGTGTATATATATCTCAAATGTAAACCAATATATACACTGATCTATATATCAAATATACATCAAATATATGTGTGTGTATATATATAAATGCTAATTGATATAAATCTGCAGCAACAGTAGCAACACTTCATATTAGCTGAATTTTGTCTGAAAATCCAGTAGGATTAGGTTCAGCGGCAGGAAACATTAAGCCCCAGAGATATTTTAAATATTGCTCTTTTGCCTAAAAGTCAAGGTGGATGGTTTAGGTTTGATGTGGTTTTCTAAATGTCAGCCCCTTCTATTATTGCTGCAGGACTTTGACCCCAAGGTCTACTAGGGGTGGCATCTGCTTCTCTGAGAGCTGGCTGAATGAAATGGAGAAGAAGAGAAAAAAGATCTCATATACTGTCTTAAGAAAGATTTTTAGAAACTCCCATAGAACATTCTATATTGGCCAGAACCTATTCACAGGTCTCCCCCTACCTGCAAGGATGTCCACGGTCCCAGATGGCTATCTCTTCTATGAAACATAGAGAAGAGTTATTGAAAAGAAAACTCAGCATTTCTGGCACAGTCTCAATAATTCTGCAAATTTCAAAATATAATTGTTGAATTCAAGTTGTGGAATTTTCTTCTCTCCATGGCAATTTTACTACCTACTCTAATTTTTCTTCTGCCTCCTTATTCTATTAATATCACCTTTGGCTTATAGCATCTTGATTTGAATTTGTTAATTATTTTAGAATTTTATTCATTTTCTTTTCTCCTTCTTTAAAGTATGCCTTTTGTAACTTAAATATTTGCTCAGAACCAGACATACATGCCTGAGTTTTGGTTGTTGCTGTTTTCTCCTGAAACCTGGGGAAAGCACTTGGTCCACACAGGCACTCAGGACTCTGGGGACAGCATTTCATACATTGTCCCAACCCCCCTTTCCTTTGGTGGGATGTCCCTGAGGTGTCTTCCACGTGGCCCTGTAGAGGGCGCCAGTGAGAATGAGCCACAGTAGTAACCAGTTCGCAACACACCTTTTATGGCTTTGTGTCCTCTTTTCTTTCAATCAGCCTATTCCTTAAATTTTGGTTATTGGGTAAACTACGTGCACCTATATCCTCGTAAATAAACCATCTGTAGCCAACTCCTTGTTTCCAGCTCTGGTTTTGTCAGAACAAAAATTAAGAGCAATATTACCATTCTCGTGTTCAGTCTGAGCTACATCTGAGGTTTCTGTCCACCACCTTCCAGTCTCACTGTCTTTTCCCTTCTCTTGTGTATAGTGAGTTTTTACCCAGTTAATTTTTCCCATCTCTCTCATGTTTGATGTTAAATATTCACTTTGTATTTTAACTCTCCATTTAGCATTTTAATTTCTCTGTGCCTCTCCTTCCTGCCCCTTTATTACACTCATGATCCACGCTGGGATACCTGACACTCATGTTCACACTTTAGTGTCTGATCTTCACCGCTAGTGCGGTGAAGAGCAGATGACGCTGAGTCAACCGAAACCTGGTGGTTGACGTATTGCCCTGCCAATAACAGAGACAAAGCCACCTTCATTTTTACTTCTTTGTGATCGTCATAAAGGGCAGAGGACTGAGTCTGAAGGAAGTTCCCCAATCTTTATAAATCTTTTTAAATGCCTCCTAGTTTTAATTTACCTGAAAATAGAAGTATACTGTGGGGTATGATGAAAAGCCCATGTTACAGTCACTTTATTTTGACAGATAATTGTGAACTATTTCTTATTTTAGAGGTAAGTTTTATTTGGAAGAGTTTCCTTTCCTTCTTATGTTAGAAGATCGATCTAGAAGATTCCTTCCCAGGTTATTGAGTTAGTGTGTTGTTTTGTGAAACCATCATTTTTTTCCTTGTGCTTTTCCCTAGGTGTATACGTGTATTTTCTGCTGATACTTCAAGAGCAGTGACTTTTAAGACTTGCAGGTGCTTGAAGAGGTCCAAGCACACTCCTGGGATTTCTGAGTGAGGCCAGCAGTACAATGCAGTGTTTCTTCATCCTTCTGTGTTTTTGCAGTTCTTCTGTCCATAATATGAGAACAATCATGAGAGGCAATAACCTGGTCTCCTTCAAATATTGTGCTGATGAGCACAGCTCTAATCTTGCTTTGGGACACATTTAATAATACAATTTAGTAATGATAATATTGTCAAATAGACTTTCATTAAGTGACTACCCTTCCTGGAGTTGACTTCCCCACCTTATTTTTCTTTAAGACTCATGGATTCCAGTAACTTTCTAATTATGTCTCTCAGAAATACATGGAAAATGTATGCTAGATGAGTCTTGGATATAATAGCACACTCATTTCAACTTATGAAGTGAAATACATAAATTGACTAAAAAGAATTTGAAAATATAACTTTCACTGTATAGGTTAAAAGAATGATTAAAATTTTCTCTTAAATTTCCATCACTTTTTCATGGTGTCCCTTTTTGTATGTCATCATTTAACTATAACTATAGCTTAAAAATTGTCACAAATGATCAACTAGCATTCATGATAAAGAATAGGCACTCATAGTGAAGAAAGAAAAAAAAAATCAAGGTTGGCATAACAATCTGATTTTCCTCTGGAGCCTGACAGAATCTATAATCAATGTTTCCATGGATAAAGGAAAATACAACCATTTATTACACATTTAAAATAAATAACAATTGAAATTGTCACAGCACCTTTAAGAAAAAGCCATGTTAGTAACATACTGCAGGTAGTTTACCCAATACCAAAGTGAACCCCAGCAACTTATATACATGGAGCTTCCCTTCATAGCTTTTGGAATTGATTGAACAGTATGATCTCATAAACCTCAAGCAGGGCAATGCTGTTGAGATTATAAATCATTTGTGGCAACTCCTGCTCTCTGTAATACTTTGAAATTCTTGGTGTCTGATAACCTCTTTTATTAAAAATAGTACAACATGACATGGAGATTTTACTGTCAGAAAATAGCACACGTCTATGTATATGACAATTCTATTCAACTTGCTAAATGTATTATTTAAATTTATACTATGTTAAGACATTATGACACAGTATGTCATATTTTAATATATCGAATCATATCATACCATATTATATTATAGTTGTATAAATCTGAAAAATTCCAGAGTTGACCAGTACTCATAGGTCAAGTAACATGTACTGACTGTGCAGAATTAAATGCACTCAAGATTGGCATCATGGCATGGGTTTAAATTAGCCATATTGCCAAATAACCAGACTTATTTTGTTGATTTTTCTATCTCTGAAACAACCGAATGCGCACTTTAGAAGCATTTATTCCTACTTGGTATTTTACATTCCCTTAATAGACATTTGTATTTGAGAAACTTAATATTTCACTTCCAAGAATCTTCCTTTCCATTAAAAAAACAAAAAAAGATATGATGTAATACAACAGTTTTGTTTCTTTATAATCTGTAAAGGCTAAATTTACTCATAAGGGAATATAAGATTCAATATTGAGTCTTATTATTTCATTTTCTATTTTTATCAGTTTTGTAAAAATTACTAACTTTGTAATATTATATGTAATGGCTAGTTTCTACATAAGAGCTGTATATTGACCAGATTCTCTAAGAACCTATGCAAGTGACATAATCTATTTGATCAATACTCAACTCATCATATATATTGTAATGTATACTTTTAAAATTATGTATAGATGTGGATAAAGACTTTAAAAAAAGGAAAAATGAAAGTTATTTCCTTCTGGATACTGGATACTATGGATGAGAAATTCAGTAAAAACTTTTTAATATATTAGGCCTAAACATGAGGGACAAAATATATTTTAATATATTTTAAAATTATATAGGTGAGTGGATATGAAAATAAAGGAGCCTCAAATGGTTAGAAAATGTGATTTCAGAAAAGTTAAAAAGCTCTGTGGCCAAAGGTATGGAGGCAACCAAAGTGCCCATCAACAGGTGAATGAATAAAGAAGATGTGGTATATATATGCAATGGAATACTTCTCAGCCATAAAAAATAATGAAATTTTGCCATTTGCAGCCACATGGATGGACTTGGAGGGCATTATGTTGAGTGAAATAAGTCAGACAGAGAAAGGCAAATAGTGTATGACATCACTTATATGTGGAATCTAAAAAAATATAACAAACTAGTGAGCAAAAAATAAAAGATGCAAACTCACAGATATACAGAACAAACCTGATGGTTACCAGTGGGGGAGGGAAGGGGATCAGGGCAATTTAGGGGTAGGGGGGAAAAAGGTTTTATTATGGGATTATATGAAATCATGTGTGTGAAACTTTTGAAAATTGTAAAGCACAAAAGAATTTAAAGACTCTTTCATTCATATTAAAAACAAACAAACAAACCACTATGGCCAAACTTTTTCCTTGGACAATCTACTTACACATGCTGCCTAATGCTTGATTTTTAAAAGCCTGCATGCATGCCTGGGGTAGGAGATATAGTACCTTTTAGGACTAGAAAGGTAAAAATCAGGTAAAAAAACTGAAAAAAATTTAGGACTCCTTTTAGGATGACACATTAGTTGGTAAGTAAGGGAAAAAGAAATCATCTAACAGAGAAAACCAATGCAAATACCTTCCTGAAATGATGTTATCTCTGAGTGAAAGTGAAAAAAAAATTTCCCATTCATATGGGATTTGGGACTATATTCATAATATCAATTGGCCCAAAGCCCTTCAATCCAAAAATTTGGTTAACTCGTCCTGTTTGGGAGTGCTCCCAGAAGCCTGGGAAGCATCTTTGGCCTCAGTGTAGTTCCAAGGGTTCTGAGCTCACACTTCATCAAACGCATGAGAGAACAAGCTATCGTGAGTATGAATCAACACAGACATCAAAGCGCAGATGACCTTCTGAAAGACTTCAGGTATCAGAATTGCAGAAAGGGTGTATGTGTGTTCAATACGTTTACATAGATAGAAGAGGGTAACTGAGAAGTAGAAGGCAATAGAATCTGACTGGATTGAAATATAGAATGTTTATAAGTTAAAGATATAATTATTAAAATAAATCAAATAACATTAAATGAAGTAAACTCAAAGAAATATCTGTGAACTTACACAGATTCATGCAAATGAGAGGAATAAGGGACAATATTTAAGAGCCACAGTAAAAAAGAATGAGAAAATTCCATATATTATAATCAGTGTTTGAAAATGACATAACAAATGGAATAAGAAAAGGACATTTTTGAAATTACAAGAGCTTCTAGAATTGTTGAAAAAATCTAGCCCACAAATTTAGTAAGTCTAAAAAATCTAAAGTAGAATACATAAAAATAAATCCACATTTAGACACTGCAGGGTAAAAACAGTAGTACATCAGAAATGAAGAGAACATCTTAAAAGCAACCAGAGAGAAACAGATTCCTTACCAGTCAAGGCTGACTTCTGAATAACAACTATGGAAGCAAGCTGAATATCTTCAACATAATGAGAGAAAATATTTGGCGACACAGAATTCTATGTCAAGTGAAAGTATCTTTCAGTGAACAAGGGTAAAATGAAAACATTTTAGACAGATTAAAAACTGAGAGAATTACTACTAATAGGCTGACAAAATTAGCTTCTAAAGAATATATTTTAGACAGAAGGAAATTTATCCAAAGAAGGTTTGAGATCAAGAAAACATGAAAAATTCAGAAGTAAACTGAGAAATTACTGGAAAGTAACATAGGATTTGAGAGGGACATTGGAATTAGTTAATTCTGCATTCCTTGTGTTATTCAGGAAGAGTTTTAAAACATTGAGAGACTGCATAGTTTGTTAAGTTAAATGTAATGCACACAGCTCCAAATTTCTAGGCCCAAAGACTCTTCAGACAAATTATTAGAAATAGGAAAAAGTTTTGTAATATTGCTAGAAATTATGTTAATATACAAGATTTAATTAAATTGCTATACAATAAAAAATCATTGAGAATAATTTAAATTTTAAAAATTTAACATGTATTATATAAGCCTAAAAGATAGTAAAGACTAATATAGAAAAACATAAAACTTTTTGAAGGAAATTAGGGCAAAGTTAAATAAATGGAGAGATATGCCACGTACCAAGATAGGAAACTCAATCTCATAAAGATGTTAATTCTTTCCCAAATAATATATCAATCCTACTTATATGAAGGAAAACAGGCTCAAAGGAATCTAAGATGGTCCTGAAGAAGGAACAAGAGGACTTGGATGACTACATGTTAGAACTCAATGAAAAAGTTACGAAAATAAATTGGTGTTGTATAGGCTTGAAGAAAGAAAAATAGGAACCAGAGAACTTGGAAACGGATCTGCCCATACGTATATACAAGCCTGACACATGATAGCGTCAGTATTGCACACATGTAGGCAAAGAACAGACTGCTCAATATATTGCACTGATTTAATTGGTGATCATGAAGGGGAAAAAAACTTCTTCACATACCATACATAAAATCTGTTGCTGGGCAATCAATTTGAAAGAAAAACAATATCATTTTTAAAAGAAACCTTATGGGAAGATTTTTACTATCTCAGAGTAGGAGAAGATTTCTTATATAAAACACAAAAATTATATTCTGTAAAAGGAAAACTAATAAATTCTACCACATTCAAAGAATAACCTATATTCACCAAACATCATAAAAGAAAATGAAAAGATAAACCACAAACTAGGGGATGATTTAAAGAATAAATATAAATGACAAAAGGTTACTAACATATATATAGAGAGAATTCTTACAAATAAATGCAAAAGACAACCCAAGAGAGGCAAAAATCATGCAAACATTACCCAAAAGAGAAAATAGCAAGTCAATAAATATACAAAAATATAACAAATCTCATTAGTAGTCATAAAAATGCAAATTAAAACCATAATAAAATTTGATTTCATTTTTGATTAGCTGGCAAGAATGTGGAGTAATAAGGACTCTAATAATATACTGGGTAATTTATCTCAAAAAGTTGAACGTTCCCTATGCCACAGCTCCAGGAAACAAGCATAAGAATGTTCATAAAAGCAAAAAATGAGAAACTATCCAAATGTTTGTACATGGTAAAATGAATTTTTAAAATTCTGGTATATTCATCAGTGAAAATGAACCTGTATCAATATAAATATAACTTAAAATTAAGAATATGCATAGTCTGTGTATAAAGTTTAAAAAGAAACAAAACTAAACAATACATTTTTTAATACATAAATGAATAAGTGACAAAGGAAAAGCAAGGTGATGATTATCATTCAGTTCAGCCTAGTACATGTGAAGGGGGTATGACTGGATAGAGATGCATGTGGAGCTTGTAATGTTTCATTGTTGTAGTCTCTGTGTTTTATGTGTATTTATTTTATGAATAATATTATTCTTTAAACTACACATTAATGATATAAACTCTTATATGCATAAAAATTTTCACAGAAATAAAGAAAAATAAAAGCAGTTTAGGATAATGGGATTATTGCATTTTTAATTTTTGAAAACTGCCTTTGATTTTATAACGCTGTCTTTATATTAAATACCAGAGGAATTGATTCATTTGTGTGATATTTTTTCAGATAAGAAATAGTGGGGCTTCCCTGGTGGCGCAGTGGTTGAGAATCTGCCTGCCAATGCAGGGGACACGGGTTCGAGCCCTGGTCTGGGAAGATCCCACATGCTGCGGAGCAACTGGGCCCATGAGCCACAACTACTGAGCCTGCGCGTCTGGAGCCTGTGCTCTGCAACAAGAGAGGCCGCGACAGTGAGAGGCCCGCGCACCGCGATGAAGAGTGGCCCCCGCTCGCCGCAACTACAGAAAGCCCTCGCACAGAAACGAGGACCCAACACAGCCAAAAATAAATAAATAAATAAATAAATTTATAAAAAAAAAAAAAAAGAAATAGTAACTAACATTCATTACATGTATACAGGAAACATAACTTTAAAAATAAATGTCTTCACCAAAACTAAATGCTGATAAGTAATATTTTCTAAGAAATCTAATAATTGAACCCTTTTCCACAAAGTGCTTCATTTAAAACATTTGTCAATATCCCATATAAGAATTCATACTGATTAAACAGAATAGCTGGCAGAACAAACAAAAAAGTAGTCTCTAATTTACATCAGGAATTAATTGATGTGATTTAGCCCCCTTCTACCTAAATGTCTATACTTTTTATTTTCCTCCTTCTCCACCCAAACCAGTAATTACTACTAAGAAATACTTTACCTAATCAGTAACTGGTCTGAATATTTGTTCGGTTGCCTCTTTATTATTTATACCTGCACCACAACATTGACCCTGCTAGAGAAAGCGGTGTCTTAGAAGAATATATAGCTCAACACCAGTGACAGGATGGGCACCTCATCTACATGCATCTGAAGATCTCAGGGATGAGAGTCAAACACCCTCTGAACAATCGAAGAAACTTGGTAGAGGGCAGCCTAGATGTATATGGCCCAGCCTTTTCCACCACACCTATCCCCAAGTCAGTCCTAGAGTCCAGTTAGAACTCCTGATGCCACAGTTTAAAAGTCTCTTGGTATTTTTTACATTATTTTATCCCTTCTCTGGGATTTCACATCTCTTTTCAACTGACTGGCTAGATTGATAAAAGTCATTCGTTTAATTGATTTTTTTTATTGACCACTTAGTATTTGCAAGTAGTGTAGGAAATAAATGAGAATAAGCCCTACACTGTCCTCAATGGGGCTTACAATGTAGCAGAAGAGATGTGCAAGTATGTAATTAATTATATTAAAGGCAGATCGAAACAAGCATCACTTTTTAAGGTGCTGGTTAAAGGAATGCTGGTGTGAATTCTGAGTTGAGAACCTGAAAGTTTGAGTAGACTGTGTCATGTGTAGATGTTTGTGTGTGTGTATGTGTGTGTGTGTTTGTGTGTGTGTTTGAAAGGTAGAAAGAATTACATACAGAGTAAATACAGGAGGTGTGAAAATGCATATTGTGTTCTGGGATAGTAAATAGATCGGGCTGAAGCTAGGGTTTATAGAATCAAGATGCAGGGGAAAATGAAGCAGGAAGTCAATCTTACAATGAAATCCCAGATCCAGGGTAAACAAAAACACCTTATCATATAAGCCTGTAACAGGTGCCAATAAGTAAAGTCCTTCCAATCTGTTTCACTCAGACCCCACTCTTGCTTGAAGGTGATGCTCTTCAGAAATTTGCAATCTACACTGTCAGGACTGATTCAGGCTTAACTTTGAGAAATTGGTTGCAATTACATCTCTATAGCTGCCTGTCCTTCACAGACCACAGGGAGCCTTGAACAAGGAACTTTCCACTTTTCCACAAAGTATTACATCTCTCCTTCCATTGAATTGTGTCATGAATATTACATGTGCCATAAAATCAAGCTTCTAACAGGCATCAAGTACAAATATGAATTTTTCACCCTCTCTTGTCAACTTGATAATTTTTTTAATCTCCACGCCCATAATAGATTCTATATTACTTTATTTCTGAAGTCAAACTAGCCTATTTTGTTATAACTCTCCAAATTTAAATTTAACTATAATCATCTTATTGTGCTTATTTATTAGGTTATTATATTCTTTTAAAAATCGTTTGCTGCATGATTCTGTGTTTTCCTGCTGATCCTCTGTTAAGATGGAATAATCTTAAAAGACTCAGGTCTATTCCGCTCAGATTTAAAAAAATGCCAGAAAGGAAGACATTGTTTATTTTTTTGTTTGTACATGTGGAGTACCCTAGAGCAGAAGCAGGTGACAAACAAATGACCAACGTGAAAGATTAGGTTTGTAAGCTGTTCCAATTTCTCACTTTATGGCCTCAGAACTATTACCTTGAAATTCAGTTGTCCCCTCTCTGCCTTACTGATTGCTGAAGTCTCTAAGTGGCCTTAATGTCAAATCTAAGGTTCTAAATTTTATAACAAGATCAATTTCCACAACATTTTTATTGCCAAATACATTTTTTAAAGGATGCATTAAATTTGAGTCTGTCTGAGGTACGATGGCGAACAGGTTCTTTCAGGATAAAACAAGTAGTGCACTTGTGTGAATATTTATCTGACTGCAGCTTACAATACTGGATTATTACAAATGGCAGGGACATAGCACCACCAGTGAGGTGACACAGGAGAATTTATCATCAGGAGTAGGTAGCTTTATAGAATATTGGTATTACTGTACCTACATTCTTCTAAAAAATATTTGGATCGAAGCTCATTTATCATTTAACAAGACACTCACCTGCACAGTGTCTCCATGTCCCCACCTTCAGAAACTCTGCTGAAAATGAGATTTTTTTCTTTAGTGGTATTTAGCTGTTGTTGTGAGCTTTTTGGCAGAGTGCTACATCACACTTGCATCTTTAAAAGGGCAGGAGGGGCTTGAAATGAAATTAATTTTATGCAAACCACCATCTCTGAGAACTGATGGAGTAAATTCTATATGGTTTGATGTAATATCTTACACCTCCTCTTTGGCGTGCAGCTCCTATGAGAACAGGAGTGGCCTCAGGTAATTCACATAAACTAAAACTCCAGGATCTTCTTTTTGCCACCATTGCAGAAATATGTTTCTTGTAAATTTGGTTCTGACATTTGTCATGGGATAAATACAAAATGCATTGGATGCTATACATTAAGCCCATGGGCCAAATCAGACCCGCCACCTATTTTTGTAAGTTTTATTGGAACACAGAAGTCACTCTCACTCATTTATGTGCTGTGCATGGCTGCTTTTGTGCTACAACAGCAAAATTGAGTAGTTGTGACAGATACTGTGTTTCTCGCAACCCAAAAATGGTTACTTTCTGGCCCTTTATAATTAGAGCTTGCTGACCCCTGAGTTGGACCAGCTCTGTTGTGTACTGTCTAGATGTCCCAGTGGTTCTGGCTGAAAGACCTGAAGGAACAGAAAGAAAGGTAGGGAGCCAGAAGGAATGCAAATGCCTAGAAAATACACTGGGATAAAGACAGTTCCACAATCCCTAAACATTGAAATGTTCTCCTCAGAGTAGAATAGAAACAAAATTTAATGGAGGTGATGTGGAAGAGGAAGGGGGTCTTTATTAGTCATCAGAAAGTCTTGGCTTTCCTTCCCTCCCCTTCCTCACCCACATCACTTCCTCCCTCAGACTGAGCCCTGTTCCTCCCCTCAGAGGTCACTGCTCGCCAGCCCACACCACCCCCAGAGGGGCTGCAGAGGCTCTGCAGAGAAGTGACCTCTGACACATAATAAAGATTAAACTACTAAACAGAACTAAACAAAACAGAAAACTCTTTCCCCACTGTTATGCAACCAGAGCAAGGGCTAAAATTGCCTTTGACAGATGGGTGCTCTAAAAAGAATTAGTGTAAAAACCGTGGTGTTATAGTAATGTTATGTTTAAAACATCACTTTAGAAAGTGGTTCAAGCATTTGGCTGAAATGAAATCTGTAGTCATTATAGGACTACATTATATTATTTTACTTATAGTAAAAAGAATGAACATCATTTTTCTTTTCTAAATCTCTTTTCTAAATATCATTTAAAGATTGTGGTTTTCATAAACAACTGTCTAAAATGTGTCCTAACTGAAGCTTTTATCACAATGTAGATAAATTGGAAGGCAAGATTTACAGTAAAAAAGGGTGACAAAAAATAATATTGAGGGTGGGGAAATGGGAAGATGTTGGTCAAAGGGAATAAACTCCCACCTAGAAGATAAATAAGATTTATGGTCACTATAATTAACAATACTGTGTTATATACTTGAAAGCTGTTAAGAAAGTAGATCTTAAATGTTATCACCATACACATAGAAATATTGTAATTATGTGAGAGTATAGAAGTGTTATCTAACCTTATTGTGGTAATTATTTTGCAATATATACTGTATCTAATCATCACATTGTACACCTTATACTTGCATATGTTTTATGGCAATAATATCTCAATAAGGCTGGAAGAGAAACTAATTGCCATATTTATAAATTTTGAAGAGACATTTTCTATAATAAACTATTTTCAAAGTGAAAAAAGGAAAAGAGAAATAATATTGAATAACATTTTATTTTTGGATTACCTAAAATGGTTTGCAAGACTGAAATTCTGGAATTAGTTCCAGAGTTCCTAATTAATTTACTATGTCTTTCATTGTCCCCTCTTTTCTATTCCACTCCTGTTGAGATCATGACATAAAGCTTTTCATGGTGCTTCCTGCCTCTGGTGTCTGCCTGCCTCAGTCCCTGCCGATGTGCACAGCCACATTAATTCTCGGATGTCTCAGAAATGGTCAACCAGTCCCCACTAACAATCAACTTAAATACTACATTTTCTTCCAGGCATTTTTCTCACAACTCATTTTATTATTTTGCTCCAACTCACGATCAAGCCTTCCCTCCTCGCCCCATCCCCCACAAGTCCTTTATTTTATTTGTTCACTATAGTCCAGGTGGATTTACTAGGTGGTTTTTTGAAGTATTTCACTCATTTCTTTTCCATTGGTATCATTTGTAACTAATTTTTCAAATGATTTTTTTTTTTTGCTAGCTTACCCAGAGACATCAGAGCAAGGTGAGGTGGATTGGAGCCAGAAGGTTTGAAATCCCAGCTCTGTTTCTGATTACCTGGATGATGTTGGTCCAGCTACTCAATCTCTCCCTGCATGTAAGCTTTTATTTCTAAGTAATAGTACCTAACTCATAGAGGTGCAAAGAGGGTAACTTGAGTCTATGCATGTAGAGTACTTAGGCAAGCACCTGCTGTGTATTAAGTACTATGTTATAGCTTGGAGAGTATGAGCACTACCCTTGGACTTCTATGAACCCTTGCACTGTTGCTTACTGGCCATGTAACTTTGGGAATACTACTCACCCTCTTTAAACCTTGGTTTCCTCAACTGTAAAATGGGAATAATACCAACCTAATAAGATTGTTGTAAAAATTCAATGTTGAAGATGAAAAATTTTGCGTAGTGTCTGGCTCATAATAAGTACTTAATTATATTAGCTGTTTCTACTATGAGTATCATCATTATTTATTGCCATCATTGGGCTTTTTTGCTACTTTTAATGTGCTATAGTTCCAAAGAACTTGAGGATGTGCCTAACTGCCCTAGTCTTTTCTATCCTACTACTATAAAGTTGAAGATTATTGGTCATGTTCCCCCCTAAATTTTTTAATTTGCACTATATCAAATAGATAGCATTAGAACTAATCAGTTCTTCAAACTTTCTGAGTGGAAGAAAAGCAAATAAAAAATTACAGGTATGTTTAGTTAATGGGATTTCCAGCAGGTGTCATAACTACTTTAAACCCAGTTTGTGAAGTAAGTCAGGAAAATATTAGCATATTTCTCACAATGAAGTCTTGAGTCCACTCTCACAAATTATACTCTGCCCTGAACCTGTGAGTTTTGGGTGTTTTTTTGTCCAGGTGTGTTATCTGTTGCCCTTTTAAAGCCAGAAGCTTTGCCTTTTACATATTCATATCCAAAAAATATGTTAATTTTGAAGACAGAGCTGTCTGGCTCTGCTGTCAGGTGACTGATGGATTTCTCTAATCCTCTGATCCCACAATTCCCTAATGGAAAAGCAAGGATTATACCTCTTACCCTTTATTATTGTTGTGAGATTATGTATCTAAAAGTCCTAAAATACAACAGCTACCTATTAAAGGTAACTATATTTTTTTATCTCTCATTGCCTCTTCCTGTGGAAATTCACATAATATAAAATGGGCATTCAATAAATGATAAGTTAAATTGAATCAAATAGCACAATACATTTTAATAGACTAAGAATTATAAAGATGCTGATAACTGGATTGGTTACATAAATTTAGAATTTTTCTCTCTTGCTTGTTCATTTATTTTATTCATGGTCAAAATCTCATTTGAAAATGAAACACAGTTAATAGCAAGTAAGCTCATAAAATTAAAGTACTTCATCTTCTAATAAAATTAGGAAGTTGGAATTTTATTCTTCAGGCAACAGGGAGAGATTGATGTTTTCTAACAAAGAAGTGACATGATGAATTTAGTATTTTAGGAAAACAAACCTGAATTTAGCATTTAAAACAAAACCAAGAAACAAAAGATGAGTGTATATTTTTTGATGTTCAACTAAATAGAAGGAGACAAATCAGGAGGAACCCTAACTGGGGAGACACTGATGAATGGTTTAGATGTGTGGGTGTAGGAAGAGAGGTAATGTCTGAATGGAAAAGTCCACAAATAGTTGGAGCCTCTCAAACAAGTAGGTCCATAGTGACAGTCAAGGTTTAAGATAGTTTTGGAGATGAAAATTGAAAATGTGATGTTATTATAGCCTTGTAAGGCGCTTAGAATAGAAAAAGGGGAATACAGCTAGATGAAACTTGGTAGTTTAGGAAGAAATTTTAATGGAGATTCTTTTAATGGAGGAAGGGGCTTTGGTAGATTTAGTTTGGAATGATATTTGCTGCCTAAGTTACGTATGAAAACTATCATACAATATGGTTTCATTTAAAGGGAAATAGTTTCCCATCTTCAATAATGAAGAGAAATTACCTTATTTCAAATAATGAGATTATTATAAGTTATTGCAAAGAACATTTGTAGCTTCCCCAGTAAAAGCCTTTAGCTCATATGACAAAAAATAATCACAAAAATCTGTAACTGATGGAAAGATTTAGCAGCCACTATTTTCCACTGAATGGAGAATCCATAATGGAAGATAGCCAAAATATGGACAAGGACTTAATGCAATGTAACCATTCCTATTTGGAATATAATAGGAATGGTTACATTGGAAAAATGTTACATCCAAAAAACCATTATTTGGAAAAGCCATTGATAATCAAACTACCCATGCAAGTCATATTTAGTTAAGTTTTCTTTGACAGAAAATTATGAGAGAGGTATTGGCAAAACACATAAAACAATGCTTTTCAACCAGCAAAAAGAAAAGAAATAATAATTTTGGGATTCTTAGGTAAAGAAAAAAGCAAAAGAAAAAATAATTTTGGGATTCTTAGGTATGCGTAGGTATTTGTCACCCTATACTGGGTCTTAATTTTTCAGTGGGCATATAATAGGCAAACTCATAATCAACTCAGAAGAAAAAAATGATATAGAAACTATTAACTTGTACCCAGATCAGCCTTTTAAGAACATACTTATAGAAATAAAGTAATGCTCAACTCACTTTCATTATTAATCCTTAGGCCATGCTGTATATAAACCATAGATAAAAAAACATAATATATACTAATAATGTAAAAAGCAAGAGAATGGTAGATCTCCTTAAGGCTGAGGTGGCAGTTTTTGCTCTCTTCCCCCTTGTCTATAGCAGACACTACAAAAAGATCACAGCTGCAGAGCCTGGAGGAAACTTCAGAATACATTGTGATATAATATTTTCCATCAGCTAAAATTCACCTTAAAAAAGCTTCAGAGAGAAAACCTATGTTCATCCTTGTAAGTGTTAAAAAAGACCTTAGTCATCATGGTAATTATAAGGTACAGGTTTGGATACAATCTAAGTGTGTGGCCAACAGGAGAAACTGCATCTGTTCTAAAATGGCTTAGTCAAGTAAAACATGATGCTAGAAGAAGGATGGCTTAATCAAGCTTCAACTTTAGAAGAAAAATACACACAATTTTAAAAGACAGCATCTTATATTATTTGGGCACATAATTTAATATTTTAATAGTTTTTAAATACCGCTAACTTTCTATGAACATTTGAACCACAGTAGTATTATGCCCATTCTATAGTTTCAAAAAGTATTTCATTACCCTTACATGTTTTGGTTATTGTAAATATTAGTTACATTTCACAAAACAAAATCCTACAACGCATTCTGGTAAATTAGTCTCTGCTAAGAAGAGACTTGAGCATGAAACTTAAATAAGAACATTTAATGGAATACAAATATCAATCTAGAAACTCTAATAAAAATCTCCCTTCGCTGGGTGAAGGCTCTTAGCTTTTACACAGAAAACCACCACATGTGGCACCCCTCGAAATGCATTATAGATCAGGCTCATAATCTTTCCTTCCACAAAAATGGCACAAGAATTGATTTCAATTATCATTTAATACTTATTTCCATCTCCTGTCAAAAAAATGTTCCATACACATGAAACTGAAGGTTGGCAGCCTGAATTCATTTATGGAACTTTTAAGGACTATTGAATTACAGTGAATTTTCTAGTTCTCTCATTGTTACTGGAAGGATGCCTCAGAGTCTGAAATATATGGTAGGATGTGCTACAGTGCCAACAGGCTTAGTAAGACCGATGGGAAGAAAAGCTTCTCAACAATTTGTCAAAATGAATTTTATAAATTAGGTTAACATGACTGATTATACATGACCAGCACCTCTCCTGTAGAACTGAGCTGACATCTCTCTTTGCTTTGTTTGCCCCCATACGAGTCCCTGTCTGGGTATGAACTGTTGGAAAAACCACAAGGTAATTTAAAAATAAATTAGACCTATGTCTTTCGAAACTAGAAACTATTTTGCGTGTCTGAGGGTTTTGTTTTTGGTTGGTTCGTTTGTTTTCATGCTATACCAACACATAAGATGCAAGAGAGTATTTATGATGTTGTCAGTATGTTTTCATACAGTGTGATGTTCTGGTGGGCACTTCCAGAAGTTGTGTGCCTTTACTTGCACATTCAATTCTCCCACAAAACTTTTGTTAAAAGGACAGAATTTCCACAAAGGAACAGCATACTTATCAACAGTACCAGCATGGTTGTAACTAAGGACAGCAGAACAGACTTGCGGTACTAGAAACTAAGGTTACACAGTTCTTTCTTTAAGCAATACCCCACTGGACCCCTCCAGCCCTATATATACACTTTCCTATAAATGTTCCCATTGTTTTCCTCTACGGGATCCAGAGTTTATGGGTTTGAAGATTATATAATTTTGCATTCTATCTTTAAGAAAAAGGTTACAAAATTATTAATATAAGTTAAGCATGAGAGTGAATATTTATTTTGAAAGAGAAAAGCAATCATGACCAATTGCAAAATTTTAAAAGCTGAAAATACTACAAATATCACAAATTCCAGAGAATAATATAGTATTTTTATTAACTGCCTGATACACCCCTAAAGAACTTTTCCCTACTTTTTGAAGCACAGTTTTTTATCACCTCTAATATGACAGTGATTTTATAATATCTTCTATAGAGAGGTGAAGAAATTCAGTTTTTTCCCTCTAGCATGGTTGATAGAAAAACATTGTTAACACTGATAGTTTTGAAACATTTCTTTCAGTTTCACATCTCATTGCTGGTTAGTTATAGACTGTTAGAATTGTCACATTTGGGGAAGCCCCTATCAAATTTCTTTCACAGTTGACCTAAATGACATAGAAGAGTTTTTGACAGAACATTTCCAGCCCAAAACCATTCAGTTCTGGTTCCTCCAACACTAAGCACGCGTCCCAGCACCAGTGCCGAGGGCACAACTAAACAGCAGACTCAGATCTCCATCCATGAATACATCGGATGAGCCGGGAAGAGTATCCCCGGAGTTACTTCTACAACGCAATGTTAGCGGTACCTAACTCATACAAGTAAAACTAGTCGACTAAACCCAAACTTAAAGAATCTCCAACACAAACTCCACTTGGCACGCTCTCACAAACAGCCTTATCCACTCCAACACGACCCCACCCGTGGGAAAGTGTGACAGGTAGGCAAGTGATCGCAACTGATAGCACGTAAAACACCTTACTTTTGCAACAAAGGAACATGACTGTGTGAGCACTTCCCCGCGCCTGGAAGGTCAGTGCTTCCAGCACAGCCCTCCCTCTTCCTGTCCCCCGCGCACCCACCCCCACACGACACACCTCTGCCTGAGCCTGGGCTTCCTGTCCCTACTCCTCCCTCATCCACTTGACAGCAGACCTTAGTGTTTCCATTTTCAGTGTTACCTTTGCCTTGATTCTTCCAGTCACTTTCCTGTGCTCATTGCCAAGGCCACCTCTCACTAAGTTTCACCATTGTCGTCGAATCCCTAAATCCACCCTAACCAACTGAGAATTATAAAATTCCCCCAAACCTTAGTTTATCCTCTGCTTAAAAACCTTCAGGTGGCCCTTTATTATACAATCAGTGGCATTATAACCTCAGCCTTCGAGCTCATCTGTAACCTCAATCATTTCCCCTGCTATTTTAAATGAACTCTCTTTCCCCAAATTATCTTCCTGTATTCTTTGGGTTTGCTTTGAAAAGTCCCTCTTCTTGCCTTCCCCTTTATCATTCCTTTTTGCATGGAGCATCCTTCTTCTTCTCTCTACTTCTCAAAGTAATACTTATTCATCTTGGCCTGCTGTTGTTTTGCTTACCGTCTTAGAGGTTTTTCTAAATACCCATAGTTGTGAAAATAATTATCTTTGCTGGAGAAGGTATAGTCTCTATTTGACACAATATATGCTATGTTGTACCTTCATTCAGTTATTGTTTATGTAGAATGTGTATATGTATGGAACTGTGCATGTGTATAACATCTTTCCAACAATATCATAGGTTTATTTGCTATTACCAAGCACATTACTTAGAACTGCAAACATAAGATAAATGTAAGAAACAGTTTCTTCTCCCACTTACACGATTTAGACACATCCGATAGTGTCTAAATCTTGTAAGTGGGAGAAGATAAGAGTGACAATTAATTATAATAGAGTAAGATAAGAGCCCCACACAGCAATTACATATTATATGTTAATTGTTAGACTCTTTGACCCTCCCACTAGACACCATGCTTTTGAAAGTAGAGGCAGCGTCTCTTTAATCACAGTTTTTATTTTTCCGGCACCTAGTTTCTAGATGTATTGAGTTCTCTATAGTTATAGATGCTCGTGTAGGGGCTGGGAGATGTCCTAAATATTGCTGAGGGGATTCAAACACTGACTGATGATCTGGATTTAAGGTATGAAGTACAAATGACCTGTATACATGTGTTTGAGTTCTTTGTGAGACAAGTACTATGTAGAATATAAAACTGGGTACAAGCCTCAATCTACTACAACTGGTTGGTAGTGTTATCATGAGATTAGCGACGGGAACCTAGTAGGTATTCAAAACTTTAAGTTTACTTTACATATTATCCACTGATAGAGCTTTATATTTTGTTGTGTGGGAGCTTTTTTAAAATATCTTCCCCAACTCTACTTCAATCATGATGATGGAGCTGAAAAAAGTAAATGTACTCTTCTTAGCAGAAAGTCAGTGAAGAGAAGCTTTAAAACACTTAAAGTCTGGATTAGGACATGTAACAAACTAAACTTCACATTTTTTAAAAGATTCAACTAACGCTAAAGATGGTTTTAAACAGCAGTCTCATTGACGGTGAGCTGCTTTAGGTCGGGCAAGCAGCCACGAGAAGATCTGATCACCTGTAGACAGTCCACGTGGTCAGAGCCTCAGCAGGGAAGGAAGAAAAGTCTGAAGAGTAAATTGCCCCGTAGTGTCATTTATAATAAAGGGAATCTTGTCTAAGTAATTTTATCTGAAAGTTAAGAACCCCTTGATATTTTCACAATCAACTCAGCATGGTGCTGTTATTTTGCTACTGAGACACTTAAACATTTGTTTTTCTTACCCCTTACAGAGGAATGAATTGTTTAAAATTAGAGCAGAGAGCAGTGGCCCTAGTGTTCATCTGGGTTTGGATGGTGACTTCAAAGACTGCTGTCAGAACTTACCAGCCACATGTCCAACTTTGTATGTACTTATTGGATTGTTTATAGAAAAAAATTAAAATATGACAGGTTTTAATAAAATAAGGCATAAGTTTTTAAAAGACAGTATCTACTTTTTCCTGTTACCAACAGTATGTTATTGTAGGTATATTTAGGATCTCTGTCAAGTTCATAATATTTTTCTCCTTCTCTAGAAGCTAATGCCTCTGCATATGGTCCTTGGGGCTGGGTACCCAGGAACCATGCTTATGTTGTGTGAATGTCACGCCTACACCACCCACATCACTGGTAGCTGATGAGTCTGTAGATCCCAGATCTGATTTCTAGAGACTCCTGCTCTACAGTCATAGACACCTGGCAAGCCCGAATGAACACAATTCTCCCACCTGGGGATCCAG
This sequence comes from Balaenoptera ricei, assembly GCF_028023285.1. NCBI lineage: Eukaryota > Metazoa > Chordata > Mammalia > Artiodactyla > Balaenopteridae > Balaenoptera > Balaenoptera ricei. The sequence continues at coordinate 47,056,966 of NC_082649.1, read as the reverse complement.
ATTAGGGCTGAGAGATGGCCAGCCAGTCAGTATCTGTAGGAGAGGAGAACTGGACTTGGATGTGTAAACTTGGCAGCACCACATGCTGAGTCATGTTGATCAGCGAAGCCAAATATCCAGTCTGTATGTTAAAGTGGAATGAAACCATATGCAAAAACCCAGAGAGGAAATGTGGGGAGGGATGCTAGTGCCTCAGTTTAGCTATTTCTTAAGGCCTGATGGCATTCCTATTACTGGACTTCATGATGCCTAATAAAGGAAATTTTTACATGTTGAGATGTGGGGAAGTCATTCTGGCTTACACATGAGTTAACTTGAATTATATTCTAACTAGAACAGCCTGTTTGTGGCCTATCAAACATACATTGTATATCTGCTTTTATTATTAAAGAAAAGGGTGCACTGACCAGAAGTAAAGAATGTCCATGTTAAAAATAAAGACTAAATGCCTCCCTTCCTGGGACGCCAGTGCTGGTCCTCCTTTAATGATAAGACTCCCTTCCCAGGTGCCAGGGCCATATTGACTTGCTGTGTACATGCTGATCTGTTTTTCTGAAACCTTGAAGGAAAGTATCCCTGACTTGTTTGATGTTCTTTGCTCTGACAATGCATAAAACTGTGCTGAAAACCCTGCTTCTCTGGAGCAGTTTCTCAGAGTAATCTGGGAAGCTGGCTTCTGGGTTATAGTCCTGTTTGGCTCAAATAAAACTCTTTTCTATTCCTGTTATAGATTGTTTATTGATTTTCATTGACAGAGCTCCCACCCCCAGGTTTGTTTACTTATTTATTTACTGCTAAAAGAAGATGACCTAGCTTCTCCTATTTGCAAATAATGATGCCCAATTAATTCACAAAAAGTAGCTAAATGTCTGTGACTTCAATGGGTCCATAGCCTATCCCAGGGAGAAATTTAAGAGTATAATACATGATGAAATTTTGTGTAATAGTTATTTCTTATTGACAGTCTATAATGTTCGGGGTACTTATGCATGCTTATGTTTTAAGTGCTTATGGATGCTTATTTCTAACATTCATTGAAGTCTTGTGAGGCTGAAATGATTATCGCCATTATATAGAAGAGGAAATCCAAGCAGCAGAGTGTTATAAATTACACAGCTAGTGACACATTTCAAACTGTGGGGTGCTGCTTTCTGTTTCGAAAGTCAGGTGGTGTCCACCCAGCAACACAACAGACTTTCCTGAAGGCCAAACTTTCCACCCCCCCGTCTGCGTCACTCTGTACTCATTTCAACAAATAGCACCTCAGTTTTACCTGGTTGTTCAGTCCAAGGTTCAGTTTAACCTTCGCTTCACAAAAACTTCACAAAATTATCTTTTACTCTTTTCTTTTTTCCTACCTCCTCCATCTATCCCATCATCAAATCCTACTAGATCATTTCCACTGTTCACTCAGAATAGACCTCTTCTTACCCCTCTAAGGCTCGTTTTGTCGATGGGGATACCGCCAGTCTCCTTATTTCAATTCTTGTGCCCACCTTACCACATATTCTGTTCTCTGCAATGTATGCAGAAGAAACCTTTTAAAAAATAAATCTGCTCATGTCACTTTCCTGCTCCAAACTCTCCAATAGCAACATGAATTGGCCTGTCCATCCCTTGACCTCATCTGGTCCCCCTCACACACTCTCTCCAGCCCTGATGTCTTCCTTGCTGATCCCCAAACACTTCAAGCATGTCCCTCCTCAGTGATTTTCTGCTTGCTGTTTCCTTAACCAGGGATGCCTTTGTAAAGAGGCAGCCCCTTGGCCTAGATTCTACCTTTAGTTAGACACTTGCTGGAGCCTCTAAGTCAGAAAGACCTTCCCTAGCAGCGCTTTTGATAGTGGTGCCCTCCTGCCACCTCCCTCTGGAGCCCTTATCTCTACCTAATGTTACTTTATTCATTTCTTTATATATATTTGTTCCTGTCTTCTCCCACTAAAATGTAAGCATTATGAAAGTAAATATTTGATCTGTTTTGTTCACAGCTACATCTCTAGGACCATCAGAGCAGTGCCTGAAATAAGATAGAGGCTCAGTAAAGGACTGAGTGAATGAATTAAAGGGATTGGATACTTTAAATCTAAGTTTTAAAAATCAGATTTACATGGCTTTACATTTTCTTTTACTTACTATAAGAACCATGCTCCTCTTAAATTTTCCCATTCAGAATATACCCTTTTTCAGAATATACCCATACTTCCATAAACTCTTTATTCCTTTGTAGCTTACTGTTTTTTGCCTTGCAGTCCTTGATCTATTCATTATAAATTGGAATGCATGTGAAAGATTACAATGTTTTTGGAGCTACATGAAAAACTACAATGTTTTCCCAATCTTGTTCTTTTTCACTGTGCCCTATAAGCCCTGTAAATTCTTTGATCAATAACAATGTTGACTGCTATTTCTCTCTCTTTTAATTTTTGAAATAAAGATTTGACTGTTTAGGCTTCTGTTTGGAAGACAAATACACCATACTGGTAAAGCACATAAAGATGGTAGACCTAGTTCCTCAGAGATAAAAAACAAAAAGAAAAACGAAAAACAATCCCACCATCCCTGTTGTGGATTATTCATTCATTCATTTAACAAGCACTTATTTCCTACACGTACGTCTCACGAAGAGATGGTAGAACCAGGACCAGGATCTGTGTTTTCAGATCTGAGGCCTTGTTCAGAGGGTAGAATATGTTTTCTGCTGCAGATGTTGCAATTTTCAGACTAAGATTTTAAATACTGATACCTGATGTTGTACAAGATATGTGAGATAAACATGTTCCCCCTTTTCCCACAGAAATGGATTTTTAAACTTTTTTTTTTTTTTTTTTTTTATCAAACGGGAATAAACTTGTATTAAACATATACAACACCAGGGTCACAAAACGGGAGTTAGCACTGAAATATAAACTAGAAGCATGAAACCAAACTCACGTGTGGTTCAGAAATTATCGACTGGAGATTTTCCAAGGGAGAAGAAAGGATTTTTTTGCATGAGACTTGAAAAATGTAGATAGGAGCAAATACACAAATGCATGAAGTTAAAACAGGCCATTTCCGTGTTTTTACGACTTGTGCTATCCTGAGATTCTGTCGCGCAAGTTTTCCATATTTGATAAAAAGGCGACACGCCCTGGACACAACCGGCCTATCCTCTCGTGGACCCTAACCTTGGTCTTGGAACTTACCGCCTCACTGCTGATCATTTTACAGAGGCCATGATTTTCAGATACACAGACGTGCGTACGAAGTAGACGCGAACAGCATCAGCCTTTCAGGTTTACTAGCAGCTTTGAGGTTTTGGCGACCCGGAAGCATTTCGGCTCAGAATGTGAATTTTTCGCGACGCTAAGTACACGTGGGGGACCGCGCGGCGGACCGAGTTTTGTCGATTCCTCGCTGGGCTCGGCCCTGGAGCCAACGAGTCCGGACGCGGCGAGGCCTCTCGGCCGTCCTTCGGGGGCCGCAGCGCACCGCCCGCCTGGGAACCTGGGCCACCGAGCACGAGTCGGGGAGAACCGGGGCCGGGAACTGCGGCCGCCGCCACCCAGGACGGGCCGGGAGCCGGAACCGCCCAGCACGGGCCGGGAAGGCCGGAGGGACGGCCGGTCGGCTGGCGTCCGCGGGGCGCGCTGGACCAGGGTGGAGGCCCCAACTACATGAGGATGTTGTGCGCCTCCATGCTCCGAGCGCACCACCGCCACCCGCAGCGGCGACGACGGCATGGCGGCTGCCGCACAGTCCGCGACTCCCGCTGCCCGACTCCCACCCAGCCGCGCCGCTTCCGCGCGAGCAAGATTAAACTTAATATTTTTTCTTCACTCTTACAGATATGTCAGTGTTTCATATTTAATCAGTAACATTCCTAAAAACTAACATGCTTTAAGCATTAATGTGTTCTTAGTGACACCTATCAACCATTTTCACTTTAAGATTACCTTTTCCTTGGTTATTAACCAGTCCATAAAACATTTATATGTTTTGAATGCACAGAATGTGACAGTAACTGTCCTTGAAGAGTTTATATTAGTAATCATTCACAGAGGACATTTGAGAGGACAGCATGTCTATGGATGGTTGAATGAAACAAACACCTAGATTAGGGGACGGGCACCCTGGAGAGGTTAAAGGCAAAATGAATCTGTTTCATATAGGACAATGATCTGGCTTGCATCAATTCAATTGAACATTTAGAGTGGACTTAGTATGGTTGTACAAGTGAATAGAAAACTGCCCCTTTTTACAATTTTCACAATCTAGTAGGAGAAATGGATACAGACACGAGAATATATGACCAGTGGAAAGCTAACAACCTGGATGAAAGAGGTCAAAAGGAGGATAATGTGATACAGAGGACTGGAAAGGGAGGAGGTGCTTAGAGACACTGCACTTCTGTTCATTCTATATTTTTTGAGTTCTGAATTCTTACCTGCCAATTCCATATCTTTCATATAGTGAGAGAGTAGGATATTTAAATGAAAAACCAACCACATGGCCTTAAATTATTAACAAAATTTATAATATAATCACATTATATTTGTCAAATACTTCTGAGTTATGTTAATCTTTATCATGTCCCAGGGTAATCGTCTAAATACATGACTATTCACATTATGTTCATAATTATTTCCATTTTGAAATTGATTGAGTCTTCTAAAGATAAGAAAACCTCAGGATAGTTTGTTTCTTAAAATCTAAGCTATTTAACTGATACTAACAACAATGATGGCACCTGTACGATGAAAACTTTTCTCAAAATGCCCTCATTTAAATGCACTGCTAAATTCTGTTGCAAATGACATTTGTTTTCTGCAGCAAACATTATCTGCTATATTCTGGTATATGAATGTCTTTGAAGTTTAGCTTATTCCCCAACAAACTTAACTCCTCCTAATAACTGATTTCTCAAGAGTACTTACATACTCTTCATACCCCTCGTGGGCTGGAGGAGGGGGTGCCCTGTATCCTGGCACAGTGGGTGAACCCCGTGCTCGTGGGGTAGGGACGCCTCTCGCTACAGGGGGCACTGGAAGAGCACCACGGGTCACAGTGGTCCCTCGAGGGGTGAGAACGCCTCGTCCAGGTGGTGGGGGAGGAGGAATGGCACCCCCACGGCCCCTAGGAGAAACAGGTCACATACAGATGAGGAACAAGTGATGAGAGCAGGCAAAGCTCTCATCTTACAGCTTCTATACAATGGGAAGAAAACCACATTTATTTCTGCATGTCTGAGTGTTGTGAGTGTGTGTGTTTAATGGAGATTCTTTAGGGTATATAGCATTTTGACCTCCACAGAATAAGTTTTGTAAATATCGGTTATGACTTAGTTATCATAAAAACCATGTAAAATAATTTGATATTTTCTTTTATAGCACTAAAAATTCAAAGCAAAGCAAACAGAAATCAACCCACTCTGATTTTTATTCCAAATTTACCAAAAAAGTCTCAAATGAGAGCAGTGTCTAGTACATGACTCACTGTACCATCCATAGCTGCTAATTGTCAATGTCTCCTCCATGCTGGAGGTTATTGACAGTGATGGGCAATTTTTCACTTACAAAAAAAAAAAAATCTGTCAGCACTTCGATAAAATGTGGAACTCTAACCATCATGATATCATTCTGCTTATAGTAGCTTAAGTTTGAGGTCATTGTCACTGATTTATCATTATACGTGTAACTCCCTGAACTGGTACAGTCCCTGATATAATTTATTTCCTATGGTAACTATGGTGCTAGTGAAATACATGAGGGCTGTGCAATAAAAATAACACACTGAGTACTTGGTACTGCAGTGCTTGACACAAAAGTAACTTGTACTAAAAGTGTAAGATCAAATGGTTGCAGTAAACTCTTATGGTATTCTGAGGCCTTTGGAAAGGTTGAGTGTTTGTCTAAAGTTTTTGGGCAAAAGCATGGTTATTTCACTTTTTATTATGTCTGAAAGTTTGGCCTCTAGAAAGCACTGCTTTCAGCAAGAACGCTAAAGCTTTGGGGGAAATAATGATCACGGGATGTGAACCATCACACTGTTTGGCTGCACCCACAGATGGGGTTGTAGGTTATGCTTTCTGCTATGAGGAGCAGTCAGCTGGCTCTTGCAGAAAATGAGCTTGACGAGTGAACAATAAGAATGCTGGTAAAGCTTTTAAAATTTTTAAATAGATTATAGAGCTGATGAATAGAGAAATCATTAGAGAACTTACTGTGAGTCTAATGTACAGAGAATGCTCTCCTGCACTGGGAGACCTTAGAAGGCCCAGTGCCCACTTCAAGCACAATATAACTGAGACCACAATATTCTACATTAGCATGATAATATAAAAGTTGATCTATAAGATGGATATAAAGAGTAATTTTACCTTCACTGGACCTCCAAGCACCTTATATACAGGGTGTGCATACATCCAGGTTTGCCCAGAATAGTTCAGAATTACAACTGTTGTCCTAGTTTAGCATTTTAATACTTTCAAAAGTGTCCCTGTGTGGGTGGTAAATTATATGTCACCTTACTTTAAACTATATTCACAAGTTATATCCATACCACTGAATAATCACAGGTAAGTGTTATAACTCCCTGAGCCTAAGGTAGATTATTTTTCTAATGGGTAAAATAAGATCTCTGAATCTATAGCAATTCTTCCTGCTTTAAAATTATATCATGCTCAAATCAAATCTAATTTCTCATCCCATTCCTTCGTAAACTGTCTCCCAGACAGAGCCCTGGAAAATCTGTCTCTTGAATCTGACTCATTACCTCCTACACATTACATCCCTTCCCTGGAATATTAACCCTATATCTCTCTTCAACTCAAGTCCTCAATTCAACTCAAGATTCACATCACCTATTTAGAACATAGTGTCCCTGGCTGAATCCACACTACAATGTTCTTTCCTTTATTTTTCTGACTTCTTGAAAGTTTTCTATCCTTAATTCTTCACCTCCTGCTCATTCCTGAATCAAATGCAATCTAGTTATTGCTTTCTCCTCTTTATTGAAAATACTCTTGACTGGTATCACCAGAAGCCCACTGGTTTCTAAATCCACTGGAAATCAGTCCCCATTCCACTGTAACTGTTATATTTATCACTATGGGTTGCTATCTGGAAAATGCCTAACTTTTATGACTCTGCTTTTCTCCATATTTCTTCCTCCCTCCTTTATATTCTTCAGGCTCATTCACTGACATCTACTTCTGGGCCCTCCTTGGAATGTGGCTATCCCCATTTTCTGCCCCCCACCCTCCTTCTGTGCCTCACAGTGCACCCCTGCAGTCTCTAACTCTGATGGCTGTTATCTCTTTCCTTCCTACCACACACCATACCCTGGATCATGTCTCCTTAACTGGTCTGCATGTTAGAGTCACCTAAAGACCTTTGAAAACCTCCAGACTCCAGACCATACCCCAGGCCGATCAAGTCACAGTCTCTAGCAGCAGTGAGCTTTCAGTGACTCCAATGTGCAGACCAGTTTGGGAACCACTGCCTTACATGTGTCATCTAACTTAAAAATCTTGACAACCTTGTCATGTAGCCATTTCTAAGCTATTTTAAAGGTTGAGAACCATGTCACGGAAAGTACAAGTCACCTTCCCAAGGTCACACTGGCAATCCATAGACCTAGGATTAATTATATTCTTCATTAAATTTGGTCCTTCACCTAATTTTAGTGGATGATGTCATTAATCTCTAACCAGGGCAGACATCAGAGAGTTATACTGTCTAGGACCACTCTCTTGTCTCCAACATCTAATTGGGCACTAATTTGTATAAATTCTAATTTCTAATCTAGTCCTTTATCTCTCTAACACTCCAAGTGGTATTCATTTCCGGGTTGGATAATGAACTTGTATTATCCCTGGCTTCCTTGCCACACACCTCTCTGTCTTTCTTGCTTTGTTCTAATTCTTCTCTATCGCTCACAGTGGTGACTGAGTAGTCTTTCTTGGAAACAAATATGATTAGTCCCCTCTTTAACAAGATCCATTAGATTCTATCTACGTATTAGTTCTCATTGTAGTAAACAAAACCTTCACAATCTGCCTCAAATGTTTTATTTTCCACTGTTTACTCTCATTCAACATGTAGCAGTGATGTGTGTGAAGATCTTAATTCTTCAATTACGTAATATAAATTATTATAATATATAGAGGTAATGCTTTGTTTTCTGGTATGCATTATTATTGGAAGATTAGATAGTTTTCATAAATATGCTTGTTGAAACATAAATTCCTTTAATTAAAGAAATTTTCAACAAATTAAAGTTTTAAAAATATACCAGGTACTGTTCTTTTTGAATTTAAGTGTAACTGAATAACTTTAAAAAGTCACAATTTCATAAATATGTACAAATCAGCATCCATTAACCCATGTGTTCAAGAACTTTCTGATCAATATGATCTTCTGTTTTGTGAAGCTATTTTCTTATTCTTATTTAATTGCAGATATATTTCATCATGTGGTTTGAAACAGAAGACAACAGAGTTCTGCTACATTTACTTTTATTAATGTTAATACATTAATTACATCAAGATAGCATTGAAAGTGAGGTTTAATTTTCAATATTAATTTTTTTTAACATATGCAATATCAGATTGTATGATATATGGAATGTTAAAAAGCAAAAGCTTTCAATCAAATTTTTCTTCTAAGATATTTAAAAATCTAGATCATAATGCACTATTCTTTATTAAATAATTAAAGAGATTAATATTTTACATTAAAACTTCATGAAATTGAAATCTTATATGGTCCACTCAAATATGACAAATGTATTATTACCTTAAGGAACACCAATAACAAAACAAAGTCCTTTAATATGATGATTTTGTAGTCTCAAAAGCAGGTTAATGCATTATTTTTTTAAATGGTCCCTATTCCAAAGAATATAGAATAGAAAAAACTTGTTGCCTCTATAGTCATTCAATACATACTTAGGTTACACCATATAAAACTGCCAAAATTATCATTTTTTGAACTACAAAAGTGACAATTTCATTATTAAAACCCTATGATTTAATCAATTTAAGATTGCCTGCAATGATGTCATTTCACAACCCATCATGATGAAGTTAATATAAATGTTTTGTAAAAGGCTGATTCCATTAAAAAAGTCCATAAAAAATGTTATGTCACATTAATTTTTAGCAATAAACTAATGTTGCTAGGTAGCATTAGAAAGCTCATATAAAAAAAATTTTTAAAGAAAAAAATGTGAAAAAAATCACTGACACATTTTCAGAAGTTCTTCCTTTAATCAAAGTAATTTCTATAATTGCCACATTTTACCTTTAGATAATCAATTATTTCCTTGATATTTTATTTGGAAATTGATCATTCTTAACTTCTTTTCTGATAGTGTAAAATTTTTTGAGGTGTCTGTGACTTAAATGTTAAAAACAGTAATGTTTTGAAAGGTGGTGAAAATATTTGGGGAGTAATTTTAAAAACAAATTGAATCCACAAAGTATCTTAGAATCTCTTAAGATGGTTTCTATGCAATATATGAAATAGTATTCTAAATCTAAGCCATTTAGAGATTTGAAGGCCAACTATAACAGGATAAAGAGAATGACAGAATTACACAGTCTGCGTGTGAAGGCTGGGAGTATTTTTCACTTTACCTCTTTGCAAAACAATGCTTTCTGTTGAAAGCTTGGCAAATGTAGAATCCTACAAAACAAATTCTGTTGCAGAAAAATTCCAATTTCTTTGCAAATTGAACAATATCAAATAAAATCTTCTCTGATGACATTGCAGAGTCAAATATAACTAAGCTTTAAATATTCTTACTATCATCCATGTAAGAAATGTACTTCTGGCTTTCTGGCCTGGTGGTGTGTATATATATGTATATATATTATGTGTGTGTGTATATATATAATACACACACACATAATATATATATAATCTACTTATCTATATAAATATCTATATATCTACCTACCTACATATATCTATCATTATCCTCATCTATCTGTCTACCTATCTGGCAAGACTGTATCAATTCATGGGCCATTTAAGGCATAGATAATATTTGTAATTTTCTCTTCATTCAAGGTCATCCTGGTTCAAAGATGCATACGATTGAATCATCTGCATGCCCTAATCCTGGGGACAAAACCAAAAAGTAGAAACTCTTAGGTTTGCTCCTCTTATTTTCTTAGGAAGTTGTTAAGAGCTCAAACTCTGAAGTCTAGAGTCAGACTGCCTGTGTGTCCTCAGGCATATTGCTTACATATTTATCAGTTGCTCACCTGTAAATAATGCTTAACCCTACTATGGAGGACTTGATGAGTTAATAATTTATATAAAGCTCTTACGAGCTATATAAGCATCTATTGTTATTGCTTTTGTGGTGGTGGTGGTTATTGTTGCTGATATTGTTGTTGTTTATTCCTAGCTGTGATCATGACACAGAACAGGCCAGCAAAGTATTGCCATCCTTATTGGCTGTTAATTTATTTAAAGTAAGAACAAATGTACCTTGAAGGAGTTGTGGGAGCTATTCTGATCCCTCTGCCTCTAATACCTCTGCCACGACCAGAGTCCTCTGAGCCATTTAAGTAAGATAATTCACGTAGTTGTTCTTGACGAATTTCATCATTGTAGTCCTAGAAGAAAAAAACATGACCTGATGAGCTAAATGGAGCATGGATTTCTTAGAACTGAACAAACACAGTAAGAAAGGAAATTTTTCACTTATTTTCTGGTATACAAAAATCTAAAATGAGGTAAAAGTAAATATACTTTAAGTTCCTAGTTTTATACAGAGAACCTGAAGTTGCTTCTTTTACCAAGGAAGTACTCAGCAGGAAATCAGATGAGATTTGCCGGGATATCACTTTATATGTTAGCTAGAAAAGGAAAGATAACAATATAGAACAAGATCTTGGAAGGTACCAAGGTCATGGTTGTTAATAAGAGGATTACTGAAAAACAACTTTACTGGTGTAAGTATGTGTAGATTGTTAATGACTGCATAATACTCAAATAGTCCCTGATGCATAAACTGAAAAGGGGCAATCCCAAGGACCAAAGTAGATACTGTGTTAAAATAATTAAAAAGTGCGAATAAATATCAGTTTCAGACAACTGGGAAGCTATGCAATCCAACTAAAAAACTTGAGGGGCAATGTTTAAAAATAAATAATTTTCTGTGTGTTCTAGCATTGGGCTGATGGAGAATGATAGCCATAGCAGAAGACAAACTTCACAGTAACAGCCAGAGATTTGGTCAAAGTCAAAGAGACGATCTCTATCCTTCATCAGTGGAAATGTATCAGTCATTTCAATAGGACCAAAGAGTGGATCTGAGTCACTGAAGATGAATGCTATCTTCAAAAAACAGGTGTCAGTCTTACCTGTTTCTCTTTTTACTAACACACACATGAATGCACACACACACACCCTGGTAGAACAGTACAAAACTGAGTAATTGGTATTTTTGCCTAATGGGCAATCCAAGTAAATTCTTTTTCAGTAAAGATGTGTTTATGTGAAAGCCATGAGCTGTCTAGGAGTTGAGACGAGAAATATTTGTAGAAATATCTGGGTTAACATAAATGATGTCTGAGGTCTGGTAGTGGACACTTGAGCCAGGTTAGCTCTGCACTTGTGAGTTATAGTAACAGCACATGGAAACCGTGCACTCACCTGCAGAGCCCAGTCTAGAAGATGGAGGGGATGCTCCAGCCTACAAGCATTTCTAAAGCAAAGCTTTACCTCGTGGTCCAAAAACTGTTCACAAGCAAAAGTACTAGTCACTCCAAAGCACTTACTTTTTATTTTTAACATGTTGCTTTCACATTTATCGTGTTCCGCACCTGATTATAGTGGTAATGGGCTCAAGACAGTTGATTGACAGAAGAGCTATAGTAGAAAATGATACTTTTTAACAATTACTCAATTTATACCTCTTAATTTTCACATTCAAGCAACAACCAAACTGAAGAATAAGCATGTCTACTATTTTATTAGGTACAGGGAATGTGATGAATTGCTACTTCTGACTGAACTGAGCAGCCGCCATCAAAATGAAAAATTAATTCCATAATTTTCCCATGTAATATTCCTAATTTGAAAGCAGATCTTTGCAGCTTCTTATCTAAGAAAAATCTATGGACTCCCAAAGGTCTTTATGAATTATAAAAAGAGATAGATTCTCATTTTTGGCAACATTGAGGGTTGAGATATAAATTAACAAATAGCAGATTAATTCATACATGTAAAATTTACTTTAGAGAATATCTTTATGCCAGAATTAGAAAATATATTATTGTGGATATTAACATGAATATTTGACACTACAGATTAAGTTAGTTCTTACTGTAAGCAAAACACTACTGTTAGTATATAATCAAGTTTCTTATGAGCTCAGCTAGATATACTCTGTTTTAAGAACTGGATCATCTTCCAGGGTTGTGGTGGTGAAGTGAATGCAGAGCTCTAAATGCAGGTGTAACTGACTTAGAATATGAGTTGCTCTGTTCTGAAATCATATTGCTCCCAAGGGCATGGTACCCAAGAGCAACTCCCAGTCAATGACCAAATGTGGTTGAAATGCTAAAATAGGCCCATTCTTGGGGGTCACAGTTCTCCTCTGCCTGTGCCTCAAGGATTCCTAGACAGCTGGGATGAATTTCCCTTTAATACCATTGCTTCTGGGCTGTCTATGACTTCTCTTTCCTTTGGCTCAGATATTCTAGTGTGAAGGCTCTCCAGTCTTCCTTGGCTCCCTCCTTATTTTATTTATTTATTTATTTAGTTTTTTGTCACAGGATCATTTTTCCTAATGAACTCCTTGCATGTTTAATCTCAATTAATCCTGTTTCTGGGAGGACCCAAACTAACACACAGAATGTTGACAAAATCAAGTTCCTAAAATTACAAGCTGAGAGCTTTTGTAAATCCATTGATGTTAATGCTGGTGGAACCTATTCTGTTCAACATACTTTATACTCTGATTAATTGGAGTATTTGCCATTCTTTTACTTTAAAATGGTTACATACAGATTAAACATGGAACTGATTACTGACTAGCAAAAAGGGTAGTAATCAATGTTTATTTTAAGAAAGTAAATTGTATGTTGCCCAATTTTCTAAATCACTTCACTTAATAAACATGTATGAAAGAGTCAGACATAGAGTGAACAAACACAAGGCATGTTTTGGGCTTTGGCTGACATAGATGAATTGTGGAAAGAGGGAGAAGGCTGGCTAGTGTGTACATGTGTGTGGTGAAGTGAGAGAGAGAAAGAGAGGTTGGGCAACCACAAGCTGTTCAAGAGTGCCTTAGTGGAAGTTATACTGTATGACTTGGGAAGGTAGGAATAAAAGAAGTTTTAAATGCAGAAATGGCTAGAAGTATAATGACACCATTAACCAAAGAAAGAAAGGAATGAAAAAAGTTTAGAGGTAGAGAATTTATATTTTGTCTTGATAATCTTAAGTTTAAAATGCCAAGGAGACATTAAAGTTTATCTTAGAAATTCCAATCTAGGTCAGGGGAGTAAATCTGAATGTCATTTGCACACACTTGTGATAAATGAAACATGGAGATTGCCTAAGAGAATAGTAAAATAATGTAGTGACAAACATTTTCTAATCATACTTCATACTTTTAATGCAAATTTATATCACTGAAGAAAATCAGTTGACTTATTACAATATTATGATCATTAAATGACCAGGTCTTTAATAAACTCAAGTTTTTCTGATTAGACAACTAAAAAATATATACCACTGTATTTATAGTAATGAAGAATCTAACTGTCTCAAATAAATACAAAAGAATTTTAAATGCCCAAATGTAGAAATACTGAAACTCTAAGTATTCTCTAGACTGAGTACATCCTGTGTATTATTTTTATGATATAAATATAATTTTCTTAACCCCCAAATTTTTAATTGCATATTATATGCTTATATCCAGCTCTTCATTAAGCACAGATCTAACTTTGAATTAATCTTTCATCACTAGGACATGAGTCCAGATGAAACTCGAACATCCTGTTGAACATTTAATTGTGGCATATGTTGCTGATGCTTCAGTTACATAGAATCTTAAAAATACTCGTAAACAAAATATTCCAAGATTGCCTTGTAAATGTGATCTTATTAGAAATATAATACAGCCTGAGTTGGAGACTAGATGGTGGAGTAGAATGACTTGAGCTCACCTCCTCTCAAGAAAACACCAACATCACAACTAAATGCTGAACAACCATTGACAAAGAAGACTGGAACCTACCAAAAAAAGATATTCTACATCCAAAAACAAAGAAGAAGCCACAATGAGATGGTAGGAGAGGCACATGTGCAATATAATCAAATCCAATATCCACTGGGTGGGTGATTCACAAACTGAAAAATAATTATATCACAGAGGTTCTCCCACAGTAGTGAGCATTCTGAGCCCCACATCAGGCTCCCCAGCCTGGGGGTCTGGCATTAGGAGAAGGAGCTCCCAGAGCATTTGGCTTTGAAGGCCAGCAGGGCTTGATCTCAGGAGCTCCACCGGAATTGTGGAAACAGGGACTCCACTCTTGGAGGGCCCACACAAGTTCTCGTGCACACTACCCAGGGAAAAAGCAGTGAATTCATAGGAACCTGGGCCAGATCTACCTGCTGGTCTTGAAGGGTCTCCTGGGGAGGTGGGGGGAGCAGCTGTGGCTCACTGTAGGAACAAGGACACTAGTGGCAGAGGTGCCAGGGAGTACTAATTGGCATGAGCCCTTCTGGAGGCTGCCATTTTGATGCCAAGATCTGGACTCACCCAACAGACTGTAGGCTCCAGTCCTGGGATGCCTCAGGCCAAACAACCAACAGGGCAGAAACACAGCCCCACCCATCATCAGACAGGCTGCTGAAAGTCTTACTGATCCCACAGCTGCCTGTAAACACACCACTTGACACAGCCCTGCCCACCAGAGGGACAAGACCCAGCTCCACTCACCAGTGGGCAGGTACAAGTGAGTGGAGGAAGGAAGGAAGCCTTCACAAGCATCTAGACCAGCCTCACCCACCAGGGGCGGATAGCAGAAGCAAGAGAAACTAGAGCCCTGCATCCTGTGGAACAGAGACCATGAACACAGGCAAAATGAGACAGCAGAGAAATATGTTCCAGACGAAGGAACAAAATAAAACCCCAGAAGAACAACTAAATGAAATGGAGATAGGCAATTACCTGAAAAATAATTCAGAGTAATGAAAGCAAAGATGACCCAAGATCTTGGAAAAAGAATGGTGGCACAGACTGAGAAGATGAAGAAATGTTTAAAAAAGACCTAGAGGATATAAAGAACAAACAGTGTTGAAGAATACAATAACTGGGACTTCCCTGGTGGTGCAGTGGTTAAGAATCCGCCTGTAAATGCAGGGGACGTGGGTTCAAGCCCTGGTCCAGGAAGATCCCACATGCCATGGAGCAACTAAGTATGTGTGCCACAACTACTGAGCCTACATTCTAGAGCCTGCATGCCACCACTACTGAAACTCACATGCCTAGAGTCCACGCTCCACAACAAGAGAAGCCACTGCAATGAGAAGCCCACGTGCCGCAATGAAGAGTAACCCCCACTTGCCGCAACTAGAGAAAGCCCACATGCAGCAGTGAAGACCCAATGCAGCCAAAGATAAATAAATAAATAAACATTTTAAAAAAACAATACAATAACTGAAATGAAATATACACTAGAAGGAATCAGTAGCAGAATAAATGAGGCAGAAGAGCAGATAAGTGACTTGGAAGACAGAATGGTGGAATTCACTGCTACAGAACAGAATAAAGAAAAAAGAATGAAAAGAAATGGAGACAGCCTAAGAGACCTCTGGGACAACATTAAATGCAACAACACTTGCATTGTAGGGGTCCCAGAAGGAGAAGAGAGAGAAAAAAGACCTGAGAAAATATTTGAAGAGATTATAGTCAAAAACTTCCCTAACATGGGAAAGGAAATAGTCAATCAGGTCCGGGAAGCGCAGAGAGTCCCATACAGGATAAACACAAGGAGGAACACACCAAGACACATATTAATCAAATTGACAAAAATTAAAGACAAAGAGAAAATATTAAAAGCAACAAGGGAAAAGTAATAAATAACATACAAGGGTTATCAGCTGATTGTTCAGCAGAAACTCTGCAGGCCAGAGAGGAGTGGCATGATATATTTAAAGTGATGAAAGGGAAAAACCTACAACCAAGAATACTCGACCCAGCAAGGCTTTTGTTCAGATTTGATGGAGAAATCAAAAGCTTTACAATGAACAAAAGTTAAGAGAATTCAGCACCACCAAACAAGCTTTACAACAAATCCTAAAGGAAATTCTCTAAGCTGAAAAGAAAAGGCCACAACTAGAATCAAGAAAATTATGAATAGGAAAACTCACCAGTAAAGGCAAATATAAAGTAAAGGTAGGAAATCAACCATACACAAATATGATATCAAAACCAGCAATAGTGAGAAAAGGAGAGTACAAATTCAGGATATTGGAAATCATTGGAAATTAAGAGACCAGCAACTTATAACAATTTTGTAAAGCAATCTTTTATATATACTGTTATATAAAAACCTTATGGAAACTGCAAACCAAAAAACTACAATAGATACACACAGAAAAAAAGAAAAAAGGCAACCTAAACACAACACTAAAGATAGTCATCAAATCACAAGAGAAGAGAACAAAAGAGGAAGGAAAGAAAAAAGACGCATAAAAACAAATTCAAAACAATTAAGTAAGTGGAAATAGGAACATACATATTGATAATTACCTTAAATGTAAATGGATTAAATGCTCCCACCAAAAGACACAAGCTGGCTGAATTGATACAAAAACAAGACCCATATATATGCTGTCTACAAGAGACCCACTACAGATCTAGGGACACATACAGACTGAAAGTGAAGGAATGGAAAAGAGCTATTCCATGCAAGTGGAAATCAAAAGAAAGCTGCAATAGCAATGCTCATATCAGACAAAATAGACTTTAAAATAAAGACTGTTACAAGAGACAAAAATGAACACTAAATAATGATCAAGGGATCAATCCAAGAAGAAGATATAACAAGTGTAAATATATATGCACCCAGCATAGGAACACCTCAATATATAAGGCGAATGCTAACAGCCATAAAAGGAGAAACTGGCAGTAACACAATAATAGTGGGAGACTTTAACACCCCACTTACATCAATGGACAGATCATCCAGACAGAAAATCAATAAGGAAACAGAGGTCTTAAATGACACATTAGATTGGATGGACTTAATTGTTATTTATAGAACATTCATTCAAAAGCAGCAGAATACACATTCTTCTAGAGTGCACATGGAACATTCTCCAGGATAGATCACATGCTGGGTCACAAAGCAAGCCTTTTAAAATTTAAGACAACTGAAATCGTATCAATCATCTTTTCTGACAACAGCACTATGATTTTAGAAAGCAACTACAGGAATTAAACTTTATGAAGCACAAACACGTGGAGGCTAAACAATATGCTACTAAATAACCAATGGATCACATAAGAAATCAAAGAGGATATTTAAAAATACCTAGAGACAAGTGATAACAAAAACAAGTTGATACGAAACCTATGAGACACAGCAAAAGCAGTTCTAAGAGGGAAGTTTATAGCAATACAAGCTTACCTTAGGAAACAAGATAAATTTCAAGTAAATAACCTAACCTTACACCTAAAGCAACTAGAGAAAGAAGAACAAGCAAAACCCATAGTTAGTAGAAGGAAAGAAATCGTAAAGATCTGATCAGATATAAAAGAAGTAGAGATGAAGAAAACAGTAGAAAAGATCAATGAAATTAAAAGTGGGTTCTTTGAAAAGATAAACAAAATTGATAAACCTTTAGCCAAAGCCAGCACGAAAAAAAGGGAGAGGGCTAAAATCAATAAAATTAGAAATAAAACCAATCCAAAAATGGGCAGAAGACCTAAATAGACATTTCTCCAAAGAAGACATACAGATGGCCAAGAAACACATGAAAAGCTGATCAACATTACTAATTATTAGAGAAATGCAAATCAAAACTACAATGAGGCATCATCTCACACCAGTTAGAATGGGCATCATCAGAAAATCTAAAAAACAACAAATGCTGGAGAGGGTGTGGAGAAAAGGGAACCCTCTTGCACTGTTGGTGGGAATGTAAATTGATACAGCCACTATGGAGAACAGTATAGAGGTTCCTTAAAAAACTAAAAATAGAACTACCATACTCCCCAGCAATCTCACTACTGGGCATATACGCAGAGAAAACCGTAATTCAAAAAGACACATGCACCCCAGTGTTCATTGCAGCACTATTTACAATAGCCAGATCATGGAAGCAACATAAATGCCCATCGACAGATGAATGGATAAAGAAGTTGTGGTACATACATACAATGGAATATTACTCAGCCATAAAAAGGAATGAAATTGAGTCATTTGTTGAGACGTGGATGGATCTAAGGACTGTCATACAGAGTGAAGTAAGTCAGAAAGAGAAAAACAAATACCGTATATTAACGCATGTATGTGGAACCTAGAAAAATGGTACAGATGAACCGGTTTGCAGGGCAGAAGTTGAGACACAGGTGTAGGGAACAAACGTATGGACACCAAGGGGGGAAAACCATGGTGGTTTGGGGATGGTTGTGTGCTGAATTGGGCAATTGGGACTGACATGTATACACTGATGTGTATAAAATTGATGACTAATAAGAACCTGCAGTATAAAAAAACAAACAAACAAAAACTAATACTAAACTTTCTTTGGGTTATTTGTATGGAAATATGTTAATATAAATGTTTCAGACATTACATGAAATTTCTAAAAATCTTATATGTTCTGGTATAATGTTATACGTCATAAATCTATTTATTACTTTAAAATGTATATCTCAGAAATAACTAAATTTCCTTGTCAATTGCATTATTATGAACTTTCATCAAATCTTTAACCGTGGTCATTTTTAAGTCTTTTGTCATTTACAGACAGTTCTGGGTGTACTCTGATGCTTTTGCAAAAATGTTCCTGTGAAAGGGTTTCATCTTCAAGGAATTCATGGAAAAGACTCTGACAAGTACAGGTTTCTGGTAACTGACTATACTGCTGAACTGAATGAATAAGCATTTTCAGAACTCTAATGGAAAACTGATGAATTCATAAAAGTGCTAACAAAAGATCAAGATGAAAAAAAAATTAATTACATGGGACTGAGTGAACTGATGAGGATGATTAAAATTTTTGTGACTTTCTGTTTGAATAAAAAAAAAATCCCACAAGGGCTCAGAGGCAAAAAATATACAAATCAATTTTCACTGCAAAGTAAAGGAGCTGTTACAGTGGAGGATTACTGGACTGAATGTCAATATTATGACATCGTATGAGTGTGTTTCATGTTTGGTAATTGCAATCATTGTTGCTTTTGTTGTGGTCATCCATTTACAATGCTTGGTGTCAGTTTATTTATCTCTTGTAAAAATAAAATACAGTGTGCGTGTGTGAAAAAAAATAATAAAAAAAAAAATGATTCCCAAAAAGTTGCACTTCGTGTAACTACCGAATTTCAGACAACAAGCTAGAATCCATCTTCTAACTCAGATAAAAGTTCTGGAAATATATATACATATATGAACTTATTTATATGTATATAAATAGGTGGTTGAGGGAGTATCTAACAATACTTACAAAAACAAATCTATCCTGTTACTGGATTTGCTTCAAAATAATGTGAAGGAAGAAGGATATAGATGAAAATAAGAGTGGCCAAATAGCTGGAAGATATTATGACCAGGTGATAAATACAATGGGGTAAGTTTTATTATATGCTCTTATTTTGATGTATGTTTGAAGTATCCCATAATAAAAATTTAAAAACAAACAAACAAAAAAGAAGTTACAACTGACACCACAGAAATATGAAGGATCATGAGACTACTACAAGCAACTGTATGCCAATAAAATGGACAACCTAGAAGAAATGGACCAATTCTTAGAAAGTTACAATTTCCCAAGACTGAACTAGGAAGAAATAGATAATGTGAACAGATGAATCACCAGTACTGAAATTGAAACTGTGATTTAAAAACTCCCAACAAACAAAAGTCCAGGACCAGGTGACTTCACAGGCGAATTCTATCAAACATTTAGAGAAGAGTTAACATCTATCCTTCTGTAACTGTTCCAAAAAATCACAGAGGAAGAAACATTCCCAAACTCATTCTATGAGGCCACAATCAACCTGATACCAAAACCATACAAAGGTACCACAAAAAAGAAATTTACAGACCAATAGCAAAAATCCTCAACAAAATACTAGCAAACCAAATCTAACAATACATTAAAAAGATGATACATCATGATCAAGAAGGATTTATCTCAGGGATGCAAGGATTTTTCAATAACCGCAAATCAATCAGTGTGATACACCACATCAACAAACGGAAAAATAAAAAACATATGATCATCTCAATAGAGGCACAAAAGGCTTTTGATAAAATTCAACACCCATTTATAATAAAAACTCGAGAAAGAAGACATAAGGGTATCCTACATCAACATAATAAAGGCCATATATGACAAACTTACAGCTAACATCATGCTCAATGGTGGAAAGCTGGAAGCATTTCCTCTAAGATCAAGTACAAGACAAGGATGTCCACTCTTACCACTTTTATTCAACATAGTTTTGGAAGTCCTAGCCCTGCCAATCAGAGAAGAAAAAGAAATAAAGGGAATCCATATTGGAAAAGAAGAAGTAAAACTGTCACTGTTTGCAGATGACATGATACAATACATTAGAAAATCCTAAAGATACCACCAGAAAATGAAAGCTCATCAATGAATTTGGTAAAGTTGCAGGATACAAAATTAATACACAGAAATCTGTTGCATTTCTATACACTAACAATGAAAGATCAGAAAGAGAAATTAATGAAACAATCCCATTCATCATTGCATCAAAAAGAATAAAATACCTAGGAATAAAATTACTTAAGGAGGCAAAAGACCTTTATTCTGAAAACTATAAGATGCTAATGAAAGAAATCAAAGATGACAGAAACAGGTGGAAAGATATACTATATTCCTGGATTGGAAGAATCAATATTGTCCAAATGACCATGCTACCTAAGGCAGTCTACATATTCAATGCAATCCCCATCAAATTACCAATGGCAATATTGTTGATTTAGAAAAAAAATCTTAAAATTTGTATGGAAACTCAAAAGACCCTGAATAGCTAAAGCAATCTTGAGAAAGAAAAACAGAGCTGGAGGAATCAGGCTCCCTGACTTCAGATATAATACAAAGCTACAGTCATCAAAAGAGTATGGGTCAAGATGGTGGAGTGGAGGACACAGAGCTTGTGTCTCCCCACCATTAGGGCACCTACCAGACGCTGGTGGGGAACCTTGACACCCAAGGAGACAGGAGGAACCCCAGAGCAACTGGGTAGGACATAGGGGGTAGTTAGGGGAGAGGAGAAGTGGAGGTCGGATGGGACCAGTGCCTCTGAGGGATGGCTGGGAGAGGGGACATTTTCCCATGCCTAGAGGGACACCCTGGGGCACAGAGGATCGGAAGGAGAACAGCTAGCATTTCCCCTGCCCAATCAGGCCCCGGAAAGCCTGCTGGGATACCAGGCCGGGTCCTCCACCTTCCAGGACCCCCTCCAGCCGCATTTGCCCTAGAGGTGTAAGAGGGGGGAAGAAGAGGAGAGGCTAATGGGGAGGGGCCCTCTGGGATTGGAGGATCAGGGAGAACACAACTAGCATTTCCCCTGCCCACTTGGGTCCTGGGGATCTTGCTGGGCTCCCATGCTGGGTCCTCTGACCTCTGAGGACCCCTCCAGCCACTTAGGACCTAGGGGCATAGGAGGGAGGGAGGAGGGAGGAAGAGGGGCAGAGGTGAATGGACAGGGACCCTCCAGGACTGGAGGATCAGGGGAAGCACAGCTGGCATTTCCCCCACCCACTTGGGCCCCAGGAAGCCTGCTGGGCTCCCAGGTTGGGTCCTCCACCCTCCAAGGCCCCCTCCAGCTGCGTTGGTCCTGAGGGCGTGGGGGGTGGGGAGAAGAAGAGAGGCAGATGGGGAGGGTCCCTATAGGACCAGAGGATCAGGGGAGGTAAGGCTGGCATTTCCCCCACCCACTTGGACTCTAAGAAGCCTGCTGGGTTTCTGGGCCTTGTGCCCCACCTTCCGGAGCCCCCTCTGTCTGTGTGGGTCCTAGGTGAGTAGGAGGAGGGAAGCAGGGGGAGAAGAGGAGAGGTGAATGGGGAGGGACCCTCCAGAACTGGAGGATCTGGGGAAACATGCCTAGCATTTCCCCCACCCACTCAGTCCCAGGGAGCCTGCTGGGGTCCTGAGCCTGTCCTCTGCCCTTCAAGGCCAGAGGCACCCTGGGCCACTCTGGCCATGCTGAGACTAAGCCCTGCACCCCACCCTCCCAAGGTCCTTTTCCATCCACATGGGTCCTAAGCCTAGACCCTGCCCACCACTTAAACCCCACCCTGCCTCAGCCCTGCTCCCCACTGCCAAGGCCTTTTCCAGCTTTTTGTTTTGTTTTGTTTTGTTTTCTCATTTTTGCTACTGTGGTTCTGTTTTAACTTCCAATTCTTCCAGTTGTTGTTTCATCTGTATTTTTATTTTTTCTAACATAGCTGTTAGTTTTCTAATCTTATTTTATTTTTTACTCTTTGTTATTGTTCTGCTCCTTTATTTCTTTTTTTTTTTTTTATTGCCACTGTGTGTGGCTTGTGGGATCTTGGTTTGCGAACCAGGGGTTGGGCCAGAGCTCCTGTGGTGGGAGTTCTGAGTCTGAAGCACTGGATTAACAGAGAAACTCAGACCCCAGGGAATATTCATTGGAGTGAGGTTTCCTGGAGGTTCTCACCTCAACACCAAGACCCAGCTCTACACAACAGCCTACAAACTCCAGTGCTGGAAGCCTCAGTCCAAACAACTAGTAACACAGGAACACAACCTCACCATCAAAAAAAAAAAAAATGAGATGACAAAAAATATGTTACAGATGAAGGAGCAAGGAAAAAACCTACAAGACCAAATAAATGAAGAAGAAATAGGCAACCTATCTGAAAAAGAATTCAGAGTAATGATAGTAAAGATGATCCAGAATCTCAGAAATAGAATAGAGGCATGGATTAAGAAAATACAAGAAATGTTTAACAAAGATCTAGAAGACCTAAAGAACAAACAAACGGAGATGAACAACACAATAACTGAAATGAAAAATACACTAGAAGAAATCAATAAGAGAATAACTGAGGCAGAAGAACGAATAAGTGAGCTGGAAGACAAAATGGTGGAAATACCTGTCAAGGAACATAATAAAAAAAAAAAATGAAAAGAGTTGAAGACAATCTCAGAGACCTCTGGGACAACACTAAATGCACCAACATTTGAATTATAGGGGTCCCAGAAAAAGAAGAGAAAAAGAAATATTCTGAAAAAATATTCAAAGAGATTATAGTTGAAAACTTTCTTAACATGGGAAAGGAAATAGCCACCCAAGTCCAGGAAGTGCAGAGAGTCCCCAGGATAAACCCTAGGAGAAACACACCAAGATACATATTAATCAAACTAACAAAAATTAAGTTTAAAGAAAAAATATTAAAAGCAGCAAGGGAAAAGCAAAAAATAACATACAAAAGAATCTCTAAAAGGTTATCAGCTGATTTTTCAGAAGAAACTGCAGGCCAGTAGGGAGCAGCAGGATATATTAAAAGTGATGAAAGAGGAAAAACCTACAACCAAGATTACTCTACCCAACAAGGATCTAATTCAGATTCAACAGAGAAATCAAAAGCTTTACAGACAAGCAAAAGCTAAGAGAATTCAGCACCAACAAACCAGCTTTACAACAAATGCTGAAGGAACTTGTCTAGGCTGGAAACACAAGAGAAGGAAAAGACCAATGAAAACAAACTCAAAACAATTAAGAAAATGCTAATAGGAACATACATACCAATAATTACCTTAAATGTAAATGGATTAAATGCTCCAACCCAAAGACACAGACTGGCTGAATGGATACAAAAACAAGACTCATATATATGTTGTCTACAAGAGACCCACTTCAGACCTACAGACTGAAAGTGAAGGGATAGAAAAAGATATTCCATGCAAAAGGAAATCAAAAGAAAGCTGGAGTAGCAATACTCATATCAGATAAAATCGACTTTGAAATAAAGAATGTTACAAGAGATAAGGAAGGACACTACATAATGATGCAGGGATCAACCTAAGGAGAAGATATAACAATTGTAAATATTTATGCACCTAGCATAGGAGCAGCTCAATACATGAGGCAAATGCTAACAACCATGAAAGGGGAAATCAACAGTAACACAATAATAGTAGGGGGTTTAACACCCCACTTACAGTAATGGACAGATCATCCAAACAGAAAATAAATAGGGAAAAATAAGCTTTAAATGACACAATAGAGCAAACAGATTTAATTGATACTTATAGGGCATTCCACCTGAAAGTGGTGGAATACACTTTCTTCTCAAGTGCACATGGAACATTCTCCAGGATAGATCACATCTTGGGTCACAAATCAAGCCTCAGAAAATTTAAGAAAATTGAATTTTTATCAAGAATCTTTTCTGATCAGAACGCTATGAGATTAGAAATCAATAACAGGAAAAAAACTGTAAAAAACACAAATACATGGAGGCTAAACAGTGTGCTACTAAATAACCAAGAGATCACTTAAGATATCAAAGAAGAAATTTTTAAAATACATGGAAACACTTGACAGTGAAAACCCAATGATCAAAAACATATGGGACACAGCAAAAGTAGTTCTAAGAGGGAAGTTTATAGCAATTCAATCTCACTTCAAGAAACAAGAAAAATCTCAAAAAAACAATCTAAATTTATGCCTAAAGCAACTAGAGAAAGAAAAACAAAGAAAACCCAAACTCAGTTAAAGGAAAGGAATCATAAAGATCAGAGCAGAAGTAAATGAAATAGAAGCAAAGAAAACAATAGCAAAGATCAATAAAACTAAAAGTTGGTTCTTTGAGAAGATAAACAAAATTTATAAACCTTTAGCCAGACTTATCAAGAAAAAAAGGGAGAGGATGTAAATCAATAAAATTAGAAATGAAAAAGGAGAAATCACAATTGACACAGCAGAAATACAAATGATTTTAAGAGACTAGTACAAACTACTATCTGCCAGTAAAATGGACAACCACGAAGAAACAGACAAGTTCTTGGGAAGGTACAATTTTCCAAGACTGAACCAGGAAGAATTAGAAAATATAAATGGAACTATCACAAGTAATGAAATTGAAACTCTAATTTAAAATCTTCCAACAAACGAAAGTCCAGGACCAGATGGCTTCACAGGAGAATTCTAACAACCATTTAGAGAAGAGCTAACACCTGTCCTTCTCAAACCCTTCCATAAAATAGCAGAGGGAGGAACACTCCCAAATTCATTCTATGAGGCCACCATCACCCTGATACCAAAAGCAGCCAAAGATACCACAAAGAAAAGAAAATTACAGACCAATATCACTGATGAACATAGATGCAAAAATTCTCAACAAAATACTAGCAAACAAAATCCAATAACACATTAAAAGGATCATACACCATGATCAAGTGGGATTTATACCAGGAATGCAAGGAATCTTCAATATACACAAATCAATCAATATGATACACCATATTAACAAATTAAGCAATGAAAACCATATGATCATCTCAATAGATGCAGAAAAAGCTTTTTACAAAATTCAACAGCCATTTAATAAAATCACTCCAGAAAATGTGCATAGAGGGAACCTGTGCCCATATATGACAAAGCTACAGCAAATATCTTTCTCAATGATGAAAAACTGAAAGCATTTCCACTAAGATCAGGAAGAAGAGAAGGATGTCCACTCTCACCACTCTTCTTCAACATAGGTTTGGAAGTCCTAGCCGTGGCAATCAGAGAAGAAAAAGAAATAAAACGAATATAAATTGGAAAAGAAGAAGTAAAACTGTCACTATTTGCAGATGACATGATACTATGCATAGAAAATCCTAGGACTTCCCTGGTGGTGCAGTGGTTAAGAATCCTCCTGCCAATGCAGGGGACATGGGTTTGATCCCTGTTCCGGGAAGTTCCAACATGCTGCAAAGCAACAAAGCCTGTGTGCCACAACTACTGAGCCCGCCTGCCACAACTGCTGAAGCCCATGCACCTAGAGCCTGTGCTCCACAACAAGAGAAGCCACTATAATGAGAAGCCCTCAGACTGCAACAAAGAGTAGCACTATTTACAATAGCCAGGACATGAAAACAACTAAATGTCCAAGGAGAGATGAATGTATAAAGAAGATGTGATATATATATCCAATGGAATATTACTCAGCCATAAAAAGGAACTAAACTGGGTCATCTGTAGAGATGAGGATGGGCCTAGAGTCTGTCATACAGAGTGAAGTAAGCCAGAAAAAGAAAAACAAATATCATATATTAATGCATATATGTAGAATCTAGAAAAATAGTACAGATGAACCTATTTGCTGGGCAGGAATAGAGACATAGATGTAGAGAACGGACATGTGGACACAGAGAGTGAAGGGGAGGGTGGGATGAACTGAGAGATTAGGTTTGACATAAATACACAACAATGTGTGAAAAAGGTAGCTAGTGGGAACCTGCCGTATAGAACAGGGAGCTCTGTGCTCTGTGATGACATAGATGGGTGGGATGGGGGCGGTGGGAGGGAGGTTCAAGAGGGAGGGGATATAGGTATACATATAGCTGATTCACTTCATTGTACAGAAGAAACTAACACAACATTGTAAAGCAATTATACGCCATTAAATTTTTTTTTTTAAATCTACAAACGAGAACTGCTGGAAAGGGTGTGGAAAAAAAGTAATCCTCCTACACTGTTGGTGGTAATATAAATTGGTACATCCACTATGGAGAACAGTATGGTGGTTCCTTAAAAAACTAAAAATAGAGCTATCATATGATCCAGGAATTCCACTCCTGAGTATATATCCGGAGAAAACCATACTTTTAAAAGATACATGCACCCTGATGTTCATTGCAGCACTTGTTACAATAACCAAGACATGGAAGCAACCTAAATGTCTGTCAGCAGATGAATGGATAAAAAAGATATGGTACATATATACAGTGGAATATTACTCAGCCATAAAAAGAATGAAATAATGTCATTTGCAGCAACATGGATGGACCTAGAGATTATCATACTAAGTGAACTAAGTCAGACAGAGAAAGACAAATATCACATGATATCCCTTATATGTGGATTCTAAAAAAATGGCACAAATGAATTATTTATGAAACAGATGAGACTCACAGATGCAGAACACAAACTTATGGTTACCAAAGGGGAAAGGTAGTGGGGGAGGGATAAATTAGGGGTTTGGGGTTAACATATACACACTACTATACATAAAATTGATAATCAACAAAGACCTGCTGTATAGCATAGGGAACTCTATTCAATATTCTGTAATAACCTAAATGGGAAAAGAACCTGAAAAAGAACAGATATACATATATGTATAACTGAATCACTTTTCTGTACACCTGAAATGAACACAACATTGTGAATCAACTATACTCCAATATAAAATAAAACTTGAAAATAAATATATACTACATATTAGTTGACTTGAGTACTACTG
Source organism: Balaenoptera ricei (assembly GCF_028023285.1). NCBI lineage: Eukaryota > Metazoa > Chordata > Mammalia > Artiodactyla > Balaenopteridae > Balaenoptera > Balaenoptera ricei. The sequence goes on along the minus strand of NC_082649.1, from coordinate 47,029,272 downwards.
AGTTCTAAGATTTTGGAGTCATAAAATAATTATGCATATGAATGGGTAGTTATAGTTTTATAGCATTTATAATTTTTATGCTTAATTTACTAAAACAGAAGATATTCACTGAGAAGTAAAAATATAAGTTCAGAAGTAGTAATAATAATCATTTGTATTTTTCTGATACTATTTTATTATTATTTTATTTACCACTTTAATGTTAAAAGATCCTTGAGGGATAAAGAGATGCAGATAGAGAAATAATCACATAAGCTTGTGAAAACTTTCATAAGGGACAAAGACAGGTAAAGTTATAACAATTCAGGGTGAATAAATGTGAAAAAATTAAATTCCAGTCATTTAAAGTAAATAAATAATAAAAGACAACTTAATATACATGTTTAATTTGTATGCAAAACTGGATTATTCCAAAGTTTTTATAATAAGGCCAATCCATAGTATGAAGACAATGTTCTTGTCAAAAAAATAAGTTACACTTACACATAAATTTTAATATTATTTTAGATAGGATTTGAAATTACTGGGATTCTGCACTTCAAATAATAAAGAATGCTTTACTACTTTGGGGTATATTTGCAGTGAATAAGACATACACACATTAATTTACTCCTTACATTGCAAGTTGAGTTATAAATTTATGTTAGAAGTGCTGATTGGTTTGATCTGCAGGTTTGGCTTCAGATAGAAGGATTCAAATAATTAACAGTGAATCTTATAGGAGTTTATCAACGCTTAAATAACACATGCACATCATACAAAGATGTTTTAAGAATTAATCGAAATTTTAATTTTGATTTTCCTGTGATGTCCGAAAATTGTCTTTTTTGCTACCAAAATCAGTTTTTAAAATTTGCTATCTTGAAATAACAACAAAGATATTCACAGCACTGTTATATGTTCCTTTTGCTCAGGGTGATGCAAATTGTCCCTATGAAACAATTTCCATGAAATTCATGAGTGCTCCTTTTTGCACCTCCAACAAGGCTCTCCCACTGTGCCAGCATATGGTGTAAACAGTATACACAAAATCTCAGAGCAGACAGATGTTTGGATGTTCCTAGAAAGGACTCATGCTCATAGTCTGCATGTTTAATGTATATGCATAATTCCCCAGTTGTATACACTCATGTCCATCTGTTATGATGGCATTTTGCCCAAATACAAATTGGGACGATTATTTCACTTGTGTATAGATATAGCCTATCTACACCTACATTTCACTTGTGTAGATATAGCCTATCTACACCATGCCAGGTAATGACAGATGAGATAGGTTACCTGGGGGCACAGCAAGGGACCATTTTCCTGCCAAATTCCTTCCTTGGAGACTCTGATGGGCACTGGTGCTGCACATTTAAAACTGTGATTATAACCACTGGTAACATGTGAACCTGTATTTGGCTCTACAAATGCCAGGGCTGTCAGACGACATCAGGGGAGAATGAAATGCAGACTGTAACCCATCTGGACAAAAAGTCCTGGGACTTCCTCAGCCCCTACAAATAGTTAGGTTAGGACACTTTGACCAGCATAATAAACAAGAAAGTATGGAAGGTAATGGGTCTTGTGCCAATATCAAATCTGTAGCCGAGTTGGAAAGGGTAGGAAGCTATTTCAGAAAACAACTAGTGCTGTGCTAGACACGCTATTATTTAGCAAAACATCTTAGGCTATTAGATAACAGCTCTTAGCAAACACAAGGTGAGTTTTAACCAGCCCAGGGTAGGGACCAGAAAAATTCATTAAGAAAATGTGGTCAAAGAACAGTTAATTAATATTTACTAAAAATCTGCTCAATGTATTACTCTGCATAAGGTCTGTATAAAGGCTTTATAAAGCATATTTATCAAAGGAGATTGAATATCACGAAGTAGAAATGTTGTGGACTTGAACTACTAGTGATGGTGACTTGTTACTCCAGACTGTTTTCTCTTCTTTAACCATTATTAAAGTCATATTGCACACTATGTAAAAATCACCAAAGAATAAGATAGCAACTATATAGATTTTATGTAGATATTCTGCAGGATTATTGGGAGGGTGTATATTCTATCTTGTTCTATTTTACCTTAGTAAACATTAGCCACTGATACATGAGGTCTAGGAACCAAGACCTTTTGAATGAGCATGAAAGACTCATGTGTTTAGTCTTATGCCTTTGCCAATCCTAGCTTATAAAGTCAGCCACTACCTCAGGTTAGATTTAGGGTGTTAGATAAATATTTATATAAAACTAAATGAGAGACTTTGGCTGTTATTCTAAAAATACCAAGTTCCATTTGTTTAGGTAGAGTCAAAGTGAATAAATTTTCTTCAGGAAATTTTCTTGGCAACTTACTGTGCACATGACATAAGAGCACTATCTGCATTTTAAGTTGAAATAGGCATTACAGTAAGTCCCCTACATACGAACATTCAAGTTGTGAACCTTCAAAGATTTGAATGTACGTTCGCATGTCCGATCACGTAAGTTAAGTCACGTGTCTGGTGTACATTGTCACGTGTATGCATCCTCTACAAGTGGTTGTGCTTTTGTGTACTTTACTGTACGGTACTGTACAGAGTACAGTAGTACAGTATCTTTATTTCAAGCCCAGGATGTCTGGAAGTAAGCGTAAAAACAGCAGTGATGTAGCTGTTACTTCTAAGAAGCGCCAAGTGATAATGATGGAAACAAAAGTTAAAATAATTGAGAGAGTGGAGTGAGGTGAAAAGTAAGTGTCGCTTCTTCTCATAACATGAATCATTCAACCATCAGCATAATTCTAAAGAACAAGAACAACATCATGGAACATGAGAAATCTGCTGTGCCGATGATGTCGACAATAATATTGAAGAAGTGTGGAAAAATGTTGGAGGAGATGGAGAAACTTCTCAGTGTGTGGATGCAGGATCAGGATCAGCATCCAGTCCTGCTCAGCTTAATGATGATTCAAGAGAAAGCTGAAAGCCTTTATGAAGACTTGAAAAAGAAACATGGCAAAGAATCAGAGGTACATCTTTTAATACTAGTCATGGCTGGTTTCATTGATTCAAGGCTAGAACCAACCTTCACAACGTATAAGTAAGTGGTGAGGGAGCAGGTACATATATGGTAGATGCCCAGGAATTTCCTGAAACGCTTTGAGAAATTATTGATGAAGGTGCATATTTACCCCAGCAGGTTCTTAAAGTGATGACACACGACTGTACTGGAAGAGGATGCCAGATGAAAGTTACATCTGTTAAGGAAGAAAAGTTGATGCCAGGCTATAAAGCAGCGAAGGATAGGCTAACTCTGTTGTTTGGTGGCAATGCTTCTGGCGATATGAAGCTGAAGCCTCTCTTAGTTTACCATTCAGAGAACCCAAGAGCCCTTAAAAACATACCCAATTGCTCTCTTCCTGTTGTGTGGAAGAGTAACCCCAAAGCCTGGGTTACACAGGCCATTTCCCAGGACTGGTTTTTCCACCAATTTATCCTGGAGGTAGAGAAATATTGCTTGGAGAAGGATGTCCCATTCAACATTCTTTTGTTGCTTGACGGTGCTCCGGGCCACCCCCCATTCATGGACAACTTTCATTCCAACGTCAAAGTAGTGCATCTGCCACCTAATACTACATCGCTCATCCAACTATGGACCAGGGAGTTAGAGCGACTTTCAAGAAATATGATTTACATCACACTTTTTGTCAAGCAGTAAAGGCAAGTGATGAATCAGGAACAACCTTGCAACAATTATGGAAGGACTATAACATCTACAAGGCCATAAAAAACATTGACATTGCTTGACGTGAGGTTACAGTCATCACCATGAATGGGGTTTGGAAGAACATTTGACCACAGTTTGTTCATGATTATCGTGGATTTGAGAAGATGGATAAGGATTCCAAAGAGGTCTTCAGCAATTCAGTGACCCTCAGAGAGAAGCTGGAGCTAGATCTGCAAGAGGATGACTTCACTGAACTCCTTGCTGTGCAACATGAGGAGGTTACTAATGAAGACCTGATGGAATTGGAGGTCGACAGAAAGGATGAAGAGAGACAACAGGTAGAAGAAGTAACTGAAGAACTGAAGAGATTCACAACACAGGAAATGGCAAGGGGATTTTCTTTATTTGAGGAGGCACTGTTAGTTTTTGAGGCACAGGACCTGAACGTAGAATGGTACACGAAGGTTGCAGCAGCCATTCAGAACACCATCCAGTGCTACAGTGTCATCTATGAGGAGAAAAAAAGAGCTACTACCCAGTGATAGCTACTACTATCATTACGTCATTTTTTCAAGAGGGCAGATAGAATTGAATCCAGCAAGGAACCAGAACCTGTGCCATCAACATCAGCCATGAGTGAAATTGCAGCTTGTCCTCCATCTCCTATTGCTGATGATCCTTCAGCTCTACCATCTCCCACCTCCTCTCCCTCTTCCATTCAGTAACTCTTCTTGCCTGTTCACTGGATGCCAGCCCCTGTATGCCAGCTATTGTACTATCTACTGAACTTTTTAAGGTACTATACTGTAAGATTGAAAATGTTTTATTTTATGTTTGTTTGTTTACATATTATTTGTGTGAAAATATTATAAACCTGTCACAGTACAGTACTATATAGCTGACTGTGTTAGCTGGGTACCTAGGCTAAATTTATTGGACTTATAAACAAATTGGACTTACACTTTCAGAGTGGAACTGGTTCATATGTAGGGAACTTACTGTAATTTAATACTTTGGCATATAATATATACCTTAATTTACAAGTATGAAAAATGAACTCTTGGTTAACACAGAACTGATGATAGTTATTGGTACTGATACATTGACCTAAGGGGCCCAAATTCTTAACAAAGAAATCATCATGATAAGGATATGTTTAAAGGAGAGTGCAAATTCTGTGCATGAATAAGGTTGATAGAGCATGGACTACATGGGTGATTTTTATCAATAATCTTGCAATTCCAGTCCTTCCCTGGACATGAAAAATTTATATATTCAAGAGAGTAAAGCATCTAACCAGCTGGAGTTTTAAAAGTGCCTAAAGAAGTTTTCTTAAAATAAATCACCCATTTACTTATTAAATGTATTTTATTTATTTATTTATTTTTTGCCACAGAAACGTCTTTATTGAAGAGAGTAGGGGTCATGCTGAGTTTGGAGACATGCGTGAAGGGACAGTCGTGAGCTGTCCTTGGTTTCAGGGTCTGCCCTGGACCCCCTAGGTCTTCAGGATCTCCATCAGGCTCTTAGTCTGGCCAGGGTGCTGTGAGGTGCTTCAGGGCCAGTAACTTAGGTTTGGTGTTTTGGACCTGTGACCAGAATGTACATTGAAATGGGGGGCCCAGGATTTGGGATCCCCTCAAGGCCTTGGTGCCCCTCATGTATTAAAGACGTAGGCTTGAAGATCGGGGGCATTGCGGCTGGGGCTCTTGGAATTTTGGTGTCTAAAGATCCATGGACTCACGGCATTGAAGTCCTCTAGTTTCCAGGGATGAGAATTCCTTTTTGTTGTCCCCTAGTGCCTATGAATAGGGTTTGAGGTGCCCCGGGGGCCCGGGATGCATAACCGGACCACAGTCTCCTCCATCCCAGGCACAAGGACCTCCATGACTGGGGTTTCCTAGAGGCTTGGATTTTTTAAAATTTGGGATTCCTGGGGGATTTGGGGTTTCCATGATTTGGGGGTCCTGGGAATTAGGGTTTTGGAGTCTCCTAGGGGCTGTAGGACCTGGGGACACAGAAAAGTCTGGGACATGTACTCTGGGGTTTGGGATCCTCAGAGTCCTAGAATGGGGTCTCCAAATTTTGGGGTCCCCCAAAGGGGGAAATAATTACTTAAAAAATAGAGAATTTTCTGGGAGCCTGGCCAGCACAGGTGCTGTGGGCTGCATGGGGTGGACTTCATACAAGGTACTGGGGGTTTCTTGAGGGTGCAGAGGACAGGAAGACTTGGGAGTCCTGTAATTAGCACTTCCAGGGGCTGTTTTGGTGCCTGTAAATTGGAGGTGACAGTGGGCTGGTTAATGTAGGTCTCTTCTTGAGGGGTAAGAGCAGGGTGTTTTGTTAATGGAGGGAGTCTCTGATTGAAGTGTAAGGGTTTGGGGGTGACTGTGGGGGTCAAAATATCTTGAGGGGACTAATGTTAAATGTGGGTCTGTTACTCTGTTGCTCTGGGGGTGTTTCTTTCAAGGGTACTTGATGGGGGCGTGGGGGGAAGCCTTGTTTATAGGGAAGTGTTCTGATCCAGTGACTCAGGAATGTTCTGCTGTAGAGCATTATGTAGAGAAAGTTACCATCATTTGGGGTGATGTGGAAATCTGTTATTGGGGGGTCTGATCTGAGGGGTTGGGACTAGCCTAAAGGTACTACACTCAGGGAATCCCTTTCTGGGTAACATAGGGTCTATATTTGGGGGGTTATCATGGGGGAATCTGTTAATAATGGGGCCTTAGTGATCGAGGGCTGGCTAATGGGGTCTCCCTTCTGGATATGTTACTGGGAAACTCTATCTCAAGTGACTAGGGGGCTCCTTGTGTCAGGAGATGCTAGAGGGGGCTCTGTGTCTCTGTGGAATGTCCAGAGCCTCTAAGATTGCATCTCTGCCCTCAGGATCCAGGGAAACCAGCAGCAGAAGAGCAACCTGGAGATGGAGCTCTCTGATGCGATGTCCTTTGGAGTCCAGACTGTTGTGAAGGTGTTTTGGTCTGCATCATTGTCATTTGATTCACTTTTGGTTCCGACACTATGCCCGGGGGATCAGTGGATCCACCAGTCCTCTGAATTCCAGATGCTGGTGCAAAGACTCTATGCTGAGGGGGGCAGGTGAAGTACCAGACAACGAAGACAGAGCCATCGTGCTTGCTGATGGTCTAGCTGGATGCCATACCAGTAACCTGGGACAAAGTCTGGCTTCCTGCAGAAGCGCACAATCCCTTGCTTCTGGCCTGTGATGAGGACTTGGTCTCCAGCCTCAGCCTTGGCTCCCTCACGCTGCTGCAGGCCATCCAGACTCAGGGCTGATGGGGGCCTCTTCTTACTTTTGTGTTCCCTGAGGTCTTTGCCAGTGACTTGGGAGAAGTCCATCCAGGGAGTCCGAGGTGTGGAGGTGATGGATGAGGAAGGTGCGCCCACTGCATTGGAGATATTGGACAAAGAGGCAAAGAGACCCTGCTTGGGAGGGCAGATGAAGTACCAGACACTCCCAACACTGCCATCATTCTTGCCCTCAGGTTCATCAAGCTGCATGCCCACCCACTGGCCATTGGCGAACTCTGAGGTCCCGCAGAACCGCAGCTGCGGGTCTTCTGGCCATCCAGTAGCACGCAGTCTCCCAGGTGCAGGCCCAGTGTGCTGAGCATGGCATTGCCTGGGACGTTGTCATAGTTAGGTAGCGTGACCCTAGGGAGGGCACAGGAGAATGGCACAGCCTCCTCCAGTAGCGTGCACAGCTCCTTGGCCACCAGCGCCCCTCGGCCTTGTCCAGGGATATGTCCATGGGACAACTCCTCTGGGACCACCTCCGCTGGCACGGGTCCCTTTCGGTTCTGAAGCACCGGGTTGGCGCCATGTTCCAACAAATTATTTGGCCGCACCCAGGCATGGGTTGGAAGCAGCGATGTGCAGGGCTGAGCCGTGGCTGAAGTCACTGCACTTGGAGCTCACCACTCGGGGCCGTACACCCTTCAGTAGCATGTGCACGAGACCGGGCACGTCGAAATAGGCTGAGTAGTGAAGTATGTTCATGTTGGTCCAGCAGCTGCGCAGGGTCACGTCTGCGCCCAGCGCCAGCAGCTGCTGCAAGAGGCGCACAGCCACCGCGGGGAGCTCGACTCCGTGGGCCCCAGCCTTGCACGTATAATGGAGCAATGTCATGTTAGGTCAACCCATCAGGTGTCAGCCTCGTCGCAGAATCTCATTGCCAATGACATCGATCTTGTACTGGACTTGGGGCACCCACTGGTGCACAGTGGCGAACAACTCAGCAATGGTGGTCTGCGGGTCAAACAGAATCTCTTGAAAGGCAGGGTCGTTGGGGTCAAAGAAGGTGAAGGCGTAGTCCTGGGGGTGGGGGGCTGGTGCTGAGGAGTAGGCTTCTGCCAGCGCTCCTGGGTGGGGCTGGGGGGCTCTGGGACAGGCTCATAGTCCTCCTCGTCTTCTTCCTCCGCCCTGAGCTGTGGGGCCATGGGGGTGGGACCTGTCTTAGTCATGGTCCTTGGTGGCCCTAAAGGGGCAGGTGCAGAGTTGGGGGTGGCCTTCAGGCAAATCCTCGGGTGAATGGGGCTGAAGACCAAAGCTGAAACCGGGGAAACTGGAGTAACTGGGTGTCAGTGTCTGGGGAAGTGATGGGGAAGAAAGAGACAGAGAGAAGGGGACGAGGCACAGATGCAGATGGGAGATGGGGTGGAGAGGGCTATTCAATGTATTTTTGAGCAGCAAGTAGTGCCAGGCACTGAGGTAAGTGCTGAGGACACAGTACAGAAAAGGCCCGAACCAGTGGAGCATAAGTGAGTGTAGATACTGCATCCCTATACTTGTTCAGGAAATGTTAGATAGAGCAAGCAACTTTCAGCAACATACCTGGGCAAGGACAGAGGCCTTCTTAAAACCCTCTGAGTCACTGTTCACCCAATTCAACTTTGATTCCTTCTGTTGGTTTAAAAAAATGTTTATTGCCAATATTATGCTAATGTTTTAGTGGCTGCTTCTCTTTTGTTATATTTACTAGTTTGTTTCATTTTTATATTCTGCATATAAGTGATATCATACAGTATTTGTCTTTCTCTGTCTGACTTATCTCACTAAACGTAATACTGTCCAAGTCCATCCACGTTGCATGTATATTTTCAACTAGTGTTTTTGTTACTTTTGGATATGTGCCCAGGAGTGGAATTGCTAGATCATATGGTAGCTCTATTTTTAGTTTTTTGAGAAACCTCCATACTGTTTTTTCCACAGTGGCTGCACCAATTTACATTCCCACCAACAGTGTACAAGGGTTCCCTTTTCTCCACATCATCGCCAACATTTGTTATTTGTGTTCTTTCTGATGATAGCCATTCTGACAGGTGTGAGGTTATATCTCATGGTGGTTTTGATTTGCATTTCCCTGAAGATGAATGATGTTGATTATCTTTTCATGTGCCTGTTGACCATCTGTATGTCTTCTTTGGAAAAATGTCTATTCAGTTCTTCTGCCCATTTTTTAATCTGGTTGTTTGTTTTCTTGTTGTAGAGTTGTATGAGTTGTTTAAGTATTTTGGATATTAACCCTTTATTTGTCATATCATTTGCAAATATTTTCTACCATTCAGTAGGTTTTTGTTTTTGTGGCTGCTACTTTAAAATTTTGTTTTATTAAAAAAAGTTGAACTCTAAAATGAAAAAAAATATTAACTGAGGAAAGCTATGTAAATATCTCATGAGAAAATCTCTCCTAGAACTTCTCCTTTGTTTTCTCCCAAATGAAAATGCTGTGATGATTTCTTCCGAGTTATCTTTTAGTCAGGAAACAACAACCCACTCAGTCATGATAATTTTTTAAAAGTTATTTGAAAAGAGTATAAAATATGCTTTGCCTGCCTTTTGAAAAAATGTTATACTTTTATTGGGCTTTCAGCTTCTAGCTACCTCCACTATAATCACAAAAACTCGTTGCATAGTATTCTTCCTGAATATTTAATCATATTAGAATAGAGTAGTCCTTAAACATAATTAAAGTGCTACTTTTTCAAACACTGTATTAGAGGCGAGCAGAATTGTTTGCCAGATGGGAAAGGTGAATCTGGCACAGAAGATGAGCAAAGGTAAGCTGGAATGAGAGTATCCAGCTACGGTGAAGGATGCTGAGTGAAAATTCCAGCTACTGAATACTTAAGAAAGGAAAAGAAGAGACAGTTGATAAAAAACTTTAGTTCCGTGGTCAGTAACTGAAGAAATGGACTTGTTGTGGTATATGAGTGCAACACAGTAAAAGAAGTATTTGAAAAAAATATGTCAAAATATGATGTGAAAGTTTCTAAGTAGCCTCGTGAAATAAATCAGAATTGCAAAGTGAAAGAACACAGATTTAGAGTTTGAAGACCTGGGTGCTGTCCTATATTCCTTTCCTTGCTTCATTGTTTTTGCCTCAATGGGAACTGCCTGTTGGATTGTTCAGCTGGGTTTCCCTTTCTCAATTTGGTAAGGTCTTTCAAATGGATGGTAAATGGTGTTTGCTTATCTGCAAGGTGGATTTTTTTCAGCATTCAAGAAGTTCTTGTGCTGGAGCCTCTTTGTCAGGGGCAAACCTCTAAGCAAGGAAGACTTGGATTGCTCTGGTGGGCATGCAGTGGGTGGCAGGCTGGGCTGACCCTTTGAAGGGGGAACGGGACATCTCTCTGTTCTCAGGCTTCCCCCAGGACTCAATCCCACAGGACATCTGTATAGCTATCCTCAAGGGCACTAGAGTCAACTGCATCAGGCAGCCCCTCTCTCCTTCCTCCACAAAATGAACATACACAGCAAGTAGTCAGAGTCAATCCAATTCTGCATGTTGCTGAAGGGATTCACTGCAGGAAGCCACCAGATCCTCTCAGCCATCAGGGCATTGATGGTCCTTTTCTAAGGCTCCTTTCAGTGCTTGGATTTCCACCCTCCCTAACGCTGCATCTCAAAAGTTAAAAGTATTGCCTACTTTCTTGGAATCACGTCCAACATCAGGTAGCTTAAGACCCTTCAGCCTCCCTACCAAGATGCTTGTGTCTGTCAAGTCCTTTCAACAAAAACATGGAAGAAGCATTGGGTTGGCCAAAAAGTTCATTTGGGTTTTTCCGTAACATCTCAGGGAAAAACCCAAATGAACTTTTGGCCAACCCAGTAGTATCAAGAATTGGCTTTCAGGTCATAATTTTTCCCCAGCCCCCTTCACCACTCATTTAAAACATTTATTCTGCAAACGCTGGTTGGGAGAAGGTAAACATTTAATTGTCCTATAAGAAAATGCTCTAGGATCCATTAGCATTAAGTCTGTTCTCTGTGATGAAGGTTATCCTTTGATTTGTTTTTATCCCAATGAGAGAAATTGTAGGCTCTCAAGAGGTGGAGATCAGCCAAAGGAACTTCAGTTTTCCTTTAGTACCTATGAAATGCAGGGTAAGGCAACACCTGGATACTATCTACAATGCTCCTGTCCTTTGCCTGAAAATGGGCTTTTTACTTTGTTCTAAAGATCCAGAGTACCAGCAAGGCTCATAGCACTCAGTGCTGGGGACAGAAGGCGGTTGTTTCTACTGAAACTGTACAAACATAATATGGCCAGGGCCAGGAAGAGAGCATTTGGCACTCTCTTACTGCTTTTCTCGGTGAAGAAATAGATTATTATTAAATATGTTAACATTATATAGATTAAATAATCAAATATGCTTATTTGTTATATATTTGTTCCAGGTTCTAAGAATACAGTAAACAAGAGAGCCCTCATTAAGCAGAAAGAGATTAAAAAAAAAAAAAAAAAAGCAAAGAAAGGAATAAACAAGCTCATTTCAGACAGTAATATGCTATGAAGAAAGGAATCAGGGCAACAGCACTGAGGGCCTGGGGAAGCAGGTTTAGAGGGGACGTCAGCCACAGTCTCTCTGAAGAGTTAACAAAGGACTGAGATCTGAATGAGAAGGAGCCTGGAGCACTGGTCTTCCAGGAGCCAGAACATAAGGCAATGAGCCAGGAAGGAGTTGAGACTTTTTAAGGGTCAGAGACAATGTCAGTGCATATATATCATGACTTTAGTGAACAGCAGAAAGAGTGATATTAGGTCAGATAAGCAGGCAGGGGCTGAATCATAGTGGTTCTTCTTGGCTTTATTCTAAACATAATAGAAGGCCTAGGTAGTATTTATCTGGACAGTGAAATAACCAGTTTTATATCTTAAAGGGAATATTAGGGACATAATAAGGAAAATAGATTAAAATGGAACTAGACTGGAAACGGGACAGGGTTGGGACAGTGTTGAGCAGTGCACGTACCAGTGTTGTCGTCTGTGCTGTCACAGTGAGAGGGGAGGAGAGTGAGCATGGACTCAAGGGTGATGCCTAGATTTCTGACTGTGCAAAGGATTTAATCGTGGTGTCATCACTGAGATGGGAAAGATAGTGAATGTGAGTTTCCTTCTTGTCTCTGTTCTTAAAAAGGAAAGCACCCTGCTTAAGAAAAAATTTAAAAAGACAAAGGACAAAGACAATCATAAAAAGGAAAATAAATACCTTTACATGAAGGTACCTAGGGATCAAAAATGGAGAGGTAGAAATTTGTTAGTTTGAGGTGAAAGAGAACAATCCAGGAAGATTTCCATGTATAAAGTGATGAAGCCATGACAGAAAATTGATAGGGTTAGGGAACAGCTAATAATCCAGTTTTCCTAAAGCATCACGTCTGAGGTGGACAGTAGACAGTGTGTGGATGGAACGCAGATTGGGACGCAGGGCTTGTGTTCTCAAGACAGTGAACACTCACAGAATGACCTCACCAAGCATCGGCTTTGGAGAGACACTCAGGTATGTGGACGAGGGATCGGAGTCAGGGGGATGCTACTTAGCTGTTCTACTAAAACCTGATCACGGTAAGATCTTTCATAGTCCAGACGTGAGACAAGAAAGGTTGAATGAGGGCAGAATTCAACTTTTGCTTTTAGCTAGTTTTTGTCCCTTTTAACAAGTCATTCCTGGCCTTGTTTTCACATCTGGAAAATGAATAGGTAGTTGCAATCCAACTTGTGGAAAATGAACAACTTGATTAAAAAATGGACAAAATATATGAAAGACACTACACAAAAGAAGATATACAGGTTGCAAAGAAGCATATGAAAAGGTGACCAACAACCTGTGCCATTAAGCAAATGGAAAGTAAAATAATGATATATGACCACACACTGATTAGAAAGGCAAAAATTCAAAACACTGACAACACCAAATGATAGCAAGGCTATGAAGCAGCAGAAACTCTTATTTATTGTTGGTGGGAATGCAAAATATGGTACAGCCACTTCAGAAGACAGTTTGGTAGTACCTTACAAAACTAAATATACTCATCGTACAATCCAGCAATCATGCTCCTTGGTATTTACCCAAAGAGGTTGAAAATTAGTACAAATGTTTAGAGAAGCTGTATTCATAATTACCAAAATTTGGAGGCAACAAAGAAGTCCTTCAGTGGGTGAATGGGTAAATAAACTGGTATATCCTGACAGTCGAATATTATTCAGCAATTAAAAATGGAGGTTCCTTTAAAAACTAAAAATAGAACTGCCATAAGACCCAGCAATCCCACTACTGAGCATATACCCTGAGAAAACCATAATTCAAAAAGAGTCATGTACCAAAATGTTCATTGCAGCTCTATTTACAATAGCCAGGACATGGAAGCAACCTAAGTGTCCATCATCGGATGAATGGATAAAGATGTGGCACATATATACAATGGAATATTACTCAGCCATAAAAAGAAATGAAATGGAGTTATTTGTAGTGAGGTGGATGGAGTTAGAGTCTGTCATACAGAGTGAAGTAAGTCAGAAAGAGAAAAACAAATACAGTATGCTAACACATATATATGGAATCTAAGGAAAAAAAAAAAAAAGGTCATGAAGAACCTAGTGGCAAGACGGGAATAAAGACACAGACTTACTAGAGAATGGACTTGAGGATATGAGGAGGGGGAAGGGTAAGCTGTGACAAAGTGAGAGAGCGGCATGGACATATATACACTACCAAACGTAAAATAGATAGCCAGTGGGAAGCAACCGCATAGCGCAGGGAGATCAGCTCTGTGCTTTGTGACCACCTAGAGGGGTGGCATAGGGAGAGTGGGAGGGAGGGAGATACAAGAGGGAAGAGATATGGGAACATATGTATATGTATAACTGATTCACTTTGTTATAAAGCAGAAACTAATACACCATTGTAAAGCAATTATACTCCAAGAAAGATGTTAAAAAAAACAAACAAAAAAAACTGTGCGCTATCAATCCATGAATAGACATGGAGTAAACTTAAATATATATTACTAAGTGAGACAAACCAATCTAAATAGATAGTATATGATTCCAATTATATGACATTCTGAAAAATGCAAAACTATGGAGACGGTAAAAGAATCAATTGTAGCCAAAGGCAGTGGGGAGGGAAGGATGAATAGATGGAGCACAGAGGATTTTTAGGGCAGTGAAACTGTTCTGTATGAAACAATAATGGTGGATACATGTCTTACTCATTCAGGCTGCTATCACAGAATACTGAGTGGCCTATAAACAACAGAAATTTATTTTTCACAGTTCTATAAGTTAAGTCCAAGATCAAGGAGCTGGCATATTCAATATCTGGTGAGGGCCTACTTCTTGGTTCATAGATAAGCTTCTTTTTCTGTGTCCTCAGATGGCAGAAGGGGTAAGGGATCTCTCTGAGGTCTCAAATAAGGGCTCAAATTTCATTTTATGAGGGCTCCACCCTCAAGATTTAATCACATCAAAGTCCCCTACCTCCTAATACCATCACCTTGGTGGTTAGGATTTCAACATATGGATTTTAGGGGGACTCTATAGGAGTACATGTCATTATGACTTTGTCAAAACTCTTAGAAAATATCCCCCACCAAAAGTGAGCCCTAATATAAACTATAGAATTTGTGTGATAATGATGCTTCAATGTAGGTTCATTAATTGTAACATCTGGTGGGGGAGGGTGACAATGGGTGAGGCTATGCTTGGGGGGTGGGGGCAGAAGGTGTATGGGAAATCTGTGTACCTTCCTCTCACTTTTGTTGTGAACCTAAAACTGCTGTAAAAAATAAAGTTTATTTACAAAGGCAACCAGGATATGGCATGATGCTATGAAATAAAGACCATTTTTATCAAATTGAAACAGCTCACGCAAGCTTAACAAATTCTGGTGCTAGATAAGTATGTCTTTGCTCATCAGAGGTAGGAAGTTGATAAAACCTCCTCTGTCTGGGCTGCCTGGTCCTAATCAAGGCTCCCCAGTGAGTGATGAGGGTGGAAGCTCTATTACCCCCATTTATAGACTCACGGGTTAAGTGATGAATGTGAGGCAAACCACAAGCAGGAATTTAGTGGTAGAAAACATTTTAAATGCCTCATATTTCTCATCTTTATCCCAGTTAATTACTCCTTTTTTATTTTCCTCTTGTCTGAGATCCTGTCAGACTAGGCCTACTCAGAAATTAAGCGTGCTGGAATCAAACGAGCACAGATTTCTGAATCAGAGCTCCAAGTCCCTTAGTCTACATACATTATTATAGGCTGTATGGGGGATGCCCTTCCAAATCCATGTGTTCTTTTAGAAAACAGAAAAGGCAGTCAAAGAATATCATTCTGCCCTTGTTGCTAAACTGGTATTATTGCTGTTGCTGTTGGTGGTGGTGATGAAGTTGAGTTTTTGACATGTGTGTAAAGTGTGTCACTGGTAGCTGTCTGATTAAGGAATTGAGACTAGGGAAGCAAATGTTTAGATAAATGTAGGCATCAGATAGGCAGCTTTCTAGGCCTAAAGACAGGCATTCTGAGCTCTAGTTTGGATTCTGTCTGTGTGGAATTACAAAAATCAATTTTCCTCTGTCTACTACCTATTTTTTTATCCCTAAGTGGAGTAACAGAAAACCTGACACCACTTCTGGAGATCTGAAGAAAACTCAAACTACTCTAGGTAGTGAGCCTCTAGGTAACCACATTTACATGCATGTGTGTCTGTTATGTCTGTTATGTGTACATTAGAAAGAGAACAAAAACTGAGGGCAAAGGATCAGGTAAAGGGAAAAGCAGAACATAGAGCAACCTGGTATTCATATGAAATATGTTATTGTGCAGAAAATTTAAAACATACAGAAGACATCTAAAGGAGTCAGGAGAGGGTTAGCAAAAGCAACAGAAGTGTGACTCAGGGCACAGAGAAATGGGGTTGAGTAGCTCACATTATAACAAAATGGGCGATAAATGACAGCATAGTCATTGTCGGTATGTTGGAAATTGACTTACAAAGCTTGATGAGATCTAAGTTCACAGTGTGAATAGATAAAACTGTTATGTCAAAACTATTCATGTAAACCACCTAGCTCATAAGATCTTTTTTTATCAATTCTTACGAACTGGCTAGTTTTGGCATAACTTCTATTTGTAAAATCATGACTACAACATGATCTTTTATTAATGTCACCCTTCTGAAAGGTAGTCTTTTGTCTAATTTCCTCATTTCAAATTATTTCCAGCCATGTTCACTGGCTTAAAATCTAACAAAGAATAACCATCAAATAGTCACACCTTTCCAAAGTTTGAAAACCACTGGCTTACGTATAAGATAAGAAGAAAAGACCTACCCTCTGTCTGCAGGAGCTGTAAGATCCAGTACTTTCACATGGGGCCCAGCACTGGCTGTTTCAGAGGATAAGGGGTGAAATATCACTTTAGTACCTTTTTCTCCCCTTTTACAATTCTAAGAGTAGTGTGAGAAAATCTATTTTTATGTATTTGACTTGGAATAAAAATAATTTCCTACTTTAAAAAAATAATACAAGATATCAAGAGCTTAAAGGAGATATAACACATGATTGTGGCATTACTGTACAATGGTAGGATTTAGGTTGTTTAATTTCATGATTAAAAAAAATTTAGGGGCCATGCCAATTTTCTGAAGAGTTAAGTTTTAAAACTGTGAGCAAAGAATAAAATTATCTGTATAGAACTCTGGAGACACTATGTCATGTAGCAATTATGAATGTGAATGTGTAGTCCCATTGCCTGGGTCAGATTCAGGCATTGGTGCTTATTATCTGTGTGGCTTAATGTAAGAGTTCAAGGTCATGAATTTTCTTATTGATAAAATGAAATTAACAATAGTAATAAACAAAACAGTATGGCTGGTTAGATGATTAAATAAATAAACATATGTAAATTGCTTAAGATAATGTCTCACACACAGGGAGCACAGGTTAAATGTTAGCTATTGTTTTTCCCATGCAGATTACAGGATCTCCAATTCTGATATATTACCTATTTGAAATCATCAGGCAAGTCTGTTATATCCACCTTATTTTCTTTGAAGAATTTTAGTTAAAAGAGAAATCTTCAAGTGTTAAATGTACATGAATACATTTTATCCCATAGTTTTCTAAAGTAGTAAAGACTCTCAGGAAAATACTAAATTATGAAATATGAAAAACTCGCTATTGACTATTTATCCTTGAAATGTTAAGGCCTTGGGTGAAAATGTGTTACAGGAAAACTCTGATTTGATGAATTAAGGAAGATTCAGGACCATGGATCAGTGTTGGGCTGCTTTATTTGTACAGTACATTTAACCAGCAGTCAAGTCTGAAGCCAGCTTTGACTGAATATCTGGAAAAGATATAATCCTAAAAAGTCTACAGCTAGAGCATATTTAGACTTAGTGATCATAATATCATTGGTATGAAATGAAGGTCTATGGAAGAACAATAAAACCAAAATACTGACTTTTAAAAGAAGATTTGGTAGAAAAGCAACTGGAAAGAGAAAAGTAAAATGCTTGTGACGAAATAGAATACTCATGTAAATCACTCCATAAAAGTAAAAATTAATAAAATATCAACATTTTATTCAGGGAGTGTGAGGAGGGACATTACCCATCTTAAAATCAGATAATTTTTAATATAAAAGAAAACTAAAAAGGCCAAAAAATTTTAAAGAAAACAAATACTTAAGACAAACGTTTTAAATTCAATTCATTTAGAAGAGATGTATAAATAAAGAAAACATAAGATATCAGTTCATTAGTTCAAATCAGTAGTCTCACTTTAAATTACATGGTAATATACTTGGTCAGTGAGCAACACAGGTCAAAGTTAGAGGATATGTTGAGGTTCTTCTAAATGTCCCTGCCATTTCTATTGCCTTACTTTCATAACAAACATTAAATTGTACCCATCTGCAAGTGTTCTTATATCATTTATCTACTAAGTAACTTCTCTTGCAATTCTATATAACAGTATATTCTATAAACTTCCCAAGTTTCATTACATACATATTAAAGTGGACTTCCTTATTGATTTTCTTTCAATATGTGTGTAAATATTTTAGCAAATTATATTGGACACTGATTGGCAACATTCTTGGGATTTTCAAATTGTTCTTAATTTTTTTTTAATTTTGAAAGCAATACTTGCTTAGTACAAAAAGTAATATGATACAAAGATAAGTAATGAAAAAGTTAATAACCTTTTCATGACATCTCTCCAGCACACCCTCCTGAAGGTTAAAAAAATAGGATGGTGTTTATTCTTTCACTTTTTTCACTGTTCTTTTATTTTTTCTATTAAAAAAAGGATTATAGTATTCATGTTGCTTGGCTAGCTCCTCTTTTAACTGAACAATATATCATGGCCAGTCCTCATGGTCATTGAGACAGAACTCACTCTTTCTAGTAGCTAATTATTTTTCCATAGAATATGTATAATTTACTGATACAGTTGACCTTTCTATTTATGGAAGTTTAAAAGCAGACTGCTGCTTTGTGACTACAACTATGATTATTATTTTATTACATGGTCTTTATGCTGAAGTTAGATTCTCTGAAAAGGATTATTGTGTCAAATGATGTGGATTTATTTTTATTGCCAGACTTTCCAAAATGGTTTGTATTAATTCACAGTTCTACTAACAGGATATTAAAGTGCTTATTCCCCATAACTTTGCTAACAATAGTAAGTCATCATTTTTTAATTTGCCATCTATATGGATAAAAAATTGTATCTCACGGTGAATATCTTCTTATTAGTCATCTGGATCTCCTTTCTGAATACCCTCTTCACTTTTCTATCAGTTTATTTGTAAATTTTAAGACTCTATTTGTAAGAACTTCTGTTTCAAAGCATGATGGGATAGCTGGGAGCAAATTTACCCTCCTGTCTGACAAAAACAAAAAAGTGGGAAATAATTTTCTAAAACTCCACCATTTTCAAAGTTGTGGAATGAAGGCAGCTCAGGATCATCATCTTTGAGTGATGGGAAACAAATGAGGTAAGCCCTTTGATTTACTGCCTTGAGAAAGTCTCCAAGCCATGACATAGGGAAGAAAAATTCAGGCAGAGCCCAGAAAACGTCCTGAGTTGCAGAGACATTGTTGAGGGTCCACAGAGACCAAGGTGGTTAGACAGAGTTCCCAGGAAAGAGTAATGAAGAGCTGCAAAATTAGACAACTCTGCAAATCTAAAGAGGATCCATTTTGAACATGCAACAGAGTCTTTTTCATTGCTTGTGTGAGAGGAAACTACCCAGGACCAAGAAAAAAGCAACACCAGAAAAGACTAGAAGAAGCTGTCAATGTTGCTCACAGGGGACCAGAAGTGGAGACCGATCAACTACACTGGAAAGCTTCTAAACATGGGGATGCTGGGTCGGGTGCTCAGAGGGTCTGTCATCAGTGTGGGGAATGACTAGCCCTGGATTAAACAACTCTCTGTCGTTGTCTGACAAATCTTAAAAGCAAGACACAGTAAGATCAATCTGTTTGCAAGTAACAACCACATTCCAGAATAAAGTTCAACAATATATAGTAATAAAAACATAAAAATTCACAATGTCTAGCAACAATCTAAAATTACCAGGCAAGCAAAGAAGCAATAAGATATGATCAATAATCAGGAGAAAAATCAATTAATTGAAACTGATCCAGAACTGTTACAAATGTTAGAATTAGCTGTCAAAGGTATTAAAATAGTTATTAAAACTATCCCATTTAATGAAACAGTTAAGTAGACCTAGTAGGGAGGCCTAAATTGAATTTCTAGAGATGAAAATCACAATGGGTGAAATGACAACTACACTGGATAGGATCATAAGAGATTAGATCATGCAGAAAAAAATGAATGAACTTGAAAACATAGCAACAGAAACTGTCTAAAATAAACACCAGAGATAAATAAGAATTAGAAAAAAATGAACAGAAAAAGAGAAAACATGAGTTACTAATATCAGAATCAAGAGAGGTAATATCAGTATAGATCTTACAGATATTAAACATAATAAGGAAATATTATGACCAACTTTATGGCAATAAATTCAACAACCTAGATAAAGTGGATAAATTCTTTGAAAGACAAAAGCTTCCAAAGTTCACTCAAGATGATATAGGTAATACAGATAATAATTTTTCTTCTCACAAAGAAAAATTCATTCTTGGATGACATCATTGATGAAATTAACCAAGTGTTTATGAAAGAAATATTACTAGTTTTCCCCAAAGTCTTTCAGAAATTTGAAGAGCATGGGATATTTGTCTGACCAAAAAATAAAGTAAACCTCAGCAAAATAAGAATAGAAGCAAACTTTCTTAACCTGATAAAAAAGATCTCTGTAAAACCTAAAACTAATATCATATTAATGATGAAAGACTGAATTATTCTGCCACAGATGAGGGAAAAGGCAAGTCTGCTCGCATCACTACTACCTAACACAATACTGGAAGTTCTGGCAAATGAAACAGGACAAGGAAAAAAAAAAAAGGCATCCAAATTGGATAAAATGCTTTTGTTCACAGATGACATATTTGTCTATGTAAGGAATCTAATGGAATTTACTAAAAAGTTAGTAGAAGCCATTAATGAACAAACTCAGGAATTCTGTAAGATATAAAATACATGTAAAATAAATTATATTTTATGTACTCACAATGAATAATTAGAAATTAAAAATATAAAAACATATCTTTTTTAATAGCATCAAAATATGAAATAGAGATACTCTTGTAAAAGATGGAAAAGACCTTTACATTGAAATTTATAAAGCTGATGAGAGAAATTAAGGAAAATCTAAATAAATGGAGAGATAAACCATGTCATGGGTTGGAAGGCTCAATAGTGTTACATGGTCAATTCTCCTCAAATTGGCTTATTTCTTTAATGAGATCTAATTTATAATGTCATTCTGGGGACAGTAAGTGGGCCATGGGGATAGGTGGGAGGAAGAGATTTTTTACAAAGAGCCGTAAGGAAACCTTTGGAGTGATGGAGATATTAATTATTTTGAGTGCAGTGATTGTTTCACAGATGTATACATATGCCAAAATATCAAATTGTCCACTTTAAGTAGGTACAAATTTTTTAACAATCATATAATATTTGATAAAAATTTTAGCTATTTCTTTTTTATTATGAATTTTAATCCTTAAACTGTAATGAACATTATAATTTTTGAAGTCTAACAATGGTCTTCAGATTTTATTTATGACATCTTTTATTTTATTGTTATATAGATAAATATTTCTAGTCAGATAAGCATCTTTTATTCATAAAATCTAGGACTCAAGTTGTATTAAAATGTCAAAAACTAGGTTATGTAAATATTATCTTATATTCTATTTAATATTTTTATGTTAATTTAGATTTTATTCAATTTAGAATTTATTAGTTTATTAATTTATTAATTCTAAGTAGATAAAGATATGTTAATTATACATCATTTATTATAAGTAATGGTTGCACAGAAATACATGTTAACTTAAAACGTGGAACATAATAGTTAAGCTTAATTATCCTTATACTTCTTTTTTTTTTAATCAATTAAATCATTTATTCAGTATTTATTGAGAGGCTCTAATGTATCAGTATAGGAATTCAGGAGTGAACTAAATTGACAAAAATCTTCGCCTGAAGTGAGCTAAAATTTTGGTGTTGGGGAGTGATGGGCAAAAAATAAAAAAGTAAAAAAACAATATTTGATGAAGTGCTGTATTAAATATTAAATATGTGATGATATTGCTATATTAAGAATATGTGGAGAGGCTGCGACAGTGAGAGGCCCATGCACCGCAATGAAGATTGGCCCCCGCTTGCCACAACTGGAGAAAGCCCTCGCACAGAAACGAAGACCTAACACAGCCAAAAATAAATAAATTAATTAATTAATTAAAAAAAAAAAAAGAATATGTGATGATATGTGCTATATGAAAAAATATAACAAGAAAAAGAACTAGAAAATGCTGGAGAAGGTGGTAGTGATCTCAATATTTAAACAGGGTCAACTCAGGAAAAGTCTTGTGAAGTTACTTGTGAGCTAAGACTTACGGGGGTGAATGGAGAGATCTGGGGGAAGAGCTTTAGGGAAGTGGAGAGAGCAAAGGCAGAGGTTTTGTGGTGGGTGTATGCCTGCCCTGTTTGTGAACGTCAGTAAAGCCAGTGTGGCTAGAGCTCTCAGTAAGCTAGGAGTCATTGGGGATTTTTAAACAGAAGAGTGCCAAGACATGACATATGATTCAAAAGGATCACTAGATGTGCTGTGCTGAGAATAGGTGATAAGTGGGATGGAGGCCCACAGAGGACTTGGCAGAGCAGTTAGAGGCTTGTTTACTGTAGCCTAGCAATATGGTACCCAGAAAAATCAGGCACATGGGAAAGAAGCCAAACAAGGAGGAACACCTCTTTCCATGTGTTCAATAGCACTCAGTGTTTTTCTGTATAATCGCAATTAGACCACTCTGCTGACCTCCATACTGGTAACTGGGTAGGGTGGTCATTAATAGAATGGACTAAATAAACCACGGCCATAATAGGGGCTTGGGTTTAAAACTGCTAATAGTAACATTAAGCCATTTAATCCTTTCACTTAAATTAACATCTTTTTTATAAAATGATGCCTCAAACAACATTCAGGCTTGTAATTGAGTTGGTTGATATTAATAAATACTTGCAAAATTAGTTCGGTAGAAGAGTGACCACTAAGATTTCCAACTAAAGGTAGAACAGTTGAATGGTGCTGCTTCACAGGTATGTGTTGTATGCAGTCGTTTGCAACATGCTTTAAATAACTACTTAACAGTGATTATGTCATCCAATTTACATTGTTATTTGTACAATCCATACTTTCTGAAAAGAGAAACAGGATTAAAAATTAGTGCCATTGAAGTGTTAAGGAATAATAACTAATTTGTAAAAATGTATTGAGCATGTATTATGTGCCAGTAGTGATGAGATTTCTTGCAGTTACAAAGATAAATATTATCTTTTCTTCAAGGAATTCATAGTTTTGTGGAGTAATAAAATTTCTAATAGGGATAAGCACATGAATATTACTCAGAATATTTAGTGAGCACTCACTGTGTGCTGGGCATTTTGTTTTGCATGTATTATATCTTCAATTTTACATACCTATAAAGTAGGCAGTAATGTTATTGCCATTTTAAGAATGAGAAAACTGACACAGATTAAATGACATGTCTATACACACAGGGAGTATAAATAATTATGAATTTTTTTTTCATATAGAAATAATTATAAAAAGTGTTTTGGTGTTATAAAAATGTACTGTGGGTTTATAGATGGAGGTCCAAGGGTATGCGGGAAGCATAGCAGAAAAAGAAAGTAATGTGTGGTTCTGATTCTGGGTGACAGAAAAGAGGCCACGTGACAAAAAGAACCATAAATGCAAAGGGACATGTATTTTTTTTTAAAAAAGAACTGTGTGAGAGGCATTAATCTTTGCTGGTATGGGGGTGGGTAAGCTTAGGAGGAACAGGGCCTGAGTTTGGTAAGTAGTTTGAAAGCAGATTGTGAAAGTACCTTTCTTAGGAATTTGAAACTGATCGTGTAGACAGGGGAATTTCTAAGAGTTTTAAAGTAGAATACAAGTGCTTTAGAAAGACAGTGCAGTGAAAGGGCATAGAATCCTCTCCTGAGTTAGTAACTGTATAATATGATGACAGTGGAAAGCAAACAAGGGAAAGTTTGGAGAACAAGTTTGGAAACACAAACCAGGAGACTGATGCCACCAGACAAAGGCTCAAGTCCAGATCTGTGCACTCAAGGGCTGCAGCAAACTCTGGTATGATCTGGGCCAGAGACCATCTTTGAGGGGTCTCATGAGGCAGCCAGGATTTGGGATTATTGGTCATGGAAATTCTTGGTTAAAGGTGGATGGGCACTGAGTCTGTGAGTTTGAAACTCAGGAGAGAGTTCGAAGCAAGATGTTTTGGTGTCATCAGCAAACTGGTGGGATCAGTCAGGAGAGTGAAGAATGTTGTACAGGAAAAACAGCTGGATTCTTCTTATTATTTTTTAAAGTCATCTCCCATGTCTGTATAATGGAAAGTTGTGGGACAGAATTTCAAGCCAGTCTCTGGCTTCCTGACTTCATTCATCACCTCCTTCATCCTTAGCATTCATCATCTTTTTCCAGGAGCAGTATCTACTTGACCCAATGTAGCTCAAAAGAAGCTGCCTAAGATTTGGAATATGATAGACTTTACATTACTGACTTTGTCATGAATAACTGGGCAAACAGGAAAATGTGCTTAAAGTTTAGAGAAAACAACAAGAAAAAGAACAACAAAAATAATAAAAATATAGCCTACCTTATAGAGTCTTTAGGAAGATAAGTAATAATAAACATAAAGCACTAAGTAGGCACATGAAAGGTCTGTAGACTTACTTTACAGTAAGCATAGAATAACTACTATATGCTAAATATTGAGGTTATAGTTACAAACAAGTCACCTTTTTTACCCCTAAGAAACATAAAAATCTCAATTATAAGCTGCTTTACAAAACATTAAAGAAGTTATATCAATTTTACTCATTAAAATTTGAGAATTATACTCAACTGGGTACTGACAACTTTAGAAGAGTACTGCCTGTTACTCAGAGTATTATAAAGAATAGAAAACATCTCCTTCTTTTAAGTCTCCAAGCCAACTATCTCAGGGCTATCGCATTTAAAAATAAATAGAATTATGACATTCTCCCACCTCAAAAGCAAAAGTTAAGAATTGTTTGCCCAAACTGCCCAATCTGTCCTGTTAACACTCTAACAATTTGGTGGTCCAAGGGTGACCGCATTCATAATCCATCACTTCGAAAACACAGGTTGATTCAACTCACAATAAATAGATGAAAATATGCTGTAAAGCATAAACTGTATGATGTGCATCTGTTGCTCAGATATGGAATAACACAAGGATGAGATATTTATTTCCTATATTACAGCTGAGTTTTGCAATTAGCTATAAAATTGTAGCATGTGATAGTTCTGTATCTACAAATAAAATAGGCTATGAGAGCAAATAATTATTAGGATTCGTTTCACAGATGTAGAGATTGACACCACTGACCTTTCCCCTCTGAGCTCTGCCCAATCTTGGATACTCCCTACACCAAGTGCTTTCCAGTATCAAAGGAGATGCTGGCAGGGTTCTACTCATTGCTTGCACAAGTGAGCAAACCATGTTCTTGTGTTTATCTCAGTGTATAAAATGCGAAAATTTCCACATAAAAATGGAAGTTTCCTATAGTAAACAATGTGATTGTTACCAATTTACATTTTGATTGCCTATTCAAATTCAGTATATAATACAGCAATTCTTTTTGGCTTCTATATTCAAATTTATACTTAGTAATTGTAGTCTCTGGAACTTATTTAGTGTAAAGTGTCAAGCAAAGCTGAATGAATTCTCTGGACTTCCCTGGTGGCACAGTGGTTAAGAATCCACCTGTCAATTCAGGGGACGCGGGTTCGAGCCCTGTTCTGGGAAGATCCCACATGCCACGGTGCAACTAAGACCATGTGCCACAACTACTGAGCCTGCGCTCTGGAGCCTGGGATCCACAACTACTGAGCCCGCATGCTACAACTACTGAAGCCCGTGAGCCTTGAGCCCATGATCCGCAACAAGAGAAGACACTGCAGTGAGAAGCCTGTGCACTGCAACGAAAAGTAGCCCCCACTTGCCACAACTACAGAAAGCCCGCACACAGCAATGAAGACCCAACGCAGCCAATAAATAAATAAATAAATAAGTAAGTAAATTTATTTTAAAAATATAAAATTGCTATGTGGAGACAGGTTAGTGAAGAGGAAATATGAGTCTGCTATTTGTATAATTCTCTATCTGTTGAGGCATGAGTATTTTAAATTCTGAACTATTCATACTGTTCTTCACAATGGCCAAATATCTCATACAATTACTTCATTTATTTTATTTAATCTGACTTTACTCACAATATACTTTCTAGCATATCTTAAGATCATATAAACATAATAAATATGCATTTTAGTGGGGGGCTACAATATGACATGGATTTAACAGAGGGCTACATGCAGGTCATTATATTTTTGTACTGTAGGAAGAACAATTATTCAAACAGGCACATATATTTTTGTTAGTTTCTATCATACTTGATATTTCTACCCATATTTTATGGCAAAGGTAATTTATGATCTATACCATATTTATAACTGAAAAATAGATTTCATGATGCTTTAGAAAGATTATAAAACTAAGATTGTTTGTTGGGCCATAAAATCGATTTTCTGTCTGATTCTCTTTTCCATGTTACCACTATTTTTAAAGACTACTGGCAACTCTTTGGTAGTGAAATGTGAAAGTAAATAGTACTACTTATTACAAAATATTGTATTTTAACAATTGCATAAAAATTACAAGTCTGCTACAAGCAAATATATTTCCTCTAAAGATGGCTGAAAAAGGATCCAAATAAGGCAATGATCCTTTTTCAATCTATGGGAAGGTTGGATACAGTGCATTTTTGCTCCTGTGTGGTTCTCTATGTCACCAGAAAATAGAGTGGGAAGAAGTGCTAATATAGGAAGCCATAAAGAAAATAATTATAGGGGGTTAGAAATTAGAGCTCAGGAGTTTATCATTTTATTATAATAACATGTGTCAGCTCTGTGCTTAAGTATGTAACAACTTTCCCATCTGTCATCAAATTATACCTTAGTGAATGTTGATGTTTTATCATATGTAGTTTTAATAGTTAATATACAAATTTAAGTATTGGCCAACATTATTCTTTCTGTCTGTTTGTTTATATCTAGGAGGTATTATTTTTTAAATATTCTAGAATAATCGTATTTTGGCCATCCTCACTAAATCAAATTTTTACAAAGTAATGTAAATTCTAAGTGCCAATAACATTTAATTTCTGTTGTGGTTTGGATGCCTTATACATCATTTTGCAATATCCAATTGTATTTGTTATTTTTAAAAGTGTTGAAAGTAAGTTTTAAAATTAATCTTAAATGTTAAAAATATGTACCCTATTGATGTCATATTTTATCTGACTCGAGTGATTGTAAAGTTTTTTCTTTCAAGTAATTATCAGAAAAACAACTTTGAGAGAAGATTCTAATTTTACTGTAGTTATAGCTTACAAGCAAGTCCTTCAGATTGATTCCTCATAGCTGTCTTTAACATGTGTGGCTCTAGGCCAATATCAAAAGCTAACATCAGTTTTTCTACCTGCATGAATTTGGCTTAGAAAACATTTTACCTAATTTCTATCACTTAGTCATGTTAATAGCAATATAGCAAGAGTCTGCCCAAAGGCCATTTTCTACCATCTGGATACCTGAGGGTTATTAACACCCCCTCAATCATTCACATTCAACTTATTGAGAGTGAGGTACGGGGAAGATTTCAGCAAGTTGGAATGCGTCACAAGGAGAGAGAAAATTACTCACTCAAAATCGATTAATTTGTCAAGACTCCTTGATGTTGCTAAGTTCTTGCAGGTTATCATGAAATATAACAAAACCACACTGTGAATACAAATTTGTTGACAAGCAGAAAACTAACAGTCTAAAAATAATATAACTGTCCTTTAACAAATATTTAAACACATTAACCTACATTTACTATAAATAGATATATCTTCAAAATTGTTGGATGAAGCTGTTATTTGTATTAACTTTTTGCATGAATTTAAACATCATTTCTCTGGGTTTTTTGGTCTTCTCATCCACTAAACAAAGATCAAGATTATTTGATTTCTTAACCCTCTCCTCCCCAAATCTAACATCCTATAGCTTGACATTTTTATTTGTAAAGACAATGAACACAGAAGTGTTGAGAAACAGCCAGGTTCTTATAATTGGCAATTCTTATAGGAAATGCTAAAAGAAAGTAATTTCAACATTGTGTACCAACGTGGACTTTCTGAATGAATTGGCAGGTGATAATGGACTCCATAAAACACTTAAAGGAAGATGACTAGTGACTGTAAGTTTAATGAGAATATGTATAGAGAGAAAAAAAAGGAGAATCATAATGAAAGCAAGTAAAGGGGGAGTTAATTTAAGCAAGTTATTTCATGAGTTGCCTGGAGGAAGCTAAGTACCAGGCTTCAGTAGTTTTGCTTCAGTTCAGTGTTAAACTTAAAAAGATCAAAGAAAGATCATTCAAAATTAATACATGCAATTTTCTCAGGTGGATGGAAATAATCTTCTGACAACTTTTGTTTCAAAGAAGCTACTCTTTTGCATATCTGAAATACATACCTCTCAATTTTACATAATAATATGAATCACCAAAGAATTCAATCCTACTGCACACAAACAAAAAAATATTTTTCTTTATAATGGTAAAAATATACTCTAAAAATTACTAAAAGTTTTGCCTAAAATACCACCCATATGGATCTTCATTGGAAATCACTATAAGAAAATATGGTTTGATTCCTTTATATATTATCATATAACAGGGGTAAAGTTTGACATAAAGCTTATGATCACAGATACATAAGCCTTTGATAGTCATTTGTTGAAACTTTCAAGTAACTGAACTTTTTATAAAGGTTGAAAGTTTTATAAAGGCCAAAATAATAATACTACCCAAAAAAACAAAAAAAATCTGAATGTCAGACTTAAAAACTTTTATTTGGACAAGTATCTATATATCTATGAGGATATATATATAAATAGATACATAGATTTTATATAAAATCAAAGAAGTTGATTCAAGCATTTTTATATGCTCACCTTTCTAGTAATCGTTTTAAATATTAAAATTTCATGCTTTTGAGGGAGCATTGCAGACTAACCAATTCTTGAATCTTACAAAGAAGTGAGATATCCCATCGGTATAAGCCATCATAGAATATATACTGGTCACAATTGCTTCTCAAGGACATACAGAAACATATCTAACAAGTACCACCTAATGAAAGAGGAAGATTCTCTTTTCTCTATAAATTGTGCAGTCCTGCATAGAATGGACCTATTTATTGAAATTTCTTCTTGACTTTACAAAGGTAATTTTTCTTGATTAATAGAAAGCTGATTAAGAATCCCAGAATTTATTGTCTTGGAAAATAAAATAATTTTAATTTCAAGTTGCCAAACGCTGTGTTTCCATATATACATATATATGGAAATACCCTCAGAATTCCCAAATTGGGTGATAGAAACTTGGAATTCAGAAATTCTTTCAGATTTACTGCAGCAAAGATTCAGGAGATTGAGAAAAAGCATAGAAGATTGAGTAAACTCTCATGGGCATGTCATATCTCTTTTTCTTTTGTTTCCTAAGACCATATTTTTTCATTAAAGGAATTTAGGTAGACTCTTGAAAACTGAGGTTAATGAACAGACCTCTGAAGAGAGGACATGAGATAATAAATGTTGCCTAAGATTCATGATCCCTGGAACTAAGCAAAAATCAGTGGATTTTGAATGAGAGATGTTTATAAAGTTTATTTATCCTTCTTTTTCCTATTGCCATTGTCAGTCTCACCTCTGTCAATTTTGTTCTCAGCTAGCAATAGGACAAGAGAGGAAGGGAGATAATGGTTGAGAAGTATCCAGGTAGTAGAAGATTAACTCTGTGGGGATCAGCAAAGAAAAAAGGTGAGAGAAAGTGCAGGGGCAACTGGAGAAAGGGAGATTATATGTCTAAACAGGGAGTTCTTCAGAGGCTGTTCTTGCACAACACATTGTGTTGGAGACTGTCAGAATAGCCAGGAATGATTAATATTTTATTACCTAAAAATATACATTCACAGAATATGATACTTGAGGTTTTACAATACCATAATAGTAATTAGCACATTATTCTGCAAAGTGAGGACAAATTCCCTGAGTAAAATTGTTTGCTTCAATGTTGCTAAATCCTCAATATTATTCATATTCTGAACAATGCATTAAGATTGAATGAACCATGATACACCACATTAAAAAAACAGAGGATAAAATCAATATGATATCTCAATATATACAGAAAGAGCATTTGACAAAATTCAACACCCATTTATGATAAAAACTCTCAATAAAGTGTGTATAGAGGGAACATATAATTATGTTTAACACAATAAAGGCCATATATGACAAACCCACAGCTAACATCATACTCAGTGGTGAAAACCTAAAGCTCTTCCTTTAAGATCCAGCACAAGACAAAGATGTCCACTCTTACTGTTTCTATTCAACATAGTATTGGCAGTCCTAGCCATGGTAATTAGATGAGAAAAGAAATAAAAGTCATCCAAATTGGAAAGGAAGAAGTAAAACTGTCACTATTAGCAGATGATACTACATATATGAGAAACCTTAAAGATTGCACCAAAAAAGCTACTAGAACTAATAAATGAATTCAGCAAATTTGCAGGACACAAAACTAATATACAATCTGTTGCATTTATATACACTAATAACAAACTGTCAGAAAGAGAGATTAAGAAAATAATCCCATTTATAATTGCATCAGTAAGAATAAAATAACTAGGAATAAATTTAATCAAGGAGGTGTAAGGCTTATAGTATGAAAACTAAGAAATTGATTAAAGAAATTAAAGACAACAAAAATAAACAGAAAGTTATACCATGTTCATGGATAGAAAAATTAGCATTGTTAAAATGTCCATACTACCCAAAGCAATATACAGATTCAATGCCATCCCTATCAAAATACCAATGGCATTTTTCACAGAACTGGAAAAACTAATCCTAAAATTTGTATGGAATCACCAAAGACCCCAAATGGCCAAAGCAATCTTGAGAAAGAACAAAACTGGAGGTGTCACACTCCTTGACTTCAAACTATACTACAAAGCTATATAGTAATCAAAACAGTATGGGACTGGCACAAAACAGATACATATATCAATGGTGAATAGAGAGCCCAGACATAAACCCAGGCTCATATGGACAATTAATCTATGACAAAGGAGGCAAGACTATACAATACAATGGGGAAAAGAAAGTTTCTTCAGAAAATGGTGTTGGGAAAACTGGACAGCTACATGCAAAAGAATGAATCTGAATCACTATCTTACACCATATGCAAAAGTAAACTCAAGATGGATTAGAAACTTGAATGTAAGACCTGAAAATATAGAACTACAAGGAGAAAACATAGGCAGTAGGCACTCTGACATTAGTCTTAACAATATTTTTTTCGCTCTGTCTCCTCAGGCAAGGGAAACAAAAGCAAAAATAAGCAAATGGGACCTAATCAAACTAAAAAGCTTTTGCACAGTGAAGGAAACTGTGGGAAGCATGCAGTCTTAGCCAGAGGTAACTCCTGGAGGAGACAGTATGTTTCTCACAGAAAGCAAAGCCTTTACCCTTGACTTGGAATGCACTCTTTTCCCCAGGCCTGAGGAATGTAAAAGAGATTAGCAAAGCTATCTCAAGCCAGGAGACCTCAGGGAGCTGAGAGTCCTGGTTGTTCCTTATGGCTGGGGGCTGTGTGTGTGCCTGGTTAAGGGAAGATAATGTTCAAGGATAGTTATTGTAAACTTGTTGACGTCCACGATGGTGACTGAACTGAGACGATAAGAAATTCTATGGGTTCATTGTTTAATAATGAGTTCCTCTTCTGTCTATATTAGATTCAGTAAATTCTAAATAAAGTGCCTTGCAACTATCAGTTGTCTTGGTCCTTCTGAACACATACTCGTGGTGCTATTCAGTCCCTTACCCCTCTCCGTCGGGACCTGGAAGACTCCCTGCGGTGGCTGGACCATCGCAGGAAACAATCAATGAAACAAAAAGGCTGCCTATGAATGAGAAAACATATTTGCAAATGATATACCCAATAAGGGATTAGTATCCAGAATATATAAGGAAATCATACAACTCATCATCAAAAAACAATCTGATTAGAATATGGGTAGAGGACTTACATAGATATTTTTCCAAAGAAGACATAGAGATGGCCAACAGGCACATGAAAAGATGCTCAACATCACTCATTATTAGGAAAATGCATATAAAAATCACGATAAAATATTAACTCACCCCTGTCAGAATGGCTATTATCAAAAAGACAAATATAAGTGTTGGTGAGGATATAGAGAAAAGGAAACCTCCTTCACTGTTGGTGGGAAAGTAAGTAGTGCAGCCACTATAGAAAACAGTATGGAGGGTCCTCAAAAAATTAAAAATAGAACTGCCACATGATCCAGCAATTCCACTCCTGGGTATTTAACCAAAGAAAACAAAAACACTAATTCAAAAAGATATATGCACCCTTATATTCATTGCAGCATTATTTACAAGAGCCAAGGTATGGAAGCAGTCTTAGTTCCTATCAATAGATGGTTGGATAAAGGAAGTTAAATATATATATATATATATATATATATATATATATATATATATATATATAATGGAATATTACTCAGCCATAAAAAAGAATGAAATCTTGGCATTTGTAACAACATGGACGGACCTAGAGGGTATTTTGCTAAGTAAAATAAGTCAGACAGAGAAAGACAAATATTGTATGATTTCACTTACACATGGACTCTAAAAATCAAGCAAGTGAACAAACATAACTAAACAGAAATAGAGTCATAGATACAGAGAACAAACAGGTGATTGTCAGAGGGGAGGGGGATTGGGAGGAAAGAAATATGTGAGGCAGATTATAGATTATAGATGATGGATCTTAATTAAACCTATTGTGGTAATCATTTCATGATGTATGTAGGTCAAATAGTTATACTGTATGCCTTAAACTTATACAGTGTTGTATGTCAATTACATCTCAATATAACTGTGAAAAATGTTTGATATTATAAGACGGTAATAGAAAGGTCTGTGATAATAGTGTATTGATAAGTAAATGTTCCCCCAAGATGAATGTATTACCCATATGAAACACCTATATGGAACAATATAGATCATAAAAATGCACACAAGAAAATTTTCTTGCTAAAGTTTATTTTTAATAGTAATAGTTTATTAATTATGAATAACTTTCACTAAACATCTCAAAACTATAAAACCATATTTTTTAAATGAGTATATTTCATGAAAATAAAACAGGATTGCCTTATTTGGAATATTCTTTGCTAAAATTTTACAAACATTATTTTCACAAGAAATAATTATGTTCAAATATTTATTGTACTGAATAATGTGCTAAACTAGCCAGAAGACAGAATGTACACCACTTCTTGTTCCCTGTCAGCTTCTCCATTCCTTCAAGCTTTGTTTATATTTTGTAGCAAGATACCACATATTTTTGATTGCATACCCAAGTACACACAGAAATATTTGCAAGTTAAATTTTATTTATTTAGAAGCATTTTCTTTGCAATGTGTTTCTCTTTGTTCCTTGGATACCTAATTTCCATGGATTTAATTTTAAATGTCTTTCCTTGATTTTAATTTTCTTTCTCAATAACAAAAAAACAATCCAGTTAAAAAATGGGTGCAAGACCTAAAGAGACACTTCACCAAGGAAGACATACAGATGGCTAAGAGGTACATGAAAAGATGCTCGACATCAGTAATTATTAGAGAAATGCAAATCAAAACTACAATGAGGTATCACCTCACGCTGGTTAGAATGACCATTATCAAAAAATCTAGAAACAATAAATGATGGAAAGGGTGTGGTGAAAAGGGAACCCTCCTGCCCTGTTGGTGGGAATGTAAATTGATACAACCACTATGGAAAACAGTATGGAGGTTCCTTTAAAAAAAATAAAAATAGAACTACCATATGACCCAGCAATTCCATTACTGGGCATATACCCTGAGAAAACCATAATTCAAGAAGAGACATGTAACACAATGTTCATTGCAGAACTATTTACAATAGCCAGGATGTGGAACCAACCTAAATGTCCATCCACAGATGAATGGATAAAGAAGATGTGGCACATATATATAATGGAATATTACTCAGCCATAAAAAGAAATGAAATTGAGTTATTTGTAGTGAGGTGGGTGGACCTAGAGTCTGTCATACAGAGTGAAGTCAGAAAGAGAAAAACAAATACCATATGCTAACACATATATATGGAATCTAAAAAAAAAAAGGTACTGATGAACCTAGTTGCAGGGCAGGAATAAAGAGGTAGACATAGAGAATGGACTTGAGGACATGGGATGGGAGGGGGAAGTTGGTGGTAAGTGAGAGTAGCATCAACATATATACACTACTGAATGTAATATAGTTGGATGGTGGGAAGCAGCAGCATAGCACAGGGAGATCAGCTCAGCGCTTTGCAGTGACCTAGAGGGGTGGGATAGGGAGGATGGGAGGGATGCTCAAGAGGGAGGGGATATGAGGACATGTTTATGCATATGGCTGATTTGCTTTGTTGTGCAACAGAAATTAACACAGTATTGTGAAGCAATTATACTTCAATAAAGATCTATTAAAAAAAATTAAGCCAAATAATACCTTTCAAAATAAACAGAAATATGTTAGGTGTAAATAAAAAGAATTGATACTATCAAGCATAAAACATGAAAAGACAAGATAGGATTCCTAGAATCGTTAACATAATACATGCAATCCATTTATGATCCATAATAATAACCAGTTATTTATACAAAAATGACTTTTCACTTAGAAAAGGACTAAAATTGCATGCGGAATGGTACAATGTAGGTAATTAAAGAACTGGTAAATCTGCCTGTAGAAATCACATTAATGCTTTATATGTGTGTGAGTGCTTAAGCATACAGGTACACACCAACAGAGAGAAAGAGACAGAGAGAGAGAGGAGAGATGATGCTGGCTAATCCTTTTACAAAGGTACTAGGAAACAAGTTAGGCAGATAAAATAACCAGACATAGATTATCAGACACAATTCAGAAATATACTTACAGATCACAGAATCAATGCTCTCTACTACATTTAAAACAACTAGACATTATAAACATGTTTATACAACACCTCTGTACTTATTATAACTTAGGTGCACACTGATGTCCATTAGATTAACCACTTAGCTTAAATTCCATTAACATTATCATAATAGAAAAATATCACATATAAAAATGCATGGACTCCACATTTTAAGAATTACCTCTTTGCCCCTCTCCTTTCATGTTTTAAGATAGAACAGTAAAGATAAAAACTGGTTCTTAAGAGCAAAATGAGGTAAAGCCTCAGATCACCCATGATGCCATCTAGGACTAATTCTTTCTCAGTTGCTTTCAAATAGCGCAGAAGATTGTACTAAAGTCAAGCCTATCCTAAAATGCTTTAAGCCAATTTTTTTAACTTAAAGAGAAAAAAAATAAATACTGTGTGAATCAAACCCTAACAAGAACAAAACATTCACTTAGATGGTTCACATGAAGAGATTTTAATGAAAAGGCTATTTGGAGATGCATGGGCTGGAAAGGATAAGCCATTCTGAATCCAGCAACATGGCAAGACATGACCATCTCTGGTACTGAAGGAACAGGGGAGGAAGTAGCTACAGGGATGTTGAAACCATGGAGCGGGTACTTCCCAGTGGATATTTAGTCCTGGGGGTATGTAGGTACTAGTAGACACATAGCTCCAGAGCAAGGAGGACAAATGGGTGAAACATCCAGACCTCTCACTGCCACCTTCTGCACCCCTGCTATTGCCTCTCCCTGGCCAAACTCGGGCACCCCACCTAAGCCAGAGAGCTAGGAAGTTAGATAGGTACAAGATTCAGCCTTCCTAGTCTTAGAACAGAGAAGAAAAGAAAGGTGAATGGATATGGAGTGGGCAAATGGATAAAAATCCAACAGAGATACCCAGTCTTTTAAAATTGTGTTCCATTTTCACCCTAGAATTATATATCAAACCAAATTAAAGGGGATCAAAAATCAAGGATGTTTATGGTTTCCTTTGCTGTGCAAAAGCTTTTAAGTTTCATTAGGTCCCATTTCTTTATTTGTGTTTTTATTTCCAATTCTCTAGGAGGTGGGTCAAAAAGGATCTTGCTGTGATTTATGTCATAGAGTGTTCTGCCTATGTTTTCCTCTAAGAGTTTGATAGTGTCTGGCCTTACATTTAGGTCTTTAATCCGTTTTGAGTTTATTTTTGTGTATGGTGTTAGGGAGTGTTCTAATTTCATACTTTTACATGTACCTGTCCAGTTTTCCCAGCACCACTTATTGAAGAGGCTGTCTTTTCTCCACTATATATTCCTGCCTACTTTATCAAAGATAAAGTGACCATATGTGCGTGGGTTTATCTCTGGGCTTTCTATCCTGTTCCATTGATCTATATTTCTGTTTTTGTGCTGGTACCATACTGTCTTGATTACTGTAGCTTTGCAGTATAGTCTGAAGTCAGGGATCCTGATTCTTCCAGCTCCGTTTTTCTTTCTCATCATTGCTTTGGCTATTTGGGGTCTTTTGCATTTCCATACAAATTGTGAAATTTTTTGTTCTAGTTCTGTGAAAAATGCTAGTGGTAGTTTGATAAAGATTGCATTGAATCTGTAGATTGCTTTGGGTAGTAGACTCATTTTCACAATGTTGATTCTTCCAATCCAAGAACATGGTACATCTCTCCATCTATCTGTATCATCTTTAATTTCTTTCATCAGCGTCCTATAATTTTCTGCATACAGGTCTTTGGCTCCTTAGGTAGGTTTATTCCTAGATATTTTATTCTTTTTGTTGCAATGGTAAATGGGAGTGTTTTCTTAATTTCACTTACAGATTTTTCATCATTAGTGTATAGGAATGCCAGAGATTTCTGTGCATTAATTTTGTATCCTGCTACTTTACCAAATTCATTGATTAGCTCTAGTAGTTTTCTGGTAGCATCTTTAGGATTCTCTATGTATAGTATCGTGTCATCTGCAAACAGTGAAAGCTTTACTTCTTCTTTTCCCCTCAGAACGGGAGAAAATTTTTGCAAGTGAAGCAACTGACAAAGGATTAATCTCCAAAATTTACAAGCAGCTCATGCAGCTCAATATCAAAAAATCAAACAAGCCAATCCAAAAATAGGCAGAAGATGTAAATAGACATTTCTCCAAAGAAGGTATACCGATTGCCAACAAATACATGAAAGAATGCTCAACATCATTAATCATTAGAGAAACGCAAATCAAAACTACAATGAGATATCGTCTCACACCGGTCAGAATGGCCATCATCAAAAAATCTACAAACAATAAATGCTGGAGAGGATGTGGAGGAAAGGGAACCCTCTTGCACTGTTGGTGGGAATGTAAATTGATACAGCCACTATGGAGAACAGTATGGAGGTTCCCTAAGAAACTAAAAATAGAACTACCATACGACCCAGCAATCCCACTACTGGGCATATACCCTGAGAAAACCATAATTCAAAAAGAGTCATGTACCAAAATGTTCATTGCAGCTCTATTTACAATAGCCAGGACATAGAAGCAACCTAAGTGTCCATCAACAGAGGAATGGATAAAGAAGATGTGGCACATATATACAATGGAATATTACTCAGCCATAAAAAGAAATGAAATGGAGTTATTTGCAGTGAGGTGGATTGACCTAGAGTCTGTCATACAGAGTGAAGTAAGTCAGAAAGAGAAAAACAAATACTGTATGCTAACACATATATATGGAATCTAAGAAAAAAAAAAAAAGAAAAGGTCATGAAGAACCTAGGGGCCAAACAGGAGTAAAGACACAGTCCTACTAGATAATGGACTTGAGGATATGGGGAGGGGGGAGGGTAAGCTGTGACAAAGTGAGAGAGTGGCATGGACATGTATACACTACCAAACGTAAAATAGATAGCTAGTGAGAAGCAGCTGCATAGCACAGGGAGATCAGCTCGTGCTTTGTGACCACCTAGAGGGGTGGGATAGGGTGGGTGGGAGGGAGGGAGATGCAAAAGGGAAGAGATATGGGAACATATGTATATGTATAACTGATTCACTTTGTTATAAAGCAGAAACTAACACACTATTGTAAAGCAATTATATTCCAATAAAGATGTTATAAAGAAAAAGAAAAATCAAGGATGATTTCACCAAAACTTCAAGCTAAAACTCTATGTCAGTCTTTGTTGGTTAAAACTTACCCACTGACATTAGACAGTTGACAGTCATCTATTTCCTACTACAATCTAATATAAGACATCTGCAAAATTGAGTTAGGTGCTCTCGTGTCAGTTAATGGGGATTGGCAAAGGAAATATCGACAGAACTCAATTTGGAAAAGGCTGCACAAGGTAACCCAATCTCACTATTAGCAACACTGCACAATTCATTTCTCACTCCCAGGACACAGACATCGACAATTCTTCTGATGGATTCAGTTCCTGACACAGTCCCAGAAAAAGTGAAAAGCTCACAAAATACTGG
Source organism: Balaenoptera ricei (assembly GCF_028023285.1). Lineage (NCBI taxonomy): Eukaryota > Metazoa > Chordata > Mammalia > Artiodactyla > Balaenopteridae > Balaenoptera > Balaenoptera ricei. Next base: position 46,990,966 of record NC_082649.1, on the reverse strand, counting down.
TTGAATTGAGTTCTGTAGTATGAGGCAGAGAGATTGTGAATGAACAAATGAGTTTTTCGGTAGGGGGCAAAACATGAGTGGAAAGTGAAGGGAGAATGTGACATTTGACTTTGCAGCCAAGAGTCCCTAATGGACAAAAAAACATTGCAGTCCAGGACAGTGTGGGTCATACATCAAGAGCTAATCAGAAATCCAAACTGGTGAGTTTTGACAAGCATTTTAAATAAAGAATGAAATAAAGAATGAAGAAGGAAAATGTGAATTTTTGGTGTACAGTGCAAACAGTAAGCATATGTATTATGGAAATTTTATTTCATGTTAGTATACATGAGTATCCTAAATCACAATATGTAATGCATATTGCATAGAAATGCAGAGAAAATAATTTTCTAGTAATTCACCTAAGAACAATATTAAAGAAAACAAAGGCTCTGAAGGCTTGCACTTAGTTAAATTTTATACTGCAAAGATACTTGGGAAGAAACTATTCTGGGAAGGCAAATGTCTATAAGAAACACTAATTATATAAAATGCAAGCAAGTATCAGGACATTTGTACAGATAAATGATATATGTAGCTAGTTAAATAGTCTTTGAGACAACTTTTAAAAGATATTTATTCATTATTCTATCTGTGTGATTTGTATCATTGTATTTTTTTTTAAATTTTATTTATTTATTTATTTATTTTTAGCTGTGTTGGGTCTTCATTTCTGTGCGCGGACTTTCTCTAGTTGCGGCAAGCGGGGGCTACTCTTCATCGCGGTGCGCGGGCCTCTCACTATCGCGGCCTCTCTTGTTGCGGAGCACAGGCTTCATATGCGCAGGCTCAGTAGTTGTGGCTCACGGGCCCAGTTGCTCCGCTGTATGTGGGATCTTTCCATACCAGGGCTCAAACCCGTGTCCCCTGCATTGGCAGGCAGATTCTCAACCACTGCGCCATGAGGGAAGCCCCTGTAACATTGTATTTTTATAACCAGTAACATTGAAAGAGTGATTTAAAATCCATAGTTCTCTTTTTTAGCTGAAGAAAATACTAGTCAATGTTAAAAATATATTTATACTTTTGCCATTTGATTGCCATTTCTTTAAGTTACAGAAGTGTCATCCTGGCAATTAAAGAATAGAAGGGATGAGTCTAGCATATCCAACCATCTATGCATCTCTGAGCAATTTCCCACTTTGTCATCCAATTAATTTTTTTGTAAAATGGAGATTCTAATTCTTGCCATAAAGTGTCACTGTGAGGATTAAGTTAGAGATAATGCATGATAAGCAGTTCATATATCACACATTATAAGCCCTCACAAAAAGGTGGTTTTGGTGTTAGTGTTGATAGTGGTGGTGAGAATAACAGTGCAGCAAGCCCTCATGCCCCACTTTTCATGGTTCCATGAGGAACGTCCTCAGTAAGAAGAAAATTCCTGGTCTTTCCACCCTCCACCACCTTGAGAGGTACAGTGACTTAGCTGATTTGTGAGATAGAGCTAGACTGTGGCTCAGCCCTTTCTTCTTTCCCTCTGTTGAGAGCCAGCCTTCCTCCAGGGGACAGCCTCACCTCTCCACATGGCCAGAAGCATATTCCTCAGGGGAAGTATGGGATTGTTCTACTGCCGCACAGAATAGGTGGTAATTCTGTTCAATTAGGGGTGAATATTATCAAGCCCTTTCGGCTGAAGATTTCAAGCCACACAATTTGTCTTAAATAAAGCTGGTGGTATTTTAACTTGCAACTTGATTCTCAATCTGTTTTGAACTCAGGAGGAGGAGAGAGGGAGGTTTATTTGTCCCCTATATCCCTAAAAGTCACATTGATTAATATTCCTGTGTTCTTTGTACTATATATTTTATGTTTTTAAAAGTGGACACACACACATTTAATTAAGTAAATGAACTTTGTTATTGAGGGTGGGCTGCTGCAGCTCTGTATTTTATTGTTCTCTCTCTTTTAAGAGAACAAAGTTTTGGAAAGTTGAATTACTTTTCATAATAGGTTGTGAGTTTCTTTGCCTTCTAATGATCTGTCTTGCCTTAAAAATCTTCTATTGTCATGATGGTTGAATGAATAAGTATTGTTTCACATTGACCTATAATTCTATTTGACTATGTGTTTTAAACATTTTGATATGTTTGACAAACTTCCCCATGTCAAATTCCAAATAAATTTCTTTTGACCTCCAAAAAGAAAAAAAAAAGGTGGACACACGGAATGACCTTCCCTTAGTGAAAGACATTGTCTCAGATAGGAAAGTTGAGATCAATCTGTTAGGAATCTATAGGTAATATTTCACAATTATGCAGTCCAATGTTTTTGTATATTTATATTAAATTATTTAGACTACATCTTAAAAGAATAATCCATACCCCCAACAATTTATTTACATTCTCAGGTATAAATATTTTTCAGGTTTAACTATATCTTTCTAAAGGCAAAAATGCCTATAAATTGTTTTATCAACCATTCTTCTACCTCATGTTTTAAACTTGAAATAGAAATGGCAATATTACCTATAGCTAGCTTTTTTTTTTTAATTAATTTATTTTTGGCTGCACTGGGTCTTTGTAGCTGCACGATATTTCTGTAGTTGTGGCAAGCTGGGGCTACTCTTCATTGCGATGTGCAGTCTTCTCATTGCAGTGGCTTCTTTTGTTGCAGAGCATGTGCTCTAGGTATGTAGGCTTCAGTAGTTGTGGCACACAGGTTCAGTAGTTGTGGCTTGCGGGGTCTAGAGCGCAGGCTCAGTAGTTGTGATGAATGGGCTTAGTTGCTCCGCACTATGTGGGATCTTCCCAGACCAGGGCTTGAACCCATGTCCCCTGCATTGGTAGGCGGATTCTTAACCACTGCACCACCAGGGAAGCCCTATAGCTAGTTTAATTGTTTAAAAGGACAATTTCTTGAATTGTTAAAAAAAAAACTCAATTTCTTGAGTTAGCAGAAGGTTTATCAACACAATATTCAAAACCAAAATGTAGTGTTCTATTACAGTTGAACATCCAGAAAGGAATCAAACACACTGGTGGTTGTTAATGTTGCTATTTCTTTCAAAATAAGAAGCCTAGTAACAGAATCAGCAGGAAGGTGGGTGGCTGTGTGACTGAAAACTCTCGTATCTTGGAGAATAGCTGTCTTTGGCAAGCTCATTGGATGACAGCTGATATACTGTCAGGAAAGACTCTCTGTGTGAAAATTCTATTTTGTTGTATCTTAATTCTCTTCCCTTGGATGCAGTACATCTCCAAGTGTTGAATGGCTTGCTATTTAACAGTAAATGCTGATGTTGAAAATTCAATATATTGCTCTGGTGTAAATGATCGTATAGTAATCACTACTGATATCATCAACTTCCTTCTGAAACAGATGTTAGGAAATGAATTTACAGAATTAAGGTAGTAGAGTGTTTAAACGCTCAGTAAAAGTTTACATCCAGATGTTCCAAAACTCTTAATCCTAGATATTTTTCTCCATATAGATAGAGCTACTGTCTGTTCCCCTGATCAATCAATGATGTTGATGCAGTTCTGAATTCTGTGTTAATATACTTCACACTGTTAGGAAAGTGCATATTCTCTATGAAGCTGTCTCATCTTTATTTATTTCAGCTTTTGGTTTATTCCCCTCTCTGGGATAGGATCATTTGTCTTTACAAGACTTAAAGTATATAAGACAAGACATCCCTTGAGGATTTTAAGTGATATTTCCTTTAAGTTGATTTTCCCTTGAGGTGAGGCTGAATGTCACTGCTCCTTAGAGAAGGGAAGGAATCTGAGTTCCACTGTCATTTTTTTTGTACCATTGTAGTTCTTTGTTTATAGATATATACGCTTAAATATGCTGGGTACTCAGGTTAATTCTAGTGATGTTTGTAATGAAATCTCACTAATATTGCCAGGCACAAATTTGGGATGACTGAAGTAACAATTATCACAGGCATACACGAAGGCCCAGAGGTAAGCTGTCCATGTCTTTTGGGTTTTTCCCCCAGACAAGCATAAGGCATGAGGTGGCATGGAGATTTGTAGCAAATTCATGCTATTTCTGCTTTGTTCTATGCTTTTTTATCTGAAAGTACAAAACTGTAAGCATTATTCAAAAATGGGCAAAAGTGAGTAAGAGAAACTTTGTTTTATATCAATTAACCTGTACTGGGGGCAGTTTTTCATACTAAGAAAATTACTGTAGACAAAGTGTCTTTGATGCCCTAAAAATGTAGACTTGAAATTGAAAAATGGTTCCATGTGCAAACAGGAAGTAAATCCCTTTGGAGAAGAGGGCTTTGGAGGGACTTTAACAAGGATCTCCAAAATATTGGGGGGTGAGGGAGTGACTGGATAATTTATAGTTATCAATCTACCAATCACTTTAATTGACATGCAAAACAGCACATTTTAGTTTTTAAAAATTAACTTTTTTTTTCTGTACTAGCATTGTACTAAAAATGGTCTAATATTGCTTTTTTTTTTCATCAAGGCATTTCTTAAGAAGATACTTGAAAACTTGCTTCCTAACATAATGGTCAAGAATACAGGGCATTTGTACAACATCCTTCCATGCCCACTCACCAGTTCCTTCACTGTATTAGCTTCTGAGGAGGGTACTTTAAGACATTCAAAGGTAGGATTAGAAAATCAGCATACAGCGTAAATTACTGAATACCTTTACAGGATGCACCAATCTTGGGTTAGTGGCCATAAAGTGACCTTTACAGAGCTATCTATAGCCATGTTTAAAATGCACAGTTTAACCTGAAGTGAATAAAAGGTGTTTACCACATCAGTGTCTATATGAGTAATCCTTCACTCCCTTATTGAGGATTTTTTTTTTTTTGGCATACCATCAGAGAAGTTTAAAACACACATTAGAGAGGCTCTATAATTATAGTTTTTGCAGTTCAAACAGCCTTGCTAAAGTGAAGTAAAACATTACCTCTATAATCAAAGAAAACTGCTCCTTAGACCAATTCTGTTTACCAGAATTCTGTAATTATACCCAACACATTGCATTGGAGAGTTCCAACAATGCTATATTATACTATAATGGTGTAATTATAGTATAATAGTATAATTGACTGCCATCAATGTTTTTGATGATTATGACTAAGGCAAAATTCATAAGACTCCATAAACATTTTCCAGTTCATTTTTATTAACAACTAATCATAAAAATATATAAGCAGAGCATTTGTTCCATCTTTTCACCTTTGAGTGATGACTTAAATTATTTTTAAAGCATTAATTATGAGAGCTTTTCAGTTAAAAACACTGTATTGCAGAGGCAAACTGGGAGATACACAAGTCAGAAGCACAGTGAGGGTTACCTGACTAGGGACAATGGGGTCAATACATTGAAGACAGGAATCATAAAACATTTCTGAATTTTCTACCTAATCTTTTTTCTATCATCTTGCTATGATAATATATTTTTTTAATTTTCTCAATTTGGACTTTCAAGACTATTCATTGCATGCACTGAACACAAATTCAAAGTTAGTAATTACTGTTTCAATATTATTTTTATAAGTTCATAGACTATTCCATGAGATTTTTTTTTTACTCTCTTCTGATGTTTCATTATTAGTGTAAAGAAATGCAACAGATTTCTGTATATTAATCTTGTATCCTGCTACCTTGCTGAATTCATTTATTCTAATCATTTTTGTGTGGAGGTTTTAGAGTTCTCTACATAAAGTATCATGTCATCTGCAAATAGTGACAGTTTTACCTCTTGCCTTCCAATTTGGATGCCCTTCACTTCTTTTTCTTGTCTGATTGCTGTGGCTAGGACTTCCAATATTAGGTTGAGTAGAAGTACTGAGAGTGCTCCTCTGCCCATTTTTTAAACAGGTTGTTTGTTTTTTGTTGTTGTTGAATTGTATGAATTTTTTTAAATTTTTTAACATCTTTATTGGAGTATAATTGCTTTACAATGCTGTGTTAGTTTCTGTCTAATAACAAACTGAATCAGCTATACTTACACATATATCTCCATATCTTTTCCCTCTTGCATCTCCCTCCTTCCCACATTCCTTATCCCACCCCTCTACATGGTCACAACGCACTGAGCTGATCTCCCTGTGCTATGCAGCTGCTTCCCACCAGCTATCGGTTTTACATTTGGTAGTGTATATATGTCCATGCCACTCTCTCACTTTGTCCCAGCTTACCCTTCCCCCTCTTGTGTCCTCAAGTCCATTCTCCAGTAGGTCTGTGTCTTTATTCCCGCCCTGCCCCTGGGTTCTTCATGAACTTTTTTTTTTAAATTCCATATATATGTGTCAGCATATGGTATTTGTTTTTCTTTTTCTGACTTACTTCACTCTGTATGACAGATTATAGGTTCATCCACCTCACTACAAATAACTCAATTTCATTTCTTTTTATGGATGAGTAATATTTCACTGTATATATGTGCCACATCTCTTTATCCATTCATCTGTCGATGGACAATTAGGTTGCTTCCTAACTGTAAATAGGAAGCTGCAATGAATAGAGCTGCAATGAACATTTTGATACATGACTTTTTTGAATTATGGTTTTCTCAAGGTATATGCCCAGTAGTGGGATTGCTGGGTCGTATGGTAGTTCTATTTTTAGTTTTTTAAGGAACCTCCATACTGTTCTCCATAGTGGCTGTATCAATTTACATTCCCACCAACAGTGCAAGAGTGTTCCCTTTTCTCCACACCCTCTCCAGCATTTATTGTTTGTAGATTTTTTGATGATGGCCATTCTGACTGGTGTGAGATGATATCTCATTGTAGTTTTTTTTTTTAAAGGTTTTTTTTTTAATTATTAGCACCTTTAATTATTATTTATTTTATTTTATTTTTTTACTTTGGCTGTGTTGGGTCTTCGTTTCTGTGTGAGGCCTTCCTCTAGTTGCAGCAAGCGGGGGCCACTCTTCATTGCGGTGTGCGGGCCTCTCACTATCATGGCCTCTCTTGTTGCAGAGCACAGGCTCCAGATGCGCAGGCTCAGTAGTTGTGGCTCATGGGCCTCGTTGCTCCGTGACATGTGGGATCTTCCCAGACCAGGGCTCGAGCCCGTGTCCCCTGCATTAGCAGGCAGATTCTCAACCACTGCACCACCAGAGAAGCCCTCATTGTAGTTTTGATTTGCATTTCTCTAGTGATTAATGAGGTTGAGCATTCTTTCATGTGTTTGTTGGTAATCTGTATATCTTCTTTGGAGAAATGTCTATTTACATCTTCTGCCCATTTTTGGATTGGCTTGTTTGATTTTTTGATATTGAGGTGCATGAGCTACTTGTATATTTTGGAGATTAATCCTTTGTCAGTTGCTTCATTTGCAAATATTTTCTCCCATTCTGAGGGTTGTCTGTTAGTCTTGTTTATGATTTCCGTTGCTGTGAAAAAGCTTTTAAGTTTTATTAGGTCCCATTTGTTTATTTTTGTTTTTATTTCCATTTCTCTAGGAGGTGGGTCAAAAAGATTCTTGCTGTGATTTACATCATAGAGTGTTCTGCCTATGTTTTCCTCTAAGAGTTTGATAGTGTCTGGCCTTACATTTAGGTCTTTAATCCATTTTGAGTTTATTTTTCTGTATGGTGTTAGGAAGTGTTCTAATTTCATTCTTTTACATGTAGCTGTCCAGTTTTCCCAGCACCACTTATTGAAGAGGCTGTCTCTTCTCCATTGTATATTCTTGCCTCCATTATCAAAAATAAGGTGACCATATGTGCTTGGGTTCATCTCTGGGTTTTCTCTCCTGTTCCATTGATCTATATTTCTGTTTTTGTGCCAGTACCATACTGTTTTGATTACTATAGATTTGTAGTATAGTCTGAAGTCAGGGATCCTGATTCCTCCAGCTCCGTTGTTCTTTCTCAAGATTGCTTTGGCTATTTGGGATTTTTTGTGTTTCCATACATTGTGAAATATTTTGTTCTAGTTCTGAGAAAAATGCCATTGGTAGTTTGATAGGGATTGCACTGAATGTATAGGTTGCTTTGGATAGTATAGTCATTTTCACAATGTTGATTCTTCCAATCCAAGAACATGGTAAATCTCTCCACATTTTTGTATCATCTTTAATTTCTTTCATCAGTGTCTTATATTTCTCCGCATACAGGTCTTTTGTCTCCTTAGGTAGGTTTATTCCTAGGTATTTTATTATTTTTATTGCAGTGGTAAATAGGAGTGTTTCCTTAATTTCACTTTCAGATTTTTCATCATTAGTGTATAAGAATGCAAGAGATTTCTGTGCATTAATTTTGTATCCTGCTACTTTATCAAATTCATTGTTTAGTTCTAGTACTTTTCTGGTACAGTCTTTAGGATTATCTATGCATAGTATCATGTCATCTGCAAAGAGTGACAGCTTTACTTCTCCTTTCCCGATTTGGATTCTTTTTATTTCTTTTTCTTCTCTGATTGATGTGGCTAAAACTTCCAAAACAGTGTTGAATAATAGTGGTGAGAGTGGGCAACCTTGTCTTTTTCCTGATCTTAGTGGAAATGGTTTCAGTTTTTCACCATTGAGGATGATGTTTGCTGTGGGTTTGTCATATATGGTCTTTATTATGTTGAGGTAAGTTCCCTCTATGCCTACTTTCGGCAGGGCTTTTATCATAAATCGGTGTTGAATTTTGTCAAAAGCTTTCTCTGCATCTATTGAGATGATCATATGGTTTTTATTCTTCAATTTGTTAATATGGTGTATCACATTGATTGATTTGTGTATATTGAAGAATCCTTGCATTCCTGGTATAAACCCCACTTGATCATGGTGTATGATCCTTTTAATGTGCTGTTGGATTCTGTTTGCTAGTATTTTGTTGAGGATTTTTGCATCTATGTTCATCAGTGATATTGGCCTGTAGTTTTCTTTCTTTGTGACATCTTTGTCTGGTTTTGGTATCAGGGTGATGGTGGCCTCGTAGAATGAGTTTGGGAGTGTTCCTCCCTCTGCAATATTTTGGAAGAGTTTGAGAAGGATAGGTGTTAGCTCTTCTCTTAATGTTTGATAGAATTCACCTGTAAAGCTATCTGGTCCTGGGCTTTTTTTTGTTGGAAGATTTTAATCACAGTCTCAATTTCAGTGTTTGTGATTTGTCTGTTTATATTTTCTACATGTTCCTGGTTCAGTCTCAGAACGTTGTGCTTTTCTAAGAATTTGTCCATTTCTTCCAGGTTGTCCATTTTATTGGCGTATAGTTGCTTGTAGTAATCTCTCATGATCCTTTGTATTTCTGCAGTGTCAGTTGTTACTTCTCCTTTTTCATTTCTAATTCTATTGATTTGAGTCTTCTCCCTTTTTTCTTGATGAGTCTGGCTAATGGTTTATCAATTTTGCCTATCATCTCAAAGAACCAGCTTTTAGTTTTATTGATCTTTGCTATTGTTTCCATCATTTCTTTTTCATTTATTTCTGGTCTGATATTTATGATTTCTTTCCTTCTGCTAACTTTCGGGTTTTTTTGTTCTTCTTTCTTTAACTGCTTTAGGTGTAAATTTAGGTTGTTTATTTGAGATGTTTCTTCTTTCTTAAGGTAGGCTTGTATTGCCATAATCTTCCCTCTTAGAACTGCTTTTGCTGCATCCCAGAGGTTTTGGGCCATCGTGTTTTCATTGTCATTTGTTTCTAGGTATTTTTTTATTTCCTCTTTGATTTCTTCAGTGATCTCTTTGTTATTAAGTAGTGTATTGTTTAGCCTCCAAGCGTTTGTATTTTTTACAGATTTTTTCATGTAATTGATATCTAGGCTCATAGTGTTGTGGTCGGAAAAGATACTTGGTACAATTTCACTTTCCTTAAATTTACCGAGGCTTGATTTGTGACCCAAGATATGATCTATACTGGAAAATGTTCCATGAGCACTTGAGAAGAAAGTGTATTCTGTTGTGTTTGGATGGAATGTGCTATAAATATCAATTAAGTCCATCTTGTTTAATGTATCATTTAAAGCTTGTGTTTCCTTTTTTATTTTCATTTTGGATGATCTGTCCATTGTTGAAAGTGGGGTGTTAAAGTCCCCTACAATGATTGTGTTACTCTCGATTTCCCCTTTTATGGCTGTTAGTATTTGCCTTATGTATTGAGGTGGTCCTGTGTTGGGTGCATAAATATTTACAACTGTTACATCTTCTTCTTGGATTAATCCCTTGATCATTATGTAGCGTCCTTCTTTGTCTCCTGTAATAGTCTTTGTTGTAAAGTCTCTTTTGTCTGTTATGAGAATTGCTACTCCAGCTTTCTTTTGATTTCCATTTGCATGGAATATCTTTTTCCATGCCCTCACTTTCAGTCTGTATGTGTCCCAAGGTCTGAAGTGAGTCTCTTGTAGACTGCATATATACGGGTCTTATTTTTGTATCCATTCAGCCAGTCTATGTCTTTTGGTTGGAGAATATAATCCGTTTACATTCAAGGTAATTATTAATATTTTCTCTGTCCCTTTCTTTTTCTCTTTATCTTCTGTGACCCCAATAATTCAAATGTTGGTGCATTTAATATTGTCCTAGAGGTCTCTCAGGCTGTCCTCAAATCTGTTCATTCTTTTTTCTTTATTCTCCTCTGTAGTAGTTATTTCCACTATTTTATCTTCCAGGTCACTTATCTGTTCTTCTGCCTCAGTTATTCTGCTCTCGATTCCTTCTAGAGAATTTTTAATTTCATTTATTGTGTTGTTCATCATTGTTTGTTTGCTCTTTAGTTCTTCTAGGTCCTTGTTAAATGTTTCTTGTATTTTCTCCATTCTGTTTCCAAGATTTTGGATCATCTTTACTATCATTATTCTGAATTCTTTTTCAAGTAGACTGCTTATTTCCTCTTCATTTGTTAGGTCTGGTGCATTTTTTACCTTGCTCCTTCATCTGCTGTGTGTTTCTCTGTCTTCTCATTTTGCTTAAATTACTGTGTTTGGGGTCTCCTTTTTGCAGGCTGCAGGTTTCTAGTTCCCATTGTTTTTGGTGTCTGTCCCCAGTGGCTAAGGTTTGTTCAGTGTGTTGTGTAGGCTTCCTGGTGGAGGGGACTAGTGCCTATGTTCTGGTGAATGAGGCTGGATCTTGTCTTTCTGGTGGACAGTTTCACATCTGGTGGTGTGTTTTGGGGTGTCTGTGACCTTATTATGACTTTAGGCAGCCTCTCTGTTAATGGGTGGGGTCGTGTTCCTGTCTTGCTAGTTGTTTGGCATAGGGTGTCTAGCACTGTAGCTTGCTGGTCATTGAGTGAAGCTGGGTCTTGGCATTGAGATGGAGATCTCTTGGAGATTTTCACAGTTTGATATTACATGGAGCTGGAAGGTCTCTGGTGTACCAATGTCTTGATCTCGGTTCTCCCCCCCTCAGAGGCACAGCCCTGACTCACGGCTGGAGCACCAAGACCCTGTCATCCACACGGAAAAAGAGAAAACGGGGGAAAAAATATATATCGTTGCTCCCAAAGTCCACCACCTCAATTTGGGATGATTCGTTGTCTATTCAGGTATTCCACAGATGCAGGGTATATCAAGTTGATTGTGGAAATTTAATCCGCTGCTTCTGAGGCTGCTGGGAGAGATTTCCCTTTCTCTTTTTTGTTCCCACAGCTTTGGAAGAAGCTGGTGTTCAGTTTTGGATTTGGCCCCGCTTCTGTGTGTAGGTTGCCTGAGGGCATCTGTTCCCGCTCAGAAAGGACGGGGCTAAAGGAGCAGTTGATTAGGGGGCTCTGGCTCATTCAGGCTGGGTGGAGGGAGGGGTACGGAATGCGGGGTGAGCCTGTGGCAGCAGAGGACCGCATGACATTGCAACAGCCTGAGGCACCATGTGTTCTCCCTGGGAAGTTGTCCCTGAATCACAGGACCCTGGCAGTGGCGGGCTGCACAGCTCCCAGGAGGGGAGGTGCAGATAGTGACCTGTGCTTGCACACAGGCTTCTTGGTGGCTGTAGCAGCAGCCTTAGCATTTCATGCCCATCTCTGGGGTCCGCGCTGATAGCCGTGGCTCACACCCATCTCTTGAGCTCGTTTAAGCGCCTCTCTTAATTCCCTCTCCTTGCGTACTGCAAAACAAAGAGGCAAGAAAAAGTCTTTTGCCTCTTCGGCAGCTCCAGATCATTTTCTAGACACACTCCTGGCTAGCTGTGGTGCACTAGCCCCCTTCAGGCTGTGTTCACACAGTCAACCCCAGTCCTCTCCCTGGGATCCGACCTCTGAAGCCAGAGCCTCAGCTCCTAGCCCCAACCCGTCCCGGTGGGTGAGCAGACAAGCCTCTCGGGCTGGTGAGTGCTGGTCAGCACCGATCCTCTGTGCGGGAATCTCTCCGCTTTGCCCTCCGAACCCCTTTTGCTGTGCTCTCCTCCATAGCTCCAAAGCTTCCCCCCTCGTCCACCTGCAGTCTCTGCCTGTGAAGGGGCTTCCTATTGTGTGGAAACCTTTCCCCCTTCACAGCTCCCTCCCACTGGTGCAGGTCCTGTCCCTATTCTTTCGTCTCTGTTTTTTCCTTTTTCTTTTGCCCTACCCAGGTACGTGGGGAGATTCTTGCCTTTTGGGAGGTCTGAGGTCTTCTGCCAGCATACAGTAGGTGTTCTGTAGGGGTTGTTCAGCATGTAGATGTATTTCTGATGTATTTGTGGGGAGGAAGGTGATCTCCACATCTTACTTTTCTGCCATCTTGAAGCTCCCTCCTGCATGAATTCTTTATCTATTTTGGATATTGACCCTTTATTGGATATATGATTTGCAAATATCTCCTCATTCATTTGGTTGTCTTTTCATTTTCTTGATGGTTTCCTTTGCTTTGCAAAAGCTTTTAGCTTGATGTCATCCCATTTGTTCATTTTTGTTTTTGTTCCTTTGCCTGAGGAGACATACCTTGAAAGATATTGTTAAGACCAATGTCAAAGAACATACTGCACATGTTTTTTTCTAGGAATTTTATGGCTTTAGGTCTCATATTCAAACATTTAATCCATTTTGGGTTGATTTCTGTGTATGGTATGAGATAGTCTTCTAGTTCCTTTTCCTTTTTTTTTCTTTTTTTTTGCATGTAGTTATTCAGTTTTCCCAACACCATTTATTGAAGAGACTATCTATTCTCCATTGTATGGTCTTTGCTCCACTGTCATAAATTAATTGTCCATGTATGTGTAAGTTTATTTCTTGGTTCCCATTTCTGTTCCATTGTGGAAAACAGTATGGAGGTTCCTCAAAAAATTAAGAATAAAACTACTCTATGACCCAGATATCCCACTTCTGGGTATTTATCTGAAGAATACTTAAACACTAATTCAAAAAGATGTATGCACTCCTATGCTGCATTCTTTACAGTAGTCAAGATATGGAAACAACCTATATGTCTATCAACAGATGAATAGATCAAGAAGATATGATATATATAATTGAATATTACTCAGCCATAAAAAGATGAAATCTTCCATTTGCTACAACATGTATGGACCTTGAGGGTATTGTGGTAAGTGAAAAAAGTCTGAACTAGAAAGACTAATGCCATATGATTTCACTCATACATGGACTATCAAAAACAAACCAAAAAACAAAGTAAATGAATAAAATAAAACAAACCAAAACAAGCATGTAGATACAGAGTAGAGAGTAGTAGTGGTTACTAGAGGGGAAGGGGCAGCGTGGAGGACAAAATGGGTAAAATGATCAACAGTATGGTGACAGATGGAAACTAAATTTTTAGTGGTGAGCACACTGTAGTGTATACAGAAGCAGATTTATAATGTATACATGAAACATATAATGTTGTAAACCAATGTTACCTCAGTATAAAATAAAATAAATAATGACATAGACTCAAAGTTAAAAAAAAACCTGTTCATATCTGGTATTATAACTTAGCAAATTTCCAAAATGTGTTATATATTTCATTCAATATGAAATCTTATATTTATCTAGTATTTTCAAAATATTTTCGTATATATTAGGTAACTGGAGATTCACAATGGCTCAATGAAAGGTAGGAAAGTTATTATCATTTCTGTTTTATTCTTCCAGTTTTATTGAGATATAGTTGACATACAACACTGTGTAAGTCTAAGGTGTACAACATAATTTGACTACATGCATCATGAAATGATTATCACAGTAAGTTTAGTGAAAATCCATCATCTTATATAGGTACAACATTAAAGAAATAGAAGCAATTTATTTTTCTTGTGATGAGAAGTCTTAGGATTTACTCTCCTAACTTTCATATATAACATAGAGCAATGTTAATTATCATGTTGTATATTATACCCCTAGTACATATTTATCTCATAACTGGAAGATTGTACCTTTGACCGCTTTCACCCAATTTCCCCTCCCCCTACTTCCCTGCCTCTGGTAGACACAAATATAGTCTCTTTGTGTATGAGTCTTTGTTTGTTTCCTTATGAAGTATAATTGACATACAACACTATGTTAGTTCCTGTTACACATCACTTCTGTTTTAAAGGTGAGGAAATCACAGCTTAAGTGATACCATTCAGACTCCATATATTCTTACTTTGACCAATCCAGTGTGACTTTTCAAACAATTTTGTGGGTTTTAAAAAATACAGTAAATGCTTGGTATACATACTGAGAAGCATTAGAAAAATAAAAGTTGGGATGCAAGTATTTTTGCAATTGTCCCTATCCCTCCTCTACACATGCACTAATACATGCTGACATAGAACCATCTAAATTTAAAAAGGTCCATTGAAAGTTTGGGATATCATTACAATTTAAAAAATTGTGTTATGCCAGCTCAGCTTTGACAGAAAGTGTAGAATTTCACTTAATATTGCTAGCTTTTTGACAGAGCTGCTTTTGTGTCTGATGACAATGATGCCCTTCAGCTGCCAACAGAAAAAACAGGCTACTAGAACAATTAAGTACTGTTCTCAGCCATAAAATTGTAAAAAATGAAGCTCCCTCTTTGTGTTCATGAAATTCATTCTTCTATAGGAATACGAAAGGCATATGACCTGACCCACCCAGGTTCTAGAAATCAAAACATATTATGGATATTATTGGAGAGATATAGTGACACAAACTCTCTGCCTTCTTATAAGATACAAGTGCTGGTAGAGATAGAACAAATTTAAAGGCTGAGTCAGGAAGAGTGAGGGGAAGGGCATGGGCCACAAGCAAATAAAACCCAAGCAAGATACCACAGTTAACTCTACAGCTAGCAGAGAGGAAAGAAAGCTCTGAACAACTAACTTAAAGAAGGCCTACAACAAGTTTCTAGACTGAAAAAAATGGGCCAGGAAAGGAAACAGATGGTGATGGAAACACCACAGTGAATAAACAAGACATCAGGACAAAGTTGCCACAAAATCAAGGTCTGTCGAACAGTAACAGAGAAATATTCTGGTAGAGAGAGGATCCACAAGCATTTAGAGAGAGTGAGTGCCATCAGACAAAACACTGAGAAAGACTTCAGTGGTGCATCACTGTTTTCAGAAATACCTGCCAAGTTCTGGCACTGTCTTAAGTGATCACTTTTAATTTTAGTTTGAGAACTCAGCCCATAGGGGAGTGTGTGTGTGCATGTGTGCATGTGTGTGAATAGATAGATATATAAATAATAATGTAAATAATAAGCACTAGTATTTACTGAATACTTTTACATGCCCAACACCTATCTAAATGCTCAGAAAGATCCTATGAGGTCAGCCCTATAATTATCCTCAATTTACAGAAGATGAAGAACAGTTATCCTTCACCCACAATCATGAAGTTAGCTTCACCCACAGTCATTGCCAGTAAGCAAAGGAGCAAGGGTTTGAAGGTGGGCAGTCCAGAATTCATGCTCTTAACATGCTCTTATTATATGTTGAAAGCATAGCACACATGTATGGGAACACAAAAGACCCTGAATAAACAAAGCAATCTTGAGAAAGAAAAACAGAGCTGGAAGAATCAGGCTCCCTGACTTCAGACTATACTACAAAGCTACAGTATATCAAAACAGTATGGTACTGGCACAGAAACAGAAATATAGATCAATGGAACAGGACAGAAAGCCCAGAAATAGACCCATGTACCTATGGTCAATTAATCTATAACAAAGGAAGCAAGAATATACAATGGAGAAGAGACAATCTCTTCAATAAGTGGTGCTGGGAAAACTGCACAGCTACATGTAAAAGGATGAAATTAAAACAATCTCTAACACCATACACAAAAATAAACTCAAAATGGGTTAAAGACATAAATGTAAAACTGGATACTATAAAATTCCTAGAGGAAAACATAGGCAGAACACTCTTTGACACAAATTGCAGCAATATCTTTTTTGATCCATCTTCTAGAGTAATGGAAATAAAAACAAAAACAAACGAATGGGACCTACCTAACTAAACTTAAAAGCTTTTGCATAGCAAAGGAAACCATAAACAAAACAAAAAGATAACCTACAGAATGGGAGAAAATAATTGCAAATGATGTGACCGAAAGGGATTACTCTCCTAAATATACAAACAGCTCACACAACTCAATATCAAAAAACAAAAAACCCAATCAAAAAATGGGCAGAAGACCTAGACATTCCTCCAGAGAAGACATACAGATAACCAGAAGGCACATGAAAGGGTGTTCAGCGTCACTAATTATTAGAGAAATGCAAATCAAAACTACAATGAGGTATCACCTCACACGGTCAGAAAGACCATTATCAAAATGTATACAAATAGTAACTGCTGGAGAGGGTGTGGAGAAAAGGGAACCCTCCTCCACTGTTGGTGGGAATATAAATTGGTGCATCTACTATGGAGAACAGTATGGAGGTTCTGTAAAAAACTTTAAATATTTATTTATTTATTTATTTATTTATCTATTTTAAAATTGAAGTATAGATGATTTACAATGTTGTGTTAATTTCTGCTGTACAGCAAAGCAATTCAGTTATACATATATATACATTCTTTTTATATATTCTTTTCGATTATGATTTATCATAAGATATTGAATATAATTCCCTGTGCTATACAGTAGGACCTTTTGTTTATCCATCCTATATATAATAGCTTACATCTGCTAAACCCAACCTCCCACTCCAACCCTCCCCCAACTCCCTCCTGCTTGTTAACCACCAGTTGCTGCAAATGGCAGCAACATGGATGGACAATTTAGGCTGTTTCCATGTCTTGGCTACTGTGAATAGTACTGCTATGAACATAGGGGTGCATGTATCTTTTTGAATTATAGTTTTGTCTGGTCATGTGCCCAGGAGTGGGATTGCTGGATCATATAGTAATTCCACTTTTAGT
Source organism: Balaenoptera ricei (assembly GCF_028023285.1). NCBI lineage: Eukaryota > Metazoa > Chordata > Mammalia > Artiodactyla > Balaenopteridae > Balaenoptera > Balaenoptera ricei. The sequence continues at coordinate 46,973,763 of NC_082649.1, read as the reverse complement.
TAAAAAACTAAAAATAGACAGATGAATGGATAAAGAAGATGTGGTATATACATACAATGGAATATTGCTCAGACATAACAAAAGAATAAAATAATGCCATTTGCAGCAACATGGATGGACCTAGAGATGATCATATTAAGTGAAGTAATCCAGATAAACATCATATGATATCGTTATATGAATCTAAAAAAATGATACAAATGAACTTATTTACAAAACAGAAATAGACCCACAGACATATAAAACAAACTATGGTTATCAAAGGGGAAGCAGGGGAGGGATAAATTAGGAGTTTGGGATTAACATATACACACTACTATATATAAAATAGATAACCAACAAGGACCTACTGTATAACACAGAGAACTATATTTTGTAATGACCTATAAGGGAAAAGAATCTGGAAAAGAACAGATATACACATATACTTATAACTGAATCTCTTTGCTGTACACCTGAAACTAACACAATATTGTAAATCAACTATACTCCAATAAAAACAAAAGAATAGCCCACATTATATGTAAATTTTTCCAGTATATGTAATTCTGATTCTCATGAATCTACGTTAATGACTTTTACTGTGTAACATTAACTAGTACATTTAGAGGCCATCATAGGATGTAAACTGTGGAACATATGATTCACTGACCAAATTGGAATCAGAAGAGCTTGTCTCTTGCACTTGGTTGATCTCAGGGGCAGAGTAGTGACATGGTGTGCAGTCGCCCCCCCCCCCCCACACCCCACCAGCACTCCTGCACTTTCTCTAGGCTGCGCAGCACTACAACCATTATTAGAGCCACAGAAAGGGCTCAGGGACAGACCATAGCACTCTACCCAGCCCTTTCCACTCTCTTCACACATACACCAAGGGAAGTCCACCAAGGGTTAATAAGGGTAGCATTTAAAAACATCAAAAAAATCATGGGACCATTAAGTCCACCATGGTCCACACACCCCTGTGTCTTTGATTGCAAACAGAAGTCCACTCCACCAATCTCCTGCTTCTTCACACATTAGCTGTGTGCAGAAACCTCTATAACTCTCTGGTCTCAGTTCAACACATTTTACAGTTCAAAACAACACGTCATCTGATTGTTGTGAGGTCTGAGTTAAGCACATTACACAGAGCAAGCATTCAGGAGCTGTTAGATCTTTTTGCCGTCGTCATTATTACTGTAAACTACCCCAGCCCCCACCCTCACTCCTGATGTTTTTATGGTTTTTGTCCCTAATTCAGCCTCTGACTTCTGTATTCACACCTAAGTCATTTTGTCTTGTTCTCTGTATACAGTTTCCATGTGCAAAAAAAGCCACAACTGAACAAAATACCCTGTATTCTCTTGGACAAAAGTTCCATTTTCTTAACTGAAACCTGGCTCCCTTTCTCTGCAATCCAGTTAGTGTAGGATATTTCTGCACATGTTGCATCTGTCAGGGTCACAAAGAGGAGTAGGTGTCCTCCATCCTCAGCAGTGTTGCATCCAACAATTAGGTTGCTGTTTGGTGGGTTAAAAACGCCCACACTCTTAAGGAGAAGGCCATTTGGCAACATTTTTTCATATGCTGTTTTCATAAGCCTTGTAGATGTATTCTTTCATTTGTGACTTTAAAGTTTGGCCTATTCCAACAAAACATTCACTAATACAAAAGATTTCAAATAGCCATATGACAATCTGACCACAGTGCTCTCTACTTCTGTTCCACTTCAACACACATTCTTATGGTTAAACACTTGACCTTGTATTACTCCATTCACTTGTTAAACACTCCATTTAAGCTCCATCATTCTTGTTTACAAGTTTGTTCCTATCCTGTCTTAGGTGTTCTTACTTCTACAGCATTGTTCTTTTCTTAAAATTTAAAACCCTATTCTAATTTCTTCTCTTTATTGTAACGCTCCTGCCTTCTGCTTTACATCCCTCCTCTGTTGAGCTTTGACCCCATGATCTGTAACTCAAACCATGACCTTGACAATGCTTTCAACTTTCTTGGCTCTTGTCTCTACCTCAAATCCACCTAACACAAACCCAACTCTGGGCCAGTACAAATCTCTATCCCTTAGCATCCACACTCAGGTTGATGTGGCAGCTGGAAGGACAGACAGAGCTACAGGAAGACACACTTCAACATCAATGGTGCCACAATAACCTCACCTAATGCCACCCAACAGCATCTGGTTCTTCAAATGTTTTAGGGTTTTCCTAGTATCTCCTACTGTCCACAAGTATTTCAAGTTTTTTACATCTCCGCAGTCTTCTGACCCAACATCTCTGCCTTTACACTTAACAGGTAATACACACTGCCTCCTACTTCACAGGGAGTTATTGGATGAGATCCTTAAGAATGGAAATATTGATTTAGATTAAAAATATAACAGCATACTGTTAGTAACCACATCACTTGCCAATGCTTTCAACTACCTGCATTTAAGGACTGCCTATTGAAAATCATATTTAAAGCTATCACTAGTTTCTTTAAATATTTAATCTTAAATGTCACGAAATTTCAGTTAATGCAAATAAGAAATATTGACTTGCAAAACTTCTTGAATTTAAATATTATGGATACATCAAAAATAAGTAAATCAAATTTGGTAGCTCTTAATAAAGTCAGACAATAAATGAAATGGAAAAACACAGATTTCTTTTGGCATTAACAGGCAGTAAAATGATCCACCACACACTGCCAAGCTGCAGAGTTCTGTAGACCATTTCTGAAATGTGGTATGTAGTTTGTGGCAACCATCTGCTGAAATCTCTTTACTTCCTGTCATTCAGCTCACATAAAATTAAAATACCGATAGAAACAATTTCTGCAGGGAAATTGGAAAAGTCAATGGGAAAGTCAATAAGGGTTTCATGAGATTATACAGTCTATTTTCTTGATATTTCTACTATTCTTATATAACAGAATTAAGAATAAAATGTAACAGAAAGTAGACTCTGCCAAGTGCAAACAAAAATGTGAGGACAGTTATGGGTTAGGTCAAATGTAGTACAGTATAAGATTCACCGCAGAAATCAAGTCTGCTTTCAATGGCAGCTTTAATAGTAGGAAAATTAAAATAAAAAAGTAAACCTTAGCTCTATAATAAAAAACTATGTGTAAATGTCACGGTTAGGAACTTCTCGACTCCCCACCTCTGGGCTCACATATTCCAGCTTGGTATAGGTTTTGCCTTTTCAGTTGATTCAAGACTTAGTTCCCATTTCATTTAAAAAACACCAAACATTAGAATCCCTTGTCTCAGAAAACACTATGTCACTATCAAGATTGGTTGATAAATGTAGAGAACAGAATGAATGCTTAATTTTGTGACTCTGTTATCAAGTGTTTTTCTGCACCATGCAGGCCCCTGACTTGGCTTCACGGCTCTCTGTGATGATCCCAGGGCTCAGAAGCATCCTCTTTATAGCCTCCATTAACGCATTTTTTTGTCTAAGCTGATCTCCTGGTCTCTGAAACCTACTTTCCTGCTTGGATCTAGAGTTCCTATTCTCTCTCACTTAGTCTGGTTATCTTTCCTGACCATCGGTGGCCCTTAACTCTATAAACCCTGGATATCTTCCAGTTCTTCTGCCCCGGTCTCTTCAGACCTGTATCTTTCTACTGATACTGGAACAACTAGCAAGAACTACCCATTCCAGAAAGGGTTTATGGTAGCGTCACTCAAAAACTATTGCAATAGCTCAGGATAATCAGCAGACACCAACTAAATTCTATATCGGGGTAAGACAAAAAAATCTGTAACTTAAAGTTATACTTTCAGTTCATTTACAACTGGGCAAATGGTGCATGCATTCAAACTAATACAACTGATTCTATTAATCTGTCAATTATTATTTCATGCTGAAAATGCTAATTTAGAAGAAGAACATATTAATATATATATTGGACATATAACATTGGGCAACATTCTTAGAGATGGTCTTTATAATTTTGAAAGTAGTTTGACTGTTTATTATAAGTAAAATTCAGAGTCAGAATAATGTGGGTAAACTTCCACTGAATATGTGTTTTTAAAAAGAAACAAATAAATATTTGCTAAAAAACTTAAGATCTTTATAAGCCAGTGTTTCCTGAAAAAAATCATCTGCACACCATGATAATTGTTATGTCGTGAAAGAATACCCTATAAAAGGAAAAGTGAAATCTTTGGAAATTGGTTGTGGTTCACTATTACAAAATGTTAAAGCATAATTATCTAAAGGATATTAAAAAGACCATAAGCATTGATCACATTCTATTCGTTTTTGGAAAAATTACAAATAAGCATATTAAGATGCTTTTCTAATTTATATTTGTGAAGCAGCATGGGGAAAATTGCATTTAAGCAGGGAGTTTTTATAATCAAGTAACTGATTGCTAATAATCACAATTATGTGCAGTTTGAGGTTTTCAACAGCATTGCTGTGGTCAAATTAAGTGGGATAATTCAGAAGCAATATACACATTGAACCTCAGACCAATAAAAACATGACTAGCTTACACTGATGCGTTTTATAAAGTAAATATAAAAGGTCAGAGCTGCAACAGTTCAGCAAGAAGCATTATGCCTCCATAAAATCACAACAGCAAAATTCAGCTACAGGTAAACTATTCTAAACATTTAAATAAATTTGCTGTATGAAAATGACCAATTTTCTTCCTTCTATAGAAGTTTATTTTTGATAAGTGTTATATATATTTGAGAGCAAATTTTGAGTCAAAAGACTTGATCTCAATGAGGTAAAGAGCAGAAAAAACACGTTGAGAGATTCTGGCTCAAGTCAGATGGGATCAGCAGGCTCTCCATTGTCTCTCCCTGTGCCGTGTGTGAAGCAGTTATTTAAGGACTCCAGAAAGCGTCATGAATGTTGGGGGAGAATGTGAAATGACACTGAACTGGTGGGGGAGTTTTCTGCTTTTTTAACCTTCCATTATTCCCCAGCCTGGACTCAAGTCAGTCCATAACTTGGAAGTGGCCACTGTCATGGTTAAAGAGAAACCTGAGGGGAATTTTCCTTATGGGTTCTGAAGCAGGTGAACATTATATTAATGCTGCATCAACAGCCCTACAATAAATTTTCATTCAATGATTCTTTGGCAATTATTTACTGAGTGCATATCATGAGCCAGGCATTTCTCTTGTCTCTGGTGACAGTCAATAAATAAAACAGACAGGGATCACTGGATCTTGCATTCTAGTAAAGGAAGACAGATAATAAACAATAGACCCAATAATTAAGCAAATTATAAGGTGGTTTAGAAGGTGACGAGTTCTTTATAAAAAGATAAGACAATATAGCAGGGTAAGGGGATCAGGAGAGCCAGCAGGGGAAGAAAGATGAAGTTTCAAGAAGGGTTTTGGGAAGATTCATTGGAAAAAGTAAAACATCTGAACACAGATTTGCAAAACATGAGGAAGTCTATGATGCTGAAATAAGGGGAGTGGGTTTCAAAAAGAAGAACAGCCTGAACAAAGGTAAAGAGCAAAAGTTAGAGTGGCTGAGGCAGAGGGAATGGGGAAATCACAGAGCATGAGGTCAAGAGGGTCCTGAAGGCCATAATAAATTCTTTGACTCGGCTCGAAGCAGGGGCCATTGTAGGGCTTTGAGCGCAGGATTCATATTAACTGCTGACAGTTTAAAATGGATCATTCTGGCTGCTATGTTGCAAATAGATTATGTGGAGGCCATAGAATAAATACAATAACTACAATAGCAATTTTATAGGGCTTTCTTATAAAATATTACTCTGTGATCATACACAAATATGTGTGTATATGTATATACATATATACATATGTGTGTGTGTGTGTGTGTGTGTATTCTTTGCTGAGAACCTACTAGGGTCTCTGATCCATGGAAATCACTCCAGGAATAGTAATTTATGACTTTATTTATGATCTAAAGGCCAGATTGTCTATACCTTATAGACAATCTTCAGTAAACATTATGTCTCACAACTAAGCTTTGATAGGAATTGGGCAGGATCAGGCAGAATCTGAAGGGCAGGTCTGTTGTGTTGCCAGTCAAAGGTATAACCATATGTTTTGAAAGTTTACAGTTAAGTTCAAAAAAGCTGGTCTATGTACTGACGGAGGGCTAGTTTGGGTTATCACTGATTTACAGAAGAATTAATAGGGATGATAAATGGCAGTAAAAGAAATAAGGGGTCTCCTTAGGATGCCTGTCTTGGTAGAAAGAAACATGACCTCAAGTCTCAATCAGCTTGTGAGGAGGCAGTAACTGCGGGCACCTCCAAGACTATCCTCAGGAAACTGCTGTTATAACACAGACGACATAACACGCATGCCCCCAGTTCTGTGCACCACTGCAGTCGTTCCTAATCCATGGGCTGCAGGCCCCAGGAGGTCAGATTTTTTGTGGGAGGTGTCAAGCTTTTGCAAAGGTGTCTGTTTATCTACATTTGCTTGTGAATTTTAGTTTTCAATTACTGTAAAAGTACAACTACTACATTGGGAAAATCTAGTAAATTACCCACAGTTAAATATGTTTATGATATGGGGGGGTCTATTTTTATCATCAGAAAATAATGTTATTTATGATAAATATTATGGATATATGCCAAAAATTATTGATGTTCATCTCTGTTTTATGACAAAAAATAATGCCAGTTATTTAGGCCAGGTAACTCTTAGGTTGTGACAATAAAATAACATGCTAATTTTATGAAAATCAGATGCATAACTGTTGTTTTGGAGACAGGTATGATTAAAGAGAAAAGATTCTCAATGGTAAACATATTTGTTAATCAATCTGTTCTTATTTCTCACAAAGATAGCAGCAGACTCGTTGATTATCAAATACCACTTGAGTTGGTTGCTACTTAATAGTGAAATAAAGCATGGCAGTAAAGATGCTTGAAGGGGACACTGATGCAGTCAAATATGTGCACAAGTAGAGAATGTCCCATGTCAATCTGTTTTACCTAAGACTATGTTCTGAGCATGAGATGAGATGGTCTAAGTTGATGCTAAATTATGGCACTTAGTGTTATGTAATATGTTATGAATCTAAGAGAACACCTGAGAATACAGAAATTTCAGGATGAGAGAAATACAATTTTTGTAAGGACTCACTTTCCATAAGCAAAGATACTTATATAATATTTTCTGAAGTGTGCTGAGAATAAGCGAGATAATTTCCTAAACAAAGGGATACTTGGTCAAATAAATATTGCAAATAGGGTTAAAAAGTTAGTGAAGCTTCGGGACCCCTCAGAGCCTTTAAAATAGTAATTTGGGTGTGAATCTCTAAAAAGAAATACTGAAGGCAGCATTTTCTAAACTTAAGTGACCAAAGGGCCCTTCTAACCTTTTCTTTTCCCATATACCACTGTGTAGAATGAATGTTTCACGAAATATTTTGCAAAATGGTCTTCTAACCTCTTAAATTAAGAGAGTTCCCTAATGTAGTCTGATTGGGGCACACAGTCTGCAGAATTTTACAGGCCCCCCCTCATCCTCCACATTTTGAAGTGAAAGCCTGTATATGAGCCTTGATAAATCCAAGTGAAAGGTTTCTTCTTGATAACCACACTTGTGATCTATAAGTTAGAATAATTTTTTAGCAATATGTTAAAAAGTAAGCCTGAGAAAACTTTGTTTCCTCCAGACAGCTTTTAAGAATCTCATACTTTGCCCTATGGAATGGCCAATTTTATTTTTTTCAGTTGACTTTATGAAATGTAATGTTATCTAAAGACAGACTATGATTCAGATCCAGAAATGTACTCCTTTCCCTCTGAACACACTGCAACACAAAATGCCAAACCTCCTTGTACTGCAGTTCATTACCACATGGATCCATTTATAGAAAAAAATCAAGAGTGAACCTGAAAAGTCTATTACTTAGGGTTCACTGTATCAAAATTGGTGTTATAGAGGGGTAACACTGCTCTTTAGAAACCCACACATATCATATATACATATGTTGTTGTACAAGAATTTCTGGTAAACATAAAAATTCAGTTAAACATTTTTAACCTTTCACATTGCAAGAGGCTACTTCCATCAATCAATATTTACTGAGGCAGACAGTGCATGTAGGTGTATCAGGCAGCACGGGGCTTGTAAAGTATAATCTAACTCTGATTTCTGACTTCAGGGAGCTGGGTTTCCAGGGGAAAGGGGACATATACATGTGCAAATAATACATCCACTGTCACTTGCACTTCTCTCCAGCATATTAGACCTGCACTAGCATATTGATCAAATTTTAATTTGATTCTGAAAGTAGACTGACTATTTCTAAAAGATAAAATTTTTTTCTTCCTTGAAATTAACAACCTATTATTAGTTGTTGTGATTGGATTTTTGAAATTTTTTAAAAGTAACTTCTGAGGAACAATTAGCTAATGTGATTTATAGACATTGTGTTACCTAAAAAAATAAATTAAGCAATCATTGTGTTGGTCCAGCTTTCAAGTGATTTTGACATAAATAACAGATGAATGAGCTACATAGCAGTGGCAGAAAAATGCTTCAAAAGAAAACCACTTGAGCAGATTTCTACACAGGTGTTTAGGCAAAAATAGAGTCTGTCAACAGGATAAAAAAATCTTTAGTCAAATATGTGTACATTTTGTTCTACACATGAGTAAACATCTGGATACCTAGACATATTTAGATATTTTAATGTTTAACTTATATTGCATTATATTATAAGTAATTCAGGAATATCAATGGATAACTGCAGAGAATTTGTTAATTGCAGCACTTGGCTGAGGAGTGTAAGTTAAGACTTGTTGCTCTTTGGTAAAGGGGAGTTTGATGTTTACTACCTAGAGCTGAGATGGAAAAAAATATAGGGAAAATGCTGAAATCAAATGATAAGAGCTCAGAGGGTTTTTCCATACCCTTCTGTGAGGGCTTAGGGTTCACCATATGCAAGCAGCCAGGTTCAGGTCCACGGCCCTTGAAACATCTGCCCCCAGACCAATCATGCCCTTATGCCTGTGGAGCCTTGAAGGGCTTAAGAGGAGGCAAGAGGGCCCAGATTCCAGGCTGCTGCAGTGTGGCCTGGAGCCAGGCTTGGGAGGAGCACAGGAGGACATCAGGCCTCCTGCTCTTTTCCTATTTCTGAGTATTTACACTCAGATAATAAAAGTCAAGAGGGATTTGGAGAGATGTTTAGTTTTCAGGTCAACATTATTTTCTGCAGTTACCTTTGCCCCTGTAACCCCATCCTTGATTCATGTAAGTAGAGGCCACAAAGCAAGGGGGGATGGATGTTTTCCAGATTGGTTGGATGTGAGTTGTGGAAAATCTAATATCCTAATAATATCCTAAAAACAGTCACTCCGATCACCAATACATGGAAGCATTTCTTTCATTATAATATTATACAATTATTTTTATTCCCAAAGAACCAGAAATAAGTAACAGGTACAATTTAAATTATGGATGTTCTGGACTGCAGGAAAACTTTCCTATTATAGAGAATGTTAAGGCATTTTCTTGGGAGGAGATTAGAGAGCAATGGGGCTCCCAATATTCTGAGGGATAATGTTTAGAGAATCACTTCCAATGATGTGGAGGTTTGAGTGACTGCAATAAAGTAATCTAAAGTGTAATAGACGACCCACAGTCAAGTTTCTTCACTCGTGTATATTTTTATAGTGAACTACATTTCCTGATTTTATTACTTAGATAAGAAGTTTAGGGTCAGTTGGCAACAGTCAGTAAAACTTCACATTTATGCAGCGTATACAGAATTTTACTCCTGCTCAAAGTCTTATGATTGATATTGAGGGAAAATAAATCTCTGGATAAAGTACTTTCTAAATGTAATAACTTGATATAGCATTTGTATCCTGCTTAAAATGAAATTTGGAAGTGAGAATTATGCTGAAATGTAATGAATTACAGTTTGGTCGTAAAATTACCTCATCATAAGGTAAAATATTCATTCATTTAAGAAGATAGAGAGTAGGGGCAAGATGGCAGAAGAGTAAGACGCGGAGATCACCTTCCTTCCCAGAGATACAGTAGAAATACATCTACACGTGGAACTGCTCCTACAGAACACCCACTGAACGCTGGCAGAAGACGTCAGACCTCCCAAAAGGCAAGAAACTCCCCCCGTACTTGGGTAGGGCAAAAGAAAAAAGAAATAACAGAGACAAAAGAATAGGGATGGGACCTGCGCCAGTGGGAGGGAGCCGTGAAGGAGGAAAGGTTTCCAGGCACTAGGAAGCCCCTTTGCGGGCAGAGACTGTGGGTGGCAGAGGGGGGAAGCTTCGGAACCACGGAGGAGAGCACAGCCACAGGGGTGCGGAGGGCAAAGCGGAGAGACTCCCGCACAGAGGATTGGTGCCGACCAGCACTCACCAGCCCGAGAGGCTTGTCTGCTCACCCGCCGGGGCGGGCGGGGCTGGGAGCTGAGGCTTGGGCTTTGGTCGGATCGCAGGGAGAGGACTGGGGTTGGCGGCGTGAACACAGCCTGAAGGGGTTAGCACACCACAGCTAGCCGGGAGAGAGTCTGGGAAAAAGTCTGCAGCTGCCGAAGAGGCAAGAGACTTTTTCTTGCCTCTTTGTTTCGCGGTGCGCAAGGAGAGGGGATACAGAGCGCCGCCTAAATGAGCTCCAGAGACGGGCGCGAGACGCGGCTATCAGCGTGGACCCCAGAGACGGGCATGAGACGCTAAGGCTGCTGCTGCCACCACCAAGAAGCCTGTGTGCAAGCACAGGTCACTATCCACACCGCCCCTCCCGGGAGCCTGTGCAGCCCGCCACTGCCAGGCTCCCGTGATCCAGGGACAACTTCCCCGGGAGAACGCATGGCACACCTCAGGCTGCTGCAACATCACACTGGCCTCTGCCGCCGCAGGCTCTCCCCGCATCCGTACCCCTCCCTCCCCCTGGCCTGAGTGAGCCACAGCCCCCGAATCATATGCTCCTTTAACCCCATCCTGTGTGAGCGAAGAACAGACGCTCTCAGGCGACCTACACGCAGAGGAGGGTCCAAATCCAAAGCTGAACCCCCGGAGCTGTACGAACAAAGAAGAGAAAGGGAAATATCTCCCAGCAGACTCAGAAGCAGCGGATTAAAGCTCCACAAACAACTTAATGTACCTGCATCTGTTAAATACCTGAATAGACAACGAATCATCCCAAATTCAGGAGGTGGACTTTGGGAGCAGGATATATTAATTTTTCCCCTTTTCCTTTTTTTGTGACTGTATATGTATATGCTTCTGGGGGAGATTTTGTCTGTATAGCTTTGCTTTCACTATTTATCCTAGGGTTCGGTCCGTCCGTTTTTTTCTTGTTTTTTTTTTAACTTAAAAAAATTTTTTTATTACAAACTTTTCTCTTAATAATTTTTTCCTTATTTTTTATTTTAAAAAATTAAAAATTTTTTCTTAATAAGTTTTTTATTTTTATTTTAAAAAATTAATTTTTTTTCTTAATAAATTTTTTCTTAATTTTTTTCTTACTTTTTATTATAAAAAAATAATAAATTTATTTTAAAAAAGTAAAAAATATTTATTTCTAATAAACTTTTTCTAATATTTTTTTTCTTATTTTTTATTATAATAGCTTTATTTTATTTTATTTTATCCTCTTTCTTTCTTTCTAATTTTTCTCCCTTTTATTCTGAGCAGTGTGGATGAAAGGCTCTTGATGCTCCAGCCAGGCATCAGGGCTGTGCCTCTGAGGTGGGAGAGCCAACTTCAGGACACTGGTCCACAAGAGACCTCCCAGCTCCATGTAATACCAAACGGTGAAAATCTCTCAGAGATCTCCATCTCAACATCAAGACCCAGCTTCACTCAATGACCAGCAAGCTACAGTGCTGGATACCCTATGCCAAACAACTAGAAAGACAGGAACACAGCACCATACATTAGAAGAGAGGCTGCCTAAAATTATAATAAGGCCACAGACCCCCCAAAACATACCACCAGACGTGGACGTGCCCACAAGAAAGACAAGATCCAGCCTCATCCACCAGAACACAGGCAATAGTCCCCTCCACCAGGAAGCCTACACAACCCACTGAACCAACCTTACCCACTGGGGACAGATACCAAAAACAAAAGGAACTACGAACCTGCAGCCAGTGAAAAGGAGACCCCAAACACAGTAAGATAAGCAAAATGAGATGACAGAAAAACACACAGCAGATGAAGGAGCAGGGGTCAAAACACACCAGACCTAACAAATGAAGAGGAAATAGGCAGTCTACCTGAAAAAGAATTCAGAATAATGAGAGTAAAGACCCAAAATCTTGGAAATAGAATAGACAAAATAAAAGAAACATTTAACAAGGATGTAGAAGAACTAAAGAGGAACCAAGCAATGATGAAAAATACAATAAATGAAATTAAAAATACTCTAGAAGGGATCAATAGCAGAATAAAGGAGGCAGAACGGATAAGTGACCTGGAAGATAAAATAGTGGAAATAACTAGTGCAGAGCAGAATAAAGAAAAAAGAATGAAAAGAACTGAGGACAGTCTCAGAGACCTCTGGGACAACATTAAACACACCAACATTCGAATTATAGGGGTCCCAGAAGAAGAGAAAAAGAAAGGGACTGAGAAAATATTTGAAGAGATTATAGTTGAAAACTTCCCTATTATGGGAAAGGAAATAGTTAATCAAGTCCTGAAAGCACAGAGAGTCCCATACAGGATAAATCCAAGGAGAAACACGCCAAGACACATATTAATCAAACTATCAAAAATTAAATATAAAGAAAACATATTAAAAGCAGCAAGGGAAAAACAACAAATAACACACAAGGGAATCCCCATAAGGTTAACATCTGATCTTTCAGCAGAAACTCTGCAAGCCAGAAGGGAGTGGCAGGATATACTTAAAGTGATGGAGGAGAAAAACCTACAACCAAGATTACTCTACCCAGCAAGAATCTCATTCAGATTTGATGGAGAAATTAAAACCTTTACAGAAGGCGAAAGCTGAGAGAGTTCAGCACCACCAAACCAGCTTTACAACAAATGCTAAAGAAACTTCTCTAGGCAAGAAACACAAGAGAAGGAAAACACCTACAATAAGAAACCCAAAACATTTAAGAAAATGGGAATAGGAACATACATATCGATAATTACCTTAAATGTAAATGGATTAAATGCTCCCACCAAAAGACACAGACTGGATGAATGGAAACAAAAACAAGACCCATATATATGCTGTCTACAAGAGACCCACTTCAGACCTAGGGACACATACAGACTGAAAGTGAGGGGATGGAAAAAGATATTCCATGCAAATGGAAATCAAAAGAAAGCTGGAGTAGCAATTCTCATATCAGACAAAATAGACTTTAAAATAAAGACTATTACAAGAGACAAAGAAGGACACTATATAATGATCAAGGGATCGATCCAAGATGAAGGTATAACAATTGTAAATACTTATGCACCCAACATAGGAGCACCTCAATACATAAGGCAAATACTAACAGCCATAAAAGGGGAAATCAACAGTAACACAATCATAGTGGGGGACTTTAACACCCCACTTTCACCAATGGACAGATCATCCAAAATGAAAATAAATAAGGAAACACAAGCTTTAAATGATACATTAAACAAGATGGACTTAATTGATATTTATAGGACATTCCACCCAAAAACAACAGAATACACATTTTTCTCAAGTGCTCATAGAACATTCTCCAGGATAGATCATATCTTGGGTCACAAATCAAGCCTTGGTAAATATAAGAAAATTGAAATCGTATCAAGTATCTTTCCCAACCACAATGCTATGAGACTAGTTATCAATTACAGGAAAAGATCTGTAAAAAATACAAACACATGGAGGCTACACAGTACACTACTTAATAACGAAGTGATCACTGAAGAAATCCTAGGGGAAATCAAAAAATACCTAGAAACAAATGACAATGGAGACACGACGACCCAAAACCTATGGGATGCAGCAAAACAGTTCTAAGAGGGAAGTTTATAGCAATAGAAGCCTACATCAAGAGACAGGAAACATCTCGAATAAACAACCTAACCTTGCACCTAAAGCAATTAGAGAAAGAAGAACAAAAAAACCCCAAAGCTAGCAGAAGTAAAAAAATCATAAAGATCAGATCAGAAATAAATGAAAAAGAAATGAGGGAGACAATAGCAAAGATCAATAAAACTAAAAGCTGGTTCTTTGAGAAGATAAACAAAATTCATAAACCATTAGCCAGATTCATCAAGAGAAAAAGGGAGAAGACTCAAATCAATAGAATTAGAAATGAAAAAGGAGAAGTAACCACTGATACTGCAGAAATACAAACGATCATGAGATATTACTACAAGCAACTATATGCCAATAAAATGGACAACCTGGAAGAAATGGACAAATTCTTAGATATGCACAAACTGCCAAGACTGAACCAGGAAGAAATAGAAAATATGAACAGACCAATCACAAGGATTGAAATTGAAACTGTGATTAAAAATCTTCCAACAAACAAAAGCCCAGGACCAGATGGCTTCACAGGCGAATTCTATCAAACATTTAGAGAAGAACTAACACCTATCCTTCTCAAACTCTTCCAAAATATTGCAGAGAGAGGAACACTCCCCAACTCATTCTACGAGGCCACCATCACCCTGATACCAAAACCAGACAAAGATGTCCCAAAGAAAGAAAACTATAGGCCAATATCACTGATGAACATAGATGCAAAAATCCTCAACAAAATACTAGCAAACAGAATCCAACAGCACATTAAAAGGATCATACACCATGATCACGTGGGGTTTATTCCAGGAATGCAAGGATTCTTCAATATACGCAAATTAATCAACATGATACATCATATTAACAAATTGAAGAAGAAAAACCATATGATCATCTCAATAGATGCAGAAAAAACTTTTGACAAAATTCAACACCCATTTATGATAAAAGCCCTGCAGAAAGTAGGCATAGAGGGAACTTTTTCAACATAATAAAGGCCATATATAACAAACCCACAGCCAACATTATTCTCAATGGTGAAAAACTGAAACCATTTCCACTAAGATCAGGAACAAGACAAGGTTGCCCACTCTCACCACTATTATTCAACATAGTTTTGGAAGTGTTAGCCACAACAATCAGAGAAGAAAAAGAAATAAAAGGAATCCAAATCAGAAAAGAAGAAGTAAAGCTGTCACTGTTTGCAGATGACATGATACTATACATAGAGAATCCTAAAGATGCTACCAGAAAACTCCTAGAGCTAATCAATGAATTTGGTAAAGTAGCAGGATACAAAATTAATGCACAGAAGTATCTTGCATTCCTATACATTAATGGTGAAAATTCTGAAATTGAAATTAAGAAAACACTCCCGTTTACCATTGCAACAAAAAGAATAAAATATCTAGGAATAAACCTACGTAAGGAGACAAAAGACCTGTATGCAGAAAAGTATAAGACACTGATGAAAGAAATTAAAGATGAAACAAATAGATGGAGAGATATGCCATGTTCTTGGATTGGAAGAATCAACATTGTGAAAATGACTCTACTACCCAAAGCAATCTACAGATTCAATGCAATCCCTATCAAACTACCACTGGCATTTATCACAGATCTAGAACAAAAAATTTCACAATTTGTATGGAAACACAAAAGACCCCGAATAGCCAAAGCAATCTTGAGAATGAAAAATGGAGCTGGAGGAATCAGGCTCCCTGACTTCAGACTATATTACAAAGCTACAGTAATCAAGACAGTTTGGTACTGGCACAAAAACAGAAACATAGATCAATGGAACAGGATAGAAAGCCCAGAGATAAACCCACACACATATGGTCACCTTATCTTTGATAAAGGAGGCAAGCATAAACAGTGGAGAAAAGACAGCCTCTTCAATAAGTGGTGTTGGGAAAACTGGACAGGTACATGTAAAAGTATGAAATTAGAACACTCCCTAACACCATATACAAAAATAAACTCAAAATGGATTAAAGACCTAAATGTAAGGTCAGACACTATCAAACTCTTATAGGAAAACATAGGCAGAATACTCTATGACATAAATCACAGCAAGATCCTTTTTGACCCAGCTCCTAGAGAAATGGAAATAAAAACACAAATAAACAAATGGGACCTAATGAAACTTAAAAGCTTTTGCACAGCAAAGGAAACCATAAACAAAACCAAAAGACAACCCTCAGAATGGGAGAAAATATTTGCAAATGAAGCAACTGACAAAGGATTAATCTCCAAGATTTACAAGCAGCTCATGCAGCTCAGTAACAAAAAAACACACAACCCAATCCAAAAATGGGCAGAAGACCTAAATAGACATTTCTCCAGAGAAGATATACAGACTGCCAACAGACACATGAAAGAATGCTCAACATCATTAATCATTAGAGAAATGCAAATCAAAACTACAATGAGATATCGTCTCACACCAGTCAGAATGGCCATCATCAAAAAATCTAGAAACAATAAATGCTGGAGAGGGTGTGGAGAAAAGGGAACACTCTTGCACTGTTAGTGGGAATGTAAATTGATACAGCCACTATGGAGAACAGTATGGAGGTTCCTTAAAAAACTAAAAATAGAATTACCATACGACCCAGCAATCCCACTACTGGGTATATGATACCCTGAGAAAACCATAATTCAAAAAGAGTTATGTACCAAAATGTTCATTGCAGCTCTATTTACAATAGCCAGGACATGGAAGCAACCTAAGTGTCCATCATCGGATGAATGGATAAAGAAGATGTGGCACATATATACAATGGAATATTACTCAGCCATACAAAGAAACGAAATGGAGGTATTTGTAGTGAGGTGGATGGAGTTAGAGTCTGTCATACAGAGTGAAGTAAGTCAGAAAGAGAAAAACAAATACAGTATTCTGACACATATATATGGATTCTAAGAAAAAAAAAAAAAAAGGTCATGAAGAACCTAGTGGCAAGACTGGAAAAAAGACACAGACCTACTAGAGAATGGACTTGGGGATATGGGGAGGGGGAAGGGTAAGATGTGACAGGGTGAGAGAGTGGCATGGACATATATACACTACTAAATGTAAAATAGATAGCTAGTGGGAAGCAGTCGCATAGCACAGGGTGATCAGCTCGGTGCTTTGTGACCACCTAGAGGGGTGGGATAGGGAGGGTGGGAGGGAGGGAGACACAAGAAGGCAGAGATATGGGAACATATGTATATGTATAACTGATTCACTTTGTTATAAAGCAGAAACTAACACACCATTGTAAAGCAATTTTACTTCAATAACGATGTTATAAAAAAAAAAGAACTATCCTGTTCAGTTAAAGTCATACAAATATAGCAACATATATGAAGTTATAATTGTAATTTTGTGCTATGTTTGAATTATTAGACTACTGTAGGATTTGTCTCCCCTATGTTTACAAGAAATCAATAGATAAATGCCTCCACTGAAATTTAAGAAAGAAGGAAGAAAGGGAGAAAAAAGTGAAGAAAGAAATACCTTATGGTAACAGTGTATCAGTGAAATATGAGGCAGAAAAAGATTACCTTTTATTTGAAAGTGCTTTGATATTTAAGTCAATTTTCAAAGCTGTGCTCTTTGAATCAGTAATCACAGATACATGCAGAATGAGAATAAGGGGCACAGTGAGAGTCACAGCGGAAAGGAGATCCAAGGGGCAGAGAGAGAGGGAGCGTCATCCTGAAGGAAAAACAAGCTTGGGAGGGGGTCAGGAAGCCTGTGGGAGCAGAAGTGGGGGGAGGAGGGGCGTGGTTGGTAAATGAGACATGGAGAAGTGGCCAGGCACACAGAGAGGCAGGGCGTTTTCATGTTCGAAGTACTTCTGGGATTCCCTTCGGTGCCCGGGACCACACAGGATGCAGTTCTTTGTGAGGCCTTATCACTGTTTTTCCTGATTAGGATTTCCTCAAGAATCTGCCTCCAGCCTGAATCTCTGACTCTCCATCTCTCTCTCCCCCACCCCCATTTGTTTACTTATTTGTAAATGGTTTTATGATCTAATCTAAATGAATCACTTCTCAAAGGGTCTAAATTAAAAAGAACAGCCCTCCCCATAGTGAACACTGGTTAAATCTGTAACTTCGTTTACTCAGGTAAGAGGTCCCTTCATGAAGCAGCAGAATGGTAATTTCAAACAGCACTTTGTTTTTATTCCTGAGAATAACCAGTGGTATATATTCATTATTTTGGCAGTCCCTAAGGGAAACTCTAAACAAAATAGGGAAAGAGATCATTATTAAGAGAAATCTCTGCCAAACATCAGGATTTGAAGATAGACTTAAAAATTGCCATGTAATATTAGCATTTTTACAACAGCAAATTATTAGCTTCTGGTAATTATTTATCATATTGATCTTGGTAAATACCAAATGGTAAATACCAAATGAAAATATGCAAAGGTAGTATTTCCTATGTTTTATTTAAATCTAGTTTATGTCACTTATCAACAGATTTGTAATTAAATACAGATGTTTAACCAGATCAAATCTTAGACATTCTATTCTGCTTTTATTATCCAAAGTGAGAAAGCCCTGGGCTGTCACATCAGGTGGGCCTTGCTGCACTGGATGCTTGTGTAGCTACAGCTGGTGCTCAGCCTTGGTATCCTCATCTATGTGATGAGCACTGCACATCCTTCCCAGACTTGTGAGGGTACCAAAAGGTAATGCCTATAAGCCACCCACCATATTGCCTAGCGGGTCAGAGATTCTAAACCAACACACTGTCCCTTCCCTAAAGAAAAATCTACAGGTGGAAGGTATACAAAGAGAGCAGAAATAAACCACTAGCATTCTAACTTTTCTAGTGAAAAACATATTAAAGTTAATTTTACCCTCAGAATTGGCTATTAATGGCAAATAGGAATTGTTACTGAGAAATTTATCACTTACATGAATGCTCTGAATTCCCAAATAGGTTATCATAATAATTCTGCCATTAGGGAAACACCTCCATTAGAACTTGTGCATATCAAATTGGCAACATCTATACAAAACATATGGAAACAACTGTGTATCTAGTCTTTACAGAGGTAGATGTTCATGGAATGTTATGCTTTTTCTCTGTGGAAAGTTCTATTATTTTATTTTAAATACATAATTTGTCACAAAATAAAGTACTTATCTTAGAAGTGTTGCATGATACACAAAGTTAAAATTTAAAAGCTATGGTATCTATAAACTTACTTTGGATGCTTTTTTCCACATGCTAAGTAAAAAGTGATTTCATTAAACTAAACTAACTGTGGAAGACAGTAATTCTGGGAAGATAGTGACTTAAATGCAGCTCCCTTCTCTTTCTTTACCAGCTTTAAAGTAGCAGTGCATTTTGGGGGAAATAAATGCTGACATCCTCAGAAGCTTATGTGTACGTCAGGCCTTGAAACCTCTGAGAGGCTTAGCTAACAGAATTGACTGGACTGGCCTTTTATCGCCTGTGGGCTGAGTGAGTACGTGAAACCCGGTGTTGGAAAACTCAGAATGGTCATGGTGGAGTGGATATTTGGGAAAGAGTTTGGCTTGCACAGATCTAAACTTCATCCAAGTGGAAAGCTGCTACAGACCCACTGGAGTATGTCTATTCTCTCTGGTGGGGAGGCCAAGAAGGACCAGAATGGGTAAGCCTTCAAGTCCGTGAAAGTGATGGGAGACTGGAGAACAAAATGACATTTTTTAGGTTCTCACCACGTTTTTGGTGGCCTGGAACACATGACTAAAATGATAAGAAGATAGAAACTATTAGAAAAAGATTATTTGAAGAAAGATCCAGGAGACTTGCCGGAAGTAATAGGAGTTACCAAAGAAGAAAAAAAGGAAAACATATAGAGAAAATATACAAATAATGGGGAGAGGATTTTCCTGAAAGAAAGACCTAACACTGCCAGTGGAAAGAGCTCACCAACGGCCCCGTGGGCAAATGAGGAAAGGGCGAGGCCTGCGCGGATCCTGGTGAAATCCTTCAACGCTAGGGACAGGTGCAGTAAACTTACAGGTGCTCAGAGAGAAAGGACAAAGCTCACCTGCAGTGCTGGGAGCAGGAGGAAGGCAGACCTGCAGCCAGAGGTACTGAGAGAAGGGAAAGCACTGCGCTGTGAGAAGCTGAACTGCTCCCTGAGCTCATTTGGCTGAGAGGAAGACAAGTAATATTTGATGATCAACAACAATTCCGTAGCCTATCATCCAAATAGCCCATCAGAGGAAAGTATGTGAAGTACAACTCCAACCAACCAACCGAACTAACCAGGTTATTACAGGGCGAGTTTTACAGCCCATCTTTCTCCAATTTCTTAACATCTTCTACCCCACCTGCCAAGACCATCCACAAAGTTCCAGGAGTACCAGACCCTGAGGGGTGGAGACAGTGGCAGGAGCTGAATGAGCAGCTCACAGCTCCTTCACCACCGCTACACCCCAAGCCATACATTCAGGGATGAGGGGAGCTTTGAACTGGATTTGACCTTGAAATCATAAATTGGAACTGACTGGACTTAAAACCTACATTGTGTAAATTAAGACTCTTCTTAAAGGAGAATGAGCATAAAGCTATGTGATTTGCTCAAACTGTTGGCAATGAATAAGGGAGAAGGACAGTGGTTATAGAAAAATAAAACCAATTCCAGTTTGTACCATATTGAGTACAGACTATCTAGTAAGCCATTTGTACTTGTATTTTAAGGAATTATATATGCATCCTTACATACACTACGTAGAGTGATTGGGTAGAATAGGCTGAGAAAGGGACAAAAAGCAAGAATTAGAGATGAGATAGAAGATACATTTCTTGGAGGAATGAGGACTCTTCCAAGTTCCCTGGATATCTAGGTTGAATACTGTCTGGAGGAATCAAACATTTCCCATTGTAGCTTGCTGAAAGAAGCTTCAGAACAGCAAACTGAGATCAGTTAATCAAGGAAGAGCAATTCAAAATAAGCTTACATTGTATCTTGTGGAGCTGCAAGATAAGCTCTTTAAAAAGTAAGAACTAATTGTAAAAACAGAAGTTGAAGACACATTTCAGGAATACATAATTTTGCAAAAATAATCAGTTTTAAAATATGGTATTCTCTGTAAGTTTTTCTTGTTGCGTGAAAATATATGTTTTCAATATGAAATAGTGGGTCATCAACACTGTCAAGAAGCTAATCAAAACACTCTCTTTCTCTGCCTCCCCACCAACTTCTCTCTTTTCACTTTCTGTCTCAGTGAATAACTCACCATTGTCTGTATGGCAGTAGTCTTTGTCAACAGTTGATTTTTCTTGACTCTAGAAATAACTTTCTGTTTGATCAGTGTTGCCTGATCTATCATCACTATTGTCCATACTGTCCTCATTCTCCAATTTGGTCTCCCATTTCCAACTCTCTCTGCAATATTTCTCCATAATATTTATCTTTCAAATCTTGAAAACAATTTTCTGGTTCTTAAATTCTACAAGGGCAGTGGCTGATGTAATACAAATTGCTAAAATTGTGCTTGGCATACATTTGTTGCTCAGAAATATTCCTTGAATTTAAACAAACTGTTTGCCTTGTACCATTTATGTTACTTATTTAAACAAACCTTTCATCTTTCATTAATTAGCACCATTTATTTTACTTATTTGAATGATTTGCTCAGTTAAAATTTATATATTTTGTTTAACAGATTCTGATTATTGAGCTACTTTTCTGCCTTGTTCCCTTTCTTTGGACCAAATTCTTCAGTAATCATGATTCTTTTTGTCCATCTATAAAAGTATTTTCAGGGTCAGTGTTGACATGTGTTTATTATGTACTTATGCATTTGGCAGGATTAGCATTCAGTAAAGTTTTGAATATAATATACATTCTATTGATCCTCTAAGACTTTCCTTAACACTAAAATCCTATAAAATTAAGAGGTGAGATTCTCCCCTTGGAGATCAAAACTGTATCCTTAGGAACTACAATCTGTAACAACAAAGATAACTTTTTAGGAATGCTACTAAACCTTCATGTTAATGACTACATATGGAATTGCAAAAGCAGTTCTTTTGATTATAACGTCAGTTAATGCAGAAGAAGTAACTCATCAAAATGAAATCAAGGTGCTAGTAGAAATGGGAGAATAATGCTCAGCATCTAAAAAGCAATCAAGGCTCATGAAGAGTAGCCTTAGAGAATTCAGAACAGTGGCATCAAATGAGACCAGAGATAATTAATGATAAATTGTTTCTTAAATAGAAAGCAGATGATCACATCCTGACCCTAGATTCATAAAGTGAACTTTTGATTATCTGTACTGGAGAGGAGTAAGACAACACTTTTATTAGGGTTTGTAGAAAAATCACACTCACAGAATCCACTGTTTCTTTCTTCTGTCTTTCAGGTTATGTCAATCAATTAACAATGCTAAAGTGGCCTTGGGTGTCAATAATAATAATAATAATAATAATAATAATAATAATAATGTCATATTGTTACTAATTATTATTATTAGCTCTATTCTAAGAACTAGTAATAATTTTAATTCTTTTAAAGTCATTGCCCTGTATTATCTATTACAACTTATCAGATAAGAAGAAATACTCAATATTAGATGATTATAAAATTTTGCAAGTAAAATCAGAATATGATCATAGTGCTATAGCAATACAGGAAACATTTCTGTGCAAGTAATAATTACACAAATGCATGGCTTGTGCTTAGTGCTCTTAGCTAACACACTATTAGACTATAGTTAATTATGGGAAAGAAAAGGGAATTCACTAGTTTTGAAGATAGAAATCCGAGGAAAATCTTGACAACATTTTAACAACCACCACAACAATGAAGGAATGACATCCAGGTTCTGTTTCCCCCTCTGCACTGGATGTTATTGTTTTACTCTGTACCTGATCACTCTCTTGCCTGCCGGATGTTGTTGCCTTACATTGTGAACTCCTTCCATCCCCAGACAAAATGTATCTGCCATGCCCCAACTTGTGGTCTTTTTTTTTTTAATTTTTAAAAAATTTATTTATTTATTTATTTTGACTGTGTTGGGTCTTCACTGCTGCGCGCAGTCTTTCTCTAGTTGCCACGAGTGGGGGTTACTCTTCTTTGCAGTGCACAGGCTTCTCACTGTGGTGGCTTCTCTTGTTTCGGAGCATGGGCTCTAGGTGAGCGGGCTCAGTAGTTGTGGCATGCGTAACTTGTGGTCTTGACACTTATCAATATTGCTTTTGCTGGCTGGTGGGTTTTTATTTAATACATTGTTTTCCTTATATTCTTTTCACCTGCATAAAAGCCTCCGACCAAATTTTCACTTTTTAATCAAATCATAGCATGAATTTCTATACATTTATATTACATCTATTTCTAAACATTCTTATGTTTATAATCTTTTAAAACATTATAAAAATGTTTTCAGTGCATGAAAGTCTAGATCTTCTTCCATCTCCAAGAGTGAAAATATCCTGCTTTTCTTTTCTATTTTCCTTATGTCTACTTACTTTCCTGTATGATTGCTGTTAGCAGTCAGTGTCATTTTCCCATTTCAAAGCTAGGATTACAGTCTTTGAACAGTCTTTGAAGAACAGAAAGCAAGAATGTCCTCTATTTGCTTTTACCATAAGGAGGAAAAGAGTTTTACTTTTCCTCCGTAGTCACACTCTTGGTAGGTTTCTTATATAGGTTTCTAATATTTCAAACTTGAAATTATATAATATGCCCTAACTGGCCCATTTCAAGAATCACATCTGTGTCCAAGATATTTATCGAATCTAATGCAGGAGAGAAATAACCTGGAATGAACCATTATTTTCTGTGTTGAATTGACTTAAAGTCATGTACGTGAGACTGATAGGACTAACAAAGGACACAGACACTGACACACACACACACACACACACACACACACAGATATAAAACTTTACATAAGTATAAAAGTTATATATATATGTGTGTGTGTGTGAGTATCCACGCCACTTTTGGTGTTACTATAATTGACATAAAAATGCTTCAAACAGCATGTTTTCCTTTCTGGCATTTAGGAGGAACTAAACATGGGGGGTTGGGACTGTCCCTCTGGATTGGCTAGTTTTCTATAGGAAAGTGTTTTTGTTGAGATCTGATACACGCACACACACATCTTTTCTTTAAATGGTACAGACCTTTAGTGATGATCATTAGAGACAACTCAGGCAGGACAAATACTACTTTTCCCGTTCAATAGACTCTGATAATCCCACAGTGCTGGGTCACATGCCCCCCTGGGAAAGTCTGAGGCCATCCATGGCAGAGTTGGTAGAAATGAGTGTTGTGATCTCTTAATTCTGTCAGTAACTAACTCTTAAGGAGGTAACAAAGTAATCTATGTGTTACTGTGACCTAAATCTAATTTCTTGTTTGTGTGGAAACTCCTCTTTTCATCTTTTTTTACTAAAGGATGTACAAATTCACATTCAATGGGCAGAATTTTGCTGAAGGCTTCATAAGTCCTGATTATGAGATAGTGTATTTTGTTTTAATCATGATTTAATCATTCAGCATTAGTAAAACTTACTAATTCAACTTAATTGCAGGTGAGAGTCAGCCAATTTAGGAAAATTCAATATAGCCATTATTTTAAGGTAATCTGCTGACTAGGGTTGGAAAAAGGGAAGTTGTATTTGGGGATACCAGGGAGTCCCATTCACAAACTATGATGTATTAATAAATGTCGCCCCTAACATTGTGCAAGGCACAGTCTGCAAAGCCTTCTGTGGCAGTCCTAGTGCTTGAACTATAAAAAAAGGAGTGTTACAAAATATAATAATGACAATACTTGTTTACCTTCACAGCTTATAAAGGGAAGAGAAGGGCATTCACATTATTAGTTTAGGATTTTATAGCTCTTTTGTCATTATTTGTCAAATAATTTATTTGACACTTCTAATCTGTATTTGCAAGACAAATTAGCTAATATAAGGAAAACTTTAATATAGCACCTTCTCAAAGCATTAAAGATTTAAAATTAACAGCATTCACCAGCAATCCCACTACTGGGCATATACCCTGAGAAAACCATAATTCAAAAAGAGTCATGTACCACAATGTTCATTGCAGCTCTATTTACAATAGCCAGGACATGGAAGCAACCTAAGTGTCCATCGACAGGTGAATGGATAAAGAAGATGTGGCACATATATACAATGGAATATTACTCGGCCATAAAAAGAAACGAAATTGAGTTATTTGTAGTGAGGTGGAAGGACCCAGAGTCTGTCATACAGAGTAAAGTAAGTCAGAAAGAGTAAAACAAATACCGTATGCTAACACATATATATGGAATCTAAAAAAAAAAAAAAAAAAAAAAGGTTCTGAAGAACCTAAGGGCAGGACAGGAATAAAGATGTAGACGTAGAGAATGGACTTGAGGACATGGGGAGGGGGAAGGGTAAGCTGGGACGAAGTGAGAGAGTGGCATGGACATATATACACTACCAAATGTAAAACCGATAGCTAGTGGGAAGCAGCCACATAGCACAGGGAGATCAGCTCGGTGCTTTGTGACCACCTAGAGGGGTGGGATAGGGAGGGTGGGAGGGAGACGCAAGAGGGAGGAGATATGGGGATATATGTATACGTATAGCTGATTCACTTTGTTATAAAGCAGAAACTAACACACCATTGTAAAGCAATTATACTCCAATAAAGATGTTTAAATTAAATTAAATTAAATTAAATTAAATTAAATTAAATTAGCAGGGTTCAAGTTATTGATGTTTTATTGACCTGCCACTCTACTTGTTTTGATAGGACTGAATGGAAACCACCAAGCTGGAAATTTTTCCCATGGCAATAATCATTCATTTGTCTTAACAAATCACTTGAAGTACTAAAACTGTATTGTTTTCCAACATCTGACATCATTCAGACATTTCATGAGGAGTTGTATGTTCTACTGTCGGCAGTCTTAGACGATCACAGCCCATTGTAGGACAAGTTGGGTAGATGGTGGATAACATAGAGGAAGATGAATGTTCTAACCATGGAAAGACGCTTCATTGTGTAGAGGAATTAGATGTCAGTGGACCTCCGTACTATTCGACATTAGCTTTCTATGTTGTTCTAGTTTGCCTCTTACTTGGTATAGTTCTTCACCTGTGATGTTTGTAAATATTAATATCCTGATATGTGAGCATTTCTATGGACTTCAATATAAATGTCAAAATAAACCTGAATTACCAAGTGATTTCATATAAAAGAAAAAGAACTGACAGTTAATTTTTGCCCCTTGTGGTTCTGGTGATGAATGAAGCTGCCATCCTTTGCTTGGTGCTGAGGCCAGCAAGGCAAATGGGAAAAATTTACCAAGTAGAATGGCATTCATTGACTGTAAAATTTACTAATTCAACATTGAGAGTTATCAGAGTATTTATTTTTAAAAAACTTATTCATTCATAGCAAAAAATATTTATTAAATGCTTCCTATGTGCTTGGCATAGTTCAAAGTGGGAGAATAAAGCAGTGAAATGATACAACAATCCCTGTCCTCATGACACATATTTTACAGGGAAACCAACAATAAATAAGTAAATACATATATATATATATATATATATATATATATATAGTACATATGAAGCTGTTAAGAGCTATGAGGAAAATAAATAAGTGAAGATGGTCAGGGCATGATGGGACAGTGAATCACAGTGTTAAATCGGGTGTCTGGTGGTATCGTGGGCAAAATATAGTAGGGCTGTACAAATATAAGGAGGTTACTTTAGACTGTGCAGTGAGGGAAGAATTTCCTGCAATGTTACCATGTAAGTTGAGACCTGAATGACAAGGAGATGGCTGTGTCAATATTTTGGAGAAGAATCTTCAAAGGCCCTTAGTGAAGAAGGAGCCTGGGGTGTTTGATGCATAGTGAGGAGCTGTTGGATGGGCAGAGATAAAGCCAAGAGGCAACAGGAACAGGTCACACTGGTCAAAGGAAGGTTTTCCATTTTCTGTCTCCATCTATATCTGTTTAGGGAGAGCATCTTGATTGTAGGGTACTATTCCCCAGACCTCACCCAGATGAGGTTTTAATGCCCTGCATCACCCCCAGACACTCCCTCAGTCAGTCTATCAAACAAATGCTTATTGTGCCAGGTATGACTCTAAATGATGGGAATACGAGAGACACTGCCAGCCCTGCCCTCATAGAGCATATATTTCAGTGGAGAAGATACAAATGAAATGATTACAAGTATCAAGGGGTCTAAGAAGTAAGCGAGATGTATTACTGGTATTTATAATAAAATAAGGTTAACCTAGCGTACAGCCTAGGTCTAAAATCTATGTAGTGAGATAGTATTTCATCTTACGTATTTCACCTCAAAAAGTCATTCCAAGATTTTATCTACTATAATAATAAGATAGATTTAAAACACCAATTTACTTATATATAATATATAAAATAAAAAATATATATAGTGCTTTATAATTTTCTATGTCCTTTCATATGCCTTACCCCATCTAATATTCACAATACTTATGACAGAGGTCAGTCTATTATTATTACCTTCTTTTTAAAGATGAATAAGCTAAAGTTCTGAGAATTTAACTGACTTGTCTATAATCACAAAATGAGTTAGTAATGTAGGCAGTCCTAGCCTTTTTCTATACCACCTAGATCACCAGAGGTCTGGTCTGAGCTAAACATAGTAAAACGGTTTACCCAACAGCACCAGGCATTTAGTTCAGAAGCAAAAGGAAGAGAGAACATAGCATTCTCATTCTTAAGAAACATGGGATCTATTTAGGGAAGTGTTCAGATAAGTACCAGATAATAAATTGTGCAGAAATTCTGTGTGCATATAAAGTTATGGAATAATCAGAGTGGTATGGGATTATTCTATAACCTTGTCTCGACAGAAATTTTAAAACTGGGCATATAAATAGATTATGTGGTTAGATTTTGACGCTTTTCCATTCTGAAATTCTCTGGGTGTTTTCCCCATTCTCAAAATCACTGCCAATCAATGAATCTTACCCACCATTTCCTCTGAGTTTATTGCTTAGTTTAGAAATGTACAGTGTTTCTTCATTGCACAGATTAATCTTAGCTATTCTCTCTTTCTCTGTCCACTGAAGACTCCTGCCAGGGCAATCCAGAAAACTTTACTCAGCATTCTCTTCTAATTATCTTATTCCCAGCTCCAGGGCTGATGCCAAGATTTTTATTCGAATAACCTCTTCCTGGAATGCTAAATTGTCGACCTTTAGGAAAGCTTCATTCATTTAACCTTCCTCTATTTCTTAGAAAATCAGTAGAGAATTCCATTCAGTATGCAACTCTGAATTTGCTCCCTTTCTATATGAGCGTTCTCTGTTTCCCTCATATAGTGCAATGAGTTTATTTTTCCAATTTTTGTGTGATGTCAACAAATGTCTAGTTTTATTAGTATTGATTATTTTACATTATGTTTTATAATGAGCCAGCACCTGACATACTATTGCATAAAATACATTTGATATTTTTCAAACACTATTGTTGTCTTGTTACACATATTATGTTTAATCTTTTTCCCCGTCCACTCTACCTGAAGATATTCTCTACTAATTAAAAATTATGAACAATACATGTCAACTACCAAGTAAATAAGACACAAGAGAAAAGTATACATCTTCAGTTACGTATTTGTGTTTATGTGTTAACTGTCTTATTCTTCATGGCTACAAGTGGGTGCATGGCATGCAGTGTACTGAAGACAAATGCTGCTTCCAAACCACCATTATGTGGCACCAGGTCCTGTGCTAAGTGCTTTTGTATTCTTTTTAATTTTTACCTTCATATCAACTCTACAGATAATTAGTCTGCAATATGTTTCTTTTCTAAAAAGTCAGTGAAAATCAAAGGCACATTTTTTAATAGAAACTGATGAGAAACGTCTTTGTAAAAATGAAAAGCACTTACGGGAACCAGAAATTTTTTGATCTCTTCCAATGCATGACTCATACGTGAATAAGCTTCCCCAGGTGGAGCAAACACTTCAATTAATACATGAAGTTCATCACTCAAGTGTGCATATTTGGCTTCCCCACTCTTCCTTAGTTCTTCTTCCTGTGAAAAAGGTTATTTTTAGAAATACAAATCCACTCATTTTGCATTGATTTAACATTTACTGAGAAGATGACAGAGGGCATAATCTAAGCAAATCTTCCCTTAGTAGAAACCCTTTGAGAAATAAAAATCTGGTACAAGCCATTTTTGAGTGTTTGAATGATTCTTTAAAAAAAAATCTGGCATTTGTTTTTCTCTTTCTGACTTACTTCACTCTGTATGACAGACTCTGGGTCCATCCACCTCACTACAAATAACTCAATTTTGTTTCTTTTTATGGCTGAGTAATATTCCATTGTAACAATTACCGTATGCTAACACATATATATGGAATCGAAAAAAAAAAAAAAAAGGTTCTGATGGACATAGGGGCAGGACAGGAATAAAGACACAGATGTAGAGAACGGACTTGAGGACACAGGGAGGGGGCAGTGTAAGCTGGGACGAAGTGAGAGAGTAGCATTGACATATATACACTACCAAACGTAAAATAGATAGCTAGTGGGAAGCAACTGCATAGCACAGGGAGATCAGCTCAGTGCTTTGTGACAACCTAGAGGTGGGGATATGGGGATATAAGTATATGTATAGCTGATCCACTTTGTTATACAGCAGAAACTAACACAACGTTGTAAAGCAATTATACTCCAATAAAGATGTTAAAAAAAAATCTGGCATGATTATCATCTACACCACATTTTAATCAGCTAAATAAAAATGCTAAATCCCTGAAAAGAAGTGCCAGAAATGCCATTAACTTCTCAGTGG
Source organism: Balaenoptera ricei (assembly GCF_028023285.1). Classification (NCBI taxonomy): domain Eukaryota; kingdom Metazoa; phylum Chordata; class Mammalia; order Artiodactyla; family Balaenopteridae; genus Balaenoptera; species Balaenoptera ricei. Next base: position 46,943,987 of record NC_082649.1, on the reverse strand, counting down.
ACTCCACTGGAAGGAAAGGATTGTTTTTGTGCCAGACAAGTAATCATTTGCAGATAATAAAACTAAGATGACCACTGCTCTTTAAGAGAACCAGGATTTTCTAGATACTTTTTGAGAAGTGGTGAAAAGGTTACTCATTCCCCATGAAAGTGAGCAAAACCGAGGCTTCTCTCCCAGCCTCGTGCCCACGGGCATAGGTCATCATCCGGCTCCTACCCACCACTTCGCTATCTTGGCTGCCTCACTTTGGTCAGTATAGAGGAGTATATTAAAGGCATGGCTGTTAAGCATTATGTTGGCCTTGATTCTGCGTGAGCTACATACCCTCAGATTTTTTGTTAGTACTGCACCCAAGTCATTACTGAGGCCTGATTAATTCAGTTCAGATGCTGAGCAGATCAGCGTCTGATCCATGTACTTTGCTCACGTGTGTTAGGTGTTTTACACACATCTCCAATCTCACAATAACCTTGAACAGTATTCACATAATTCAGATTAGGAAATTGAGTTTAAAAGACTTTAAGTAACCTCAGCAAAGTTGGGGTTCAAACCCAGCTCATTTTGCAACAAGATTTGCATTTGGATTTCAAGGAAGCAAATTCAGTTTAAAATTAATATAAATAATATTAATTATATTTTATCTTTCTTGACTCTCCTCCTCCCAAACTAGCAATTGTTTCACTAAATTTCAAAGGATAAAAATTTTTAAAGTAATTTTTAGTTTTATGTGTGGATGAAATTGGAAGTGTAACATGAATACACCTAAACTGCATAAACAAAAGCAAATTTGCTATCTATTTCATATGAGTTAACTGTATGACCCATGTTAAAGTGTTTATCTGATTAGAAATGCCCATCATTTCAACACATGGAGGATCCATAAAAGAGATGGAAAGGCCTGCTTGTTTTGCTGTGCCTCCCTCACCTACTCAAATCTCTCTCACAGCAATACTTGTCAGCCCGGGAATACACTCTTACTTTCCTAGGCATACATTCTCTACCTAACTAGAGTATTTACTTTTATTAAAAAGGTTTCTCTTAATGTCCAATTCTGATACTTCTCAATACTTCCTCAGCTGGTTTTCTGCTGGTTATTAAGGGCTACTTACCAGCCAAATTTAATAAGGTCTGCCACTGGAGGTGTGGCGTTGAGATCAGAATTATAACACTTGACTTCAGACTCTCAAAATGAGCCAGATGAGATATCTTTGCAGTAGAACCAATAGGCTGTTGTTCATGAAAAATGCAGCTTTCTATTTAAAAACACATTTTCCTTTTTCCCAACATCCACCCCCCCCAATCAAACTTTATATAAGCGTATGAGGAAACTGAAGTCTTCAGAGATTAATCAACTTCTTTAAGGTCAAGAGTGAGTCAGGACTGGAGCCAGGACTCAGTGCAGTAGGGGACAGCTCTGATAAAGACTTCAGAGAACCAAAGTTACCACAGCGGAACCTCCCATGAGCTACTGCTGGTTATTTTCAAAACCAGACTCATAACTTCAAAGGTGCTATATTTGCCCTTGCTCCTGGGGATGACTTCTGACAAAGCAAAATTTCCCAAGCTTTAGTTTCTTCATATGTGAAGTTAAGATAATAGTATGTACCTCAAAGAATTTTGTGAGTTTTGATAAAATTGAAGAATATTTTGTATACTAAAAAATGCCATATGAATTTAATATAATAATGGTAATAAATATTATTTCCAATTTCTCAAGTAGTATTTTAAAATAATGTTTGTGCTCACGCCTGTGGGCTGCACTTGGAGCCATGGCGGTGGCAGCCGCAGGACGTGGCCCGGGCTCTGGACCTGGGGACTCCTCAGAGCGGCCCGAAGCGGAGGCTCCGGAGCGTCGGCAGAAGGTGCACGGGATGCTGAAGCTTTATTACGGCCTCTCGGAGGTAGAGGCGGCGGGGCGCCCTGCGGGGCCGAACCCCTTGGACCCTACAGATCTCAATGGGGTGCACTTCGACCCGGAAGTGTATCTGGACAAGCTGCGAAGAGAGTGCCCACTGGCCCAGCTGATGGACAGTGAGACGGACATGGTGTGGCAGATCCGGGCTCTAGACAGCAACATGCAGACCCTGGTCTATGAGAACTACAACAAGTTCATCTCAGCCACAGGTTTTTCTGAAAAGACCAAAAAGTAAATATTTTAGGCTTTGTGGGCCATCTGGTTTCTGTCACAACTACTCATCTCTGCCATTATCATGAAAGCAACTAAAGACAGTATAAATGAATGAGCATGGCTGTATTCCAGCAAAACTCATTTACAAAAACAGCCCTGGCATCCAGAGTGACATCAGCAAAAATAGTGGAGTAAGTGCATTTGAAAATATCCCCTCCATAAAAGCAACCCTAAAACTGGCCAAAATGGTTAGAATAAGATTTCTTAGAACTCTGGAAAGTAACCAAAGGTGTACAGCAATCAGAGGAGCATTTATTCAAGAAAAAGAGCTGAATCGTGGTAAAAATAATGAATCCTATGGTATTTTAGCTTGTCCTAGCCCCACCATTTCCTCTCCAGCTTAGCAGTAGCCTTGAAAAATAGCCCATACTCCTAATACTGGAGGGAGCAGAACAAAGCTGGAGTTCTTTCAAAGCCTCATGCCCAAAGAATTGTCATTATTTAACCTATCTGGTGGTTTCCTAAAACAGTCCACCCCATAGGTTTGTCTTGACCTGGAGGTCACCCAGTGCTAAAAGTCTCTCACCAGAGTTGTTTGTCAAAAACAATTACAGGCAAATGTTGTGTCTGTCTGAAGTGATAGATAACACTTGGGCAAACAACAGTACTAACCCAAAAGCTTAAAAGGAAAAGCTGAGGAATGAGATGTCCCTAGGGGCTTTGACAAGCTCTGACACATTATTAGGAATCTTGAAGGCCACAAATGTGTAGGGTAGTACACATACTTAAGAAAGACCTGAGGGACTTCCCTGGTGGCGCAGTGGTTAAGAATGCACCTGTCAGGGCTTCCCTGGTGGCACAGTGGTTAAGAATCCACCTGCCAATGCAGGAGACACAGGTTTGAGCCCTGATCCAGGAAGATCCCACATGCCGCAGAGCAACAAAGCCCGTGTGCCACAACTACTGAGCCTGCACTCTAGAGCCCAGGAGCCACAACTACTGAGCCCGTGTGCCACCACTACTGAAGCCCACATGCCTAGAGCCCGTGCTCCCAACAAGAAAAGCCACCACAGTGAGAAGCCTGTGCACCACAACGAAGAGTAGCCCCCTCTCGCCACAACCAGAGAAAAGCCCACATACAGCAATGAAGACCCAATGCAGCCAAAAATAAAATAAAATAATTTTTAAAAAAATCCACCTGCCAGTGCAGGGGACACGGGTTCAAGCCCTGGTCTGGGAAGATCCCACATGCCGCGGAGCAACTAAGCCCGTGCGCCCCAACTACTGAGGCTGCACTCTGGAGCCTGCGAGCCACAGCTACTGTGTCCGTGCACCCTGGAGCCTGTGCTCAGCAACAAAGAGAAGCCACCTCAATGAGAAGCCCGCGCACCACAACAAAGAGTAACTCCCACTCGCTGCAACTAGAGAAAGCCTGTGCACAGCAATGAAGACCCAACACAGCCAAAAATAAATAAATAAATAAAATAAATTTATTAAAAAAGAAAAGAAAAGAAAGAAAGAAAGACATGAGAATGTCCTAAGCTCTCACTTCTGGCTTACTTCAGGCTCAGTGCAGGCAGGAAGTGAAGGTTAAGGGAGAGTTGTAAACCTCCTGGCTGAGTGTTTAAGGTATGCCCCAACACACACACACACACACACACACACACACACACACACACAGCTCCTCAGTAAATACTAAGAGATTTATTAGTTCTAGATATTTAAGGAGATCCTTGTCCAGTCATTAGCTAATCACTAAGCTAACCAAGTAAAGGTTTCAGTGGCTATACACAACAAAGAATATAAACTACAGAGTTGGTTCAGAAACTAATTAGTACAGGTTTAGTAACTCTGAAAAATAATTAGACAAACAATAGCAACAAGCAGCAATAACAAACCCTGGGGAGGAGAGAGGATCTGATTTCTAGAGTTGCCATGTTATATCAGTATTATCTAACATGTCTGTTTTTTCAATAAAAATTTAGAGACATGCAAATAAAGTAGAAAATCTGACCCATACACAAGAAAAAGCAGTAGAAACTGTCCCTGAAGAAGCTGAGACATTGAATTTACTACATAAAGATTTAAATCCACTATTTTAAATATGTTCAAAGACTTTCAGGAAGCTGTATCTAAAGAACTAAAGGAGGGCATAAGAATGCTTCACCAAATACAGAATATCAAAGAGAAGAAATTATTTAACAAAAGAACCAACTAGAAACGATGAAGTACCACAATGAAAATGAAAAATTCACTAGAGGGTCTCTATAACAGATTTGAACAAGCAGAGAAAGGATCAGCAAACTTCAAGATAGGTCAGTTGAAATTATTCAGTGTGAGGAATAGAAAGAAAAAAGGATGAAGAAAATTGAACAGAGCCTTAGAGACATGTGGGACACCAAGTGTACCCACATATGCATAATAGGAAGAGTGAGAGGAGAGAGAAAATAGCAGAAGGAATATATGAAGAAATAATGGCCCAAACCTACCCAAATTTACTGAAAAACATTAATCTACACATCCAAGAAGCACAACAAACTCCAAGTGGGATAAATGCAGGGAGATTCACACCTAGGCATATCACATTGAAACTGTCAAAAAAAAAAAAAAAGAAACTTGAAAGCATCAAGAGAAAAGTGACTCATCACATACAAGTGATACTCAATAAGATTAACAGCTGATTTCCCATCAGATACCGTGGAGGTCAGAAGGCAGTGGATTCACATTTCAAAGTGCTGAATGAAAAAAATGTCAACCAAGAATTCTATACCCAGTAAAAATATCCTGTAAAAAAGAAAGAGAGGGACTTCCTTGGTGGCACAGTGGATAAGACTCCACACTCCCAATGCAGGGGGCCCGGGTTCGATCCCTGGTCAGGGAACTAGATCCCACATGCATGCCGCAACTAAGAGTTTGCATGCCACAACTAAGGAGCCCACGTGCCTCAACAAAGGAGCTGGTGAGCTGCAACTAAAGGAACCCTGGAGCTGCAACTAAGGAGCCCACCTGCCACAACTAAGGAGCCCATGTGCTGCAACTAAGACCCGGTGCAACTAACAATAAATAAATATTTTTTTAAAAAAGAAAAATAAATAAATAAAATAAAATAATGTTTGTCTTTTTCAACAGGGACCAAAATAAATGTGGCTCAAACAAGAAGAAGAGTTATTTCTCTTTAACGTAAGAGTCTGTGGCTACAGGTGGCTGGAGGAGCAGGTGGTCTTTCTCCGCACCCTTCTCCAGCCCCTAAGATGTTCCTCTCATATGTGTTGATGAAGGAGGCTGTTTATCACAACTTCTGGATTCCACTCCGTGGAAAAAAGAAAGTGTGGACAGCAAAAAGTTTCCTTTCAAGGACATGTACCAGAGGCTTCATATATCAACTCTGCTGACGTGTCTTTGGCAAGAGCATGGTCACATGGTGGCCCTGGATGCAATGGAGGCTCTGTATGTGGATTCAGACCGAGCAGCCATGAGGCCACCTAAAATGAGAGGGCTTCGTTTATGACAGAAAACAGTGAGAATGGATATTGCTTGATTACGAGCTGTCTTTGTCATTCAGTACTCATTCAGGGCGAGTTAAAATGACACTTGATTATTATATCTAATTTTGATGAATAGCTAGCCAGTGTCTGCCAGAATGTTCAGATTTTATTTTCAAAAACAATACTTTACACCCTGGTTGGATTTATAATATAAAGCTCCAAGTTGCATTTGAATATAAGCAGACATCACAGCCATCCTGAAAAGCACAAGGGCCTGGACACCAGTAAGTATATTTATAGTAATTTAATAGTCTCTTGAGGTATTTCTTGAACAAGAGTTCCAAATATATTATTGGAAAAATGTTTATCTTTGTAATAAACACATTACCTAGTAAGTCAATTATGAACTGAGTGGTAGTGTTTTCATGTTTCTGCCCCATCATATCTTGCATGTTTCGTAACAAAGATCATGTGCCCTGGAAGCTTACACTAGTTAGAACAGGCACACAATAGCAAGAAGAGTAAAGAAAAAGATTAAGAATTTAGAAATGCTAGAAAAATCTTAGGTGTAAACTGAAATGAATCATTCCAAATTTAACACTAGGAACATTGGATCTCCATCTAATAAAGACATGGAAAAGGGAAGAGAGAATAAATCAAAAGAATGTAAGATGCACACACCAGAATGTGAATCTACTTGACGTGATTCAAAATTCCATTTTAAAAGACTGGACACTCAGTCAATTTTATTTAGTCTTCCATGTATAAGGCATATGTATTCCACTGAGGGCATTTACTTTAGCCACTGACCTTCAGAGGATAATTCGTGATGTTTAGCTATTACAAAGGAATCACAAGCTAATTATTTTAAGTAAAATTATTAGTTGCTAAACATTAGAAATTGTTTACACAAGGTCATTAGGGAATAACAAATCTGGTGTTACATATCCCCAAGTACTCTAACCCATGCTAACCTTAAGGTAAACTATAAGCAAAACATATCAGTTTTTATCACTTATTTTTTAGAGAATAGCACAGCACTAAAGAGAGTCTAATTTGAATTGCATTCATGTATTTAATTGTTAAAAGGATTTTAAAGGAAATTTTCTCTTAGGAATTATCATTTGTATTTTGTCTTCTACAAAAGAATATTTCTGACTTGGAAATAATTTGACAGCTAGGGAAATTTCCTCTTAATTCAAAATAGCATGTTCAATGAAGAAAACTTCGAAAAAAATCTCAACAATTACAAATGTATTTTTTTACTCAACAATCATACAATTCAAGATATACTGTTAGCATTTTTAGTATATTTTCTTCAAGTCACTTTTTAAAACAATACCAGTAATGGAATAGAAGTCATAATTTTGGTATTACTTCTTAGGTTATAGGTACGCAGAGTACTTTCCATGGATTATCTAATTTTATCTGCATAATTATATGCTAGATAATATTGTTCCCCTCATCTTACTGATGAGGGGACTATGGCACAGAGAGAGAAACTTATCCAGAGTTATACAGACTATTAATCAGAGAATAGGATCCAGTTAATCTCATAACGAAGGTCAAGTTCTTAATCAGTATAGGTGTATTGCCTGTACAGGTACTTAAGTGTAAGTAAACATTTTATACATCCATATACCATGGATATCTCTAGTTTCTAGAAGACACTACACTTTCCTGGTATCCAGTCCTATGTAGCACTGTGCCCTGCACTGTGCCCTAGAGCAGGTTACAGGTCTTTATTATTTTTTTTTAAGTATTTGTTTATTTATTTACTTATGGCTGTGTTGGGTCTTCGTTTCTGTGCGAGGGCTTTCTCTAGTTGTGGCAAGCGGGGGCCACTCTTCATCGCGGTGCGTGGGCCACTCACTATCGCCACCTCTCTTGCTGCAGAGCACAGGCTCCAGACGCTCAGGCTCAGTAATTGTGGCTCACGGGCCCAGCTGCTCCATGGCACGTGGGATCTTCCCAGACCAGGGCTTGAACCCGTGGCCCCTGCATTGGAAGGCAGATTCTCAACCACTGAGCCACCAGGGAAGCCCCAGTTTACAGGTCTTGATCCACCAAGCACATATGCCGTGAATTTCCTTTCCCTCCCGCAAAGATTCTGCTTCCTTGGTAACTGTGTGTCATTAGTGCTGGGCGAAACTATTATTTTCAAGGTTCTCACTCACCTCCTATTTTATGAAGAGCTTACCTAAAAATGCTAGTGATCTCACATCACTAACTCTGTGTCTGTAACTCCCTAACTCTGTGTCTGTAACTGCCAGTTCCAAAGAAGGCATTCATCTAAAATTTGAAGGTTGAGCTCAGATTAGTTTACACAATTTCGCATGGATATTGATGTTGTATCCTTAAAACAGATGTGCTTCAGGATGGGTTATTTTCTATTTTCTTGAACAGTTTGCCCAACAGCAAGGGCAGGATGGTTAGGACCCGCCACCCCGAATTCTATTCTGAGGTAGACACTCAAGTCAGCTCACAACTAGGTAGTTTATCTTAGTTCAGATGATTCAAGACAAATTCCCCAAAATAGGACACAGGATTAGATGTCCTCTTGCACTTTGGTGAAGCCATTTGGTTCCTGGATTTGCCAACTGCAAATTTTAACATAACACTCAAAATTTCTTAAAACATCCTATAAGATCCACTCTAAAAATCATTTATGGGTGACACTGACTTCATTTAAAATATCAGAGGGGCAGAAAGCAAAGAGGTCACATTGTATCATTGTTATGATAATCTCATTACAGACAGCTCAAAAAAAAATCCTCCTTCTCTTCTCCCCAAGCCCTTCCCTGCTTCATTACACAATTTTAATTTTTTCTCTTCTGTCTCTAATTTTTGTTATTACTCTGTCCTCCGACCTGGAATTTCCTAGGGAATTTCAAGTTATTTTCACCTCTATTAAACAGAGTAATTTAGTTACTGAGTGCTAATTCCCAAGCTTATATGTCCAGTTCATTATGGAGCTCAATGAAATAAAGGGGACGACAGTTATTTGGCCCTACTATCCTTAGAAGTCTCAGTGGTGATCATTATTTGTTACTTGGAATGACCCTTTAAAATCACATAAACACACACACAAATAGAGTGCTGTTTAAAGTGGGATTTTAGTGAAAGAAAATGTTTACATTTTGTCAAATTAAGAAGAACAGTCACCTGCTTTGGGTAATTTTTTTAGAATATGCTATAAATTGTTCATAATTTGATGTAGACCATGTATTCCTCCTTTGTGCTACTCCAGATTTTGTTTTGTCCTTCCATAGTCTCCTGAAAGTCACCAACACCAACAGCAGAGAGAACACCTAAGTAAGTGAGTTGATGTCCTACTCACCATTTCTTTAATTGAAGTATAGTTAATTGAAAATATTATATTTTCAGGTGTACAATATAGTGATTTAATATTTTTATAGGTTATACTCCATTTAAAGTTATTACAAAATAATAGTTATATTTTCCTGTTGTGTACAATATATCCTTATTGCTTATTTATTTTATACATAGTAGTTTGTGTCTCTTTATCCTATACCCCTATCTCACCCCTGCCCCTGTCCCTTCCCCCAATTGTAGCCACTAGTTTATTCTCTATATCTGTATGTTTCTGTTTTGTTATATACATTCGTATCTACATTCATGTGTTTCATTTTTTAGGTTCCACATATAAGTGATATGAGTATTTGGCTTTCTCTGCCTGACTTATTTCATTAAGCATGGTACTCTCTAGGGTCATCCACAGTGTTGCAAAAGGCAGTTGCATTATTTTTATGGCCATGTAATATTCCATTATATATACCACATCTTCTTTATCCATTCATCTGTTGATGACATTTAGGTTGCTTCCATGTCTTGGCTATTGTAAATAATGCTGCTATGAACACTGGGGTACATGTATCTTTTCTAATTAGTGTTTCCATTTTCTTTTGATATATACCCAGGAGTGGAATTGCTGAATCATATGGTAGTTTTATTTTTAACTTTCTGAGGAAACTTCATACTGTTTTCCATAGTGGTTGCACCAATTTATAGTCATACCAACAGTGTACAAGGGTTCTACTTTGTCATCTTCACCAACATTCATTATTTGTTGACTTTTTGATGATAGCCATTCTGACAGGTGTGAAGTGATATCTCATGGTGGTTTTGATTTGAATTTCTCTGATGATTGGTGATATTGAGCATTTTTTCATGTGCCTATAGGCCATCTGTATATCTTCTTTGGAAAAGTGTCTATTCAGATCTTCTGCCATTTTTAATTGAGTTCTTTGGGTTTTTTTTTTTTTTTTTTTATATTGAGTTGTGTGAACTGGTTATAAATTTTGGATATTAACCTCTTATCCATCATATCATTTGCAAATATTTTCTCCCATTCAGTAGATTGTCTTTTCAATTGACAGTGGGTTCCTTTGCTGTACAAAAGTTTTAAGTTTGATTAAGTCCCATTTGTTTCATTTTGCTTTTATTTCTTTTACCTTAGGAGACAGATCCAAAAACTATTGCTACAATTTATGTCAAAGAGTGTTCTGCCTATGTTCTCTTCTGGGAGTTTTATGGGTTCTGATATTATATTTAGGTTTTTAGTCCATTTTGAGTTTATTTTTGTATATGGTGCGAGGAATTGTCCTAATTTCAATTTTATGTATGAAGCTGTCCAGTTTTCTTGGCATCACTTATTGAAGAGGCTGTCCTTTCTCCATTGTATATTCTTGCTTCTTTTGTTGTAGATTACTAGATCATAAGTGCATGGGTTTAGTCCTGGGCTCTCTATTCTGTTCCATTGCTCTGTGTCTGGTTTTGTGCCGGTACTATGTTGTTTTGATTACTATAGCTTCATGGCATAGTCTGAAGTCAGGAAACATAATACCTCTAGCCGGTTCTTTTTTCTCAAGTTTGCTATGGCAATTTGGTTTTATGGTTCCATATAAATTTTAGGATTATTTGTTCTAGATCTGTGAAAAATGCCATGGGTATTTTGATAGGGATTTCATTAAATCTGTAGATTGCTTTGGGTAGTATGGACATTTCAACAATATTAAGTCTTCCGATCCAAGAAGATGTGGTATCTTTACATTTCTTTGTATTATTTTCAAATTCCTTCATCAATATTTTATAATTTTCAGAGTATAGGTATTTCACTTTTTTCATTAAGTATATTCTCAGGTATTTTATTCTTTATACTGTGACTGTAAATCGGACTATTTCCTTAATTTCTCTTTCTGAAAGTTCATTTTTAGTGTACAAAAAAGCAACAGACGTGTATATTTTATCCTGCAACCTTAGTGAATTCATTTATTAGATCTAATAGTTTTTTGGTGGAGACTTTAGAGTTTTTCTATATATAGCATCATGTCATCTGCAAATAGTGACATTTTTACTTCTTCCCTTCCAATCTGAATGCCTCTTATTTCTTTTTCTTGTCTGACTGCTGTGACTAGAATTCCAATGCTATGTTAAATACAAGTGGTGAGAGTGGGCCACTCTCATCACTTGTTCCTTGTCTTGTCTTGTGCCTGATTTTAGAGGAAAGTTTTCAGCTTTTCACCATTGAGTGTGATGTTAGCTATGGGTTTGTTAAAAATGGTTTTTATTATGTTGAGATATGTTCACTCTATACCAACTTTGATTACAGATTTTATCATGATTGGATGTTGAATTTTGTCAAATGCTTTTTTCTTGTCTACTGAGATGATGTGATTTTTATCCTTCCTTTCGTTAATGTGGTGTATCACACTGATTGATTTGTAAATAATGAACCATCCTTGTATCCCTGGAATAAATCCCACATGATTATGGTGTATGATCCTTTTTATATAGTGTTGGAGTTGGGTTGCTAACATTTTGTTGAGGATTTTTGCTTCTATATTCATCAGAGATACTGGCTTGTAATTTTCTTTAATTTTTGTAGTGTATCTGGTTTTGGTATCAGGGTAATGGTGGCCTTGTAGAATGAATTTGGGAGTGCTCCATCTTCTTCAGTTTTTTGGAATAGTTTGAGAAAGATAGATATTAGCTCTTATTTATATGTTTGGTAGAATTCCCCTGTGAAGCCATCAGTCCTGGGCTTTTGTTTGCTGGAATTTTTTTTATTACAAAATCGATTTCACTACTAAGTGACTGTTCTGTTCAGATTGTCTATTATTTCTTCGTGATTCAGTCTTGGAAGGTTGTATGTGTCTAGAAATGTGTCCATTTCTTCTAGGTTGTCCAATTTGTTGGCATATAACTGTTTGCAGTATTCTCTTATGATTTTTTTTTGGTATCTCTATGATATCAGTTGTTATTTCTCCTCTTTCATATTTTATTTATTTGAGTCCTCTCTCTTCTTCTTGGTGAGACTGGCTAGAGGTTTATAAATTGTTTATCTTTTCAAAGAAACAGCTCTTGGTTTCACTGATTTTTTTAATTGTTTTTTAGTCTCTATTTTAATGATTTCCTCTCTGATCTTTATTTTTTCTTTCCTTCTGCTGATTTGGGACTTTTTTTTTTGTTCTTTTACTAATCCCTTTAAGGAAGTTTAGGTTGTTTATTTCAGATTTTTCTTGTTTCTTGAGGTAAGCCTGTATCTCTATGAATGTCCCTCTTAGAACTGCCTTTGTTGTATCCCATAGATTTTGGAAAGTTGTGTTTACATTTGCATTTGTCTCCAGGTAGTTTCTGATTATCGCTTTAATTTCTTCATTGACCCACTGGTTTTTAGTAGCATGTTGTTTAGTCTCTTTGTGTTTGTGCTTTTCCCATTTTTCTTCCAATAATTGATCTTTAATTTCATACCATTGTGGTAAAAAAAAAAAAAAAGGCTTTATATAATTTCTATCTTCTTAAATTTGTTGAGACTCACTTTTTGGCCTAGCATGTGATCTATACTGGAGAGTGTTCCACGTGCACTTGAAAAGAATGTATATTCTGCTGTTTTTGGATGGAATGTCCTATAGGTATCTATTAAGTCCAACTGGTTTGTTGTGTTATTTAACACCAGTGTTGCCTTATTGATTTTATGTCTAGATGATCTGTACATCAATATAAGTGGGGTGATTAAGTCCCCTACTATTATTGCATTGTTGCCAATTTCTCACTTCATGTCTGTTAATGATTGCTTTATATATTTAGGTGCTCCTGTATTGAGTGCATATGTGTTAATGAGTATAATACCCTTTTCCTGTATTGATCCCTTCATCATTCTAAATATAATGACCGTCTTTGTATTTTGTATAGACTTTGTTTTAAAGTCTATTTTGTCTGGTATGAGTATTGCTACCTCCACTTTCTTATTGTTTCATTTTTCATGGAATATCTTTCATGTAAACTCCCTCACTTTCAGTCAGTATGTGTCTTTAAATCTGAAATGAGCCTCTTGTAAGAAGCATGTAAATGGATTATGTTGCTTTTTTTATCCAATGAGCCACCCTATGTCTTGGTGTGGATCTGTTTGGGTTCATCTTGTTTGGGACTCTCTGTGCTTCCTGTACCTGGATATCTGTCTCCTTTAGACTTCGGAAGTTTTCAGCCATAATTTCATTAAACACATTTTCGAACCCCTTCTCTCTTCTCTTTCTGGGACTCACATGATGCAAATGCTGGTACACATTTTATTATCTCAAAGATCCTTTAAATTTTTTTTCATTTTTAAAAATTTGTCTTTTACTGTTCTGATTGGGTGATTTCCATTATTTTATATTCCAGATCACTTATGCATTCTTCCGTGTCACCTAGTCTGCTATTCATGCCTTCTACTGTGTTTTTCATTTCAGTTATTATATTCTTCAGTTCTGACTTGTTCTTTTTTATATGTTCTAGTTCCCTGTTAAAATTCTCGCTGTGTTTATCTATTCTTTTCTTTAATTCAGTTATTATTCTTATTACTAATACTTTGAACTCTTTATCTTCATAAAAGATAAATCTTTTATTTCTGTTTCTTTAGTTATTTTCCAGGGGTTTTCTCTTGCCCTTTCAATTGAGACAAATTCCTCTGTCTTCTCATTTTGTTTATCTTTCTCTATCTCTATGAATTCAGGTGAAACAGTTACCTATTGTGGTCTTGAAGGGGTGTCCTTAAGTGGGAGTGTCCCTATACAGTCTTGTTTGTGCCCAGTGACTTTCTTAGGAGAGCTGGGTTTGACATGAATACAAGTCACGTCTTTCCTTGGGTAGTGCTGGCAGCTATGACCTTGGTAGGAGGTGGGCCTGGAGATGGAAGGGCTAGGGCCAGAGCCAGGTGTGAACTGAGACTTCCCCTCTGCTTAGTGGCTATCTTTGCCCTATTGTGGGCATGGTCATATCCCAAGCTACTGGAGCAGAAACCCTGAGGGTCAAGTCCAGGCCAGCTCAGTTCCCTTTAAGTGTTTGCTCTTCCCCTTCCCAGCATCAGTACCCTCACCCCAGAGGGGAACGGTGCTGAAGCAAGAGGCACTGGTGTGGGTATTTGGCAAAGGCGGGAGCACAAGGTGTGGTGGTCTGACCACCAGAGCTCTTATCTGCCTCTGATGCACCATGTGTGCAATCTCCAGTAATGGTTGGCCCCTCCCTGCTCAGATGCTTCTTAGGGTTTTATCTGCTACAGCATCTCATGGCCAAGCTTAACCTCAGTCATGGCAGCCTTGTTCCAGTGTGGAGCTGTAATGTGAAGCAAACAGTGCTGGAGTGTTCACTTGGCTCATCCTGGGGTGCACACCAGGGCAGTCATGATTCAAGGTTTTGATTTGCCCTCTCTGCCCTGCTCTGGGAGCAAGCAACCATTCCCGTCCTCCTCAAGAACAGAGTCCAGGCTTCCCTCAGCCATCCTTAGTCCCACCAGCCCTCCAATCAACCAAGGTACTTATCTTCCCTGTGTCAGACTCCTGGGCTGGGATGCCCAGTCTGTGGCTCTTACCAGTCACTCCCCAGGGCAGGTGTCCACCCGTGTTATCTCCATTTTCCTCTGAGTCCCCTCCCAGCAGCACCAGTCCTGACCTGATTACTTCTTTTCCCTTCCTAGCCAATTATGTATCTATCTTTCTTACAGCCTTATTTGTATAGCAGTATTTATGCCAGTTTTCAGTGAGAATTGTTTCACATGTAGATATATCTTTCATGTGTTTGTCGGGGGAGGTGAGCTTTGCATCTTCTTACTCCCCCATCTTGACCTGAGTTCTCTACTCATCATTTTGTAAGCACCCCTATGTGTTCATCTTAATGTATACATAGTAAGTGATGCTATATACATGTTGTTTTTTCTTAAATAGCTAATTACAGGAGAAGTAGTCTTTACTCTCACCCACTTAACTGACTCACTAGATTTATAAAATATTTACTCCCAGATAAATATTTAAGATAATGTCCAAGATAACCTGACTGTTATCCAGTGGTATTTGTTCCCAAGGTTGTTCATAACTGTTGTATTCGTTACTGTTATTGCACTTTATAATATTTTTTGTAATTTCCCTTTAACCTTTATTTTCATTATCAAAAAACTTCCAGACCAAAAACATGTAGGTTAAGAGAGATTTTACTGTATCATAAATTGCTTGTGTAATTACATTAATTCCTTCATTATGTTTTTTTCACAATATTTTGTCCCTTGATCCATTATAGCATCATCATTCTATTTCATAATTTATCCTTATGCATGTCTGTTTTATCATTTTCTCATCCCCCAAAATTATTTTTTATATACAAGTATATCAGATAGGACGTGTGGAAGATACTGAATAAACTCTTGATGAATGAATTACCCAAGGGTGAAAGTCACGCTGCATTTTTCTTCTATCATAGCACCATATCTTTACTCTACTGTCGTGCTAAGGTTTTTTTTTTAATGATCAGCCATTTACTGTCCTGAGACCTTGGATTGGAATGAACTAATATGATTTTCTTTTTAGCTTAGGAAAAATGTCTCCAAATTATTATTACATTCAATATGTCTCATTAAATGAATAACAATGTATAGATCATATATATGAGTATTCAGTGATAATTTATTTTGTAATCAAATAATTATGCAATTGCAGTTTGCACCACATCCAGTATTTGTTCTGTGATTATAAGAACCAACACAGTCTGTATAAGTAAAACAACAAAAGCTTGTAACTCAGTGCTGCTCATGAACAAGGTAGAATAAGCTACATTTTTGACAGTGACCCATCCTATCTAGTCCCTCCTGTGGCTTGCCACCTTATTGGATAATGTGATTAGCAGTTGCATTTGTTATTATTAGGCTATTCCAACTCTTTGCACCCACCCAGGACTCAACCTTAGCAACCTTTAAAGTGGAGTCCAGACAACAACTGCCACCATCTTAGAGACTGGGATATTTTTTTGTATTACCCTCTATGTATAGGGGAAAATATTTCAAGAATCCTATGAACAAATACCATCCAGTGCTTTCCTGTACATACTCTTCTGTAGCCCTGGGTCCAGGAAAACACCTTGGACCAGGTTGTAGAAGGTGTTGAGTGTAATGGCTCTTCTAGTCATGGCTCCACTCCTAACTGCAAACTCAGCAGTTTGCTCTTGTGGCCCCAGTTTCTTTGGGGTCTCATGGACCACCTTGGACCTCTCCCACCTCATTCAACCACATCAGCTCAACTTAGACCTGTTTATGTACAGAAATTACAGATATGAGAATGTTCCACAAGCTCACCAAACCAAAAACAACAGAGGACATTAGATGTGATGCCACGTGAGGTTTCTCATGGCTTTAAAATGTCACGTGACTTCCCTTCACAGGCGTCCTCATCCTGCCAGTCATAACTTTGGTATCAGAAAATGTTACTTTCCAAAAGAGTGTCTTCTAAAGTATATTATTAAGAAAACTCAAAATTCAAAATGGCAACTATTCATTTTAATCTCTGAACATCTACAACGGGCTACTACTGTGTATTTTACACATATTATGTCATTTACTCTTCATAGGTTCCTTAGGTGGGCGTTGGAAGCAGCAGAGAGCAGTGAAAAGTGAAAAAGGGTCTTAGAGTCAGAGAGATCTAGATTTAACAGCCCTGATATTCATTATCTGCAGTATTTGAAGAAAGTTACTCATTTTTTGAGATTCAGTTTCTCAGTTTACAAAAAAGGGAACTCTAGATCTCTCATGTAAAGAGGAAATGAGGTAGTGTGTATAAATTACCTGTACAGTGCCTGACGCACTATAAACACTCAAAAAGCTAAAGCTCTTCTCTCAAAGGAGCAAAGGAACTTGGCTGCAGTTAAGTAAGGGATTTAAATTTGCTGTGTCAACTCCAAAGCCACACTCTCACATTAATTGATATTTATTGTGAACATTAAATTCACTTGACAGAATATAATTACAAAAGTTTCAAATTACATATTACTTTGATATAACCAACAGTGCATCAGTTCGATGGTGGTTTACTTATTATTAAGTTAGTTTAAATGTACAACTTTGCTCCAAGAGATCGTATATTTGAAAATTACTCTAAGCCAAAGAGCTCACGTGTTTCAGAAGAAGAAAAAATTAAAATCACCATGTGTACTTTCTTGAATTTTAACTTTCAAATGAATCATAAATTTATTGTCAGATAGACCATATAACCTTTAAAGGGCACATTTAATATTAGCTTTGACAGGCCAGATTCTGATTGTGATGACCAGGATTAAAATCCCAGCTCTTCCCCTCAATACTGTATAAATTTGGGCAAGTGACCTCACTATTTTGAGCTTCTGATTCCTCAGTGGTAAAATGATGATACTAATAACAATAATAACACTAGTCAAACATGACTATTGCCAAATATTATTACGCTAAATATCTAAGGTTCAAAGCAATGTAAAAATTAAATATGAATTAAAAAATTCAATGTATTCAGAGATCCCAATTATTCTCCCAGGAGCTCTTCCAGTGCCATGAATAAGCTAAATAATAAAAAGAAATGTTGAAAACACATAATAGAGAGTACATGCAAGTTTTACACTTTGGTTTTTACTTTAACAATTATTCTTGTCATATTTTATCCTAAGAGTTATACTTTATTAGAGTGCTTTTTGCAGGTTTTTTCCTCTTAATGTCCCAGGGAACTTTCTTTTAACATAAATCCTCTTCAGAAAAAAAAAAAAAAAAGTCTATTGTCTGCACAGCTTTCTCGATCAAGAAATTCAAATAGAAACACATTTATTATTTGTACCTTGGACTGAATGGGATTTGTCTGAATCACGAATTTAAAAGCATTTTTAAATACACATATGTGGGAATTCTTTTTATGTACATTCTTTTGTCCAAAATTTATCCTCACAAAGGGATTTTGTACAAATGCATCTACATAAGTATGTGGTAGAGAAGCAACGGCTGATCCCGAAGAGCCTCTCAGGTTCCTGTCGCCTTCACCTGCAACTCCCTGCTCTACTGGGCTGAATGGGCAAGAACTCTCCCAGGTTACAGAATCCATGCCCCAAAGAGTCTGCTCTGGAGGGTAATCTTGTCAGAGCTCCACACCCAATGTAACACTTTCTAGATTCATGAAGAGTGAAGAACCAGAAGCATCAATGGGACTAAGAATAGTATTTTAAAAAGTAGTTCAGGATTTTGAAATCAGAGAGGTAGATAGTGCCAAAGAGAAGATTCTTTATGCTTGAATTTGGAAGTTGAGGTTTTACTAGAGGGTATGACTCTCAGTTCAGGACAATCAAATCATTACTCTAGGGAATATCAAGGATGGTCTGACTTTTCAAACTCTGAAGAGGTTTTGTCCAAAACAATGAGGAGTGTCTCAATACAATAAAAGGGCTATTTCACTATTCAAGGGAATAAAGGTCATCAATCTTGATGTAATGAAACCTATAAGAAGGCTTGATCACAGGTCAAACTCCTGAATTTACAAATAAAGGACATTTAATTTAAAAGCCATTTGCTTAATAACTAAGATACAAACATTTATTTTATGGGCATAGAATGATCTGGGAACACAGTTACCTAAATATGCTTCTTTAGCATCTGCCTTTCCAAATCCACTGTTACGGGGACATGAAAGCACTTGTAGAGCGGCGTTGGAGACCAGTGGTGAGACACAGAAAGAGGGGAGTGGATGCCGGGGAAGAGCCTGGTGTCAGAGATCTGGACTTCGTGGAGGAAGGACTTGTGAGTGTAATGGTTCTCCCTGACCTCAACAGCAGAGAAGTAACCAAGAAGTAGGTTCCGCATGCTTTGCTTTGAGGCTGGAAGAAATCCTGGAAACCAGGGATCAGAGGCCCACAGGGGTGGTAATCACTTTGTCTTCCACTCACTATTTAAAGGACTTCATCACTGTCTGATTTTGACAACCATATCTAAGTTGACAAATAAAAATAACATGCAATACTCGCAGCCATAGACAGGAAAGTCAGGCAGAACATCTGAACACATGTCACTGAACACAAGTCAACTGAATTGCAGGAAGAGAAAGCAGAACACTTGAATAAACACATTTTGGTCAACAGTTGAGGAAATAAAATGCAGGCACAAATATTTCATGGTTTAAAAAGACGTGATTTCCAAGGTAAAAACAAATACAAATTAAAAGTGAGACAATTCTTCCCATTGAAAATAAGGGAAGAGATTTCCCTCATTCCTTTTTCTCAGAGCATTTGCTTTATTTATTTATTTATTAGTTTTTCAGAGCATTTACTTTTGAAAACTTGTAAGTACTTTCTCCTCTCTTTGAAAAAGTACATAAATTCTTTGGAAGACATAAGATAGGCCTTTTGTACGCTTTATGATCTAGGAATGTCTTTCTCAAGGATGTGGATGCACCTTTGAAACGCAAAGCTCAAGACAGATAACACCCGGGACTTCCCTGGTGGCACAGTGGTTAAGAATCTGTCTGCCAATGCAGGGGACACGGGTTCAAGCCCTGGTACAGGGAGATCCCACATGCCGCAGAGCAACTAAGCCAGTGCGTCACAACTACTGAGCCTGTGCTCTACAGCCTGTGAGCCACAACTATTGAGCCCACGTGACACAATTTCTGAAGCCCGTGTGCCTAGAGCCCATGCTCCACAACAAGAGAAACCACTGCAATGAGAAGCCCGTGCACCACAATGAAGAGTAGCGCCTGCTCGCTGCAACTAGAGAAAGCCCACATGCAGCAACGAAGACCCAATGCAGCCCCCCCAAAAATAATAAATAAATTAAATAAATGTATATATAATAAAAGATAGATAACACCTCTACCTCCCAGTTTCTGTTGGGGGGTAGGAGCCTAACTTTGGTGGGGGCCTTGCTCCAAGTTGCAAAATTACCTCCTGTCATAAAGATATATGAAGTTTGTTTTCTCCTTGGATGAAGCCAACCAGGTGAAGTTAGGTTTCACTCTGTGTGACAGTGCTGTTGAGCAAGACCTCTTACTTGAGGGTTACTTATTGTTTACTTTGAGAACAAGTATGTAATAGTTTGTATCTGCTTGTCTATTAAAGGGTGACATTTCTTCCTGTCTTTTCATCTCTTAGTGAATGGTCCATGATGTCCATCACATTCAGATTTAATGCTTATTCAATAACAAAACTATCTTCTTCTCTAGAAAAAGAATCCTTTTTGTAGAACGATTCTGGGCTGGGAGAAGATTTTTTGTTATTAATTATATTCCCCCAATACTCCTTGTAACAGATGTTGTTGATACTCTGCCCATATCCACTTGCTTTATTATCTTCATGCAACCAGCATTTATTTATCTTCTTGCCAGAGGCTTGGTCTGATCTTGAGGGATAGCACTGCTTAAGCACAGAGCAGGGAGGAAATACCAGGGAGTCAACCCTCTAAGGAGCAGTTCTCAACTAGTGACTGGGGAGAGTTGGCTTATAAACACCCCAGCCTACTCCATCCTTAGATGGGGTGACAGGCATGTTCTCCTTTCTTAGAGTTGCTTAAGTTCAGTTGCTTAAGATCAACTGCTGGGCTTCAGCTGCTTCAAACGAAGCTTATCAGTTGCACTAAAGCAACTGCTCTGTGCATAAGCAGAGATATGCCTTTAACCTGTTTGAGAATGAATGTTATATGGGTTTCCTTCATTTTCTTATTTTACTTCCTCACTCCTCTACCAAGGTTTCCAGAGATTACCTTCCACATAAACTTCACATAACTAAATCTTTCCAAAGCATCCTCTTCCAGGGGAACTCAAAGCAAAACAACAATTCAGTAGAATAAATTAAGGAGAGAATGATTGAAATCAGAACTTTTGTACAAAAAGATTAAATGCAAAGAAAAGTACAAGAATAGATAAAGATCATGAAGGAAATATCAACAACATGGAGGATAGATCCAGGAAAGCTGATATGTAAATAATAAGAATTGCAAAAGGAGAAAACAGAACATAAGGTACAAAAGTAAACAAATAATAGAAGAAAAAATTTTGTAGCCTGCATAAGAGCTCACCTAATTCTGTCCTGAACTGAAGAGAAAAAGAGCCATACTGAGGTATATCTCAGGAAAATCCCTGAATTTTAACAAAACAAAAGCAAGCAAGTGAACAAATGAACAACAACAAAAAACTCTTACAAGCCTCTAGAACTTGATCTACAAAGGGAAAAAACACAACTGGCAATGAACTTCTCATCTATAATGTTTCAAATTTATCAGTAGAAACAAGGATAATATGTTTGCCAACAAGTATGTACCAGGCCCTGTGCCAAGCGCATCTTTTTGATTACTACCCCAGAAATGATCCAGGGCCTTCTGGAGCCCTTCTGGAACACCAAGAACTGCCTGACTTTACAGCTCCCAGGGCCATGGATGCTGATGATGTCATAAGGTGACAATTCATTATTTTAACTATTCCACTATAAATTATGGGATTTATTATGCTCTTCCAAAAAATAAAATGTTTAGACTACCTGGAATTGGTCTGTTTAAAATTTTTCACCATTGAAAAAGACAAGGCCTATTTCCAAGAAGGCTCAGTAGTCTAGAATTCATGAGAACTTAAACTCTCCTGAGTGTATGCTGACTAAAGCAAAAAGCAAAACAAAGGATTCTTAGCAAGACATGGGTAAAGATGGAAAGTATTGTACAAATCACTTTACTTGGCATGTGGATTCTTAGGATACCTGTATCCTGTTTCCCATTTTAAGAAGAGGCATCCTCAAGGATGACAAGGCTTAAATAAAACCTGGACAAGCATCTTTTGAATTGGAATAGGGCCCTGGAAGAAAAGTGTGCTGAAAAGAAACCTATGAATAAATTAAGAAGTGAAGACAACTAGTGAGCTGGTAAGGTGATCTCAGTACAGTCACCTTTCACCCGGTAGATAGGGCCAGAGATGCTTCTGAGCCTTATGATGCTGAAAGGGCAAGTCTTCACTGCCAGCCAATGATGAAAAAGCAAGTACTAGTGAATCCCAGTTGGCAGGGAGCAACAAGCCAAATGCCTGGTTCTGAAAGAAACCAGAGGGGTATTATCAATTTGGGGGAGGTCATCATACACAACCATTCATGTTTGTAGAGGAGACAGTAATAGGATACCAAACAGCTCTGACAAGGGTGCTGAAGCCAGAGGAGAAAAAAATAATAACAACAACAACAGAAAGGCCATGAAAGCTGCTGAAGACGTTCAGCAGACTCTAGAGATGCTGCCCTCCCCCCCAACTCCCTGGAAGGCAAGGCAGCACACAGGCCAACTTGGCCCTTGAAGATAGGGTATGGAAGGCTTTACTTTGGACAAATGCATTATGCTGTTCATCAAGCAGCCAGACTGAGAAGCAAACACCACTAGGACCTATAAAGTGGCTAACCAGCAACTAGAATACACCTGGTATCAGTGTGAAAGGGCATCCAAATTTACAACATGGTCTCAAGGTCAGTGAATGCCATGAACAGAAGAATATATATTGTTGCCACTAAAAAAGTTTTCCAGATCATACTAGTTCCTGCTTACAAGCCTCTGCTGATAACTTATTTACTTAAAATTCAACAATTTCAACATGGCATTGCAGGGCTTTTTAGTCTGGTGCTGGCTGCGCTCACCAGCTTCATCTTCTGCATGCCCTCTGCAGACATTGTTTTCCACTCACTAGAAAATCCTCACCTTTCTTTGAAATCATCACCTGCTTTCAAACCCCTGTGGACCTTTGTTCTTCTTTCAAGGTTCAGAACAAACGTATTCATCCAGACTCCACACAGACGGCAACACGGAAATGATTGCTCAACAGAACCTTAATTGTGACACCTTCTAAATATGATTATATCATAAATATTTGGTATTATATTACTAATATTGATAGTATCCTCCATCAGAACATTTGGTTTCATGGTTCCTCTAACACAAAGTGTTTTTCTGTAGGCATCGTGTGTGTGTATGTGTGTGTGTGTGTGATTGTAGGTGGGGGGATGGATTAGGGCAGAGTATACATAAGTGTGCTTCTTAGATCATATCTAAATCTTAATAAAATGTATAATCTCTATATACTTTTATATTAATTGTTTTAGTCAAATAAACGGTTAAGTTTTCTTTTCTGTTACCTGATAATAAATACTTTCCAAGGCGGGTAGGGGACATAAGAATTTGATCTTTTAGATGTTGTAATGTCTTATCATACCTTCATTTTCCCTTTCTGTCCTTCACATTGTTTTAGCAAAAATGTACTTCATAATGTCTAAGAGGAAAGTTGCTTTTATACTCTTGACAAAAGGATGGGAAGAGTAGGGATATTTTTATATTCTTCAAAGAATTCAATTACATGGAAAGACTACACTTGTAGTAAGTGAATGCTAACTGTATAAACCTTTTTCCTGATGAGTTCATCTCTGTTTCATTTTTATAGACTTACAGAATGTTCTGTCAGTACTGGAAAATACAAACCCACTACCAGAGCCTCCTGGAAGATGTAAGAGTCAGAGCACAGTGGAGGGAGGGTGTACATGTGCCCTCTGCAACTAACTTCCAAGTGCTGCTGTTAACCAGGAATTTGAACTTGAGCATATGGCACTGGAGCTACTACCAAACTTCTCTTGGATGTGGAAAACCTTTTTGCAATTTTTTTCTTAAAGTCTGTGAAATTGATGTTTTTGGAAAAATTATAAAGAAGAGTAAGGAGCTAAGGACCTGGACTTGGACTGCTCATGACACTTTATATTGATCAGTGCATATTCTGCTTCATATCACCCAGAAAATACCATTTCATGGAGAGGAACTTTTCCCTCACAAACCCTGATAATTGTTATTTTCAAGGTAACATCTGAAAACCTTTCAGAACTACCTACCTAAGTTTAAGTGGCTTTAGACTCACTCTTTCTTTACCTCAGGGCAACAAGCATCTTTGGATGCTGCATAAACAGAAAAGTGGAATTATAACAGTTTGAAGAACTAGTGTTTGTCCTATAGCACTGATAGAGGATGGATATAAAAATATGAATAGGGCTTCCCTGGTGGCGCAGTGGTTGAGAATCTTCCTGCCAATGCAGGGGACACGGGTTCGAGCCCTGGTCTGGGAAGATCCCACATGCCACGGAGCAACTGGGCCCGTGAGCCACAATTACTGAGCCTGCGCGTCTGGAGCTTGTGCTCCGCAACAAGAGAGGCTGCGATGGTGAGAGGCCCGCGCACCGCGATGAAGAGTGGTCCCCACTTGCCGCAACTAGAGAAAGCCCTCGCACAAAAACGAAGACTCAATACAGTCATAAATAAATAAATAAATAAATAAATAAATAAAAGAACTTGAATTTCTAAAAAAAAAAAAAAAAAAATGAATAGAATCTGCAAAGTTTTATTGCAATCTCTTCTCAGTGCAGACCCCTCCCTGCCCCTGCTAGCCCAAGAGCAAGCATGTCCATGGTTGTGGAGTCAGCAAGGATGAAAACATCTAGAGAACACAGGTCAAGGGCAGGGGGGCTACAATGGCACTCCACTCTTTCAACCACACACACACACACACACACACACAAACACACACACACACACAGAGTATATACATATATATAGTGTGAAGTGAGAGTATATATTTAGCCGTCTTGCCCTTGGTGCTAACATTGCTAGTTAAGAATCTTTGGGGGGGGGGAAAGAAGAACATATATTGACTATCCACAAGATGCTGGGACTATACCAGGGATTTCCCGACCTGTGATCTATTTAAGGCTCATTATAGGTTAACATTACCAGCATCTCAACTTATAAGGAAACGAAGGACTATTTCAATTAGGCAGACAACATTTAAGAAAATGGATTGACTCAGACACTTGGCTCCATCATCACTGTCAAGCCCACAGCTGATGATCATCTTATCCCATATCACAAAAATAAGGCTGGATTCTGACCTGGATTCTTTTGCTGTTTACCTCACTGCCAGCTGTTAGAGGAACTAGCCAGCAGGAATGCAGAGGCTTTGGGTGCAGCAAGAAACTCTTCTTCGGGAACTCAAGGAAAGGTACCAGGTCAGTTACAAGTTCCCTGCTCTCAGCAGTCACCAGAATTCTAATAAGACCTCAATTCTCAAAGGAAGATTTCTGCCAAGAGGGACAATGAAAGGGTTCAGTCACCCCAATCTTCAAGGCCCTGTTTAGGATGAGAGTGGACACTGAGATAGAATTCACCTCTCAAAGCACGACAGAGGCTGACTCTGGCAAGAGGAAATCGAATCACTCATTTAAGAATACTTTATTATTCCCCTTTTGAGACAAACTGGATTTTTCTGAAAAATAAATATCAAGAAAGATTGCATTGGTGGTTCTGCTCTAAATAGTCACTAACATACATATTCATTTATTTAAGTAATAAATATTTAAAATACATCTTTATGTGAAGGCTCTGTGCTAAGAGTTTGGGGGCAGATCCCAATCTCAGAGAGTTCACTGTTTCCATGGAGAGAGAAGGCATCTACACTTAATAAATTCTGGTAAGCGACAGAGATAGAAGAAAAGTTATAGGAGTTTATTCCTGGACATGGGGATTCATTCAACAATGTTTACTGGCCTTCCACCGTGGGAGCTCTAGTCCAACGTTGGGACACAGAAGTAACCAAAGCCAATCTGCTCACATTCTAGTGGAAGGGGACAGAAAATGAAAGGATGAAAAATGTATATGTATATCTCACATTATAAATGCAATAAAAGAAACAAAAGAGAAGGGTGGGAGGAGTCAGGAAGGGTAGAGTATTATCTGGGTCAGGTGGTCAGGGGACTTCTCCAAGCTTGGTGCTGATGGCACAGAGCTGGAGGGGGTGTGGGGTATAGGAGCAAAGTGAAGAGCCAGAGCAAGTGCTGCAGGCAGGAAATGTTGGCACATCTGAGGCGCAGAGAGAGAGCCAGGGTAGCCTGAATGTAGAGAATGAAGTGGAAAGTAAAGGCAAACGAGGTCTGAGGTAGAAGATTTAAGCAAAAAATACAGGGCCTCAGAGACTATGGGGAAAGCATCTAAACAAGGAGAGATGTTTTTGCAGTGGATATGTGTGTGTTGTCTCTTTAGGGAAGGAGAGGCTTTGTCTCTGAATTTTGTGAAAGTAGCCAGATATATTGCAAAAGCTGCAATTCATTGAGAAGATTAGAACAGTAAAGTCTTTTCAGTTTTCAAGTGATAAAATTGCTAATATAACATTTAAAAACATTAGAAAAAGAGGACTTCAGACTAGAAGTGACTAGTTTTGCTTTACTTTTCAACATATTTAATGTCTACTTTCATAGCCTACAAAGCATTATAGAACAGCCATTGATTGAGCTGTGTTTTAAAGGATGGCTGGGATTTGAAAATGAGAAGGGCTCACAGACCCAAGGGGAAGGAGTGTCATGAATGTGATCTCACATACCTGTTTGCCTTAGAAAGCCCAGGCTCACCACTGTCTTCACCCAATAATTTATAGCACCTCCTTTCACTCTCCAGAGCATTCAAGTTTGGGCGATACATTAGATTAGATGGTCTACCTTAGGACTCACAGCAAAGGCCTGGAGGCAGGTGTGCAAGGAGGCAGCGTGACCTGATGTGGAGAGTCAGGCCCTGTGGTCATGGCCGGGGACTGGACTTCACTTCTCTCATCCAGGCTGGGACATGAGGGTATGTGAGGAGGGTCATGTCAGTTAGTGCCGCGTTTTGGAGGAAAAAATTCAGCAGGCAGTTTATGAAATGCTGGATCTGCCTGGTTTTAAGTTGACTTATAATCCTTCTCCCCAACAATTAACAATCTGTAAATAGAGGGGTGCCTTCAATTCACGTCTTTCAAGCTCTCATGTTACATGGGGCTTTATAAGTTGCTTTATTTAAAATAAAATTGTCTGTGGAAGATACATTACTCTATAAAGACTTCCATCAATGCATGCTAGCTTGAGATACTTATAGGTCACCTAACAATAAGGGTCAAAAAATAAAGGAGACAAAGAAATCGAGCACACGTGTAATTATTTCTGGAGATATGATCTCACAGTTGACTATGTGAAGTAAGTCAGAAAGAGAAAAACAAATACAGTATGCTAACACATATATACGGAATCTAAGGAAAAAAAAAAAAAAAAGGCCATGAAGAACCTAGTGGCAAAATGGGAATAAAGACACAGACCTACTAGAGAATGGACTTGAGGATATGGGGAGGGGGTGGGGTGAGATGTGACAGGGTAAGAGAGTGTCATGGACATATATACACTACCAAATGTAAAATAGATAGCTAGTGGGAAGCAGCCGCGCTTTGTGACCACCTAGAGGGGTGGGACGGGGAGGGTGGGAGGGAGGGAGATGCAAGAGGGAAGAGAAATGGGAACATATTGTATATGTATAACTGATTCACTTTGTTATAAAGCAGAAGCTAACACACCATTGTAAGGCAATTATACTTCAATAAAGATGTTTTAAAAAAATGTGTCATTTCTGTATTGTAAACATTTTTAGTTTCAAAATTAAGTTTTCAGGCTGCAGTAAAAAATTATTATTTTCAAAAAAAAAAAAAAGATCGTGTTTAAATGCAATGCTATCATGTTTAAATGCAATGCTATCATGTTTAATTTCCTTAGAGGGCAAAGGTAAAAAATGTTTTAATGCGTTATAAAAGGCTATCTGTCATTTGGGATAAAATTTCCTATTAGAGCATCATATAGAAATTCAAAAAGTGTTGTATCACAAATAATTTACATGAGAATGAAAATGATGAGCTAAGGAAAGCAGTTTTAACATACTGATGTCAAAACTCTGATTAAAGACTTTAAACATATAAAATGAGTAGGAACTATGTCTCTGTATGCAATTTAGTTTTATGCTACAAGTGAATATTTGGCTATTTTAAGGTATATTCCTAAGTTTTTATAATCAAGTTTGCTAAATATCTTCCCCCTCCTCCCCCGGAGTTTCATATTAGAAAACTAGGTATTCACTTTATGTTTTGGATTGTATTATATCAAGGAACGGTTAGTAGGGAGCAAAATGGAAATGCTTGACCTCTGTAAAAGCAAATTATTCAATTCAGGGCACCCCTGTTTCTTAACAAGTTCTCTAGATCAAGTGGAAAGCTAGAATTTTAAACTTCTATCTACTGCTATTTTTGCTCTCTTGAGTCACACAGAATTTAGTATCTCTTTATTATGTAGCCTTTGAATTATTAAGTAAATAAAATTTTATTTTATTGCTAATATTCTTCCTAAAGTGTAGCTTGTAAAACTGTCTACATTTTTTAAAAAGTGTTATTTTATCACAGAGAAAAAAAGAGAAAATATTAAAAGAGCAAGGGAAAAGCAACAAATAACATATAAGGGAATCTCCATTAGGTTAACAGCTGATCTTTCAGCAGAAACTCTGCAAGCCAGAAGGGAGTGGCAGGACATATTTAAAGTGATGAAAGAGAGAAACCTACAACCAAGAGTACTCTACCCAGCAAGGATCTCATTCAGAATTGACGGAGAAATTAAAACCTTTAGAGACAAGCAAAAGCTGAGAGAGTTCAGCACCACCAAACCAGCTTTACAACAAATGCTAAAGGAACTTCTCTAGGCAGTAAACACAAGAGGAGGAAAATACCTACAAAAACAAACCCCAAACAAGTAATAAAATGGAAATATGAACATACATATTGATAATTATCTCAAACGTAAATGGATTAAATGCTCCAACTAAAAAACATAGAATGGCTGAATGGATACAAAAATAAAACCTGTACATATGCTGTCTACCAGAGACCCACTTCAGACCTAGGGACACATACAGACTGAAAATGAGGGGATGGAAAAAGATATTCCATGCAAATCGAAATCAAAAGAAAACTGGAGTAGCAATTCTCATATCAGACAAAATAGACTTTAAAATAAAGACTATTACAAGAGAAAAAGAAGGACACTACATAATGACCAAAGGATAAATCAAAGAAGAAGATATAATAATTGAAAATATTTATGCACCCAACATAGGAGCACCTCAATATATAAAGCAAATGCTAACAGCCATAAAAGAGGAAATTGACAGTAACACAATCATAGTAGGGGACTTTAACACCCCACTTTGACCAGTGGACAGATCATCCAAAATGAAAATAAATAAGGAAACAAAAGCTTTAAATGACACATTGAACAAGGTGGACTTAATTGATATTTATACAACATTCCCTCCAGAGACAACAGAATACACTTTATTCTCAAGTGCTCATGGAATATTCTCCAGGTCACAAATCAAGCCTTGATAAACTTAAGAAAATTGAAATTGTGTCAAGTATCTTTTCCAACCACAGCACTATGAGACAAGATGTCAATTACAGGAAAAAATCTGTAAAAAAATACAAACACATGGAAGCTAAATAGTACACTACTAAATAACCAAGAGATCACTGAAGAAATCAAAGAGGAAATTAAAAAATACCTAGAAACAAACGACAATGAAAACACGACGACCCAAAGCCTATGGGATACAGCAAAAGCAGTGTTAAGAGGGAAGTTTATAGTAATATGATCCTACCTCAAGGAACAAGAAAACACTCAAGTAAACAACCTAACCTTACACCTAAAGCAATTAGAGAAAGAAGAATAAAAAACCCCAAAGTTAGCAGAAGGAAAGAAATCATAAAGATGAGATCAGAAATAAATGAAAAAGAAATGAAGGAAACAATAGCACGAGCAATAAAACTAAAACATGGTTCTTTGAGAAGATAAACAAAATTGATAAACCATTAGCCAGACTCATCAGGAAAAAAAGGGAGAAGACTCAAATCAACAGAATTAGAAATGAAAAAGGAGAAGTAACAACTGACACTGCAGAAACACAAAGGATCATGACATATTACTACAAGCAACTCTATGCCAATAAGTTGGACAACCTGGAATATATGGAAAAATTCTCAGAAAAGCACAACCTTCCGAGACTGAACCAGGAAGAAATAGAAAATATAAACAGACCAATCACAAGCACTGAAATTGAAACTGTGGTTAAAAATCTTCCATCAAACAAAAGCCCAGGACCAGATGGCTTCACAGGCGAATTTTATCAAACATTTAGAGAAGAGATAACACCTATTTTTCTCAAACTCTTCCAAAATATAGCAGAGGGAGGAACACTCCCAAACTCATTTGACAAGACCATCATCACCCTGATACCAAAACCAGAGAAAGATGTCACAAAAAAAAAAAACCTACAGGCCAATATCACTGGTGAACACAGATGCAAAAATCCTCAACATAATACTAGCAAACAGAATCCAACAACACATTAAAGGATCATACACCATGATCAAGTGGGGTTTATCCCAGGAATGTAAGGATTCTTCAATATACACAAATCAATCAGTGTTATACACCATATTAACAAATTGAGGGATAAAAACCATATGATAATCTCAATAGATGCATAGAAAGCTTTCGACACAATTCCACACCCATTTATGATAAAAAACTCTCCAGAAGGTAGGCATACAGGGAACCTACCTCAACATAATAAAGGCCGTATATGATAAACCCACAGCCAACATCGTTCTCAATGGTGAAAAACTGAAACCATTTCCACTAAGACCAAGAGCAAGACAAAGTTGCCCACTCTCACCATATTATTCAACATAGTTTTGGAAGTGTTACCACAGCAATCAGAGAAGAAAAAGAAATAAAAGGAATCCAAATCAGAAAAGAAGAAAAGTTGTCACTGTTTGCAGATGACATGATACTATACATAGAGTATCCTGAAGATGCTACCAAAAAACTGCTAGAGCTAATCAATGAATCTGGTAAAGTAGCAGGATACAAAATTAATGCACAGAAATCTCTTGCATTTTTATACACTAATGATGAAAAATCTGGAAGAGAAATTAAGGAAACACTCTCATTTACCATTGCAACAAAAAGAATAAAATACCTAGTAATAACCCTACCTAAGGAGACAAAAGACCTGTAAGCAGAAAATTATAAGACAGTGATGAATGAAATTAAAGATGATACAAACAGTTGGAGAGATATACCATGTTCTTGGATAGGAAGAATCAACATTGTGAAAATGACTATACTACCTAAAGCAATCTACAGATTCAACGCAATCCCAATCAAACTACCAATGGTATTTTTCACAGAACTAGAACAAAAAATTACACAATTTGTATGGAAACACAAAAGACCCCGAATAGTCAAAACAATCTTGAGAAAGAAAAATGGAGCTGGAGGAATCAGGCTTCCTGACTTCAGGCTACCCTACAAAGGTACAGTAATCAAGACAGTATGGTACTGGCACAAAAACAGAAATATAGATAAATGGAATAGGATAGAAAGCCCAGAGATAAATCCATGTACATATGGTCACCTTATCTTTGATAAAGGAGGCAAGAATATACAATGGAGAAAAGACAGCCTCTTCAATAGGTGGTGTTGGGAAAACTGGACAGCTATATGTAAAAGAATGAAATTAGAACACTCCTTAACACAATACACAAAAATAAACTCAAAATGGATTAAATACCTAAATGTAAAGCCAGACACTATCAAACTCTTAGAGGAAAACATAGGCAGAACACTCTATGACATAAATTACAGAAAGATCCTTTTTGACCCACCTCCTAGAGAAATGGAAATAAAAACAAAAATACACAAATGGGACTTAATGAAACTTAAAAGCTTTTGCATAGCAAAGGAAACCATAAACAAGATGAAAAGACAACCCTCAGAACGGGAGAAAGTATTTGCAAACGAAGCAACCGACAAAGGATTAATCTCCAAAATATACAAGCAGCTCACGCAGCTCAATATCAAAAAAACAAACGACCCAATCTAAAAATGGGCAGAAGACCTAAACAGACATTTCTTCAAAGAACATATACAGATTGCCAACAAACACATGAAAGGATGCTCAACATCACTAATCATTAGAGAAATGCAAGTCAAAACTACAATGAGTTATCACCTCACACCAGTCAGAATGGTCATCATCAAAAAATCTACAAAATTAAATGGTGGAGAGGGTGCGGGGAAAAGGGAATCCTCTTGCACTGTTGGTGGGAATGTAAATTGATACAGCCACTATGGAAAACAGTATGGTAGTTCCTTAAAAAACTAAAAATAGATCTACTATATGACACAGCAATCCCACTACTGGGCATATACCCTGAGATAACCATAATTCAAAAAGATTCATGTAACATAATGTTCATTGCAGCACTATTTATAATTGCCAAGACATGGAAGCAACCTAGGTGTCCATCAATAGATGAATGGATAAAGAAGATGTTGCACGTATATACAATGGAATATTACTCAGCTATAAAAAGAAACGATATTGAGTTATTTGTAGTGAGATGGATGGACCTAGATTCTGTCATACAGAGTGAAGTAACTCAGAAAGAGAAAAACAGGTACCGTATGCTAACTCATATATATGGAATCTAAAAAAAAAAAAAAATGGTTCTGATGAACCTAGGGGCAGGACAGGGATAAAGACACAGACATAGAGAATGGACTTGAGAACACAGGGAGGGGGAAATGTAAGCTGGGACGAAGTAAGAGAGTACCATTGACATATATACACTACCAAATGTAAAATACATAGCTAGTGGGAAGCAGCTGCATAGCACAGGGAGATCATCTCGGTGCTTTGTGACCACCTAGATGGGTGGGATAGGGAGGGTGGGAGGGAGACGCAAGAGGGAGGGAATATGAGGATATATGTATACATATAGCTGATTTACTTTCTTATACAGCAGAAACTAACACAACATTGTAAAGCAATTTTACTCCAATAAAGTTGTTTTTAAAAAGTGTTATTTTTTGCAGTAGAGGGAAAATAATTATCATTCTATTGGCTCTGGGTGAAAAGGTATGTAAATACCAGATAAGACAGGTAGTCCTACCATTGACCCCTCTTTAACTTGTAGTTAACAGAGACCTCCAGAACAATCTCACATGTGTTGCTGAATGGTCACAAGTAACATCATTGACATTTTGAAATTAGCTGTAAAAAATTTTAATCAAAAGAATCAGTCAAATACAGCCCATTATTCAAGTTTTATCTGCACATGTCTGTCCCAAACATTTCTCTGCAAGTTCTATCTCTTGCACGTTTGGTGAGCATGATATTGACATTCCCATCTAAGTCCTCTGATGAAATTATCTTGCCTCAGTTTAGGACTTCTTCCAATTTAACACCAATCCATTAGATTAGCACTTTGAGGGTTCAACAATCTATGAATCCTCTTAACCCTCAACAAAGCCCTTCAAGGTATAATGAGAGGCAACATATATCACTGACTCTGGAGAATATTCTCTCAAGGCCTTCTCCTCACTAACTCCCAGAGCAGGGTATATGTTCTTTTCCTAAGCTACAATGACAGTCATGTTCCAAATATGGACAGCATTCTTCCACAAGATTAGCTCAGAATTACAGAAGAGACAAATGATGATAGCACATTCAGAAAGCATTAACTGTTCCTAAAAATATGTAAGAAGAATCCTCTGGACATAGAAGTTGGAGCCCCAAATCGACTAGGATCATGTTTGACAGAGTAACTCAGTTTGGAGATACAGTAATCATAATTAATTTAAAAACTGAATTATAGGTATAAATTAACATAAAACAATTTATTGTGTACACAGTGGTACTAGAAACAAAACATATTTACTCTTCAATATATTTAGTTAAATTAAAAACTTGCGTGAAGAGACTCATTGAAAACTTCAAAGTATTCTGAAAGATCACGCACGAGTGAAATAAGTCATTAAAGCAGTTTAACAGTTTTAAAGAATGAAAAGCAATTGGGTTAATTCATTGAATAAGTACTTCAATCAACCATTTTGTAATCATACTTCATTGACAACTTTTACCTATAATATATTGTTGCTATTGAAACAGTGTACAAGCCCCTCTGTCCTTGTCATGTTGCAGCAAACAGAAATAAGGTTTTTGGTTTTTTTCTTTTCTGACAAACAAGGAAAATAAAGGAACCATGGGCAGGCTATGGAAACAACATAAACTGGCCTGAACGAGTTAATAAATCCTAGATTTGTTTTAACTGTTACTAGTCTGTAGTGTCTGTAACTAGATTTGTCCTTCACAAAGCTAACCTCTAACACTCTGTAACACTATGTGAATTACATCATGCACCTACCACTCCCTAACTCTGTGTCAATTACATCCTGCCCCTAACATTCTCTGATCCCATGTGAATTACATCCTGCACCTCGTGTTTACACTCCCTGTAATCCCTTGTAGCAAATCACCCTTTGTAGTGCTCTGCATTTCAGAAAGAAGGTCGCAGGCCGATAACCCAGAGATGAATGGACCCAAATACCAGGCTGCCAGGCCCAATTACCTGGCTGTCTGACACCAGCTGTGACTGTTTTGAAAACATGCAAGAGGAAGAAAAATGCAAGACCTTCACTACTTTGATACGTATCACCTACCCCAGATTTTGAGCTCCACCTCTAAGACCTCTCCTGATTCCCCAGGGAAGGGGGCACAGTTCTTGAGGTGCTAGCCTACTGTATTCCCTCTTTGCCTGGTAAAATATAAAGCTATTCTCTCTTTTCCTCCAAAACTCTGTCTCCATATCTCCATATTTCTATTTGGCATTGGTGCACAGACAGCCAAGATTTTTGGCATCACTATTTCTTACACTCCTGAAAGATTCTAGTCAAAAGTTTCTGGAAGACTTCCAATTTCCTCCAGCAAATATTGATTTTTTTTGGTCAGAGGATCTATATTTTTGTTTTAAATAATACTCAATTTCTTCTCTACGTTATGGACAAAACCAAATTGGCCAAACATGCCAAATTTGACAGAGGGTTTCCTTCCCAGAATGAAAAACAAATTTCTTTATTGACCTTTATTTTTTGAGGTCATGGTATCAAACCAAACTACATTTATAGAATTTCCAGAAAACACAGTTTTGGTATTCTTTTCTGGCATGTTTTTAAAATATATTATGTTTGTCTTCACTTTTGTGCTTTCAAAATTTATGCCAAGAATTAAACAGTCCACCTTGATTATAAAAATATAAAAATAAAAATTTAGGTCCATTCAAAATTGATCTGCAGACTACAGGATAAAATGGACACCATTTTCCTTCTCTTGAACTTTCCTACTTCAAAATTCACCTCAAATTCATATCAATTTCTATATGTTCATCTAAGTATAACTATATCATATATAAACATATGTGTGTACATATGTATTTTTTAACTGCATCTAACCAGCTTTAGGCTTAGTCATATTTCCAGAATCTATGTTTTTTTTACTACATCTTCTCATCTATTTTGTTTCTGAACTTACATTTATGCATTTGTACTGACTAAAATTCTTTCTTGCCTAAGGCAAATTATAGATCAATTTGAAAGTATTCATTAAATTAAAAAAAAAAAAACTAAACTAATCTTATAACTTGACCTGGTAAGTGATCTGACACCTTTACATTAGTATAAATGTCTGGCCACCAATTTCCATAGTTAACTTTTCTATTATATCTAGATCAACCACCTCCCAGCCAAATAAAAGCATTCTTAAGTGATTTTTTAAAAAGTGCCTCCAGAAATGCAATATTTTCTTTCTGTATTAGCAAACAAGCACTCTCATAAAGATTCCAATTAAATTTGCATAGTTACTGGAATTGACATTTGTTATGTGTGGAACCTCTTCTATAACTTAAAATGTGGCCAAGCACCATTATTATGAGCAACAATGTTGATATAATTTAAAGATATTTTCAGTATAACCCTTTCCTTTATACACATGTTGTGTTTATGAGCCCAAAGGAATGGCCCTTCTAAATCTTACTACTGGTCTCTAAAGTGCTCAAAATTACATTTTTTTTTATTATACCATATATTACATGGATTTCAGTCAACCAACTCAAATCAGGTAATAAATCATTAGCCCAAGAAGGCTTTGGTAATACTAGAACAAACTGAATTTTAAAGCCAGTTAAAAACAATAAACCTATTAAATCAATGAAAGCTACATTTTCTTTTCAGAGTTGTTTTTTTTTTGTTTGATTTTTTTTTTTTTTTTAAAGTTATTTATTTATTTTTGGCTGTGTTGGGTCTTCATTTCTGTGCGAGGGCTTTCTCCAGTTGCGGCAAGCGGGGGCCACTCTTCATCGCGGTGCACGGGCCTATCACTGCCGCGGCCTCTCTTGTTGCGGAGCACAGGCTCCAGACGCGCCAGCTCAGTAGTTGTGGCTCACGGGCCTAGCTGCTCCGTGGCATGTGGGATCTTCCCGGACCGGGGCATGAACCCGTGTCCCCTGCATTGGCAGGCGGATTCCTAACCACTGCGCCACCAGGGAAGCCCTTTTTGTTTGATTTTTGTTTTTTTTTTTCTGCCCATTGACTTCACTGTGGTGTCTATTTGACAAAAACTCTATACCAATAAAATAAAAAATATTAGATCTTTATTATTAAAAACAAAATTAAAAATTAGATGTCCCTTATATTATGGTAGAAATCAAAGGACATTAAGTAATTATTTTCTCATAAATGACAAACACAAAAGCAAGATGAACACCAATAAAACTTTAGCTAATGGAGAGATGATATAAATCTAAGTTGTAATAGAGGTAAAATGCAAATAAAAGCTAAAAAATTTAAAATATCTATAAAGGAAGCAGTTTTTAATTCTCACTAAAATATATGTTCTATGATTATAAGGTTCATGACCATTTTATTCCACACCTATTTAGTCATTGTATAGCATGGCTTCTGTGCAAATTAATACTTTAAAATATTTTTAGTAAGTAAATACATCATTTGGACCTTATGACTCAGTCCAGAAAAGTTACATTTATGGAAGATGTGCTTGCAAAATGAGATATGCAACTTTGAAAGTCCACTTTTACTGGCATAAATACTGAATATTAAGAATTAAGAATTTTTAAAAAATGTGCCATTTTTAGAAAATAGTAGGACTTATGGATCTGAGATTAAATACCTAACAAATCTTAAGATTCAGTATGACTTATAACAAAAAACTAAATTTAAGAAAATAAACTTAGTTTTATCAAACTGCAATAAATGACATCAACTTATTGGGTTTCAATTGACACTTTAAAAATGAAATAGAATGAAGTACAATCGAATAATAATATCAAAGAGCATGCCAGATTTGATAAAGTTTGATAAGTTAAAAAAAAGTACACACACACACATACACTTAGTATAATTTGATAAAACTTGTTTCAATTATATATTATTATATTAGTTTCTTATGACTTGTGTAACACATTACCACAAACTTAGTGGCTTAAAACAATACAAATTTATTCTCATAAGGTTCTTGATGCCAGAAATCTTAAATTAATGTGTCAGCAGGGCTGCATTCCTTCTGGAGACTTCAGGGGAGAAATGTTTTCCTGCCTTTCCCATGTTCTAGAGGCTGCTTGCTTTCCTTGGCTTGTCTCCTTCTTCTGTCTTTAAAGCGTATCACTCCGACCTCTGATTCTATCTTCACGTCTTCATTCCACGTCTAAATTCACTTTTGTTAACTCTTAGTCCCCTATCTCTCCCTTATTTGGACCCTTGTGATTACACTGGGTCCACTTGGATATCTAGCATATTCCCATCATCTCAAGATCTTTAATTATATTTGCAAAGTCTCCTTTAAAATGTAAGGTAACATGTTTACAGTTTCTGGGATTAAGATGTGGACATCTTTGGGAAGCATTTGCTACCATTTCCCCAGTTACCCAGCCATCATAAACTTCATTAATTGATCTCAATTTTTCCTGCTAAGCTCAGATGCAACCTCAGAATCCTTCTCAACACAGATTTCAAAAAAGTATTAGCTTCATTAGATTTGGAATGGAGGTGCAAAACCTTTTACCATTCCCCATAATTACACTATTGCTAAAAGAATGAGCAACAGTGGGCTCTAGAATTAAATGGAAAGGCTACTTACTACAAATTTGATATTGAACAATGGAATGATAGGAAAGGAAGAGGAAAGTATCAAATCAAGCATCCTACAGATTTATGAGATTTAATCAGTGTCTTTGTAAAAGGTCA
The DNA here is from genome assembly GCF_028023285.1 of Balaenoptera ricei. Classification (NCBI taxonomy): domain Eukaryota; kingdom Metazoa; phylum Chordata; class Mammalia; order Artiodactyla; family Balaenopteridae; genus Balaenoptera; species Balaenoptera ricei. Next base: position 46,906,061 of record NC_082649.1, on the reverse strand, counting down.
AATATAAGTCTAACAATTTTCAAGTGGTTCAAGTTTGGGAAAGCATGGTCTTTCAATAGCAAAAATAAAAGTAAATTTGACTAGTATGAAACTGGTACCATTAAATCTGTCTAAACTTCAGTGGAAGCATATTCAATTGACATAAGAGGAATACATTTTTTTAAAAAGAAAAAAATCAAGGGGAATTTTGACTGGAGAAGTAACATCTATGCATGAAGAATGATATATGGTGTTTGAGAGGCAAACTTTCTTTTTGGTTTCAGTCAGAATACAATTGGAGTAGTTTATTGTGTGTGTTTTTTTAACATCTTTATTGGAGTATAATTGCTTTACACTGGCGTGTTAGTTTCTGCTTTATAACAAATTGAATCAGCTATACATATACATATATCCCCATATCTCCTCCCTCTTACATCTCCCTCCCACCCTCCCTATCCCACCCATCTAGGTGGTCACAAAGCACCGAGATGATCTCCCTGTGCTATGCGGCTGCTTCCCACTAGCTATCTATTTTACATTTGGTAGCATATGTAAGTCCATGCCACTCTCTCACTTCGTCCCAGCTTACCCTTCCCCTTCCCCGTGTCCTCAAGGCCATTCTCAATGTCTGCGTCTTTATTCTTGTCCTGCCCCTAAGTTCTTCAGAAGCATTTTTTTTTTTTTTTAGATTCCATATATATGTGTTAGCATACGGTATTTGTTTTTCTCTTTCTGACTTACTTCACTCTGTATGACAGACTCTAGGTCCATTCACCTCACTACAAATAACTCAATGTCATTTCTTTTTATGGCTGAGTAATATTCCATTGTATATATGTGCCACATCTTCTTTATCCATTCATCTGTCAATGGACACTTAGGTTGCTTCCAGGTCCTGTCTATTGTAAATAGAGCTGCAATGAACATTGTGGTACATGACTCTTTTTGAATTATGGTTTTCTCAGGGTATATGCCCAGTAGTGGGATTGCTGGGTCGTATGGTAGTTCTGTTTTTAGTTTTTTAAGGAACCTCCACACTGTTCTCCATAGTGGCTGTGTCAATTTACATTCCCACTAACAGTGCAAGAGTGTTCCCTTTTCTCCACACCCTCTCCAGCATTTATTGTTTCTAGATTTTTTGATGATGGCCATTCTGACCCGTGTGAGGTGATACCTCATTGTAGTATTGATTTGCATTTCTCTAATGATTAGTGATGCTGAGCATTCTTTCATGTGTTTGTTGGCAATCTGTATATCTTCTTTGGAGAAATGTCTATTTAGGTCTTCTGCTCATTTTTGGATTGGGTTGTTTGTTTTTTTGATATTGAGCTGCGTGAGCTGCTTGTATGTTTTGGAGATTAATCCTTTGTCAGTTGCTTCATTTGCAAATATTTTCTCCCATTCTGAGGGTTGTCTTTTCGTCTTGTTTATGGTTTCCTTTGCTGTGCAAAAGCTTTTAAGTTTCATTAGGTCCCATTTGTTTACTTTTGTTTTTATTTCCATTTCTCTAGGAGGTGGGTCAAAAAGGATCTTGCTGTGATTATGTCATAGAGTGTTCTGTCTATGTTTTCCTCTAAAAGTTTTATAGTGTCTGGCCTTACATTTAGGTCTTTAATCCATTTTGGCTTTATTTTTGTTTTGGTCACCATACTTGAGAAGGACAATTTAAATGATCAGTGAAATGTAAAAGTAGATGAGCAACTCAAGGGCAAATTCCTTAAAGAACATGAAAATTAGGCTTCAGCCTAATTAGTGAAGTTAATGGGTCAGTAACCTCTGATTTAAAGTATAAAAACAACCAGAGGTACCCAGAGTTTCAACAAAGTAGATAAACACACTATTTTCTATGAATGGAGGATCACTAAGGAAATCTATTTCTTAAGTTGAGGATATAAATTTTTTTTTTATATATTGGGGCTCCTCTTACTGTGAGGTATGGTTAGAAACACTGAATATATTAGAAAAAATTAAACACATTTCAAAATAACACATAATTTTGAGAGAGTAGTACAAAAAGGCAAACTTGAAATTGCCCAGAGTGGAAAAAAATTACAGGAAACCGAGATTCCCAACAGTAACAACAAAGCAAGATTCAGTAGTAGCAATTAAATTTTGGTGAATACGTTCACTTCTGAATGTAATGCAAGTCATTCATAAACTCTCTTCACATTACTTTAAAATTTGGCCTTTCCATGAAACATGGCCATTGGGATCCATGCAAACATTAATGACACATACCGAAGATGAACTAAAATGACACTGGGGTGAACAAATGTCAGAGGTGAAAAGTTTTTGGATTGTTAACACGTCTATTTCATCCTTAGGTTGAAGAGAGATGGCTTGAGAAATTATTTAAAAGAAGCAAGTGAACTTGTGAAGTAGAACAAAAAGAAAATTAAATTTTACCACGTTATGGCACTGTACTAACTTTAGAGGAAGCATAGGAGGTGTAATGCTCCCTGACCTCTGTAAGGTGTTTACCCAACAGAACATTTGCCTTCAGTAATCAGAAAATGAAGACTATGGAAACCGTTCATTTTTGCTACTAAGTTTCCTTTATTGGCATTAAGAAGCTTAGTCACCACAGTGATTTTTTTTTTTTAATTTAACTGAAGATGTTTGATATTTTTCTTCATGAGTCCCCCAAATTTTCTAGTATTAAAAGATGGATCATGTGTAAAAGGAAATGATTCTATCGGGTGTGAGTGCTCTTCTTTGTTCATTGCTATTACTAGAAATAATGAATAAAGTAAGAACTAAGATATTTTAAAATATCTGTTACTCAGTTGGCATTGGTGAATTTTTCTGATAAAAATGTATCTTCAAATATACTAATTAAATACCATAAATACCTGTCTTTTCTACCATTTCTGTCTATAATAATTACTATGATAATAGGGGTTATAAAATTAGCTTTATCTAATTTCCTCTTTTATAGAAACATCTCTATTTTAACCTATTAAATAATACATCTTTTATTTTATTTTGAAATAAATTATTTATCTGAAAATTTAAATTATAATATATAGTTAAACAATGTAACAATCATTAAAATTATTTTAAAATTGTATTGATTCAGTAACAATTGCAAAGAAGGAAATATAAATTGCTATTATAAAAGTCTCATTTAATTTATGTTCTTTTTGTGTGTTATATAATACTTTAGTCAGACACAAAGAAATTACATTATAAATAAAATTTCTTATAATTTAATTTTCCTGTTAGTTTTTTTATATCCTATATATTATATTAAAATATGAGATTCTATAAAATATTTTCAAGATAATGACTTATGTAAGAAGAAAAATCGAGACAAGTAAAATTTTGTAACAAAACCATTTTGAGAATTTAGTGTGTGTGCTACATCCTATCACCTACTCACATGTAAACGTTTTCACGGATAAACCTAAAGTATACAAAATCTTCTCCCTTTACTTTTTGGCTAAATTACACTCATTTTTCACTGATTTTCTAACTTATTTTCCATTGTATGTAGTCATACTGTAAATTAAGACAAGAGTCCTTGCCTATCTTAATAACACTGTCTCCAAGTGGGGGTTTCCTCCAAGTATTTGTGAATTAAAAAAAAAAAAAAATCAAATGTATTAAAACATAAAGATGATAACAACAAAGCAAAATCATGTTAAAAAAGAAATTCCCCCAATCCAAAAGGAATTAAAAAATTAAGAAAATGAATGTGATGGAACACTTGATAGTTTTACTAGGGTACTAGCCCTCTTACCCATCATATTATCATTCTAAATAGTCTTTGGATGTTAGAAACTTGCTTACTTTGACGATATGAAGGATAACATACTAATTTAAAATAAAATACCACTCTGGAGAGAGTAATTATTCCAGATGTTGTCAGTGAATAAAATAATAGTCATTCAGGTAGGTTCACTGAGCTAACATGTATATCTATTAATATGGATTATCTACAATGCAACATTCATAGTGCTAGCCATATTCGCCTCTGACCTGACTTCTCTATAAAAAATTATATTAATTTTTTTCATGTAACTATGGAAATAGATGTAATGGAGAGCATTGATTTAAAATCAACAATAAGAAAAGCACAACTTAGTAAATGTTGATGGAATTGATGTTTGCTGATGTTCTTCCCAATTTACAACAATCTATCAGTTGTTATATGTAGGATGTGTTCGTAGCAAAATATATCACTCTTTGTTCCTACAATACCACCCTTTTATAATTTTTTTAGTTAAGTCAACATTACCAATGTAGAATTATTATGAATATTAGACAACATCGAGCTACTTCTAACACAATTAATAAACTTTGTAACCACATAAATGGAGTTTATATGGTGGAAAAGGAAAAAAAATCACTTATCCAATTAAAATATAATTCTTATTAGTTAAATCAAAACAGTTTGAGTAGAAAGTCTTTCACATCCATGGTTGAGAATTGTGTCTGTCTTTTTCTTTAATTTAAGCAAAGGCAAAACACTTTCATTTTCAAAATTCACTTAAGAGATTTGAAGGTCTGATTACAATTTCTTAATGTTATTGGTGCATAAATCTGATAGTAATGGGGATTAATCAGTAGGGCTTTGTCTGCAAATATAGTAAATTTTTTTTAAAGCAAATATCTTGTTTATTGATTTCTCACCTCCTTTATATCGAGTTTGAAAATGACTTAAGGGTGGTAAAATCACTTTGGAGATTCTTCATGAACAATTTAGTTACTTATATTAAAACTGGGCGGAGGTGGGGGGGATTACAAGACATCACTTTTTTCAACTATGTGTCCTCAGCTGAAACATCAAGTAAATTGTTTTTGAATCCACTCTTCTTCCTAATTAACAAAAGTTACATTTGTAAAAAGGGCTACATCAATGAAGATAATAAGTTATATATTCAAATATAATTTCCACACATTGACATTATTGTTATTATTAACGTTTTCATTTGTATTACTATTTCTACTACTACCATTATCATTTTGAAGCGACTACAATAATCTACACTTTTTATAAAAGGGAACATTATAATTTACTTCTACTATGAAAAAATAAAACCAAATCATCCTAATACGCTTTGGCAGTATGAAGGGTTAGTTATTTTGAAGAACTGTCTCCCTAAAACATGAATTGTCCTCATAGAAATAACAACAGTCATAATTTTCAATACATTTATATGCTTAGTAGAAAGGAGGGAAACTCTTTAATTACCAAGAACTTAATTCAATTAAATATTGAAAACATACAAAAAATAAGCTATTGCAAGTGAGTTTGAAAAAATACATATAAAAACAACAGTTTTTAGATCTATTATCAATAAGAATATAAAATAACTATATTTTGTAATATCCTAAATATAAAATATGAAGATAAAAAGAAAACCATACATATGGGTTAAAAAATAAACAATGATAAAGCAGATTTAAAAATCACAAAATAGAACTTTTAGAAATAAAAAAGTAAAATTGCTGAAATTTAAAACTCAATTGATAAAGCAATCTAAAGATGAGACACAGCAGACTTCCCTGGTGGCGCAGTAGTTAAGAATCTGCCTGCCAATGCAGGGGACATCGGTTTGAGCCATGGTCCGGGAAGATCTCACATGCCACACAGCAACTAAGCCCGTGTGCCACAACTACTGAGCCTGCCCTCTAGAGCCCACGAACCACAACTACTGAGCCCATGAGCCACAACTACTGAGCCCATGTGCCACAACTACTGAAGCCTGTGTGCCTAGAGTCTTTGTTCCATAACAAGAGAAGCCACTACAATGAGGAGCCCGTGCACCACAATGACGAGTAGTCCCCAGTTGCCGCAACTAGAGAAAGCCCGTGTACAGCAACAAAGACCCAATGCAGCCAATAAATAAATACATAAATGTTCCTTTAAAAACAAAAAAAGATGAGACATAGTTTAAGAGATAAGTAGATACTGAAGAAATTAACCCAAATGCAGCACAGAGACACAAGGAGATGAAAAAAGAAGAGCTTTTTATCATAGCTGCAGCCCGAGGGACAGGCTTTCAATTAAACACACACCTAAGGGCTGACTGTAAACTTTCCTGAGACCTCAGAGTGGAGGTACTCTCTTTGTGCTTTCCCTCTGCTACACACGAGTACCAGAATCTCTTAGAGGGAAGCTCTTACACATGTCTGGAGCCCCAGATTTTATGAATGGTGTGTGTTTTTTTTGTAGCTGCTTCCCAGGGAATACCTCTTGATTGCCTGGCTCTAGTGGTCAGGGGTCCCTATGATCTTGGGTCCCACAGGACTATAACAATTGAAGAGACAGTTCTTGGTTGGCTGCCACCCCAGGGCACTGCACAGACAGCAGCCTGAAACACACCCCCAGCCTTTCTGTGAAAGAGAACTACTTGCCTGTCCTGGAGCTTAGGTCTGAAGGGCAGGCTTCAGCTTTAACACACATCTAGAGGCTAAGGGGGTGTCCTCCAGGAACACAGGCCAGAGGATGCCATCTTTGTGCTCTCCGTCTGCCTCACTACAGCTAAGTAGTATCTTCCAAAAAGGAGCTCACACACTTGTCTGCTGCCCCAATTTTACTGACTGTCACCCAGGGGATATCAAATATTTGCATTCTTTAAAAGCTGCTGCCTGAGGATCTGGCTTCCAATCAGCTTAAATCTGGGTGCTGACTGAGATCCTATGCTTTGGCACACTGACTGTCTTAGCATACCCTCAACTACTGGGAGATATTACACTTAAATAGGCTGTTTGGATAATCACATAGGTTTGAGAGACAACCAAGAGCTAAAGCAGGGTTGAATGATAAGCTTCATCTTCTATACAAGACCAATCCTACAAACCTGGCTGTTTCATTTAATGCATAGAAACAAACACATGAAGTCAATAAATATAAAGAAAGAAGATATGTTCCAAATGAAAGAATAAGATAAAACCTCAAAAAAGCCTTAATTAAATGGAGACAAGTAATTTACCTCATAAAAAATTAAAAGGAATAGTCATAAAGATGCTCATGAAATTGGGAGATGAACACAGTGAGAACTTTAACAAAGAGATTAAAAATACAAGAAAGTAGCAGACAGAAGTCACAGAGCTAAAGAATACAATTACTGAAATGAAAAATACACTAGAGGTGTCAACAGCAGACTAGATGAAGCAAGAGAAGGGATCAATGAACTAAAAGGCAGGGCAGAAGAACTCACCCAATTAGAGCAGCAAAAAGAAAAGGTATATTTTTTAAAGTAAAGATAACTTAAGAGACTTATGGGACAACGTCAAGTAAACTAACATTTGCATTATAGGAGTCCTAGAGGGAAAAGAGAGAGAGAAAGGGGCAGAAAACTTATTTAAAGAAATAATGTCTGAAAACTTCCCTAAACTGGGGAAGAAAACAGACATCTAGATCCAGGAAGCCCAGAGAGTTCTAAACAAGATGAATCCAAACAGGTCCACATCAAGACACATTATTAAAAAAATCTCAAAAGTTAAAGACAAGGAGAAAAATCTTAAAAGTTGCAAGAAAAAGCAACTTGTTGCATACAAGAGAACCCCCATCATACTACCAGCAGATTTTTTAGCAAAAGCTTTGAAGCCAGATAGAAGTGGCATGATATATGGAAAGTGCCAACAGGAAACAAAACAAAACAAAAAACTTCCAACCAAAAAATACTCTACTTGACAAAGTTACTCAGATTTGAAGGAAAGATAGTTTTCTTGACAAGCAAAACCTGAAGGAGTTCATCACCATTAAACTAGTCTTACAAGAAGTGTTAAAGAAACTTTTTTAGGTTGAAAAGAAAAGGGGCTAATTAGTAACAAGAAAACATATGGAAGTATAAATCCCACTGAAAAAGGTAAATATATAGTTAAAGTAGTAAAAATATCTCTAATTACAATAATAAGTTAAAGAGTATCAAGATAAAAAAAAGTAACATCAAAAACATAAAATGGGGGGGGAGAGAAAACTGTAGAGCTTTAGACTGAGTATGGACAATATACATATAAGACCATTATAAATATAAGTTTATAATATATAAAAGCTTTGTGGTAACCACAAGGCAAACACTAAGATAATGAGAAAGGAATCTAAGCATTCCAATAAAGAAAGTCATCAAAACACAAAAAGAGCAAGAGAATAAGAAAGGAAAAGAGGACATACAAAACTGCCAGAAAACATTTAACAAAATGGCAATAAGTACACACCTATCAATAATTACTTTACATGTAAATGGACTAATTCTCTAATCTGAAGACATAGAATGGCTGAATAGGTTAAAAAAAAAACCAAACAAGATGCAGATATTATGCTGCCTACAAGAGATTCACTTCACACATAAGAACACATATAGACTGAAAGAGAAGGGATGAAAAAAGATATTCCATGCAAATGGAAAGCAAAAGAAATCTGTGATGGTTATATTTATATAAAAGTAGACTTTAAAACAAAGACTTTAATGAGAGACAAAGAAGGGCATTACATTGTGATAAAGGGGTCAATCCAACAAAAGATTTGTAAATATTTATGCACCCAACATAGAAGCACCAAAATGTATGAAGCAAATATTAACAGACCTAAAGGAGAAATAGACAGCAACGTAATGCTATTAGGTTACCTTAATATTCCACTTATATCAGTGGATGTCCAGACGTAAAATCAATATGAAACACTGGCCTTAAATGACATGTTAGAACAGATGAACTTAACTGACATACACAGAGCATTTTGTCCAAAAGCAACAGAATACACATTCTTCTCAAGTGCACATGGAAGGTTCTCCAGGATAGATCATAGTCATGCCACAAAACAAGCCTTAACAAATTTACGAAGATTGAGATCATATCAATACTCTTTTCCAACAAAAGCAGTATGAAACTAGAAATCAATTACAAGAAGAAAACTGAAACATTTCACAAATATGTAAAGATTAAGCAAAATGCTACTGAACAAACAAATGGCTCAATGAAGAAATCAAAAGAGAAATAAAAAAATACCTTGAGACAAATGAAAATGGAAATACTACATACCAACTAAGAGGAAAGTTCATAGCAATAAATGCCTACCTCAAGAAACAAGAAAAATCTCAAATAACAACCTAACTCTATACCTCAAGGAATTAGAAAAAGATGAATAAACAAAGCCCAAAGTCAGTAGAAGGAAGGAAATAACAAAAAGCAGAGCAGAAGTAAATGAAATACAGACTAAAAAGACATAGAAAAGATCAATGAAACTAAGATCTGGTTCCCTGAAAATATCAATGAATCAACAAACCTTTAGCCAGAAGCAGAAAGAGAGAGAGAGAGAGAGAGAGGACTCAAATAAATAAAATCAGAAATGAAAGAGGAGACATTACAACTGACATTGCATAAATACAAAGGATCATTATAGACTATTATGAACAATTTTACAACAAATTGGACAACCTGAAAGAAATGGATAAATTCCTAGAAATATATAACCATCAAAGACTGAATCATGAAGAAACAGAAAATCTGAACAGACTGATTACCAGTAAGGAGATTAAATCAGTAATCAAAAACCTCCCAACAAACAGAGAAGTCTGGTACCAGAGAGTTTCACTGGAGACCTCTACCAAATGTTCAAAGAAGAGTTAATATCAATCTTTCTCAAACACTTTCAAAAAACAGACAAGGAGGGAAAACACTTCCAAACTCACTTTAGGAGGCCAGCATTACCCTGATACCAAAATTAGACAAGGACACCACAAGAAAATAAGATTATAGGCTAATATTCCTGAGAACATGGATGCAAAATTCCTCAAGAAAATATTAGCAAGTTGAATTCACCATTAACAGGATCATAAACCATGATCAAGTTTGATTTATTCCGGGGATACAAGAAATGTACCTCAACATGAAAAAGGCCATATACGACAAGCTCACAGATAACATCCTCAAAGGTGAAAAGCTAAAAGCTTTCCCTCTAAGATCCAGAATAAGATAAGGATGCCCATGCTTGCCATTTTCAGTCAACATAGTATTGAAGTCCTAGCCTCAGGAATTAGACAAGACAGGCATCCAAATTTGAAAAGAAGAAATAAAACTATCATTATTTGCAGATGACATAATATATAGAGAAAACCCTAAAGACTCCACCAGAAAACTATTAGAATTAATAAATGAATTCAGTAAAATTGCAGGATACAAAATCAGTATACAGAAATCTGTTGCATTTCTATACACTAATAACAAACTATCAGAAAGATAAATCAAGAAAACAATCCCATTTATAATTATATCAAAAAGAATAAAATATCTGGGAATAACTTTAAACTAAGGAGGTGAAAGATCCAAATCCTGAAAACTATAAGACACTGATGAAAAAAACTGAAGGAGACATAAATAAGTGGAAAGATATTCTATGCTCATGAATTGGAAGAGTTAATATTGTTATAATATTACTATTGTAATACTGCTTTCCTACCCAAAGCAATCTGCAGATTCAATGCAATCCCTAATGAAAATTCCAATGGCATTTTCCACAGAAATAGAACCAAAAATCCTAAAATTTGTGTGGAAGACAAAAACCCCAAATAAGCAAAGCAATCTTGAGAAAGAAGAATAAAGCTGAAGGTATCATGTTCCTTTATTTCAAACAATATTACAAAGCTATATTAATCATAAAAGTATGGTATTGACATAAAAATAGACACACAGATCAATGGAACAGAATATAGAGCCCAGAAATAAGTCCCCATATTAACTTATGACACAGGAGCCAAGTATATACAATGAGAAGACAGTCTCTTCAATAAATGGTGTTGGGAAAACTAGACAACCACATGCAAATGAATGAAACTAAAGCACTATCTTATACCACACACAAAAATTAAAACAAATGGATTAAAGACTTGAATATGAAACCTGAAATCATAAAACTCCTAGAGGAAAACATAGGGAGTATGCTCCTTTACATCAGTCTTTGCAATGATATTTTGGATCTGATTCCAAACGCAAAGGCAACAGAAGCAAAAATAAATTGAAGTGGGACTACATCAAACTAAAAATCTTCTGCACAGCAAAGAAACCCATCAGCAAAATAAAAAAAATAACCTACCAAATGGGAGAAAATATTCGCAAATCATATAGGTGATAAGGGATTAATATCCAGATTATATAAATTACTCATAGAACTCAATAACAATAAACCAAACAATACAACTTAAAAATGGGCAGAAGATCTGAACAGATATTTTTCCAAAGAGGATATATAGATGGCTACGGGTATATGAAAAGATGCTCAACATTACTAATCATCAAGAAAGTGCAAATAAATACCACAGAGGAGCAACATTTCACACCTGTCAGAATGGCTCTTATCAAAAAGACAAGAAATAACAAGTCTTGATGAGGATGTGGAGAAAAGGGAATCCTTGTGCACTGTTGGTGGGAATGTAAATTGGTGCAGCCACTGTGGACAACAATAAGGAGTTTTCTCAAAAAATTAAAAATGTAACCACAATATGATCCAGTACTTTCACTGCTGGGTATTTTTCTGACAAAACTAAAAATACTAAAGTGAAAAGTTATTGCATAGGGGTGCAATATATGCACCCCTATGTTCATTACAGCATTATTTACAATAACCAATATATATGGAAGCAAGAATGAATGGATAAAACAATATGAAAGACAACATATGCTCTCACTTATATGTGAAAAAAAAAAAAAAACCTAATAGATACAAGGAACAGGTTGCCAGAGGTGAAGGAATGGGCCAAATGTGTGAAGGGAATCAAAAGGTACAAACTTTCAGTTGTAAAATAAATAAATCATGGGGATATGATGTGCAGCATGGTGACTATAGTTATTAATACTGTATTGAATATTTGAAAGTTGCTAAGAGAGTACAGCTTAGAAGTTCTTATAACAAGAAAAATAATCTGCAACTATGTGTAGTGATGGATGTTAACTATATTTATTGTGGTGATCATTTCACAATATATGCAAATATTGAATCATTAGGTTGTACACCTGAAGCTAATATAATGCTATATGTTAATTACACTTCAATTAAAAAAAAACCGATGAGACACATCTTAAGAAATAACCAGACACCGAAGAAATTATCCCAAATACAACACAGAGATGAAAAATTTGAAAGCAGGATTAAGAGAGATGGAGTACAGAGTGAGACAGTCTAGCCCACGTCTGATTGTAGTGTCCAAAGGAGAAAACAGAATGAGGAAGAAGAAACATTCAAAAGGTTGATAATATCTTAGATATAATTCAGGAGTCAAAATGAATCATATGCAAGATAAATAAAAGATGTCCACTCTAAATATACAGTAGTGAAACTAAAGAAGAGAGAAAAAAAGCTTCTGGAAAGTAGCCAGAGTGGGATAAAAGATTATTACTTCTGCACAAAATACAGCTAGATCAACACATACTTCTTAAAGGCAACGATATAAGCCAGAGAGAAATATAATAACAACTTTGAAATTCTGAGAGTAAAAAGTGGTCAATCTAAAATTATGCACGCAAAAAATTATCTTGCATAAAGGTAATCAAGATAAACATTTTCAGGTGAATGAAAACTAAGCCTCCACCAATAATGTTTCCAAGGAATTGCTGAAAATATACTTCAAGAAGTAGGAAATGATCTTAAAATGAAGGCCAGAGATGCAAGGAGGAATGAGCAGAAATATGTAAACATATTGGTAAATCTAATCAAACATTACAACAATGACAACAATAATAATAATGCCTAAAAGATGGTTTAGAACACCCTCCCCCGCCGCCCCCCCCCCCCCCACAGAACTAAAATACTGGAACCTGTAAAATATAGATTCAGCAGGCAATATTGAAGTGTCCTTAATTCCTTTTATTGTTTATGAATGGAGTTAAAATATTAACTTTATCTGTTAAGTGGGCATAATAAGCATTTCAAAGGTAACTAATAGAGTTTGATATAGAGTATATAATTTTCAAATACACTTTGGAAAAATTGAATAATAAAAAATTCCTAGTTGAAATTTAAAAGAAGACAAAAAAGGAATGAAGTGAAATAAGGGAAAACAAATCAAGATAACTAAGAATAATGATAGAAGGGTTTAAACATACAATGAACATAAATAATATAAAACCCCAAATTACAAGGCAGGAATTGTCAGATTGTGTTAAATAAAAAAAAATCCAGCTTTGTGATATTACAAGAAACCCAACCAAAATATTACAATACAATAACATTGAAAGAAAAAAAAAACATGGAAAGGGTTATGAAAGGCAATGTTAATCAAAATAAAACTTGTATATCTATAGGAATATAAGACAAAATAGAGGTTATTTCTTTGATAGATAGGCTAATTTTCTGCTGCCATTTCCTCCACTGTAGCCATGGGAATTGGGAACCTCCTTACCAAGAAAGATGAAAAAGGCATTAAATTTGTACAATAAGATATTTTAAGAGAGAGAGACTACATTCACATAACATTCTTTACAGTATACTGTCATAATTGTTCTATTTTATTATTAGTTATTGTTGTTAATCTCTTACTGTTCCTGCTTTATAAACTAAACTTTACCATAGGCATGTGTGTGTTGGAAAAAACATAGTATATACAGAGTTTGGTACAGTTTCAGGCCTCCACTGGGGGTCTTGGAGTGTATCCCCTACAGATAAGGGGGAACTACTATAGTTTCTCTTTTAGTATTTTGTCCAGATTTTATAATTATATCTGCAGGACAGGTAGATTCAAAGAGTCAGAGGAAGATTGTTTTGTTGTTTACAACTCTAATTTTTTTTGTCATGTACATACTTTACATGTTTTTAAAAAATTCATAAATTTTCTTCTCTGCCTAACTCATCAGTTGTATGAAAATTGATGCCACAGACCACATTTTATGTATGCTTATGGTCTCATGAAATTTTAACTTGTTGAATTATTTATTACCTTTCAAAAATAGAAAGTGAAACATATAATTAACATTCTGTAGAAAACCATTAAAACATACAGCTATGTTAATAAGGAACAAACACACACTACATCTTCAACTCTTTAGGGAATATCAACTAAAATTCATTGCAGGTAAGTTTAGCGGCTGAAAACTGAATGCTCAATCAGTGGTGACGCTTTTCTTTAAGTCAAACCTTTAATATCATACATTAAAAATAAAAAATTTGCCAATTTATGTCTTCATATATTTATCATATTCCTAAAAACATATTTGATGCTGGAGAAACAATGAAACTAAAATATACATGTTGTGCTAACTCTACCGTGCAATGACAAAATCCAGTAGAGAATACCTGCAAAAGTAAATACCAGGCAGAAATAAATTCCTAATTTTGCATTAACAAATGCCAAGCATTGACTATAAATAGACACGGAGCTCTTCAAATGAGATAGTTGAAAAAATTATACATTCTGATTGAAATATCATACAATTTTACTATTTGTTTCATCACAAAAGTTCTCATTTAAGACAATATTGCTTACATTTAGGGTCACCTAAAGCAAATAAAATATAGATTTTTAGCTAGATTTTTATTGCACTTGCCTTAGCAAGGTATAATAAAACGTGTCAAATGCTTCAGTTTTTCCACTTAAAAGGAATGTTTTTTAAGCTTGAGTAACTTACCTTATATATTTTAGACTAACTTGCTTATTGGAAATGAGTATAGTTATAGTAACTATCTCACTAGAAATTTTGTAAGGAGTAAAAGAAATATGTGTACAGAATTTACAATAGTGCTCAATAATTAACTGTTATGGTTATCCTTATCTTTATTACAAGTCTATAAATTTGAACTATAATCAATACAGAGCGGAATTGCATTTCTAAATAGCATATGGTGCTTGACTTAGGAATGGAATCATCAAATGTTAAGCCCCTAAAATTGAAACTGATAAAAACGAGTCTACCTCCTATGGAGTGTTTTGCTGAAAACTTTCCTTTTCCCTCAGATGCAATCATAAAATGTACATGCTACACAAAATACAATACTGAAAACTTGAAAGTTTAAATTTCCCAGTTTAAAGTAATGAATTTCCATTCTGATTTACCAAACTTTTTGTATCAGCATAGAGGGCTATACTGACAAGACTTATAGTGGATTAAGAACACACCTCTGCACTTAAACACACCTGATTTTAAGTCCCAGATCTGCCATCCAGTAGTTATAACTTGACATGTGACAAGTTAACGTTTCAAAAATCCTCAAATTCCTTCTCTGTAAAATAGTGCAATGATTCCCACCTCATCACACTCTTGTAAGGAGTAAAGGATACGCCTACACAATTACCTAAGTGCAATATTAAAGATTCGTTATCATAATTATTCACAACCTGGGAAAGTAGATAAAATTGGAAGACCTCTGTAATAAAACTGCAGAGTTAACATTCTCTGACTAGCAGCCACCTATCCCATAAGGCCAAGCCTAAAAAAGGGTATATATCTCTCTTCTTTCACACATTAAATACAGCTGCTTCTTTCTGACGAGTTGCTATATAATACATACATCTAAAACATAACCTTTGTCATCTAGAAGCTTACAGCTTTACTTTAAAAATTATGTAAAATGAATGAGTGACAAAATAAAATTATAACAAGGAAACTACTATGTGACAGTACCTTTAAGTGAACAGAAATGTATAGGAGGTAAAAATCAAAGTAGGTAGAATGCTGTACAAGGCTTAATGGAGACATTAGGAATTGCAATGGTCTGGAAGGCCTGGTATGGTGAGCATTGGGACAGTGAAGGTCAGGAATATCACTTCCTAAACCATCACCTGCAAAGCTGTCATTTTGGAGACTTTTGACTTCACATAATTTTTCCCTAAAAGCAGTCCAGATCAATTGCATCAATCATTGTGCGTTACAATAGAACTCATGACCTCATAGAATGAGAAAGTAGAATTTTCTTAATCTTATGTGTAATTAACTTTATATTAAATCTAACAGTCTCTAGACCTCTTTTAAAAAGTAATCAAAGTCCTTCTTGAAAATTAATATGTATCTAATATAGCTGATTCTTAAGCTTATGCAAAAAAGTGAAATATTTTATTAACAAATGTATATATAAAATTTGATTGATAATTGTAAATCAACACATAGGAAGACATGACAAAGGACAAAGATGAACAAATATTTTTACTAGTTTTCATTAAGTATTAATACATGAGTTCTGTTAAACTATTACACAGCACGTATCACAAATAACTGTATTTTTGAAATTCACCTGTTTAAAAATAATGAAGAAAAACCTATAAACAAAGAAAATGGAGTATTTAACTCCACCTCCAGTGTTCCAAAAATAAATCCACCTGCCCCTGTTATTATAGATTCTCACTTTAAAGTTCTGTGTTTTTGATTTACCCATGCGGTTCTTCACTTTGTGGCTTCCAGTCAAGAGCTCATTATTAGATAATAAGCCAGCATATAAGGAAAGTAATGTTTTGATAATTTACAGTTCCTCCTAAAAATGTGCAACTAGGCTGGTGTGAAGGAAATGATTACAATTGATCGTAACAGGATGCCGAACTCAAGGAGCACCTAGAATGCAGAACGAGTCAGGTGGAAATGGATTTATCTTCCTTCAATGCTGACCAAACCTGTCATGAAAAATCAAGTGACACTGTTGACAAACACAGACACTATACTAAGAATCAACATTACAAAGCAATGACACAATACACATGAAAATAAACACTGAAAGTAAACAATTATGTAGCCTAGTGACATTCAACCAGTAACAAGCATTTCATGATAGTGCTTTTTTAGTGATTTTCCAGATACAAAGTAAACTTATTTCTATTCATATTAAAATTAATATCCAATAAACTATATCTTGAAATAATTAAAATTAATTTTTCTGTCAATCTCCAAAATCTTCCTATGACTCATATCATCCTGCTGTATTAATAGGAGATGAGATAATTGATAACTTTTTACTTTAACACTGAAGTCCATTCAATCGTGTGGAAAGGGATAGTGACAGTGAGGAGAGCTCGCTAATTAATCTATAAGTAAGGTTCTTGTCCTCTAGAAACAAATGGATAATATTTATTCACTAAATTATGTGCTAGTCACAAGGCTAGGTCTGATTAATCCAATAATACATATGAGATGGCCCCTACTTTTCAGGGTAAGAAACATATGTGACACAATCACACTCTTACATATAATAATATAAGGGTACTATCAATTGTAAGGTCCACCTATGTTTAATGCACCACTAAAAAAGAAAAAAATGCTGCAGTTGAACCTCAAAACATTGCTTTCTTCCTCCTCAGAATTTTTATTTTATATTATTGACAGAGCCCTTTTAGATTTATTTAGACAGATTTGTTTTAATCAGATTTGTACAAATGCAAAAATTTCAATATTAACAAAATAAAGTGGTTAAGGTATTCCCAAAACTTTTTCACATTCAGAGATGAATTTTGTGAATAACTTTTCAACTCAGAATCATTGTACTCTGTTTTTTTCCCCATAAGTATCAGTTAGCTTTTGCTGAATAACAAACTGCACAAAACTCAAAGGCATACAACAGTAAACCTTTGCTGCTTGTGCATCTGTAGTCAGCTGGGTGCTGGCTAGTTGACTTGGCTGATATTGGTTAGGTTTACTTAGATGTCTGGGGTCAGCTGGCTACTGGCTGGTAGAGATTGGCTTTGAGTGTGTGTGTGTGTCATCTCCACATGTCTCATCTTCCCTCAGGCTACACTAGGAAAGTTCTCACATTGCTGGTGTATATGCAAGAGAACAGCTCCTCTTATTTGTAGTGAGGTGGATGGACCTAGAGTCTGTCATACAGAGTGAAGTAAGTCAGAAAGAGAAAAACAAATACCGTATGCTGACACATATATATATGGAGTGTAAAAAAAAAAGGTCATGAAGAACCTAGGGGCAGGACGGGAATAAAGACGCAGACCTACTAGAGAATGGACTTGAGGACACGGGGAGGGGGAAGGGTAAGCTGGGACAAAGTGAGAGAGTGGCATGGACATATATACACTACCAAATGTAAAATAGATAACTAGTGGGAAGCAGCTGCATAGCACAGGGAGATCAGCTCGGTGCTTTGTGACTACCTAGAGGGGTGGGATAGGGAGGGTTGGAGGGAGATGCAAGAGGGAGGAGATATGGGGATATATGTATATGTACAGCTGATTCACTTTGTTATACAGCAAAAACTAACACACCATTGTAAAGCAATTATACTCCAATAAAGATAAAGGTGTTAAAAAAAAAAAATAAATTCGACAAAAAAAAAAAAAAGAGAACAGCTCCTTCTCAAGCCTCTGTTTGCATCATGTACACTAATTCTCCACTAGTCAAAACAAGGGTCCAGTGCTAAGGTGGGGGCAGGCTAACACCCCCACCATGGGAAGGCACTGCAGAGTGACATCACAGACGGAGTGCATGTAGAGAAGGGGAAGAACAGGGGCCATCGATGTGTCTATCCCACCACATGGTGTGCTCATTGTGCCATCAGGAATGTTTGATGACTCAGCATTTCCTAAAAGACTGCTTCGCTGCTGTCCCCAGGGCTTTCTTCCAAACACACATTCTGCAAGTTTTGAAGCCCATGGATAATAACAACTATATCATGACTGCTGCTTGCTTTTTCATGACTGTAATATTCATCAATTAGAAATGTGGAAATGTGAATATGCATGTTAAAAATCAATGAAATATGGTGATACAATACTCCCTAAATAATACTTCATGTGGGAAAATCCTTTTATTATATAGTACTAGGAAAGTATTTGTCCCCCTTGAAGAACTGTTTTCTCCTTTTTGACCGGAAGAATTATGCCAAATATATTACTGGATACTCAGTTCCACATTTGGTCCAGTGACAGTGACACCAATAATACTCTTGACTCACACACTTGCTCCTTTAGCTTCCTGGTCTTGATTTCTTATTTTTATTAGAAGTTACATTTTAAGACTGTTGTAATGACTAAATTTGGTAACAGACTTCCCAAGCACTTGTAGCAATGCCTGACACATATTAAGTGCTCAGTAAATGTTAGTTATATATCATTTATTACTATTTGTTTTAGTTTATTATTTGCATTCCCTTCATAAACTTTCTCAAATGTATTATGAGAAAATGAGTTCAGCAAATATAAAGTTGTTAGAACTGTTTCTAAGAGTAGCACAGATTTAAAAGGATGTAGCAACAGATTTAGGACAATATTTACATAAACATAAAGGAAGAAAGTGGTAGGGGATATTCACATAAAATAAGAAAATAGAAAATGACATCTAATAAATGTTTCTTGACTTGAACAAGGAACTGACTTGTCCCCAGATCTTTGGGCTCATATAACATTTTTATTCCAAACTCTTCTTTCTGGCTTAAACATCCTACTTGACCTCAGCCTTGCTAATGTCCTGACCTCATCTTGTAACACTTCCCTCTTTATCCACTACATTCAAGGAAAGTTTAAGTGTCCCAGACACACCAAGCATGTACCTTCCTTTTTGGTCTTTGCTTTAGCTCTTCCTCTACCTGGAATGGTCTGTTCCTGACCCTCAGGTGCTGACTCCTTCTTATGAGTCAGGCTGGTATCTCACCCTTCAGTGCCAAACCTCAGAGAGGTCTTTCCTAAAGACCTTTCCCCTAAATAGAGCATCCCTATCACATCACCTGACTTCCATTACCTACATGAGCACTTACTACAACTTGGTGTGCTTTCTAGTCCATTTGCTTGCTTGTCTATTTTCTTTTGCTTCCAACACCTCTAAATAGAAGTAAGTTCAGTGAAAGCAGGGAAGTTGTTTGTTCTGTCCTGGTAATGTCTCCAGCATCTACATTCCAGAGTATTAGTGGAACACAGTAAGTTCTCTATAAGTATCCACTAAAGAAATGTAGGATGGTGTTGTGGAAGAAGGATCCCAAAATGATGCATTTAGTACAATTTAAAATCAGAGCAAAGCCTATTTATCTATGTTATTAATAATTTAGTAGTAGTATTATAAAAAATAGTATAGTTCTACCACTTACTAGTTGGTGGCCATGGCTAACTTTCTAAACCTTTCTAAGGCTCAATTTTCACATGTTGTGTAATGGGAACATTTCATACAGGGTTCTGAGGATTAAACTGGATTATACACACATAGCATAGTCCCTGACACAGAAAAAACAAATGATAGACATTAGTTACTGTTATTATTACAGTATTTAAGGAGTAGACTTAAAGATTAATTTAATAAACTTGTTTTGTAAAATATAACATATTAATATAGTTTAGAAGGAATTAATTTAAACATTACAAATGAAACATTTGATGAATAGTAGTGGACTAAAATAGAAAACAGATCTGCGTAGATGTAGAGATAACCAAAGAAGAATGTTGTAATGATGGGGTGTAGAAACGGGGTTTAGGATGGGAGGACAGGTTGAAAGCATACCAAGGAAGCAAAAAAGAGAAAAATTTGGGGCCAAAAATTTGTATCTTAAAGATGAATTGTTTTCATTTAAAGATATATTGGTTAGTTTTCAACTCAAAGTAGATACTTAAATAATCTGGATAATTCAGGTTAAAACATCAATTTCATAATAGAACTATTTTAAAGAGAAATAAAAAACATGATCTAAACATTCAGCAATTGAAAGTATTTTTAAAACACATTGATTTGTTTAGGGAAGGGTTCTAGTTTTGAATATAATTAAAAAGCTATAGCTCATATAGTGAATGTTAATAATAGTTTCAATTAATTAAAGCCATAATAGAATCAAGTGTTTATTTTGAGTGAAAATTACTTTTATCACATACATATCTTAATTTTAAATTGTCAATAGGACCCCATCTATATTTATAGATAGATGACTGATAGATAGATACACACATAGATGGCAAATTTCAGCAGCTTCATTATCAGCATTCCAGATGGTTTACTGCAAAGTGGTTCTTAAGCAGGTGGTAGCTACATCACTGGTTCTCTAGAAGGGTCAGCTACCCCAGTGAGGAGCAAGCAGCCAGAACAACGCCCAGCTCACTGCAGGACTGTCCTGGTGAAACTGCCACTGCTGTCCACCACCCAGCCCTGACCACACTCACAAGGGATCGCCAGAGTCCTTCCACAGCCAACCCCCAGGTCAGAGCCCTCACCCCACCCCTGCAGGACATCCACCTCCTGCCCACAGCTGCCCCCATGCCTAGCTCCAGGGTGGATCTGACTGGAAGAACTGAGCTCACTGCTGCAAGGGAGTCTGTGAAAGACTGGTTGACTTTTAAGCCTCCAGACAGAAGGGTCTTGAATAGGGTGTAGAGTGAGTCAACATGTCACCTGTCATATTTTGACAATCCGTGTCTTTAAAAAATTTTTTAACATTAACAGCAAGAAGCCAAACTCCTGTTAGCCTATACTTAACACCTACAAAACACCTGAGACTCCTCCAATAAAATCTGTCTTCCTCTTTCCTTACCAAAATATTTCTGAGATTCAAGAAATGCATTACATTTTTAACCAATGTTTGAAGTTCAAAGTAACCACAGAAGAAGCTGCTTGGAGTCATTTTTACCCCGTCTCTGATGACAGGGGCCTCGTGTGTTGCCCCAGCTACTTCAAATGTCCGAACTTCTCAGGATTCTAACAACGACAATGATGACACGACTTTTATTATGAACTGACCCTCAGATAGACGTTGTTCTAAGCACTTTTACAAATGTTATCTTGTCTACACCCTATAGTAACTCAGTGCGGTTGGCAGTCTCTGCTGGCAGTGCTCTGCTTATCGCTGGGCACCTTCCCACGGTATCACCAAGCTGGAACCGCCCCCATTTGCATGAGCACAAAATACTAAAGATGCCACCAAAGCTCACTGATGCAGCAAGTGGCAGAGTAAGGTTTCAAAACCAGGAGCAGTCCAGGGAGGCAGCAGGTCCCATGAGAAGGAATAAAGGACTCCATGGCTGGCCTACTGCCCAGGTTACAGAGCTGTCACGTGGGCCCAGAGCCGCACTACAGAGTTTTGATTGAAAGATCTGGAAAAATAAGTGGATTGTTGCAGTGAGATATAAATGAAACTGATGATTAATACTTTAAAGAAAATACTGTTAAAACATGGGATTAAATGCATGGTGTGTGTACTAATTGCAAATGTACTTTAATAAAACAAGTATTACTTATATCTCCATATAATTCTTAGGTGATATCTCCACTCTCAATGAGTTCTATACAGTTTTTTTTCCCAGTTTTCAATATATTCATTTCCAGTATGTTTAATAAGGATCAATTATACTTAATTTCTTCCTTATAGTTTCTCATGAATAAAGGATAAATGTACTAGAAGATCTTGCTTCATGTCCTTGTAGGGATAGAAGGGGGTTTTCCTTCTGGATAGGCTTTTTTATTCAATCTTTTAATTGGGGTTTTAATTTTATCAAGGGAAGCCTACAATTTGTCAAAATGCAAGCTCCAAATAGTTCTGTGAATAACTATATGACAGTTAAGTTTCCTGGATGTCTAGACTGTTTCCTTTTGAACATTTATAATATTATTGGCTAGAGAGAGCACGAGTGACAGAATAAAAGGGAAAAAAAGATAATTTAATTCATATGGTAATTGAAAGACCTAAAATTGTAATTTATGTAACATGAAATCTAACTAATTTTACTAGCATAACAAAGGTGAACTGAATAATCCCTTATTCTTAAATGATATTCAGTACTTAATTTGGATTCTAAAATTACTTCTTTCCTGAATGGAAAAATCTTAGATTTTAATTCTGTCTAGTCATACAATACATGAAATATTTTCATTTGAATGTAACTATTTTTGGTACCTGGTCATAAGACTGTCATACGTTTAATGAATTATATAAATCACATGGTACAAGAAAATAATGAGAATCTGGTTTCATTTAGGAAGATTCTTAATAATACACAAAGATGTATCTGCAAATCTACTCTCCTTTAGTCTCCCAATCTCAGTTTTCTTACTGTGAACTTCTGTTTTGGCAGAACACACCTAGAATGTACTCCACGAAGGCTAGAAATGTTTATGACAACACATCATCACAGCCATGAGACGCACGCAGGGTGGACCATGCTAGACACAGACTCAACAAGGGCACATTTAAGTGATTCTTTTCCGTTTTCTGTGTCTTTCAAACTTACATAATTGACTAATTATTATGTAACTAATTCAATGATATTTAAGCTGCTAAAATTATAGATTAGTACACACATAGAATGCCTATGAGAACATTACAGAGTTAGAAAATAGTCCTGTTTATGCAATTGGATGTATACAAAGTCACTGAGGCCTAGTGGTTTAAAAAATATTTTTAAAGTCACGCAACTTGAAATCTCTAGAGTTCACCTAGAACCCACATCTTGGTCCACTTAGCTTTGCAAGATGTAAAGGAAAAGTGATGCAGGCTTGGGCACATGGATTATGTCGGTTGCAGTGTTTTCATGCCCTGCCCCACTTTATTTTAACCAGCCCTATGTAGTCCACATTCTTCTGGTAAAAAACATCTTATCAAAATCAGGATAGTTCATAATCAGTCTTTCATCCAAAGGTCCTGTGATCTCCCTTCTAATGCAGTGACAATTTCCAGAGCTGCAGACAAAACCTAGAAAGCTTTGTGTCCCCACTCACCTGCCACACCTCCAGCTTCATGGTCAGGTACTCGGACACACACAGAGGAGCCCACACAGATGGCAAAAACATCAGTTCCATCTAGTTTTAAAATGCTTGAAAACATAGGGAAAGCCTTTATATTTTTCAACCCTCCTGATGACAGCCAGAACTATTATCCATAGGTCAGAAAATTAGATGGATTTCATGTCATTTCTGAGTTTCTCTTAAGGCAAGTACAATTAGCATTCCTTCTTTTTCTAAATTTTAATTTTATATTGGATTCAGTTATACATATACATGTATCTATTCTTTTTCAAATTCTTTTCTTTAATAATAACCTTATTACAGAATATTGAGCAGAGTTCCCTGTGCTATACAGTGAGTGCTTGTTGGTTATCTATTTTAAATATAGCAGTGGGTACATGTCAATCCCAAACTCCCAATCTGTCCCTCCCCCTCTGCCTACCCTCTTGAATCACACAGGCTAAACTGTTAGGCTTTCTCTCTTGCCCTGATGATTTCAATGATTTCATTCCTGTGGCAGCAAAGGTTGACAGTGCCATTTATGCTTAGTCATTAGCCAAAGTCCCCCAAGGTGGTCACCCCTCAATCAGGTTTAGACTTTCAAGTATGTCTGTAAGTCAATCATTAATATAAATAGCCAGACCCAGAAAGGAAGAACACAAATAGTGACAACTCAAGAGTCTTTCTCAAAAAGGATCTTTTCTTTTTCTTTCCCCCTTCCTCCACCCCCAGATATTTTAGTTTCCAGTGGTTCTACTGGCTTATACTGGGGAATTTCAACTTACAACACAAGGGTATATTTAATGGTAGAATGAAGTAGAGGTGATCAAATTCAACTATTTTTAAACATTTCATCACATTAATAATTTCTGGAAATAATTTGGGCGGCTCAGTTATTTGTATCCATGTGCTGCTGTAGAAAACTTACTCCTGGTCATACTAGCAGAAATATAAGAGCATTGAACATATTGTTGCCTATATACTAAGGGTTTAGAAAATACTTGTAACTGATGGCTTTGGCAAAGGCCCAATAAACTACCTAGGTGAGAAGAAGATATATATTTATATATAATTATATATATAGAATGTTCACACTATAAACATATATATTATACCTAACAGGGAATGTCTGATCAAGAGCAACATTTAAAGTACTTAAGGGCCAGTAGAGCATGGGTAATGAGCAATCAGTGATGTGTACTCACTAAATGCTCCTGGACACTGAGTAATCCAGACACTCTGGCCATAAACGGTGGCCAGAAGTGTGTTCTCAGTAAATGTCAGCCTTGGTCTAAGGCAGTGTCTCTGACCCCAACATTATATGAATTCAGAGTAGAGCCTTCCTTTCTCTTACTCACATTTTACTACTTGAAAGAATTTGTCGCAATAAGAAATATTCAACAAATCACAACAAAACAATCATGTGAAAACAACTGTATATTGGTGGAACCAATTTACCTGTATTTCTCTATCAAATAATTTTCATTCTCTAATCTCATCTCACTTTCTAACACTGATTTCTTTTTTATAAGGTACAGCAAATGAACCAAACTAACACACAAAAGCAAAGCCAACAGCAAAGCCTTTCCCTAATCTTGCAATTGATGGACCACACCTAGAAGTTCTGCCCAAAGTCACATGACAGTGGTGATTGTCAGCAACACCTTGGAAACTTACAGGAGGGTACAAACTGCTCTAGACAGAAACTGATTACATGACAAAAAAGAATGATCCCCCAAGATTTGCCACCAAAACATGACACAGTCTATAAGAAGTATTAAAACGTTTTAACTAT
Source organism: Balaenoptera ricei (assembly GCF_028023285.1). Lineage (NCBI taxonomy): Eukaryota > Metazoa > Chordata > Mammalia > Artiodactyla > Balaenopteridae > Balaenoptera > Balaenoptera ricei. The sequence continues at coordinate 46,880,731 of NC_082649.1, read as the reverse complement.
GAGCACAACATTTCATAGTGGAAATGTAAATCTGAAATGGAATTTTAAAATCTTCTTCCACAATCCTCAAAATTCAAACAAGACTGTTATATGAGGGGAAAAAAAAACTACCCATTTATTTTCTCGGAACTACCTCTTAAAAAACTCTGAAATAGAGACTAATGAGAGGAAATGTCATAGAAAAATGTTATATTCGGATAGGTGGTATCTCTATCTAGCAACAAGAGTGGCACAAACTGAAAAATCACTATCAAATGGGATTTTTATTTTTACCAGAAGGAAAATCCATATAAATCAGTATTAAAATCTGCTTTGTGTAGAGTATAACATTTTTCTTCTACAAAGTAAATAAGTGGAAAAATAGCAAACACTTCCTAAGTGTTAGAATGTTCAGAACATTAATTTGATTTGAGTTATATAATTATAGAGGGCAAAATCATAGCTATTTTTAATACGCCAATTTGCTTCTTACAAATATGACATTAAAACTTCTCTACTGCAAGTTATGAAAAGGCATGATTTTATTCTAGTACTTATTAATCCTAAAAATGAATCTATATAAGTCTAGTGCTCATTTCCACTAGAAACATCATGGTTACAACAACTGAAAATAAATACCACTACAAATCAGCATCTTCAATGACTATAATGTTATATATATTAAAATGGATTATTTGTTACTGTCTATTTACTATAAATTAACTTTTTGTGTCTTCATCCTTAAAGTTCAGTAGTGTCAGAGATAAAAATTTTGTCAATTGGTGGAAGGAACTTATATATAATTGATATTTAAAAAATAATATATAGATGGTCCAAAAATTATAACTCAGTAGCTTAATATTTTACAGATCATTTTTGGGACATTGATCTCTTAACAATATTGAGTTTTTTTACCCGCAGACAGTATATTTTTTTATTTATTTATGTTTTCCTTAATTTATCTGAGCAATGTAATTTTCAATATACAGCTCCTTCAAGATTTAGTCCTAAGTATTTTTAATTTATGATACTATTGTAAAAAATATGTTTCCTAAGTTAAATATCTGAATTGTTTTTTGCAAGAATACAGAAAATGACTTTTGTATATTGTATATCTTGAAATCTTGCTAACTTATTTGTTTTAGTTGATTTAAAAAAAAAATATTCCAATAGATTTTCTCGAAGCCAATCAATCATGTTGTCCTTAAATAAAGACAGTTTTACTTCTTCCTTTCCAATCTGGATGCCTTTAATTCAATAGTCTTGACCTACTGCATTGGCCAGAACCTCCTACACAATGTTGAATAGAAGTGGTGGGAGCAGACATCCTATCTTGTTCCTAACTTGGTAGAAAGTATTCAGTCTTTCAGGATTAAGTATAATGTTAACTCCAGGTTTTAGATAGAAGTCTTTCATAAGTTTGAGAATGTTTGCTTCTATTCCAACTTTTAGTAGGAATAGAAGTATTTTTAGAAGGAATGAGTGTTGGATTTTGTCAATGCTTTTTATGGATCTATTGAGATTATCATATGTATGTGTCCTATTAATGTCTTTTTCTGGTTTTAGTATCAGGGTAATGCTGGCCTCATAGCATGGATAGGGAAATATTCCTTTATCTTCAATATTCTGACAGAGTTAGTGTAGAATTGATATTATATTTTTTCTTATTTGATTAGTAGAATTCACCAGTGAAGCCATTTGGGCATAGAGTTTTGGGGGAAAGCTTTTTAGTAAAAAGTAAAATTCCTTCGTTGATAAAGGGCTATCAGGTTATCTAACTTTTTTATTGCATTATAATCAACATACAATAATATATTAGTTCCAGGTGTACAACATAGTGAATTGATATTTTTTTACATTATGAAATGATCACCACAATAAGACCAGTTACTGTACATCACCATACAAAGTTGGTATGATATTATTGACTGTATTCCCTCTATGTACATTACATCCCTGTGACATTTATTTTGTTGATGGAAGATTGTACCTATTAATTCCTTTCAACTATTTTATTCATCCCCCCACCCCCTCCACTCTGACAACTTCCAGTTTGTTCTCTGTATCTATGAATCTGTTTCTCTTTTGTTTCAAGTGTTCACTTGTTTAGTTCTTTAGATCTCACATATAAGTGAAATCATATGGTTTTTGTTTTCCTCTGTCTGACTTATTTCACTTAGCATAATGCCCTCAAGGGTTATCCATGTTGCAAATGGCAGGATTTCCTTCTTTTTTTGTGGCTGAATAATATTCAAGTATACATATATATGTTATATATGTATATATGTTGCATTTTCTTTATCCATTCATCCATCCATAGACACTTAATGCTGTTTCCTAATCTTGGATATTGTAAATAATGTGGCAATGAACATGGAGGTGCAAATATCACTTAAAGATACAGATTTTCTCTCCTTTGGATACACACCCAGAATTTGAATTCCTGGATCATATGGTAGTTCTGTTTTTAATTTTTTGAGAAAACTCCATACCGTTTTCCATAGTGGCTGAATCAATTTACAATCCCAAGAAGAGTCCACGAGGGAGGATTCCCTTTTCTCCACATCCTCACCAACACTTGTCCTTTCTTGTCTTTTTGATAACAGCCATCCCAACAGGTGTGAAGTTGTATCTCATTGTGGTTTTGATTTGCATTTCCCTGATGATTAGTAATGTTGAGCATCTTTTTATGTGCCTGTTGGCCATCTAGATGTCTTCTTTGGAAAAATGTCTATTCATGTCCTCTGCCCATTTTGATATGGAGTTATATGAGATTTTTATATATTTTGGACATCAACCCCTTATATTGTTTGCAAATACCTTCTCAGATTCAATAGGTTGCCTTTCATTTTGAGTTTATTTTTGCACACAGTGTGAGAAAATGTTCTACTTTCATTCTTTTACATGTAGCTGTCCAGTTTTTCCAGCACCACTTATTGAAGAAACCTGTCTTTTCTCTACTGTATATTCTTGCCTACTTTGTTGTAGACTAATGGGCCATAAGTGTGTGGGTTTATTTCTGGTTTGTAGCATAGTCTGAAGCCAGAAAGCATGATACATCCAGCTTTGCTCTTTTTTCTCAAGATTGCTTTGGCAATTTGGGGTCTATTGTGGTTCCATATAAATTTTAGGATTATTTGTTCTAGATCTGTGAAAAATGTCATAGGTAAAGTCCTTTTCTTCCTTCTTTAACCCATGCAGCATTCAAAGGTGTGTATTTAATGGTCAAATATTTGGGACTTTTTACAGAGATTTTTCATTATTGATTTCTAACTTAATTCCATTTTGGTCAAATAACATCCTTTTAACACTTGAATCTTTGTAAGTTTATTGAGAATTGTTTTTTGAGCAGAATATGGTGTATTATTTATTTATTTTTTGGTAAATATCCTGTGTATACTTGAGAGAAGAATGTATATTCTGCTGTTAGTAGGGAGAAATATTTCTATAAATGTTAATTAGGTCAATTCTTTCTGACTGTATGTTCTAGCATACTAATATATTCTGTAAATTACTGAAAGGGTATTTCTCAACTGTGGATTTGTCCATTTCTCATTGAACTAGCAACAGTTTTTGCTTTATGTATTTTTGAAAGTGTGTGATTAGGTGCATAAAGTTTAGAATTGTTATGTCCTCTTGATGAATTGACCCCTTTATTATTAAAAAAATGACTACCTTTATCCTTGATAATATTATTTTATATGAAATCTAAGTTATCTGATATTAACATAGCCACTCCAGCCTCCTTTTGATTGATGTTAGCATATCTTTCCCCGTTCTTTTACTTTTAACTATTTGTTTTTCATTTTTAAAGTGTGTTTCTTGTAAAAATTATATAGTTGGGACCTGTGTTTTTATCCAACTTGACAATCTCTACCTTTTAATTGGGGTGTTTAGACCATTTACATTAGTGTGAGTATTGATATGTTTAGGTTTAAATCTATCATATTATTAGTTTTCTATTTATCCCATCTGTTATTTGTTCCCTTTCACTTCTTTTTCTTCCTACATTAGGATTAATTGATTATTTGTTTTTGATTCTATCTCACATCTTTGGTTGGCTTATTGGACCTAACTCTATTTTATTACTTTTGTGGTTGTTTTGGGGTATACAGTAAACATCTTTAACTTATCAGAATCTGCTCTTGAGTTACATTATACATTCCATGACTTCTTGAGCATGTCACACCAATATGTGCTACTATCTAGAGTGCTGTTTGCTTACTAAATCATCTCATGTATTATTTCAGTGAAATGATTTGCAAACTTTGTTTAAATTTTTCACTCATTCCTTGGATGTTGTTATATGGATTGAAGTAGATTGGAGCTTGAGTAAGTGCATATAATCAGAAGGATAATTCCTAAAACACAAAATATTATATAAAATTGATTTAGTGGTATATTAAGGGTCATATAATTATATTTTTCCTTAGCAAAACTTCTTTATTAATTACTTCTGGTCAGTGGACTGAAAAACTTTATTGAAGGGATTTATCACTCTCTACCTCTATATATTTATTCTCTTTTTTAGTCATGGTCTCAGTAGTGTATACAAATATGATTACATGAGTGTACTGTCACTTTAAATAAAGATAGAGCTACTCGTTTACATAGGAGCTGACTGAAAGTGGATAATGCAGTCAAAAGGTTTGGATAATTCTGAATATGAAGATAAGTTCATTTTATTTAAATCAAATTTAATGGCTATTCACTGCATAAGCCAAAGTGGTCGCAGATACCTTCTTCCTCCTGTACATTCTATTTTTAAACTGACAAGTTGTTTTTGTTGAACTGTCAGATGCTATGTCCAGTTAACATATGAGAATTTACTTTATCTGTTCTGGGAAAATGAATCCCTTGAGCCAGTGCTTATTTCACTGTCTAATTTAGAACACTGTTTATAGACATCAAAATGACCATTTGCTTATATTGTCTTCTGGTCTTTCTTAATCATATTCTTAAAATGAAATTTTGCCCTTCCAATTTTCTCAGGAAAATCAAAGATACTTCAATAGCATTGTCAAATTTGGATTTATAACTAAAGTCATGTGAAATTAAAGAATAATCTTTCATGTTTGCAAACTCCCTCTTTAAAAAAGAAAAAACTTTATATCATATATTGTTCTACTGACTACTGATACTAATTAATTTGTAAAGAAATTTAATGTGCTTTTTCAAAATTAAAAGAGAATATATGCATTAAGGAAAACAAGAATACTAGAAAAATATACAATTCACCTCAATATTACCAATTATTTTAAAATAATTTAATTTGAAAGATAAAAATGCACCTTGCCAACACTGAAATAAGAAGACCCAGAAAGTTCACCCATAATTTCTCTATGAAGAATAGTATCCCACAACTTATAAGAAAATAAAATGCAGCACTGAAGAATTTATGATTTACACTGTATATATAGAAGATGTGAGGTTCTCAATCTATTGAAATAGCATGTGTGTGACAGGAAAATGAGTCATGACGAATAGCAGTCATCTACTTGCCAACCAAAGTCATACTTATTAATGTGACCAAAATGATGTCACCTTAAATGCATTACTATACTACCCTTTCATTTTGAAGGTTAAAATGTAGATGCAAACAAGTGAAATTCTAAAATGGGTTAACATAGCACATCATATAATTCCTTTAAGAGTCATTTTAGTCCTATTGATAGTACAGAGATAAAATTAGAGTCTCTGGAAGGAAAAGGAAGATTTTCAAATGGATTTAAGGGAAATAACAATAAAATTTTCTGAAGAAGGGAGGGCTCTTGAAGGAAACAGATAAATGATACTCAGAAAAGAGTAAGACAAATACTCTATGAGGAAAACCAAAATTTATTCATGTGCTACATCAGGTCTGAAAAAATTCTCAATCAATTTGTTAGGGTTTCACCTTGGAAACAGATTTCCCATTGGGGTTGGTAAAGAAATTTCTCTTCCTGAAATAAAAATGTTTAATTAGCCAACTGCAGTGGGAATTTATTGTATTCTAAAATATCCTCAGGTTTGCCAAAGGCAAAAGGCCTATTTGATTTAATCAATCTGTCTGTATTCAAATAGTAAATTTAGAGAATATGTTTATTTTGCTGTGTTTCAATTTCTAGGTAACCACAAGTTAGCACAGTTTATTGATCATGTTAGTAGGTGAAGAAATTCTGGGTGAATTATTTGTATACTGTATCAAAAAAAAATAATAATAATTAAGATTATAAAGACAACTTAAATTATTTTTTACATGTTGCTTTCTTTATTTTCAGTTGTAATTTTTCATTAGAATTTTTTGCTATTTTAACTATTTGCTATGTTAATTAATTTTATTATCTTCTTTGGATTATTACCTCAGCTTCTAATTTCTAATTCAACATAAGCAACAACCAAACTTCAACAGAAAGTCCAATTCAAGAAATTTATGGCTTCTTCCTTCATCAATGTAATCTTTCTATAGTATATGCATGATATAAAAATTTATCCTATGAGATAATGCTTGTTTTATTGTAGAAATCAAGTTTTTTGGTTTTTCTTGTTTTTCTGTCATCTCATCATGTCATATGATAACAACAACAACAAAATATGTTAACCTATGAATTGGGGGGAAATATCTCCAAACTATGATACAAATAAGGGATTAATTTCCAAAATATACAAACAGCTCATACAGCTCAATATCAAAAAGCAAATAAACAAACAAAAACAAAACCCAAACAATCAAATCAAAAAATAGGCAGAAGACCTAAATAGACATTTCTCCAAAGAAGACATACAGATGGCCAACAAGCACATGAAAAGATGCTCATCATTGATAATTATTAGAGAAACGCATATCAAAATTACAGTGAGGTATCACCTCACACCAGTCAGAATGGCCATCATTAAAAAGTCTACAAATAATAAATGCTGGAGAGGGTGTGGATAAAAGTGAACCCTCCTACACTGTTGGTAGGAGTGTAAATTGGTGCAGACACTATGGAAAACAGTATGGAGGTTTCATAAGAAACTAAAAATAGTTACCATATGATCCAGCAATCCCACTCCTGGGCATATATCCAAAGAAGATGAAAAAATACATGCACACTGATGTTCACAGCAGCACTATTTACAATAGCCAAGACACGGAAAGAACTTAAATGTCCATCGATAAAGAAGATGTGGTATGTTTATACAATGGAATATTACTCAGCCATAAAGAAGAATAAGATAATGCCATATGCAGCAACATGGATGGACCTGGAGATTATCATACTAAGTGAAACAAATCAGAAAGAGAAAGACAAATATCATATGATATCATTTATATGTGGAATCTAGAAAAATAGTACAATTGAACTTATTTACAAAACAGAAACAGACTCACAGACATAGAAAACAAACGTATGGTCCTAAATAAGTAAAGATTTGATGTTTTTAAGAGACTAAAGAGATATTATGTTTATTATAATATATTTACCACTACAGTAAAGTAACAACAAAAACTGTCAAAGGAAATAAATTTATGGTTTCCACAACATTTTGCACCATTATGTAAACTAAGTTTTCATCAGCAATATTTACAATGTGAATGAAGGGAGTAAGACTACAATCCTAGTAAGTTTGAGAATATTTTATACAATTATTATTATTTGCATATCCGAATTTTTAAATTCTTAAAATATAAATATGGCTAAAAACAAAGAACAAGATTTTTTCACCTTACATTCTATTGTACTTTAAAATATACCATTACTTTTTTAGCATCTATGTAGTTGTTTGCATCTTTAAGGCATCAGACCATTATTTTCTAAAGTTTTTTGATCACATACCTCTCTAATTTGTTGAACATGCACTCTTTATGTAAGAAAATACAAAGATGCTATGCATGTATATAATTTGAATTAACATATTATTTTAGAAAAAATTAATGTCATCCTCATAAAAATTCAAAACAGAATTTATAGTATTTACCTTCCACTCCACCCGTTGATCATCTCATTTAAATGTTAAGGTCTGTACAGAGACCATGAATATTAGTGTAGTAGTAGTAGTAGTAGTAGTAGTAGTAGTAGTAGTAGTAGTAGTAGTAGTAGTAATTATAGTATTGACATGTGATTGTAATGCACAAAGGAACTAGATCTTAATGTTCTAGGACAACAAAATGAATATTATTAACAATTTATCAACACTATTCTTAAACATTTACTTGGAAAATATGCGTTTTATTTTTTTATAACATCGTTTTCCATTCAATTTCTGAGCACATGCAAGGTAGCTGAAGCACAGACTGAAAATTCCTCTGAATAATTTTTTAAGGAAACCATAAATTATTACAATTTTGTCATTTCTATGCCAAGTTCATAACTTTAAAATTAAAATGATTCACTATAGATACATGTTGAAAGTAAAATATACTACTATAGAAATTTATCAAGATAAAATAATTTATAGACATCAGTCTTTTAAAAAGATATATCATTAATCTTTAACAATGATATTACAGTCAAAAAGATCTTGCTTAGTTATCTAAATCCTGTTCATCTTCTTTTTGGATTATCAAAGAATCTAATTTCTCTGGGCTCTAAAGAACTGCTGCTTGGAACTTTTATTTTTTCATCATTCTATTTGATTGTAGCCCTGTAATGTAATTTAAAGTAAATGCTGTCTCAATTGTGGCAATGTAAAATTTCTTGTAATAGTAACCCACTAAAGTATGTTAAAAGTATTTATCATGATCCTCACAAGGACCAATAACACAACAAATAGAAACCTGGGACACTATCAGTACAAATAATTCAGAAACTCTCTCTCCATCCGTCTAGATGTAAAGAAAGCCAGAAAAATAACAATTAAACTAAAGAATAAATAAAAATTTATTTTACAAATAACAATGAAGTATTAAAAATTAACCATATTCATATCTAATAATCAGAAGAAAATCAATCTAATGAGCAAATTTCTCTAAATTTGCCAATATTGTCAATATCATGTACTTAGTGAAACTGGAATTAAATTTGATGGGTGCTTGTCTCAGTCTTACATTCTAAGAGACAGTCTGTCAATGGCATACAATTTTTCTAAAATACTGTCTCAGACATCATTTTTCAATTTTGCGTGTTTCCCTCAATCACTATTTTCTCAAATTAAATATTATCAATTGTTTACAAGTTTGCTCTTCCTAACTTTTAATATACCATGAAAGTGCCTTTAAAGATATTGGTGTCTTTTCATCTCTGAGAGTATTTTATGAAATACTCTTTTTAACTATTTTTTAACTTAGAAATTGCTTATAACCTTATTTTGGGATAAAGAAAAATTGTTCTTCCATATAGCTACATTACTTTTCTTAAAAAGTATATCTCTATTTTAGTACATATTCCTAAAGAATAGAAACTTAACAAAAAACATAACCCCAATACTGTTATCATCTATAAAAATCATCAATAAAGCTTTTATTTAACAAGTATCAAGTTAGTATTCATTTATCCAACTATAATTTTCTATACTTTGTTCCTTAATATGAGGATTGAAATTAGGTGCATGCATTGTGATTGGTTCAAATGTTTCCTAAGTCTCTTTCATTTCTAGGTTGCCTCTCAAGCTCTTTTACTTCCTCACACTTCTGTTCTTGTAGGAGATGCCAAGACACTTCTTCCCTGCAGGCTTGTGACAGTACAGCTTTTATTATATCACTGTTGTGCTGCTTAACATGTTTTTTCCTCTCCTGTACTTTCCATTAAAATTATATCGAAAGCCTAGATAAAAAACAGACTCAACTTTCTAGCTAGTATTTTTCATTAGGTGGCATTGTATGCTTCTACCATGGAATGAAGAATATTTGATGTATTTCAATTCACTGGAATTATTGTCCTTAATGATGCTCAAATTGTGCAGAGGGAACCATTGAAGTTGGCTCCTGAGACCTACAGACCTAACCCTGAAGAAAACAGATTTCCTAATTTCTATTATGACTAGTGTTTTGAGCTCAAAATTTATATTTAATTATTTATATTTACACTCCACCTTTCTTATGTAAATGATAGAAATGCATACAGACTTTTTTCAACTGTGCTTTACCACTTAGCAATGTGCCATGGAGATAACTCAATAAACACATTACATTTGGCCTCTGTAGTAAATTACTCAGAAATGACTTATGGGAAAAATATTCCCATGGTTCTTGCTTATTACTAACAATTGAAGGCTTTTATGTATAAAGGTCAGTATGGCTGAACAAAAATTCCTGGTTCACATTATCTTTCTTTAAGTATCTTATATAAATTATTTGATTCTCTCTGGCAAAAACCATTGCTGAGATAGTCTGATTTTTTTTTTTTTTTTGCCCCCTTATAAGTTATTTGGTATTTTTACCTGCATGCTCAAAGACTTTATGTTAAGTTTGTTTTTATTAGAATATGTCTAATACCTTATGGTCAATTTTCCTAAGTACATGGTGAGCACTTTCTATATATGTAGGCTCAAGTCTTGCTTTAAGTTCTGGGAAATTTTAAAATTTTATTCCATTATAGCTTTTTACTCTGTTCCTTTGTTTTGTTTGTTTATTTGTCTTTGAGAACTCCTATTATACATATGGTGGATTTCCTTGCTTGTATTCTATACACATCATCCTCTCAAATTCTAATCATCTCTTTCTCCACTTATATTTGAATTTAAGACATTACCATTTGTCTTTAGTTGCATTTTTATTTCTCTTAATTTACTCTTTATTTCTGAAATTCATTTTATGTTTATTTATATTTCTTTCATTGGTCCTATTACCTTTCTTTTTGAATTTCTATTTTCCCCAATTAAATCAATTTGAGGTTTTCTATTTCTGAGTTATTTCATACTTCTTTTTTTTAGCTTGCCATTAAATATGAGATTACATGTTTTGTTTTGTGTGCATGTCTTTCTGTTTCACTTTCATTTTGAAGCTTCATCATCCTTTCCTTAAAATAACTTCATATGAAATTTAGCCAAGTCTTTTTCTGTTGCTAATTTTTAAGTGAAATGAGTCTTTCTTTACTTTTTAGTAAGTGGGGTAAGGACGACCACTCCCCCTTTTGTTACTTTTCCAAAGGGATAATAAATATAGCCTCTTGCTTTCTGAGATATGCCTTCTCTCTCAATGACCCCTTTAATTTCAATATTCCATTTATTTTGCCCCGGTTTTTTCTCCCTGGCTCAGTTTGGGGTAATTCCCAGAAGTTTCATTGTCTAGCTCTGCCTTAGAATTTCAAGAGTTCATAGGACCTAGACTTTTCCAGGTTGTTCAGATCTTGAAGTGAACCCAGTGATTTTACCCATAAATTGAGGTCTAAGAACATGGCGTGGTTTCAGCTTCTGTTCTTAGATTTACCTGAAGTAATACTATTATTTTGGGATGTTCCTGTTCTTGTGCCATCAGATACCACACTGCCTTTTTTCTGCTTTTCCCACACAAATGTTGATAGCACAAGGATCTGGAAGCTTTCATTGATTTATCCCCATCCACTTGTATTTTGGGGTTTGTGAAGGGTAACTGTCAGTTTTGGTATAGATGGTCATTTGTTTGTGAGTATTTTGGTTTTTCTACCTTATTTGACCTCTTTTTTTTGTTTTGTTTTCTCTTTACATATATTACTTATTTCCTTTAATATCCACATACCTCAAGAAGAATTTAAACTTTTAGTGTGTATTTTTGTCTTCTTCTAAAATTAACTGCTGAATGACCAGCACATATGAAAAGTCTTTCCATATCAGAAGTACGCTCTCTCTCTCTCTATTTTATTTTCACTTTATATATATATATAAAGTGAAAATAAAATAGTGACTAGCCTAGAATACCAGATACCACAGAAAAGTCTAGTACACTAGAGCTTAAGAAATAACTACTTGCTTTGGAAATAAGTAGCCCACTGAATACTTTTTTTTCTCTTGCAATATGAATGCAGTGAGGATTCAAAGCTGACTGCAGTGGTCTGTGTAGGTAGAATGTGTTGAAGAACATTATTAAGTTCATAAAACCATAGGAAAAACTGTAGCTTGTATTTTTAGTGCCAATTATATTCGATAAGTACCTATCTTAAAATTAAGTAATCAGAGAAATATGATGTAAATGTAATATATATTTTATTTTTTAAAATACTGTACAAAACTGCAAATTTGAAACAAAACTGAGCTGTGCATGGCAAAATCTGGATAAGACTTAAATCTATTTTCAATTCTTCTTTGAACAGGGTATTTCAATGAAAATATTTGAGAACCCAATACCTTAAAGTGTAATCTGTATGTATGTGGACAGATTTGACCCTTTGCTGACTGTACGGTTAATCTGAAAATGAACTGCTTGTTTTATGTGGACTCTATGTGCCTACTTATGTAGTAACTGTAATATTCTTTTGGTTATTATATGATTAGTTATGCAATGTAAAAATCTACATTTACTCTAGAGCCACTAATTTCCATATATGTTTAGATTCACCATATATCTTTGGTCAAATCTTCCAGTCACATACTTTTAACATACTTTTTAAAAAATATCAGAGCACATTTGAATGCTTGTGGGTATGCGTGCACAATGTCAAACTAGTAATGCTTATTGGCAACTTATTTTCTTAAAGGCATCAGCAAATAACCTGCTTAAATAAATCAATGTTCAACTCTCAACTAATCAGTTTGGCAGATGTGAAAATTTGCTTGTCACACACACATGGGACAATCCACAAATCCACAAGATCCTTTGTCTTAGGGTACTAACAGCATGTCTTCAAGATAACTAAGATTGAGAAATGATGACTTTTTATTTTTCTCTTGTGTTTTGAAGTTACTTTTTCTGAACTACAACTAGAATTCTGTTAAAATATTTGGACAAACAATAAAAATTGTAAGATTTTTATGTGCATATGGATCTGTCAAATAATGTCCTTAAACCAATGAGTTAGAAAATCCTAAAAAGTTAACCATAGTCACTAATAGTATAATTCCACTAAGTATGCATAATAGTCCCATATATTTTAGAAATTTTATATATTAACCAAACATAATTTTTGATAACACCTAATTGAATAATGTTAAAAATATAAAAATACATAACCAAATTTTAGTAACAGGTGCAATAAAATATTAGGGATAGTGATAATACTCATTTTCCAACATTAATATGATCAACTGGCATGCATTACTCGACATTTGGGGAAGAGGAGTTTTTTTGTTGTTATATTTTAACACGATGATGTATAGCACTGAAGAAAACCTTCAAATAACTTTTAAGATACACCCAATTTATCTAACATCCTCTATGAAACTGATTTACAAAATGTAGCAAATATTTTCTAATCAAATAAACTATGCTGTCATCTACTATAATGTCCCCCAATTTCATGAATAAGTAACATTATAAGGAAACATAACTAGATTTAGAAATTAACTTGTAACTCCATGCAATATGCCATAGAAGACAAACACTCCCCCGATTAACTATCTAAGTACATCTGTCCTCCATCACATAAAAGAGCTGAGTTGTTAATCTGCATCAGAACAACAAACACAGCACAAGGGAGAAAAAAATCAGAACTCTAAGCAGCAAAGATAAAACAGAAGTGAGTATGGCATATTAACAGACTTGTGCATTTTCATAATAAATCAATCTCCTGGGTTTTCCCTAGTAAAGCAATCATATGAGATATTAAACTAATAGATTACAATGACATAGATAAAATTCTATTAATATTATACATAGATTTTGCATTTTTATTTATTTCTAGGTGAATATGTATATGTAGATATAAAATACTTTAGTAAGAAAATTCTTTGAGTGAGAGAGAAACACAGATATTATCTTCTGGAATAAATCCTTCAATTTCCATTAGAGGAAAATACTCCTTGGAGTCACAAGAAAAAAATAAACATTGAACTTAAGGACTAGAGTTAATTTTACAGCAGAGGAGAAAAGGGAAGGCAGAATTTTTTCTGGAACAGCCACAAGAGATCCACTACTAACCTGTCAGCTGAGAAATGGGAAATCTGCTCTCACATCAGATGGGTGGGAGGAAAGAAGCCTTTCCATATCCCCACTCTGCTGCACCATCAATGAAACAGGGATCTTGCAGTATCTGTTCAAAGTCTGATGTAATCCTTTGGTGAGTATTCCCTTAGAACAATATAATTTTCTAAAGTATCAACCCTAGAGTGCAATTCTTCAGAGAAGGTTAAATTTTCTTCTGAGTTATCGAATTTTGAAAATGCCACTGCTAATTACATGGAAATATTAGACACTTCATGAATCAATTTGGTAGAACTATTTAAACTGATGCAGATGGCTTCATTTATCTAACAAATCTAATCTCTCTGGCTAGGGAATCAGAATCTCCAATTTGCTTCTGAAATTTGGTATCCTAACAGGGCATTGCTGGAAAAATATTCTCTCAAAACTTAATTTAGAAATGATTATTTCCAGAACAAAAAATGAATAATAAAAAAATTCTTTCATAGAAATAATTGTTGTTACTAATGGCATGTAAACCACACCAAAAAATCAAAGAGTAAATATACAACCAATATATTAGGAGTACTTCTAATTTTCTAAAAAATGTATAATCCTGTGAAAAATATACTGTACTACATTAATGAAAAAGATGATATTAGAGTCCTGTGCTTTAAGTTTTGATGAATAATTCCCAAATTTTCTACTGTGACATTATATATCCATGCAAAGACTTATATGGGAATCTTCATATCAGCCTTATTTATAATACCCCAAACTATGAACAATCTAAATTACCATCAAAAAAAGAATGGATAAACAAATTGGTGTAGCCACACAATGGAAAATTTTCAGTGATGTAAAAGAGCAAATTCTTGATACAGGCAACAACATGGATAATCCTCAAAAAGCATTATTTTCAGTGAAAGAATGCGGGAGCAAGTCTATATACTGTATAAATCAATTCATGAAATTCTAGGAAAAGGCAAGCTGATAGTAACAGAAAGCAGATCATTGGTGACCAGAGACCAGAGGTGCAGTGGGGCCCAAAGGAAATTTTTGGTGTGACAAAAATGTTCTTTATCTTGACTGTGATAATACAAGCGTGACTACATATACATTTGTATGCTTAAAAGTAGTAGATTTCCATGTACATAAGTTACATCTTCATAAAAGTAAGGCAGAAAAAGTATAATGATCTAGCCCTGGTGGTTTTAATAAAACCAATGGTTAAGGAAAATGTCTGAACTAAAATGACAGTTTTGGCTTATAATTTTAACAATAATTTATAGGAATGTGGAAGAAATTCTCCATTACATGGGCAGTAAAATACATTGTGATCAATTTCCTAACCTATAAAACTCTGTAAGAATGAAGAAATGAGAAACACTCTCTCCTCCTAAAAAGGAAGCTCTGGGCGCCAGATTCTGGAAGATTTCCCAGGGGAGCCCAGACTGCCCCTCATCCTCCCCTGAGGACGGGGCTAGAGCTTCCCAGTGGTGACCTCACTTTTTGCACGTGTTGTCACTAAATGCAGACGACCCACCAAACCCCAGGGTACAGGCTGCTGACTCGGCATCCCAAGCACAGCGTGTTCCTCTCTCCTTTGCACTGGAATGCACACAGGGAGTGATAAACAGGACAGAGGATGGATCGTGGCGTTTTCATAAATAAAGTATATCGAAACTACTCAATTTTATAGAGGCCAGATCCTGAGAAAGAACCATGTTCAAATCAATCACCTATATCCTACAGGTAATTTTATGTTATTTAAAGTAATTCGGATATATTTTCTACTTATTTATTTTGGATGTAATAGTTTAAGAAAACATAGTAAAGTCCATTTTTTCCAATGATATGGTTCCTTGATACTAACATGCTAGTTACAGCAAGATATATTAATGAAATTGGTCCTCACGTTTATGTTCTCTTTTTTACATCTAGTAATTAAATATTTCCTTGTAATTTTCCAGCAGTCTCAGGCAAATTACTGTCTCTTGGGCAATGATATATCTAGGCTATAAAAATGAGTGAGTTAAACTAGTATCTGTATCTTCACTGCCAACTTTAAGACTCAATGAGCTGATGTACCATGTGCATGTGCACCTACGACACGGAAGACCGGTTATACCTCCGACCTGCTGAATGGAACTAACACGGCCTCACAGTCATCATTACATTTTTAAGGGTTGATCAGGTTTAATTATTTTGTCCCAAATTATTATGTTAAAGCCATAGAATTACCAGCAAAACATCGTTTTGCCTTACTCATTTTATGAATCTTCCTTAAGATAAATGAAAATCATAGTAAAAGTTTCCACATACTTTCTTTTGGATTATTATTGCTATTATTATTATTAAATAAAGTGTGGATAAAAAGTTTTAATCTAAAACGTATAGAATCAGAATCTTGAAAATATTAACTCAGCACAATGAGTTAATCTATATCTGCTCAGTTGATGGCTACTATCTTATTCTTTCCCATTTGTACTCCTGGATTGTAGGGGTGACTACAAATTACACAGTTAATTTAAATAGTTTTATTTAAGTAAATGCTATAATGGTGGTGGTGCTGAGGAAGTAAACATCTCTCACACATTTTAGTAATATTCAAGAAAACAGAAATGAGAGTTGTTCAGGATTCAAATGCTGGAGAAATTATTCTGACTTTTCAATTATTTTGGCTTAAAAATGATTTTTAAAGGTAGTTAAATGAAAATAAGAAAATTAAGAAAGACTGGGGAAAACATTCAAAATGCTTTAGAAGTGCCAAATGATGGAAATAAAATATTTTTCAAAATATGCAAACATAAAAAAGGGAAGAGAAAAAGAGAAAACAATAAGCCTACTATTGAGAAAGAGGAAGCAGGAAATAGAGGGCATTATAAGCTTAGAAATGTAAATATTAAAGCTTTTGGAGACATTCCAAATTCTCTTAATCATGGGCCATGTTTTGTTTCCTTTTTTTTTTAACCCAGTAGCAATGCTAGAATTGTAGATGTAGATGTTAACAATTATATTCATATAGGTTAGGGGTGCCTCCTCTGGTGTAAACCACAGGGAAGAACACGGGCACACCAGTTTACAGTCTATCTCAAAACTCTGACCTCAAAAAGCAACAAAATTAAACATTAGTATTTTCAAAGCAAATGCTCCATTTGAACAAAAAATATACAAAGCAAAACATATCTTTGCAGATAACATTTAAAAAATAAATATATTTATAAGGAGCGTAGGTGATTTGTGATAATTAGATATTAAGAAAAATTACATGAAAGTGTTTCATTTATTGACATTAGGTATGCTTGCTCCTGAAACTAGCTTAAGTGCTGGTGACAGAGAATGTCTTGTGACTGCATCCCTGCAAGTGTACAAAACATTGTCTTGGCTGCAAAAAGTCCATGGTACAATTGATTATGTTCATAGCAAAATATTGTGAAATAAAATTCATATTTTATGGCAAGACAAGAAAAATTTAAACATAAAAAATGTTCTCTGCCCTTTGGTCTCCTCTCTCCCCTGTACTGTGCATTGTATATCTACATTAGGCATTGACCAGATCTCCCCCATCAGCAGAAATACCTGCTCAACCATAAAGAACAACATTTTCCCAGCACCAAAGAGACAACTGAAAATATAATATTCCTTCTTAGGTTTGTGGTGTGACCCACCACAATAATGCTTAGACCTGAATTGTGTGTACTCTGTCAATAATACGTCATTTAATGTACAGCCCTCTGTCTCAGAAACCTAATATAACTGTGTTTTGACCTCGAATGGGCGGAACAGTTCTTGGAGCTTTCTGAGGTGCTGTCCCTGGGTTATAATTCTCAATTTGGCACTAATAAAATTTTCCATTTCTTTCTTATATTGATTGATTAATTTTTCATCAACAATATATAATTTCTTTTGTATCCTTGGCATTTCATTTTCCTTAGTCCTTTTGACTTCCTTAGACTTTTTGAACCGATACACACAGGAGACAAAAGTGAGCTCAGAAATGTTGTTATTCGTTAGACTGAGGAGCTGTTGACTTCTTTGTCTTTCTGTGGGCTCTATCGCATCAGTAACTACAGCCAGAAAACAGAGCTCTCTACTATTTTATTGTTCAAACAAGTTTTCTGGTATTCATGACAATTCTACTCAGATAAGGAATACTCAGATATTTATGACTGATAAAATTACTGTTCAACTTTTGAATGACTTAGGAAGTTCAAAAACTAACAAGGAGAAAGAATACTAAGTCAAATAAACATCACAGCAACTAATGAAATTCAGAACCTGAATTAGTGCCAATAGTGCACTTAAGTGCAGCATGTCTCTCTAGCATGCCCACTCTGGGCCCATTATCCTCTCAACTCTATCTCCAGATTCCCCAAGCTGTGCTAGAACAAGTTGTCCAAGTTTCTCTTCAAAGAAAATGGCTTGTATTGGGGTCAAGTTTCAATAACTTAAAACAAACATTTAACAGCATCTTTCTAAAAACATGCAAATAACAACAACAACCTTTTCATCAAAGGCTTTTCTAAGAGGTTAAATACATAAAATTAAAAATGTGTTATGTCTTACAATGAGCAAAATAAAACTATTTAGGAAATTTTTCTTTCTTATATCCAGTTTTATTAAAGCAGTGATATATTCATCTGGGTCTACTACCTTGGTTACTAGGTATGTGGGCAAAGCAAAGATAGGGTCCAATGTGAAAAAGTAAAGTGAATATTGATATTTAAAATATATTTATACATATAACAAAAAACCCAGTTTACCCATTTCTCACCATACAGGGAGATAGATCACTAAATATATAATATATATATAGCACTAAATGATATAAAGTATACTAATAATATATAAATGTATACCAGTACACAGAATCACCCTAGGATTCTGCTGAGAAATTCTTATCTAATATAGGAAATTAGTAAAAAAGAAATAACATCAAAGGGTACAGATATTGCAGATAATCATAATGATGCATAATGATGCATCCATTTGCATAACTTGATCCCATGTCTAAATTCTACCATTTATAAAAAATATAGGAAATGAATGAGAAAGCAACAAACTCGGTTAAGGTTCTCAGCACAAAAAATGTCAATGGTCCCTTTCTTGGCTAAGACAAATCTTCAATGATTCAACTTGGTCAAAAAGAGGGACTAAGAAAGAAAACTGTCCCAATCTTGGTCTGGGGCAATACTTTCAGTAGGGTGCAATTTACTTCCCCTTCTGAGAACCATCTAGCATCACTGATAAAATGCCAGAGCACTTGCTTTGTCAGGTTGTAATAAAATTAAGAAGGCTTACAGAGAAATTAGAATTACCTACCCAATTAACTTTATCTGGTTTTATTAAACCAGATATTCAAAAGTGCAAAGGCCTTAAACCAGCTTTATGACTAGCCTAATACTTTTTAACTAGAACATTCTGTTTTTGTGTCTGGTCCCTCATAAAATGCCCCTACCAAGAAGAAATCACTAAATTGGCTTTCTTGGAAGCCTTTTCCTTTACTGGCAACTTTGAGATAAAACACTAATATGCTTGAACAAATTCAAAATAAATTGCAAGTAAAAGCAAACAGAACAAAGAAAAAGATAAAAAAAAAAACAAACAAACAGGCGAAAAACCAAACAAACAAACCCACACAAAAACTCAGAAATTATCAAAGTCTGTAATAATTGCCATGAGAGGACAGTAGAAACACAACAAGAGAACAAATCTAGTATTTGGAAAATGGCTAACAGAGTTGAAAATCATTTAATTTTATATATAAAGTAGTACGAATGTGTTGCAGTTATCTAGTGTTGCATAACTAACCATTCTATTTTTGTGCATGGATTCTGTGGATGAGGGATTTAGACAGAGCACAACGGGGATAACTTGTATCTGCTTCCAGATTCTGGGGCTGCAGACAGGAGGACTCGGGCCGCAGTGACCGCTGCCATCATCTGTTGGGCGCCTTATGTGCACCTCCAGGGCCTGGACCACGATGAGGCAAAGGCTGAGCTCCTCTGGGACTTCCCACTGGCACCTGCAAGGCAGACTCAGGATTGTCAGCATCCTCACCAGGCAGCTTAGAGCTCCAAGAGGGGGTGTTCTTGCAAATGAGGCGGGAGGAGCACTGAATCCCCTTCCGCTCAGAAATCCGGGTACAACCCCTCCTCTGTGGTTACAAGCAGGTCACTAAAACACCCAGACTCAAGGGGAAGCAAATTAGACCCTATGCATCTCTCTCTAAAAGCAGTGTCAAAGATTTTGCAGCCATCTTTAGAAGAGCCACAGAATGTGGAATTTTAAATATTCCCTTTCTATATGGAGTAAATCTCATTTGAATTTTGGTTGTAATATTTTGAGGTGGAGAGTACAGCTCAAGACAAAAAGATAGGCCTTCCTCAGTAGTAGAAAACATACATATCATTATAATTCTGGTTTATAAAATGTGAAATGTCTAGAAATTTCTCCATCTTCATACATTCTATTTTTAAATAGCTTAATACATTTTTAAAAATCCTGCAGCATGGTGTGAGAAATTTTGATTCTGTGATTCCCTCATTTCACTCCTCGTGGGAAGCAAGTGTTGTCCCAATAACAAGCGACAAGTGACAATGGAGGGAAAATGACTGCACTAGTAACATTAAAAATGTATAATCCTTGGTTTATGGCTGAGACATTAGGTCCTTGAAAGTTTTCAAATAGCAGGTCTTAACTACAAAAATTATAAAATAAATCTATAAATTGGTCTAGTTGTGAATAAAGTTAGCCTAGATGAAATTAACAATTCAAAATAATATATAACTTTGATTCACAGTACATAAAACATCACCACATCAGGCTCTGTCATTCCAGGGTGGACAAAGAATGTCACCTGCCATATCAGTAAACAAAGGATGTGCGGCCATCAAGCCATCAGCCACTGCAGCCGCTCCCGACTGTGCATCCTGATGGGACTCAGGATGGAAAAAACAGGATATTGGCCCTAGATAGTTAAGGTGCATATCAAAGGAATAATTTCATTGAGCCCAGACTCTTGTATCTTTCCATACATAGACGATTGATAAATTCATTAACTTGAGAGGTCTGGTTTTACTTTAGTTAACAGTAATCTTTTGATGTTCCAACTACCTGGTTTTTGTTGCAAAAACTCCCACATAGCCTGGCTCCTCCCTTACCTCTTCAGAATGGTCCCTCAGAGATGTCTGAAAGGCTGACTCTTGGGCTTAAGTCCTCAGTTTGTCCACTGAATAAAGCATAATTCTCAACTTTTAGGTTGTGCAATTTTTTTTTTCAGTCAATACCAGCTTATGAAGAATTGAACCTGGACAGATTTATGGCTTTGTTTTTCATTCCAAGGTCAAAGCACAGTACAGTGAATGACAGACTATTTATATATAAGAGAGTTGAAGATGTTAATATGAAAATATCATTTCTCACTAACATCATGATACAGTTCACTCTTCAACTCAAATCTAACTATTTTAATTGTTTGGTCACTTGGAATCCAAAATAGGTTGAAATAACCTTGTATTGGTTACCATTGAAACACAAGTTTCATTGCGTCCTCACAAAATAGGTATTTGTAATACAATGTTCCTTCTCACATATGCTACTGTTAAGGGGAGGCTTTTAGTCTGGTTCTCCAACTTCTCAGAATTCAGATCAGAGAAACAGAAGAATGCAGAGAATAAATACAAAATAAAATTGCACCTATCTATAACTTATGATACATTCCTTGTCCTTCACACACTCAAGTGATATTTAAGCAAAGTATGCATATTCCTCTATCTCTGTTCGGAAGCCAAGATGGGCTAGGCATTCTTTTCTGCAGGAAGGAGGCTGAGAAAGAAATGTTGTTGATTTACTGTGCAGTTTATTAGGGGCAGAGCTAAAATTAAAATCAGAGTGGGGGCAGAGCTAAAATTAAAGTCAGAGTGTCCAGACTCTTGATTTTGTGGGATTACAAACTGCTTTGTTGTTGGGGATATTACCAAGTTGAAAGAGGAGTTTACAGTCCCAGCCTGGCTGACAAGCAGTGAGCATGGTGTCACCCCTGTACTGTAGGATTTGAGGTTTGATGTGAGTCTCAGCCCAGAAGCCAAACAGGGGAAGGACACTGGGCCCGGGGTTTGCACCCACATTGCCCACCAGGCAAGCAGCACCACTTTGAAGGTTTTAGTTGATTTTATTGTTGATGAAAATCAATCTTGCCGTGAAATCCAAAAGGATTTACTAAAGTAGCCATCACCAAACACAGAAGATAGAGTATAAAATAGAAACTGCTCATGGTATTAGCACATCAAAGAGAGAAAGGTTTGCCTTCAGAATGATCACACATTTTCAAATAAAACTCTACCAAACAGCACTTCACTTTAAAAATATAATCACTTGCATGTTTTAAGACCACACCCCGTAATTTCAACAAAGCTTATTAATAAAAATGCCAAAATATCTTTCATTACAACAAAATTTATTGGCAACCTGGTCATTTGTGATTTCCACTTAAGGACACTGAATACCTATGCAAGAAATTTGCTTTCCTCCTGTTTCCTCACTTACCTGCATGTGTTCAGGCTTTGATTTTCCTTAACCTCTCCTAACCGTTTTTCCTGGCGATAACATGTTTGTTTCTCACTCTTTTCAAAGATAAGCGTTTAGAACCACTGCCTCCTCTGTTCTCCCTCAACAATCTCTGCCATCAGTATCACTAAAAATAGCAGCACTTTATCCAAAGCACCATGGTTCCCCTCAAGATTTCACAGAAGCAACTGCTGGTGAGGCTGGAAGCCGTGCGGTTACTGAGAACAGGCCATATGCTGCTTGGAGGACTCAGACTTCAAAGAAATTTCTGAACTGCCAGTTAATTTCCTGAAGTATTTTGAAATATTGCAAACACACTGTATATTTTTACTTTCTAGATTTCTCTGAGAATACCTTTTATCATCACAATTGAAAAGTTATCTTCTATTCAAGAATTCCTGGATTTTTTTTTTTTTTTTATAATGTGAGTTGACATATTCTGGGATCTGACCAGTATGGGAATGAAATATAAGGTAGGGTTTTGCTACTGGATATTACTGCATTTTGTTTTGTTTTGGTTTTTGTTTCCTTCCTCTGCTTATAGAGTTATTGGCTAGGTGTAACTAAACTAAAATGAGTGTTTCTCTGCCAGAGTCAAAAACAAAATAACACAAATAAAAACATTAAACTTGTTAGAATATTCTTACTACACTAGACCACAAGAACTGTTTTCCATATCATTCTTTCCACCTACTAATTCAAAGATTTATACTTTCTTAAGTTATTTTTTTTTTTAAGGAAGTGTTAGATCAGGATGTTTAATTTAATTAAAAGTTCTGTGAAGGCTTGAGTCATGTCTAATAATATCTTCTATGAAGCCTAATATTTCACCTGTAGTTGAGCGTGCAGCAGAGATGGAAGAAATATTCTTGCATAGTTATTTTGTCCTGACTTAGGTAACTATCCAAATATCTCCTTTTATCATAAAGAAAAGCTCAAGTTTAAGACATACATTGTGTAGCACCTTAACAGCATAACCAATACAGAAAAATGATCTGCATTATTTCCTAGAAAGTTGAGGCAAGCTAGTCACTGCAAACAAGGCTATTAAACAAACACATTTGTCTACAAAGGCAGGTGCCTGACGCTGGGCCTGAGGGGCAGGTTGTGGGCCCAGGCTTTGCTGGTGGGTGCAGAAGGGGCACCTAGTGATGCTTCAGGCATTTATTTATTTTTTCATTCAATAGAATGTGAAAAACAGACTTGCAGTTTTGTGTTGATCTCCTTAATGCCTGCTGATATAAACTTTAAATAAACACAACTAACCTTTGTAGGCTTGAGCTACCAAGTACCACTCAATTGAATATGTGCTGTTTTTCATTTCCTATTTCTATGAGATTTGCTTTTGAACAAACACAAGACAAAAAGAGAAGGTATCCTTAAATCTTGAGACTCCATGGCTCATAGCGTATTCACTGGGGCCCTAAAAGTCAGCAAAGGTATCTCTCTTATTCTTTCAATCTCTCTCTCTCTCTCTTTCTCTGTATATGTGTTTATATTGTACTTCATATATAGGTAAGTATATAAATGCCATACATGTAGGTAAATAATTAATACATATATATTTCATTCATATATATATACACACCTGTGTGTATAAATATACACATACATTTACATATTTGTACATGTGTGTTTGGACAACTATATTTCAATGCCTATTAGACATTCACATAGACATGTTGAGTGTGTAGTTGAACACATGAATCTAGAACCTGCGGGAGAGACTGGGAGCTGGATGTACACAGATTGAATGAGATCATGAAGGGAAGAAAGAAGTCTGAAGACCAAGTCCTGGGCTTGGAGGTCTGCAGGAAGAAGAGGATCCAGTCACAGGAACTGAGGAGGAGACAATGAAGAATGAATGAGAGTGGACCTGCACTGTTGGTGGGAATGTAAATTGGTGCAGCCACTATGGAAAACAGTATGGTGTTTCTTCAAAACATTAAAAATAGAACTATCATATGATGCAGGAATTCCACTCCTGGGTATTTTTCCAAAGAAAACAAAAACACTAATTCAAAAATATACATGCACCTTAATGTTCATAGCAGCATTATTGAGCAACAGCCAAGATATGGGAAGCAACCTAAGTGCTCATCAATAGATGAATAGATAAAGATGTGGTATATAGATATAGATATAGATATATAGTGTAATATTACTCAGCTATTAAAAAAATGAAATCTTGCCATTTGTAACAACATGGATGGACCTAGAGGGTATTATGCTAAGTAAAATAGAGATAGACAAATACCATATGATTTCACTTACATATGGAATCTAAAAATCAAAACAAATGAACAAACATAACAAACAGAAACAGAGTCATAGATACAGAGAACAAACAGGCAGATGCCAGAGAGCAGGGAGGGGAGAGTGGAGAGAAATAGGTGAGGGAGATAAAGAGGCACAAACTCCCAGTTATAAAATAAATGAGTCACAGGTATGAAATGTACAGTGTGGGGAATATAGTCAATAATTATGTCACATCTTTGTGTGGTGACAGATGGTAACTTATTGTTGTGATCATTTTGAAATATATAGAAATATGGAATTTCTATGTTGTGTCCCAGGAACTAACAGTGTTTCAGGTCAATTATACTTCAAAAACAAACAAAACAAACACCTAGAAAAATAGATCAGATTTGTGGTTACCAGAGGCACGGGGTTGGGGGAGGGAGAACTGTAGGAAGGTGGTCATAGGTACAGACTCCCAGTTGTAAGACAAATAAGTACTCAGGATGAAATGTTCAACATGATGACTGTAGCTAATAACACTGCTGTATGATACACAGGAATGCGAAGAGCATTAATCCTAAGAGTTCTCACCACAAGGAAAAAATAATTTTTCTTTATCTCCTTTTATATCTATGAGATGATGAATGCTCACTTAACTTATTGTGATCATTATTTCATGATGTATGTAAGTCAAATCATTATCCTGTACAACTTAAACTTATACAGTCTTGTATGTCAATTGTATCTCAATAAAACTGAAAGGGGAAAAAAAAAGGCAAGATTAGGAGACTTTAAAAAGAAGTGATACAATTAGCCAATAAATGCATGCAACAGTCAACGTTATTAATAAATTAAAATTTTAAATTTTAAAAAAGGATGGATGAGAGCAACTGATTGCAAATAACATTCTCAAATAATTTTTCTATGAAGGCCAGCAAAGAAATTGGGTGGTAACTAAATGGGAATAAGTATGGTTATAAACAAAAATATGGTTACAGTTGCCAGGATAGTTATAAAGACACAGATTCTCCTTCAGAGCCATCACACTTGCATTCTCTCTCATTCTGATTTTTCTTGGGTTGGTTCCTTCTCATAATCCAGTTCTCTACTTAATCATCATACCAAACCACTACTCCCATCATTAACCTATTTTCCCTTCCTCTGTTTTATTTTAATCCATAACAATTATCAACTCCTGAAAGTAGAAAATTTATTTATTCACTTATTTATTGTCTGTCTCTCCCACTGGAATGCAAACTCCAGGAGGAAATTTTTTTCTCACAATCATTACTGTGAACTAGAACTGCAGTGACACATAGTGTGATACATAATGTATTATTTGTAAATAATTACAAATATTTTTGTAATTAATGCAGGAATATATGCCTGTGTCACTCTATAAATACACACAGACACACATATACACTTCCACTGCAGAATCAGATGAGTTTTACTTATTTGCTAGAAATATAAAATCACATAAAATATTCCTTTCTGTTCAGGTCACGTGGCAGAGAAGCAAAATAGCAGCATAGCAATAAAAGTTTTACCTAGGATTTATTTTTATTTTAAGCAAGTGTTTACTAAGGTAAATTTTTTCACACCCGTGTCTGTGGTTTTATTTCAGCCATGTTGTCCTTAGCAGTTAAAGTCTTATCTACATTCTAAAAAGCATATTTTATAGTGGAATACATTATTTTTGATGTTGTTGCTATTAAATGTTTTCATTTTTTAAAGGAGCAATGAAAATACTCAAAGCAGAAACAAACACGATGGATCACCCAAAAAGTAATCAATATAGAAACAGGACTTTAATTAACGGGTAATATCAGTAAATTAAACCTAATGGAAACTTAATAGAACCAAATTTTTTTCTTGCTAGATTTTCAAATACTTATGCTGGTACCTAACATGCTCACAGGAAAAAAAGAATCCAATATCAACAGGAAAAAATGTCCAAATACATGGGAATGAAAAATATACACCTATTTGCTTTAAAAAAAAATATGGAGAGACTACACAGTGACTCTGGGTATGCAAAGCTGACTAGGATATTTCTCTGGCCCATGGAAGCTAACAGTTTAATGAGAGAAACAGCAAATTTCAGTAAAATATGTTTTATGTTTTATGGTTAAGTAAGCCTATCACAAGGGTTCAGAAGACCCTGCCTAATCTAAATCTTAAAGAATGTGTGAGAGAATAAAAGCATGAAAAATGAAGTTTCTGTTGTAAGTCTTTGAGATATCTGGAGAACATATAACAAAAAAAAAAAAAAATTAAAGCATATATGAAAGTACAGACATAGATATTTTTTGAATAAATCTCTATAAATAGTTATTTTAACACAGAATACTAACACAGAGAAAATTGCTATCACTTTAGAAAATGGGAAAATGATATAGTTCAGATGCAAAATAAATCACTTCAAATATCCAAGTTGATAATAATTTTTAGCTTATTTTTCTTTGGGGATTAGGTGAGTTGTTTAATATCACTGAAGCATTTCAAAAAATAAGTGAAATTCTCTTAGATTTTCAGATAAGTATTTGAAATTGCTTTAGGTAAGAGGATCTGAATGAAATAGAGTAGAGGGATAAAATGAGGGAATGATACAGTGGATGGGATCAGGCGATACAGCTGAAGAAAGAACAAGAATCCAGTCAAGGAATTAAGGAAAATGAGCACACACATATAGAAACATCCTACGGAGGACACAGAAAAAAATGAAAAGATTTGACAGCAACCTACACAGAGGACTGAAAAGAATAAAAATACAGAATTACATGTTTTGGGAGAAAAAGACCAGTAATTGATTTTTATGAAAATAGAGGAGACATCAGAAAGTGCAACAGAGTAGTCCCAAAGGGTAAAATTCATGGGAAATAATTGGAGGACAGCTCATATGTGCTTGTAAATGTGGCCCTCCTGTTACAGGTAACTCCCTGTGTGTGTTAAGTATCAAATTCAAAGTTCATACCTTTGCTTTATCTCTCATTGATCCTTTGCCCAGGATAGACATTTTAGCACCTGTTTCTTCCTGTAGCCTCTTCAAGGAGTTTCCTCTTGGTCCAAGCAATTTCCCCACAAAATTGAACTAGGAAACAAAATCAATAGAATGTCTGTTTTAAGTAGAGAAAAGTAATAATTTACACGAAGCATAACTGATGGGCTATGGGTTTTTCAGTCTTTACCATGGAGAAGAGAGTTATGGCATTCACATACCCAAACACACACACACACAGAGAAAACCATCTCAGACCTCTAAGATCAGATCCACTTTTAAAAAGACGTTTCTTGGGCTTCCCTGGTGGCGCAGTGGTTGAGAATCTGCCTGCCAATGCAGGGCACACGGGTTCGAGCCCTGGTCTGGGAAGATCCCACATGCCGCGGAGCAACTGGGCCCGTGAGCCACAACTACTGAGCCTGCGCGTCTGGAGCCTGTGCTCCCCAACAAGACAGGCCACGACAGTGAGAGGCCCGCACACCGCGATGAAGAGTGGCCCCCGCTCGCCACAACCAAAGAAAGCCCTCGCACAGAAACGAAGACCCAACACAGCCAAAAATAAATAAATAAATAAATTTAAAAAAAGACGTTTCTTTCCAAAGGAATGCCAAAGTCAGCAATATTTTGAACATATCATTTACTCATATAATCACATAGATAAATAAATTACTCAAGAATGAAATTAGGGAGAAGCACTAGGGTTTACAAAATTTTTAAAGGCTTTTTCTCTCCAATCAGATTACTGAAATAAAAAACAATTTTAACATGTCTATGCACATTCAAAATTGCAAAAGTTAATATTTTAAATTTTTTTAAAAGTAAAATTTAATTTTTATGTTTGATAAGTATTGTCTATGCCCATAACATTCCATTCCAAATTTCATGATGGGAAATAAAGAGATTCAACTGTTCTTCAATCTTACCTTCTCTATGTTAAAGAGTTGTTCTAAGCATCAGCAAATAAAAGATGTGAACACATACAGAAAAGTTTAAAATGCTAGATAGAGTATATATACAAAACTGTTTGCCTAAATGGAAAATTCTGGGGGTGGGGGAACGTATCTAATTTGTTTAATAATCCCAAAATATGGTTAAAAACAAGGGAACTAAAAACAATTATCAGAGTATGTTGCCAGCTACTAAAGGAACAGCACCACACCAAATGACTCAGGCAATCACTCACTCATTAATTTTAAAAATACAAAAGGCTTAAATTGCACTAAAAACTATGTTGGGCACATGAAACAGAGAAAAGTAAAATTAGGTAACTGTCTTCTAAATCAGAGTTATTCTATTTTTTAAGCCCGTGATCCCAGAGTAAGAAATAAACCACATTTAATGGTAAAAGATTAAATGCTTTTCCCCTAAATCCAGGATAAAGTCAAGATACCTGTTCTTACCACATCTATTCAGTGCTGTACTGGAGTGTGGATTGCCATATCTATAGGCAAGTAAGGTAAACAGAACAATATAAAGTTCAGAAAGACCATGCTTAGATGGTCAAACTGATTTTCAACAAAAGTGCCACATACATAATAAAAGGCCACATATGACAAACCCACACCTAATAACATCATATTTAAAGGTGAAAAGCTGAAATCATTCCCTCTAAGATCAGGATGCCCACTCTCACCACTTTTATTCAACCTAGTTTTGGAAGTCCCAGCCACAGCAACCAGAGAAGAAAAGGAAATAGAAAGAATCCAAATTGGAAAGGAAAAAGTAAAACTGTCACTGTTTCCAGATGACATGATACTATACATAGAAAATCCTAAAGATGCCACCAGAAAACTACTAGAGCTCAACAATGAATTCCATAAAGTTAAAGGGCAACAAAATTAATATACAGAAATCTTTGCATTTCTATGCACTAACAATGAAATATCAGAAAGAGAAATTAAGGGAACAATCCCATTTACCATTGCATTCTTCCTGGTTCAGTCTTGGGAGATTGTACACAACTCTGTGGTGGTTTAAGCCACTAAGTTTGTGGTAATTGTTACAGCAACAGTAGAAAACTAATATACTAAGGAAAGAAGAAACTGTCTAATGTAGAGCATAACAGCCTCTCCATAACAAGAATAGTGAAATTGCTTTGTACACCATAGCAAAAAAATAAATACAGATGGATTATAGACTTAGGCCTGAAAGGCAAATTTTAGAATTTCCTTATAAGAGACATTATAAGGAAATAATGTCTAAGAGTTCTAAAACAAGATGTAAATATATGCTAAGAGTAAAATAAAAGCTTGATTAAATTAAGAATATCTGTTCATTAAAATATACCATAAGAAAGGCAAAAAATATGTCACAAATTTGGAGACTATTTACATTATATGTTAACAATAAATCATTAGTTTACAATCCTAAGTATAAAACTGTAAGGAAAAGACAAACAAAAGATAATAGATATAATCATGAAGAAGGAAGAGAACGGCCAAAGAAAAAGTGTGAATATTCAACCTTATTAACAGTTAAACAAAAATCAAATTAAGACCACAGTGAAATCCCATTTTACACACACTATGGTGGTAGAAATAAGGAGTCAGAAACCAAACACTGACCAGAATGTGGAGCCACAGAGACACATATACACTGCTTGTAGGACTGTGAGTAAGTACAACCCTGCTGGCATCATCCTGTAAATCTGTAAATGCATTTAACCCATGCCTCAGCATACCCATTCCCAGGTATATTCTCTAGAGAAATCTTAGCATGTGTACAAGAATGTTCAAAGTCTCAAGGCTTGTAGGAACAAAAATAACTGGGGAAAAACATCAATTCAGTGGTGATGTGCCCTCACCTGGACACCACACCAACACGTGTCCACACCTCAGACACGTGCATAGGATTCCTTACGATGTGCTTCCTTTGGTGCTGGATTCTGCCAATGACAGAAGGTTGCATGAGATTTAGAAGGTGAACATGAACTGCAGTCCATTACTCCTGGCAAATCATGGCGGTCAGACATGGCTGCTTACTGACCTCCACATGAGTCCTACTCTGTTGATACGGCAGCCCCACAGACTGCTGCACAGGCCCAGTTCCAGGTCCTGGCAGGCGTGGGGCTCAGATCTTCACGTCCCCTGGTGGCAGCCTTCCTAATGTCCCTTCCCTCATCTTCCAAGAGTCATGTCAGTCCTGAATTACACATTATAACTATTATGTAGAGAGTGGATTCTATTTTCCCATCAGAACAATGACTGATACAAATGAATAAGTACATTGTCACATACCCATAGTGGAATATTTACAGCAGTGAACACAAATTACCCATAACTATATGAAATCTCATGAACAAATTCTAGAAATAAAACTTTGAGTGAAAAATTCAAGCTCTAGACATATGACACTGTTTTTATAAAACTCAACAAGCAAAGTTCAATAATATTTTAATTATGAATATATGCATGAGTTGTACATCCAATTTTTAAATAACAGGTGTAATAATAAACACAAACTTCAAGATCTTAGTAACTCTGGGAATGGATAGTAGGGAATGTGATCAAAGGGAAACAAACAGGTCGTGTCAAAGCAATAGGTAATATTTTAGACTGTAACTTAGAGGTTCATGAGTGTTCATTTTATTTTTTCACACTCTACTCGAAAATTATACATATACTTTGAATCCGTTGACTATTGTATAACTTTTAAATGAAATCAAATAGAGCAATCCAGTTGAGTAAAATTTGATCGAACTTCTAGTACTCTGTTACAGAACCTTCTTGTCCCTTTGCAGGTAGTAGCAAAACTTCAAATTCAAAAATACCAAAGCACTCAAAGTGATGTCTCCATTGGGATGCTTTTGACCTGAAAGGAAGAGGTAGCATTTCAGGCAGTCTTGGCTGAAGACAGGTTATTGACAAAATATATACATAGTCCCAACTCTCAGAAGTTTGTCCTCTGCATTGATTATTGTGACACATTTTTCAACATCTCTTTCAATACAGTAGCTTTATTTTTAACCAATGTCCAATTTGAAACCAAATTGTCCTGAAGCTGTAAGAGAGACATCCCCTTTAATTCTTTCACAAACTCTACTTTTTGGAATAGAACACAAACATCCAACAGAATGAATATGTTGTATAATCAGGGATTTAATTTCACAAACTAACAGAAAATATGTTTCTTGATTAACATTAATTATGTAACTGTTTAAAGCAATCAGTTCTTCTTTTAATGTGTTTTTATAATTTATAAATGTACAATCTACCATTTGCTTTTGGTAAAAAGTATTTTTTTTTTTTTAATCATAGTTGAAATTTCCTGAAGTGATTTCATCTCTTCCCTAATATCTGGGGTTTTTAGAGCCAACACTGGGGACTGGCTCAGAGGACTTTTTCTAATACACAACTATTATTTGGATAAGTAAAAATGCCCCAACATCAGTGAATATGTAGAGCACAATGCTTACGAGCGTGGTTCTGAAGCCCGATTTCGTGGGTTTGTAAATTCACTAGCTGTACCAATTTGGCTATATTGCTTACATTCCCCTAAGCTTCATTTTTCTTATCTGTAAATAGAGATAATAAAAATAATAATACATGCACAATAAGAGCTCGACAAATATAGGCTATTATTACATTATTATTGTTTCAGTAGATTGTAATTGTACCTGACACCTCTAGTGAAGTTTGACTTTGGTAATCCTTAATTCTTTTATTATTTTTATATTGTTAATATTTTATTTTTTGTATTTATTATGTATTATATTGTTTTAACTATTGATCTCTATTACTTGCTACAATCAATCTTTTTTGAAGGTTCACCATGTACCAAGCACACTCTGCTGAGTCCCCCACGTGGATGAGCTCATAGCGCATGCACGTGGGGTGGCAAGAAGGGGCTGCCTACACCACAACCAGGGCGCCTCCCTCCAAACTCCCACAAAGAACACTGCCAGCCCACATCTCTCCCTCTTCCTCGCTCAAGTGGACTTGTTTTCAGGAAAGACTGGACACCATTTCTGTTCGAGATTTTAACACATCAGAAGTAATCGTGAAGCTGATCACATATTTTTGAACTTGCGCTTAGGTTTTGGAAATTTATTTTTACATTAGTTCTGAAAATAGCCAGTAGAAGAGTTGTGTTCTGACAAGACATTGTCATTCCTCTGCTTTCAGTCTATGTGCAGTCCCCCTTCACACAAAGCCAAGTGACATAATCATGACAGGTGTATGGTCAGTTCGCTGACAACAGTTGGTCCTAACCTTTTTGTTAGAGCAAATCTCTTTTATACACAGAAAATAACTCAAGAACTACACAACAGTGCCTTCAATATTTAGCTGCAATTTGGTAACTTGGGAATCTCTAGAGTCTTAAGACTCAATAGAGTGAACACTCAATAGTGTTTTCAGTATGTAAAATATCTTCAAATGGGCTTCCCTGGTGGTGCAGTGGTTAGGAATCCACCTGCCAATGCAGGGGACACGGGTTCGTGCCCTGGTCCGGGAAGATCCCACATGCCGCGCAGAGGCTAGGCCCGTGAGCCACAACTACTGAGCCTGCGCGTCTGGAGCCTGTGCTCCGCAACAAGAGAGGCTGCGATAGTGAGTGGCCCGTGCACCGCAATGAAGAGTGACTCCCGCTTGCCACAACTGGAGAAAGCCCTCACACAGAAATGAAGACCCAACATAGCCAAAAATAAATAAATAAATAAATAAATTTATTAAAAAAAAAAATCTTCAAATAATTTCAAAGTATTTTATCCACATGTGTTTTAAGAAAATTAAATTTGTGTATGTAATATTCATTTATGATTAATGTTGAAGTCATTAAGCTGTTGTTTTGTAATAATTTTATATTCAAAAATTCTTTTGAGCATTTTAATCAGATTTTTATTTTTTTTTCCAAAAGCAAAAATTTAAACTGTGTCGAGTAAAATTAATAGAAAGAACATAATTTGGGGCAAAGCAAGTGTTTATCATAAAACTAGGGACACTTTAAGAAAAATATTTTAGGAACATTTTTAACAGAGTGAATCCAAGAACAGTTTTAAATCAGGTGAATATAAATTTAATAATATTGGGCATACATATTTCAAAATTTACTAATTCAACCAGGATACCCTAGAATGTCTTATCTATAGACTCCCATTTACTCTTTCCTTATTATTAATATGTTTCCTCATGATTAATAATATCTGACCAATACTTGGATGAAATAAACCTGTTCACAAGTGGCATTTTTCTAGTCACCTGTTTATAAACTAATTCCAGCAACTCTATTCCTTCTCAACTAGGAGAGGTGTTGCACCTCATCTAGTTTTCCCCTTTGTGGGCACCATGCCTACACCTGCTTTGTTACAAAGGGCAGTGCTGGCCATCTGGCCACTTGTGAAGAGTCTCCTGATGCCACCCCTGCTCCTTCTTCTTCTTTCATAGGACACAGCTGGACTCGAATGCCCTCACCTCCTGATCCTCAAATTCCTCTTGTCCTCATCTGTTCATACCTCAACACTATTTTTATCTCCATCCTAATCCTGATTTGGGGATGAATCCCCTTCTTAACTGATAAGACTTCACAGAGCTGCTGTTCTGCGCTTTGGGAACTCAGCATTAAATCAGTGTTTAGTAGTCCATCCTTGTGCTTGCTGCTGTTAAAAAAAAGTAAAGCAATTGGGGGCAGACTGCACAAAGAGAGATAAGAGTTGCAGATCAAAAAATAGCCTTCTTGTATAAATAGACAGGAAGAGACAACATTTCAGGTACTCACCACAGCAATCATCAAAGAACATTGGTAATCAAGGGAATAGAGATTTATTCAATCACAAAAATATCAAACTATGTCTGTAGAATTAAATAACACCATTTGGAATTTACAGAGGACTCTATCAAAGAAAACTACTTTCAATTTAACAAAATAGACAATGATGAGTATTCAAGAATATAGGGAAGAAAAATAAGAATGTTTTATAGAAGTGGTGAGAGTGGGCATCCTTGTCTTGTTCCAGATTTTAGCGGAAAGGCTTTCAACTTTTCACCATTGAGTATTATATTGGCAGTGGGTTTGTCATAAATAGCTTTTATTATTTTGAGATATGTTCCCTCTATCCCCACT
Organism: Balaenoptera ricei; assembly: GCF_028023285.1. Taxonomy (NCBI): domain Eukaryota; kingdom Metazoa; phylum Chordata; class Mammalia; order Artiodactyla; family Balaenopteridae; genus Balaenoptera; species Balaenoptera ricei. The sequence continues at coordinate 46,845,944 of NC_082649.1, read as the reverse complement.
TTGGTAAGAGTTTTTGTCATGAATGGATGTTGAATTCTGTCAAATGTTTTTCTGCATCTATTAAGATGATCATGTGGTTTTTGACTTTTCTTTTGTTAATGTGGTGTATCACATTGATTGATCTGCGTATGTTGAACTGTCCTTGTGAACTTGGGATGAATAACACGTGGTCATGGTGTATGACTTTTTTTTGTGTTGTTGGATTTGGTTTGCTAATATTTTGTTGAGAATTTTTCCATCTATAGTCATCAAAGATATTGGCCTGTAATTTTCTTTTTTGGTGGTGTCTTTGTCTGGTTTTGGTATCAGGGTGATGGTGGCTTCACAGAATGTCCTTGGGAGTGCTCCCTCCTATTCAACTTTCTGGAAGAGTTTGAGAAGGATCAGTATAAGTTCTTCTTTGTATGTTTGGTAGAATTCATCTGTGAAGCTGTCTGGTCTTGGACTTTTGTTTGTAGGGATTTTTAAAATTACAGATTCTATTTCAGTTCTAGTGACTGTTCTGTTCAAATTATCTATTTCTTCTTGATTCAATTTTGTTGGGCTGTATGTTTCTGGCAACTTGTCCATTTCTTCTAGGTTGTCAAATTTGTTGGCATATAATTGTTCATAGTATTCCCTTATTTTTTTGTAATTCTGTGTTATCAGTTGTTATGTCTCCTTTTTCGTTTCTTATTTTGTTTGTGTTCTCTCTCTTTTCTTCTTGGTGAGCCTGGCCAGAGGCTTGTCAATCATATTTATCAGACAAGAAGAACAAATAAAAGGTATCCAAATTGGAAGGGAAGAGGTAAAATTGTCATTATATGAAATGGTATGATACTATATATAGAAAACCCTAAAGACTCCACACAAAAACTACTAGAACTGATAAACGAATTCAGCAAGGTAGCAGGATACAAGGTTAACATACAGAAATCATTTGCGTTGATTTACACTAACAATGAAATATCAGAAAGGGAATGTAAAAAACAATACATTTTAAAATTGCAACACAAAAAATAAAATAGTCAGGAATAAACCTCCCCAAGGAAGTGAAAGACTTATACACTGAGAACTAAAAAACATTAATAAAGGAAACTGAAGATGATTCAAAGAAATGAAAATATATGACATGCTCTTGGATTAGAAGAATTAATATTGTTAAAATGGCCATACTACCCAAAGCTATCTACAGATTTAATATGAGCCCTATCAAATTATCCATGACCTTTTTCACAGAACTAGAACAAATAATACTAAAGTTCATATGGAACTATAAAAGACCCAGAATTGCTAAGGCAATCCTGTAGAAAAAGAACAAAGCAGGAGGCATAGCTATTACAGACTTCAGACAATACTACAAAGCTACAGTAATCAAAACGGTGTGGTATTGGCACAGAAACAGACATACAGATCAATGGAACAGAATAGAGAGCCCAGAAATAAACCCACACACCTACAGTCAATTAATATTTGACAAAGGAGGCAAGAATATACAATGGGAAAAAGTCTCTTCAGCAAGTGGTGTTGGGAAAGTTGGACAGCTGCATGTAAATCAATGAAGTTAGAACATGCCCTCTCACCATACACAAAAATAAACTCAAAATGGCTTAAAGATTTAAACATAAGACATGACACCATTAAACTCTTAGAAGAGAACATAGGCATAACATTCTCTGACATAAATAGTACAAATGGTTTCTTAGGTCAGTCTCCCAAGGCAATAGAAATAAAACCAAAAATAAACAAATGGCACCTAATCAACTTACAAGCTTCTGCACAGCAAAAGAAACCATAAACAAAGTGAAAAGACAACCTAAAGAATGGGAGAAAATATTTGCAAATGATGCAACTGACAAAGGCTTAATTTCCAAAATATACAAACAGCTCATACGAGTAGACAACAAAAAAACAAACAACCCAATAAAAAAATGGGCAGAAGACCTAAAGAGACATTTCTCCAAAGAAGAAATACAGACGTCCAATAGGCACACGAAAAGATGCTCAACATCATTAATTGTTAGAGAAATGCAAATGAAAACTACAATGAGGTACCACCTAACACCATTCAGAATGGCCATCATTAAAAAGTCTACAAACAGCAAATGCTGGAGAGGGTGTAGAGAAAAGGTGACCCTCCTACACTGTTGGTGGGAGTGTAAGTTGGTACAGCCACTGTGGAAAACAGTCTGGATGTTCCTCAGAAGACTAAAAATAGAATTACCATATGATCCAGCAATCCCACTCCTGTGCATATCCAGACAAAACTATAATTCAAAAAGATACATGCACCCCTATGTTCATAGCAGCACTATTCACAATAGCCAAGACATTTGGAAACAAACTAAATGTACATCAACAGATGAATGGATAAAGAAGATGGGGTACATATGTAAAATGGAATACTACTCAGCCATAAAAAAGAAGGAAATAATGCTATTTGCAGCAACATGGATGCAACTAGAGATTATCATACTAAGTGGAGTAAGTCAGAAAGAGAAAGATAAATACCATATGATATCACTTATATGTGGAATCTAAAATATGACACAAATGAACCTATTTATGAAACAGAAACAGAATCAGCGACAAAGAGAATAGACTGGTGGTTGCCAAGGGGGAGAGGGTGGGAGAGGTAGGAGTGGGAGTTTGGGATTAGCAAATGCAAACTGGTATTATAGAATGGATAAACAATAAGGTCCTACTGTATAGCACAGGGAACTATATTCAAAATCCTGTGATAAACCATAACGGAAAAGAATATGATAGAGAATATATACACGTATACATTCTTTTTCATATTCAATTACTCTTGCTTGTCATAAGATCAAACAATCCTATTTCAGAAGGAAGTACTTGAATTTGAAGGAAGCATACACAGCTGGAGAAAAGGAATCCATCTATATCAACTATAAACATGTGGGTCCTTTAATATGTGTTGGTGGGGTTTACCTTGTGCTTAATCAGTATTTGTCTCAAGTTTCAAAATAACATGATGTATGTTAAAGTCACACCATAGTTTACATAATGGTTTGGGTTTCATAGAAATGGCAAAAAAACTTGAGAACATGCTGATAAAAATTGAACATGAATTTTTAAAATGTAAACACATACAATTAATGTCCCATTAGTTCTGCTATAAATAATCCTTCAATATGTTTGAGCACTTGTATGTGCAAATCATAGTCTCCTTTCATAGACAACTAAAGTGCATTTGGTAATGTTTTAAATGTTTTTCATCCTGTGTGGAGTGTCTGGAAATGTCTCCTGAGCCCATCTTTCCCATATTTATACAACTCTAAGGGCACCTTCCCCAAGCTCAAGGTATTTTTATTTGAAAAGATTCATTTAAAACTCTTATTATTTAGTGAAAAGTATCAACATTAATAGCCCTAATCATAATCACTACTACGATTCAAACCCAAACCCTAATTTGTTCAGCGTGTACAACTGCCAATAAAAACTGTTTCTAGAGCATCACACAGATGAGACTGCCATAGAGTCATGATGACTAAATGTTTTCTCAGCACAGTGACACATAGGTACATAATTCTTCTCTCATCCAAATCTTTGCACATTTAATTACTTAACAGATACTTCTTTGGCCTTTTAAATAGTCACAGAAATAAAAGCTTAATACTTGCTATATTCTTATATTTCAGAATTTAAAAAATCTTTAAATAAACCACAGTGGCGCCATTGTATAGAATCCTGAAAGTGTCACATATGTCTCTTACAAACTGCATTTACATGTCCAAAGTAGTGATGTTTGTTCTTTACAAGTCTTCTTCTTCTCCACACAATGTCATGAAGTCAGTATATGAGCTTATGATTGATGAGGACATAATCATTCAAGAAGACTTTATTGAACATCTACTATGTGCCAGGCACGAGGAATGGAGAAGGGCATAAAACAAAGTTCCTTGACCCTATGAAGCCTACATTCCATTCTAATTATACATTTATTTTCAACTTAAATATAGTTAAATAGCCAACTGTTTTTCAGTTTCTGGGCTGGTATCTAGTTTTTTCAAGGTTTAGGCTGCCTAAAAATCACCTATTGTATTGCTTAGTATTTTACTGTATACAACATAATTCCAACCATCCTAAAAGGATATGCCTTAATTCCTAAGGTTAGATATTAATTCAGTAGTAGAGTGAAGAAAAATGTTAATTTTTTTTTCATTTACTCATTAAATACCATCACTTTGATCAACATTAGTTAAAGGATTGGGTGCTGTGAGCAGACTCCTCAGGGTGTACCCTCAAAGGAGTCCCCCTAAAACTGAGTTCCCTTACCGAGTTTGTGATTAATCTCCATCCAAAACTTTATTTCCTTGCTTGTCCCCTCTGACCTCAGTCCTGTGCTCAATGACCACTAATCATCCAGCATCAGGTGACTAAAATTGCTGTTGTATCATCACATTTCATCATTCATGTACAAACTCGGGTTGCTTCTCCAGGGCAAGATGAGCTCACAGACCCCCAGACCATGGACCACCTGGCCAGAGAATCATATATCAGAGATATCCTGACTCTTGAAACTGAGATTAAGTTATTAAGAAATGAAACAGATGGGACTTTGCTGGTGGCACAGTGGTTAAGAATCCGCCTGCCAACGCAGGGTACACCGGTTCAAGCCCTCGCCAGGAAGATCCCACCTGCCTCGGAGCAGCTAAGCCAGTGTGCCACAAGCCCTGAGCCTGCGCTCTAGAGCCTGTGAACCACAACTACTGGGCCCGAGTACCACAACTACTGAAGCCCACGCACCTAGAGCCCATGCTCCACAACAAAGAGAAGCTACCACAATGAGAAGCCTGCGCAACACAAAGAAGAGTATGCCCCACTCGCCACAACTAGAGAAAGCCCACACAGAGCAACAAAAACTCAACTCAGCCATAAATAAATAAATAAATAAATAAATAAATAAATAAATAAAATGAAACAGAAAGGTCACAAGATGATGAGTAATCCCAGCTTCTTTGTTCTTCCCCTTTAAACACCATACAGACATGATTGTTACCTTCAGTTTGACTCAGTTACCTTCAGAATTGTCCTAATTGACCAAATTGATGTCTGGCAGCTCAATACATAGTAGGTACTCTATTAAATAAATTGAAGGAAGAAATGAATTGTTGAGTGAATAAGTGATAATCTAGCAAGAGAAATAATACATCATAAAGCAATGTAAGATTGGGGCACAAATGGAATACATGAGGAAGGCACAATATCAATAGGTATAGTGCCTCCTCTGATTAAAAATAATAATAAAATGTTTGTTTCTCTAAGTATCAATACTTTTACAACATAAGGGATAAAGCATTTGACCATGCATACATAATTATGTCTAAAATAATTACAATGGCATTTTTTGTTGTTTTCAACAAAATTACTCAGTAAATGCTGGAAGAATATTTACATGATGCCTCCTTTGTAAAATTACCTAAAGTAGTCTACAGCAGTTTTGCAATTCACTCTGACCACATAATGCCTTGGCATATTTTATGAACATAAAGCAGCCTAAATGTGAATTCCAAGTGACTGAAGTTTAGAAATTGACCATGCTTTTGAATCCAATGACAACAATAAAATAATATACAAGTAATGAACAATGTTATAAAAAATGTTATTTTGAGGAGTATGTGTGTGGTTTCTTTTGTCAAGTTTCTTAACATATTTATCAGAGGTTCACAGGTTTATCAGAGATTTAGAGCTTATTTATATTATTAAACATGTAAAGTGGTTTTGATTACTTAAATTATCAAGTTTTAAAACCCACAAATATGATTTCATCCCTATGTAGGTGAAAATTTTTTAACAATTTTCTCCAAAACAAAGATTAAAACTGATGATTATTTGACTTTTAAAAGTAAAGTATCTTAATTTATAATTTACTCTTTATCAGAGGAAACAAAAAAAGGATCATTTCTTATGATTTAACATTTCTTAAAATGTTATAATTTATACCATAAGAGATTTAACATTTCTTAAAAAGTTATCATTTATACCATAGAAGTCATGACAGGAATTGAAAGGAAAGTTTACTAAATTCATGAAAGTGTGCATGAGATGTAATAATTATTCTATACCTAAGATCTAATATTTTGAAGAAAATTATACCACGGAAAATATATTTAATGTACTTTAGTTTCTACTTCCATGGTATTAAAAGGTTTTAAAGTGCTTTGATGCAAAATGGCAAATGACATACTTTAGAAGCAGTCAATATTTTTTGCATTTGCTACTAAAGGGGAACATTTTTGTATGTCATTGTTGAGAGACTAGCTCATGGAGAAAAAGCCAGCTATATTTTTTAACCAATTTCTTCTCAAAATCTTTATCATCACATCTTACTTCCCCATAGGCAAACTGCATTCTCAACTGACTTGCAAGAGGATGATAATCCATGTGGCAAAGTCTGTAGTAAAATTCTGCCCAGCACATCTGAACATAATTGCTTTAAATCATGAACTAATAAGCACAAGCAGTGATTCTCTACAATCCAGAACAGTCTGTCCACTGTGAAGAAAGTAGATCTTGGGTTTTCCTGTGTAAGGATATATGTTTCACTATACTTTTATTTAGTATGCTATGTTTTTTCTCTCTTGTTTTAAATAGAAGGTGGATATTTTAATACATTTGATATACTATTATTTACAGATTAACCCATTAACCATTCATGTAGAATATGACCATTAAAAAAGGATGGCTTTACTCTTCAATAAGTGGTGCTGGGAAAACTGGACAACTACATGTAAAAGAATGAACTTAGAACATTCTCTAACACCATATACAAAAATAAATTCAAAATGAGTTAAAGACCTAAGTATAAGACCAGAAACCGTAAAACTCCTAGAGGAAAGCATAGGCAGAACACTCTTTGACATAAATTGTAGCAATATGTTTTTGGATCCATCTCCTAAAGCAAATGAAATAAAAGCAAAAATAAACAAATGAGATCTCATTAAACTTAAAAGCTTTTGCACAGCAAAGGAAATGATAAGCAAAACGAAGAGACAACCTACTGAACGGGAGAAAATATTTGCAAATGATATGACCAATAAGGGGTTAAATATTCAGCATAGATAAACAGCTCATACAACTCAACATCAAAAAAACAAACAACCCAATTAAAAATGGACAGAAGAACTGAATAGATATTTTTCCAAAGAGGAAATGCCGATGGCCAACAGGCACATGAGAAGATGCTTAACATCACTAATCATCAGGGCAATGCAAATCAAAACTGCAATGAGATATCACCTCACATCTGTCAGAATGGCCATCATCTAAAAGAAGACAAATAACAAATGTTGGTGAAAATATGGAGAAAAGGGAACCCCTGTACACTGCTGGTGGGAATGTAAATGGTGCAGCCACTTCGGAAAACAGTATGGAGTTTTCTCAAAAACCTAAAAATAGAAGCACCGTATGACTCAGCAATTCCACTCCTTGGTATATATCAAAAAAAAAAAAAAAACTGAAACACTAATTTGAAAGGATACATGCACCCCAATGTTCATAGTAGGATAATTTACAACAGCCAAGATATGGAAGCAACCTAAGTGCCCATCAACAGATGAATGGATAAAGAAGATGTGCTATATATATATATATATATATATATATACAATGGAATACTACTCAGCCATAAAAAAGAATGACATTTTGCCACTTGCAGCAACATGGATGGACTTGGAGGGTGTTATGCTAAGTGAAGTAAGTCAGAGAAAGACAAATATTGTATGACTTGACTTATATGTGGAATCTAAAAAATACAACAAACTAGTGAATGTAACAAAAAAGAAGCAGACTCACAGATATAGAGAATGAACCAGTGGTTACCAGTGGGAGAGGGAAGGCAGGAGGGGAAATATAGGGGCAGGGGATTAAGAGGTGCAAACAACTATGTATAAAATAAGCTACAAGGATATATTGTACAACACAGGGAATACAGCCAATATTTTGTAACAACTATAAATGGAATATAACCTTTAAAAATTGTGCATCACTGTATTGTATACCTGTAACATAAAATATTGAACATCAATTATATTTCAATAAAAAAATGGAAAAAAATAAATAATATAAATAAATAAGGATAAAAATTCCTAAATTGATAAGACTAAAATGCATATAATTTTACATTTTTCCTTAATTACTTTGTGTGATTATATTTTCTTATATTGGTTTATTACTAGCTTGTAAAGGTTTCCCACTTGAATATGCAAATGTTAAAGTGCCAAAGTTGAATGCTGAATAGAAAAAAGGAACATGCAAAAAAGGATGGCTTTATTTAAATCAATAATCACCAGAATAAGAGTTAGAAATCTTGTAGGCATGCTAAATGCTTTATATTAATTATCTTATTTAATTTTTAGGCCAAAACTCTGAGGAAGTTTTATTTTACAGACAGTGCTGGCATGGAGTTGTTAAGTAATGAACCCAGGCTCTGGTGGAATAATATCAAAGAACATTTCAAGGACATTTATTCTATTGGCATGAGGGTTCAAGAAAATATGGTCTTTGTAATTATGGGCATTAATTTAGAGATAGCATATAGATTTTATAGATGTATAACTGAGCCAAAAGTCCTGTAATGTAGCATCCAAGATATTGTTTCTTTCAATCAAGTATGGAATAAATCTTAAGCAGTGACTTGATGGTTATACTTTGTTGCAATAACCTGTACTGAGATGCTGTCCATTACCTATTGTTCTGGATGTTCTGCACGTGTCCATTCAGATCCCCTGCCTCTCCTTTTCTATCCTGCGCTGTGCCCTCAAGATTCTCTGTGGAGCCAGGTGTCTCCATGCTCCTTCCCTTTGGCATCTGGTTAGATTTGCTCAATAAGATACAACTCAAGTAACTGCAGGGTAGGACAGAGAAATTGGAGGGCTTACTTTCCTGGTTTCCTCCTTGCTGCGCATTGGTTTGGCAGTGACTCTGTTCCTCTGTTATTGGACACAGCTCCTGTCTGGTGGCTCCTCTGTAGCTGAATGTCTCTTTCCTTAGCCCTTTAGTTTTGGGAGTAGCAAGGCTCCTCACTGTTACTATCCCTGGACATCTCACCATTCCTTGTTAGCTTCCCTTAACACGGACCACACTTTGTAAACATCCCCTTCAATAATCTCCTGTCAACCACCACCTTTAAGTGTGCACCTTTGAGTGTGCTTCTTTTGAGAATCTGACCAAATGTAAAGTTGATGTATTTTTCAAACCTATGCCTAAACAAGGCTTTCAGTTAATAGACGACTACGTCACATTTATCCAGAGATGTGCTAAGGAATAAAGCAAAATAATTGAAAAAGGAATGTAAAAATAGAGTTCCCTAGGGCAAAAGAAGAACTTAAATGAGATCATATCCAGTTGGAGAGGTTTGGAAAAGATTCTAGAAAAACGTAAGGCTTCATGCTTGAAGAGCAGGGAGGATTAAAATGTTTTCCTAATATTGTACAATGAGCAAAAATATTTTTCTTGTATATTGAAATTGTATCTAAACAGTAAATTTTAAAATTTTGAAAAACATAAGCTATCAAAGAGAGAAATTCGAGGGAACAAAAATTTACTGAAGCTTCTTAAATGGAACTATGTAAAACTAGAACTGAGTGAGAAAGAATGAAATTGGGAATGAAATTAGAGATCAAGGAAAGGAAAGACTTTACAAAATCAGCTAAATGTATTAAATGGTAAAGTGTTTCAACAAGTTATTCAAGCTGGAACATATTTTTATAGAAATATCATCATTACTAATAATGCAAGACCATACAATCAAAGTGTTCCTTTGTTTTTTTCATTTATCTCTTCTTATTTGTAGCTACTATCAGGATGTTTATTGCTAAGATTTTAGATGTTTATAAATTTTCATATACTTTTTAGGAGGAAATGAAGAAAAATAAATTTTAGATTATATATTTAAAGTTACTTATAATTTCTCCTTTTTTATGTAGAATCAGATATAAGTATCTAGTATAAGCAAAATGTCAAGAATAAATAGAAACTGCTATTGCCATTGTTGGAAATAAATAACTCAAGAAATTAAATTTCAATATTTCCATAAATCACAAACACCAGAGGGTGTTCATCTAATAATTTAGAATGAAATAAAATAGTTCTATGACCAATGTGAATTAATCATTTACCATTAAAACAGCTACTAAAGGAGGTGACTGAATCAAAGTCAGACTCATCCCTTAAGCGGAAGATAATGGAATTCCAGGACTGGAGCTGGATTGCTGCCTGTCAATCTGACTTCTTCTCTAAGAAAAGTTACTAAATAAACCATGAAAGATTGTTAAAATCAATCTTCAGGCAAAGAAAAGGGAAAAAATATCTCTAGTTTATTGAGGAAGTTAATATAATGTGTGTGTGTGTGTGTGTGTGTTAATAACCCAATTTACTGCATATAGAAGAAACACTGCTAGGGATATTTTGCATTTTTAATTATAAGAAGCGTGTCTGTCCTGGTCTGGGTTAGAAAAAAAAAAAAAGAAAGATAAAGGATAAACATTAACAATTTCTGGTGAATACACTTCTCCCTCTTTACTCTATGTCGGAAACTCCTTTGGGGGGACTATTTCATATTATGTCGTTACCACATCTACCTTTGCACATTTGAATTATACAGGGGTAAGCACTTGACCTAATCCATGCCAGTCATGGCTCTTTCTTGGGATTTTTTTTAGGCTGAAGTTGGGTAGGAGATCCTCTAGTGAGAGTTCTAAATATGAAACTCAGAGCTAAGAGTAGCCAAGGTAGAAGAACAGTGAACCCTCATGCTGCTTGAGTCCTGCCTACTAGGTGTTCCTGAGGCCCAGCTTGATCCTTCCATGTCCTAAAATTTGAATGTTCAATCTTCCCTCAAGTAGGCAAGACACCCTCAGAATCCTCCTATTAAATCTCCTTATGATGAAGCTAGTCCAAGTTGAATTTCTGTCACTTGAAATCAAAAGAAGCCAGAAAAAAATGTAGATTCCCAGTGGTAAACTATTTATTATACAGAGGCTTATATTTTATAGGCTTGAAATGGTCTGTCACCAAAGTGCTTCACACATTAGTTGTTTGCCAAATTTAACATTGCCCTATTGGAGACTATTAGGAAGATAAAAATGGATATCATCAAGAAAGATGTAGAAATAATAATGTAATCATGGACCAAATTCCATGCTAAATAGAACTCATTCTTATTTGTCATATGTTAGAGAAGGATATAAAGCAAATATTTTGCTATTCCTTTCTTGTACTTCCCCAGGTAGTACAGATTTCTGTGTGGCTATATGGTCCCATACGGTGCAAATCTAAAGAGACTGGACAATGGGAGCTGCAAAGGCTTCCTATCTACTTCTGGTATCTATTTAAATAATGCTTGGCTGAAAGAGTGGGGAGGATGATTTGTGAAAAAGAGGAGGAAAATGAAGCAGATGATTTGAGGTCTGCTCACCCTCATGGACTGGCTTTTAGCTTTTGAAGAACAAGAGACCACATACAAAAAACCGAGATTTTTGGAGAATCAACATTACCCAACGATGCTGGAGAGTTCTGGTGATAAAGCTCCACCAGATGTGGTGACAGACATTTTCCCACATCTGGATGGAATAAAGCAGAGCTCCATGATGGAGTCAGTAAAGAAAAAAGTCACGACACCTTGCCGCATGCACCCAGGAGAGAACCCTGTGGTGAGTAACATTTTCCCGGAGAAACAACAGAGAGACAGGAGAATTTTCAGATCTGAACTCAGAGCCCAATTCTGGAAATATGAAAGATGTTTATACGAGTGTCTCCAACACATGATTAAAATGGCAAGAAATAGAAGGGGTAGTATTCACTTAAAGGTTTCTCTGGAATCAACATAATTATTCTGGGCTAATTCATAATTATTCTGGGCTAATAACAAAGACTGAAAAAGTGCATGAAATTATTCATGTTGCATCATTAATGACAAATATGTTTTCTATAAATAGTATTAATGAAGTATTATGTGGATTTATCATGATTTCTCATATTTCTCAAAATATCCTTCAACTGAGAAAAGCACTCCTATTAAATGGCTCATTAAATTTATTTCATACATCACAGAAACATGATTTTTATGACAAATTAAACTACAACTATTTTCCCTTTTCATTCAAGAAAGATAACTGATTCAGTGAGTTCTGAATTCTTTTATCACGTGTAAAGTGATATAAAAATCACTACAGCAAAACATTTAAGTACATACACATGAAGCTCAAACAACTAACAATAAAATGGGGTCATAAAATGATCTGCATATTATGAAGTTTCTAGAAATTTAAAATTTAGGTATTACTCTATTCTTTAGGATTCTGAAGTACTCTCCAGTACCTAGCCATCCTGTATTAAAGACCTATTAGGTGTGATATAGTAAAAATATTATGGTGCTTAAGAAATAGTCATATTATTTATTTGAGACACAAAAGGTCATGAGGCTTGTTAGGGAAAACTGTGTTAGCCAGATATGATGAAGCTCTGAAATAAGGCAATGAAGAATGTGGATAGGAAAAAATGGCACACATTCAGTGGATGAACAAGAGAGAACATAAAAGGCACAAGAAAGAAGACTGAGGATCATCACAGTGCTGTGGGATAGGGGTAAAAGTGGAAGAGAAAGTGGTATCAAAGGGAATTGAAAAGGAATAGGAAGGAGGGGAAGAGTTATGCTACGTAAACAAAAAGAGTTTCAAAAAGGGGGAAAGTTAATGGAAATACATGCTACAGAAAATCCCAGTTCCTTTACATTTAATACACAATTAAAATTACTGAATCTATAGAAGTAAACAAACTTATGTTTACCAAAGGGGAAAGGAAGGATTGAAGGGGTAAATTAGGAGTATGGAATATGGGATTAACAAGCATAAAATAGATAAGCAACAAGGATTTACTGTATAGCACAGGGAAATATATTCAATATCTTGTAATAACCTATAATGGAAATAATCTGAAAAAATATATAAATATATATAACTGAATCATTTTGCTGTACACCTGAAACTAACAATACTGTAAATGAACTACACTTTGACTTTTTTTAAAAATAAAGGATTTAATATAATAAGTGAAGTAAAATCTCATATTAAACACAATCAAAGTGCTGTGAAGCCCACTGAACCTAGCTCTTAGGAAACTAAGGTAGATACTGAGGAATGTACTTTCAGTAGAATAATGAGAGGTAAAGGCCTTGAGTATGGCAATGAGTTGGATATAAATAGAAAATGAGGGGTAGAGTTAGAGTTAGGGTTACCCTAAGGCTGCATGGTCATGGAATGGTATTACATATTGAAAATGCATGCAAGGGGAACATTGAAAAGGAGGGTCGTGAAGGAAAAAAGAATATATTTTAATAAAGTTTGGGTCAGAAATAATGAAAAGAAATAAAATCTGATAGTGTCTATTTTCTTTGGGAATTAGTGAAAAATGTGATCCATTAATAGTTGAAAGGAGTGGTTACAGAGCTTTTGAAGACTCATGATGATTTAGAATTTGCTATGGATAATTTGAAAAGATGCTAAATGGAGATAAATAGAAGAATTATCAACACACATTAAAAACTCAACCCTTGATGTTTGAAAGAGTTTGGAAATTATGTCTCTAATGGTGTCTGTCAACCACATTTGCCAATTTTCAGTGATGCTTGATAGATATAGATATAAATATAGACAGATACATAGATAAAGAAGCATGAACATTAGCTTAAAATACAAATGGAACTTTGATAGGGATTGTTCAGAAAAAAAGGGCAAGAAACTAGAGAAACAACAGCACTACTGCATATTTCAAAGTGATGGATTAATCCCAGGATTCTGACTACATAGAAAGGGAGTTTGAGAAATAAAAAATAGAAAGGAGTGGAGAGACTTGAAGATTTGATCTAGCTGAAGAAAATATTTAATGAAGTGAAACAACGGGAGATGTAAAGTTATAGAGAATGTGTAGGAGAAAATTGAGAAATTTGGGTTTTAGATATAAGAGATAAAGCAGAGAATTTTGAGGAGGTGGAGGCAGTGGTGGTGGCCTAGTGTTGAAATCTCCTTTGATGCTCTGCTAAATACACACTGGACAACTAGATGCAAATCTTAAAACACTAGGAAACACTCACAGCAAAACTAGGTAACATAAATTCTCCAAGAACCACAGCACATAAATGTCTGTGACCTGTCTGGGGTCAGCATCTGTTCAGGATGAGGAAGAGAGGAGCAACCCTGAAAACAGGAGAACCCCCAAATAGTCAAATGGTCAAAATACAGGTGGAAAACATGGCAGGCCAATTTGAGATCGAGTCAAAAATGAGCTTTTCCCAGTCCAATAGCAGGTGGGTATAGGGCATCCACTGTAAGTTCTGAGGAGTATTTGTAGCCCCTATAACCTCTCAAAATTGACCAGTCAGGGATTCCTTTCAGGAGAGAGTATCACACTGAGGAAAAATTACCAAGAATGGAATCAGCATTAGAACAGAAAAGTGACAGTACAAACCAAAAAAGAAAAGTTAAAAGATAGAGAAGGAATGAAAGCTAGGAAATCACAAAAGCAATATATCATATTGTTTTACTGGGTAAAAAAAAACAGAATAGGGACTGTGAATTTAGAAAACATGCATGAACCATGTCTCTCTCTAAAAGATGAGAAAAATATGAATTCACATGTAAATGAGCAACAGAAAAGGACCAGAGTCAAATCTCATGCAGTTATTATGACTCAAAAAGAGAATACAGATCCATATAAGGTTCCTACAAATGATAAAAGCATGCCAAAAACATATGGCCACAAAACATATCAAAATTGTATTCTACTATTTCAAATAACCTAAAAGACCTTAATAAAATCATATTAGAGTTGACAATAAATCAGAATTAGAAAAATTCAAAAATAAGAAAAGAATAAAGAATTAGAAATAAAAGAGAAAAATTTTATATTTGTACTAATCTTGAAAGAACAAAAAGATGAATTAACACAATAGATAATGCCTTAAGAAAAATAAAAGGTAAAGATGAAACACTTAAAATAGATCACAAAGAATTGAAAAATGAGATAAAATAAAACAACAGAAAGTGGTAAATATTGAAGATACATAAAGATTCAAATGGAATGATAAGGTTCCTTGAAGAACAAAACCAAAACAATAGAATGGAGTAAATATTAAAAATTGTAATTCTAGAAAATTTTTCTAAGATAAAAGCAAGTAAAGCTACTACATATTAGAAGTGCATGCCATGTACCTGAGAATATCAACCCAAAACAATCAATATTAAAATGTCTTAATAAAATTACAGAACTTTAAAAAAAGTCCTTTGGCCATCCAGTCAAGAGCAATGTATAAGGGAAGGACAATGAGATTATCATGAGGCTTTTCAACAGCAACACTTTATACCAGAAGACAATATAGTAACATATTTAATATACTTAAAAAAATGAGCCAAGGATTTAATATCTAGCAAAATTTTCAAGCATAAAGGCCATTATCACAGGTTATCAAAATGTAAGAACTTAACATGTAAGCACTTCCTGAAAAACCCATGGCGAAGTAATTTTGGATAACCAAAATGAAGAATGAGTCATTGATAAGAATTGGTAGTGAGTATTAAATAGATAGTTACATGTAGAACTTGGTTCTCCACAAGAGTTAAGAGAGCAGAAAGTAAACTGTGTAATGGCTATATCCTCTGACGATGTAGGTATAGTACAACTATTTCAAAATATGTTGGGATCAGGAAAGAGCATATGATTTCTTTTTATTTATTTGTTACTATTTGCAATAATCAAACTGGCAGGTAGTATTAGAATTGTTATCCTAAGACTATTGGATATGTCATTTGGGATAAAGCAAGTAAGTCCGTCTGGGGATGTATTAGTCTTGCACTGCTACATAACAAACTACCACAGAAGTATAGAGGCTTAAAACAAAGCCTCTATTATCTCAGTTTCTGTGGACAGAAGTCCAGGCATGACAACTGGATCCTCTGTTTAGTGGCTCATAAGACTACAATTATTTGGCCACAGCTGGGCTCTAATCTTGAAGGCTTGACTAGGGAAGGAGCCTCTTACACAGTCCCGTGGTCAGCAGCAGCAGTCAATTCTTTGCAGCTATAAAACTGGTAAGTTTTTTTTTTTTTGCTGTCAGCCAGAAGGCACCCTCTGCTTCTAGAGGACACCTCAGTTCCTAGAAACCACCCAGTGTTCCCTGCCTCCTGGCTTCCTCATCATGGTCACTTATTTAATCAAGCCTGTAAGAGAGTCTCTAAAGCAAGCCTGCTAAGAAGACTGCATCTTACGTTACAAGACGCAATCGCAGAAGTGAAGCCCCACCACCTTTGCTGTTTATATTGATTACAAACAAGTCTCACAGTCAAGGCAAAGAGGATGCACAGCAGAAGGCAGGGTCACTGGGGGTCATGTTAAAATCTGTCCACCATACGGGATGCTCCTGAAGAATCAAGCTTTGTGTGTGGATATTATCTTGATGTAACATAGAAGTTAAGCAAAGATCCCACAGTCCTGGCTTGAGTTGAGGGTATCAGTGGAAACTCATGAGATGTTCACACTAGGTAGTCTGTGCTCTGTCCAGTGTTCAGTGTTTGTCTATTAAAAAGTCCCAGAAATGATAACCAACATATGGGTATCCCCGGCACCAAGAATGTTGTGTTGTACACCATCTTCCACTAAAATAAATCAGAGCTTATTGGACAAATAGCATGTTTTGGGGTGGAAAATCAACAAGATGGGTAGAGAACACTGTAATTCTTGTAATAGTAGATAATGGGGAAGTTAACAACAGCTACTAAGGTGATGTCCAAAGAACTCAGAAAGCAACTTATAAACCAAACAAAACTCTCCCTGGCCTAAAATGGAATAATCTGAGCTTCAGTGGGGTGAAAACTGTAATGTATTGAAACCCTTCAAGTATATTTTAATCCAAGAGTCCATAAAGATATTTTAAAATAAATGAATTTGCCGACTTTGACAAATGATAGGGAATCAATTCCTTATCTTGAAAACTGTTATAAAAATGAAAGAATGAAGCACTTATTCTGTAAAATTGTGGATAAGTAGAATCATTTATTTATAATATAATTCCAGTTAATAATAAAAAGCATTGATAGATTTAACAAATTACCTATTTGCATTCCCCAGTGAATTAATAGATTCAGGCATTGGGTACCAACAACTGCTGACATCACAAAAACAAGGAGCCATACCACCACACTGCACAGCAGGTACTGACCTGCCGAAGGGCTTACACCTGAGTCTGGTAAAATTCCTACATCTAACCATCAATGAGCAAAAGTAAGGAAGTCAGAGGAATGTGTAGACTGTACCAGAAGCATGTAAGCAACAAAACTCAGCTGTGAGAAACTGCAGATGAAATAGTCCTCCTCAACAATTAAATTATAAGAAAAAGACAGGGAGAAAACCTTGCCCATTAATTTGAGTAATAAAACTATAAAGAATTACAAGAAAGTAATAAGTATAAAATAAAGAAAAATTACTACAAAATTCAGAATAGTGGTTAATTTGGTGGAAGGTAGGCGATTTTGATTGGAATGTGATACGTGAACAGATTCTAGCAAAATTCTATTTCTCAAGCTGAGTGGTAAGTACAAGGTTTCAGTAACAATAATTCACAGAGCAATATATTTGTTTTGTGTAGTTTTCCGTGTCTACATTTTATTTAACTCTTTACAGTGATTATGTTTGTGAATGTGTATATATGAGTTCAATAAAAAAGATGGGGAGCAGTTACAGGTTTAGCCATGAGTTCTGGGGTAGAATAAACAGGAGTGATCAAGGAACCTGGCAGCCTCCTGTTGGCTGAAGTGCCATGTGGATGGAAACGGCTCCCAGAATAGTGGAAGCCTGTGGTGGCCAGGACAGAACTCCTCTAGGGGGAAACATGGGAGACGTCTGGTGTTAGGAGGTGATGGTATAAGAGGTGAAGAAGTGACAGTCAATCAAAGACAACAACAAAAACAACAGCAAAACAAGAACAACCAGAAAATCCTTTTTTGAATACTTTGAGATTTGAGCGGATATCAAGAGGAACTATTTAAAGAAATATCTCCTTAACTGTACTCAAGAAATTAATCCTTGAAAAAGTTAGAGATTTAAAATTTTTTTTAAATGAAGTATAGTTGATTTACAATGTTGTATTAGTTTCTGGGGTACAGAAAAGTGATTCAATTATATACATATATACATGTTCTTTTTCATAATCCCTTCCATCATGGCCCACTACAGGATATTGGATATAGTTCCCTGTGCTATACAGTAAGACCTTGTTGTTTATCTACTTTTCTACTTTACTTTTTTATTTTATATTGGCTTATAGTTGATTTACAATGTTGTGTTAGTTGCAGGTGTACAGCAAAGTGATTCAGTTATATGTATACATATATCCATTCTTTTTCAGATTCTTTTCCCATATAGGCATTACAGAATATTGAGTATAGTTCCCTGTGCTATACAGTAGCTCCTTGTCAATTATCTATTTTATATATAGTAGTGTGTATATGTTAATTCCAAACTTCTAATTTATCCCTCCCCTCCCATGTTTCCCCTTTGGTAACCATAAGTTTCTTTTTGAAGTCTATGAGACTGTTTCTGTTTTGTAAATAACTTAATTTGTATCATTTTTTTAGATTCCACATATAAGTGATATTATATAATATTTGTCTTTCTCTGACTTACTTCACTTAGTATGTTAATCTCTAGATGCATCCATCTTGCTGCAAATGGCATTATTTCATTCTTTTTATGGCTGAATAATATTCCATTGTATAAATATACCACATCTTTATCCATTCATCTGTCAATGGACACTTAGGTTGCTTCCATGTCTTGGCTATTGTGAATAGTGCTGCAATGAACATTGGGGTGCATGTAAATTTTCACATTATGGTTTTCTCCAGGTATATGTCCAGGAGTGGGATTGCAGGATCATATGGTAGCTCTATATTTAGTTTTTTAAGGAACCTCCATACTTTTCTCCATAGTGTTTGTATCAATTTACATTCCCACTAACAGTGTAGGAGGGTTCTGAGAAGGTTAGGATTGTTAATGAGATCATATACTTCTCATAGTTGCTAATTCTAAGGCCTCAAGTGTGGTTGGTTCTAAAGATAGTTATTGTTCATTTATCTCAAGAAAGCAAAAGAAGTTTACAATCATTATCAACTAATAGATATTAGTCAACAACTCTGTGCTTGGCAGTGTGAGCGCATTACATTGGCAGATAATTCGATGGCAAAGCACACCTCCTTTTGGTGCATAAATTGTATAATGAGCAAGACTGTGTCTGCGAGTGAACCCCATGGATGCAGGAAAGCTACTGCTCAACATTTACTGAGTGCCAGTCCGGCCCTGCGTGATGCTCCAAAGAGACCTGAATATGTTTTTGTGCCAGAGAGAAGAGAGGCACCAGTTTTATTAACCAAGAGTCTGATTTGAAAAGAAATAGAAGTTACTAAAATAGAATGCACATTACAAATGTTAGCCTGCATTTAAATGGACATTTTCTCCAAGGAACTCAAAGTTCTAGGTTACTGACTTCAATTTTATTTCAAACTCACATAAATGAAGGGGAAAACATCAGGTACATGATTTTAGCAAGTGTCACAAAGAATGCTGACCAATGAGCACTTTAAGTATCACTCAGTAGGGTTAGAATGGCAGGTTCTCCTATGAGAAATAAAGTTACCACAGGCATAATATCATTCCCATAACCTACAGGTGACACAGTAATTGGGGATGGCAGACATGTCACTTCCTTCACTGCAACCCAGCTGCTGCACTGCCGGGGGAAAGTAGCTGCAGAAACATGTGGGTACCTGTTTGGGTGCGTGGAGAGCCCAGCACCATCTAAAAGGACAGGCACGACCTTAGCCCTGATCTCATTGACCAGTGCAGTTAAGTTTACTATTGGGGTGGGGACCTTATAAGTGTGTTTGTAAAACCTTGGAGCTAGAATTGAACTCAGCGGTCACTGAGTTCATACACATAGATGCTAATCATGTAATTGTATCATAACACTCTACACTTTTTAGTTAGGTTGTATAACACACATAAAGAATTATAATTTTTCTAATAATTTTAGCATGAAACATCAATAATTATTTAATCACCTTGCTGCTACTCAAAAGAGAAATAAAAGTAATAGAATTCGAAAGTGTAATTCCCTCGGCATTTAATAGAAAGTTATCAAATTAATTTACTTAGATAAGTCACTCATTCCATGGTAATAGAAGTTATTGACATTTTTCATTTTCTTTCCAGCATACTATGTCTTTCTAAAATTACTTAATAGCCCATATGATTGCAATTCATGGTTGCAAGTCAGCTGTCAGAATTACCAATTAATAATTGATACTAATTTTTCATCAGAAAAAGTACCAAGATTTACACATCATCTCAGAGTACAGAGGTGAAAATTACACATGCTGGAGCCAGATGACTTGGGTCCAATTCTAACTCTGCTTCTTTAGTCCTTGAACAAATCACTTATGCCCCCAACACACACACACACACACACACACACACAGCCATTTCTTCACCCAGAACTCAAGGTTAATAATAACACTGTGGTTTGTTATGAGGATTAGATGTAAAAAATTAAGAACAGTGCTTTCCAATGCACACTGCATATTAATTATAATTGTTATCTAGGTTCTGGATTAATGAAATCTCAGTAAATCAAGAAGCCCCTAGGTATGTGCAGGGGAAAGTTGTGTAGAGAGCCCACTGCAAAGACAGCATTAAATTACCCTCCTTGATGGCAAGGCCTGTGGTTGCTGCCCTCAGGTCACGTCCAATCACACATTCCTAAAGTCTTGCTTCCTGTGTTCTCTGGGGATTTTTGCTTTTCATTTGTTTGTTTTCTTTTTTGCGGGGCCCACTCTGATTCCAACAGTCCTGTACTGCTCCCAGGACCTGAGGCTGCCTTGTTCATTCCCCACAGGTCAGACTCAGTGGATTTGGGGTTTGGCCCTTGACACCTCACTGCATAACTCACCCAAATGGCATTTGTAACCACAAAAAGGGCTGTAGAATCATATTCTTGAGAATGATTTGATGAACACAACCTGGAAATAGATAATAACTTAAAGGAAATTAAACATCTCCGAATAGGTGATCAGCTTCCAGTGTTTTATTTCATCTCACTGACATTGGAAAGTATGGTCATGACTGAGTCAAAATGTTACACAAAGCAACTTCACTAGATACTAAAGTTTCCTATAAAGTTGGTATGGTAAGAACTAATGTATGTTATTTATTTTGTTTTATTTCCCCTCTGGCTTCTGCCCATGGGAAAAACAGATAGTTCATGCTAATCAAAAATGCTTACCTGACAGGGGGTATAGAGGAATTATCTGTACTTTCTGTTCAGTTTTACTGTGAACCTAAAATTGTTCTAAAACATAAGGTTTATTAATTTAAAAAATTATCTACCTGATTCAAGGGAACATAATATTACATTGCAATTCTGCCTCTCTTATTATGTGTTTTCCTAAAACCTTCTTTCTCTGGAATAGATATGAATTTATAAATGACCTTTATCTTAATCACTCTTCTCTGACTGTAATTTATAGACAAAAGTGAAAAATGCATTGGAAGGGCAAGACAATCATTTAATTTCCATTGCAGAAAAAGAAATTCTACTTTTAGGACCAATTAGCAGTTAATATGTAAGACATATGAATGCTGGATAAGGATAAAATGAAGAATGCCCCCTTTCCTCCCTCTAGTTTTCATTCAGGTATTAGTTTAGATAAAACCACTTGGGACCATCAGGCAGGTTAATTTTGAAAGGATTGATGGCACCATTTGGAGAGTCGGAGTTTCTACATGAATGGATAAGCTTCAGGAAATTCTCTATAAACACCATTCCTCCCATCTAAGCTTTCAATAACCATTAAATATCAATAAGTTTGAGGTTTTACTATCTGACAGAACCCTGGAATTCAAGTAGTCTAGGTTGCTAAGGGCAGATCCACATTTTTTAAAGCTGAGAATAAACTGATATTCTCTTATTTAAAGACAGAAAAATGAATACGTTGATAAGGACCCAAGTCTGAAGAGATGACCAGCTAACTTCTATATGGAAGTTGATGGAGAAAGAAAGTAAATACTACATTTCAATACCACAACTGACACTCTGAAATTCTAGGCCATAGAGTCCTGGTTTTCTCCAAGGTACCCCAGCCATCACCATGGATGATGAGGAGAAATAAATGGAAAAATTATGTTTACATGACTCTTTCTGCCAGGAGAGAATTGGGCCAATTATACAATTTTCTCTTAAGGTCCCTACTAAATTTCTGTCAACAAAACAACAAAGATATAATAGGAATACAAGAAAATGAATATGTATCTGGTATCTACAGTGTATGTAGTGTATGTGGGTATTGGGTGTGGTAGGGGGAGAAAGGGTACCTGTTCAAATCATCAGAAACAGAGTCCAGTCATTAAAGTTCAAATTCAAAAGAAGATAAGCTAAACACTTCTGCTTTGCCCATCTGAAAATTATAATTTCATCTGCACTACTCCTCCTTCCTCCACACCAAAACAAAACAAAACTCTTCATACAGATCATGACACTAAAGAGAATTATTATTTAAGATTCTAGAAAAAACAAAGGTTTATACTAAGTTTCCACATAGGCAAATATTAATTATTGCTTCAATACCTTTTAAAAGCCTAGGAAAAGTTAGTGAATATCACAAACAAGTGTATACTTTTCCTAAAAGACTCCTCCTCAGGGTCATCATGTGTATTATACCATCAATAACAGAACAGACATGCTCAATGCTTGCCTGTTCCTCACATAAGATATTATCTCAAAAGTCCAGATTTACAAAACATTGAAAGAAGTTTACACTCATAAAATGGAATATGAATTAATACAATAAGCTCAGAATTTGTAGGAAGAGCAGTTTAGAGAATTTTCATATTTACAACAGAATAAACCATTAGTCTGGACATTCTTTCATTCTATTGAGTGAAAACACTCAATAACAGGTCATTTTGTCTATGTCAATGATTTTAAATTACCATCTATGTGCTGATGACCACAAACTTACATTTTCAGTAGAATCTTCTATTCTGAACTCCAGGTATGAATTTCCCTTTGCCAATGGCCATCTCCAACTTTCATTTTCAAGAGTCTAAATTCAGCATATCTAAACCAGAACTCATAAGCAGCTGAAAATGCTTCTTTTCCAATAATCTATAATGCAGTAAAATGTCTTACAACCCACATACCATGTAGTTGTGAAGGTCCAAACCTACAAATCCTTCCTGAAATATCTATTTTGCAGCAATATTCAATCCTGCTGATTTTTTCTCATATACGTCTAAGCCCCTTTCACTTTTATCCATCTCCACCATCACCGCCCTAACCCAAGAACCACCATCTCTTCCTGGCACACTGGATTGGCCTGCTAGCCAGTTTTATCACGTTCATTCTCTCCCTTTTAAAATCTGTAACACACATGGCTTTCAGTGTTACTACCTTTTAAAGAATAAATATCACTCCCCTACAAAAAATCTCCAAAAGTATAAGAATGGAGACTTCAATCCTTAATCCCACCTACGAGGGTCACAGTCCCCCTCATCTGTCTCTAACCTCTCGCCCTTCACTGCTCTTTGCTCTCCAGCCACACTAGCCATTTCCAGTTCCCACGCACCTTCTAGTTTCAGGACCCCCACTGCTGTTTCTATCTGGCCACCTCACCCCTCCTAGGCTTTGCAGGCTTATATCATTCTCACATTTCAGACCTCAGTTCAAATCTCACTTTCCCACAGAAGTTCTATCTGACTTTCTAGATGAGACTAGGTCCTGGTGATAAAATCCATCAAAACCCCTATAGCTAAATATTTCTATAACAATTTGACTACTGTCATTATAGCCTATAAGAATATAAAATATCTGAGGGCATGAATTTTATTTTGCTCACCCAGCCATCTACCTCTGTTGCATAACAGGTGCAAAATAAATATTTGTCCTCTAAAGAAACAGATGAAGGCTCTTGTGTCACAGCCGTAGATTTTTTAAAAGACTAACATATTGATGAGGATGGGAATGTACCACTCAGAGCAGTCTTCTAATTAGGCTCACAGGCGGAAAATCTATCTCTAGTGCCTGGAAGAGTATGGATTTAAAAATCATTTTTACAGCAAAAAGAGAACTACAGCTCATTCATAATGTGGCCTTGAGCTTGAAAGTTTCAGGTAGTTGATCAGGCAGTTGATTTTTATTTATAATGTAGGAAAAATAAAAAATACAAGGTATGGGGCTTCCCTGGTGGCGCAGTGGTTGAGAATCTGCCTGCTAATGCAGGGGACACGGGTTCGAGCCCTGGTCTGGGAGGATCCTACATGCCGCAGAGCAACTGGGCCCGTGAGCCACAACTGCTGAGCCTGCGCGTCTGGAGCCTGTGCCCCGCAATGGGAGGGGCCGCAATAGTGAGAGGCCCGCGCACCACGATGAAGAGTGTCTCCCGCACCACGATGAAGAGTGGCCCCCGCTTTCGCAACTAGAGAAAGCCCTCGCATGAAACGAAGACCCAACACAGCTAAAAATAAGTAAGTAAATAAATAAATAAATAAAGTAGCTATTAATTAAAAAAAAAAGAAAAACATACAAGGTATGAAAACTTAAGTTCCCACAATCAAAATCACCAAATTTATACCTAATATAACCCTGTCCTAAAAGTTATCACCCTACCCAGATTCAATGACCAGTTCAGGTAATACTACAAAATGCCAACAAGCACATGCCTTGCAAGGCAATGGACTCAGAGGAAGGGAGTGAACTTGAAGCAGACCTCACGGGCTTTCTAGACAATTGTGAGGTCTTGGGCTTTTATGAAGTGAATCAGAGACTTCTGCAGGTTTTGAGCAGAGGAAAGAAACACTCCACTCTAAAAGATCACTTTGACTGCTGTGTTGTGAATAAATGTAGACGTACAGGAAAAGAGCAAGGAGATGAATTAAGAGACCATTGCAAGAATCCTGACGAGGAGCAGAGAGTTCAGACAAGGCTGGTGGCCATAGGGAAATGGTCAGATTCCTCATGTGGACTAAAGGTAGAGCTAGTGGGATTTCTGGACTGACCAATGTGGGATGTGAGAGAAAGAGTGATCAAAGTTGTTCCAGGCTGAGCAAATGTAAGAATAAAGAGTAAAGGAAATTTTGGGGTTGAGTAGAAGATCGTGAATTCAGTTTTGGACATATTAACTGAGGGGATGTTCATTTTCACACATAAAAATGTATAAAAAATTCATACATTTCATACATTAAGGACCTAAAACTCAATGCAAGGGCCACATGGCTTTTCTTTTTTGTTTCTATATTACTTTTTATTCCACGTATCTTTAAAAAGTCAAAGAAACAATCATATTGATATAACTTGATATTCTTACACTCCTTAAAGGCACACACAAGCATTACAACCCTGCCATGAGGTTTACTCATGTTAATGGAACGTTTTCCCTGAGTCCAAAAGGCCTGAAATACGAGCAAATGCACTAGTGATGTCATTGTCCCAGGTTCTCAGCAACATTAAAATAACTAAATCTAATGTTGCCTACACTTAATTTTCTAATTACGTTTATAAAATAATAGTAAAGCACTATATTCTAATAGTAATTATTTAATAGGTCCTAAAAATGTAGGATCCTTTAACCTTATCAATTAATAAATCCACAAATTTTGAATATAATTAAAGGGATTCTCCAAAACCCATTGCAATATTTAAATACCTATAATTGAGTGGTTAATATGTTATATATGATCCTATTTAATTTTTATTTTTAGAGATTACATCATTAAACAATAGATTATTTAAAAATAAGTATATCTTGGTTTGATTCGAATGTTTCTAAAATAAATAAAATAATTGAAACAAATAGTAATATAAAGATATCAGTTAACAGAATAACAACCAAACACAAATGCAGAGATAACACAAGTGCAAAATAATACTTGCTCATTTGAACTAAATTTATTCAGCCAATAATTTTAACCTTTTCTAGTATAATTTAATGAGATTGTACACAGAGATAAACTACTAATAATAGTGTCTGGTCTTCTATGAGAAAAAAATCCAAAACTACTCACTTCCAACCATTGAAAGAAATGTAATTTTGAAATATGCCATGTAAGGTCAACTTAAACCAGTAAAACTGAGCAAACTTTGAGCGGTTGCGTAATATACGATACATCAAAATGAGCTATGCAAATAAAAATGCTATACAGGTTTTGGTGTCTCAAATAGGAGTTTTCTTACATATCAAACAAGATGATTTTAGATGGGAAAGCCCCGTGAAAAATTAAAGTTAAAGAAGGTGGCTTTTCAAGTTCCAGGCAAGACAGAGAAACCAGGATTGGATTTACTCTCCTGACTGAAACTACCAAAAATAAATTAGAAAAAGTATATGAAGGGGGAAAAAAACACTTTTTAAGATATCATTTATTGGGTAATAAAGGAAAGATCCCTGAGAAATAAGAAATAAATTAGGTGAAGCCCAATTATTTCCCAGTTTACTGCTTGCCAGGGTCTTAGGGAGTGAGGTAAGAAGGGAATCCAGGCAGAATGTAATGCATTCCCTGAGTGTAAGAGACAAAGCTGAGAGTCCAGGGAGACCAAAGCAGCTAGAATTCACAGGAGAGTGCTGGAGAAGAGAAGGCTGTACTACAAGAGAGCATTAAGCTCTGCAGAGCATCCCCTCAAGATTCAGCATAATACTGATTAGCAAATGAATGCCAGGAAATCACCTAAGGTGAGGAAAACAAACACCTGAAAGGATTAAAGGGAACAGTGCCCAACACTGACACAGGGCTGGGAATAGTGCTTGTTGCCATGAGTCAGCTTGGAAAAACTAAAAATTCACATGTATTGGGTATAGTACCCAGGAAGATTGTGCCTCAGCAGTGGAGAATAATTAGCCCTAAACTGAGCACTGCTCCAAGACACACCATTAAAGCAAAACCTGAAAGAATCAGACTGTCTCCAAATAGCTCAACTGCAGCTCAGAAAAAAAGCTCCAGGATATTTATAGCAATATAAAAATATCCAAAACCCAACAAAATTAAATTTATAATCTGGCATCCAACCAAAAATTACCAAGCATGCAAAGAAGCAAGAAAACATGATCCATTATTAGGAGAACTATCAATCAAATGAAATGGACCCAAAACTAATACAGATGATGGAATCAACAGACAAGGACATGAAAACAGTTAGTCCACATGTCCAAAAATTTAGATATAGAAGATTTTAAGAAGACCCAAAGAACTTTGAGAGATGAAAGCTAAAATACTTGGGATGAAAAATACACTGGATGGGATGAGTGACAGATTAAACACTGCAGAGCAAGAAATTAGTGAACTTGAAGACATAGCAATAGAAATGACAGTAATCCTCCATTTTTCACGGTTTCACTTTCTCCAGTTTCAGTTACCTGCAGTCAAATGCAGTCTGAAAATTAAATGGAAAATTACAGAAATAAACAATTCATAAGCATTAAATTGCATGTCATTCTGAGTAGTGTAATTACTCCATCCTACCCATGATGTGAATCATCTCTTTGTCCAGCATATCCAAGCTGTATACACTACCTGCCCTTTAATTACTTAGTAGTCATCTTGGTTATCAGATTGACTGTCATGATACTGCAGTGCTTGTGTTCAAGTAAGACTTATTTTACTTAATAATGACCTCAAAGCACAAGAGTAGTGATGCTAGTAATCCAAATATGCAAGAGAAGCCTTAAAGTACTTCCTTTAAGTGAAAAGGTGAAAATCAACTTAATAAGGAAAAAAAAAAAAAAGTCGTATGCTAAAGTTTCTAAGATCTATGGTAAGAATGTATCCTCTATCTGTGAATTTGTGAAGAAGGAAAAAGAATTCATGCTATTTTTGCTGTCATACCTCAAACTGCAGAAGTTATGGCCACAGTGCACAAGTGCTTAAATTAAGATGGAAAAGGTCTTAAATATGTACAAAAAGATTTTTGAGAGAGAGACCACCCTCACATAACTTTCATTACAACATATTTTTATAACTGTTCTATTTTATTATAGTTTTTATTGTTAATCTCTATGTCTAATTTATAAATTAAACTGTATCATAGGTATGTATGTACCTATGCAGTTTCAGGCATCCACAGGGCATCTTGGAATGTTTCCACCTGGCAGATAAAGGAGGGCTACTGTATCTAAAATGAAACACAGCAAGAAAAAATTAAAAATAAATTAAAAGAGTATCAGTGAACTATGAGATAACTTCAAGAGCCCAAATATTTATGTAACTGAAGTACCCAAGGTGGACAAAAAAATTTTGAAGGTATTATTTTTCCAAATCCGTTAAAAGTATAAGCCCAAAAGGCAAGAAGTTCATTGCTCACCAAACACCAGAAACATGGAGAAAACTACACCAAGGTACAACAAAATTGAATTGCTCAAACCAGTGATAAAGAGAAAATTTTAAAGCAGTCAGACAATTAAAAAATGTTGCAGCAAACAATAAGGATAACAGCACATTTCTCATCAGAAATACATCAAGTGAGGAGAAAATGAAACAAGACTTTCAAAGTCTTGAATAAAAACAAAACTGACAATCTAGAATTCTATACAAAGTGAAGTATTTCCTAAGAATGTAGGTGAAATAAAGTCATTTCTGACATACTGAAAATGTTCATCAACAGAAATGTTGATATTACCAGAGCTATAAAGGATGGCCTCCAGGCAAAAGAAAAATGGTACCATGGGGAAATATAGGTCTACATAAAGAAATGAGGAGCATTGGGGATTGTATCCATATGGGAAAATACAGAAGATCTTTATTATTTAAATAACTTAAAAAAAAAATTGATTGCTTAAACAAAAATACTAATGGTTCAAAAATCAGTAAGAAACTAGAAGACTTGAACAAAGCTACCAACCACTCCAACCTAACTGACGTCTTTTGAACACTCTATCCAACAACAGCACATATTCTTTCCAAGTATACATGGAAAATTTACCAAGATAGACCATGGTGTGACCATTTTTCAAGTCTCATTAAACTTAAAATGATTCAAGTCATTCAAAGTATGTTCTCTAACCACAATGGAATTAAACTGTTTATCAGTACCAGAAAGACATTTTGATTATCCCCAATATTTGAAAAATAAATAACACATTTCTATATAACATATGGGTCAAAATATAATCCAAAGAGAAAAAAGAAAGTATTCCTAACTAAATGAAATGAAAATAAAAACTCAACAAATCTAGATCTGTGGGGTCTCACCAAAGCAACCCTTCAGGGGAAGTGATGTCAGTATGTGCCTATAGTAAAACAGAAAGGTCTCAAAGCAACAACCTCAGGTTCCAGGTTAAGAAACTGGAAAAAGAACAAATTACACCCAAAGTAAACAGCAGGAAAAATGTCAGAGTGGAATTAAATAAAATAAAAAGGAAAAGATCATAATAATAGAAAAAAATCAATGAAACAAAGATGTGGTTCTGTTTGAAGAACAATAAAAGTGATAAACCTACAGATACACTGGTCAGGAAAAAAGGAAGTAGGTACAAATTATAAATTGAAGGAATAAAAGAAGTAACATCATTACAGAATCTAGAGATATTTAAAGGAAAATAAAGAAATATTATAAACAATGTTGTGCCTATAAATTTGACAATGTAGAAGAAATGGACAAATTCCTTTCAAATAATCTCATCAAGAAGAACGTGATAATTTGTATAGTCTTCTATCAACTGAAGAATAGTATTTTTTAGCTAATTTTTTTTTATAAAAAATAAAACCCTAAGTCAAGATGGCTTCACTGGAGAATTCTATCAAACATTTATGGAGGAAATAATACTGATTATACACAAACTCTTCCAGAAAATTGAAGAAGGGCAAAAATATTTCCAAC
Organism: Balaenoptera ricei; assembly: GCF_028023285.1. Classification (NCBI taxonomy): domain Eukaryota; kingdom Metazoa; phylum Chordata; class Mammalia; order Artiodactyla; family Balaenopteridae; genus Balaenoptera; species Balaenoptera ricei. Next base: position 46,816,039 of record NC_082649.1, on the reverse strand, counting down.
TCATTCCATCAGGCCAGCATTACCCTGATCCCATAAATAGACAACAATATTATAAGAAAACTCAGATCAATATGCCTCATGAACATAAATTCAAAACTTGTAAACAATATTTTAGCTAATAGGAACCAACAATATATTTTTAAAAATAACTAAGGGCTTTTTACCCCAGAAATGCAAGGCTGTTTTAACATTTGAAAATGAATCAATGTAATTAATCATAGTAATAATCTAAAAAAGAGAAACTATGTAATCATTCCAATCATCTCATCAAGATGAAAAAATATTTGAGTAAATCCAACATCCATTCCTGGTAAAATAATGATCACCAAATTAGGAAGAGGAGAAAATTCCTCAGTCATCTAAAGGGAATCTTCCAAAATTCTACAGCTAATATAACACTTAGTGGAGTAAGAGGTAATGTACAGGATGTCTGATTTCACCACTTCTACTCTATCTTGTCCTGGAGGTTCTAGCCAGTGAGATCAGGTTAATAAAAAGAAAGACATTCAGATTGGAAAACAGAAGTAAAACTTTTTATACAGAGATGATATGGCCAATTGTGTAGAAAATCCAATGGAATCTACAAAATAGCTACCAATAGGTGAGATTAGCAAGGTTACAGGATTTAAGATCATTATACAAAAATTTGCATTTGTATAGTGGCAATGAACAATAGAAAACTGAAATTAAAAATATCACTTAAAATTGCATCCAAAATAATAAATACTAAGATGTAAATTTGACAAAATACATAGAGAACTACAAAATATTGCTGAGGAAAAATAAAGAAGGTTTACATAAATGGAAAGATGTATTGTGTTCAAAACTCAGAAGACCCAATTTTTTTTTTAAGGAACACCTTTATTTTTATTATTTATTTATTTATTTTTTTTGGCTGAGTTGGGTCTTCGTTTCTGTGCAAGGGCTTTCTCTAGTTGCGGCAAGCGGGGGCCACTCTTCATCGCGGTGCGCGGGCCTCTCACTAGCGTGGCCTTTCTTGTTGCAGAGCACAGGCTCCAGACGCGCAGGCTCAGTAATTGTGGCTCACGGGCCTAGTTGCTCCGCAGCATGTGGGATCCTCCCAGACCAGGGCTCGAACCCGTGTCCCCTGCATTGGCAGGCAGATTCTCAACCACTGTGCCACCAGGGAAGCCCGACTTAATATTTTTAAGATGTTAATTTTCCCAAATCTATATCATCTACATTCATCTACAGATTCAACATAATCCCAATAAAAACCCCAGCAAGCTTTTTTTTCTGGAAATTCAAAGGAACTGGAATATCCAAAACAACTTTGAAAAGGAAGAACAAAGTCAGACAGAAAAGACTATTTATTTTGAGGCTTACGATATAGATGCCAAGATAGACAAATCAAGAGAACAAAATAGAGAGTTTAGGAACAAATCTACACATATATAGACAACTGCTTTTTCAAAAAGGTTTAAGGTCAATTTAGTGGAGCAAGGATAGTCTTTTCAACAAAAGGTGCTGGAAACATTTGATATCTATTTGCAAAAAAATGGGGGGAAGGAGGGAGGGAGGAAAGTAAGGAGGAGGGAAGCAAGGGAGAAAGGAAGAAAGGAAAAGAGAAGAAAAAAGAATTTCTATCTAAACTTTATATCACATATAGGAATTAACTAAAAATGGATCATATACCTGATGTTAAACTTAAGACTTTAAAACTTTTAGAGGAAAACATAATGAGAAAATCTGTGACCTTGGGTTGAGAAAATATTTCTTAGATATAAAACCAAAACAAAACAATGATGCATAGATAAATTAGATTTCATCAAAATTAAAATTTCTGCTCTTCAGAAGAAACTAATGTAAGAGGATAAAAAGATAAGTCAGAGACTGAGAGAAAATATATTCAAAGCATATATCTAATAAAGAACTTATATACAGTATATGTAAAGAAAGTTCAATATTCAATAATAAGAAAGCAATACAATTTAAATAACAGGAAAAAAATCTGAACAGATGGCCATCTAAAAGATATACAGATGACAAATTAGCATGTGAAAAGATGTTCTATATCATCAGTCACTGTGGAATTGTAAATTAAACCCACAGTGTGATGCCACTACTCACTGAGTAGAATGGTTAAAATTAAAAGGAATGACCATACCAAGTGTTGGTGATGATGTGGAGGAACTCCTGTATACTGCTGATGGAAATATAAAATGATACAATCACTCTGGAAAATAATTTAATGGTTTCTTAAAATGCCAACGTATAGCTTCCATACAACTCAGGCATTCAAATCTTAGTTAATTACCCAAAAGAAATCAATGTCTGTGCCCATACAAAGATTGCACACTAATGTTCAAAGCAGCTGTATTTGTAATAGCCAAACCTGGACAGCCCAGATGTTCATCAATAAGTCATGACTTACTATTACATAATAGAAGATGGATGAATTTCAAAATAATTATTTTGAGTGAAAGAAGTCAAAAAGAAGACTTCCCACCCCAAAGTTCACATACCGTATGATTCCGTGTATATACATTTTGAGGATGTACTAACTAATGCAGAGCAACTGAAAACAGAACAGGAGTTGCCTACAGACAAAGTGAGCAGTGAGGGGTGGGCGTGAAGGGCCACAATGGAATGTTATGAACAAGAGAATGTGGGGGTTGAAGGTCATTATCTTGATTTTAGTGATGGTTTCACTGGTGTATACATATGTAAAAACTGAACAAGTTGTACATGTTATACATGTACAGTTTATTGTAGGTATGTCAATTTTACCTCAATAAAACTGTTAAAAATAAAAGAGAAAAATGTAAAGCACATTTTAACAGCTTACTGAACTAATATTTTTATGATAAAATTTAGAACTTGCTTCTAATATAGTAGATCTTTATAATAACACCATTAAATATATGAAGTAATTTTTTACTTCTGTGATGCTAAAGAACTGTAGCAATTGCTTACAACTTGGGAAGACCAAGTTCAGGATCAGATCAGCTGTTGCAATTTAATTCTATTGTATTTTCATACAGTATAATTTGTGGATATTTTATGCTTCTTTTAGAAGTTAAAGCATCTATTTACACATCTAGAATTTACAGACAGATCTATGTTTATTGCCATTTTAGTAAAAAATATGTAATGTATGAACACTTCCTTTAAATATAGATAATAGCATTTAAATATGCAGACTATTGGATCCTTTTTTAGATTCTGAAATTAGTATACTACTATCAAACCTACATGAACTAGGTCTGCATAGAATTAGTTCATTCATTCATTAAATATTTTTGAATGTCTGTTCTATGTGTTGCCTCTGTCATGGTATAACTTATATAAAATCATTTAATGGTGAGGTCCCACATGTATTCTGTTAAATTGGACAGTGTGCTTAAGAAATTTAGACACTTCAGATATCATACCTAATTTTCCTTTGGTAAATTAGATGATTTATTACAGTGGTTCTCAACTGGAGAGTTTGTTCATAAACAGAGTTCTGGAGGTCAACCACGGAGATTCTGACTTTGGAGGCCTGAGTTTATAGGGTACTTGCATTTCTAATACGTTTCCAGGTGAAGCTGATGCTACTGGCCCAGGAACCATACTTTGAGACACACTGATTTATCAGAAATTACTTTATAATTGCCATGTGAATAATTAAGTATACAGTTTAAACCTGTGGAGTAATAAAGGCTAGGTGCCTCGATAGACCTATTATTCACTTTAAATCTCATCTCATATATTGTATCATGATTATAAATGTGAGAGACTTTAGTTAAAACTGAGCCAGCACTACCAAATTTTGTCATTTACACTTCCAATATTTCTTCACAATATTGGGGAAAAAATTCTATAATTCCCAAATCTGATAGATTTCCCCATAATGGGAGAAATAAATTATAGAAACTTTGATGGGTCAAATAATTTTACTGTATGTTTGATCATTTTTGTGGCTTGAGTCATCTCTATCTCTACCTAAGAATATTAAAATATCACAGTGGTGCAACAGAACCAGAAGAAACCCTTTGGACACAAAAGATTCAGGCAACACTAAATAAACAGGGCATCTCCACTGGGATTTATACATCAGCAGATCTGTTCACTGAGTCCCCATGAGGAGGAGAGGAACTTAAATAGAAGGCAGGAACTTAAATAGAAAAAGGTAATAAAATCAACTCCATGTCTTACACAATGATCCTTTCCAAAAATGAAAAGAATTGTATAATGAAAGGATGGTAGCAAAACCTAACAATATGCTAAATTACTCTGTAAGCTTCCTGTGTATTTTATCTCACTCATATAGAACTACTTTGTGGTGACAAACAAGAATGACTGACCACCAGAAAAATCAGCAGATTCTATGCCTTTAGCAAAGTAGTGCAATATATTTTTAGAATAACAGAGCAGCTCGTGCTTCAAAATTATCTTTAGCCAGAGATCTTCTCTGGAATTCTGATATAAGTGGAAATATTTCACAGAAAAACTAAAACATGAGCCAAAGTTGTGATGGCTATCTCTATATCCATCCATTCGTCCATCTATCCAAACACCCACCTACCTATACAGTTAGTTATCAGTTCTTCTTAAGTACTATTTATTTCTTATGCATGGCATATAAAAATGCTTTGAGATTATTTGGTTACAGTCAACAAAGCTGTCCAGTGGATGGATTGCCCCAAATATATCATTTGGGATTTAATACAAGAGAATTGTGCCACTACAAGAATGGTACCTTACACACTAAATCTAGGAGAATCCTTAAATTAGGAATGGACATTTTTTAAGCACATGCAATATTCAAGCTCTGTTTGAACAAATGCTTCATGGAATACATTAACTTCTATATAAACTCAGGGCAGCCAAGATCTAATACATAATGAATCCCTGAGCAACCTGAATTACAAAATATTAATTTGGAAAAATGGTTTTAGGGATATACATTTAAGCTTAATGTTAAATATTAAAAGTGTATAATAAAAATTTTGCTTCATTTTGCTCTAAACTCTTTCAGATCATCATGGCAAGTTGTTTTTATGTGGAGATAAAAAATATAGCCATCCTTTCATATTTCTGCAAATGCTGTTTTTAAAAAAGATTACACAGCTTCTGTGCTCATAACTGAGTAATATTGTAGACATTTGACCCTCTCTAGAGACTTTTTAAAATGTGTGAAACACTTTAGATATTTGGTATTTAACAGCTGAGAAAAGCTACCTGACAAAGGATCAGAGATCTGGCAAAATATATTCACTAACAGGGAATTTGCAAATCCCAAACTCCAACATGATCACAGTTTAAACAACTGGTAATGACTCCTACTCTGTGGAGCATCATGCCTGAATAAGACATCGTTCATCCTGTCCTCCATTGTGGGAGCTGTGGATTTAGTGCCATATGCCAAGGGTCCCCTTCCCCTCCCTGTATAGGCATACAGACCTTGGCTCCCACTGGAGATTCTGCAGTGGCCCCTGAACTGACTCTAACCCTTCTCAGCCATGGTGCAGGAGCCTCTGGAAAACACTGTTTTAGACAAACCCACAGACGAAAGAGCCTTTGTGGAAGTACAGGTGTTTCAGCAGAGAAGTTCCAGCACACCACTGAAGAAAAGAAATACAATTCTATTGCACTGGAGTGGGTAGGAGAAACAGTTTGAATTTACCTGCATCACCCCTCCAAGGCGGCACAGCTCAGGACCAAGAGAGAACTTATTACCCCATGATTTCTCCCATGAAGGGAAATGACAGAGTGTGAGTGAGCAGCTGACTTCTCCAGCTGTGCAGGATGCTGCCAGAGAAGCCCATTTCTCTTACCTCATCCAGAGTACTGAACTATGAGCTGGATTACTGGGGGCAGAATGAAGCTGAGAGAGTGACAGAAGGGCTCTAGGAGGGTATTAAAGGGATGTGGATCCTATCAACTGTGTCATGGATTCCATCAAGACTCTGCCCACAGGTCACTGGGGATGCTTCACTTGCAGAGCCCCCTAAATGGCCCTCTGCACATCTTGCCCACACACACACCCACATCATGGCCGGCTCCCTGTACCCACTCCCAGCAGTGGTGGTCAGAGAGATTTGACAGATGACTAGTGAAGAAGTGCAGAAAGCCGGCCTGGATCTGCAGGCCAGGGAGACACCACAGACTTGAACTCTAGCACCACCTGTGGGAAAAGAAAAGGAGGCCATCAGCACCTGGTCTGTTGTATTGCAGGATCAACAGAAGACATACAAGCTAAAGAATTCTACCACAAAGGGAGCAAGAAAAGTGGAACAAGTGTATCCATAGAACAACTGAGAAAGCCTCAGAATCTCTGGCAAGATTGATGGAAGAAATTTCTCTCCTGAAAGGCTGTTAGTAAAGATTAGGAGGGAGGTGACTACTACTTCAAATGAAAAGCCAGCAATGCAAGATTTCGAGAAACATAAAAAAAATCAAGGAAACATGACACACCAAAGGAACACAATAATCCTCTAGTAACCAATCTGAAAGACATAGATATCTGCAATTTACCTGATAATGAATTTAAAATAGCTGTTTAACAAAACTCAATTAGCTAACAAAAACAGGAAAACAATACATGCACAAAATGAGATGTTTAACAGAAAGATAGAAATCATAAAAAAGAACCAAATAGAAATTTTGGAGCTGAAGAACACAATGAATGAAATGAAAAATGCAACAGAGAGGGTGGTAGGGGAGGGGGAACTAGAGGAAGGTGGTCAAAAGGTACAGACTTCCAGTTATAGATAAATAACTCCTAGGGACGCAATGTACAACATGATAAATATAAACAGTTTTATGTTAGATATGACAGTTGTTATCCTAAGAGCTCTCATCACAAGGAAAATTTTTTCTATTTCCTGAATTTTGTATCTATATGAAATGATAGCTTTTCACTAAACTTACTGTGATAATCATTTTATGATGTATGTTAATAAAGTCATTATGCCACACACAAATTTATACAGTACTGTATGGCAATTATATCTTAATAAAAGTGGGAAAAAAAAAGAATTTTCCCATCTAACCAATAAAAAAAATACAATAGAGAACATCAACATCATAATGGATGAAGCAGAAGAAAGAATCTATGATTTAGAGGATAGAAACTTTGAAATTATCCAGCCAGAGGAGAACAAAGGAATAAGAATGAAAAAGAGTAAACAAAGCCTATATGAACTATGGTATACAAAGAATTTGAGAATTGTTGGACGTCCAGAAGAATAGAGGCCGGGGAGTGCAGAAAGATTATCTAATGAAATAATGGCTGAGAACTTCCCAAATCTGAGGAGAAATTTAGACACCCAAGTTCATGAAGCTCATAGGTCAACAAATGAAATCAACTGAAAGACATCCTCTCTAAGAAGCATTCAAATAAGAATTGTAAAAAATCAAAGACAAAGAGAGAATCTTAAAAACAGCAAAAGAAAAGAAGCTTGTAATTTAAAAAGGACCACAATAAGGCTATCAGTAGATGTCTGAGCAGAAAACTTACAGACCTGGAGAATGTAGGATAATATATTCAAAGTGCTGAAAGGAAAAACTGCCATCCAAGAATACTTTATCCAGCAAAGTTATCCTTCAGAAATGAAGAAGAGATAAAGACTTTCCCAGAGAAAAGCTGAGAGAGTTCATCACCACTAGACATGCATTACAAAAAATGCTAAAAAGGAGTTCTTCAAGATGAAAGGAAAGGATGCAAATTAGTAACATGAAAATATAGGGAAAATATGACACACTGATAAAGGTAACTAAGTAGCAAAATTCAGAATACAATATATTGTAATATGGTAGTGTTAACCACTTAAATCTAGTATAAAGTTTGAAGGAAAAGAGTATTAAATATACCCACAGCTACAATAATTTGTTAATGAATACAAAATATTTTTCAAAAGGTAAATTGTGACATTAAAAACATAAAGGGGGGAGTAAAAGAGTAGTTAAATTAAGATGTTATCAGCATAAAATAGACTGTAATATCTATAAATTGTTTATATAAGCCTCATGGTAACCACAAAGCAAAAATTTACAGTAGACATACAAATGACCAAAAGAAGGTACTCCAAGAATACCACTATGGAAAATTATCAGTTCACAAAGAAAGGCAGCAAGAGAGAAAAGAAGGAACAAGGGAGTTATAAAATGGCCAGAGAACAATGATATGACATTAGTAAGTCCATAGCATATCAATAAATACTCTGAATATAAATGGATTGAATTCCCAGATCAAAAAGCATAGAGTGGCTGGATGGATATTTTTAAAAAGACATGATTATATGAAGTCTACCAAGGACTCACTTCAACTTTAAGGAACACATAGGATCAAAATGAATGTGTGAAAAAACATATTCTAAGCAAGTGGAAGTTAAAAGAGTGCAAAAGTAGCTATACTTATATAAGGTAAAACAGACTTTAAGCCAAAAACAATAACAAGAGACAAAGAAGGTCATTATATACTGAAAATAGGGTCAATAATCAAGAAGCTTTTACAACTATAAATATCAATATATATGTACCCAACATCAAAGTACCTAAACATATTAATCAAATACTAACAGATCTGAAGGGAGAAATAAACAACAATAAAATAAGAGTAGGAGACTTTAATATACCAATTTGAACAGTGCCTGGGCCATCCAGGCACAAAATCCACAAGGAAACAATGGGTTTGAACCAGACTTTTAACCAAATGGCCCTAACAATGTATACAGAACATTCCATCCAGCAGCTGCAGAATATACATTCTTTTCAAGTCCACAGGAAACATCCTGCAGAATAGATCAATGATAGGTAACAAAATAAGTCTTAGCAAATTTAAGAAGACTGAAATCATACCAAGTATGTTTTCTGACCACAATATTATAAACTAGAAATTAATAATAGAGGAAAAGCTAAAAATTCACAAATACATGGAAATTAACACACACACACACACATCTGAACAATAGATAGGTAAGAGAAGAAATCAAAAGGGAAATCAAAAATATCTAGAAATAAATGACAATGAAAACACAACATACCAATGGGATGTAGCAAAAGCAGTTCTAAGAAATAAGGTTATAGCAATAAACACCTACATTAAGAAAAAGGAAAGATCTCAGAAAAGTCCCTAACTTTATATCCAAAGAAACTAGAAAAAGAACAACAACAAAAATCTCAAAAAGACCAGAAGAAAGGAAATAGCAAACATCAAAGCAGAAATAAATGAAATAGAGAGCAGAAAACTAATAGATAAGATTGATAAAACTAAGAGCTATTTTTTTTAAGATAAAAAATTTTGACCAACTTTTAGCTAGATTAAGCAAGAAAAGGAAGAATACTGAAATAAAAACAGATATGAAAACATACAAGATATATCAATATTATAACCTTACCCACAGAAACACTAACGATCATAAGAGACTACTATGACAATGATACACCAACAAAATGGATAACCTAGAAGAAATGGACAAATTCCTAGAAAAATACAAGCTACCAAATTGAATCATGAAAAAATAGAAAATCTAAAAAAACAATTACTAGTAAGGATATTGATTCAGCAATCAAAAACCTCTCAACACAGAAAATCCCAGGACCAGATGGTTTCTCTGGTGAATTCTACCACACATTTAAAGAAGAATTAATGTCAATCCTTCTCAACTCTTCCAAAAATTTGAAGAGGAGGGAACACTTCCAAACTCACTTCAGGTAAGACATTAGAGAAAAAGAAAATTACAGCCCAATACACCTGGTGAATATAAATTCAAAAATTCTCAAAAATATAAGCAAACTGATTTCAGCATTAAATTAAAAGGATCATACACCATGATCAAATTGGATTTATCCCTGGTATGCAAGGGTGGTTCAGCATATGCAAATCAATCAATATGATGCACCACATTAACAAAATAAAGGATTAAAGGATAAAAATATATGATCATCTCAATAGATGCAGAAAAATCTTTTGCTGAAACTCAACATTCATTTGTGATAAACACTCTCAACAAAATGGGTATAAAGGGAATGTACCTCAACATAATAAAGGCCACATATGACAAGCTCACAGCTAACATCATACTCAACAATGAAAGGTTGAAAGCTTTTCCTCTAGGATCAGGAACATGACAAGGATACCCACTCTTAACACTTCTATTCAACATAGTACTGGAAGTACTAGACAGAGCAATTAGGCAAGAAAAAGAAATAAAAGACATCCAAATTTGAAAGGAAGAAATAAAACTGTCTCTGTTAGTATAGGACATGATCTCATATATGGAAAACGCTAAAGACTCCACCAAAACAACTGTTAAAACTAATAAATGAATTCAGTAAAGTTGAAGCCTACAAAAATCAATATACAGAAATCTGTTGTTTCTATACACTAATAAGAAACTATCAGAAAGAGAAATTAAGAAAACAATCTCATTTACAATTGCATCAAAAAGAATAAAATACCTAGTAATAAACTTTAATGAAGGAGGTGAAAGACCTGTATTATGAAAACTATAAGATGCAGATGAAAGAAACTGAAGATAACAAACAGGTGGAAAGAGATACTGTTTTCATGGATTGGAAAAAATAATAATGTTAATATGTCCATACTACCCAAATCAATCTACAGATTTAATGCAATCCCTATCAAATTACCAATGGCATTTTTGACAAAACTGGAGTAAACAATCCTAAAGTTGGTATGGAATTACTAAAGACCCTGAATAGCCAAAGCAACCTTAAGAAAGAACAAAGCTGGATGCATCACAATCCCTGATATCAAACTATACCACAAAGCTGTAGTAATGAAGATTATGGGACTGGCATAAAAATACACACAAAGACCAATGGAACAGAACCAAACGCCCAGAAATAAACCCTTCCATAAACGGTCAACTAATATTTGACAGAGGAGCCAAAAATACTCAGTGAGGAAAGGTTAGTCTCTTCAATAAATGATGATGAAAAAATTGGATAATTACATGCAGAAGAATGAAGTTGGACCCGTACCTTACATCATACACAAAAATTAACTAAAAAATGTATTAAAGTCTTAACATACAACCTGAAACCATAAAACTCCTGAAGAAAACATACAGGGTAAACAACTTGATTTTGATCTTGGCAATTATTTTTTGAACTGACACCAAAAGTAAAGGCAACAAAAGCAAAAATAAACAAGTGGGACTATATCAAACTACAAGGCTTATGCACAGCAAAAGAAATAATCAACAAAGTGAAAAGGGAACCTACAGAACGGGAGAAAATATTTGCAAATCATATATCTTTTAAGGGATTAATATTCAAATTGTATAAAGAACTCATCCAACTCAACAGCAAAAAAACAACAGAAAAGAATTCTATTTAAAAAAATGGGCAGAGGACCTAAACAGACATTTTTCCAAAGAAGACATCCAAATGGCCAACAGGTATATGAAAAGATGCTCAACATCACTAATCATCAAAGAAATGCTAATCAAAGCCACTGTGAGATACCATCTCACACCTGTTAGAATGATTTATCACAAAAAGGCAAGAAATAGAAAGTATTGATAAGGGTATGGAGAAAAGAAACACTTGTGCACTGTTGATGGGAGTGTAAATTGGTGCAGACACGAAAAACAGTATGGATGTTCCTCAAAAAATAAAAATAGAACTAGTGATCTAACTCTGGCTGTATATCCAAAGGAAATGAAACCAGGATATTTAAGAGATATCTGCACTCCCATGTTCATTGTAGCATTATTCACAATAGCCAAGATATAGAAACAAGCTAAGTGTCCATTCAGGAATGATTAGATAAAGATGTGATACACACACATGCATACACAAACACACAACTGAATATTATTCAGCCATGAGAAATAAGGAAACCCTGCCATTTGTGACAGCATGGATGAACCTGGAGGGCATTATGTTAAGTGAAATAAGTGAGACAGAGAAAGACAAGAACTGTATGACATCAATTATATGTGGAATCTAAAGAAGCTCAACTCATAAAAACAGAGGAGAATGGTGGTTGCCAGGGGCTGGGGGTGCAGAAATGGGGAGATGTCAGTCAAAGGGCACAAACTTCCAGTTATAAAAGAATAAGTTCTGGGGATTTAATGTTCAGCATGGTGCTTATAATTAACAATACTGTATTAAATATCTGAAAGTTGCCAAAGAGTGTAGATCTTAAATTTTCTCACCACAAAAAAGAAACAATAATTGCGTGAAGTGATGGAAGTGTTAACCAATGCTACCGTGGTAATCATTTTGAAAAACATAAGTGCATCAAATCAAAATGTTGTACACCTTAAACTTACACAATGTTATATGTCATATATATCTAAATAAATCTGGATAAAAAACAAATGAAAAAAACTTGTAAAGATTCCAACTCTGTGGAATTAATGAGGGCCCATAAAGTGCTTCAGTGACCAAATCAAATGTTACTTGCAAGAAGCATTTACTTTCCATAAAGGAAAATAAATAATGAGTTAGTAAGACTTTTTTTCTTCCATTGTGAGTTGACTAAAGTGAAAAATAGCATGTTTTCACGACCTACTTCTACAATGTAATAGTTTTGTGATGATGAGCATGTCACTAAACATTTCTGAGCCTATTTTTTTCTTTATTTGAGAAATAAGATGGCAATAGTATCAATCATAAAGTGTATTAAATTAAAAGCCTACAACTCTGTATAAATATTATTCATCACCTAATTATATTATGATCTAAATGATGCAAGTTGTAAGTCTTGGTATTATTGATAATGACAATGACACCTTACATTTAATATGCATTATCATCATATATCAGTCATTGTTCTAAGCATTTTACCATTTTAACTCATTAACAATCTTATTATGTCAATTTTCAGACAAGGAATGAAGGGAGTTGAACTACTGCACATTGGATTCAGAATCTGAATTCTCAACCACTTCAATCTTACTAATCTTAATTAAACAAACAAAAAACCTACAATAAGTCCATCATGATTGTAACATGTAATTATATTAATTTTTTGAAAAAAATTTAAAATTTGAAAAAATTTAATATTGAGGAAACACTGCATTCAATATTTAGCAATTTCCAGATCTATAATCCTTTTACATAGATAAATGTTTAATAGAAAATATTCATATATGCCTTTTGAAAATATTTCTCAATTGTCAATCTATTTGCAATCATTAAGTATGGGAGTGGTTCCATCAGAGTATTAAAATAATTCTGAATTACCACAGTTTCTCCCTTGTTTTAAAAATATCCACAAATAGATGTAAATTTTGCATTCCAAAATTAATGTTCTGACTGCAGTCTGATTTACTTCAAAAGTCTGTTTTACTCCAAGTAAGAATGAGTTTGAATAAAAAAACACAATTAATTTTTATGTTAAGGGTATCCACAACATGAGGTCACGGAGAAGAGGGTCAAAGGCTACCATGTTGATATTCTGCTGAGCACCTGACACACAAATGGTCCCACTCACACCAGGCTTACTACTCCCAATGTCATAATTAGAATGTGCTGCTGGGTGCAGCTGCTACTGTTATCTCGATTTTCAGACAGATTTATTGAAGCTTAGAGAGGGTAAGCAACTTCTCCAAGGTCAGAAAGCCAAATGGCAAAGGTAAGATGAAAGCCAAACTACACAGTCTTAAGCACCCCCGTGAGCCTAGTTAATCTTACAGTTGTGAAATAGTCTTTCACTAAAAATAGAATAGCAGAATCAGCCAGAGGTAAAAGAAGCTACCTGTTTATATATGTATTGGCTTGCTTTCTGCAAGTGACTGGTCAACTTTCAAAACTGCAGAGAAATTATTTTTTTAATTAGCAAATTTCGTATTTTGTGAGGCTATTTCCAGGCTCCAATGATACAGTCCATCTGTCCTTACCCTTTATTCTCTTAAAACACCAGCGTCCACTACCGGTGAATGGCACACATTTTAAGTAAGGGCAGCTTCATCAGCATCATCAAACTATCTGAGGATAAACTCTAAATTTTTAAGTTTTCTAAAACATGCTACGGATTTATCCTGAACCTTTAAATTCTTTCTTTTTAGAAAAACAGTATAGCCAGACCCCTAATGCCTTAGAATTATTGATGCCATAATATTTTTTACATTGCACACCACTCAATAAATTACATTTGCTCAAAGTTGTGTTTAACTCTTTAAGGAGCATTAGGCCACAAAAAAGAACATTTGAACCTTATCAATGATAGCACCTCCCAATGCCCTGCATTTTATACGCTTGCGTTCAGGCATGCAAATCCCACGGTGTTATTTGACAACACCCCGTAGTCTCCATCCTGTGGGCATTTATAAACACTGTTCCTTTTGTTATTGTTGTTATGTTCTATTTCGTTGGCAGATTTGCATTTATTAATTAAAATACAAACCAAGACATTATGTTCTTTGTAAAACAATTGCCCTTTTGAGTCTTGATAAGATGCGGGGTAGATAAAATATCACACGAATTCATTGATTTTTGTACGTGCCCTTTGGAGTGTGTGTGTGTTTAAACTGCTTTGGCAAAGGTTACAAGTGATTTCCAAATTGCTAAATTTGATGGACACTTTTCTGTTCTCATCTTACCTGATTGTTTGTAAAGAGTTGGAGATTCTAAATATCAGTATCTCCAGGGATGAGCATGGCCACCTGAGTGACTTTGTTCACTTCCTTGGCTTCAAGTGTCACACAGTAAGTGTTTACCTGGAACCTCAATCCTGAGCACCAATATCAAGCAATTTGCAACTTCCTATAAGATAGAAGTTGCCCATGACTCCGCATTACCTGTAAGAGAAAGTCCAAGCTTTTTAGAGATGAATACATGGCTCTTGTGTGACTTGGTGGTCATCCCCCACTCTCTCAAGTATTTCTCTGAACTTACACCACTTGGAACTCTGTGCTGTGAGCCAAAAAACACTTGGAGTTTCTCAGTATGCAAACCTGTATCATGCCTT